>NC_139534.1:118904958-120316260 GCF_965153285.1 Podarcis tiliguerta
CAGTTCCCTGACAAATAGCATTACCCCCCTCAATTTGTCTAAGTTGTTCTTAAAGCCTCTCAGAGAAGCAAGTTCCATAGTTCTAACTATGCACCAGATGAAGGACCTGCCTTTTCCTGATTTTTCCAATGTTCAGCTTCATTTGGTGTCCCCAAATTCTAGTTATGAGAGAGGGAGGAAAGCATTCACCATATATGAGAGTTTGGATTTGATATCCCGCTTTATCACTACCCTAAGGAGTCTCAAAGCGACTAACAATCTCCTTTCCCTTCCTCCCCCACAACAAACACTCTGTGAGGTGAGTGAGGCTGAGAGACTTCAGAGAAGTGTGACTGGCCCAAGGTCACCCAGCAGCTGCATGTGGAGGAGCGGGGAAGTGAACCCGGTTCACCCGATTACGAGTCCACCGCTCTTAACCACTACACCACACTGGCTCTCAAATATAATTTTATACAGCTCCATCATGCCCCCATCCTTGTCTTTTCTCTAGGCTAAAAAGTCCCAGACCTTACAACCACAGAAGAGTTGCCTCCACCCATTTGAGTGATCTGCCCTTGAAATGAACGAGACCTACAAACGCTCAACCTTCGCTGGATCAGGCCCGTGGTTTGTGGGTTTCTCAGACAGCTGCGGGAGTTTAAAATGAAGCAATCAAGATTCCAAAACAAAAGTGTAGGAGCAGTGGCGTAGCGTGCGGGGTGCAGGGGGGGCCGGCCGCACCAGGCGCAACATCTGGGGGGGGCGCTCGCACTCGCAGCTCTCTGCCCCTACCTGGCTCACTCACTCTCTCTCACCGCAGTGCTGGCTGTGCGAATCCGATCTGAGCCGCCGGGTCGCCGCCCACTGTGGAGCGGAGGGTGCCAGGGGTGTGGTGCGGAGAGAGAGAGAGGGACTATCTGGGGGAGGGACAATGCAGCGGGGGGCACAAATTACTTGCCTTGCCCCGGGTTAGGGGGCGCAAATTACTTGCCTTGCCCCGGGTGCTGACAACCCACGCTACACCACTGTGTAGGAGGATAGATGAAAGATAGATTAGTGGGGAGGGGCTTGTTGGGAGGGGGGCAAAATTCTGCAGGCTTTATCCAGAACAATGCTAATAAGAAATCTCAATATGTTTAGAGAACACAAAAACTCTACAGCAGTTATGTATAATCATTATATGCTATTCAGTGTGTCCTTAAAGGACTTTTGAGTTCTTTTAAGTTTCTATGGCAACGGCTTTGTATAAAGTTTTTGTTTTTTTTACCATTATACAAAAAAAAAATCCTGCCTTTATAATGTTATTTGTCTTCTACAGTATTTGAACATAGCATAGCCTCAGTAGAACAGCATGCCAGAGAATAGGGGACTGCGTTGCCTTGAACTTAAGAAAAATCCTAGCCACGAAGTGAAGTACATACTAAAGGCACATCTCTACTGAATTTTCTAATAAAATAGCAATGGTGGGGGGGATTCATACCAATGAATTTGGGATCATTTGAGCCATCTCTTCCACTATGGACTTCACATGGACATCTGACTGGTCACTAAGAAACAGGATGCTGTTTCTTTGACCTGTTCTTGCAAGGTTCTTCCAACATTTTACGTTCCTAAAGTGGTCTAACTAGCACTTTCTTGTTTCTTACCATTCTTACCATTTCTTAACAAACACTAGAATCCCTTCTCGGCAAACATGTTGAATAGAGATGTGCTGCTGATGAATCCAAAAAGAAACTGCCTGCATAATAAACTTCATCAACCCAGACTGTAAGTAAAGAACATGGTTGAAGTGGATTTTCTTACGGCCTAGACCAGCCTTCCCCAACCAGATGCCCATCAGATGCTCTTGGAGTACAACTCCCAGCATCCCCAAGGGTCAGGGGTGATGGGAGTTGTAGTCCAACAACACCTGGAAGGCACTTGATGTAGTTGACACTCCTCAATGTAATATAATTACAACGCTTACATTTTTAAAACGTAAGATTAGTTGTTTGCCTTGTGGGGGAAGCACACACACACCGTCTGGGCCTGGTATATGAGGCTGCATTAATCTTTAAATAAAAGAGCTCCGACGTAACACTTAGTTGCCCCTGCAGTAAAATTTGTAGTTTTTGTTACCTTTCTGTGCTGCCTTCTTCCCCAATTTAAGGAGGGAAACCCTAACAGAATTACAGTAAATACTTAAAAAAAGATACACGTACACCATGAAATAACAGCACCAGTTTAAAACACCAAACTGCTCATATGGAGAGAGAGATATCACATCTATATCATACATTTAAAATTCTCTTATAACCCAATCAGTCATGGAAAGAACAATACAGTGGTACCTCAGAACTTAATTTGTTCTGAAGGTCCGTTCTTAACCTGAAACTGTTCTTAACCTGAAGCACCACTTTAGTTAATGGGGCCTCCCGCCGCCGACACGCAATTTCTGTTCGCATCCTGAAGCAAAGTTCTAAACCCGAGGTACTACTTCCAGGTTAGCGGAGTCTGTGACCTGAAGCGTCTGTAACCCGAGGTACCACTGTATAGCACCTAATATTCATCAAACAAAACATGATAGGTGGCACTGCCACCCTTTTTACCAGAACCCCCCCCCCCAACAAAGCAGGTTTTAGGTTCCCCGCACCTAAAGTTTAGATGTCAATTCTAAATGTTTGGCGTTGTAACCCTGTACATCTTACCTCTTGGGTGTACAGAGAGTTCCTCTGCAAACACACCATACATTTAAAGCACATGTAGAGCACATGACACCTCCCAGAGTACCCTGGGAACTATAGTTTTCTAGGGTGCTGGGAACTGTAGATCTGTAACTACAGTTCCCAGGAATAATTGGGGAAGCCATGTGCTTTAACTGCTTTGTGTGTACACAGTCTAATGCTAACATCTAGCCTTCGCAGGCTTTTTAATTATTAAAAAATGGTAAAAAAAAACAAAACGGGTCTAAAGCTCTAGTTTTCAAATCCGCCCACAAGAAATCACAAGTGCAATTCACTAGGAGAACACAGAATGGCAGTTTTCCTTGCAATTTTTTCCATCACGGTTTTAATGTTTTGGCTTCTGACCTCCCCCTTTCTCCATGAGCGCTGTCCCCCTTTCCGCGGAAAGTGCTGATTCCTCACATATAGATTCCTATGGAGCAAAAAACTGTTGTGTAAACACAACTGCCTTCCCAAAATGAAGACTTCGGATCGTTTGGAGTTTTGTGCTCTCTCCCCAAGCTTCTTTTCAAGATGTTGGGTGTCTGGCAATTCCGCGTAGCACAACCTTACATAAATCGAACTGACGTTATTTATGATCTTGGTAACTGGGTACCAGTAAATAAAAACTACCCATTGTTTCTGGTTTCAAGTTTTACTGAAGCCAAGAAACCACTGCAGGCCAACTCACTACAAAAGGCAGAAGAAGCATGTAATCAGGTCAGCTTCTGGTTGAAGTGTCTGCATCAAAATTGTTTGCCCTCTTCTGCTCCTCTCCAACCTTAAAGTGTTCATTTGAAAGCAATTAACTTCCCTGACACTCGCAGCCATGAACTCCAGATGGTGAGAGGGGAACTAGTGTGCCCCTTTGGATGAAATACACAGCTGTTGGGAAAGCAGAGTCATGGAGCTTCTCCTCATGGCTATGTACAGAGCCAGCCCAAAGTACCTGACTCCTAAAGGTGGAGCAGCAAATGGCACACCTATCCAGAGCCGTCTTTGCCATTGGTCTTAGTGGTTTGTTGTGCCAGTGCGCCGGCCTCTCAGGGGCGCCCTAGCGAGTGGGGGAGCTGCGCGGCTTTGCCGGCAGCCTCCCCTTTCCCTGCACGCCCACCAGCTGCACCCCACCAACTATATGGTTGGCGGGCGTGCAGCTTTCCTCATGAGCCTCTGCATCTGCTAAAGACGGGGTCGTTGTCCTCCTCCTGCTTCCTGGCGAAAGGCGGTGCGCAGCCTTCCTGGGCTGCCTTCTCGGGCGCCCCAACACCGGAGAGCATGTCCGCCAGCACGTTTTCCTGCTTGATCGTCGCAGCCACACCAGGGATCAGGGCAGTGGGGGAGGCAGAGGACATTTTCCATCGTCCCATCCCTCGTTTTGGAGTTGCCCGGGGGGGGCACCGGAGGGATCTTTGCACTACGGTGTTGGATATGCTTAAGATGGCCCTGCACCTACCCCTCCCAAATCTAAATGCATATTGCCCAAGGCTGGTCAAGTTGTTTTGGTGACTGAGGCAGAGCATTTCACAATTGCCTCTCCCACTCCCTCTCTGGTGGTAAAAAATACATCTAGAAGTACAGTGGTGCCTCGCAAGACAAAATTAATTCGTTCTGCAAGTTTTTTCGTCTTGTGAATTTTTCGTCTTGCGAAGCACGGTTTCCCATAGGAAATGCATTGACGGTTTCCCATAGGAATGCATTGACGGTTTTAAGAAAAAGGCGCAAGACGTTTTCGTCTTGCGAAGCAAGCCCATAGGGAAATTTGTCCTGCGAAGCAACTCAAAAAACAAAAAACTCTTTTGTCTTGCGAGTTTTTCGTCTTGCGAGGTACCACTGTACATTGAACAACAACAACATCATAATAATAATTTATTATTTATACCCCGCCCATCTGGCTGGGCTTCCCCAGCCACTCTGGGTGGCTTCCGACAAATATTAAAATACAGTAATGTATCAAACATTAAAAGCTTCCCCACGTGATCTGGAAGCTGTATGCCGGCTCCCTCAGCCAATAAAGCGAGATGACGATCACGACTGGACCTAATGGTCAGGGGTCCCTTTACCTTTACCTTTAAACAGGGCTGCCTTCATATGTCTTCTAAAACTCTGGTAGTTGTTCTTCTCTTTGACATCTGGTGGGAGGGATTTCCACAGGGCAGGTGCCACTACCGAGAAGGCCCTCTGCCTGGTTCCCTGTAACTTGGCTTCTCGCAGTGTGGGAACCACCAGAAGGCCCTTGGCACAGGACCTCAGTGTCCGGGCAGAACGATGTGGTGGAGACACTCCTTCATGTATACTGGACCAAGGCCGTTTAGGGCTTTAAAGGTCAACACCAACACTTTGAATTGTGCTCGGAAACAGCTGCATGAGGTGGTCACCTCTCTGTACCTAACAGTAGGGCTGCCCTTGCAGAAATTTGGTATGCTCAGCCTACATAGACCCATAGAATCTTAGAGTTGGAAGGGATCCAAGAGTCATCTACTCAAACCCCCTTGCAATGCAGGAATCTTAGCTAAAGCATCCATGACAAATGGCCATCCAACCTCTGCTTAAAAAACTCAAAGAGGCAGAGTCCGCCACCTCTCGTGGGAGTTTGTTCCACTGCCAAACAGCTCTTGCTGTCATAAAGGTTTTTTCCTGAATGTTTCTTTCTTGTAACTTGAAGCCATTGCCTTCAAGTCATACCCTCCAGAGCAGGAGAAAACAAGCAAGCTCCCTCTTCCATGTGACAGCCCATAAAATATTTGAAGATGGCTATCATATCTCCTCTTAGCCTCCTCTTTTCCAGGTAAACATACCCAGCTCCTTCAAGCATTCCTTGTAAGGCTTCGTTTCCAGACCTTTGATCATCTTGGTTGCTTTCCTCTGCACATGTTCCAGCTTGTCAACATCCTTCTTAAATTGTGGTGCCCAGAATTGGACACAGGATTCCAGGTGTGGTACTATTACTTCCCTTGATCTGGACACTATACTTCTGTTGATGCAGCCTAGAATAGCATTAGCTTTTCTTGATGCTGCATCACACTGTTGACTAGTGTTCAGCTCGTGGTCCGTTAAGACCCCTAGATCCTTTTCACGTGTACTGCTAGTAAGCCAGGTGTCCCCCATCCTAAATTTCTGCATCTGGTTCTTCCTGCCTAAGTGCAGAACCTTACATTTGTCCCTACTGCAATTCATTTTGTTAGCTTGCGCCAATTTCTCCAATCTGTTAAGATCATTTTGAATTCTGATTCTGTCTTCTGTGGCATTAGCAACCCCTCCCAGTCAAAAGCCTTACTGAAATCAAGATACACTATGTCCACAGCATTTCCCCGATCCACCAAGTTTGTAATTCCATCATGAGGTAGGCAATATGGTAGCAAGCAAGCAAGAATGCAGGCCACTTTCCTTTGCAAGTGGCCTGGTTAAATCTCCTTACAGTTTGCCTCCCATATGAATTTCTTGAAAGAGGAAATAAGGAGGTTGCATTTCTATCATTCATAGAAATCACATGGTGTGGACCTTTCCAGGTTGCACAACATTAGAGAGTAGATAAGGAAAGTGACGTGTTTATATTTCTAGCTTGGGTGAAGGTTTGGTTTTCTCTGTAGACTTAGCACATGAATGACAGTGTTCTGGCTATCCTGCTCCAGAAATAGCTGCAGCTGTCATAACAGCCCAAGCTGGTAGAAGACACTCCAAGCCACTGAGATCACCTGGGCAATGGCTTCAGGAGCACCCATAGATATAAAGCAGCTCTTCCAATGAGGAGCACGGCCATATCCAGAGTGGGCAATTGACCAATTATCTAGACTCAAGAACCTACAGCACCTCCATCTTGCTAGGATTTGGAATCAGTTCATTGGCTTGCCAAAAGCCCAGGGACCAGTCCAGGGCTCCCATGCCTTTTCCTGATTCAGATGTTACAGAGAAGTAAAGCTGGGTATCATTTGGGTACTACGGATGGCGTTTCTCTCAAGATCTTCTAATGACCCACCCAACAGCTTCATGCTGGTGTTAAACAGCACTGGGGACAAAGATGGCACCCAGCATTACTCCACAGCACAGCTTCCAGGGGGTGCAGTGCCTCATCCATCTCCCAAGGCTTGCCTTCTACATTACAGTAGGCATTGTCCAATTCTCTGAGTTTTGCCTAGGCGACAGAAGAAGAGTTTGGATTTGATATCCCGCCTTTCACTCCCTTTAAGGAGTCTCAAAGCGGCTAACATTCTCCTTTCCCTTCCTCCCCCACAACAAACACTCTGTGAGGTGAGTGAGTCTGAGAGACTTCAAAGAAGTGTGACTGGCCCAAGGTCACCCAGCAGCTGCATGTGGAGGAGCGGAGACGCGAACCCGGTTCACCAGATTACGAGACTACCGCTCTTAACCACTACACCACACTGGCTCTCCGTGACAGAAGCATTGGTTGAACATACCCGGCTGAGCTCTTCAGAGAGTTCCTTGCTTTTTTCATTCTAAAAACACCAGGGGGCAGCACAATTCTCCTTTCAGATATTTTGCTTTTGCTCCAGCTATCTGGGAGGCACCTGGCACAAGATCACTACAATCTACTGGTTTGTTTCTTCATAAGTCATTTTGGACTGTATATTGCACAATTACCCCCCCCCCCGGTTCAGTTTTGCTCAGAGTAAATGTATACCTATTCCTGAAGCGTTGCCGGAGATACGCACATTTCTTACTGCAAGAGTTGCATGTATTGCAGGATACCTGTGGTTCACCAAGATGGACTAGAAAATTAGGACTGTCCCTGGTAAGTGAGGAAAGATGGAGTGTGTATAGTAGCCCAATAATAGAATCATAGAGTTGAAAGGGACCCCAAGGGCCATCTAGTCCAACCCCCTGCAATGCAGGAATCTCGGCTAAAGCATCCATGACAGATGGCCAGACAACCTCTGCTTAAAAACCTCCAATGAGGGGGACCGTTCCACTGTCAAACACCTCTTACTTTCAGAAAAAAAATCCCCAACGTTTAGTCAGAATCTCCTTTCCTGTAACCTGAAGCTATTTGTTCGAGTCCTACCCTCCAGAGCAGGAGAAAACAAGCTTGTTCCTTCTTCCATGTGACAGCCCTTGATTTATTCATCCCTGTTTTATGTATACTGCAAGGTCAATTAAAGAGTGGATGGTTTTCCATGTTTCCCCCCCTCATTCTGTGCTAACGGGCTGCCTATTAAACTTTATGGGCTGTAATTTTGAAATCGAGATTAATTTTATGTACTTAAAAAAATATATACTTATGTACATTGGCCAATGGCCAAAATAATAAAACCATAAAATGACGGCTGCTTATAAATATAGTGGGTGTTTCAATCCACTTAATGATCGCAGAAAGAGGAGGAGCGGTTTATTCAATGATCAAGCTGCAGTAAAAGGATACGATCCTGTGAATGCAGATATCTGAGAGCACATTTAATGTCATTCACTATTCTAGGACACAGGCTTCAAATAAATTGATAAGATAAATCCCCCTCCTACATGGACACACTTTTATTACCCCATGATTCTTTATTGCCCCATGATTATTTATTACATTATTTATCTCACTATTATTCCCATAGTGACCCTGACCCTATGTTAGGTGAAGGGATGGTAAATGATTGAGGAGCTTCTAGTTAGGTAGGTAGCTATGTTGGTCTGCCGTAGTCGAAACAAAATTTAAAAAAATTCCTTCCAGTAGCATCTTAGAGACCAACTAAGTTTGTTCTTGGTATGAGCTTTCATGTGCATGCACACTTCTTCAGATACACTGAAACAGAAGTCACCAGACCCTTATAGATAGTGAGAGGTTAAGGTAAAGGGACCCCTGACCATTAGGTCCAGTTGTGACCGACTCCAGGGTTGTGGCGCTCATCTCGCTTCATTGGCCAAGGGAGCTGGTGTTCAGCTTCTGGGTCATGTGTCCAGCATGACTAAGCCACTTCTGGCGAACCAGAGCAGCGCACGGAAATGCCGTTTACCTTCCTGCCGGAGTGGTACCTATTTATCTACTTCCACTTTGTGCTTTCGAACTGCTAGGTTGGCAGGAGCAGGGACCGAGCAACGGGAGCTCACCCCGTCGCAGGATTTTGAACCACCAACCTTCTGACCGACAAGCCCTAAGCTCGGTGGTTTAGACCACAGCGCCACCCACGTCCCTTTAACATTACAAGCACACAAATCTATTATTTGTATCAGCTGGTTTGGGGCACATTCGCACAACAGCTGCACAACAGGGGAAAATTTGGCTTGGTACCACAAGTGTTTTTCCTCTCTGAAATACATATCTGCCTTTGAGAAGCCCCATCATGCAAAATTAATTCTCTCTCTCCCTCTCTCCCTTTTAAAATGCTAGCATTCTCTACTGAAGAAGAACAATTTCCAGCACATAATTAAACTGCACTGTAGTTCAAGGCCGCAATTATTTGCTTACAATCTTGGAATGCTGGCAGTTATTGTCAAGAGTATGACTGCAGTGCGGGGGTTCCTGAGGACATAAGGACTCAGGTGAACTTATTAAAACAGACTATATAAAAAGTGTATGCTTTCCATTTACTTAATAACACTCAGGTTTCCAAAGACTTTAAAAACAAAAAATCATCTCATTGCCCCCAATCGCCTTAAGACTTAAAGTGCTACAAAAGAAACATGTGGGGGTTTGGGGGGGGGGGCTTTTAAGCAGCCCTGTGCTCTTTGAAATTCAGACAACTGGAGCTTCAAAGCGCAGCATCACCTATGCCTCTATGATGTCAGGTGACTGATAGGTGGGTGGCCCAACCACCTTGAAGAGTTGACACACCAGAGGTAGAGAGATAATGATTTGGCCCACAAAGACTGCAACAACATAACCAATTACCCTCCAAAAAAAGAGCCAGAGGTCTGGGTAAATAGATGCCTGTCATCTAAAGGCAGACAATGATGGTGCCGGGTGTGCCTCCCTGGGGAAAACATTCCACAAAAATGGAGCCACCGCTGAAAAGGCCCGTCCGTTCTCATGTAGCCATTCTCTGCACCTTCCTCAGAGGGAGCAAACAATAATTAATTTATTATCCAAGTGCTGATCCTTAGAGATCCAAAAGCACAAGAGGGGGGAAGAGCTTGATTTGGACTGACTTGATGATCAGAAGGTCGGCGGTTCGAATCCCCGCGACGGGGTGAGCTCCCGTTGCTCGGTCCCTGCTCCTGCCAACCTAGCAGTTCAAAAGCACACCAAAAGTGCAAGTAGATAAAAAGGTACTGCTCCAGTGGGAAGGTAAATGGTGTTTCCATGCGCTGCTCTGGTTTGCCAGAAGCGGCTTAGTCATGCTGGCGACATGACCCAGAAGCTGTACACCGGTTCCCTCGGCCAATAAAGTGAGATGAGCGCCGGAACCCCAGAGTCGGCCACGACTGGACCTAATGGTCAGGGGTCCCTTTACCTTTACCATTAATTGCCATGAACCCTACAGGCCTGTCAGGATCAGTTATAGCTTTGCAGGCTCAGATGGATGGGAACAGGCTCACTTGCCCAGAAGGAGTGTCTCAGGGGTAAGCTCGCCATGTCTTGTCTTTAAAAGCCTGGCAAAAGGGGTATGGAAACTTGTTGGGACATCTCCATTGCTTCCATCCAGTTCTGATCTTCTTGCCTAGTTCTTGAACTCCTGACTCATACTGCTATGCCTGCTGCAGTACAAAGGCTGAATAAAAGCCTCTCTGTCATCATGCTTTAGGTGGGAGTCTAGATAGTAACTCCTAGATAGATAGATGATAGATAGATAGATAGATAGATAGATGATAGATAGATGATAGATAGATAGATAGATAGATAGATAGATAGATAGATAGATAGATGATAGATAGATGATAGATAGATGATAGATAGATAGATAGATGATAGATAGATAGATAGATAGATAGATAGATAGATAGATAGAGATGATATAGATATAGATATAGATATACATATACATATACATATATAGATGATATAGATGATATAGATGATATAGATGATATAGATGATATAGATGATATAGATATAGATATAGATATAGATATATAGATATAGATAGATAGATAGATAGATGATAGATAGATAGATAGATATCTCACTTAGTCGCATTGTGAGAATCACTTCATGATGGGGAATTGTGATGTCCCCCCTATTCATGTTGAACTTACATTGATTGGGGGTAGTAATGTGACTACTGTGTACAGTGGTACCTCGGGTTACATACACTTCAGGTTACATACGCTTCAGGTTACAGACTCCGCTAACCCAGAAATATTACCTCGGGTTAAGAACTTTGCTTCAGGATGAGAACAGAAATCGTGCTCCGGCAGTGCAGTGGCAGCGGGAGGCCCCATTAGCTAAAGTGGTGCTTCAGGTTAAGAACAGTTTCAGGTTAAGAACGGACCTCCAGAATGAATTATATTCTTAACCCGAGGTACCACTGTAACGGAGACTAATTTTGGACCAAGATCTGGATCCTGTGGGGGTAAATGAATTGAATAAAAACTGATTTCAGTGATCTGGAAAAGGGTGCAAGTTAATTTTAGGATTTTGGGAAAGGGGTGATTTGGATGAAAAATCTATAGGCTTGGCTTGTGTGAAATTTAATTACAGTATTCATGCTTGCTTAAATAAATAAATAAATAAATAAATAAATAAATGCCTATATATATAGATATTTGCACATTCAGATTTATTTATTTTTGCAAATTAGAGATGCACTGTGTTGCCTCTTTGGGGGCATTGTGGCATTCATGTCTTGCCAGAGGTATCTAGCTAGTTACTGACGAAAGCAAAATGCTAGAACCAACTAAGGGCGGGTAAGAAATTTTATCTGGTTTGGATTTTAATGCAAGTCTATCCAGTTCTCACTTCCTAAAACAATCGGTGAACCAAAATATAGCTATCCTTCAAAATGTGCACCTCTGTGAATTTTGTAATGCAATTCTCCAGCCAAAGCAAGTGTACAAAAATGGTTACATTTGGGGGGAGAAGTGTGAACAAAAATGCATATATTACAACATTATGCATTATGTTAGGGAGAATTGCTTGCAAAAATGTATACAGCCAGCAAAATTACATTCAGAAATGTGTAAGTTAGGAGAAATTTGCACTAAAATTCTGGTGAATTTTTCATCGGGACTTTAAATATATATATATTAAAAAATGCAAACTGATGCAGGTATGTGGAGAGCTGAACCTAAACACTGGAAAAACAAGAAACTGAGAAAAACTGAAATTCATAAATTAGTCATTCCTAGGTCAGACGGATTGTTGGTCTGATGCAGGAGGGCTCTCCTTACGTTCTCCTAAAGACATATTCCCCTTGTTTGCATGTGTCAATAGAGTGCTGGGTCCTTGGAGCATTTGGAAAGAATTGCAGCCAGTTTTCTGAGCAAGTTCACTGGAAATAGGGAAGGAATGTTACGCCTGCAGTCCTCTCATGTTCAACCTTCAGCAAAACACAAGGCAAGAGGCAAGGGGGTTACGCAGTAAATAAGCCAAGACCGCAAGCGCCCTGCCTTCTTCTTTTGAGAAGAAATATTTAAAATTCTTAATCACCAGAGGGGATTTCTGAAATAAACACTTTTGCGAAAACAAACAAACAGCAGTCGCATACAAGAGAATCGTGGAAACACAACACCAGCGCTGCGGAATGAGATGTTTATGACTGAATGAACAGAGGCAAGAAAATGGGATGGGGGAAAAGGAGCAGCGGTTGCAAGAAGCCCTGTACAAGAAGTTCCCTCCAGCTTGTCAGCATGTGTAGAGAACAAACAGCAAGCTCGAATGGAGGGATGGCTCATTGACAAAACACAGAATTGTGTTATAGTTGACCTGAACCAACAGCACTGATTGGAGAAGAGACTCCGGGGAGCTGGAAATGTCCGGAAATTAGCTGAAGGAAATTGATGGAGCGGTTGTGTGTGTGTGCATGCGCGCACGTGTTTAAAAAACATGTTTTAATATGATTTCTCTCTGGAGTCAAAAAATAAAACCTGGAATGAAGGACAAACAATCATAGCAGTTGGAAGAAAATATTAAACTTTGTGAAAACAATATATTCTTTCTGAAATAGCTGGAAATAAAACGCAAAAAAACACAAAAACAAACCACAAAATAAAATATAGTGGGCACAGACCAACAGTTGTCTAGAAAACAACTTGTTTGTTTAAACCGGCTTTTGTCACCTTCCAGTTACTTGGGACCAGAGCTCCCATTGGCCTCTACCATTGGCTGTGCTGCCTGGGGTTGATGGGAACTGTAGTCCAACAACATCTGAAGGGCATGAAGATGGGAAAGGCTGGTCTAGGTAATAAGAAAACCCACTCTAATCCTGCATTGGGCAGGATCTGTAGCTTGTGAGGAAACCCTTTGGAGGTGCTTGAAGGCCACATTCATACCAAACATTTAAAGCTCTATGATAGCACTTTAAACTGACATGGCCTCTGCCAAATATTTCTGGGAGCTGCAGTTTTTAAGGGTGCCGTTAGTAGACCCCTATTCAGAGGTATAATTCCCAGAGTTCAATGGGAAGAGGGATAGACTGTTAAACCACTGCATCCTGGGAGAGCAACTCTCAGCACTCTTTACAAACTACAGCTCCCATAATTCTTTGGGGGAAGCTACAACTGTTTAAAGTGCCATCATAAGGCATTTAAATTATGGTGTGGATGTGATCTAAGCCTTGGCCCTAGCTGAGAGGGCTGCTGGTACCACATGTCACACACCCAGGTTGCTAGCAGAACCCACAGGAGCTGCCCATGATCTGGGTGGGGTTTAACTTTGGCAGCACCTTCCTGTTTACCCATCAGGTGGACTCAGGGTGGGGGAGGCACTGGCTAGCAGACAGGGCTGCCTGGCAAATAGATCCTTGACCCTGTGCTGTGCCAAACTCTGGCACGTTGTAAGAAGAGAAGAAGAAGAGTTGGGATTTGATATCCCACTTTATCACTACCCTAAGGAGTCTCGAAGCAGCTAACATTCTCCTTTCCCTTCCTCCCCCACAACAAACACTCTGTGAGGTGAGCGAGGTTGAGAGACTTCAGAGAAGTGTGACTGGCCCAAGGTCACCCAGCAAACCCGGTTCACCAGATTACGAGTCCACCGCTCTTAACCACTACACCATACTGGCTCTCCAGGAATCAAATTGTGGCCATGTTCAACCCACACTCTTGTTCTGGACTACAACTTCCCTCAAATGTGGCCATTGGGCATTCTGTCAGGGGCTGATGGGAGATGCAGTCAAAAACATCTGGAGGGCACCAGTTTGATGAAGGCTAGTTTATAAACTGGCTTCCATTCCAAATGTCCGCATTCACTTAACTGAGAGTGAGTCTTCTGGCTCCCTGCAGCTGGTCATGATTGCTCCTGTAGAATCAGATCAGTACTGAAGAGTAGGCCATAGCTGGGGGGGGGGGGGCTTTTCCCCACTTTACAGAGGAACAGCCCTTTATCTGAAGGAATTACTGTCTGAAGGACTGCCCTGTCTAAGTTCCAGTTTAAAGATAAATAACTCTAAGAAGGGAGAGCAGGTGGGTTTTGAAGCTGAAGGGGTCAGAGGACAGAAAGTGGTCCAGGATCCACTTTTATACAAGGACCACATAATGTTCATTACATACTAGCAATGTGGCACAACCTGTTCTTTGGAATTCCCTGCCCATTGATATGTAGCAGGTACCTTCACTGTATTGTTTTAGCACCTGCTAAAAATGTTTTTTGTTTCAGCCAACCTACCTGGCAGGTAGTTGTAACATGTAAATTTTATTACGTACAGTGCTTCTTAAGATTGCTGGTTTTATTCACATTTTAGAATTATGTTAACTGGTTTTTAATGTTTGCTTTCATTAGTGTTCTTAACAGATATTTTAGATTGTAAGTTGCTGAGAGGGCTTTTATTGAGTGGGCAGGGTACACATTTTCTCAAATAAATAAATAAAAATTCTGAGGTTGGCTCTCCTTCTGTTGTTTGACAATGAGCATAAGAATGTATCTAGCAAGGAACTCATCACTTTGCTAATTGTAGTGGCCAAAATGAGACACAAAATACTGAGGAGGAGAAGGAGGAGAAGAAGAATAAAATAATAATGGTGGTGCTGCTGGTGGTGAATGGATTCCACTATTCTTGGGAAACACACAAATTTCTCAAGAAAGAAAGTTCCCAAGTGGACTTCAACAACCAAGAAGGAAGCCGACAGAAAAAGCTCATCAGTGCAAAGTTTCCTCAGTGCCTCAGCAAGTGGTGTTGGACTAAAAAATGTAGCTGAGAAAAATTGGCATTTGCCCTCTCAAAATATTTGTCTACCCCTATTGGAGACAGACAATGTGTTCCAAATGGATTTTATTTTAACTGCAAAATAACAAACAAGCCCCTCAAGGCAGAAGGAATTCAGATCAGGCATGGAGCAGAGATGACCCCAATTAACCAGTTTACCCATAACACTCAAGAAAGAAAGAAAGAAAGAAAGAAAGAAAGAAAGAAAGAAAGAGTGATTTTGCAAATGTGGAAGGAAGCAAATGGCTCCAGGCTTTCCCCACAGGGCCATCACTCAAGAACTTTAAAAATCCTATCAGGTGGAGTATCTCTTGGCCTGCTCAAATGTCTTCACCTCTCCCTGGTTTCGACTCTGAACTTTACAGAAAGGGAAATCTGTTGTATATTGAGAAGCCCTGTCATTTCTGGATGCCCACATTTAGCAGGCAATGGGAACTAGCCAGGGGAAGGTTGCTGTGGGCTTCTGCACCAAAACATGCACAGCCCCCGGCCACATTTCATGCAGCTCTTCAGCTACTGCATCCCTCCAGACTTGCTCATCAGAACATTGCTCTTGGAATCTGAGTGGTCCTGAAATGGGTGAAGCTGAAGCAGAGCAACGGAATTGGATACGATCTTTGTTAACGTAGAGAGTTGAGCTGTCGATTTGCTGTCTTTATATTTGTGTTCCGCTTTTCCAGTAACAAATGTTGAACTCGAAGGTGCTCACAACGATCATGGTAGCATTAAAAAAAAACCCCGCAAACATTGCAATCGCTATAATACCAAGCGTGTCAGCATATAAAGCAAATAACAGCAACAAATTCATCACAACGATGCGTAGAATGAGTCATAGTGACTTGTAGTATTGCCAGGCTACCTCCTAATCACATGGAACTTTACTCCAGATCAACAGTGAACTCTTGCTCTGAGATCTGAACAATGGCTTTCTTCCAACCGGCAAGGGTCTTTGAGGCAGGATTTTTCATCAGTGAACAAGTGCCTTATTGCTAATATGAATTGTTGATGCTACATTGATGTTGTCCCCACTGAAATCCAGCCACAGGGACCAATTTGAAAAACTTTTCGTTTCCTCGATGTCTTTATTCTCTGAAGCCCGTGACTCATTCCTTCCCTATTATTATTTTTATGTAAAGCCAATGAGAGGTTTTTTTATGGCATCGGAAAGTCAGCTCATGGCCGTGAAGACTGAATAAGAATAATAGAATAATAGAGTTGGAAGGGATGCTGAGGGTCATCTTATAGGAAACATTTCTTTTCCGTGTGCTACTCTGTTATACCACGCCATAGCGATGTGTCAGAGAGGAAGTCAGGATTACACTCAGCGTAGGAATAATTTTTTTCATGTTCCTGATTTTTTCCAGTGTCCTACAAACCTATACCACTTTGTATAAATACTGATTCATTACATTAAAATGTATCAAGATGCCTAGCTCCTTGAAAGAAAAACATAATCGCCAACTGAACGAACAAGGCTAGCGGCTAGGAAGGTTTTACTGCGAATAAAAAGACTCTTGATATCCTTTAATGACTACTATTTATTATAATTACATTGTTGACATGGGCCTAATCCTTATGAACGACCCTTTTGTGTGTATGGGTTGTATTTTCTATTAAACAACAACAACAACCACAGGGTGCTAACTGCCAGTGGGAACTGACATACGGTGAAAAAGATTAGCTTCAAAGTAAATTGCTGCTGTTTTCCTAGTTGACAGCATAGCAACTGCCACAATTCAAAGGGGGAAGTAGCAGCCACATAATCCTTAATCTACCGGAGTTTTGGTGAAAGAAGGAGGTAATCATCCTTTCAAACTGCCTCCCTCCCACCACCGGGATTTGAAACGATTCAGTTACTTCTGAAGCAACTTCTTATGAGTTTTATGATTGATTGATTGATTGATTGATTGAACATAATCTATATCCCACCTTTCTGCCAAAATGGGATTCAAAGGAAGAGTTGTAGAATTTAAAAAATTTAAAAAACATCATTGTAAAATGCAAAGTACAGTGGTACCTCAGGTTAAGAACTTAATTCATTCCGGATATCCGTTTTTAACCTGAAACTGTTCTTAACCTGAGGTACCACTTTAGCTAATGGGGCCTGCAGAAAGACTCCCTACTTGAAGCCCTGCAGGATCGCTGCCAGTCAGTGTAGACATTACTGAGTTCAATGGACGAAGGATCTGACTCAGCATAAAGTAGCATCCTATGTCCCTTTGAGTACTTTGACAGGAAATATGTTTATAAATATATACTGGTAGAGAAGATGCAAAGTGTAATCGAGCCCAGTTGTGTCCACTTTGATTAGGAGCTGCTGCCCAGGGTTCTTAATAATAATAAATAAGAATTTTTTTATTTATACCCCACCCATCTGGCTGGGTTTCCCCAGCCACTCTGAGCAACTTACAGCACATACAAAATTGTAATACATTAGACATTAAAAATTTCCCTGTACAGGGTTGCCTGTATGCCGCTGCCCGCCCCTCAGCCCAATAATAATGAATGTTTTGTGGGTGGAAATTGTACTGTCCTCTCTTGCAAAATTCACTCAGCCATACAGATGGCTGAAATCTTTCTACAATGTCCCCCAACCTCCAGGAAAATTCTCAGGAGGCCACTTCCATGAGGACTGCCCAGTTGATCACAAAGCATTTGACTTTATATGAAAAAAAGCAATGCTAAGCTGTAACTTTTCATTGGGGATTTGGCCATGAAAGCATGAACTTTTGTACTCATTGAGGGAGGAGGGGCTCCAAAGAGCATGGCTTTGCATCAAAAGAAAACAATGATGAAAACAAATTGTATAATCCTTTCTTCTTCTGTGTGCGTGTGTGTTGGTTTTTTTAAGGAAAGCCATTACATAAACAAAATTCAGAAGTAAATAACTAAAAATCCTGCTCTGTAAGAAAAAAAAATCCTTCAATAGTCCTGGCCAAGACTGATCTTACAGGCTTTGTTCAGCCTGGTACCGTAGAAAGATATGGATTCGACACACATTCTTTAGAAAACACAAATCACTGCTTTTGACAAAAAATAGAAAAAGTGGAGCAACCTGTTCCTAAACACTTTATTTCTGAGAACCACAGTCTGCCAGACTCATCAATCATTGCTGCAGAGGTACCAAAAGATCCAAGAAGGGTTGCAAACTGAGAGAACTTCTGGATAGACACATGGACTACTATCCTAGAGGATAGTAGCAGCATCACTGAGCTTCGGCGAATGAAAGTTTTCTGAGCATGCCATCCTCAAAGCTCTCTGTCCCCTTGGAAACAGCATCATTTTCATAGGCACAACGGATACAGAAGAAAGCCAAAACATTTTACTAAAATAATTAAAATTTTCTGTTTTGTTAGTCGTTGTAATAAGCATGTGGTTTTAGTGATCAAACTGATTCCTACCAGTTTCCAGAACTTGTCAGAGCTGTTTGATGTGCTCTCTCTCTCTCTCTCTCTCTCTCTCTCTCTCTGGATAAATATGTTGTAAGGTATCTTGGAGGGCATGTAGTCCAACCCCTCTGCTCAGTGCAAAAATATGCAGCTGTGGTCTATCCAGTGCTTTTTTTCTTTAAAAAAATAAAAATGTTTAGGGGGTACTCTCATTTTCCTACTCATATTGAAATACTGCCCCTCAATGAGGCCAAACTTAGATTCACAAAATGTTGAGGGGTATGTGTACCCCTGCGTCGTCCCCAGAAAGAAAACCACTGGGTATATCCCTGCATGCCAAATGCCTGTGCAGCCTCTCTACACAGTGAAGCGGAAGGGACGCGGGTGGCGCTGTGGTTAAACCACTGAGCCTCTTGGGCTTGCCGATCAGAAGGTTGGCAGTTCAAATCCCCGTGACGGAGTGAGCTCCCATTGCTCAGTCCCAGCTCCTGCCAACCTAGCAGTTCGAAAGCATGCCAGTGCAAGTAGATAAATAGGTACCGCTGTGGTGGGAAGGAAAACAGCATTTCCATGCGCTACTCTGGTTTCCGTCACGGTGTCCCATTGCACCAGAAGCAGTTTATTCACGCTGGCCACATGACCCAGAAAGCTGTCTGTGGACAAATGCCGGCTCCCTCGGCCTGAAAGTGAGATGAGCGCTGCAACCCCATAGTCACCTTTGACAGGACTTAAGCGTCCAGGGGTCCTTACACAGTGACAGAGTGAAGGAGATCCTGCCACCTCTCATGGTCTTCTGCCTTACAGATCAACAGCTATTATTATTATTATTATTATTATTATTATTATTATTATCATCATCATCATTTCTAGACCACTTTATGTTTTAAAGGAAAAAAATCTCAGAGCTGTTTACAACACATTAAAACATCAAATAAAACAATCCGGTTTAAGACAAATTCAAGCTTCAAGGGAAATATTTCAGATCCTTCTCTAAGTGACATTTTGCTTCCCCCTTTCTATCTAGCTACTTAATTCATATAGCTGCCTCATAGCAGAAGTACTCTAGGAAGGCAGTGTGGTGTAGTGGTCAGAGTGTCGAACTAGAACCTGGGAGATCAGGGTTCAAAGCCCCACTCAGTCATGGAACTCACTGGGTGATCTTGGGCCATGTTATGAAGTGGAGAGATGAGGCTAATAATAAACAACCCATCTCAAAGGTCCAAGAGGCTACATATTACATTTTTGTTGTTTGGTCATTTAGTCGTGTCCGACTCTTCATGACCCCATGGACCAGAGCACGCCAGGCACTTCTGTCTTCCACTGCCTCCCGCAGTTTGGTCATACTCATGCTGGTAGCTTCGAGAACACTGTCCAACCATCTCGTCCTCTGTTGTCCCCTTCTCCTTGTGCCCTCCATCTTTCCCAACATCAGGGTCTTTTCCAGGGAGTCTTCTCTTCTCATGAGGTGGCCAGAGTATAGAAGCCTCAGCTTCAGGATCTGTCCTTCCAGTGAGCACTCAGGGCTGATTTCCTTAAGAATGGATGCGCTTGATCTTCTTGCAGTCCATGGGACTCTCGAGAGTCTCCTCCAGCACCATAATTCAAAAGCATCAATTCTTCGGCGATGAGCCTTCTTTATGGTCCAGCTCTCACTTCATACATGACTACTAGGAAAACCATAGCTTTAAAATCTGGAGAAGGAACCAGCAATCCACTCCAGTATCCCAAGAAAACTCAATGGACAACAACAACATATTACATAGATGGCTTTAAAAGATGGTTGGACAAATTCATGGAGGAAAAGGCTATCAGTGGCCACTGCCTCCACCAGCTGTGGAGGCTTTATGCTTCTGAATACCAGTTGCTGGAAACCACAGGAAGGGAGAGCACTTTTGGGCTCGAATCCTACTTGCTGGTTTCCCACACGTTGGGTTGGGTCACTGTGAGAACAGGAAGCTGGACTAGTTGGCTTGCTGCAGTTGGCTCCTCTTACATTCTTATGCTCTTGCATGAGTTCTTCCCAGACTTCTCCATTATTATTCCACCATCTTAATAAACAATAATCATAATAAAATTTTATTTATATCCCGCCCTCCCCAGCCGAAGCTAGGCTCAGAGCGGCTAACAACAGTAAAATAATACAGCATTCTAAAATCAATTCATTATTCAAATTAGATTCAAATCAAATTAATGGCAACCATTGGGCTAGAGTTCTGTGAGGATTACCAAAGGAGGGAGTCAGGCTGCACCCTGACCAAAGGCCTGGTGGAACAGCTCTGTCTTGCAGGCCCTGCGGAATGATGTCAAGTCCCGCAGGGCCCCAGTCTCTTGTGACAGGGCATTCCACCAGATTGGGTCCACGGCCGAAAAAGCCCTGGGTCTGGTTGAGGCCAGCCTAATCTCCCTGTGGCCCGGGACCTCCAAGATGTTTTTGTTTGAAGACCGTAAGGTCCTCTGTGGGACATACCAGGAGAGGCGGTCCCGTAGGTACAATGGTCCTAAGCCGTATAGGGTTTAAAGGTTAAAACCAGCACCTTAAACCTGATCCTGTACTCCACCGGGAGCCAGTGCAGCTGGTATAGCACCGGGTGAATGTGATCCCACAGTGCATACAAAGGAGAATGTATAGAAATTTTCTCTAGCTTGTTTGAGAACTGCTGCCATTAGTGTCTCCTGCTGTGAAGTGTGCTAGTGTTGTTCAAAAAATGCTGGCGTTTGGAGTATTTTTGAAAAACTTATAACGAAAGCTTATATTCCCTGCTCACTTATTTTTATGACACAAGAGGCCACAGGAACGAAAATGTTGTGAAATTCACATGTCTCCCACATATAGTTTATTTTGGATTACAGAGTACTAAGCTACGATCTTGTATATGTGGCACAGGACTCCAAAGGGGTTAGCTGGGGGGGGGGGGGTTGATATGAATTCCATATTAATTTTGTTGTTGAAACATTTCCTACAAAGTATGCTGTGGCATTCTTTTGAGGACCGTTTCATTAGCCGGAAAACCAGTGCAAATGTAACTTGCCTTGATGCCTCCCATGAGTCAAGCTACATCTCGCAGCAATAGTATGATTCATACTTGTGGTAAGATCTTGCCAGATAAAGTGTAAAAGCATTTATGAAAGCAAAGCTGAACACCACGGAAAATAGGAACACACTTGAGTGAAGAGGCCACTCGCGGAGCTCAAACATATTTGCTCTCAGAAAATTCTTCTTGAAATGTTGATGCTCAATATTATCATCTAGATATTGGCCATATATTTCTTAACTCTTGGGTTAATTTTGAGGCAGGGGGTTGGCACCCAATGGTATTTGATTTCAGGAACTGGAAACTGACCATTGATATTCTGCACTATGTGAGAGATGACAATAGTCCATGAAAGGATCTAAAAGGAGGAGAGGAAGAAATGGATGAATTATTGTTTCCAACACCCTGCCTGCCTATTCACACCAGAAAGCTTGATCTCAAGTGTTATTGCACTCTTCCATCCTTTTCTACAATATTTCACCAAGAATCTTCAGTGGGAGGGAAATTTACTATTGTCAGACATTGTAGCTGTCACCCTTGTTTGGGATGCATCGGGAGGATAGCAGTGATAGTTTTGCCTTGCACTTTTGCAAGTAAGGTAAAGGTAAAAGGACCCCTGACCATTAGGTCCAGTCGTGACCAACTCTGGGGTTGCGGCGCTCGTCTCACTTTATTGGCCAAGGGAGCCGGCGTACAGCTTCCAGGTCATGTGGCCAGCATGACTAAGCCGCTTCTGGAGAACCAGAGCAGCGCACGGAAACACCGTTTATCTTCCCGCCGGAGCGGTCCCTATTTATCTACTTGCACTTTGATGTGCTTTCGAACTGCTAGGGTGGCAGGAGCAGGGACTGAGCAACAGGAGCTCACCCCATCGTGGGGATTCGAACCGCCGACCTTCTGATCAGCAAGTCCTAGGCTCTGTGGTTTAACCCACAGTGCTACCCGTGTCCCTACTTTGCAAGTAGCTTCCCCTTAATATGCATTATTGGACATTTCTTTCCCTCGCAGGCTCATGTTTTCATGCATACATACATGTTTCTTTGCATTCCTTGGTTATAGAACTGCACCTCCAAATTCCAAGAAGTGTGGATTTCAAAGGAGAGCTGTGTTTCAGTTTGCAAATTGGTTCAGGAAGTGCAAATTTGGTCGGTTCATATGAACCTTACTTTCTCTCCAATCCGTTTAGTGTTCATCTTATTCTGGAATTCAGGGCCACACGAGAATGCTGGATATTTCTTTTTTCATTAGATCTAGAGTTATTGATTTTCAGCAGCAGCAGAATCCTCTGTGTCTGCCCAGAAGTAACCCCCATTGAGTTAATTTGGACTGACTCCCAGGGAGCTGTGTACAGAATTTCAGCCTAAATTGTGTGATGCCCATCCTAGTCCATTTAATTTATTTATTTATTTATAGGCCACCCTCTAGCAAAAATGTCTCTGGGTGGCTCACAGGATTAAAAACAACAAGCTAGAAATGCAGCAAGTATACATATAGGAGTATGACGAAGCAAAATGCAATTTAAAACAAGTTCAAAACAGATAAAATGAAAGAGAGAGCAGAAAATAAAAAACAGCAAGAGATAAAGTAACCTTAAAAATGGCAACATGATTTTAAAGGTGGGGGGGAATATACACACACACACACACACACACACACATATATACATTAATTCGTTCTGCGAGTTTTTTCGTCTTGTGAATTTTTTCGTCTTGCGAAGCACCACTGTGTATTGACGGTTTCCCATAGGAAAGCATTGGCGGTTTTTAAAAAAAGGCGCAAGACGTTTTCGTCTTGTGAAGCAAGCCCATAGGGAAATTCGCCTTGCGAAGCAACTCAGAAAACGAAAAACTCTTTCGTCTTGTGAGTTTTTCATCTTGCGAGGCATCCATCTTGCGAGGTACCACTGTATAAGCTTTTACATATGTTTTCCAAACAAAACATACGATGAGCTCCTCTCATCTTATACAACATCTTGTCTATAAGCCTAAGACTTCCATCAACCACGTCTAGTGATTTTCAACCTTCATCTCTTAATCTTGCATTTCATTATCTTAACTATTACTTTTAATAATCCATAACTTAAAGTCCATTCTCATAATTTTTTTCTGTATTATTTCATATAGTTCTTCTTACAAAACTCCTTGTAATACTACAAGCGTAGTCCATTGATTGAAATTGTTTTTCAAATAACTAGGCGTATATTCTCCAATCTTTCAAGAATTTCTGGTCCCGCTGGTTTCGAATTCTCCCTGTCATCTTATCCAATTCTGAGTAGTCCATTAATTTCACCTGCCACTCCTCTTTTGTCGGTAATTCTTCCTGCTTCCATTTATGTGCCAATAATACTCTTGCTGCCGTTGTTGCATATAAAAAGGTGGGGGGAATTTTAAATACAAACAAGGGATTTGACTGGCACTGAAAATACCAACTTCAAGACATATTTAAAGCACGTGACTTCCCCCAAAGAATCCTGGGAATGTAGTTTGTTAAAGGTGCTGGGAACTGTAGCTCTGTGGAGAAGAAACTGTGATTCCCAGCTTTGGGGGAAGTCGTGTCTTTAAAATGTGCATTAGATGTGCATTTGGGGGTCTGCAGTTGCCACCCATATTTGTAAGCTTAGGGTGAACCCTAGAAGATGCCCCAGAGTCCTTTGCAACATGGTGAAACGTTATGGCAGACACTGTGTCCTTGGCAGACATCTTGCGCTTACTCATCTGGGAGGAAGCCCATTGAATTCATTGGGAGATACTTATGAGTACATCTGAAGGCAGCCCTGTTTAGGGAAAGCTTTTAATGTTTAACAGACCACTGTATTTTAATACTTGGTTGGAAGCCGCCCAGAGTGGCTGGGGAAACCCAGCCAGATGGACGGGGTATAAATAAATTTATTATTATTATTATTATTATTATTATTATTATTACATCATCATCATTTTTAATTTGTATACTGTCCTTCTATCTTACAATACTCAAGGTGGTTCACAAGCTGAAGAAAGAAAAAATGTACATCTTATAACAAACTAAAAATGTACATCTTATAACAATCTAATACAAAAATGTGATAATAAAACATAACTTTAAAATAGGTAACCTATATCAAAAAAGAAACAATCAACAATCATTAGAATAGTATTAAATAATAATAATAACATATAAAAGTTAAACAGAAATCCACTCAGCAGTTACAATAAATAATTTCTAAACTATAATCAATAAAACAAAGGCAAGCCACAGTACATAAAATAATACAATACAAATTGAGAAGCAGAGACTAGAGGGTGGGGCAAGGCTGGTGGAAGGAGGCCTTGCCTGATGGAGTCTCTCCCCTCACAGTTCTTCCTCCAGGACCTGCTCCCTTATGAGGACTCCTAGGGCCAGAGGGTGGGGCAAGGCAGGTGGAAAGAGGCCTTGCCTGGTGGAGTCTCTCCCCTCACCCATATGTAAAGCAGTAGTAGTCAATGGGGTAGTCAATGGGGTGCCCTCCAGATGTTGCCAGGCAATTCCCGTAGCTGGTGGCCAGTGACAATGGGAATCATCATCCACAACACCTGGAGGACACCAAATGGCTACTTCCGACATAAAGGATTCCCTGAAGATAAAGCGTTCTTGAAAAATTGCTGTGATGAACTGTTGTGTCTCTGCTATAAACGACATCCAGCTACTTCGTGTCAGTGATCAAATACTCCAAAATATCGAATGCCAACTAGCAGATAATGAAATCAGATAACACTGGGTGCCAAGGAGAGGCAGCCAGTAGCCACAGGATATCTGGAGAAGAGCCAAATATTCAGGGACTACTTGGAGAAGGTCCAGCATCAATATTCTCAAAGGAGAATTTTGGGAGAAGATCAATTTCAGCCTTTTCTGTGCTCCCAAGACTAGGAGACCCTGGCCAGGCATATTCCTGGCAGACCCGAGAAACTGAAGCCACCCCAGTCTGTGTATCTTTACATTTAGAACTCTCAACAGACATAATCGTTTCCTTTCGCTCCAGCTGCAAACGATTAGGTGTGATAATGAGGCCGATGTTAGAAAACAATTATGTGATAGTGGTGAGTCTTTCAGACTCACCACTATCACATAATGCGAAGCCTTTATATTTGCTTCCTGTCATTCAGAAGAACTTTATATGTGGAGGGGGAGGAGAGGGAGAGAGTGGGAAAACCCACAACCACAACAGGAAAGGTTAAACAAGGACACACACACACACAAAAAAAATCTTAGTCAATCAAAGTGCGTAATGTGCAAAGTTGTTCCAGCTTGCTCTTCTGAGTGCCAAGGCTGCTGGAGACTAGCATACTGTACTTATAGCGTAATGCTCTATACATAACATGAAGCTCTGCCTGGCAATGATTAAACAAGCAGCACAAGGAGAGGGGAGTTTGCTCCACCCACTAGCAGAACACCATTGGCCTCTTTTTTTTCGGTCTTTAGATAATCTACCCATTGAGGGCCCACCTCCTGACTGATGGGATTCCCTTACGCAGGAGGCAGGTGGTCTGACGCACATGTTGTAGGACTTACACCTTTAAACACACACAACTGCAAATCACAGGACCGAATCATGGAGAAAGCCAGCTATCAGTCTGATCTCCAAAGAACATGGGAGGGAGGAGCAGAAGGGGGGGTGTAGCTTTGGATTCATGTCAAACACAGCTAGGTCTTTCCCGCTGGTCTTTCCCAAAGCTCTAAGCAATGTAAATATCCAACATACATTGAAAAATCTAGGCAGACTTCTTTTGCATACATGTCTGCATAATTGTTCACTTAACCACCTTCTTCCCTCACCCCACCCCCAACATCTCCCACCATGCCAGATGCTTGTTTTGATTGAAGTCGCACGGACACCAACCCAGGAGAGGAGGAGGAGGAGAAGCTGCACAGAGACCGAGTCCCATTCATTCATTTTTTTTTATTTTTGTCCCCTACTCTGGTGCACAGACAGGCAGCTTTTGTTCTTCAAGCTGTGCACAAACCCACAAGGGGGCAGAATCGGCTAGAAAAGGGAGAGACCTGGCTATCTGAGTCAACAAGACCCTAGCCAACTTAGCGTAAAACTAGCAACATGGAACGAGAGAGCACAATCCAAACTTGTTCAAGCTGCACTTTCCCAACAGAGTTGTAAGAGCTGGTCTTAACATTCTGCTGCATACCCACAGGAGGAGATGGAAATTCTGAACACTCCCACATATTGCCAGATAGGTAGGTAGATGATAGATAGATAGATGATAAATAGATAGATAGATAGATAATAAGAGAGAGGGAGGGGGCTGCCAAATGTCCAGATTTTCCCGGACATTGCCAGGATTTTAAAGTCGGAATTAACATCCGGGGGGATTTCCAAAAGACGCCGCTTTGTCCAAGTCAACCAAAATATTGCCAGTTTTTTTGGCATTTTTGTAAACAACTTCGGGTTTGTTTAAAAATGCTCAACAACTTTTGGGGTGTGCTGGTTTTTACTTTTTGAAATATGGCAACCCTAAGATAGATATCCCTGCATGTAGTAAAGCAGCCCAAAGGTAATGATGCAGATCTTCCCCTGATTCTTTTCTCTTTTTTTCATGCAGGGAGTCTCCCCACTTCCCTGGGGAGAAACTGAAATAAAACATGCCACCAACCCTCGATCTGAGTGAATTTGTCAGTTTTAGTTTCTCTCAGTTTCCCATCTCACCCCCCTCCAAACTTAAATTCAGTTCTCATTTCCACATCAATTTGTGATTTCTTTTTTAATTAAAAGAAAGTTCCCATGAAAATTCATCAGCATTTGGATGCAAATTTCTCCTAAAACACACTTTTTTTGCAAAGCAAAAATGTAATGCGTTCTTCTACATTGTTTTCACCAACATATTCATTTTAAAATGCACACTTTTTGTACATATTACTAGGCCAGAGAGCTGCGTTGCAAAAATTGGGAGTGCAGACTTGGTGGGTTCCCCTTTAAATACGAACTGAATTGAATTTCTTCCCCCCACCCCTAACCAGCACCACCTGTGAGCTGCACTAATACAACCCAACATGCTGCCACTTCGTTCCGCATAATCTGAGGATCAGCTCCTCTGCTCGGATCTTGCTTTTTTACTGCTACTTCTTGCACTGCTTGGGTAACCTCAGAAGCCCCAGATCATGTGGGAGGAGTTCATGACTCAGCTCCTTCCCACACTGGCTTCGTCGCTCTCAGAACAGAATGTAAGATCATAAGAAGAAACCCACTGGGTCAGACCAAAAGGCAACCGAGTCGAGCATCCGATTCCTAAAGTGGCCAACCACGTGAGAAGGCCACAGGCAGGGCAGGAGCACAATAGCACTTTCATGCTAGTGAGCCACAGCAACTGGGATTCAAAGAAACACCTTCTCCTATACTGGAGGAAAAAGAAGCACTGTGACTAGCAGATCCGATAGCCTTAGACTCCCTCAATTCATCTAATCCTCTTTTGGAGACATCTAAGTAGGTGACCATCAGAACATATTGTGGTAGCAAATTGATTCCTTTAAATATGTGCTGTGTGAAGAAGTCCTTCCTGGATGAAGGAGCTAAGAATTATTATTATTATTATTATTATTGCCCAACCCAATTGACTGGGTTGCCCCCAGCCACTCTGGGAGGCTTCCAACACATATAAAAACATAATAGCCAGTGTGGTGTAGTGGTTAAGAGCGGTAGACTCATAATCTGGGGAACCGGGTTCGCGTCTCCGCTCCTCCACATGCAGCTGCTGGGTGACCTTGGGCCAGTCACACTTCTTTGAAGTCTCTCAGCCCCAGTCGCCTTACACAGTGTTTGTTGTGGGAGAGGAAGGGACAGGAGAATGTTAGCCGCTTTGAGACTCCTTAGGGTAGTGATAAAGCGGGATATCAAATCCAAACTACTACTACTACTACTACTACTACTACTCTTCTTCTTCTTCTTCTTCTTCTTCTTCTTCTTCTTCTTCTTCTAAAATGTTAAATATTAAAAACTTCCTGATACAGAGCTGCTTTCAGATGTCTTCTAAAAGCTTTGTAGTTCTTTATTTCCTTGACATCTGATGGGAGGGTGTTCTGCAGGGAGGGCACCAAGAAAACCATCAGAGCTGGACTTCAGTCTCCAGGCTGAACAATGGGGGAGGGGAGACGCTCCTACAGGACCGAGGCCATTTAGGGCTTTAAAGGTCAGCACCAACACTTTGAATTGTGCTCGGAAAAGTACTGGGAGCCAGTGTAGATCCTTTAGGACCGGTGTTATGTGGTCCCAGCAGCTGCTCCCAATCACCAGTCTAGCTGCCGCATTCTGGATCAGTTGTAGTTTCTGGGTCACCTTCAAAGGTAGCCCCATGTAGAGCACATTGGACTAGTCAAAGTGGGAGATAACCAGACCATGTACCACTCTGGTGAGGCAGTGCATGGGCAGGTAAGGTCTCAGGTGGCGTACCAGATGGAGCTGGTAGACAGCTGCCCTGGACACAGAATTGACTCCCAGGCTGCACACCTGGTCCTTTAGGGGCACAGTTACCCATTCTTCACCAGGGAGTCCCCCACACCTGCCTGCCCCCTGTCCCCCCAAAACAGTACTTCTGTCCTGTCAGGATTCAACCTCTATCCGTTAATCACCATCTGTCCTGTGCTAAAGTAGCTCCCATACTGCTTCAGAGCAAGCCTTTTGCTTGTGCCCGAGAGGGAGAGTTAACAAGCAGGTAGCCCGTGCAGTGACCTGGGTGGCGCTGTGGGTAAAAGCCTCAGTGCCTAGGATTGCCGATCGAAAGGTCGGCGGTTCGAATCCCCGCGGCGGGGTGCGCTCCCGTCGCTTGGTCCCAGCGCCTGCCAACCTAGCAGTTTGAAAGCACCCCCGGGTGCAAGTAGATAAATAGGGACCGCTTACTAGCGGGAAGGTAAACAGCGTTCCGTGTGCGGCTCTGGCTTGTCAGAGCAGCGATGTCACGTTGGCCACGTGACCCGGAAGTGTCTTCAGACAGCGCTGGCCCCCGGCCTCTTGAGTGAGATGGGCGCACAACCCTAGAGTCTGTCAAGACTGGCCCGTACGGGCAGGGGTACCTTTAGCCCGTGTTACTGTGGGGAACCTCTGGCCCTCCAGAGGTTGCGGGACTACAACTCCCATCTTCCCTGACAATTGGCCATGCTAGCTAGGGCAGCTGGGAGTTGACATCCCACAGCATTTGGAGGTCACCAAGTTCACCATCAATGCTGTAGGAAATGGCTACCCTAAATTCTCTCATCTATTTAACTATTAAAGCAGGCTTTTGCCAGTTAGTGGCCAAGATGAATATATATACTACTATGGTCTTCACAAGCCTGTTTGTGTTGCCTGTCTCCGAGAGCACAAACAGCTCCTGACAAGCCATAATTGAAATCTGGTGGGTTGAGACTGGCCTGGTGGGTCATTCCTATCTCATCGTCGAGTTCAGCAGCAGATTTAAAAGCAAAGGGACAATCTCCAGGTGGCAGCAGACAGCTTTCAGTCACCCTCCTCTCCTACTTGCTGTAAGGTAATAATCAGTGTCCCTTAAGCCAAAGCAGGTGGGAGGGCTAATTCTAGGGGAGGGGAACTAATTTGGGGAAATGAAGACCATTAACAGGGGAGCAGCAATGCTGTGATGCACATTAAACACTTTCTTTGCACTTCAGAATGGAGACATAGGTGTGCAAACTGAACACCAGATCTGGTACTTCAGAAAACAGCCTAATGTGGACCAAAGGGCTTTGAAAGCTGCTTGATTCAGTTTGGTTCCAAATCCTGATGCAGAGAGACAAAAGTTTGCTGCCTTCTCCATTCTGTATTATTGGGCAGGGGCTTAATTAATAATCAAATCGCTATGCCTTTTTACTCCTTACGGAATTGGCTGGGGTTTGTAGGCATAATGGTACCTCCTGAATGGATAAGTCTGCTAACTTAGAGACAAAGAGATCTAGGGGTTTGGGCCTAAGCAACTTTAAAGCTTGTACTTCCTCTCAAAATGGAACCATCCATAACTTTAAAGAAAACATTTTTGGCAGAAATGGATGAAATTTGAAAGCCTAGTAGCCGCTTTCTAGGAGATGCCTCCTTCAAGATTCTAGAAGGACAGCCTGCTGCTTTCACAGTTTTTGGGATTCAGTTATCAAAGGATTCCGTTAATCTCCCTTATTTTTTGGTGGGCAATTAGAATGAAGAAAAAAGCACACATCATAGTGTTCCCCTTAGATAAAACAGAAATAAAACCTGGCCCAATTCAAGGTTGGTGCTAGGGTTGTTGTTGTTTAGCCGTTTAGTCATGCCCGACTCTTCGTGACCCCATGGACCAGAGCACGCCAAGCACTCCTGTCTTCCACTGCCTCCCGCAGTTTGGTCAAACTCATGCTGGTAGCTTGGAGAACACTGTCCAACAATCTCGTCCTCTGTCGTCCCCTTCTCCTTGTGCCCTCAATCTTTCCCAACATCGGGGTCTTTTCCAGGGAGTCTTCTCATGAGGAGGCCAAAGTATTAGAGCCTCAGCTTCAGGATCTGTCCTTCCAGTGAGCACTCGGCTTCCTTAAGGTACAAAGCCCTAAATGGCTTAGGATCCAAGTACCTAAAAGGAGCAATTCCCCAGTATCAACCCCCTGGAGCCCTATAATCAGTAAGCCCTTCTTCTTTGCCTTTTTGCTGTCCCTTCCATCCTTCCCTACATGCAGTGTGGTTTTGACTAGAAAAGTTAGACAAAATCCTCACCTGCCTGCGCTTTCTGAATTCAGTCAAGTTGTTTGCCGTTCCTCCAGCTTGTTATATTTTAAGAAATATAGCCTTTATCCCAGAGTTTGGTCTCATGTGTTTTCTTCATGGGAGTGGGAGCAAAGGGTTCTGGGGCCAAGCCATGGTAAGCCTTGGCTCCTGTTAAGCCCTCCTCATATCTGCAGCTCTGGTCTGTATTGTTCTGCTGGAATTTCTGGAGTTAATGTTTCACATTCCGCAAGATTTTTATCTGCGGCCCTGGCTACATCTCTGAGAGAGGGGTTGCCAGAAAGGTTATTTATCATGCTTTCTAAACTTTAGGTTTGGGCTGGGTGTTCATCAATATGCGGATGAGACCCAGCTCTACCTCTCTTTTAAATCAGAACCAGTGAAGGTGGTGAAGGTCCTGTGTGAATGACTGGAGGCAGTTGGAAGATGGATGGTGGCTAACGGATTGAGGTTGAATCCTGACAAGACAGAAGTACTGTTCTTGAGGGACAGGGGACAGGCTGGTGTGGAGGACTCTCTGGTCTTGAATGGGGTAACTGTGCCCCTGAAGGACCAGGTGTGCAGCCTGGGAGTCATTTTGGACTCACAGGTGCCCATGGAGACTCAGGTAAATTCTGTGTCCAGGGCAGCTGTTTACCAACTCCATCTGGTACGCAAGCTGAGACCGTACCTGCCCGCAGACTGTTTTGCCAGAGTCGTGCATGCTCTAGTTATCTCCCGCTTGGACTACAGCAATGCACTCTACTTGGGGCTACCTTTGAAGGTGACTCGGAAACTGAAATTAATCCAGAATGCGGCAGCTAGACTGGTGACTGGGAGTGGCTGCCAAGACCATATAACACCGGTCCTAAAGGATCTTCACTGGCTCCCAGTGTGTTTCCGAGCAAAATTCAAAGTGTTGGTGCTGACCTTTAAAGCCCTAAATGGCCTCGGCCCAGTATACCTGAATGAGCATCTCCACCCCCATAGTTCTGCCCGGACAATGAGGTCCAGTGCTGAGGGCATTCTGGAGGTTCCCTTGCTGCGAGAAGTGAGGTTACAGGGAACCAGGCAGAAGTCCTTCTCGGTAGTGGCGCCTGCCCTGTGGAATGCCCTCCCACCAGATGTCAAGGCAATAAGCAATTATTTTACATTTAAAAGACAACTGAAAGCAGCCCTGTTTAGGGAAGTTTTTAATGTTTGATGCTGTATTGTTTTTAATATTTAGTTGGAAGCCACCCAGAGTGGCTGGGGAAACCCAGCCAGATGGGTGGGGTATAAATAAATAAATGATAATGAAGATGATCATAGAATCATAGAATCATAGAAGAGTTGGAAGAGACCACAAGGGCCATCGAGTCCAACCCCCTGCCAATGATGATGATGATGTTGATGATGATGATAAAATGGGGGTGGCCTAGAAGCACAGGCTATATTGTCCACTCCCATTGAAATCACTGCTCTTCAGATGCTCCCATCTGCAGCAAGATCATTTGGCCAAGTCCATGGCTTCACATCTCCAAGATCTCTTTCTCATAAATAAATCTACAGTGGAACCTCGGGTTGCGGATGTAATCTGTGACAGAGGGACGTCCGCAACCTGCATCATTCGCATCCTGAAGTGCTGCGTCTGCGCAGGCGCCGGCGAGATTTGGCATTTTTGCGCATGCACGAGGCGCGATTTAGCGCTTCTGCACATATGCAAGTGGCGAAACCCAGAAGTAACCCGTTCCGGTACTTCCGGGTTTCCTGCGGTCCACAACCCGAAAACACGTAACCTGAAGCGTCCGTAACATGAGGTATGACTGTATTAAGATAAGCAACATCTCAGCATCATTTGTCCAGCTCCTATAATTCACCAGCTCCCCTGCAAAATATAATAACCTTGCAGAATTAAAGACAACCGAAGCTCAGCCTGACATGAAGGTGATAACTCTAACTAAAGTCTAGGAAATTTCTAGAGGCCTTGCTTCAAGATTTACTGTTATAGATGTGATGAAGAAGTACTGTACTTTGTGTTTTTATTTAATTTCATGTTTCCTTCCTGTAGAACAAGAATTGTGTACTGAATGATGGGGATGGATGATGGGACTTGTAGTCCAGAACCTCTGGAGGGCACTGCATTGGATACCCTTCCTTTAAAGAAATAGTGATTCCATCACCGATTTCCAATGTCTCATCTTGTTTAGCCTTTACAGACAGAGTGTCAAATGGGTGATTTAAATGAAAGCCCTCCCTTTGCTCCCCCAATTAACACCACTAAATAAATCTTAGCTGAGATAAATCATCCGCCATAAATTTCAGTGTTACCAAAATATCAATGGGAAATGTATTTTTTATCTATTGAGGGAAATTTAACATAATGTATAGCAGGGGTCAGCAAGGCTTACTGGGCATGGGCCAGATCACTCCCGTGGAGATCCTCCGTGGGCCAGGCGTGATGCTGGAAATTGTGTCTGCGCATGTCTGCAGTGCCGGAAATCACTTCTGTGCATGCCCAAACGCCAGAAATTGCGCCTGCACAGAAGCGATTTCCAGCGCTGCGGACATGCGCAGACGCAATTTCCAGCATCTGGGCATGTGCAGAAGCAATTTCCGGAGCCGCAGAAGAGAGTCCCTGTGCCACACCAGTTTATTGTAGTGTGTGGGGACTCGCCAAGCAGGCGGCTCGGTTTGGGGGTGGCTCATGGGCCGGTTAAACAGCCTCTGTGGGCTGCTTCCGGCCCATGGGCCTTAGGTTGCCAACCCCTGATGTATAGCTTAGTAGACAAGTGCTACCACTTGCTGTCAGAAAGACCATCTTTCACCATAGTATTTATTTTCATTTTGTATTTCTGTAGTCAGAGTAAATCAAACAAGTGTGTCCTTGACTCGCAGCCTCACAAATTAAAATTCGTCATGGTAATCATTTAAATGAACTTCTTGTTGATTAGCTACTGATTAAACCTTGCAACTCAAATGTGTTAGTTTTTAAATAAATAAGGCAACCAGGGGGGGAGTGCAATATTCCAAATAGAAATAAATATCTATTAAAACAAATAGATATTTGTTTTGAATTCTTTTTTTATCAGAGGCACTGCGGGCAAAGACATCTCTGATATATCCTTGCTGGGTAATATGCATTACGGTGTAGCAGCTTCTGAATGAGTTAGCCATCTTGGCCTTTTAGGAAGCAGACAGTGGCATATGTTGATTGGGGGTTATTGAACTAAGTCATGCTCAGAGTTGGCCTGTTGATTTGACTATATGACTAACACTGGAAATTATCCTATATAATTTGGAGGGCACGAGGTTGAGGAAGAATGCCCTATCCATTAAAGCAGTTAGTCTGCCTTCATTTGCTGGCCTTCAGCCAGTGCTCTTCAAAGGCCATTACTGAATATTAATAATAATAGTTATATTATTAAATGGTGGTTCTTCCAAGGAGGGAGGAAATGTTAAACTTGGAACTGAGACGTCTGGAGCCAGGATCATTGCCTATTCGCCTGGAGGAAGACAACAACCACTGTCTCCCACTACGATGCAGAATGATTTGATTGAGAGGCTGCATAGTTTTAAATAGCAAGATGGGTGTCCTTGAGGATAACCAGTTGAAAATAATCTAATCCATATGGTTTTCCAAGGCCTTGCCCAGACTCAGCCCTTGCGCCCTTCAAAACGAGTCATTTGACTTAATTTGCTTCCGAAGGGGAAGGAGAAGGGGAAATTATCAGACAGCCAAGGCTAATATTATGAATGTTATTAGCAAATGGACTTAAACCTCATCCAAGCAAAGGACTTGACATCCCTGTATTTGGCAGACAAAGGGTGAGTTTGACATTGGTGAGAAAATTCTGTGGCTGAGCTTTCGGCTGATTGGTGGTGGGATTTGAATTAATTTTAATCCAGACCTTTAGGCAGCCTTTGAAGTGACAGCAGAACAAACACCACCTCTCAAGTTTACTGACGTGTGTTTTCAGAACGTTTCATTTCAGTAGCATTTCAGGGTTTCTTTGTTAAAGAGAAATGAGCACCGGGCTATACATAATGCCATTCATGCCGTTAATAATGGCACGAATGGCTTTGTGAAAGTAAATAGTGGTTATACTCCCTCCAACCAACCAACATCACTGATTTGGGTCAGGAACCTGGCATGGAGTAGAGGGCTTTAATCCTTACCCACTGCTGTGGTCCCAGTTTAAATTCGGGGGGGGGGGCAGGACACCCCCCCCCTTCTAGTTGCATCAGAAGAAAAGTTCCCATATGTGCCAAGGGAAACTTTTATTCCAATGCAAATAGCAGGCATGTGGGGCCCAATCTGTGGGATGTAATGTAAGCAGTCAAGTACAACACTTCCTGTTTGCCTAGAGTGGCATGCAGGAGGGTGTTACTCCAGCCAGGAGGACTTCCTGTCACGCCTGGTCTGGAGCTTCCTCCCCTGCTTGTGACTAAGTAGGTGGGCGTGACCTTGGGAGACCCCATAAAAGGGGCTGGTCACACAGCCATCTCCCTCTCTTTTGACTCTTCTCTCTTTTGGTGCCATTTCTTCTCTTGGACTGCACTGCTGGCTCTCTGTCAGCAACGCATGGGCCCATCCTTACAAGCATGTAAGCCACACTCTAACTACAAGATAAGCCTGTCTTCAGGGATCATACTGTTAACTGGATGTGAGTCAACTTTTCATTTCTTATAATGAAGACTCTTGTGTCTTTATTCTTTTAGGAGGGAATCAAAGGGGTCTTACCAGGAACATACTCCAATCTGGGCATGCCAGTTTGGATTGCTTAACTAAAGAGATTCAAATGAATCTGCAACTTGCTTCTTGCTATGTAAAATGGGGCATGAACTCTGCTACATATATGACTCACTAGCGTGAGTTAGGAAGGATAATATTTAATCAATATATCCTCTCCTATTATCCACAACATTCCCATCCCACACAATCCAGAGCAGGATCACAGTAAGGTGCATGCGGGCCTCTGATTAGGGAAGATTACTGATCACAGGAAGGACTGTAAACAACTTCAGTTGATCATGTTTACAAATCTTATTTCAGACCATTCTGTTCTATGGGGGAAGGCTAGTGAGGAGGGAGCGTGGCCTGCACCCACAGCCACTACATGGGCCTAGGGGAAAACTGTAGCTCAGTGGTAAGAGCGTCACCATTGCATACAGAAGGTTCTAGGTTCAATTCCTAGCATTCCCAGGTAGATGCAGCTGACTGAAACCCAGGAGCGTCACTACCAGTCCATGTAGACAGTACTCAATGGACCAGTGGCAGTTTCCTACGTTCCTGGACAGAGTGAAACGTTTGCCAAACTTTTGACAATATGTTGTTGGTCAGCTCTCAAATAATCATGAGGCATTCTCCTTCCAACAAGGAGATATACCCCACTTAATATTGCCAACCCCTTTTAGCCAGTTCTTAAACATATGAGACCCAACACCTGAAGAAAGATGCAACATTCATGTGTGGAAAAAACAATTTTTATTCCCTTGCCACTTGCTGAAACTTTGGCAAAGCTACCAGGAAGTAATAAGAAAGGAACCATTTCAATAAAAAAAAATTATTAGTTTTCAATTACAATCTAATAATAGCCTCATTATAAATACCAATTGTTCAAATACCAAATTATGTAATTGAGAGAAAGTGCCAAAATCTTATTAATTTCAGTTACATTCCGGTCATAATAATAGTCCCTCATGCAACAACTGCAATATTAATAACTTCTATTTGTGTTGACACATTAAATGATTTATAAAACTGCAAGTGAGGAACTCAAAATATATCCTTGTTCTTCATGCATGTGGCAATTATTCTGTCCGTGGTATTTCTTCCTGTCCTTGTAAGATTTATGTCTTTCTTTCCCCGTGTTGTTGCTGTTATCCATCATGCCTTGTGCGGCGCTGATATCCCATTGTTGTTCCAGAAATTTCTCCATTACTCTGTCCCCTGCTTCATTGTTTTGCAACTTTAACAACAGCTGGAAAAGTCACTCTGTCACAGTAAATATTACCTGTTGTCAATATTTTTCCTCTCAGCCTGGGAAAAAGAGTGGTCTGTCGAATTACAGATGACTCAATAAAGAATCTTATCATTTCCTTGGCAATTCACAGACTCCTTTCATCCTTCCTTCCAGCTGAATATATAGGAGCAATTATACTTCCAATTAAATTAAATTCCATGTCATCTTAGCATTATTCAGTTCACTTAGTAAATAATAAAGGATGGGGAAGAGTCCGCTCTAAATTTCCATCGTAAACCTTTTGCAAAATAGAGCTTCCCTCCCTTTTTCCTTTTTTTACACACACAGTTCCGTTTGATGTTATATTCCGTATTTATAATCCAATTTCTTCCATCCTCGTTTGTACAAATATAATTTGAACTAACATTCAGAGGAGGGTTGCCAAATCATAAATGTAGAGACTAAAACTTTAAATAAAGAAACCATAGGCTCACCTCCCCCTCACCGTCTTTTGCACCGAATGAAGTCTTAGCTCAAGTTCAAACCCTAAAGTCCTTGCAGTTGTTTTTGTTCCACAGTTTGTGATCTCACCGCTTCTAGCATGTGCCTGTACTTTAGTCCAATTAAGCTCTAATTAACAGGAACCTCTGCTTCTAAATGGCGGCGTCGGAGGGTTTTCGGAGGCGAAGTGCTTTTGCACTCAGCTCCTCCCTGTCTCCCGCATTCCATGCCGGAGCTAGATCCAGGTACCAAGATGAACTGTGAACCTATTCCCCCTCCATCCTTGGGGGGAATTTGCAAGGTTAATTACCCTCAATCATCCTTGTTTCTCCTTTGCCAACCAATTCCCTCTGTCATGGGGGCTGCCTCCATTAAGGCATGCAGAACCGGAAGCCTAGAAAGGAACCGCTTCAGGAGAGCAAGTTGATGGCAGTCTCCGTCATTAATTCTCAGCCATGAAATTATGAGATTGACCTTTATGAGACCCTTCTATACACTAACTGTTGTGTAAAACTATCACACCTGGTTTGGCTATTACCCAGAGTGTTGCCCTCTATTGGAAGGCCTGTTTGGCAGGAATGGAGGAGAAATTTGGTTCGTACTTCAGGGTCAAACTACCTAGGATAATAGAATCATATAATTGTCGAGTTGGAAGGTGCACCAAGGATCATCTGGCCCAAACCTTTGCAATGCAGGAATCATAGCTAAAGGATCCCGTAGAGATTGCCCTCCAACCTCTGTTCAAAAATCTCCAATAAAGGAGAGTCCACCACCCTCTGAGTTAGTTAGTCCATTCCACCATCAAACATATCTTATTTTCAGAAAGTTCTTCCTAATAGAACTGCCTTCCTTGTAATTTGAATCCTAATTCACACTTTCTGAGACAGTATGTGATCCAGAACACAGACATCCTTTGCAATTCGTACTTTGCTGAATTTTGCAATGCAGTTCTCCAGCCAAGTACTGTATAAAAAAATGTATATACACTGGTGCCTCGCAAGACGAAAAGAATCCGTTCCATGAGTCTCTTCGTCTAGCGGTTTTTTCGTCTTGCGAAGCAAGCCCATTAGCGGATTAGCGGATTAGCGCTATTAGCGGTTTAGCGGCTATTAGCAGCTATTAAAGGCTTAAGGGATTAGCGGATTAGCTGCTAAAAGGCTATTAGCAGCTTAGTGCCTTAGAAAAAGGGGATGGGGAGCGGGAAAAAAACCCCAGGAATCGCAAGACATTTTCGTCTTGCGAAGCAAGCCCATAGAGAAATTCGTCTTGCGAAGCACCTCCAAAACGGAAAACCCTTTCGTCTTGCGGGTTTTCCATCTTGCGAGGCATTCGTCTTGCGGGGCACCACTGTACTGGAGTGAAGTGTGCATTTAAAATGGATACATTGGTGATTTGTTTTTTTAAAAAATACTATAAATGGGGAAATGGCTTTTCAAAAAATGTGTATGTTAAGCAAAATTGTACACACATATTAGGAAACATTTGCCCTAAACAGATGAAGAATTTTTATGAGGACTTTTACAAAAAAAAAAATCACAAAACAATGTGGAAATGTAGAAAACTGAACTTAGGAGTGGAAAAATGAGAACGAGAGAGATGCTTCCATACCTACCATCTGGTACAAGTCTGGTTCAAATATGTCTTATTCAACATCTTTATCAATGACTTGGATGATGGACTCAAGGGCATCCTGATCAAATTTGCAAATTACACCAAACTGGGAGGGGTGGCTAACACCCCAGAGGACAGGATCACACTTCAAAACGACCTTGACAGATTAGAGAACTGGGCCAAAACAAACAAGATGAACTTTAACAGGGAGAAATGTAAAGTATTGCACTTGGGCAAAAAAAAAAATGAGAGGCACAAATACAAGATGGGTGACACCTGGCTTGAGAGCAGTACATGTGAAAAGGATCTAGGAGTCTTGGTTGACACAAACTTGACATGAGTGTGACGCGGCAGCAAAAAAAGCCAATGCAATTCTGGGCTGCATCAATAGGAGTATAGCATCTAGATCAAGGGAAGTAAGAGTGCCACTGTATTCTGCTCTGGTCAGACCTCACCTGAAGTACTGTGTCCAGTTCTGGGCACCACAGTTCAAGGACACTGACAAACGAACGTGTCCAGAGGAGGGCAACCAAAATGGTCAAAGGCCTGGAAACGATGCCTTATGAGGAACGGCTAAGGGAGCTGGGCATGTTTAGCCTGGAGAAGAGGAGGTTAAGGGGTGATATGATAGCCATGTTCAAATATATAAAAGGATGTCACCTAGAGGAGGGAGAAAGGTTGTTTTCTGCTGCTTCAGAGAAGCGGACACGGAGCAATGGATCCAAACTACAGGAAAGAAGATTCCACCTAAACATTAGGAAGAACTTCCTGACAGTAAGAGCTGTTCGACAGTGGAATTTGCTGCCAAGGAGTGTGGTGGAGTCTCCTTCTTTGGAGGTCTTTCAGCAGAGGCTTGACAACCATATGTCAGGAGTGCTCTGATGGTGTTTCCTGCTTGGCAGGGGGTTGGACTCGATGGCCCTTGTGGTCTCTTCCAACTCGATGATTCTATGATTCTATGATTAAGATCAAGGCAGATCAGAGGCCTTGAAGTTGCCCATCAACAGTTAGCAGCTGGACAGTAGCCTGAGTAGGCAGGTAGGGCACCTATCCACAGCTTTCCCCATTATGCTGACATGTATTATATTTTTATTAAAACTCCCGTGATTATTTCAAACTCTGCATCTGTGCATATGGGCATTTTGTTCAAATCTGTCCCCTCTTTCTTAATTTCTTCTTCTTTCGTTGATGTGTAAGTGATGAAGACTTATATATTTCTTATGCATGCCAAAGGTACATATACCTTTGCTTAAAAGGGAATAATATTAACATAGAGTATTGGAGGTGGTTTAACAAACCAAGAAGCCTCCATTGCAACAAGGTATGCAAGAGTAGGAGGGAAATGGATGGAGAAGAATGATAATTCAAATTCATGATTCATTCTGTCTCTGTGGTTTGTAGGTCTGGTGCCAAGACATCATGCATCCCCAATAATATGATGGAGCTCCAACGAGATGCCTATGAGACGCCCACAAGCAGGATCTGAGCACAACAGCACTCTCTCCTACTGGTGAGTTTGTTCAGGTACCCCCTCGAACCTGGGGTGGTCCCTGATAGTCTGTTGCACCAAGCAGGACCCAAATGGAAACCTTCTAGAGCAGGGTTTCCCAAACTTCGGCCTCCTGTTGTTTTTGGACTACTACTCCCATCATCCCTAGCTAGCAGGACCAGTGGTCAGGGATGATGGGAATTGTAGTTCAAACTTTGGCCTTCTGCTGCTTTTGGACTACTACTCCCATCATCCCTAGCTAGCAGGACCCGTGGTCAGGGATGATGGGAGTTGTAGTTCAAAAACAGCTAGAGAGCCAAGTTTGGGAAACCCTGTCTAAGGTCTAAGAGTAAACAGGAGTTTGAAGGAAAGAAAGAAAGAAAGAAAGAAAGAAAGAAAGAAAGAACATTCTTCAGCTATCAGAGGTTTGGAAGCTATTCCCTAGACATGGTTTGCGTGTTGTAATATGCAGCTATGTATTGTGTCTCCTACATGTTTTCGCTGTTAGTATCAGGGCATAACCACTCTTGTTCCGTAATCTGTGTCCAATAGCACAGATGAAAGCCATCAGTGGGAAATGTCAGAAGAACAGGAATTATGCTTTTTGTCAGTAGCTTCCAGCGTTTCATTGCCCACCACACATGCACACATACCACCTACTTCCTCTCTCTGGGCCAAATACTATTCTCAGCTTACACCCATGTCAACTCAAATCCAGCAGAGTTTTTACGGAGCTAACCGGGAACAGAAGATGCCTCCCAGGGCCTTGCTAGCACATATTTACAATTTATTTACTGAAACCACATGTTTCTGGGTACACATACCCAGCTTAGGCTGTTGACTAAATGTCAGCTCAGTGGTGCCTTTCAACACCTCAGCCGTCCAAGTAAGACTTTTAGCCTCAGAAGGAGGAAAACAATCTAGTCTCACCCGCAATGGATGGAAGAGACAGGGGCTGGCCCATGACATTTTTGCCACTTGAGGATAAACAAAAAGAAATGCTGCTGTCGCCCCAGTGGCGGTGACCCCCTTCCCCTGTCTGAGGCAACTGGAGGTGGCTGAATGGGGGTAGGGTAGCAAAAAGGAGGACTGAGAGGGGCAGGCAATGGGGGGTGGGGGCAAGGAAGGAGGCAGCAGTGGCAGGTGACAAGCATAGGAGGAGGAGATCTGCATTCTCTTTGGGGGGATGAATCTGCCACCCTTCCCAGCTGTCCCCAGCCTGTCACCTGAGGCGACTGCCTCACCAAGCCACATGGATTGGACGGCCCTGAGAAGAGACTGTGAGCATTATTTCCTGTGAATTCTAGAAGTATGGTACAGTGGTACTTCTGGTTGAGAAAGGGATCCGTTCCGGAGCCCCGTTCGCAACCTGAAAGGAACGCAACCCGCGCCTGCGCACGTTCGCTGCTTCTGCGCATGTGTATGATATCATTTTGCGCGTCTGCGCATGCGCAAGTGGCGAAACCTGAAAGTAACCCTTTCCGGGTCACCGCAGGACGCAACCTGAAAAAGCGTATCATGAAGCAAACGTAACAAGAGGTATGACTGTATTTCCAACAATTTCTTTCTGTTTTTAATAGAATGCAAAAGGTCTCCCTGGACTAAAATCAAGTGTTATCCCGATTGAATGTCCCTTTCATTGAATGTCCCTTTCGTACAGGATCGCTGACCCATGGCCCTCCAGAAATTGCTGGACCACAACTCCCACCACCTCACCATGCTCTCAGGCTGTCAGTGAGCTACCATCATGTGTCTAAGGACTTCATCAGGGATTGCATCTCGTGTAGAAGCCATGTGCAACAAACGAGATGCAGGTGTTGTGCAACAAGCACACATTGATTTGATAAGCGGCATGATGTAATGTGGACAAGCCCCAAGCTGTTGGACAGTGGAACAGACTGCCTCAGTAGCTGGCGAGCTGTCTTTCAATGGGGGTATTTGGTTATTGGCAGGATTGCAATGGTCATCTCTCCTTGCATTCAGCCAGGATCGGTGCAATATGCTCAAACTGTTGCCCCGGTGAGCAACCTGGCTGCCGAATTCTGTGCCACCCATCATGGATGCTGCAGTCGCATCTTGTGTTGCAAATCCTGCACTGATCAAGGGGTTGGTCTAAATCGGGGTAGGCAACCTAAGGCCCGGGGGCCGGATGCAGCCCAATCGCCTTCTCAATCCGACCAGCAGACGATCCGGGAATCAGCGTGTTTTTACATGAGTAGAATGTGTCCTTTTATTTAAAATGCATCTCTGGGTTATTTGTGGGGCATAGGAATTCGTTCTTTTCCCCCCTCCAAAATATAGTCCAGCCCACCACATGGTCTGAGAGACGGTGGACTGGCCCACGGCTGGAAAAGGTTGCTGACCCCTGGTCTAAATGGCCAAGGTCCCGTCTGGATCTAAAATCCTGTGGTTCCTGTTATTCATTCATTGGGTTGTTTCAGGAGGATTTTATATGTGAGGGTATTCTGTAGTCTTCTGGCTAATATTGGAAAGTCCCAAGGAGCAATCCGATTAAACTCAGCACAATAAAGTCTTTAATCTTAATATATATCAGCAAATTCCTGTTTCGCAATTTTTCTAACAAAAATAACAACACTTTGGTTGCCAGCAGATTCATGAGATCCTATTTCGACCCTGCCAGTTGAATTAAACCTTTGTTCAAGGCAGTCGAGGATTAAGAAGGTTGCTATTTTGGTAACGCGATGGGCTAAAGGTACTTACATGGCAGCTGAGATCCAAGCTGAATGCTGGGAAAAGGAATAAACTCTGTTACCTCAGATGACCTCCAGGCAGGCAGCTATCGACTCCGTGTAGCAAGCTCACTCAGTGCGATGCTGGTAATTAACAATAGAAAGGGTGAGTATTCATGAATGATTGCAATCTGAGGTCTTTAAAAATAAGTTCATTTGTGACACATGCCGTACGCCTGCCTGCGGAATCTCATGAATACAGATTACAAGATGTCAGGAAAGGAAATTGCTTTCTAACTTTCTAGGGAGTTTGTTTTATCGGTGGGTGTTTTGACTTTTTCATCACATGCCCAGAAGTAATGGCTTTGGGATGTCTCGCCTCGCCTAATGAGGTGTCGTAAAGGCATCGCGGTGGAAACAGCACGGAGCAAAAGGTGTCCGGGATGGGGGTGGGGAGGGAATTGCACTTTTGAGGCGAGCGCTTACCAAGACGTCTGGGAAGCATATCAAGCAACAGGATTTTCAGAAACCCGAATGTTACAGAACGATCCTAACCCCCTCAAATGATGATGGAGCGAAAACTGTTTTCGAAACATGACTACTGACCAGTGAAACTGAAAGCAATTTTATAAAAACATTAGTCATGTCAGGAGCTTGCTGTTTATAGTTATCAGAATATTATTATTATTTTTTTAGATGGTGGCTTGGTTAAACAAACATATCTGGTGCTTAATGCTGTGGCCAGGGAGACATATCCAAACGGGTCGTTACATGGCTGTGGCTAAAAGACTGGCAGAAACCAACATTACACATCTCTGCACATCGCCGTGGAAATATTGAGGAAGACGTGTCGTACCAAAGGAGGTCCAAACCTCTAAGTAAAATAAATGGATCTGGAAGCAAACACTCCTCGCCTAGCCCCTGCAAAGCACAGTGTTGTGTTCTGCCTCTTTGCAGGATGCTGCCGTTACTAAGGATTTCTGATAAACAATCGCCCTCTTTTGCTAAGCTGACCCCAAATCTCACAGTGAGGTATGCATAATGATATGCTTACAAAGCACACTGTAATGGAAACCGGTCCCGAGCACGGCCAAGACGATAGAGGCAAGCATTTCTGATATACCCTCTGGAAAGTTTGCTTTCTCCCCACTTAAATGTTTTTGGGAGCTATCCAAACCCAAGGCCCGCTGTGATGAGCGAGTTAGGGTCCTGCAGATCTCTAGCACAGCCAGATACTTCCCAGAGCAGGTGGACCACTAAACCCCACATCCAAGCTCAGCCAGAGATATGCTGGTGTAAGTCCCTCACCTTGGCTGAGCCAAGATCAGCAGAGCTTACACCAGTGGGAGCCCCCCAAAATTGGCATTCTGAAGAAGGGAGCAGAACAGGAGAGAGGGGTTATGTTGGATTCTAACTCTTCTAACTTAGGCAGTTGTGAGGACTGAAGGTCCCCACCTTCCCACAGCTCTCTAAGCCTCCTCCCCGGGTTCCTTCCCCAGCAACCGAAGGCTCCTTCGTCTTGTCTCTCTTTGCTCCACCTCCTTCATCTCTCTGCAGGTTCTGGGAGACCGAGGTGGGGGGAGCTGGTAGCAAGGGGAGAGGAAAATTCCTTGGCCTGCTGCCACTCTACATCTTGGCCCACCTCCACTTCTGCCTCTGATTCTGGTCTGCTCTCTGCCACAGTCTCTTCCTGCTCACTAAACCCTGTTATCTCTTCAGCTTGTGGCACCTCCTCCCAGTCTGCTCCGTAGTCTTCCTCTGACCACTCATCATGGTCCCACCACTAATCCCCTGGCTCTGAGCCATCTTCCCTTGGGGGTTCCCCGGCTGTTTCTCCCACCACTCCTTTGCATCTAGCCAGTCCATGACATTCAGATAAAGAATCAGAGCAGCAGAGGAATTCTTGGCTCATGCTCTACCTGTCTCCACTGTAGGGAGGGTCAGATCAGTCTCTTTCACACCCATGTCAATGAGGCATGTGTTCGTTTGGAACTCTGTTCCTTCCTGTTTCCAAATTAACCTGTGATATTTTAAAGCCCACACAAAACTCTTAATTAAATATGTGTTTGATTTCAATATGTTGTTGTTGTTTAGTCATTTAGTCGTGTCCGACTCTTCATGACCCCATGGACCAGAGCACACCTGGCACTCCTGTCTTCCACTGCCTCCCGCAGTTTGGTCAAACTCATGCTGGTAGCTTTGAGAACATTGTCCAACCATCTTGTCCTCTGCCGTCCCCTTCTCCTTCTGCCCTCCATCTTTCCCAACATCAGGGTCTTTTCCAGGGAGTCTTCTCTTCTCATGAGGTGGCCAAAGGATTGGAGCCTCAGCTTCAGGACCTGTCCTTCCAGTGAGCACTCAGGGCTGATTTCCTTCAGAATGGATAGGTTTGATCTTCTTGCAGTCCATGGGACTCTCAAGAGTCTCCTTCAGCACCACAATTCAAATGCATCAATTCTCTGGCGATCAGCCTTCTTTGTGGTCCAGCTCTCACTTCCATACATCACTACTGGGAAAACCATAGCTTTAACTCTACGGATCTTTTTCGACAAGGTAATGATTTCAATATACTCATTTCTAAATAAGTTTTATCCTTTGTATATATAAAAACCCCAAAACCAACACATTTCTAGTAAAGAACAGGATGCCCTCAAGCCCTGCCAGGGGTGTCAACTAGAATAAAATATTGTGGGAACCCAGGTAAGCTCTGTCCTGCATAATGAATCACATGAAACAGTGCACACACACCATTTGAATGGGAATGCCCATCAACTTTGTGGGGGCCCAGCCCCCTCAAATATTTTATTCTGGGGGCTGAAGCCCCCACAGCCTCAAGGAGTTGGCTCCTATGTGTCCTGCTTTTAGGCTCCTGAGACACCTCTGATTTTTTTAAAAAATGAAATAATTTTTATTTGGTTTTAAATATATAAAATTATCGTAATACCACAACACACACCCACAATTAAAAAATTCCTCCAAATCTCTGGATTTCCCATTTTCTCCTCCATGGGTTCAATTGTTAAACCTTTCTAGTGCATCTTTATCAGTAATCCATGTTTTTTACAACTCCATTGTCTCCACTGTTCACGTTACAAGTGTTATTGCAATCCTGCCAATGTTTTCAACTGCTTACAGTGGTCTCCAAGAAAAATTATAATTTTTTCCCATTCCTTATTGAAGTTCTGGTCTTCTTGGTTCCTGAGCTTTCCAGTCAATTTTGCCATTTTGTCATAGTCCAACAGCTTCATTTGCCATTCTTCCCTGGTAGGGACTTTATCTTCTTTCCATCTCTGGGCTACCTGAGACACCTCTGGCTGATTATCATGGGAAACAGGATGCTAGACTAGGATCATGTCCACACCATATGCACGAACGGTCCTACAAACTGTAATTTTTAAAGGCTTCTGGGAATTGTAGCTCTGTTCCCATAATTCTCTGGAAGAAGTCATGGTTGCCCAAGTGATATAAGTGTGCTTTAAATGCACAGTGAAGCTGTCATAGGCTCTTCCTATGTTTTCCTCACAAAATCTGAAGAAGGGCAAAACCAAAGGATAATGAGGTCCTGATACACACATTAGTCCAGGAGGTTCAGGTCTGGTGAGTTCACGTTACAATTCACAGAAATGGAATTTCTCAAGCATCTCTGCTTCACTGACCTCCATTTCCAAAAGCCACTGCCCCCCACCCAATTCACATTCTCCACCTTCCCTTCCTTCATTAATGCATACCCTCCAACAGTTCTCTGATGAAAATAGGGACGTCCCATTCCATAATGATAATTTTACTATTTATACTCCACACATCTTACTGGGTTGACTCAGGCACTCTGGGCAACTTCCGACATATATAAAAACATAATAAAACATTAAACATTTTTTAATAAAATAAAATAAAAAAACAACCTTCCCTATACAGGATTGCTTTCAGATGGCTCGGGGGTCGGATAAGTCCATACCCTCCAACGTTTCTCCAATGAAAATAGGGACATCCTAAGAAAAAAATTGGATATTGTGGGATCAAATCAGAAATTAGGATGGCTTCTCTAAATCAAGGACATCCCTGGAAAATAGGGACACTTGGAGGGTCTGTTAATGGCAAAGCAGCAGTGACAGACATTACTGAGGCCTATGAAAGAACTACAGCTCCCATAGTCCTCTTCCCCATCACGTTGTTACCAGGTGACCTGAGCTGCCTCTGATTGGTTCAGGAGCTTTTCCATCTCCAGACTCGCCCCCCGCCCAGCCATTCTGCTTAAAGGGCCTTGGCTTGACCTTCCAGTGCGCAGAGCAAGTTACTCTATCACTGAGCAGCTGCCTCTAAACCAAATACAGCTACTATCTCACCTTATGACAATGTGCATGAACAAATATGCTTATTAACTATTGTGGAGAGTCCTTAGAATTCAAGCTATATTTTTATTTGAAAGACTGGTTAGCAGCTTACCTGTTTGCCTGGTGAAAGTCTGACATGCATCCGTGTTTACCACTTTACAGTAGCTGCCAGCAGGGAGGGCTGGTGGCACCAACTTGGCTTCCTGGCACCAGCAGCACTGAGACTTACTATGAAGGTGAGACAGTGGAGCAGCAAGGCAGTGAGGAGGTTGGCACTGTGTGGCAGAGCCAACCCAGCCCTGCCACTGGCGCACTTCGCACTTCTTCTGTGCAAACCTTCCTGCTGCCTCACCCACCCTGATGATGTTTAGCCTTAATATTTATGGATGGCGGCTAACAGATTGAGGTTGAATCTTGACAAGACAGAAGTACTGTTTTTGGGGGACAGGGGGCGGGCGGGTGTGGGGGACTCCCTGGTCCTGAATGGGGTAACTGTACCCCTGAAGGACCAGATGCACAGCCTGGGAGTCATTTTGTTAATTCTGTGTTCAGGGCTGCTGTCTACCAGCTCCATCTGGTACGCAGGCTGAGACCCTACCTGCCTGCGGACTGCCTCGCCAGAGTGGTGCATGCTCTAGTTATCTCCCACTTGGACTACTGCAATGCGCTCTACGTGGGGCTACCTTTGAAGGTGACCAGGAAACTGCAATTAATCCAGAATGCGGCAGCTAGACTGGTGACTGGGAGTGACCGCCGGGACCACATAACACTGGTCCTGAGAGATCTGCATTGGCTCCCAGTACGTTTCCGAGCACAATTCAAAGTGTTGGTGCTGACCTTTAAAGCCCTAAACGGCCTTGGTCCTGTATACCTGAAGGAGCATCTCCACCCCCATTGTTCAGCCCGGACACTGAGATCTAACACCAAGGGCCTTCTGGCGGTTCCCTCATTGCGAGAAGTGAGGTTACAGGGAACCAGACAGAGGGCCTTCTCGGTAGTGGCGCCCGCCCTGTGGAATGCCCTCCCTTCAGATGTGAAGGAAATAAGCAGCTATCTTCCCTTTAAAAGACATCTGAAGGCAGCCCTGTTTAGGGAAGTTTTTAATATTTAATGCTGTATTGTTTTTAACACTTGATTGGAATCCGCTCAGAGTGGCTGGGGAAACTCAGCCAGATGAGCTGGGTATAAATAATAAATTATTATTATTATTATTATTATTATTATTATTATTATTATTATTATTATTATTATCATCATTAAGGTTAGGGGATGTTAACTGTACCTTTGTATATATGGTTTTACTATTTTTACAATCCATCCTTTGCATTTTATCTGATTTTGTTGTTTTTATAACTTGCCCTCGGGATCTTGTGGTAACATCATCCACTCTGTTCGTCACTGCCAACAACTCTTAAGACTTACCGTCTAGGTTCCGCATGCGCTAAAAAGTCAGAGTTTATGGATTTGCCACGTTCCACATTTCCCCTGTATTTATGCCCTGGAGCTCTTTCATGCTGTGGTACGGACTTAAGCGAGGTGCAATTCATGCATCTTGGTGCACCTTGAGGGAACACCCTCTTTCTTTAACATTTCCTTTCCCCAAAGTGGCACTATAAACTACCCTGAGTACGCTCTTAGGAGGCCATTTGGCAAACGTAAGGTGATCGTCTCGAGCCAAACCCCACTTTTGGCATGTAGGGATAAACAGGCTGTGGTTCAGCATAAAGACAGACAAGGCTTGGAAAGAAACTGAAATATTTGACATAACAAAAAATGGGGGAGGATTATCTAAGTTTTCAGGATGCAGCCTAATTTTTACCCTTGTGTGGCAAAGGCATTTGGCATTAATTACATGCTCTTTTTAAAGAGTTCTTTCATTAGGTATCTAAGAGACTATGAAGATATTTTCAAACATAGCGCACTTTGGCTCCCAAAACATACACCTTTCTTTCCACTAACCTGGTGGGCATATTCATTTTAATCATTTATTACAGCATTTATGCCTTACTTTTCCTCCAGTGAGTTCAGGGTGGCCTGCATCGTTCACCCTCTGTTTATCCTCTAGTGAGAGGTTGGGCTAAGAGGCAGTGACTGCCCGAAGGTCACCCAGGTAGCTGCATGGCTGAGTGGAGATTTTCACCCCAGATATTGTTACAATACAACTGCCATCATCCCTGACCACTGGCTATTCTGGCTGCAGATGATAGGAGTTGAGAGTCAGTGTGGTGTAGTGGTTAAGAGCGGTAGACTCGTAATCTGGTGAACAGAGTTCGCGTCCCCGCTCCTCCACATGCAGCTGCTGGGTGACCTTGGGCTAGTCACACTTCTCTGAAGTCACTCAGCCCCACTCACCTCACAGAGTGTTTGTTGTGGGAGAGGAAGGGAAAGGAGATTGTTAGCCGCTCTGAGACTCCTTCGGGTAGTGATAAAGCAGGATATCAAATCCAAACTCTTCTTCTTCTTCTTGTAGCAACACCAACATCTAGGGACCCAAGATTGGACTAGGGAGGGAGTTCCACAGCTGTGGGACCACAACCGAGAAGGCCCTATCCCTTCTGCTCACCAACCTCATAAACCATACCTGAGAAAACTCAAATAGGGCTTCTTTGATTGGTCTTAATAAATGAACAATAATTAATTTTAATGGACTGAGACTTGCCTGCTCCATTGGTTAGAGCATGGTGCTGAATATGCCAAGGTTGCAGGTTCGATGCTGCATATAGGAATATTGCAGGGAGCTGAACCTCAAAGTCCCTTCCAGCTCTGCAGTTCTATTATTCTAAGTCCATTTTTTTACCAGGAGTCACATAGTCATTTGCTTTAGTACTAGGGAATATACCTCATTTAAAACTCCCAAATTTGCCTGGAGGATTTTTTCCTTGCATTGAAAATAATGGGAAGCCTTCCTTGGGTCTCATCCTGTCTTTTTATCACAGGCTTGGTACAAAATTCCAATAGTAAATACATATATATATATATTTCCTTATATTATTACCCTTTGTCCAAAGATTCCGGGATAGCATACACAGCATCCTCCCATCTTATCCTCAGAATGACTCTGTGACCTAAGTTAAACTGAGACAACAATCCTCACAGTGCAACAGAAGTTTCAATCCTAGACATTCTTACTGAGGAATAAAGCCTATTGGACAGAACATATAGGGCTGCACTGCTCAGTATGCGTTTTGGAAATGACCGTTTTTTAAAGCATTTAGTTTCAGACCCTCTAAGTGTCCCTATCTTCCAAGAACAGTCCCGGGTTTACAGAAGCCATCCCGCTTTGTGATTTGATCCTGGAATGTCCCACTTTTTCTTAGGCCATCCCTATATTTATCAGAGAAATGTTGGAGGTATGTAGTCTTTTAAAAGGTGTGTCGGGGCAGTTCCTTATTTATTTTGTGTTTATTTATTTAGTTTGAACTGGGGAAATCCATTCAGATGCTCATGGTACAAATAATTTGTTGTTGTTGTTGTTGTTGCTTTTTTCTAAAAAATGTTTATTTCATTTTGACTCAAGAAAACCGCCATTTTATAGTTCAAATTGGGAAAAATGAATACAGTAAATGGACAAAAGTACAAAGATTCACAAAATGTTTAGGGGTATGCATACCCCTGCGTACCCCCAGAAAAAATCACTGGTGATGATTATGATGATCAGGGCAGTTCACAATATAAAACTACAAAAAGAGAACACAAACGAATAACCCCCCTCCCGTAAAAACATTTAAAAGGCCATAGAATGTTAATCAACACAAGGCCTCGTTATAGAGAAATGTTTTTGCCTGGCGCCTAAAGATATTTTCAGATGTTCGTTCCAGAGCTGAAACTGAATATGCAGACATAGAAGGAGACATCTTAAATTCCGTTTTGAACTTTGAATGTGAATTAACCCCCCCCCCCTTTTAAATCATCACATAAGTGCTTCAGATTTATTAGCATCTCTTGCTTTGATTTAGGCCATTAACTTCAATGGTTCAACTCTTGAGTAAAACCTAGTTGGTTACAAGCCATTGGATGTCAAATAGAAAATGCCAATTATTTAATAAATGTCAGAATAAGTAGTAAATATCAACTTCTCAGATGAGAATTTGAGGAGTAATTTTCTTACATACCTAACCAGGGGAAAAACTTACTGCAAATTAAATAAGGATCCAGCTTCCCATAAGTGGATAATATATTTCTCCTCAGCCCACACTAACTGTGGGGATATTTTAGAAGAACAATTTCTTTCTAATGAACCATAGCAGGGGGATAATTTCACACACACACACACAATTCTGTTACAGGACTGGGGAGGTTTGTTTTCTTTTACATAAACTTACTATATTAGCAGGGGATTGAAAACACATTTGTAATAAATTTTTGTCTTCTTTTATTAAATAAATAAATAAATCAGCAGATGTTCTGGGGATGAGCTGTGTTGTTTGTTGTTTTCCAAAGATGCCCAAACCAACAAAAACAAAAAAAGGAAAACCCAATTTTACCCCTAGCCTAGTGCCAGCACAGTGTGCGTTGCACATCAAACAAACGGACACTCCCGCTGCTCCTGGGCTTAATTTGCAATTATTTGCATGTACAGGACAGAGACACACAATAGAAAGGCAGTCCTGAATGGGATGGTGACTCCCGAGACGATGAGGGAGGAATTTGTGAAGGGCAGCGCACACCATAAATCCGATTGCGTGGTTATTATAAACACGCAGACAGCAGGATGAAGGAACGGCATTGTCTGCTAATGGGCGTGAGGCTAGGAATGTCAATCCTGACAACATGTAATTCAATTTCCATGTTCAAATTAAGGCCTCTGTTCGTCGCCTGCATGTTTAATTACCAAGCACTTGAAAGGCCGGGGTGGGTGTGTTAGAAACACTCACTTGCCCTCATTTAAGACCATGGTCTTGATGGTGGGGGGTGGGATAAAAGGAAGTGGAAGGCCTACTCTTCCAGCTGAGTATGTAAACAGATGAAGAATTTCCTCACTTTTGCAAAACATTCCCCGCCACTTTCTTCTCTTGTTTTTTCACATGGGCTCAAGGATGGTAGGATGGAAGAGGCGCCAATCAACAGGAAAGGTGGAGGGGGTTGCAAAGCAGTCAGCCAGCATGGGCCCAATGTGAATTATGAACCGGTTATGGACGTTTGCGAGCACAATTAAAAGTGTTGGTGCTGACCTTTAAAGCCCTAAATGGCCTCGGTCCTGTATACCTGAAGGAGCATCTCCACCCCCATCGTTCAGCGCCAAGGGCTTTCTGGCGGTTCCCTTGCTGTGAGAAGTGAGGTTACAAGGAACCAAGCAGAGGGCCTTCTCGGTGGTGGCGCCTGCCCTGTGGAACGCCCTCCCAGCAGATGTCAAGGCAATAAACAACTATTTTACTTTTAAAAGACAACTGAAGGTGGCCCTGTTTAGGGAAGTTTTTAATGTCTGGTGCTGTATTGTTTTTAATATTTAGTTGGAAGCCAACCCAGCCAGATGGGTGGGGTATAAATAAATTATTATTATTATTATTATTATTATTATTATTATTATTATTACTGAAGAGATGGGCTTTTGCCATCTGTACTGAAGCCACGGTCAAGGGCAAACCCTATATACAATATACATTTAATGTACAATATTCATATACGCAGGTCCTGCTATCCGAATACATTGCATTTCCTGGAAGTCATTCATTACGCGAGTGTTCACATAATGAGTCAACAATTTCCATTGATTTCTATGGTGAAATTCCCAATGCGTTCCCAACCATGGAATTTTAACCCCAACAGAAACACCCCAAAATGAGAAACCCCAGGAAAACCCTCTGAAATGTTACTAAAGTACCGATCACTACAGTTCTTTTCCGTTTCTCAGCCAACCAACAAAATGCAAACAAGGATATGGAAAATGCTCTCTGTTCAGATAGCTGAATCTGCAGTATGTATAGGAAGGTTCAGGTACGAATTTTCACATGTCGAGCGTTCAGAAAGCGGGACCTGCATGCCTGCAATTTGAGTGATTTGGCAGAAGAACTTTTGAGGGGCAACAAATAGATCTACTTTGTGTGTGGACTACATTAAAAAGAACCCAAGTACTCAGTCTCCATTGATTCTTAAATAAAATATAATGTGTGCACAGCCTTGCCTTCTTGGAGAACTTAATGTAGGTAGTGTGGTTTTGTTTTTTTAAGAAACCAACTTTTTAGACCTGTTCTTTCACAAGAACAGAAGAGGCTACCGCATCAGGCCAATGGCCCTTTTGGTCCAGCAACCTGGTCTTACAGTGGCCAACCTGAGGCCTGTAGGAACCCACAAGCAGAATCTGAGCACAATAAAACTCTCCTCACCTGGAGTTTCCAGCAACTAGTATTCAGAAGTACTACTGCCTCCAACTGTGGAGGCACAACACAGCTATCACAGCCAGATAACCACTCACAGCCTTAACCTCCCTCAAGTTGTCCAATCCTCATTTAAAGCTGTCCAAGTTGGTGGCCGCCTAGACCAGGCTTCCTCAACCTCAGCCCTTGTTTTGAGACTACAATTCCCAGCATCCCTGACCACTGGTCCTGCTCGCTAGGGATCACGGGAGTTGTAGGCCAAAAACATCTGGAGGGCCAAGGTTGAGGAAGCCTGGCCTAGGCACTGGATAAAATGTGGACGATTTCATAGAAGAATGTTTTGATTTAATGTGATTGGAAAATACTGTATAGCTTTCATGGGCTGTTGAAAGTGCACCAAGCCCTAAATGAAATGGAAGATGAAAGGGCTTTGCTCTTTCAGCAGCAGCATTTTACTTTTAATCTTGACTAAAAACATATTTTTTTTAGATCTAGGTGGCTACATAGCAACTGATGTTTATGGAGGACACTAGCTCTCCAAAAACATGGCACACCCTCAACTTGTAATGGTTTGCTGTGGTAGGGACCGAACTGCAAACTTAATTCGTTTTGGAATGTGGGTTGGCCTATTTGTGTGGGGCAGAGCAAGCACAACTCACAAGTTGTTTTTATCTTGGAAATCTATCTGTTTTGCCATTCTCCTTTAATTAGAGGAATCAGATTAAAATGTGTAATTATTAAAAGCACTTATTTTTTTCATTAGATTTGTGGCAAGTCACAGTGACACGCAGCTGTGTTGGCATATTTCGGTTTGGGATTTTCCTAGACATCTTTCATTATGGAGAATTAGAAGGGGGAGAAATCCCCCTTTAAAATGTGAGGATCTTCTCCCACCCCACTCTCAAACCTCAAGGTTAGAGGTTATGGAAAAAAAGCAAAGCACTAAATAGAACAGTGTCTTACCTTCGTTTTTCATGGGTTGCATGCCAACGGCTGGATTAAGGAGATAAAGCCGTTTTTCTTCTACAAAACTGCAAAGAGGGGCCAGACACAAACACTCTCCAAATCTGCCAGTTGCTGGCTGCCCATTTGTGGTTTGCAGATTATGGGAATCGCTAATAACACAAGCAAAGAACGCTAAACAGCTCGTTTGTGGACCTTCAGAAGAATCTTCCAAGAGCAACCTCCGCACAGGCCGACAAACTCTTTTAGAATGAACAAAGTGGTGGTCTTCACATCGCCGCTCCCACTGCAACAGAACTCCTCTCTCCTCTCTAAAGGAACGAGGAGATCTTTAGAAGTCCCTGGGGCTGATCTCCACTTTCCATGGAAGGCCAAGATCTGCTCTTCTGTCCGATGCCAAAAGAGGCTTTCAGAGTATCATTCAGTAAAGAGCCCTGCCACTTTGTGAGGCCATGTCTTTGTGCTGATTAAAACCCATGGCTACCACCCAGGGCCCTTGTTCAAGACTATACTTGCCATTAGGAGTTTGTTACACTTCAGGTCCAAAATTCGTGCATTAAAAACAAGGCACTACCAAAGTGCAGGGCAAAACTCTTTCACAGACATACTCACCTGAAGTAAGGCACGGCAACTGCCCTTGTGTGAGTACTGTCCAGGCCTTCTTTCACCAACCAGATGGAAGTTGTGCAAAATATATAGAGGGCACCAGGTTAATGAAGGATGGTCCAGACCAAGAAAGGGAAAGGTCAAATCTCTGTGTTGTTCTTATTCAGTGTTTTATTTCCTGGGGGTACACAGGGATACGCATACCCCTAAACATTTTGTGAATCTAATGGGAGAAGAAACTAATTTTTTTATTTAAAAAAAATAGTTTCTTCTCTAGCACGGTGAATCGTCAGTTCTGTTGCTACCCCCAATGGCGGCCTCATTTCCTGTCATGGCATTTCCTGAGTCTCAGACGGAAGCGGGCGTTTAATGTGTGAAGTGAGAGTTAGAATCTAGCACGGTGGTTGGTCAGTTTCGTTGGTGACGGACACCAACAGCAAGCACAGGAATCAGGAAGATGTTAGTGCACACAACCTCATGCCAATGTGGAAGTTACTATGAGCTGTCAGCTGTGTAATATGAGGTAATGCATGTTCTTTGTACTTTTGTCCATTTACTGTATTTATTTTTGCCCATTTGAACTATAAAATGGTGATTTTCTTGAGTCAAAATGAGAGTACACCTAAACTTCTTTTTTTAGGAAAAAAGCACTGTGTTTATTTTAAAATGTTGTTTTCCCACCTCTGCCCTAATAGGAAATGATGCCTGGCTGATGGGGTGGATGGGTATAAATATAAAAATAAGATAAATAAAAATAGGGGGGAAATTTCTTCTAACACTACAACTCATTGACATCCAATATAAAGCTGAATGTTGGAGGATTTGGGGCCACTAAAAGAAAGTGCTTCTTCACAGTAAGCAATGATTCCAACCAACCAGGCTGGCTGTAAAAGAGGACCAAACAAATTTGTGGAGGATAAGACTACCCAAGGCTACTATGTTCTGCCTCCATGGTCAGAGCCAGTAATGCTTCTCAGTGCCAGTTGCTGGAAGCCACAAGAGATAAGAGCGCTCTTGTGCTCAGATCTTGCTTGAGGGTATCTTACATGCTTCTGGTTGTCACCATGAGAACAGCTTGCTGGGTTAGACAGGCCTCTGGCCCAATCCAACAGGTTCTTCTTATGCTTCCATGTTAAACAAAGTTGTAGATACCACACTTTGGCTTCAAGGTTTGTCTTCCACACATTCTGCTGGATTATTTAACCTGGGCATTTGCTCTGACTCATTTATGATGCTAATCAGGGAGATGAGAATGGAAGGAGATTCATTTCCCTGATAACTGTAGAGAGGAAAACATCTCAATCAAAGGAAGCAGAAGAATATCCATGCAAAATTTAAGGATAGAAAACTAAGCCTTCTAACTAACCACAGTACATAACACACAGCAAGACAATCAGGAGCAAAGCCAAAGCGTTTCACATTGTGAAACTGGGCGGCCCATCAGGTAGAGAAACTGCTGCCCTGTTTTCACAGCAGCTGAATTTATAAGCTTCCCCCACCTGGTTTTAGCCAAGAGCCTTTTGGGAGCCATCTGGTTCTAATGATACAAAATGGAGAAAAATGCAGTCTCCTTTTTACTACACGGCCCACATGAAAGCGTCAAACACCAGAACAGAAAATATTTTATATCCTGATCATCTTCAAATGCTTTGGGATTATTTGTTGTTGTTGTTGCGGTCTTCGTTACACAATCCATTGTGGTACAAGTAAAAAAGAAAACTGATTTAATTTGCTCTCTACAAAAGATGCAAGGGCATCAATGTAAAATGAAACAGAGTTGGCATCTCAGCTAGAGATGAGGATGAATTAGAAGTAGGGTTCAGAATACCAACTCCCTCTATTTGGGGGGAGGTAACATCACATCAGTTTGAGTAACAACCAGATCCCTTTGAGCTCAGGATGAACCCACCAGTTCTGCTGCAAGGCAACCATTCATCACCAGTTCCCCTTCTTTCTAAGCAAATACCCTTGCCTTCATGGAGGGAGAAACCAGCAGTGGGAAGATTCCACAGCACAAAGGAAAGAACCTTCTGAGCATGTTCTTTGTCAAAAATTCTGTTCTTGCCAAGATAGTTCATTTTGTAGTTTTCTGTCCCTCAAGAATTGAGCTGGGAGGCAGCAAAAAGAAATTACAACTCCCATGGTCCTCAGCCATGGTTGAGGCTCATGAGCATGGCATGGTTGTTTTCTCTGCCTTGCAGTTCAGATCAAGAGGCCCACAATCCCTTTCAGTCATTGATGCACTGGGGGTAAGGAAAGGCCCAGCATAGCCTCTGATTTCTTGAGTCTTCCTTCCTTGCTCCCAGTTCTCATTCCATTCAGAAATATAAGAGAGGCAATTTACACATTTTGAGCCGGTGAAGGCCTAAATCAGGGGCAGGGGACCTCAGACCTCAGACATCCCAGCCAGGTGAAAGCACCTGAAGGAGGCACATATAATATAGCAGGACTAGAGAGCCTAGGGAAGGTATCTGGCCTGGAGAGATTTCCAACGGCCATAGAGAGAGACCTAGACAGTTGGATTTGTCCATTTTCCAGGGACTGTCCCAGAATTACAAAAGTTGTACTGGCGTTTGAAGGGATCCTGGAATATCCCTGTTTCCCCTGCTGCTGAGCTCAGGGACGAGCAGCAGCAGGGGAAACAGCAGCAGTGAGGGAGTATCCTCTTGCCTCTCCAAGGCCTCTCCATGGCCACTGCTCCTGGCCTCTTCTCCAGGTCAACTCATAGTGGCTGCTGGAGAACGAGTGAGACAGAGGAGAGACCTCCTCTGCTCAGGACTAGCCCTTTTAAAAAGAAATGCTTTGTGCGTCCGGGTCTAATCTTGCCCCTTTCTGAAATTTATTTATTGTTTTTCTTTTTGTAAGAATAAAATCAAATCAGGATTAAGGCAATTTGCATGCCCAGGCGGGGACCCACGGACCCCAAGAGACCACCAGAAGGAATAATGACTCTTGACAACATGTTATGGAATTAAAATTGGCCACAACTTTATTAAACCTTTCAGAAGTAGGAAGACCTTGGCTTAGGCATTGGGTGTGTATCCCTCCCAGTCCCCCAGCTGGGGGAACTGGGGCTCCTCGGGGTGAATGGAATATGGGAGGGTCCACTGCAAGACACTTGTGTACGCAGCCAGCCCACCCCATATCCGCACAACGCAGGGGAGTTCACTGACAACCTTTCAGTGTATGGCCAGTGACTCCTTTTTCACAAAGCCCATTAAGAGGGGACCCTGGAATCACCACTGTGGGGGAGGGTGAATCACCACATCACACACACACACACACACACACACACACACCCTTTAGGGAAGATAGACTATAGGATTCCGCCCAAGGCCTAAAACTGCCTGAAATATACTCAGAATCGAGAGTGGATTTCATGCTCTTTATTCAACTCATAGTGGTGAGGAGGAATGGAAGTTCCCCCAGAATGTCTGCTTTATATACATTATTTACACAATGGGCCCCACGTGATTAGCTAATTCCGGGATTCACCTGTAGGCCAATCAGGTTGCGGATTCACTTCCACCTGGAGATCCTGTGGACCAATCAGACTGCTGCATTCTGGACCCTATTGCTCTAGGACCTATTGCTGCATTCTGGACCCTATTGCTCTAGGACCAATCAGACTGCTGCATTCTGAATCCTATTGTTCTAGGACCAATCAGACTGCTGCATTCTGAATCCTATTGTTCTAGGACCAATCAGACTGCTGCCTTTAGGATCCCATAACACTGCCAAAGTTGTGACAATTGCTACAGGGAAGGCAAAATTCCTTCCCGGCTCTTCAACAGCAACCATCAAAAGACTGTAGCAACGCCCACTGAACAGGAAGTGAAATGGTTAACCTATAACCAAGCATTACAAAAGGGGGGGTGAACCTCTGGAGCCGACTGCATCCTATTTATGCATCTCGAGTGGACCAATGGGAAGCCTGCCCATTTGCGGTCCGCTCAGCTGGCCTCGCCTCCAACAAGATGCTGATAGTTTAAACTGGGGTTTGGAGGGAACCCCCAACAGCTGGTGACAAGGAGGTGGGCCAGTCCAACCAGCTGGTGAGTCCCACATGGCCCGGGGGTGCTGCACGCGGTCCTGCAAAGGGCACCCACAAAGAGATGTGTGAACGCTCATTCTCGAGACAGTGGAGAGCCAGTGTGGTGTAGTGGTTAAGAGCAGTAGACTCGTAATCTGGGGAACCGGGTTCACGTCTCCGCTCCTCCACATGCAGCTGCTGGGTGACCTTGGGCTAGTCCACTTCTTTGAAGTCTCTCAGCCTCACTCACCTCACAGAGTGCTTGTTGTGGGGGAGGAAGGGAAAAGAGAATGTTAGCCGCTTTGAGACTCCTTAGGGTAGTGATAAAGCGGGATATCAAATTCAAACTCCTCCTCCTCCTCTTCTTCTTCTTCTTCTTGTCCCATTGGTGAAGCCATGGTGGCTTTCACCCTTCTTCTGAAAAAAATGCTCTATGGGTGGGCAGGGGACAACAAATGGGGGGATGAGGAGGGTCAGTTGAGGGGAGAGAAAAATGTCCCTATTTTCATCTGAGGAATGTTGGAGGGTATGCAATAGAATGAGTGTTTTGGATACTGCCATCTCCCGCGCCCATTTCCTCTTTTGTTGCCTAAAGTGCCACCATCTGACGCTTCTTGTTTTTCCTTCTCTCCATACGGTAATTTTCCATCTTACTTGAGCACAAAATATTTAACACATATTACTGCAAATCCATCATTCTTCATTCATCCCGGTCTTTTCTTTTTTTCTTTTCCAAATGGGGAGTTTTGCCAAAGTAAGAAAGGACTAAGTGAGGTCTGCCTGAATTGGCCCATGCAGAGCTCCAAGCAAATAGTCACTATTGTTCTCTCAAAGTGCATTTAAGGTTTTGGGAACAAACAATAAAACAAACAGCTGAACAATTTTAAGCATGGCCTCGTTCCTACTAACAATTATTTTTAAGCTATCCCACCATTAGCCCGACTCTGACTTCTTGGTAAGAAACATTACATAAAACTTAAAGCGGTACATTTTACCAAAAAAAAGGGGGGGGGAATTGTTTTCAAATGCCACACAGCTTCTGTTCTGTGTCCAGCTGTCACTTCTTCTTGTAATTTATGAGCAAGCAAATATATTTTTAATTCAGTCACTCAGACTTCGCCCAAAGCTCCAACATTGCTACATTATTCCCTTATTCCTAAGGCAAGCATCATAAGACTGGGCAGTTCAGAAAGGAAACTGCCCCCAAACTTCAGTCAGAAGAACGATCTTTGTTCGTTTCTGTGCTTATTATTATTTCAAAATTACTTCAGTTAGTCGTAAATTTCGTGACGGACACATTGCCTCAGCAACTGCAGGTGGTGCAATATAGGTAAAAGGTAAAGGACCCCTGGACGGTTGTGTCCAATCAAAGGTGACTATGGGGTTGTGGTGCTCATCTCCACTTTCAGGCTAAGGGAACCGGCGTTTGTCTACAGACAGCTTCCCGCCACATGGGTACCTATTTATCTACTTGCAGTGGTGTGCTTTCAAATTGGTAGGTTGGCAAAAGCTGGGACAGAGCAATAGGAGCTCACCCCGTCACACAGATTCGAACCGCAGACCTTCTGATCGGCAAGCCCAAGAGGCTCAGTGGTTTAGACCACAGCGCCACCCGCTCCCCTGGTGCAATACAGACATACACAAGAATATGTACCAAGAATTGTGACTCCTAAAAATAAATCCAGAGAATCCTTCTACCTAACTGCATAAAATCATGTACAGTATATGCAATATACCAAAACAAATTGACTTCAATGGGTGGCTCAGTGGTTCCCAAACTCCCCTTCCGCAGAAAGGATTTTGGTGAGGGTGGACCATTTCAAGATTTTTTTCTGCCTGCTGTTGTAATGCACTTTGCTAGATGCTATCTGGTTTTTAATTTAATTGCCTCTTTTATTTCTTATATTGTATTTTATTGCATTGCAATTTGCATTCTAAGCATGACTATATCTAGCTCCAACACAACAGGGCTTACTCCCAAGCAAATGTGCCTAGACTTTCAGCCTAAAACATTTAAGACTTGGACCAATGTAAATAATTGGCTGAAGTAGCGTTGAGTGTTCAGGTGAAGGATAAAGGGTGTGTAGTTAAATATAGAAAATTATTGATTTGAAGGTTCTTCTGGTATTTATTTCACACTGTATTGTGTGTAGTTTAAAAGAAATACTTGCTTTTTTTAAAAAAAAAAACACCTTTGTAAATACGTAGTGGTCAGTGGTGTTGTTTTTTCCTGTGAGGAGTTTGGTACTAAGACTGTAAATATCTATTTTATTTCTTTCCTGCCTTTTGCCATAAGGTTCCACGGCAGGTGACAGGAATACAATTAAAATCAAAAGAAGGAAAACAGTTTGTATTGTTATGAATCCCCCACCGTTCAAAACTATTTTAGCAGTGTGCAAAAAGCACTGGCCAATATTATTCTATGTTGTATTTTTATAGGGGCGTATATACAAATGAAGATCCCAATTCATCTCCCCAGGACCCAAATGAATTTTACTTTTCAATTTTAATGACTCCAACTCCAATATTACAGAAAATATAGCCAGGTTCCTAAATGTAGCTATCAGAACTAGGACACAACTGTCTGTATTTTTAAACAATTTTTGATCATGGGTTTTGTTATACAGTACTCTTATTTTAAGGGGCACAGTCTGTGTGCATGCATATTTGAGGATTTTTTCTCTGCTGTGGTTGTCTTAGCAGCCCTATACTCTATCTGATGGTTATGGTCTGTAGACCATATAAACTAAACTACTACACCAACAGTAAAACCCTAAACTTGGCATGGTAGCTAATTGGCAGGCAATACAGATCCCTTCGCAGCACAATTACATTCTGGTGGCAGGTTGCCCCTAACAGCAGCTGTAGTGGACCCCCACCAATAAATATGTAGGGGATCCTACTGATAAGTACTACCTCACTAAGTGCCCTCAATTAAATACAGTGGTGCCTCGCAAGACGAAAAGAATCCGTTCCGCGAGTCTCTTCGTCTAGCGGTTTTTTCGTCTTGCGAAGCAACCCTATTAGCAGATTAGCGGATTAGTGCTATTAGCGGTTTAGCGGCTATTAGCGGCTATTAAAGGTTTAAGGGATTAGCGGATTAGCTGCTAAAAGGCTATTAGCAGCTTAGTGCCTTAGAAAAAGGGGGTGGGGAGCGGAAAAAAATCGCAAGAATCGCAAGACATTTTCGTCTTGTGAAGCAAGCCCATAGAGAAATTCGTCCTGCGAAGCGCATTGAAAAACGGAAAACCCTTTCGTCTAGCGGGTTTTCCGTCTTGCGAGGCATTCGTCTTGCGGGGCACCACTGTATTGCGCCCCCACCTCACAGTACGCTATTTACACAAATGTCTTCAATTTTCCACAGGCTACCTTGTGGGGGTCTTGTGTGAGGGGAAACTCGGTGACTTAACTTCTCAGGCAGGAGTTGATCAAACAAGAAAGGTTTTATTTATCAAAATAAGAAGTTGGTGAAACAAACTTGAAATGTCAGGCAGAAGTTAACTTTTCGCTTAAACTAAATATGAAGATGTCTCGGGCTTAAACACAATAATGAATACACGGCTTTTCTTAAACTTCGCTCTTGTTCGTTTTCTTAGTTGTTTTGGTTAAATGCTTTTAACACAGCAAAGCGTCCTTCACAGTTTAACTCTTTGGTTCATGAGCGAGGGGCACTTTCCATCAGTTACCCCCTCTCTTAACAATCCCACTCCTGAGGTATTCCAATTGGAGTCTTCTTTACCTAGAAGCAGTGGCGTAGCGTGGGTTGTCAGCACCTGGGGCAAGGCAAGTAATTTGCGCCCCCCCCCGCTGCACTGTCCCTCCCCCAGATAGTCCCTCGCTCTCTCTCCGCACCGCACGCCTGGCACCCTCCCCTCCACAGTGGGCGGCGACCCGGCGGCTCGGATCGGATTCGCACAGCCAGCACTGCAGTTAGAGAGAGTGAGTGAGCCAGGTAGGGGCAGAGAGCTGCGAGTGCGAGCGCAAGCGCCCCCCCCCCCCCAGATGTTGCGCCCGGTGCATCCGGCCCCCCCTGCACTCCCCACGCTACGCCACTGCCTAGAAGATCTCTCCCCTCCTGGCTAGACTGAGACCCAGGTAGCCTGTATTCCCACAAGATCTGCCTCTCCTGGCTCAGACTCAGCCCTCCAAGTAACTCCTGTCTCTATACCTTCTCCAGGCCCTCAACCTGGTCTTAATACCTAAGCTACAAAGTCACTTCTTCTAGCTCTAGATGTCCTCCTCAGAGTGGATGTTCAACTCAACATTGAACCAACTCTCTCAGACAAACCCTATCCTACTCCCTATCTCCCATCTCAAATCCTGCCTTAACTCTCCCCTTCAGAAACTGCTCCTTTTATTCTCCCTCCCTCTGCAGCTGCTCCCCCTCTCTGTGGCTAGCTGACTCTGTAGTCTATCAGCAAGAGGCTCCAGCACTCTGGTGGCATTTCTGTGGGACTGTATCACCAGACTCTAGCCTGCCTCTGCTGCCCATCACAGCAGCTGCCCATCTTAAGGGCAGCTCCACATAGAACATGTTGCAGCACTGCAGCCTCAAGGTTGCCAATGCATGGACCACCAGGAATGCATGGACCTGTCCAGGAATGAGTTTAGCTGGTGCACCAGTTGAAGCTGGTAGATAGTACCATGAGCCACTGAGGCTACTTCAATCCCTAGGAGTACCCCTCAAGCTACACACCTGATCATTTGTGGGGAGTGCAACCCCATTCGGAACAGGCAACTGACCTATATCCTGGACCTGGGAGCCACCTATGCACAAGGTCTCAGTCTTGGCAGGATTCAGCCATATCTGCATCCACTGACGGTTGTGTTAGCAGACTGCAGACCACTCTGAGAAGTTTAGCCATGTGAAGCCTTTGCTGCGGGCACCATGATTATGTGCTCCCACCCATATTCAGTCTAATGATGAGAAAGAAAACAAATTATTCTTAAAACTAAGTGATTCCTTCCTCCAATATAATATTTAGTATACCTTACAGCTGCTTCTTGGCTTTGGATTGAATGTCAGGGACTGGCTGGATGATGAAGAGTGGTGGAAGAGCCCCCAGGGAAGGCACAGAAGAATATGACTTAGATCCTGGATCCTGGTGGTGGGACAACGGCCACACCTCAGAGGAGCGGAGAAGATGGGAAGTACTAGAAGCAGGAAGCTTGAGGGACACCCAAGAGGCAGAAGCAGGCAGGTGGCCCAGCAGAGGACAGGGTGGTGAGGTTTCCAGTTTGGATGCAGGCTCTGACAGAGAGGAGCCATACACTGCAGCTCTCCTGCAGATCCACCTTGACAGCTTCTCTGCTTACAGTCGTCATCCCCACTTACTCCTAGAAAACAACAGATGTTACATGTTGGAATGCTACAGGCTAGGCAGGCACAGAAGGAGGTCTCTGGGGTTTGCCATAGCAGGAAAGCACAGAGGGAGGAGCTGACTCAGAAGGCTAGAGAGTGAAGGAGGGACTGCTTGCCTTTATGTAAAGGTAAAGGTAAAGGGACCCCTGACCATTAGGTCTAGTTGCGGATGACTCTGGGGTTGCGGCGCTCATCTTGCTTTACTGGCCAAGGGAGCCGGCGTACAGCTTCCGGGTCATGTGGCCAGCATGACTAAGCCGCTTCTGGCGAACCAGAGCAGCGCACGGAAACGCCGTTTACCTTCCCGCCAGAGCGGTACCTATTTATCTGCTTGTACTTTGAGGTGCTTTCGAACTGCTAGGTTGGCAGGAGCTGGGACTGAGCAATGGGAGCTCACCCCATCGCAGGGATTCAAACCTCCGCCCTTCTGATCGGCAAGTCCTAGGCTCTGTGGTTTAACCCACAGCGCCACCTGCGTCCCTTGCCTTTATGTGCCTCCTTGTATTTCCCCACCTTTCCTTATTAAAGAAACAAATTGCAACTTAGCCTTGCTTCTTTGTATCTGACCTGTGAATGACCTGCTCTGCCTATCAGCCCTGTGACATTGAGTCGCTGCCACCAGAAGTTACATCTGAAATGGCCCCACACTCTATAGGTCCATGGTTCCCACAACCCTTGAGTGACGCCACCATGCTAGTTCTTCCTTCAAGGAAGGTGGGGCAAAATCAGCCCTGGCCACAAGACACACATCAGAGTTTCCTTTGTGACTTGAAAAGTTCATTAAAAGCATTCCCTTCCTCTAATTACATTGCAATAACTCTCCCTCGCTGCACACTTAGCGAAAAGAAAAACACGAACGTTCTGCATTTGAACCTCAACTTCAAAACAAAGTTCCCTTTTTCAACTACAGTCACTTTGAGATTGTGGACTCTAGTTCTGGGCAAGAGGACAAAGGTATAAACAATCCAGGCAGTTTCTTTATACAGAGTTAGGTTGGAATATCGGCCATGCTGCCAAACGCTACGCGGCTAGCAGTAAAAGTGAGTTGTGTACATTAATTCAAGAAACAGTTGGATGGTGTTTTGGAAAAGCAGGAAACACTGTCAAATAGGAGTCACTCTCCCCCCCCGCCCTGCCCCCCAGTTACCTTGACAAGAGTCATGGAAGCATTTGACAAACAAAGGCCAAACTACATGTTACACTATAGCAGAGGTGGCCAACATGATGCCCAGGGGTGTACATGTGCCCACAAAGGCATTCCCTGGGGCCCACAGGGTCCTCTCCTCTACTATCACCGAAATTAGGCATGAAAGAAATACAGTAGTACCTCGGGTTACAGATGCTTCAGGTTACAGACTCCGCTAACCCAGAAATAGTACCTTGGGTTAAGAACTTTGCTTCAGGATGAGAACAGAAATTGTGTGGTGACGGCGTGGCGGCAGCAGGAGGCCCCATTAGCTAAAGTGGTACCTCAGGTTAAAAACAGTTTCAGGTTAAGAACAGACCTCCAGAATGAATTAAGTTCTTAACCTGAGGTGCCACTGTATTCTGCTGTAGTCAACAGAATAGGTTAAGCTGTGTGTTTCATTGCAGTATGTGCCCACAGTAGTTTCTCCAGTTTGCAAGTAGGCCCAAAACATAAGCAAATCCTTACACTGTGCTGTGTCATGGTAGCCCGATGACTCCTCCTCCTCTGTATAGTGCCCTCTAGAGGAGACATTTTGAAGCTGAGAAGGGGAAAGGAGAGCTTAGCACTTCCCCCTACAGCTACAAACACATACACACACACAAACAACAATACCAGACCCTGCAAGTGTCCTTATTTTCCAGAGAAGCCATCCTAGTTTCTGATTTGTCCCCATAATGTCCCCCCTGTTACTTAGGACATCCCTATTTTCACTGGACAAATGTTGCAGTGTATGGTAGGACGTCTCTATTTTCATCAGAGAAAAGGGGAGGGTATGGAGTTATCTGACAACTGAGCCATCTGACAGCAGCCCTGTACAGGGAAGCTTTTTTAATGTTTAATGTTTTATTATGTTTTGATATATGTTGGAGGACGCAGGTGATGCTGTGGTCTAAACCACAGAGACTAGGGCTTGCCGATCAAAAGGTCGGTGGTTCAAATCCCTGCGACGGGGTGAGCTCCCGTTGCTCGGTCCCTGCTACTGCCAACCTAGCAGTTCGAAAGCACAAAGTGCAAGTAAATAGGTAGCGCTCTGGCAGGAAGGTAAACGGCATTTCCGTACGCTGCTCTGGTTCGCCAGAAGCAGCTTAGTCATGCTGGCCACATGACCCAGAAGCTGTACGCCGGCTCCCTCGGCCAATAAAGCGAGATGAGCGCCACCACCCCAGAGTCGTCTGTGACTGGACCTAATGGTCAGGGGTCCCTTTACTTTTATATATGTTGGAAGCCACCCAGAGTGGCTGGGGCAATCCAGTCAGATGAGCGGGGTATATTATTACAGTGGTGCCCCGCAAGATGAATGCCTCGCAAGACGGAAAACCCGCAAGACGAAAGGGTTTTCCGTTTGCAGAGGCGCTTCGCAAGACGAATTTCCCTATGGGCTTGCTTCGCAAGACGAAAAATGACGAAAAATTTTGAATTTTTTTTTTTTTTTGCTCCAAAACCCCTTTTCCTGAAGCGCTAAGCTGCTAAAAGCATTTTAGCAGCAAAACCGCTAATCCCCCACCCCTTAAAAAGCCGTTTTTAGCCCTTAAAATGTCAATAGCGCTAATAGCGCTACTCCGTCAATGGGCTTGCTTCGCAAGACGAAAAAACCGCAAGACGAAAAGACTCCTGGAACGGATTCTTTTCGTCTTGTGAGGCACCACTGTATTATTATTATTATTATTATTATTATTATTATTATTATTAAATAGGACATCCCCATTTTCATCAGATAAATGTTGGAGGGTATGCTATACTACATGGCATATTGTTGAGCTTTTTTTTTAGGAAACCACCCAAATTGTTGAGCTTTCCACATGATTTTTCAGTTGGCTTGCCTAAGATCCAGGACAAAGAGCCGCCTTTTGGAAATCCCCCCAGACATCAATTCTGCCTTTGAAATCCCGGTAACGTCCGGAAAAATCCAGGTGTATGGCAGCCCTATTTCATTTCACTTGATTTCTGATGTATCCCGTTAGCTCAGAAGTGAACTCATTTGTTGTTGTTGTTTTTCTAGTTTCGTATCATATTGTTTGCTTATGTTGTTGCTATTAAAAAACAACAGCTGGGCGTGGGGAATTAAAAACTAATGCCTGAGGGTGTTTCAAAGGGAAAGCTAAAGTCTGGAGACTGCAGCAGGTACAAAATGCAACTTTCATGGGCTTAATGGGCCTCTCTACTTGGGATCGTAGAACATGGGTCCCGGTAGATTTTCACACTGGCTGCCAATTTAAGGTTTTGGGTTCTGACATATAAAGCTCTGGAAGGCTTGGGGCCTTGTTACTTGAAGAAGCCCCTTCCCTAATACCATCCAGCCAGGGCTCTGAGATCAGCTGGTGTGGTATTCTTGGCAATGCCACCATTAAGCAAAGTCAGAAGATCTACAACTTGCCAGAGGGCCTTTTTGTTAATAGCTCCCCTGTTATGGAACATTTTCGCCATTCACATCCAGCAGACACCCTACTGGGCTGGATACAGCATAGCATGCTGATTGTTTCAACAGAATATTTTGTTTATTTTCATTTTCACTGCATCTTATTTTTAACCGAATCTCTTGCAACATGCAGTCTTCCCTGAGATTACCTGTGATAAAGAGAGGAATATAAATCTTATGAATGAATAAATAACTAACAAATAGCATCCTGCCTTCGTGGTTTGATAGTTTGACCCTGAGCAGGAACTACAAAGATAAATCACAGTGCATTGGAAACTTTGCATTTTTGCTGATTGCACCTGTCTGTCACATGCCTGCCTAATACACCCATTTGTGTGCCTGGAATACTATCACTGAGGATAGAGCTCTCATGGCAAATAGCCACTGAGAGAGCAAGATGCCAAACCATGCATTTATAGGAAAGAAGAAGAAGAAGAAGAAGAAGAAGAAGAAGAAGAAGAAGAAGAAGAAGAAGAAGAAGAAGTTGTTATGCTGTTGGCTATCAAAACATCCCTAAGATGATGAATAGTTGTGCACTATTATTATTATTACTATTATTATTAGTTAGACCTAAGCTATAATCCTAGCCTCACTTACTTAGGAATAAGCTGCATTGAATTTAGTAGGGTTTACTTCTGAGTAAAGATGGATAGGATTGAACTGTAATTTGTTAGAAAGTGGGACTTATCATGATTATCTTTTCGCTCCACTGATTTCATCAGTGGGAGCTTTTGTTCAACAAACTTAAACCGGATCCAATCAATAATGAACAAATAACTAAGCCAATTAGTTTCCTGCTTGGCAGGGGGTTGGACTCGATGGCCCTTGTGGTCTCTTCCAACTCTATGATTCTATGATTCTATGATACTATGATTCTAGTTTCATTCAATGAGCCACATCCGTCTTTCTGCACCACTCAAGATTTTTCAAAACCTCTTGTTGTTTCCACACTTTGTCATGTTTTTAAGCTCAAACCAACAAAACCCAACTATTGAAAATGCTCTTCCTAAGGAAGATGTATCACCTCCAGATAATCTTATGGTTCAGGCTTAATTATGCCAAAATAACATGAAAGTCAACATCAGCCTCACGGCTATGGCATTTTCTTTTCAGGATTTGAAGGAATCCTCTGTTCGCGTTGAGGGCTCCATGGAGCAATGCAAACATCTGTTTTTAGGAGCCACTTGAAGAAGAAGAAAAGAATTATGCAGTAACACGTGAAAAGCATTTGCTAAGCATGCTGCTGTCTGCTGTTAAATTGAAAGAGGGCACAGAAGGATACTGTCAGCAAGGGCAGGAGAATAATAATAATTGTGTATAAAAACCATGTGCTGTAACCTAAGCCAAAGGAAAGCCAAACGTTATCGAAATTGGCAAGAAGGCTGCTTGGCCCTACGAACAAAGACAGTTGAGCAACTGGTTCAGGCAGCAGATCCCAGAGTGGGCAGTCTTTTCCTGCCACCAATCCCCAAAGTCCTCTCTGGGTGATCTGAATCAGGGTTACATAAGGTGAGTGAACCGCACGGCGATGAATGCATTTGCCAATCCACAGCTCCCTTGATTTCCTTTCCTGTCACCCACCATGATTTGGAGGGCAAACTCGTAAAGTAGGAACCTCCCTGTGCATTTTGGAACCCTGGAAAATCAGGAGAACAATCAGAATAGCAATGTGGGAGAGCGATGCTAATACCCTGACCTTTGACACCTGAGATACATATTTTAGGACCCACTAAAGCCAGTGTGGTGTAGTGGTTAAGAGCGGTAGTCTCGTAATCTGGGGAACCGGGTTTGCATCTCCACTCCTCCACATGCAGCTGCTGGGTGACCTTGGGCCAGTCACACTTCTCTGAAGTCTCTCAGCCCCACTCACCTCACAGAGTGTTTGTTGTGGGGGAGGAAGGGAAAGGAGAATGTTAGCCTGCTTTGAGACTCCTTAAAGGGAGTGAAAGGCGGGATATCAAATCCAAACTCTTCTTCTTCTTCTTCTTCTTCTTCTTCTTGATTGTGATGTATTTTTATTTTAATGTTGTATATTTTAATTGATGTAACCTGCCTTAGGACCTCACTGTGAAGGGTGGGTAAGAAATAATAATTAATGATGGTGGTGATGGTGATAAAAAGAATATGTTTATCCCTGTGAGATAAGTATGATCTGATTCAGAAAGCCTGAAGAGTTCAGTAGTTAAAATATGAAATATGCTTCTACAAGAGTTATCGCTGACCACCAACTTGAAAGGCTTTGAAAGCTTCAGTCAAATTCATGAAGGATAAGGCTCACAGTGGCTACTAGCCATGATGACTTTATTCTACCTCCACTGTCAGAGGCAATGTACCTTCTGAATTCCAGATGCTGGAAACTCATAGAATTTTAAGAGTTGGGAGGGGCCCTGTGGGTCATATAGCCCACCCCTCTGCAAAGCAAGAATCTTAGCTAAAGCATCCTTGACAGATGGCCATCCAACCTCTCCTTAGAAACCTCCAAGGAAGGAGACTCCATTTCCTCAGGGTCTTGCAAAAGAATGATGTACCACAACAATAGATGAATTCCTTTTACCGATCCACAATGGAAAGTGTCCTTTCATATTATATCACAGAGTGGTATGCTGGCCTGACAGCCACGGACAGAAAGTCTTTACAGAGGGTGGTGAACACAACACATGATATCGTGGGCTGTCCCCTGAGCCAGCTAGATGGCATCTCAAGGGATCGTTGCCTTAGGAGAGCAAGAAAAATTCTCGGGGATGACTCGTACCCCGGCCATCACCTCTTTAATCTTCTACCCTTGGGTAGGAGATATAGAAGTATAATCAGCCATACCAACAAGCTAAAAAATAGCTTCTATCCGTGGGCTGTTAGGCTGTTGAACAGAAAATAACATAGCGAAATTGACTTGCGAGGTGGTGTGTTGTTCGATAAGAGATTGAACATTTGGGTGAGGGTGAGGGTAAAGGTAAAGGTAAAGGTACCCCTGCCCGTACGGGCCAGTCTTGACAGACTCTAGGGTTGTGCGCCCATCTCACTCAAAGAGGCCAAGGGCCAGCGCTGTCCGAAGACACTTCCGGGTCACGTGGCCAGTGTGACATCGCTGCTCTGGCGAGCCAGAGCCGCACACGGAAACGCCGTTTACCTTCCCGCTAATAAGCGGTCCCTATTTATCTACTTGCACCCAGGGGTGCTTTCGAACTGCTAGGTTGGCAGGCGCTGGGACCGAACAGCGGGAGCGCACCCCGCCGCGGGGATTCGAACCGCCGACCTTTCGATCGGCAAGCCCTAGGCACTGAGGCTTTAACCCACAGCGCCACCCGCGTCCCGAGGGTGAGGGAAGCTCATTTAATTTCATTGTACACAGGTTGTACAATGACAATAAAGGTATTGTTGTTATTATTAAGCTCCCAAGGGAGACCATTTCCCTGACAAACAGCTCTTACTGTCAGAAAGCTCTTCCTGTAGGAGAGGAGAGTGCTTTCGCACTCAGATCCTTGCGCACCTGGTTAGCCACTGTGCGAGCAGAATGCCATTGGCCTAATCCAAGATGTTCTTCCTAGGTTCTTAACCTGTGATTGGACGTGCTCCTAAAAGAAACATGGAGATGTGCTTAAAGCAGTAGGTTAGGGCACTTCCAGACTACCTGTTTATTGAGCACCCACCTTGATCTGTTTGTGGGGAGGTTAGACAACATTGCATGAAGCAAGTCCTAATCCATACTTCCCGATACATTTCCCAATCACCTTCCTTCTCACAGAAAGTCTGGTATTTTGGGGTTGTTGCACAAGGCCTCCTTATCAGCTACAACTGTGCAACCTGAATTTGCTCGTACATGATTGAAAATTGTGCCTTCACTTTTATGTCAAACAGAGAGGACTCTGTGGGTTGTCTTCAACTAAGTCCTACTTAGAGGAAACCCACTGGCAATAATTAACCTAAGTTAGACATGTGTATTAACTTTAATAAATCTACTCTGAGTAGGGCTTCCATTGAATACCACTCTTGGTTTACAACTTTCCTCCTTAGTTCTGCATTTTTCTAATTCATGATGGTGGCTGTAGAACCAGAAACAGATGATGGATGGGGTGGATTTTGGGGTGGATGAATGCACAAAAATGTGATGCAAAAAATAAGGACCTAAGGATATGGAGGCATGATGAGCAGGAGAATGCTCAAGGATCAGGGACCCGTCTGTTCACTTCCCCGATCCCTCAGTGCTGAGATACCCAGTGGTTCAGATGCTGCCAAAGAGGTTGGAACAAACACTAAACACAACCCAAAATGAGGGTTTTGTTTTTGTTTTTTCCCCTCCCTCACATTTATTATAAACACCTCAGGAAACTGCCTTTTCAAAAATCAATAGTTTGTTATAAGATTCCTCCCCAATTTTTGGCTTGTTTTGACAAAGCAAAATAATTTCGTAAGAAACCTTTCAGATTTCAGCCTTGTCCTAGCCTCGTCCCTTTCCTGAACTATCAACAAGTGATTCATGTGGCTGCTTTGCAGAATGTTTTCCTTTCGTTGTGTATTTTCTCAAAGGATCGTTTAAACGAGCAGAAGAACCCGAGCCTCCAAACAAGGGTTTTGCAGAAGCTTTCTCGAAGCTATTTGCAGATGAGAAACAATATCCCATGCCGCAGGATAGCCGGGGTGGGGAGGGGGCGGATGTTGAGGAAATGGAAAGAAGACAAAGCCATAGAGTATGTGTTGCTGTCCTTGGGCGCTTTCCATGAAATCCGCAAACTCTTCAAGGTGTTCCAAAACAAGAGTGACAAGCCAAATCTTAACCTTTCCTCCCTCCCTTTGGCTTCTGCACAAGGAGATGCCGTTTCGAGGGCTTAGTTTGCAGGACCAAGAGCATGGGCAAGGAAGATTTCCAATAGGGCAAAATGCTGGGAGACTGGCTCTAAGGGTACATGAAGCAAGACGAAGGGTGAGTGAAGGCAGTGACAACAAGCAGAGCTCCATGATGCCTGCCTTCGAACGCCTCACATTTAAGAACATAGAACATCAGAATATGTCTGCTGGATCTGGTCAATGGTCCATCTAGGTCAGCATCCTGTTTTAACAGTGGCCAAATAGATGCCCATGAGAAATCCACAAACAGGTCCTGAGTGTCTCTATTTGCCACCACACTGGCCGTCAGGCATCCCAGCTCTCCATTAAAGCCATAATAATAATAATAATAATAATAATAATAATAATAATAATATTTATACCCCGCCCATCTGGCTGGGTTTCTCCAGCCACTCTGGGTGGCTTACAGTTAATAGTCATACCTCATGCTACGTCCGCTTTATGTTACGTTCTTTCAGGTTACGTCCTGTGGCAACCCGGAAGTACCGGAAAGGGTTACTTCCAGGTTTCGCCGCTCGCGCATGCGCAGTAGAGCAAAATGACATCACACGCATGCGCAGAAGTGTGAATCGCAACCCGCGCATGTGCAGATGTGCCGCTGCAGGTTACGCTCTTTTCATGTTGCAAACAGGCCTCCGGAACGGATCCCGTTCGCAACCAGAGGTTCCACTGTATACTGAAACACAATAAAGCATCAACCATTAAAAACTTCCTGATACAGGGCTGCCTTCAGATGCCTTCTAAAAGTTACGTACTTCTTTAGCTCCTTGACATCTGAAGGGAGGGCGTTCCACAGAGACAGCACCACTACCAAGAAGGCCCTCTGCCTGGTCACACTAAAATGCAAAAAGGAATATTGATGACTGTTGATAAAAGAAATCTGAAATATATGGTCCCATGCCAAAGCTACACACTTTTAAAGTTACAAAGTCTCCTTGGTTTGAAGTGGTGAGAGTACTCCATTGAAAATCATGGGGTCTTACGAAGTACTCCATTTTGGTTGAGTTGTTTTGTTTCATTTCTCCCTTCCTGGTGCTCCTCACCCCACCCGCTGCATGGAATATAGCTATCTAGAGTTTTCAAATCTGTTAAAGAATATGATATTTTGGCCCAAATCAGTAAGATCCAAATGCCTTGACTCCCAGAGCTGGAAAGGAGCGAAACCACCGGAATGAAGACCAAAGAAAATGTTTTCCCTAAAGTGAGCTACAATTTGCTTTCAAGATGAGGAGAAGTATGCAAAAGCCTATATTATGAAATGGGATTAGAGGATTATGGCAGGTTTGTCTTTGGCCACCTGGCAAGTGAGCAGCTGGCAGGAGTAGAGTTTCCCCTAAAACAGAGGACTCATACGTTGGTCAGATTTCAATGTCAGTTTAGGACAACTGTTATTGCATGTGGATGCATAAAACCATCTAACTCCAGCTTGGCTGGAAAGGATGGAGTTTACCGTTTACAGCAACACAGGCCGTCCATTGTGTTAATTTGTTCCCCTCTTTAAATTGATCCAAAATTTGCAGTGTAAATTTCCAGGTTGTCAGTATTTTGTGGGAGGAATTCAAGCACCTGCCAGAAATTTAGCTTTGCGCAACTGGAGCGCACCAAAGTGCTCTGTCATCCTGACACAATAAATCCACTTTTTCGAAAATTAAAGGAATGACCTTTTGCGATGGCGAAATGCACTGAAATGTTTGGGACGAATAAATGATTTAACAGAAAGACGCATAAACACCACACAAGTAAACTAGGCTAAATGCTCATTGTCAGGCCAGCCCAAGACATTTTGGCACCTGAGGTGAACCACAAAACTGTGCCCTCCCACCGGGGAAGGAAGGGTGGGGGGGAACCAGCAGCATCTCCTATTCACCAAGAGGCTGCTGTAGAGGCGACATGGGGTGGGGGGTGGCTGCCAAAGAGGCAACAGATCTGGCCCCCAAGAAATGTGCCACAGCTGTCACTGGCAGCAGAAGCAGCAGCAGAATGAATGCTCTGATATACGGTAGTCTAACTTCCACGTGAGCTTTGTGCAAGCAAATCAGGATGAATGCTCAGTGAGCAGGTCAATTGGAGAAGCCCTTGTTGTTGTTTAGTCGTTTAGTCGTGTCTGACTCTTCGTGACCCCATGGACCAGAGCACACCAGGCACTCCTGTCTTCCACTGCCTCCTGCAGTTTGGTCAAACTCATGCTGGTAGCTTCGAGAACAGTATCCAACCATCTTGCCCTCTGTCGTCCCCTTCCCTTGTGCCCTCCATCTTTCCCAACATCAGGGTCTTTTCCAGGGAGTCTTCTCTTCTCATGAGGTGGCCAAAGTATTGGAGCCTCAGCTTCAGGATGTGTCCTTCCAGTGAGCACTCAGGGCTGATTTCCTTAAGAATGGATAGGTTTGATCTTCTTGCAGCCCATGGGACTCTCAAGAGTCTCCTCCAGCACCATAATTCAAAAGCATCAATTCTTCGGCGATCAGCCTTCTTTATGGTCCAGCTCTCACTTCCATATATCACTATAAGCCAACCCATTTTATTTTTAAAATCTATCATAAAAGACTGTTGAATAGTTTGGAGACACGTTGTATATCAGGAACAGCCAACATGACGCTCTCCATTGTCCAAACTCGCTGCCACATTTTGTTTTGACTCTTGTCATAAAGCTGAATATTGTCATTTATTCTCCAAGCTACTAAATATTTGCACCGTCCTATTGATCCAGATTTGACCAAACTGCGGGAGGCAGTGGAAGACAGAAGTGCCTGGCGTGCTCTGGTCATGGGGTCACAAAGAGTCGGACACGACTAAATGACTAAACAACAACATTGATCCAGAAGTCATACCACGAGTATTGCAGTATGCATTAATTTCAGTGAGGTCTGATGGTTGAGTAGCTTGAGAACCGAAACACATTTAGACAGCGGTCTTGCTTAGGTCCTGCAACAAAATAGTGGGAGCACAAGAAAAATCCCAAAGCAAAGCAGCTTCTTATTCCCTGCAGGATAGCCTCACACTCAGTGTGCTGAACACAGACTGGGCAGGTCTCATCCTGGTCCATCACAGCTGTGCAGAGGGAGGCCACTGTTGCTTGGAGCCCCCTTCACATCTGGAATGCGAGACTGGATGTTTTGGGGAAAGTGCCTCTAGTGTTTGAAATTAGAATCATCTGGGTATTCCTCTGTCTTATCCACTTTTATTTGTGTCGAGTAGTAACTAAGTTACAGGCAAATAAACATCTGGGCTTGTGCATTAAAGAAATTGCTACTGTTATGGTCTCGTTCCATCTTGTAGACCGCACGACCATCTACTCTGTGGCATGTAACTAAGTAATTATATAGCTCTGCATATACTAGGCTATATTATTCTTGTCGTATTTTATTGTTTGTTTATTGAATTTATATCCTTTCCTTCCTCCCGAAGGCCAAAACAGCAAACACATCCACATCAAAAAATGTGTTTAAAACAGATCATAAAATCTTAAAGTTGGAGGGGATCCAAGAGTCATCTAGTCCAACCCCTGCAATGCAGGAATCTCAACTAAAACATCCAAGACAGATGGCCATCCAACCTCTGCTTCAAAACCTCCAAGGAAGGATAGTCCACAATCTCTCATAGGCATCTGTTTCACTGCCAAACAGCTCTTACTGTCATAAAGTGTTTCTGAGTGTTTAGTCGCAATCTCTTCTATTGTAACTTGAAGCCATTGGTTTGAGTCCTACCCTCCAGAGCAGGAGAAAACAAGCTTGCTCCATCTTCCATGTGATAGTCCCTGGGATATTTGAAGATGGCTATCAAAGAAGAGACTCCAATACTTTGGCCACCCCCATTAGAAGAAAAGACTCCCTGGAAAAGACCCTGATGTTGGGAAAGATGGAGGGCACAAGGAGAAGGGGACGACAGACGACAAGATGGTTGGACAGTGTTCTCAAAGCTACCAGCATGAATTTGACCAAGCTGTGGGAGGCAGTGGAAGACAGGAGTGCCTGGCGTGCTCTGGTCCATGGGGTCACGAAGAGTCGGACACGACTAAACAACAACAATCACCTACACAGCCCAACAGGACAATGACAATAATCCACCAACAGCATACAAATCAATATGGCTAACCTGATCCAAAACACCCACCCACCTCACTCACACACGAAAACAAAGATCACCACAGCCAATCACAAGCAAACAATCACACCCTAGGCCAATCCCAACCTCTCTCACCACCAAAGGAACAGAAGTGAACAACACAAGCAACACTGACACCAAACTCTACATACATCAAACATAATAGAAACACCGCCACCCGACCCCACCCCCTTCTGTCTTCCCTCTCTCCACCCCCCTTTCTTTTTTCTTTTTTTTCTTCTCCCCCTAATGCCTCAACAAATGAAACGGATTTGTAAAAATGTTACATGGGGGGGGGATACGAGGCATTACACTTACTTCTGTAAAACAAGAAAATCCTTAATAAAATATTAAACAAAAAACAAATCATATCTCCTCTCAGTCTCCTCTATTCCAGGCTAAACATACGCAGCTCCCTCAAGCGCTCCTCTTAAGGCTTAGTTTCCAGACCCTTTATCATCTTGGTTGCCCTCCTCTGCACACGTTCCAGCTTTTCAAAATCCTTCTTAAATTTTGGTGCTCAGAATTGGACACACTATTCAAGGTGTGGTCTGACCAAGGCAGAACAGAGTGGTACAATTACTTCCCTTGATCTGGACACTACACTTCTGTTGGCGCAGCCTAGAATAGCATCAGCTTTTTTTTCTTGCTGCTGCATCACACTGTTAAAACATTCTAAAGCAGCTAGAGTTGAAAACAAATTTCATCCAGTGATCTTAGGGTTGTCATGAAGTTTTATTCACCCACCAAATGCCTGGGTAATCAGGAATATTTAAGGATTCCTCCAGAAACTGAACAACGTTGGAGACGTAAACACCTCCACAAATGGGAAGGAAATTCCACAAATGGGGAGGCTATAAAGGTCCTGTAACAGGTCCATGTCAGCCAGGCAGCCCCCAGTAACAGCAGTACCAAGAAGGACTCACCTGCTGATCATAGGCCACAAGAGTAAAAGTGTAATTGGCCAAGGTTGCCCATAATACTTGGGAGGAAGGCTTGTCAAATGGGATGTTCGCTGTTTGTAGAATCTTGCCATTTCTTGAATCTGAAATGGAATAGCTGAAAGGGCTGGCTCCAGCCTTGCTCGGGTACACCATCTTTATTACAGCATTCCATTGCCTTTTCAGACCAAAGTGGCTGGGGGCAAAGGCAAAGGCATAATCTAGCAGCAAAGGGCAAAGGTTATTACTTTTTATCCTACCTTTCTGAATAAAATACATTATCTTCAATTACTCCGTTTATGGAAAGGACTCCAATCCAGTGGTTTTATCGAAGGCACTCTAAGTGGGGTGGGAAGGGAGAGAGGATTTTGGCCAATTCCACCTGCAACTCCAAGCATGAGCTTTCACACTGCTCCAGAATGCTCTCTCAAACATCAAGAACAGGCATTAAAATAAAATGCAAGCTATTATGGAGAACTGAAATGAGGGGGAAATGAGAAACTAAGAGAACTGACAGATTCCTCCAGCCCAGTCATTTACCAGAAAAAAAATTAACAGACAGCAGGGGCTGCCCCTGGTTAACAAAAGCATAGGAAACTGCCTTAAACCAAGTCAGACTATTGGCTCCTTTGACTAGCAGTGGCTTTCCAACGTCTTGGGCAAAGATCTTTCCCTGCACCTGCTAACTGATCCCTTTCCTCTGGTAATGCTAGGAACTGGAACTGGAGTCTTTGGCATGCAAAACTTGTGCTCTACCATGAGCTATCATACCCCCCAACATTTCTCCAATGAAAATGGGGACGTCCTATTCCATACTCGCCAACATTTCTCTGGTGAAAATAGGGATGTCCTAAGGGATAGTGGGACATTCCAGGATCAAATCAGAAACTGGGATGGTTACTGTAAATCTGAGACTGTCCCTGGAAAATAGGGACACTTGGAGGGTCTGAGCTATGGACCTTCCCAATAGTGGGTAGCTGAAATATGTTCTAATGGATTGTGCTCAATGGAAGCTGTGAAAGGTCTTGCAAGGTCCTTCATTTTGGTGGTTTCTGTTGAATTGGGCTCCAAAAGCCATTTATCTAGTTTATTGCAACATGGGCTTTCAGGCAAGAGAAGTACGAAAGAAAGAAAGAAAGAAAGAAAGAAAGAAAGAGCACACAAAATTGATTGCAATGTTTTCAATCAATTTATAGAAGTCCATTCCAGATTGTATTAGCAGACGTACATTGTGAAATCATTGGACCACCTGAGTTGACATTTCTTCTAGCTGAAGAGCTAGAAGCAATCTGGAGAATCACATGAAGGGCTGAGGGGAAAATTCAGCTGGCATTGCATTTTAATGCAACTTTTCTCATTTACTCTTCCCAAAAGAATACGTCATCAAAAAGGAACTTCAAATTTCCACATCTCCAAATTCAGCAATGCAGATCTCCAGGGAAATAATATGTAGAAAAATGCTTATGTTGCGGATGTATTAATGAAGATCACATATAAAAGTGCATTATATTTGAGAAACTGTTTGAGGGAAATAGGAGCGTTCAGCAAAATGATATACAAAAATGTGCACTTTAGGAAAAAATGTGCCCTAAAATGCTGGAAATTGTTTTTAAAAAATGTTAATTGATGAAGAAATGCAGTGAGCTGAATTTAAGCTTGGAAGAATGAGAAGATAAGTGAAACTGAAATGGACAGATCTGTCTATCCCTAACTACATTAAAAAAAAAAAATACAGAGTGATGCTCAATAGATTAAGCAAACGAAAATTCAGTCTCATAATGTTGCTCTGCCACATCTACCCACCCCCCGCCGCCGCCCTTTTTGTGGAAGATGCATATTGGCCTCTGCATGGAATCATGAGTGTCCAGTGGGATGGGAGGCAAGACAGCTGTTATTTATGCTGACTCTGCTCCTCCACATCCTGTTTCTCATTGCAGAGACAGTGTCCTTTCTGGAAACCATAGAAAAGGACAATACTCTTGTGCTTGGATCCTGAAGGCAGGATTCCCACAGGTAGGTGGTTGACCACTATGAGAACACGATGCTGGACTAGATGGGCCAATGTTCTGATCCAGCAGGGATCTTCATATGTTCTTATGTTCTTATGCAGAGCTGTCAGGATGCTGTCAGTGGCTCCAGACTAGTTGCCCAGGAAAGTATAAAGACAAGGGAAGGTTTCTTACCGTCCTTTTTTATTCAATAATTACAGAGAGAGGCTATCGAACCCAGCCTCTTGGATAATGGCGTTGTCCCAAGTGAATCTCCACCCACTTCCTCATTCATCACTTCAATGGGTGCTGCTACGTACCCTCTGTCCTTGAGCTCTTTACTCTCCTACTTTCAAGGCTCGCCGGGTTCTGGGAAAGGTGGAGGGGTCTGAAAGGCTTTCCAATGGCACTGTGTCTGTCAGCTGTTGCCTTGCTTCCTCCTCCTCCTCTCCCATTATTTCCCAACTTTCCCCCTCATCTGCCTCTGAGCTGTGACCTCCCTCAAACCAGTTGTAATTCTGAATCTCCTTCTTCTCTGAAGGGTCAGGCTGAGGAAGCAGTCTCCACTGTCCCTCCTCTGCCCAGTCCCTGACAAGAGCCTATCCTGCTTTCCTCCCTCTGCAATATGGGTTTTACTAGTTGCCCTTTAAAGTGACTGAGTATAATTTGGGGGGACTAAGGAGCCCCTGGTTGCCCTTGGAGCTCCCCTTTTTCACCTACTCCCCACAGGAGGGTTTTAAAATTGACTGTTGTATTTGATTGTTCAGCATGCATTGTGGGCAGGTAAGGGAATTTCAGAACTTAAGTGACAGGCGATCTGAGCATGGATGCACACATGTGCACACACAGTCCCTTGCACGTTTATAAAGGACCTGCCTACTTTGCAACCAATATGGTTCCTTTTAGCCTCATGTCTTACGGCTTGCATTCCAAACTCTCTCAGTTTAGCTTCACATTTCATCAGATCTTTCTACATCCAAACTGGATGTAGTCCTTCAGTCCACGGAGGTCTACCGAGTGCCAACCAAAATGGTACAGCTCTTTCCTGTTTAGCTCTCAGTGTGCTTCTTTTAAATGGAATTTTTAAAATTTTATCAATCACAGTCAAATTTGCTTTGCCTTTGCTTGCTTTCTTCCTCATTCTCTCTTTTTCTTTTTCTCTCCCTCCCTCTCTGCTCTTGTTGAGGGCGTTCCAAAAACAATTAATTGCCCAAGGGAGGGGAAAAACATTTTCAGAACAAACTTGTGGACGGGGTCTGTCTGCATAAACAGCTACTTTTAAAATAAAATAAATATGGAAACAGTTTGGGGCCTTTGCCGGTGCGGGCCACTGAAAGCATTGCATCATTATGGTTTAACAAGTGCATAAATAGACACAGCCTAGCAGTTTATAATGCATTAGACCCAAATCCATCAAGTAACAGGGACATATGAGAACATAGGAAGCTGCCTTCTACTGAGTCAGGTCATTGGTCCATCTTAATCAGTGCTGTCTACACGGACTGGCAGTGGCTGTCCAGGGTTTCAGGCAGAAATCTCTCTCAGGTTCATTTAGAGATGCTGGATCTCAAATCCGAGGCCTTTCACATGCAAGGCAAATGCGTTCATGCCCTCCAACTTTCCCCTTCAGTGCCACATGAGTCAGCTGGCAAAGAAAGATGCACGTCTGACTCGTTAGCTGAATTGCGCAAGAGCATGGCACCACTACAAGCACCAGCGCCGGCTCATCCCCAGGACATTCCGGGATCAAATCTACCCCCAAATTTAGAAAGGCACTTACGCAAACCAAATTTACTGTCCTGCCATCTGCTCCGTTGAAAGGTAGATATAGGAAGATTCCTCAGAGAGAGGGGAGTTGCCCGTGTAAGAGAGGTCAAATAGAAACAGTGGGCCGTGTTCTATTTCGTTGTAGATTTTATCCAGATTTCAGAGCCCCTCTCAGAACCTTGCCTGTACGAAAAGTGCCAGGGAAGACAGAGGAATAATATACTATTTAAATTACCTCTTCTCCAAGTGGAATGCGTATGCCACTAGAAATGTAGCTAGGTTTTGCGTAATAGCCATGAGTCGAAGGAAGCAAAAGATTATATAGCTGCATTTTTTATTATTCATTCATTCATTTATACCCCACCCATCTGGCTGGGTTTCCACAGCCACTCTGGGCAGCTCCCAACAGAATATTAAAAATAGAATCAAACACTAAAAACTTCCCTAAACAGGACTGCCTTCAGATGTTTTCTAAAAGTCAGGTAGTTGTTTATTTCCTTGACATCTGATGGGAGGGCATTCCACAGTGCTGGCACCACTACCGAGAAGGCCCTCTGCCTGGTTCCCTGTACCCTCACTTCTCACAGTGAGGGAACCACCAGAAGGCCCTCAGTGCTGGACCTCAGCATCCAGGCAGAATGATGGGGGTGGAGACGCTCCTTCAGGTATACTGGGCCGAGGCCGTTTAGGGCTTTAAAGGTCAGCACCAAGACTTTGAATTGTGCTCAGAAACATACTGGGAGCCAATGCAGGTCTCTCAGGACCGGTGTTATGTGGTCTTGGCAGCCACTCCCAGTCTTGCTGCCACATTCTGGATTAGTTGTAGTTTCCAGGTGGCCTTGAAAGATAGCCCCACGTAGAGAGCATTGCAGTAATCCAAGCGGGAGATAAGTAGAGCATGCACCACTCTGCTGAGACAGTCTGCACTACAGTTCTAAGTTAAACCTCTTATTCCTTTGCATTTTTTATGGTGTTTTATTCCCCTGGACATGTAATGCAGCATAAGGTTATTTATTTGTTTGCTTGTTTCCTTTATGGATCGTTTCCCATGCAACATCCCGAAGTGATCAACAGTAATGACATCATAAAAACATCAGTTAACATCAGTTAAAAACATCAATAATAAAAGCGTCCATTTAAAAAAACCAAAACTCTATGTCAAATCCAATACAGATGCAGACAGGCTTGCTGGAAAATGAAGCTTTTCAACAGGCACCAAAAAGGCAAGAGAGCTGGTGCTTGTCTGGCATGCATCAGGAAGGAGTTCCCAAGGTTTGGTGCCACCACACAAAAGGCTCCCTTCCAAGGAATAGATCTCCCGATGAGATGGTACTTGCTGATGTCTGTTGGCATGAGTCGCTGTGATGTTCAGGCAGAAGAAAGCTTTTGAAGCTTCCGAACGATTGATCAGGAGGGAGGGAACATGCCAGTCAGGCATGTGTCTCTACCAGGGTCCTACTCAAGTGTAGGACGAGCTCCTAACAGTCCTCTCCTGCAGAGTGCAGTGGTTGGTTGAGGATGTAAGAAGTGAGCGCAATGGGTCAGTGTGTCCAGCTGTTAACCAGAAGGTTGGTGGTTCGAGCCCACACAGGAACAGCTGTAGGCAGGATTTCTGTATTGCAGGGGTTGGACTAGATGGTGCTCAGCGTCCCTTCCTTCCAGCTCTATGAATCTGTTACCTTTTGGCTTCATCCAGCAGGCTCTCCTTATGTTTTTATTATAATTTTTTAAAAAATATATATATTATTATCTTTTGTAGTATAATGTACACTTCCTTGAAATATCATATGGTACTGTGGTATAGATATAAATCTATAAATAAAATAATAAGTGTGTGTGTATGTTTGTGTGTGTGTCCTGATTGTTAAAGGTAAAGGATCCAGTCGTGGCTTACTCTGGGGTTGTGGCGCTCATCTCGCTTTATTGGCCAAGGGAGCCGGCGTACAGCTTCCGGGTCATGTGGCCAGCATGACTAAGCCGCTTCTGGCGAACCAGAGCAGCGCACGGAAATGCCGTTTACCTTCCCTCTGGAGCGGTACCTATTTATCTACTTGCACTTTGATGTGCTTTCGAACTGCTAGGTTGGCAGGAGCAGGGACCGAGCAACAGGCGCTCACCCCGTCGCGGAGATTCGAACCGCCGACCTTCTGATTGGCAGGTCCTAGGCTCTGTGGTTTAACCCACAGCGCCACCTGTGTCCCTCATGGTATAGATATAAATCTATAAGTAAAATAATAAGTGTGTGTGCGTGTGTGTGTGTGTGTGTGTCCTGATTGTTAGGAGGCCCCTATTCCCTTCACAGAGCTCCATTTCTCAGAGTGGTTGAACAATCAATCAATTTGCAGGGAACTTTGGGAACTATAGCTCCGAGAAGGGAATAGGGGGCTACTAACAACTCTCAGCACCTTCAACAAATTACAGCTCCCAGTATTGTCTAGGGGGAGCCATGGCTGTTTAAAATGGTATCCTGATGCTTTAAATGAATGTTGTGAATGTGTGCTGTGGATTACAAAGCTCACCACGTTATCCGTTATAATGTGGGATTGCTGAAAGTAGAGCAAACATGTCTGAGGGCAAATCAAATCGGAAGAATTGAGACTGATGCCGGGGGAGGGAAGAGTTTGCTATATGCTGTGATCCCATTTGTTTTTGCCGGTCAGGAACAGGCACCCTGCGAAAGAGGTGCCTTGGGAATTGGCCCGTCTCCTTCCTCCCATCCTTGTTCTATGCTCTCCCTGCTGTGGCTCCCCTGAGACTAGGAAGCTTTGTTCTTTTCTCTTTCCTCTTTTTCCCTCCCCCTCCTAGATAAGAGAGGACAATGAAGACAAAACCTGGGAGCCAGGCCAAATTAAAAAATTACAAACCCATCGTGGTGATTTCGGCAACCCCACTGTGCTCCCAGGAGGCAGAATTTTCAGTCCTGATTTGGATTTGTTCGTAAACAAACTCTCTGGGGTTTCAGTCTGGTTGCTGAGTGGAAACCTAGCCTTTCCCCCTTCCCCAACGACTCTTCCAAAAGAGAGTGAACTGATTCCTCAAAGAGATAGCACTCTGTATCTACAGAGATCTGGTAAACAACTCAAGCACTTTCTTTTCTTTTTTGGAAGCCTTCAAAAAAAAAGAAAGTATCATGCAGTCAGTCCAGATGCAGTAAATGTATTCTTTACTCTGCAAATGTACATTTCTTTCACATGCGACATGCACAATTCCATTTTTAAAGGAGGCCTGTATTGGGTGCGTTTTATAGGCTTGAATGTGATTGTTTGGACTATTTGCTTATTAAAACTCTTCCTCCTGCGCATAGCAAATCCTGTTGCTATAAAAGACCTTCCAGGGGGCACATTCTGCATTTTCAGGAGAAGATTCTGTGCCCCTCCAAAATAGAGGTGGGTTTGTTTGTTTGTTTTGTCCATTTATTTATTTTTTATTTTGTTATTTAAATCTGTGCGCTGCTTTTCCATATAAATTGTGCTCGAAGGAGCTAACAGCAAAATGAAATTCAAGTCAATACGTCATAACAATGAAAATCAAATGCTAACTCGTTTCAAAACATAACACAGAAATCCAACAAACAACCCAAATCTGATTTTAACGTTCTTAAATGCAATCGCTAACATAATAATGTTATGCGCACATGCACACACACACACATTAAATGCACGCACACACATTAAATTGAAAATTTCCAGGAGGGACAGAACTTTAAAATAATTATAGCAAGAACAGCAACTTCTATGTAACTGTAAAAGTTGTAAACTGTAATAAACAAGTCATATTTTTCACACACAAAAAATGTGGTTCATAATTTTTCTTTAAGACTTTTAGTCGTTTGGAAAGTGATGGGGACATATACAGTGGTACCTCGGGTTACATACACTTCAGGTTACATACACTTCAGGTTACAGACTCTGCTAACCCAGAAATAGTACCTCGGGTTAAGAACTTTGCTTCAGGATGAGAACAGAAATCGCGTGGTGGCAGCAGGAGGCCCCATTAGCTAAAGTGGTGCTTCAGGTTAAGAACAGTTTCAGGTTAAGAACAGACTTCCGGAACGAATTAAGTACTTAACCCAAAGTCCCGCTGTACTGATAAATGTGGAATGACGGAATGATTAACAGGAAGATGTGTTTTTAAAAAATACCCTAAGCAATGCAGCATGAATTCTCATTGTTGTATAACGAGCCCACAAACAAATGATATTTGTCTGAGCTGAAGCTGCCCCCCTCTCCCACCCAATATAGAGGATTCCAAAACAAATACTCTTTTTGTCCACAGTCCTGGTATCAAGTCTGGCTCTTCAGCACTCTTGAGTTGCGAGTCATTCATTCACATAACTTTCCAAATCTTGTTTAACTACTAAGGAATGCTTGAATGTTGCTTCAGCATCCCCCCTTTTTATTTGTTTGTTTACTATGAGCAATCTAGCTGTAATTATTCCAATTCCTGCAAGCTCTTAGTGTTCTGGTTCAACACTAAAGAGTCAAGCTCAGTAGAGTCCAATTGTAACCAACAACGTCAAGACGCCAAGGGACAGTTATTTACTATTGCTACCTGCCCCCCTGCCCCCAACCCACTTTTCTTCTTCTTGACACCAAGGCCTACACAGGATGGTTGAAAGAGCTGGCCATGTTTATCCCGGAGGGGAGTAGATTAAGGGGAGGCATTGGTTGGAGAACTGAATTGCAAAATTCAGATAACTGTGAATTTTGCGTTTCATTTCCTATATTGTGTGTTTAACAAATTTAGTATTAAATGCATACTGAATCAAATTTGTTCCCCATCCCTAGTTATAACTCAACAATTATATGAACCCAGGGACTCTGTAGCCGCCTAGGCCACTCTATTCTCTGAACCTGAGATCCCCAACTTAGCACCCATGGGTGCCACAGTGCCCCCCATACATACCAGTGCACATGTGAGCACCTCCACTGCCTGTTCCTCTCTTCCTGACATTTTGATCCATTGGAGGGGAGTGTGGAGGCAGCTGCACCATTAAGGTTGGGGAGATCCTCTTCACTCACCCTAGTGGGATCCGTTTCATAATGAAGTAGGCACTCTCTACCAGTAAAGAAAGACTTCAGTTCTGGAGCACATGGACTTTGGCACAGAATGTACATATAAATATACACCTGCATTACAAAAGAGAGAGATAGCACTGGGTTGTGGGATGTATTATTATAACTAGTGGTAGCAAATTCCTTTGACGTATTTCACACTGGGCTCAACAAAGTGATGTCATCGAGAGAGCAACAGGATGTATACCCATCAGCACGATGAGCCTTAAGACATGTAGTTACCAGGGTTCCTGCTATCCATGCTAAGGACTTGGTTGCCCTGTGAAAGATACATTTCCCAGGGCCCTGGTGCCATAGGCTAGTGTCTCTAAGGCATTAGAGAGGGAGGCAGGTAATATGGTTTGCTTCGTGGGGAAAGGAGCTTAACTAATGCATATTGTGAGCAAGGTAATTGCAAAATTCAGTGGCATCTCTACAATTTACATATTCATCACAATTTAAACATACTGGATAGGGCAGTGGTTTTCAACCAGTGTGCCGTGGCACCTCGGGGTGCCTTGAATGGTGGTCAGGGGTGCCGCGGGCAATACTGGCTTCTGTCCCTCTTTCCTCTTCCCTCCCTCCTCCGATGCCCTCTCACGTCTCTGCCTCCCAAAGGCTTGCACAGCTGGCTATAAGCTCCACAGGCAAATGGTGCCTCTGGCCCTGTCTTTGGGACAGGGTGGGGCAGCTCAGAGACCAAGGGTAGCAGCAGTAGCTGCCCGGAAGATTCCTAAGGAGAGGGGAGAGGAGGCTGAGGAAACACTCCACAAGGAAGGGTGTTTGAAAAAAAGGTGAGAGGCTGCCAGCTCTGCAGGCAAGGGGTGACATAACTGGACTCCTGAGCCCCATGGGGGTGCCACAGGAAGAATGTAGTTGGTCAAGGGAGCCATGGGTTCTAAAAGGTTGAAAACCTCTCAGATCGGGGAACATTTGCCTCCCGTCCATCCCTGGCATAACAGATAATCAGCTATATTACCTCTGCAGAGCTGCCTTCTGTACAAAACTGCCAGCATGCAGAAAGCAGGCCCCTCCAGACAGGTGGAGTATTCAGGCATATTCTGCAACAACTCACTAACACAATCACAATGCATTAATTGTGGATTTATACTGGATCATCTGAACACCACTCAGCTTTCTTTTTCTATGATACTTCCTAGTGATGTATGGAAGTGAGCTGGACCATAAAGAAGGCTGATCGCCGAAGAATTGATGCTTTTGAATTATGGTGCTGGAGGAGACTCTTGAGAGTCTCATGGACTGCAAGAAGATCAAACCTATCCATTCTGAAGGAAATCAGCCCTGAGTGCTCACTGGAAGGACAGATCGTGAAGCTGAGGCTCCAATACTTTGGCCACCTCATGAGAAGAAATGACCCCCTGGAAAAGACCCTGAAATTGGGAAAGATGGAGGGCACAAGGAGAAGGGGACGGCAGAGGACAAGATGGTTGGACAATGTTCTCAAAGCTACCAGCATGAGTTTGACCAAACTGCGGGAGGCAGTAGAAGATAGGAGTGCCTGGCGTGCTCTGGTCCATGGGGTCACAAAGAGTCGGACACGACTAAATGACTAAACAACAACAAGATGATACTTCCCCAGTGTTATCAAGTTATTGTCATCTGGAGGGGTACTCTCATGCTATAGCAGAACAAAAATGAACCCAGAACATTTCTGGAGTGAAAAGTTGCAGGTTTTCAGCAGGGGGCTGTGGGGTGTGCACTGATCTGAAACAAAACAGTTCTGTTTACATCAAAACATTTGCAGGTGCAAACAAGATTGAAAATGGTACCCTGATACCATCATAAGGACACATCATCATAAATCAACAAGAAAAAGGATGTCTGAAGCAGCCCATATTCAACTGAGACTCCATTCCAGGTACTCCCATCTTCTTCTTCTTTTTAAAATAATTTTTATTAATTTACAACAAAACAAAACAAAATATACATTATTTTCACATTCAAGTATTCAAAGTCTTTCTTTTTTGGACTTCCTTCAGCTTTTCCATAAATCTTTCGTAGTTTTTATTAATTTACGCATTTCTTACCCTTTATATTGTCATTATTTAAATCTTTTTCCCTTCATTACCTTTTAACAATATCCCTCGCGTTTTCACAGTGCTCTTTTAAAACCTTCTAGCGTTATTTCGCCTTCACTTATACTTTCCAGATAATCAACAAATTTTCCCCTGTTTTCTGTAAACTTTTGGTCTCTTAGGTATCTAATCTTTCCAGTCATCTTGTCCAATTCAGCATAGTCTAATAACTTTAATCTCCAGTCTTCCATTGTCGGTATTTCTTGTTGTTTCCATTTCTGTGCCAGTAGCACCCTTGCAGCCGTCACTGCATACTGGAAAAACTTACTATCCTTTCTTTTGATCTCTTTTCCTAAAATACCAAGCAGAAAGGCTTCTGGTTTCTTTGTAAAAGTATATTTTAAAATCTTTTTCAACTCATTGTATATCATTTCCCAGAAGCCTTTTATTCTTTTGCATTCCCACCACATATGATAAAATGTACCATCTTTTTCTTTACATTTCCAACACTTATTACAGGTCTTATACATTTTTGCTAATTTTACCGGTGTGATATACCACCTGTAAAACATTTTCATAACATTCTCTTTCAGTGCCGTACATGCGGTGAATTTTAGAATCTCCTAGGTACTCCCATCTTCAGAGATGATTTGGCTTTCAGCTAGTAGATGCAGTTTCTTTGGTTATGACACCCCAACTTAAAACAAGCTCCCCCTACATATCCACAGGGCACATGCAAGGCACATACCTTGTAGGCACCGAGTAAACATTACTTCAACTTCTTTAGCTTTTTGTGAAACCAAAATACAAATTGGTTCAAGTTTGCTTTTTGCTGCTACTTTTTATCATTGTATTTTCTTTTGTGTAAATATTGTAAACCACCTTGAGAGGGAAAGGGGTATTTTTAATTTTTTAAAAAAAGCAAAACATAGAACAATCTTCCAAAGGAAGAGCCAGAAAAGTTGGTCTTGCTAACGATGTCATGCAACAAGGATTTCATCTGGGATTTCTAATTTCCTTCTCCGGTTCCACACAACCCCCCCAATTCCCTTTTTGTAATATTTCCTCTTGGGTCAGGAGCCAGTGGTGGAGACAGGATGGCTGTAAAATGACTGTGTTTATTATAGAATACATAACAACTAATAGAACAGAAAACCTCCATTAGAATCATGCTTGGCTGATTCCTTCTTCTTTCTCATATGACTTGAGTCTCCCTAGCTCTCTCTCTCTCTCATTTTTCTAGAAGCGTTCTGAGACTGGGCCTTAAACTAACAGTACCAAATGCCCTCTAGATGTTTGTGGAATCACAGATTCATAGAGTTGGAAGAGTCACTGAGGGTCATCTAGTCCAACCCCCTGCAATGCAGGTCTCTCAACTAGGTAAAAAAATAAAGGTAAAGAACCCCTGGTTGGTTAAGTCCAGTCAAAGGTGACTATGGGGTGTGGCGCTCCTCTCGTTTCAGGCTGAGGGAGCCGGCGTTTGTCCACAAACAGTTTTCTGGGTCATGTGGCCAGCATGACTAAGCCGCTTCTGGTGCAATGGAATACCGTGACGGAAACCAGAGTGCATGGAAACGCCATTTACCTTCCCACCACAGTGGTACCTATTTATCTGCTTGCACTAGTATGCTTTTGATCTGCTAGTTTGGCAGAAGCTGGGACAGAGCAACGGGAGCTCACCCCATCCCAGGTATTCGAACCACCAACCTTTCAATCGGCAAGCCCAAGAGGCTCAGTGGTTTAGACCACAGTGCCACCCTCATCCCAGTCTCTCAACTAAAGCATCCATGACAGATGACTGTCCAACCTCTGCTTAAAAAACCCCAAGGAAGGAGAGTCCACAACTTTCTGTGAGAGTCCGTTCCACTGTTGAACAGTTCTTACGGTCAGAAAGTTTTTTCTGATGTTTAGTTGGAATCTCCTTTCTTGTAACTTGAAGTCATTGGTTCAAGTTCTAACCTCCAGAGCAGGGAAAGCAAGCTTGCTCCATCCACTGTGTGAAAACCCTTGAGGTATTTGAAGATGGCTATCATATGTCCTCTCTTACCCAACTCCTTCAACTGTTCCTCATCAGGCTTGGTTTCCAGACCCTTGATCATCTTGGTCACCCTCCTCTGCACATGTTCTAGCTTGTTACTATCCTTCTTAAATTGTGGTGCCCAGAACTGGACACAGTATTCCAGGTGTGATCTGACCAAGGCAGAATACAGCAGGACTATGACTTCTCTTGATCTGAACACTATACTTCTGTTGATGCAACCTCGAGTAGCCTGCACCACACTGCTATTCATGTTAAGCTTGTGGTCTACTAAGACTCCAGATCCTTTTCACATGTACTACCGGCAAGCCAAGGATCCACCATCTTATATTTGTGCAATTGGTTCTTTCTGCCTTGGTGAAGAACCTTACATTTGTCTCTGTTGAAATTCAGTTTGTTGGCTTGTTTGCCGAACTACAATTCCCAACAGCCCTCACCAGCAATGGCCATGCTGGCTGCGGGTGGTGGGAGCTGAAATCTAACAACTTCTGGAAGTCACCACCAGTTTATGCAGTGCCACCAATGAACAAAGGAAACATGGGTGGATGTTTTCAGTCTAAAACAGACAGGGTTGTATCTGAGTTTTACCCACTGATTTCATTTAAGCTATTTTGAGGCAGTCCACCACTGTGCATTTGCTCTGGAGTCCAATGTACACAACCACCCGGAGGGCGTGCTTAAAGTAAATGGAGGTTGCTTCTCCATTTTCTCACTCTTATCCTAATTGCACAGTGAGAAGGCTAGTGGGCAAATCGCAACAGCAAAGAGGAGGGGAAATGGGACCAAGGGGTCATGGAAGTCAGCAATGGGCCACCAGCAGGACTGTGTGATGATACCAACCTCCAGTGCTGGTTTTGAAGGAAACAAGGAGTGTTGGGTGGGCAGACAGGCGGCGGGAGGGATGGATTGTCGTTGTATTCGATGTGCTCAATGAATTATCGCTGAATGTATTCAATGGTCATTGCATAAAGTTTGGTTACACGGAATATATTTAATGTAACCAAACTTCTTAACCATTGGGGAGCTTCATAGAGCTTTAGGAGGAGAGAACAGAGGGTGAAGGAGCTGTGAGTGGAGGGGGCCCTTTTTCCATCCTCTGGACTCCCTAAGAAATTCAACAAACCTACTGTATCTGGAACTGGCTGTGGAGAATTCAGCTGAACTGGACACAGCTGTGGGCAGTCTGAGGAAGTACCATCGCCTTTGGCCTGCAAGTTTGAGCAAGAGACTAGGCCCTTAACAGCTCATAAGCTATCCCAGCCCTGGGCTCTTAGAGGCTTATAATTAAGGTTAATAACAGCATGAAGGACTGAGTCTGGAAACAACTGAGTTAGCCATTGATGATGGTGCAAAGTAAATTATTATATAAATGTCTTGTGGCCTTTCTGTTGCTTTTTCTGTAACAGACTAACACATCTACCCTTCTGGAAATTAAAAGAAATAGAATGAATAAATTCTAGGTCCTGTGGATGCAACGTCTCCTTGTCTCAGGCTCCCTCTTAAGGTTGGGTGCTGAGGACAATGGCTTTGCATTTTCCGTGTCCTGAAGCAACAATGCCTCGGATCCGGTGGAGAGGCCCAGCGACAGATTACAGGGCAGGTGGCTCCAGGCTAAACCGAAACTGTATCCTCGTATAGCTTCACAAAGAGGGATGCTGATAACCCCCTAATGAGTCTGAAAGGCTGTCTGGCCATTTGGTTGTATGGAAGGTTTTGACAGGTCAAGGCCCACGGAGAAGAGCTTTTAATTAGAATCCATAATCATTGTTTGTTGTAGGAGAAGAACCAGCAAAGAGACCTACCGTGGTTACTGCATCTAATTACGGGGCAGTTATGTCCACAGCCTCCCACCTGCCATAATGTGGCCTGGGGGGAGGGGGGGGAGAGAAGGCAGATGAGAAATGGGGTGAATCTGAGGACACAGCAAAAAAATTGAGGTCATTGCTCTCTGCTCAATCAACTAGCATTTGGCAGCGTCAAGGTTGTGTTTCGTTTTGTATTTTAAGTCTAGCCGGGCAATTTAGGAGGCAGTAAAAATTATGAAATGAACAAATAATGAAAAAAACATTTGGGTCCTTCTTTCATTACTCGCCACAGTTGTTGCAAACATGTCACCACAAGCAATTAGTCATCCCTTAAATGCTAATAAAGAGAGAGAGAGAGAGAGAGAGAAGGAGGGAGGTGAGGGAGATTACATGATTCAAAGTCAAGTTTTGTGTGTTGACACATCTAAAAGAAAAGGAAAAAACCCCTCTAATAAAGCTATCTGAGGCCCATTGTGCCAGTGCTGGTCATCATATGAGGACCAGCCCAAAACATTTTGGTGCCTGAGGCAAACCCCAAATGGTCACTCCTGCCACCAGGGAAGAAGGGAAGGAAGATCTACATCAGGAACTAAATGGAAATAAAAATCTACATCAGAATCGACTGTCCCTGTGGATCCTGCTGCCTGAGGCAGTTGCCACACCTTGCCTCATGGGTGGGCCAGTCCTCTCAGATATTGATGTGTAGCTGCAACTTCCATTGGGTAGATCGCTATTGGCAGTAGCAACATCACTAAAAACTGATGTTCTGCTTGTTGTAGCATGTATACCTTTTATCTGTTGGTTCAGTAAGAAGAGTGCCTCACAGACCACAGGCAACCAGATAGTGGGCGGGATGAAGGAGCTTACCCGACCTCCCAGCAGGTGAGTCAATGTTTCTTTCTGGGAGGGGTGAGGCAATGTCAAGGGTGGCACATGAAAACCCACCACCAGGAGCGCTGGATTGGCCCTGCTGGTGCATTTGCATTGTGCCAGCCCTCCCTCTCCAGGTAAGAAGCAGTGACTGATCCAAGGGCAGCAGAGACCCAACTGTGTAGCCCCTGTTAACAATGGGACCTGTGTGTTTACTATTTTAAGCAATGCTAGTGATTTGTGTATGGAAGTGAGAGCTGGACCATAAAGAAGGCTGATCGCCGAAGAATTGACGCTTTTGAATTATGGTGCTGGAGGAGACTCTTGAGAGTCCCATGGACTGCAAGAAGATCAAATGCATCCATTCTTAAGGAAATCAGCCCTGAGTGCTCACTGGAAGGACAGATCGTGAAGCTGAGGCTCCAATACTTTGGCCACCTCATGAGAAGAGAAGACTCACTGGAAAAGACCCTGATGTTGGGAAAGATGGAGGGCACAAGGAGAAGGGGACGACAGAGGGCGAGATGGTTAGACAGTGTTCTCGAAGCTACAAACATGAATCTGACCAAACTGCGGGTGGCAGTGGAAGACAGGAGTGCCTGGCGTGCTCTGGTCCATGGGGTCACGAAGAGTCGGACACGACTGAACGACTAAACAACAACAAAGTGATTTGTGAATGAGACAGAACTGGGGATGGAAGTGGGACTGAGTAGCTCCCACTTCCAAGTTTTGCTAACTCTGCTAAACCAGTACAGACCAATATATGCAAGTGTTTCTATTTAAAATAATATTTTGCACACGCAAAAAGCAGCCTCATTGAGTGGTGACATCTTTTTAATCTACAAAAGGGTTTTAATAGTTTAATCTAACCCAACTTTCCCCAATCTGGTATCGTCCAGATGTTTTGGACTTCAGTTCCCATCATCCCTGGCCAGTGACTATGCTGGATGAGAGCGATGGGAGTTGAAGCCCAACAAGAGTTGGAGGGCACCAGGTTGGGTAGGGCTGATGTAGCCAAATAGTCAATGAAACACTGCATCCGCTTGTTGGCTAATGGGGCAGTGCCATATGTAAGGGGTTTGCTTGTGACCAGAACGATAGCATCTTCTGTCGTTTCCTGACTTACCCAAGGACTGGAAACAAACTGTCCTATAAACAAAACCAGGGGCTGACAAAGTAGGTCGCTTACTCCTTCCATTTGTGCTAATCATCATTTTGATTTATGTCCTGGAAATATCCATCTCTTGGCACTGAACAGTTAAGGAGCAGAGCGGAGGGGGAACGTTTTGAAGAATGAGTGTAATTGTCTAAAGTTAAAAAATAAAAACGAAACCCTACAAAACTAGGACATCTGGCTCTCCTTCCCCACTGCCTCAACCCAAGAATGACTGTGATGTTCTGTGATAATTTCAACAGGAGACAAGCTGGGGGAGAAGTAAATCGCGAGTGAAAATTGTGGAGAACAATAGAGAAATAACAAGGTTTTCGAAAAACACCCAAGCTCCTGGGGAGCACCGCCAGCTGAGTTAGCCTGTTCACTATGAATGTTTCCGAAAACTGAGATTCAGAAAGAATAAACAGAAGATGAGTAACTCCAATGGGGAGGCCTTATCTTCTGTGCTAAATAGGTTACGGACACTGTTAATTATCACCCTGTGCCATTTTCCATTGACTAGGTGGGTTCAGAACACATCCACTCCCACTGCTGCGTGAGACGTGAGGAGAAACAGTGGCGGAACATTCCGGTGAGCTCTCCCTGCTTCCGCTGCCTCTCCTCACTTCTCAGGTGGCAAAACGGGACAGACTGCCTACGTTGGCTCCCAGTACGTTTCCGAGCACAATTCAAAGTGTTGGTGCTGACCTTTAAAGCCCTAAACGGCCTCGGCCCAGTATACCTGAAGGAGCGTCTCCACCCCCATCGTTCTGCCCGGACACTGAGGTCCAGCTCCGAGGGCCTTCTGGCGGTTCCCTCATTGCGAGAAGCAAAGCTACAGGGAACCAGGCAGAGGGCCTTCTCGGTAGTGGTGCCCGCCCTGTGGAACGCCCTCCCAGCAGATGTCAAAGCAATAAATAACTACCTGACATTTAGAAGACATCTTAAGGCAGCCCTGTTCAGGGAAGTTTTTAATCTGTGATATTCTACTGTATTTTTTGTTTCTATGGAAGCCGCCCAGAGTGGCTGGGGAAACCCAGCCAGAGGGGCGGGGTAGAAATAATAAATTATTATTATTATTATTATTATTATTATTATTATTATTATTATGTTTATAGAAGCTTATAAAATTCCGCAGGGCATGGAGAAATGGATAGAGATTTATTTATTTTTTATCGCTCTCTCACAACACTAGAATTTGTGGACATCCACAACAGCTACTCACTTTGGGTTTTAGTAAAGCAAACAGTCTAATTTATCAGCGCCTAAATGATATCGAGCATCAAAACAACTTGGCCACAATAAGGAAATTTTGCCCATGTTATGACTATTTCTCACCTTCCCATTTCAACTCTCTGGTACCCTATCTGCATAACCTAGCAATTGTAAAATATAGACGCGCTTTTACTCTTGCAAGATTGAATGTATTGCCCTCGGCTGTGCTTGAGGGATGATTCCAACAGATTCCACACGAAAAACACTGCTGTCCCTGTGGAGATGGCAGCACCAAATTGGTGGCACGTGCCCTTCTGGCTTGCACTCTTTATAAAGACTTGAGGAATGAGATTATCACCCCTCTTTTATGGTCCTTTCTGGGTCACCCAACCACTGTCATAGTGTCCTTTCTCTTGGCTGATAAGATGAGCAGGTGACAGCAAAGGTGGCAAGGTTTTTAGCTGGGGCAATCAGAATAAGACCATTGACTATTTGACTATTGATTCAAAAACCCTAAAATCTATTTTATATAATTGACTTTTTATTTCTATTCTTTGTATATCGTATTGTTGTTTTATTGCTATGGCTGATGGCTGACGCAAATAAAGATTCATGCATTCATTCACACAGCGCATAGTTACACTGTGGAGCTTGCTCCTACACGAGGCAACGATGGCTGCCACCAACTGCATGGATTTAAGAGGATTGGACCATTCATGGAGGAAAAACTCATCAGTGCCTACTAGCTATGCCACTGTGGTCAGAGGACGCAATGAAATTGCAGCTGCTGAAATTGCAGGAGGGGAGAGTCCTCTTGTGCCCAGTACCTTCTTGCAGGTTCCTCACAGACATCTGGTTGTGTGATAAAAGGATGCTATGCTAGATGGATCATTGGCCTGATGGCTCTCCTCATGTTCTTATGCAAGTTACCTCTTTGGCCCTTTTATCGGCTCATGTGGGACCAATATGGATAGCTGGTTGTGATGAACACTTGAGGTTCCCGACCCCTATGATTGTAATTCGTGGGCAGTCATTTAATTTTATCCTGATTCTAATTTTTAATAATAATAATATTTATATCCCAGCCACTCTGGGCGGCTTCCAACAAAATATTAAAATACAGTAGCCCGTCAAACATTAAAAGCTTCCCTAAACAGGGCTGCCTTCAGGTGTCTTCTAAAAGTCAGGTAGTTGTTTGTTTCCTTGAAATCTGATGGGAGGGCGTTCCACAGGGCAGGCGCCACTACCCAGAAGGCCCTCTGCCTGGTTCCCTGTAACCTCGCTTCTCACAGTGAGGGAGCCATCAGAAGGCCCTCAGAGCTGGACCTCAGTGTCTGGCCAGAACAATGGGGGTGGAGATGCTCCTTCAGGATTTTATTTTAATCAAATTGTTTGGTTGTGTTTTAATGTATTTGATATTTGATGTTATTCACCCTGAGCCCAGTCTTGGCTGGGGAGGGTGGGGTATAAATAAAAATTTACTTACTAACTAACTGATCTTGGAGGTGATATGTCATTATCATGACTCAGTAGCCATTGATATCCTTATCCTCCACTTATCTGTCTAGCTCCTTTTCAGATCCATTTAAATTATGGCATTTATTTTATTTTATTTATTGAATTTATATACCACCCTATACCCGGAGGTCTCAGGGCAGTTCACAGAAAAGATCACAAAATTATTATTATTATTATTATTATTATTATTATTATTATTATTATTATTTATTATTTATACCCCGCCCATCTGGCTGGGCTTCCCCAGCCACTCTGGGCAGCTTCCAAAAAAATATTAAAATGCTGTAATACATCAAACATTAAAAGATTCCCTAAACAGTGCTGCCTTCAGATGTCTTCTAAAAGTCTAGTAGTTGTTGTTCTCTTTGACATCTGGTGGGAGGGCGTTCCACAGGGAGGGCGCCACTACCGAGAAGGCCCTCTGCCTGGTTCCCTGTAACTTGGCTTCTCACAGTGAGGGAACCGCCAGAAGGCCCTCAGTGATGGACCTCAGTGTCCGGGTAGAACAATGGGAGTGGAGACGCTCCTTCAGAAATACTGGACCGAGGCCGTTTAGGGCTTTAAAGGTCAGCACCAACACTTTGATTTGTGCTTCAGAAATGTGTAAAATCAAAATAAGAACAATAAGCCAATAACACACACCCACACCCAAAAAAAGAGAGCCACATTTTAAAAGGGTATAGGATGTCAATCAGGTCAAGCAAAGGCCTGGTTGCATTGCCCATCAGCTTCCACGGACCAGCTCTGCTGCATCAGATGTGTTGACTCTAGTCCACAAAAGCTTAAGTCACCCTAAATCTGTTAGCCATTAAATTGCCACAAGGCTTTTCCTTCTTCTTGCTGCAAGAGGCAAAACAATGGCTAACCCTCTGGAAACAATTTGTGATATGACTATTTCATTTTCGAAATGTTGCACTCAACCACGAGACATCGTTTAACTATCACCAAGGGGGTGCAGAGTAGGAAACAAACTCGCATGGTTTCAAGACACACTTTGCATGTCTCCTTTCAAAAACAATATTTTAATTAGCTTGCTTTAAAGTGGGTACAGGCATACATTTCCTTCTCGGTTTGCTCCTTTTTTTACGGCTTAGCAACCAGACATGACTTTACACTCTGTGTATGTGTGCATTGTTTTGTGTGCTAAATCCAGATGCAGGCAAGCAACTAGAGCAAAGCTACTTCCAAAGGAGAGGCAGTGTGAAGGAAAGTTGAATCCACCCACGCAGGTTGCTTGGTGTTAGAGTCTGTGAATGCCTGGCAGCTGCACACCTACCTTATATACAAGCAGCGGGGCTAGACAGGCTGTGCAATTCTGCCTAAGCATGCCAAGTGGAAACAATGGCTCCAGCCAGACTGCCTATTATCATGTAAGCAACATGTTTCATCAGCGCCACAGCAGGCAATGTATATGCAGATTCAGGACCTCTATATTACAGGGACCTAATATATGTTCGTAGGGACGCAGGTGGCACTGTGGGTTAAACCACAGAGCCTAGGACTTGCTGATCAGAAGGTCGGCGGTTCAAATCCCCGCGAAGGGGTGAGCTCCCGTTGCTCAGTCCCTGCTCCTGCCAACCTAGCAGTTTGAAAGCACGTCAAAATGCAAGTAGATAAGTAGGTACCACTCCAGCGGGAAGGTAAACGGCGTTTCTGTGCGCTGCTCTGGTTCGCCAGAAGTGGCTTATGCTGGCCACATGACCCGGAAGCTGTATGCCGGCTCCCTCGGCCAATAAAGCGAGATGAGTGCCGCAACCCCAGAGTCGGTCACGACCGGACCTAATGGTCAGGGGTCCCTTTACCTTTAATATATGTTCATGCATGTTGTTGTTGACATCCATCTGTCTCTGTAGACTATGGAGGGGTGCGCCTTTTGGGGGTGAGGTCAAGCTGTTGGAAATTTGCAGCACCTGTTGTGGCTGTAGAGACCGATGCAGGAAAGACATGTTTTGTTGCAGCTGGGGCAGCTACGTTTTTATATGTAACGGTATTTTTGTAATAGTTTGTTTACGTTTGCTGCTGCTGTACATTGCCTGGAGATATTTTAAATACATTAAGTGGTGCAGAAATGAAGGAATCAACCAGCTCAGTTGGTTAGAGCATGGTGCTGATGATGCCAAGGCTGCAGGTTCAATCCCTGTATGGAACACTTGCATATTTCTGCATTGCAGGGGGTTGGAATAGATGATCCTCAGGGTCCCTTCCAACTCTACCATCCTTTAAGTCTATGATTCTAACCAATCAATCATTGGGGAACCATGTAAAGGTCCACTTGCTGGTGGGGCAATATGAAAACTTGATGGCCTCCCAAACTTCACCCTTCTTTCCATTCTGGCCTTAGCCATTTTGATCTGCAGCAAATATTTGCATGTTATACACTTTCTGAAGATGCAGGTCTGTTACTCCACTCTGCTGAACAGGGGCGTAAGCACACAGAGTTGTGTGTTCACGAGCAAGCACACGCCTTCACTTGCACAAACTTGTGTATACATTTATAACGGTGTGCATATGGTGCCTGTTTGCAAATGCCTCCTCTTCTCTTTCCTCTCAATAATTGCTTGCAAGGGAGCCTCAGGAGGGGTTGAAAGAAAAAGAAGTGGGGAGGAGAGAGAGAGATTCTAAAACAGAAGTTTATGATTTGTGTTCCCCAGTGGCCTGAGTAAGCAGCAGAGAACAGGCATCGGAGAGGAAATGTTCACTAGGCTGGCGTTCAGTTCCAGTGTTTCTGTGCTTTATTGAAAACATCTGTTAGAAACAGAAGAGGTTTTGTTTTGTGGGCACCTCCCAACCTCTGAAGTGCCAGCTGTTAATTTGCGAAGTTATAGTTTGTTTTGAGATGAACCCACCTTTTTGCTGGTCTTAGAATTTTATAGATATGTGTTTTGCGGAAGGGGAGGGGGGTGGTAATGATTTTGTTGTTTAATTGCAGCAGTTCCATACAGTAGCTTGAAATAAGAAGTTACATGTTTCCCCTCTGGCCATGTTCTGGGTGTGTGGGGAAGGTCGGGTTGCCAAAAGCAGCACGAAGACCAGGGATGGTGTGAGGATCTGTAGTGTCTCATTATTTAGAGCAGGGTTGTTCTGTGTTACTCGGCTCATTTCAGGGAGTGTAACTGCATGCATGGCAAAGGTGCTCACCCCAGAGAAAACTATAGGAGGAATGGAAGCAAACTTTGGTCAAGAAAACTCTGACTCATGTTTTAAGCAAGTCTGAATGTCTGCTTTGAGGGCAGAAATGCTTCTGTCTGCCTGGACCCTGCTGGAACATAAAGAAACAGAAGACTTGGCGACGCTTTAGTCAAGCTGAGATCATGTACCAGGGTGAAGAAGACATCAGACTTGCTAGCAGTTCTGAGTGTAGGGATGGGGAGAAATTGCCATTAAGTTGGCATTTAGAGGTGAAGCCACCTAAACACTTTCCAAAACAGTACGCGACCTGAAAGAGAACCTATCTTTGAAATTTGCACTTCTCTGAATTTTGCAACGCAGCGCTCCAACCAAGTGATATGTACAATAGTGCATATACTTGGATAAAGTATGCATAAAAGTGCAGCTGGAAAAGCCTGAACAAAACAAAACAAAATTTTCTACTGTTTCTAAAAAGTGCCTGTCATATTTCGACAGAGATGCTGCTCCACAGTATGTGTAGTTCAAACTCCCAATGTGCATGCGCAGATGATGACTTCCTTGAACAGGTGTTTGGGTGGGTGGGGCTGCAGGTGCCATGAAATGAATCTGGGAATGTGCATTGAGTCACAAAGCCCATTCTCTGGTGCACTAGGCAAGTGCAAATGCTGTCCTGGCTTTCCCTGACTGGAGAACTCGGATTGTCGGGTTTTTGCCCAGATCTTCAGGGCTTAAGTCAGTATGTTACATAAGCAAAGCAAGGGCACAAAGGCATAGCAGAAAGTATTATTATTATTATTATTAATAATAATAATAATAATAATAATAATAATAATAATAATATTTGGTGAATAATATGATAATATGGCTAGGCTCAGCTACAACATTGAACCAATGAGGGACATGCTCCCTGCTTCTTCCTTTTGAAAAGCAGAATGGGTACAGGCTTTAGCACTTGTTGCTTAGTCATTTAGTCGTGTCCAACTCTTTGTGACCCCATGAACCAGAGCATGCCAGGCACTCCTGTCTTCCACTGCCTCCTGCAGTTTGGTCAAACTCATGTTGGTAGCTTCGAGAACACTGTCCAACCATCTTGTCCTCTGTCGTCCCCTTCTCCTTATGCCCTCCATCTTTCCCAACATCAGGGTCTTTTCCAGGGAGTCTTCTCTTCTCATGAGGTGGCCAAAGTATTGGAGCCTCAGCTTCAGGATCTGTCCTTCCAGTGAGCACTCAGGGCTGATTTCCTTAAGAATGGATACGTTTGATCTTCTTGCAGTCCATTGGACTCTCAAGAGTCTCCTCCAGCACCATATTTCAAAAGCATCAAGTCTTCAGTGATCAGCCTTCTTTATGGTCCAGCTCTCACTTCCATACATCACTACTGGGGAAACCATAGCTTTAAACTATACAGACCTTTGTCAGCAAGATGATGTCTCTGCTTTTAAAGATGCTGTCTAGGTTTCTTACTGCTTTTCTCCCAAGAAGCAGGCGTCTTTTAATTTCATGACTGCTGTCACCATCTGCAATGATCATGGAGCCCAAGAAGGTAAGATCTGTCACTGCCTCCATTTCTTCCCCTTCTGTTTGCCAGGAGGTGGCCATGGTCTTAGATTTTTTGATGCTGGGCTTTAGCACAGTGATGGCCAAACTTGGCCCTCCAGCTGTTTTGGAACTACAATTCTCATCATCCCTGACCACTGGTTCTGTTAGCTAGGGATGATGGGAGTTGTAGTCCCAAAACAGTTGGAGGGCCAAGTTTGGCCATCGCTGCTTTAACATAACAAGCAAGAGGAGTCCAAGAGCAGGCAAGCAACTGGTGGGTGGGGCCTCAGCAGTCTGTTTGTATTGGTGCTAGCATCTCTGTGACCTAGGAGATGGAGGGGGAGAGTCAGCACCTGCAGAGCCTCATCAGCATCTAGCTTGTCATCTAGTCTGTGAGGTGGCTCACAAAAAGGAGGTGGAAACAGATTAGGAGTGTCTGCAGAGCCAATGCTACCATTAGGTTAACTAGCCAGTTGCCTAGGGTGCTGACCTCAGGGGGATGAGGTACTGACCTTTGAGGGAAAGAGTTTATACAAATTAGTTTCTGCAGTACCTTATAAATTTCTGGTATATTTTGAAGCATTTTATCAATTTTGAAGCTGCTAACGTGTGCATATTATTTGCCAGCCAGGTGGCCAGGTACAGAAAGTGTCTTTCTTTCTTCTCATCCCACTCATATGCTAACACAATTTCTTGCACTTTTCAAAGACAACCCAAGGTGGCCTCTAAACAAAGACGAGGAGGGTTTGCAAAGAATAGGTTGCTTTAAAGCATGTCTGTTTACTCCTCCTAGCCATGATGAAATTTATTGGGCTAATAAAAAGTGAGTGAAAACAAATGAAAGAAGCTTTAAATTAAAGGAGTTTAAGTTTTACAAGGGTGTTACAAACTGGCCAAGGATGCAAAAGCATTGCACAGGCAGTGCCCGGGGCGTTCTCCAGCTCTATTTTACTGTACCGTTAATGATTTTTAAATGCAAGCAGTGTGTTTCCCTTTCGGACCTTTTGCTCTTTGTTCCATGATTTGGAAAAACAAAATTCTCCTTTAAACTATTGCTCTTCCTGACCACAACAAATAAAAATTTAAAAGGTACTGTACTGGAGACTAGGAAAGGGTTGGGGAACTGGTGGACCTCCCGTTGGTCATGCTGGCTGGGGCTGATGGGACCTTGAGCCCAGCCACATCTAGAGGAGCATAAAGTCCCCATCACTGGACTAAAGGATTCCTGTGCAGAGAATTGGATTCATCTGAAAATAGGTGGTGCTCATTTGCATTACACTGGATCTCACCCAACAAAATGCAACAATTGTTATTGCCGTGTTTAATATAACAGCGATCGCCCTTATCATTATTATCTAGGAATTTTGGAGAGCTGCTGCCAGAGAGTCATGAATCCATTGGTTTGTAGAACATTCTCCTGTACTGAAGAGACAGCATAGCCGTATCACACAATTTAAAGCACTATTATACCACTTTGACAGTCATGTCTTTCCCCAAAGAACATTTTGAATTACACAGAGCTAAAATGCCCAGCACCCTTAAGGGGGGGTGGGACTAGAGTATGGTTTAAATGTAAGGATACCCCTCTACAAGGCTAAGCAATGAGTCTCAAACCATTGGTGAGTTAGGGACTTCCCCTGCATGTGAAGACAAGCTCCAGCAGATTGAGCAGATAAGACCAATAGTGGGTCCAATGGTCAAGAAAAAGGTTACTGCACATGGTGTAGAGGAAACTGAGGGGCAGACAGCCCATCTAGGAGAAGGAAAACTCAGGCTCTAGACCTCCACCGCCTTGCAGCTCACTCACAAGAAAGGCTTCGGGAGTAAATCCTGAGGAAAAATCCATACCCACTGCCTTGCGGGACATCTTTGGGAAAATAAAAGGTTAAGGAATAAACCTTGCAGAAACCTGGAGTGGGGTCCCCAAGATGGTTGGATTGCGCCTTGTACACCTCCTGCAGCCAAGCAAGTATAAACATATTGCTCTGCTTTCCTCAAGACCACATCAGTGGGGCCAAGATGGGGAGGGGGGTCTTGTTGTCTGGGCAACCCAGGACATCTATACTGCCGAGGCTTGCACCCCAGAGAGGTCACTTCAGTGTTGTTAACACTGCAAAAGCCATGCTGGCAATTGCAAGTTACCGGTTTCTGCAGCCACAGCAGGCGCTGTGATTCTCCAGCGGTTTGACTTCACCCCCAGAGGCCCACTCCATTGTCTCTTGAAACAGACGGATGCCAACAACCTCTATTTTCTGTACATAGATAGAATTCCTAGGGTGGTTTAACAGTCAATCCCTCTTCCCAGGGAACTCTGAGAACTGTAGCTGTGTGGAGGGAATAGGGGTCTCCTAACAACTCTCAGCAACCTTGGCAAATGACAGTCCCCAGTATTCTTTGGGGGAAGCTGTGACTGTTTAAAGTGGTATGATACTGCTTTAAATGTATAGTGCAGATAGAGTCTAAGAGTGAAAGGAAGCACACCAGTGTCCCAAACTTGTAGAACAGAATTATATTTGCATGTTACAGAAACATAGTTGAGACTGGCTGCTACCGGATCAATGTGGTCTGAAGCAAAACAGACTGTCGTACCAACTCCCTTTAAAGAGCTGTGGTGAAGACAATCTTATTATCTGTGTCACTAAACAATGTGGGATTAATGTACCCGCAAAGGAACAAATTAACTACATTCTTACAGGAGACAGTGTGCAGAACAATTTCAAGTGATGACATGATATTTGAAAAGGGTGAAATTGGGACACATCGATTAATTTGCTGCATTATGAATTAATTAAAACAATACTGGATTTTTTGGCTAATTATATTTCTTCTTTCTGGTAATTTTAAGGTGGTCCAATTCTTCCCTGTCCCAGCGGTTTTTGTAGTAGGTTTCTTCAGAAAATCCTTTCCACATTAACTTTCTGCAAAGGATTCCATGTGCATCTATAGTGGAACCACCGCATGCCACAGGAGGCATCTCAGAACATTTTATATGGTCTCAGCTACTGCTGGCAGTGGTATCTTCGCCATTCCATACAACCTCATAGGACACAATTCCGGCCTGTCAGTTCCCCTGAGTCCAAGACGCTCACTTAACACAAATGATTCTCAGAAATCAGATGTTCTGGAACTTAAGGTGTACCACCATTTGGCAACCTCCACCAAGGATAAGTGTAGGCCTCTTTATCTATATTGCATTGCTCTCCATCAATGGTTTAGTAGGTGGGAAGTCTTCTGCTGTCCACTTCCCCCTCTCCTTTTTGCTTCCTTTGAAATAAACAGTCATCCAAAATGTGACTGTTTCTCTTCAGCCCCATTCTGAGGTCTGTGAAGCAGTAGCATGGCTGAACGCAGAACCGGCCACTGTCAACTCCCGGCATGACCCATGCACTCTGGTTGTGTCACTTCTGGTGTGAGTATGAGGCATATACGGTCAGGATTGTGGGAATGTTGTAGATACTAGGAGAGGATATATGGATTTAATAGTATCCTTCCTAACTCATGCTTGTGAGTCAGCAGAATGCATTCCCCAATATCTAGCAGGAAGCTAGTTGGGAGATTCATTTGAATCTCTTTACTTAAGCAATCCAATCTGGCTTTGTTCAGATTGGAATATATTCCTGGCAAGACCCCTTTTATCCCTCCTAAAAATAATAAAGACACAAGAAGCTTCTTTTAAAAGTAACAAAAAGTTTACTCACATTCAGTTCACAGCTGGATCCTTGAAGGCAGGCTTTAGCTTAGAGTTACAGAAGGCGGTTTGAGTTCATCCCATATGGGAATGGGCCCATGTCCTGGTGGCTGAGAGCCAGCAGACAGCAAAATACATCAGTATCAAGAGAGCATGGCATCAAGAGGAAGAAGAAGGGGGACCAGCCCCTTTTATGGAATCTTCCAGGGTCACGCCCATCTACCTGGTCACATGCAGGGGGAGGAAGCTCCAGACCAGGTGTGACAGGAAGTCATCCTGGCTATGGAGTAACACCCCCTGTGTGTCCACTCTGGGCAAACAGGAAGTGTTGTACTTGACTGCTTACGTTACATCCCACAAGGATGCCCATTGGTTCCAGGGATGGAATGGGGAATGAATAACAAGGCAAACCAGGGTTATTCAGGGATCATTCCCTCCCTCTTGGGTCAAAGTGTGCTGTCAATAAAGTCAGATCAGGGGCTTTATAAACTTTCCCAGTGCTCTTGTGGCTCTGTTGTTCTTTTCTGTGCTTATAACTCTCTGTTTCTCTTACGTCCACAGCCTTTGCAAGAATTGAGGCTGCCAAACAAAACACAAACCTGAGAGCTCTTCAGAGCTGTGCGGGCAACATTTTTGACAGCCTCATGTTTTAAGGTTTATTGGAGTCCTATAAGGTACATTGTGGGGCATAGGCAGTGGAAAGAAAAGGCTAGTTTGAAGCTGCACAGCTTTTTTTAAAATGAAGAAAAGAAAAACAGCAACAAACACACCCTGCAAGGGATTATGAAGAAAACTGAATCCCTTTTCTTTACTCCACAAAAATCTCCTAGGCCAGTTTGGTGCTCCCACCAGTGTCTTCGCACTGTGCCAACACTGCCACTATCTTGCCTGTCTCCCTCCTAATAAATAGTAGCTCACTGTTGTGCCACTTCTGCACTGAGCTATGCTGATGGTGCACCTTAGATGCAGTTCATCAGCTCCTGATGAACACGATAGGAGGAATTCATCAGTGGAAGCTAAGCTGTTTGTTTTTTTTCACAGATGCCTGTCAACCATTATTGATCTTGATAACCTTCTGAGAAACATTGAGGTTCATTCACTTGAGTAAAAATTAAAAAGTGGACAATCAGCAATGGCTATTTCCACATCCATGGGCTGGGTGCAGATCTCCCATTAAGGGAAAGGACAAAAATCCAGAAGAGAAATAAAATCCTATTAGAGAAAGGAGGGAAGCAGTTTTTGCCAGTTTCCCTCTAACTCCTCTCATCCCTCAGCACAACCTCCCACACTGTTCTGGAGCAGCCCCAGAAGACATTTTTGGGCTCTGGATCCAATGATAGAGTGGCAGTTTTCTAGATAAATGGCATTATATCCCTTGCAAAATGCATGCTGGGCAAGTAACTAGATGCACATATTTGCTTTGTTCTAATAGGGTTTATCAAGTAGAGCAACAATGATAATGCTGAGAGTAGTTTATAATTATAGTTTGGAAGGACAATTTTATAACCCAATAAGAGCTTCAGGGGCGTTCTACTCTGCATACGGCTTTCAGGACCATGTTTAATGTGTTTGGGGCGTCCTGCTCCTTGTGAGCTTGCCAGATAATAAAATATTATGATATTTCTTTAGGCTACTGTTGTGATTTATTGCTTTGACTCATGATGCTAAGCACAATCTGAGTACACAATGTATTTTTGGGATTGTGCAAAAAAAGTTTTAATTTTATTTTTCTTAGAATTTTCCACCACAGAAGGAGGTCTACCATCAAATGTTCAGCACTAGGTCTTACAGTGGTAGCCATTTTTCTTTGCCCCTCTGTCACAATTATTATTACTGTTACTATTACCATTACTATTATACCCCGCCCATCTGGCTGGGTTTCCCCAGCCAATCTGGGCAGTTTACAATACATATAAAAACATAGTAAAACCTCAAACATTAAAAACCTCCCAATACAAGGCTGCCTGTAACCATGCACATTCCTTCATCTCCTCTCCTGGTTTTAAATTAGAATGTGTTGGATTTTTAAAGATTCCTAAAAACAGAGGACACATTGAAAGACCCAAAACTAAGTACAGTGGTACCTTGGGTTACATATGCTTCAGGTTACATACGCTTCAGGTTACAGACTCCGCTAAGACAGAAATATTACCTCGGGTTAAGAACTTTGCTTCAGGATGAGAACAGAAATTGCGTAGCGGTGGTGCGGCAGCAGCAGGAGGCCCCATTAGCTAAAGTGGTGCTTCAGGTTAAGAACAGTTTCAGGTTAAGAACAGACCTCCAGAACGAATTAAGTACTTAACCCTGTATATAGTTTTTAGTGGACTTTATAGGTTTAGAATTGATCACCAGTGGTGCTGGTGGGTAGACACAAAGCTAACTGTGGTGCTCAAGGAACTGGCTTTATTTGAACTATCTGTCCATCTGCTGGTTGATTCTCTAGAGCAGTTTTTCCTAAACTTGGGTCTCCAGCTGATTTTGAACTACAATTCCCATCATCCCTGACCACTGGTCTCGCTTGCTGGGAATGATGGGAGTTGTAGTCTGCAAACAGCTGGAGATCCAAGTTTGGGAAACCCTACTCTAGAGTCTCAGGCAAAGGTTCTTTCCCATCACCAGCTACCACCTATGGTCCTTTTTTTAACTGGAGAAGCCAGGGACAGAGCCTGTGGGCTTATGCATACCAGTCATATGCTCTGTCACTGAGTTATGGTCCCTACTCCAACTTGGATAGCTTTAAAAGATGATTAGATGCCATTGTGGAGGGTAAGTTTATCCGTGGCTACTAGCCATGATGGCTATAGTCTAGCTCCACTGTTCTTATGTACTCTAGTCTCTTACTCACCAACCTCAGTCTCATCAGTTCCCTTTGTAGAAGCAGCACTCTCACATTTCTGCTGGAGACCGCCTCCTTCTGTGATGCATGTGGTCTTTGGGGGTGGTCTTGGGCTACAGGGTGGGCAATTTTTGGAAGTCTTTATAGGGGCTTGAACACCATTGTTCAGGGTCTCTCTTGCCTCTCTTGCAAGGAGGGGAGGGAACTCTGTTGCAACAGAAAAATAAAGATCTGCCTTGCTTTCACTGCATCCTGCTTCCATCCATTCATCTCTGACTGATCATGGACTTAAGGGACTCAGTCCCTTGGAGAGTTGGGCAGCAAAAGCCAACAATCCTTATTTTCTATAACACCTTCCACTGGAATACTTTGGGACAGCCCTGAATGTTTTCTTGGCCTGTAAGCTCATTTTGTATACTTCTTTATCTTTAAATATATTGGACAACCCTTTAAATAGAGGACCATCTTCTGTAAAGCAGAAAGTGGCCATCCTATCTCTGTAAAGTGGCCATCCTATCTCTAGACAATCCAGTTTATTCCCTTCATAGCATAGTTCGTTGTTAACAACTGATCCCATGCCATTATTATAGTTATGGGAGGTAGATGATATATTTGGGTTCCCTCCAAGCTCATGGCTTTATATCTGTAACCTCAGAGTTTGTACTAGTGGCCAAAGCTGTCTCTTTGTTAAGATAATGACCCTAACCTAGCTTGTTTAGCATCCATTTTTACATGTCTAAAGTGTTGGTCAGGCGCAGGTGTGTTGCCATAGCAACAACTAGCTAGTGGTGTTTCCCGAAGGAGTGGGCAAGCCTTCACTCCCTCACCTGGCTGGAGGCCACATCATGCTAAAAGCGGCAGAGCAGTAGTCCAGGGTCAAGCCTTCTCAGTAATGGTGCCCACCCTGTGGAACGCCCTTCCATCAGATGTCAAACAACTATCTGACTTTTAGAAGACATCTGAAGGCAGCCCTGTTTAGGGAAGTTTTTAATGTTTGATGGTTTATTGTGCTTTTAATTCTGTTGGGAGCCACCCAGAGTGGCTGGAGAAATCCAGCCAGATCAGCGGGGTATAAATAATAAGTTGTTGTTGTTGTTGTTGTTGTTGTTGTTGTTGTTGTCTCATCTGTGGCTCGGAAGACACTGACTTGCTCTCTGTGCGGAGTCCAAAGCTGAGGCTCTCTGGAAACCTAATGAGGAATCTCGATCTGTTGGAGTGTTAATGCTGTGAGCCCTTCTATATTATGCCAATTTTTGATATATAAGGTAAAGGTACCCCTGCCCGTACGGGCCAGTCTTGACAGACTCCAGGGTTGTGCGCCCATCTCACTCAAAGAGGCCGGGGGCCAGCGCTGTCCGGAGACACTTCCGGGTCACGTGGCCAGCGTGACATCGCTGCTCTGGCGAGCCAGAGCCGCACAAGGAAACGCTGTTTACCTTCCCGCTAGTAAGCGGTCCCTATTTATCTACTTGCACCCGGGAGTGCTTTCGAACTGCTAGGTTGGCAGGCGCTGGGACCGAACAACGGGAGCACACCCTGCCGCGGGGATTCGAACCACCAACCTTTCTATCGGCAAGCCCTAGGCTCTGAGGCTTTTACCCACAGCGCCACCCGCGTCCCTTTTGATATATACCACCATATATATTATGCTATTCTTTGATATATACCACCATATATGCATGAGTTTAACCAAACTGCAGGAGGCAGTGGAAGACAGGAGTGCCTGGCGTGCTCTGGTCCATGGGGTCACGAAGAGTCGGACACGACTAAACAACTAAACAACAACAACAGCCATATATATCAAAAAAGACACCACAGTCTTCACTGATCTTCATTCCAAGGAAGCCAAATTCAAGGTCAGTGCCAGCACTCCTGATATCTCTCACCACTTGGAGATTGGGGCGTACATAACATCCTTTCCCCTATAGGTGAGAGTGCTCAACTGGAGGGCTTTGAAAATCCAAACCCCTCTGAGCTGCTCTGTCACAGCTGAAATCATTTCAGGTTTTGCCACTTGTTGGAAATTGGGTCAGTTTGATTTTAATCAGGGAGGAAATGACTTGGCCGGGAATTGCAGGATCAAGTTGTTGACTCTGAAAGGAATTTGAGTTGCTCGGGAAAACGCACTGGAGGGCAGCACCGGATTTCCTTTCTCATTGAGCATACCTGCACGGACCGCATTTCGCAACCCATTTTCTTTCCGTCAATGGGAAGCAAATTAGCACACTGAGCTTCTGGTCTGCAAATACATGTGTACTTTAATCTCTGATTATGCCGCAGTTCAACTGCTGTGTCAATGAGAAGCCTTGACTTTATGGTTAATATTTATCATGGGCAATTCTGGTAAACACGGGGCCTAATGTAACATCCGCTTAGGACATCAACGTTACATCAGGAGCATCATAATTACACAGTAACTGGGGTTTTTTTCTCTCCAAACGATTGGAATTCATTGATACAGTCTTGTTTGTTAGAATGCCAAGGATATGCTCTGCATGGAGCCTGGGCTATGAACCATTTGCAATGGAATTTCAGCACTCCTGGTGACATGGGCTGTGCACAGATCATACACTTACTGCACACTATTTCCCCCAAAGAATCCTGGGGGGAACTGCTTGCTGTTAAGGGTGTTGGGAATTGTAGCTCTGTGAGGGATAAACTACAGTCCTGGGGATTCTTTGGGGGAAGAATCTGTGCTGTGTACAGTGGCATAGCATGTGTTGACAGTGCCCGGGGCAAGACAAGGATTGTTTCCCCAACCTCTTGCAAGCATTGTGCGGGAGGCAACAAGCGAACTTCACTGCACCCCTGGGGCAGCTGCTCCTCACAGAGGTTACCTACTGGTTGCCGCATTGGCCCTCTCAGTTTGGCAAGCTCCCAGCAGGAGCGGTGGCTGGTGCTCCTTTGCGGGCTTGCTAGTGCCCTGTCAGTGCTGGAGCTACAGCTGCAGCATGCCTAGGAGGAGGGCAGCAGAGAGCAGGCCAAGGCATCAAGCACAGCCCTTTCCCAACAGCCTCTCCTTTCCCACAGAGTGCAAGAACGGGTGCCAGCGGATTCCGGGCAAGTGAGCTGCTCTCCTCGCTGTGCTCCCACTGTGGAGTATGCACAATGACACACACTAGGAGGGAAGTACCAGTGGAGAGCCAGTGTGGTGTAGTGGTTAAGAGCGGTAGACTTGTAATCTGGTGAACCGGGTTCACTTCCCTGCTCCTCCACATGCAGCTGCTGGGTGACCTTGGGCTAGTCACACTTCTCTGAAGTCACTCAGCCCCACTCCCCTCACAGAGTGTTTGTTGTGGGGGAGGAGGGGAAAGGAGAATGTTAGCTGCTTTGAGACTCCTTCGGGTAGTGATAAAGCGGGATATCAAATCCAAACTCTTCTTCTTCTTAACGGCACACTTCTTACCAGCACACGCTGGGAAAAGTGTGGGCTCTGGCCAGCAGATGTTCTGCCCAGGGGCAGGTATCCCTTCACCAGCCATGAGGGGGAGGCACTGCTACAGCCCTGAAGGCTCTAGAAGGCTGCAGCCATGCGGCCTTGATGAGGGAGCCTGCCGTGGGGGTACCTTCAGAATTCTGTGCCTGGGGCCACGGCCTCTTGCCCCCCCCCCCCCACACACACACTATATTACTGGCTGTGTATGGCTCCCGAAGTCCCCCAAATAAGGACACCCCCCCCCAACTCTTCATCACCACAACCATCATATATTCTTATACCGCCTGCCTTCAGTTTTAGGCATTTTCCTGACCCTGGGTAAAGATCATAGATCGTGTGTTGCAGAAACCTGAATTCAGCAGTAATGGCAAGGAGCAGACAGGGTGAACTGTCTGCTTAAAAACACATTCCAACACACACTGGAAGAAGGTAAGACAAGTTATTCATTCCGTTGATGTAACCTGCTGATAAAAGGACACTAGTGGTGCAATCAGTTGAACCAGACGGTGTTAATTTAATTGATTCACAGCCCAATCCCATGTATGCACTCAGGAGTAAACACCCAGGAGTAAACACCGCTTGTTCTAAACAGAAGAAGACGCCTTCACCCCGGTATGGCTCCCCTTTATCACATACACAGCCCAACATGACAATGACAATAATCCACCAACAGCATACAAATCAATATGGCTAACCTGATCCAAAACACCCACCCACCCCACTCACACACAAAAACAAAGATCACCACAGCCAATCACAAACAAACAGCCACACCCTAGGCCAACCCCAACCTCTCTCACCACCAAAGGAACACAAGTGAACAGCACAAGCAACGCTAACACCAAACCCTACATACATTAAACATAATAGAAACATTGCCACCCGACTCCACCCCCACCCATATTCCCCCCTCTCCACCCCTTTTTCCCCTCCCCTTAATGTCTCAACAAATGAAACAGATTTGTAAAAATGTTACATGGAAAAAATGCGAGAGGCATTACACATACTTCTGTAAAAGAAGAAAATCTTTAATAAAAATAAAATAATAAAATAAGCTTGTTCCATTGGGTCACTTCCAGATAAATAGCATCGGATGGCTGCCATAGTCTCAAATCGGGCATAAGGAATGAAGGAATTGATGGTCTTGTGGAGGTCTCTTCTTTACATGGAAATATGCATTTCAAAATGTGATGAGCCAGTCTTCTTGTGTTTGAGGGTCCTCCTGTTCATTCTGCTGAGTGAGGCCCTGGAGCTCTGCCACAAAGTACTGCCCTGAAAGCATCATGGGTCTCAGGAACAAAACCTTGCCCCATGAAATTCAGAAATCCCTTTTCTTAACCATCTTGCACTAATACAGACCATTTTACTCTGGCAGGTGATTTTATCTGAAGTTCACTTCACCCACCAGCCTCCATTGTATTTTGCTTGACACTGTGCTTTTATAATGATATTGTAATTTCAAGTGCTCACCCTGAGTGATATGCATTCATTAGACAGGGTAGGGTACAAAATTTGATGTAAGTAAGTACATAAGGTAATAAAAGTCTGGTTCTTTAACAGCATGGTGTCCCAAAATCAGATATAATGCGGAAAGTGCTTTGAATTTTGGTTGGATAATGTCCTAAATTCATGGCATTTCTCTTTTTAAAAAAACGAAAAACAAAACGAAAACATCCTGTTAAATAAGGGATTTTACACTGTTGAACAAAAGCGTTTTTCTATGGAAGCAAATAATACAGACCTACTTTCTTATTCCTTGTCAGTTTAGATTTTGGGTTTTGGCTTGTTATTAGACTCGCTTTATCTACAGCATTAAAGCATATGACAAAGAAAAGCTGTCAGACTGAGAGGCCGGTGGCAAACTGCAGCTGATTCTGCAAAGTTGTCCTCATTTGACTGAACTTTCTGAGTGACATAACAGATTTAAACACTAGCCTCTTCACATGTGAAGAGACTTTCCCTTTTTTTCCCCTCCTTTCAATCTGGCCTCAGGGAAATGAGTTTGACAGTCTAAATTTAGCCTCCAGTGAAAGTTTATCCACATTTTTTTAAGAGAGAGAGAGAGAGATCACTACACAATTATGCACGTCTGTCTAATTGGCAGCCTCTACGCAAGAGAAATCCAAGCTTGGGAATGGCTGGGGTGGTTCAGGTCAAAGAGGGGGCTGGCAGAGCAAATTGTGAAGCTCTCACCAGCCTTATCCGCCCCTTACTTTCATAAACGCTGACCCCTAAATGTTCATAGCGGAACATGGCGTCTGAGGACACATAGCAAGCTACACCCCCTGGGAACTGCTTTGGAACATTCCAGGAGCAACAGAAATCAAACGTTTGGCTCTGGGAGCGACTGTGTGCCCACAGTGGCAGGGGTGGTGAATGGATTGAATCTACTTCATTATAATTTGGAACTGGAAAAGATGGGAGCTGTAGAGTTTTGTTTTGTGTTTTTTTTTAACCCCACCTTTCAAATACAAATAACGAAAAGCTTACAGGTCATGAAAATAAGGGGAGTGAAAATGGCCTTCAACGTCCGAGTGAAAGGGGGAGGGAATGTACCAGTTATTCTTAACTGCAGCCTGAAACTAGTTTCGTGCCCATTCTCTGGGGATGTTAGCTGAGGGGGTTGGAGTGTTTATTGTTCATTTAAGGCATTTACATACTGCTTTTAAGGCAAACGTCGCAAAGCAGTTATATACAACAATGACTTTTCGCATGTGGCAGTGGGTGCAATATATTTGGCATGTTTTTGTTCATTTTTGTGAAGATCACCGCACCTCTTTCTTGCTGCCCATCGCCATAGCCACTTTGTCTGACACCCGCGACACATATCAGAGTAAGAGTTTGGGGATCACATTTTTTAGCCCCCAAAAGTGCTGCATGCAATTGTTAAATGTTGGGAGGGAAGCAAATCCTCAGACCGGGGCTTGAAAACAGCAGCCTATTGTTATTTTAAGATTCCCCAGCATCTGGAAGACACAAGATCTACCCACCTTGGAAGAATGGCAGATGAAGGTGATGGACTATATGGAATTGGCGGAAATGACCGGCAGAATCCGAGATCAGGGAGAAGAGTTGGTGGAAGAAGATTGGAAGAAATTTAAAGACTACTTACAGAAATATTGGAAAATTAATGAATGTTAGAATGATGTTGGATTGAGGTTAAGTGGTTTTTAGTAATAATGTTATGAAGGAATATGTAAAAATGGATTGTTAACAGGTGAAAATTCAAAGTTACAATATATTAAGATCAAAGATAAGGATAAAAGTAAAGAGGGAAAGGATTTGCTGAATAAATAATTTGAACTGGAATACAAAAAAGGGAGGTGAGAGGAGGTCCGGGAAACAAGCAAATGCAAGATAAGTTATGAAAGATTGAATTGTTTTTAATTGTTTTTTTATTTGTGTATTTTTCTTCCTTTTCTTTTTTCTTTTTGTAATGTTCTGAAAATTTTAATAAATATTTTATATATATATATATATATATATATATATATATATATATATATAAAGATTCCCCAGCATCTTTCAAGAAAGATTTTCTTCAGGTAATATACATACAATATATGTAAAATAGACATTACAGTAAATGACATGCCAGATTCTAAAATGATCAATACCTGCCTGTCCTTGCGCAGAACAAGCTAGAACCCAACTACCCCCAGCAGCGAAGGGAGAAGAAGCTCAGACCATCTAAGCAGGAAGAGAATGAGTTGTGCGCTATAATTTTCTTGCTATCTCCGCCTGTGGTATTGTTGCAGGGCAGTTTAGCTCTGTAAGAGAGCTTGGCTTCCTAGAGTGGCCAGCCAGGCCCGACTCCGCAATTCTTGATTACGGACACCTTTGTCTGCCTTTTTCAATTCCTCCGCAGGGGCATACAAAGAATGCTACCTTGGGTTGCATGCCATCCATTTGGTATCACCACCAAAAGCATGACACCAAAGGGAATGTTCATGTCCCCACTGTGGGAGGACGTGTGGATCCAGAACTGACCTCCACAGTCACTTACAGACTCGTTGTTAAAACCGTGTTCATGGAAGACAATCTTACTCAGCTACGAGTGATCTCCAAAGAAGAAGAAGAAGACATTTTTATTGCTGGTAGAATTGAATCATGAGTGAGTCTGAAGCAACTGGAAGGCTGAATATGTGCCTAACTCAGCTTCTTGGTGAGAGATGCAGTGCTAATGGAATGGCGACCTGGTAAGAGCATGGAAATCATTCACAGGCACATATAGAGGGTGCATAGCAGGTGATAATATTGAGCTTTCCTGCTGGGGAATTGTGCAGTTGCTTTGGGACAGAGAGGAAAAATCAGTAATGGCGTCACGTGCCTCGGTCAGATAGGGGAGAGTCTAGGGGAGGGGTGGTATGGAGAGGGGTGGGGTAGACAATGCTATAAAAGGAAGGAGTAGACATCTGATATCTGTGACCTCTGCTCAGCCTCTCTGCAACCGAGATTTAATGCCAAGTCAGTGCTGCTCACCAATCCACAATAAAACAATATTCAGTGGTTGCTGTGGATCATAGAATCATCATCATCATCATCATCATTTATTATTTATACCCCGCCCATCTGGCTGAGTTTCCCCAGCCACTCTGGGCAGCTTGCAATCGAGTGTTAAAAACAACACAGCATTAAATATTAAAAGCTTCCCTAAGCAGGGCTGCCTTCAGATGTCTTTTAAAGATAAGATAGCTACTTATTTCCTTCACATCTGAAGGGAGGGAGTTCCACAGGACAGGCGCCACTACCAAGAAGGCCCTCTGTCTGCTTCCCTGTAACCTCACTTCTCGCAATGAGGGAACTGCCAGAAGGCCCTTGGCGCTGGATCTCAGTGTCCAGGCTGAACGATGGAGGGTTGTTGTAGAGTTGAAAGGGACCCTGAGGATCATCTAGTCCAACCCCCTGCAATGCAGGAATACGCAGCTGTCCCATATGGGGATCGAACCTTCGACTTTGGCATTATCAGCACTGCGCTCTAACCAACTGAGATGATCTAGTAATTATTACAGAGACCTGGGCAGATGAGCTGGGAGGTCCCTGATTTTACCCATCCTTGCCCACCTGAGTATGCAGTGCAACATCCCACAGGCATCTGTTTGGCCACTGTGCAAGCACGATGCTGGACTAGGTCTTCTTACTCTGAAAGTGCATCATGAATACAAAGCATCATTATCAAACTCTCCTGGGAAATAAATCTATATCTCTATATGTGTTGTCCTCTTGCTTCTTTGGAGAAAAGCAATGACAAACCTAGACAGCATCTTAAAAAGCAGAGACATCACCTTGCCAACAAAGGTCCATATAATTAAAGCTGTGGTTTTCCAAGTAGTGATGTATGGAAGTGAGAGCTGGACCATAAAGTAGGCTGATCGCTGAAGAATTGATGCTTTTGAATTATGGTGCTGGAGGAGACTCTTGAGTGTCTCATGGACTGCAAGAAGATCAAACCTATCCATTCTGAAGGAAATCAGCCCTGAGTGCTCACTGGAAGGGCAGATCCTGAAGCTGAGGCTCCAATACTTTGGCCACCTCATGAGAAGAGAAGACTCCCTGGGAAAGACCCTGATGTTGGGAAAGATGGAGGGCACAAGAAGAAGGGGACGACAGAGGATGAGATGGTTGGACAGTGTTCTCGAAGCTACCAGCATGAGTTTGACCAAACTGCGGGAGGCAGTGGAAGACAGAAGTGCCTGGAGTGCTCTGCTCCATGGGGTCACGAAGAGTCAGACATGACTAAACGACTAAACAACAACAACAAAATATGTGTTATCACCCATGCCATCTTAGCAATGAGAGTCGATTAGATTTCTGCACCTTCAAGCACTTAGGCAGGTCTTATCCCAGCTAGCAATTTCAACGTTATAACATAAGAGACCTTTGTCAAGCAACAGACGAGACGGGGTGACTAATCAGGAAACATCTGAAAAGGGACTATGGTGAAAACTTGATTTGCCGCGGTGTGACAAACTTGGAAAATCTTCAGCAGGAACGGATGTCTCCCCCACCCCCCTCCTTCCCGCTCACCTCTTCAATCAATGCATGTACACACAGTTGCTTTTGGCAGACATTGCTTCGCTGCTGCTGCTTTCGTGAAGTCAGTGAAGACCAAGTTAGATAATGAGCTGGCACGCGCTTCTGAAATGTTTACTGTGTTCCTTAAAGTAAAGGGACATGCTGCTTCTTAAACTAATTTGGGGCTTTGTTGATCACTTCATTCTTTTTCCTCCCCCCGCCCCTTATCCCTTGTATTTGGAATAAACAAAAGCTAATGGTGCGGTGCCGGGTTGGAGGGGGGGACATAAAAAAAATACAACTGGAACATCAAGCATTTCCAGCTGAAATGATGAGTGTATTTCTTTTCATAGGTCTCTACATTATGAATCTGAAGGCAGAAAAAGTGGGGCAAAAATGATGTGGGATATAAATTTCCAATTTTTATTTATTTATTTTTTACCTAGTGTTGTGCTATGCTATAGGACAGGCATAGGCAAACTCCAGCCCTCCAGATGTTTGGGCCTACAATTCCCATCATCCCTGACCACTGGTCCTGTTAGCTAGGAATGATGGGAATTGTAGTCCCAAACATCTGGAGGGCCGGAGTTTGCCTATGGCTGCTATAGAACAAATTTTTAAACCTGCTATTTTGTGCCCTGATTTGAAATACATTTCCAGGGTATTTTTTTCCCCATCTCTCTTGCTGTCTCTCCATCTACGCTTAGTCCCGATGTTCTGGATTCTAGCTCCCATCACCCCTAGCCTGCATGGTCAATGATTAGAGGTGATGGGAGCTTACCATGCTTCCTCCTCTGGGGTGTCATAAGGGTTAGAGTGCCCAACTAGAACCAGGAAGACCAGAGTTTGAATCCTGTCTCAGCCATGGAACTCACTGGGTGACCTTGAGCCAGTCAAGCTTTTTCAGCCTAACTTCACAGGGTTGTTTCAAGAATAAAATATGGGGGAGAAATGGAATCCTGTAGGCTACCTTGAGCTCTTTGGAGGAATGGCTGGATACACTGTAAACTGAATAAATAAACACACACACACACACACTTATCTTTTTCTTACGTTAAGTCCAGAATGGTTGGCTGATGTTTCCTCAATGGGAGCTTTCAGGAGGTCCAAGAGAAGGCATATATGATAGGCTCATGCTTTTGTGAGTACAGTGGTACCTCAGGTTAAGTACTTAATTCATTCCGGAGGTCCGTACTTAGCCTGAAAGTGTTCTTACCCTGAAGCACCACTTTAGCTAATGGGGCCTTCTGCTGCCGCCGCGCTGCCAGAGCACGATTTCTGTTCTCATCCTGAAGCAAAGTTCTGAACCTGAAGCACTATTTCTGTGTTAGCAGAGTCTGTAACCTGAAGCGTATGTAACCCGAGGTACCACTGTATTTGCAAAAAAATTCCCCAGCAACCAAGGTCAGATAGGAGGGAGCACCTCAGCATGCAGAGATCAAAACGAGAAATGATATGAGGAAAGTGTGGGCTTAAGGGAGGACAGCTGAAGATGTGACTGTAGAAAACGTCCCACATCATTTGATGCTTGCAACAGGAACACAGGCAAGAAGGAGATGTCTCCCTCTACCTCAAAGCTGCAGACGGCCAAACGCAAGACAAGCTGCGAAAAAAGCTGGCAACCTCAGTCCCTAAGAAGACAAAGATTCCTGAAGTGGGGAAAGATGCAATAGCATGCTCTTGTGTTAATTGTGTGCAGAAGCCAGCTTAGGAGAAGGAAGGAGAAGGAGCCTAAGCACAAAGGCACTGTTTACTTCTGTGGGCCAAGGCAACAGGAAGGAAGGAGCCATGTTGCCTGGGGATGATGGGAGTTGTAGTCCAAAACATCCGGACCGTGCAAGGTTGATGAAGGCTGCCCTAATTCAACCCAACCTTCTGGTCTCAACTCCTTATTTCCTCCACCAGTGGCATTACTCTGGGGCAACGGAAATAAGATTAACCTGACTGCTGAGCAACCAGCACAAAATGTAAATCCCCTCTCCGGTATTCATCTGAATAAGGAATGAGCACTGAGAGGAGCGCAGAGAGAAGAAACGCTACGGTGCACCTGTAGCAGCAAAACTGGATGCCTTCATCTTCCCCAGCTGTAAAAAAACATGTCTCTCCTGTATTGGTCTCTACAGCCACAGCAGGCGCTGGAGCTCTCCAGTGGTTTGACTTTAACCCCAAAGGCGCACTCCTCCATTGTCGCCTGACACAGATGGATGACAACAACTTCCGAAAAAGGCCTCCATCTTGAAATCTGAGCCCCTACTTAAAGTGGCTGCTCTGGGTCATATTGAGGAGTCTAATGACAATCAACCTGCCTCCTGAGATTATGCTGAGAAGCTTTGGTTTTCTCTGGAAGCAAACCAGACACGGGGCCATGAATAGAGGCAAGCTGTTCTTCTGTCTACAAGGCCTAGAGATTTGCCATAATACGATCACTCAGTGAAACTGCTTTGGGCAGGACTAAGATGTTTGAGGAGATTGGTGTGTACCTTAGGCATTCCTTTGGAAAGACAGGGTGGCTTTATTTTCTTTACTTATTTATAAAAGTATTCCTACACTGCCATATCATAAAATATAAGGGTGTTATATGACAAAGAAACACCGCAAGCCGTTAAAATCAGCACAAAAAAATCATTAAAGCGGCTGTTATTCAAGAAAGTTTTAAACCGTCACAAACAGGCTTGCCGGTATACGAAAGACTTCAGGATATTCCTGTAAGCGAGGATGCCTACCAAACCTCAGCCAGAGGAGTGTTCCATAGCCAGGGGCCAACAACAGCTCAGGACCACAATACTGTACCTCAAGGACCACCTCTTCCCATAAGGAACCTACCCGGACCCTGAGATCATCTTCTGAGGCCCTCCTTCATGTGCTGCCTCCTCAAGAAGTCTGGAGGGTGGTAACACGTGAACGGGACTTCTCTGCAGTGGCTCCCCATCTATGGAATGCTCTCCCATCATCTTATTCACATCCAACACCCTTTTAGAATGTGTTTCTTTTTGGGTGGGTTATTGGGTTGTTGTTTGATTTTATATGTTGTGGTCTTGTTTGTGAACCGCCCTGAGACCTCCGGGTATAGAGCGGTGTATAAATTGAATAAATAATAATAACAATAATAACAACACCGTGCCTGGTTTCTAGCTAGGGTCGCCACCCATGGCTAGAAAAATGGGATCGCCCCTTTGTGGACAAAAGTGTCTCATTTGGACTTAGAATGGGACTCCTTTTTTCCTGTATTTGAGCTCATCTGGTCCAAAATGGTGGCTGTTGGTGTGGTTGATGAGGAGCCCAGCACTACCTCCCTCACCCCCTCCTTCCAGTGTGGTGAAGAGCGGTGGACTCGTAATCTGGGGAACCGGGTTCTCATCTCCACTCCTCCACATGCAGCTGCTAGGTGACCTTGGGCCAGTCACACTTCTCTGAAGTCTCTCAGCCACACTTACCTCACAGAGTGTTTGTTGTGGGGGAGGAAGGGAAAGGAGAATGTTAACCGCTTTGAGACTCCTTCGGATAGTGATAAAGCGGGATATCAAATCCAAACTCCTCCTCCTCCTCCTCCTCCTCCTCTTCTTCTTCTTCTTCTTCTTCTTCTTCTTCTTCTTCTTCTTCCTCCTTCCCTCTTTCTGGTGCCCCTCCTCAGCTGCTGCCTACTGCTCTAGCATGGTGTGGGGCTGCCTCTGCATTGTCCCCTCCCCTGCCCCAACCTGATGTCTCCTCGCCCCTCCTCTGAACTCAAGTCTTTTCCGCTGCCAGCATGGGTGAAAGACTGGAGCTGCAGCTCAAGTCACCCATGGGTACCAGCCGTCTGCCCCAGGACCCTGCCCATCTGTATGTGTGTTGAGGGGAAAAGCAGGGCTGGGATGGTGATGCAGGTGACGGGCCAAATGCAGGGAACCCCCCTCCACAAAGGGGGGGAGGATTTGGTATCATGAGAGTGTGTGTGTGTCCCCCAATCCCAACCCACCCAACCTGTTCCATATTTTGCCCAACCAAAGGTGGAAAGCCTATTTCCAGCTGAGGCCAGTTGGCCCTCTATATAGCCCAGGGGACAACTAGCAAGGCTCCTTCAGATGATCTCAGTCATCATGCTGGGATATAAGGGTTCAGATGTTCCTTAAGGTACCCTCAACCCATGTTTGTTTTTAGGTCTTTGTATAGCAGTACAAAAAAGGGACATGGGTGGCGCTGTGGGTTAATCCACAGAGCCTAGGACTTGCCGATCAGAAGGTCGGCGGTTCGAATCCCCGCGACGGAGTGAGTGCCCGTTGCTCGGTCCCTGCTCCTGCCAACCTAGCAGTTCGAAAGCACATCAAAGTGCAAGTAGATAAATAGGTACTGCTCCAGCGGGAAGGTAAACGAAGTTTCCGTGCGCTGCTCTGGTTCACCAGAAGCGATTTAGTCATGCTGGCCACATGACCTGGAAGCTGTACGCCGGCTCCCTCGGCCAATAAAGTGAGATGAGCACCGCAACCCCAGAGTCGGCCACGACTGGACCTAATGGTCAGGGGTCCCTTTACCTTTTACCTTATATCAGTGCAGGGAACCTGAAACTGACCCAGTAGCGAATGAGCAGCCAGTGATGATGTTTTAGCAGAGGTATCACATGCTGTTGGCTGCCTGCCCCCATTCTGCACTTAGCTGGAGGTTTCAAATAAATAAACTTGCGGGTTTCCTTTTCACCAACATTCTCATCAGTCATTGTTCAGAGATTTAAAAGGAACTCAACGGCTCAGTGGAGACATTGCTGTTTTCGCAGCGCACTTGCATCATCTCGCTCAGTGCTGCACTTTGGAGTGTTTCTTAGATGTCAGTTGGATAAATGGGTCTTTTACCACGTGTGCCCATTTGTTAAGGTTCGAGTTTAGTTTTAAATGTATCTGCAGTTTGTGTTTTTAACTGCTTTTACCGTATTTTTTGCTCTATAAGACTCACTTTTTCTCTCCTAAAAAGTAAGGGGAAATGTGTGTGCATCTTATGGAGGAAATGCAGGCTGCGCAGCTATCCCAGAAGCCAGAACAGCAAGAGGGATTGCTGCTTTCACTGCTCAGCGATCCCTCTTGATGTTCTGGCTTCTGAGATTTTTTTTTTTTCTTGTTTTCCTCCTCCAAAAACTAGGTACGTCTTGTGGTCTGGTGCGTCTTATAGAGCGAAAAATACAAAATTTTGTGTGCAAATCGCCTTGAGATGGGTGTTTAGAAGGCAACTAATAAATCAATTGTAATAATAATAAATCAATTGTAATAATAATCATAATCATAATAGACCATGGGCTGGCCATGACTGTGTTCACGCAAACTGCAATCACTCTGTACCACCTCTGAGTAGAAACACTAGGTCACACCCACAGTGTCCTGAACATACATTGCCTGTCTGTGGTCCTGGAAAAATTTCCAGCAGCAATTTGTCAAATTCTGTTGGGTGAGCACCACCAGCAAGATTAAAACAGCCCGACGTTTCCAAAATCACACACACACAAAAAAATCTTCATATGTTTAGAGAATTCTCTCCAGAGAATTCAGGTCTGTATGATGTTGGAAAACCTGAACCCAAGAAAGAGCTCAGGGAATCAGATAAAAGATACAGGAATGCTTAACGAAAATTTGCATTGCGTCCTTTCAATATCAGCTGGAAATTTCAAAATAGGGTTACGATCAGCTCCTAGCCAGCAGGCAGCTTGCCCTCCTCCTTCTAAACATTCTGCGGTCTGTATCTAAAACACATGTAATTGTGTTTTAAGCACTTTCCTTCCAGAGCCAAAAATAATTAATCGTCGGGGGTCTCTCTCCGTTGTAAGCCTTCCTTCAGGCTGCTGTAAAATATTGCTAATAATGTTTGAGTTAACAGCCTGATTTGAAGGTCATGTAAGGCTATTGCTGGGAGGATTAAAAGATTTGCTCTACTCCCAGTGCTCTTTTGTTCAAAAGAAACCAAAGAAATAAAAGCCAAACAAATAATAAATAAATAAATAAATAAATAAGGAAATATGCAGAAGCCAGGACAGAATAATGTGGGTTTAATGGACCAAAAAGAAAAAAAAAGTATGGTGGTGATTTTTAAAAGATGCATCAAGCCTTTGAAGCAAACTTAAAAATTACTATAAAAGTTGCAAGCCATTGGAGGTTACGTAAGGAACTGTTTGTTAGGGAAAACTGATAGTAAAATAGCCAGAGAAGATCTTCCTAATTCATGGTGAAAGATCTGGGTTACATCTGCAAATGAGACATTAGGAAATTGGGAGTATTCCATCCCATAAAGAATATTGGGCCTTCTTTGTACTTTGCCTTTTCACATCCCTCAGCTTAGAACTCTGTCACAGTTGGGGATGTCTGAAGAAGACTAGGCCCTTTCCATAGAGCACAGCACAGGAGGTATTAACAATTTGGCTGCACCTGCTGGCGCTATCACAGCGTCTATATAAGGACTCCGTTTCAGTCTGTTCCTTGGTGGGGAAACTTTAGAGCTCTGTGTTTCCCAGAGCATAACCTGAGACGTGTCTTATATCCAGCCCAAGATGTGCCATGCCATGCTGCGCCACACTGTGCAGCAGAGCACAACACATACTGTAGATGTAAAATTCATGTAGATGTAAAATAGCATAGGAGATAGAATTGACCTTTCTGGGACCGCAGAGCACTAGAGCCATGGAGCTGAGCAGCAATCTCCTAGTACAGGGATGTCCAACTGGTCGATCACGATCTACTGGTAGATCCCCAGGAGATTTTGGTTGATCACTGGGTCCCTTTCCGGCCCCGCCCCCTCACCCCACCCTCCATTGTTGCTGAAGAACTTTGACCTGAAGCCCTAAAAATGGGGCTTTTCTCCTCCCTAAAAAAAGCTGAAGAACTTAGACCTGAACCCAAAAAAATAGGGGTAGATCACTGCCAGTTTTTAATTCTGTGAGTAGATCGCAATCTCTTGGGAGTTGGCCACCCCTGTCTTAGTACTACTCTTTGCTGGCGACCCTGCATATAGGACAGAAAGCGCCATGATACAGTACCTCCAGCTCGCCCCTCCTGGAGCTGCACCAGAAGAACATTGTGGTCAGCCATGTCTAAAGCTACAGAGAAGTCAATGAGAACCAACAAGGTCACACTCTCCTGTCTCTCTCCTGAGGAAGGTCATCAGTCAGGGTGACCAATGTAGTTCAGGGCCAAAACTGGGCCTGAAACCAGACTATCAACATGAAATGAACTGCAATCGCTTGAATAAAAAAAATATTGCAAAAGCAATGTAAGATGGATGCAGATCTTTGGCCATATCAACAGATATACAGTGGTACCTCGGGTTAAGTACTTAATTCGTTCCGGAGGTCTGTACTTAACCTGAAACTGTTCTTAACCTGAAGCACCACTTTAGCTAATGGGGCCTCCTGCTGCCACCACGCCACCGGAGCACGTTTTCTGTTCTCATCCTGAAGCAAAGTTCTTAACCCGAGGTACTATTTCTGGGTTAACTGAGTCTGTAACCTGAAGCGTATGTAACCTGAAGCATATGTAACCTGAGATACCACCGTACAACAATGTAGAAGATAAAATAAATCCAAAGGCAGATGCTGTCCTTGCATCTGGCCCAAAGTATGATGACATTCTCTCTCCCACTTAATTATTATTCCTGCATAGCTCTCTGCATGAAGTTTGCCAGACCACTGAAGCTGAAGCTGTATTTAACCTCATAAGCAAGGGAGAGCAGCCACAATGCATACCCTCCAAGCGCCCCGATTTTCCAGCGACAGTCCCGGAATTATGAAAGCCATCCCGGTTTCTGATTTGATCCTGAAGTGTATAATCCTCTGTCAGCTGAAATCATTGGGTTATTGGCACACAGAATTTGGAAAGGCTCTTGCAGAACATTCACACTCTTAAGGCTGTAACCTTAAGCATATTTACCCAAAAGCAGCTCCTATCAGTCCAAGTAAACTTGGCTAGGCTCAGAATGCAAATAACACTTTTGAATGTTGCACAATGGGAAAAGCTGCATAAAAGTCGGTGTTGTGCTGAAAATTTCTGCCTGCATATTTTTTCCTCTCTCTCAGCATCCTCCATTAATTAATGAGAAAAAGGGTAGTCAACAGTTATCAAAGGGGAGGGGGGAAATTCAGTGACATTTTCATTGTTGTGTTTTCTTTTCTTTTGCAGTCCCTGAGGGGATTTAGAATCACAGAATTGTAGAATTGGAAGGGACCATCTAAATGTGCCCTTTCGTCCTGCAGCCTTCCTGAAAACACAGCGGGTGGCGCTGTGGTCTAAACCACAGAGCCTAGGGCTTGCCGATCAGAAGGTCGGCGGTTCGAATCCCTGCGACGGGGTGAGCTCCTGTTGCTAGGTCCCTTCTCCTGCCAACCTAGCAGTTCAAAAGCACGTCAAGTGAAAGTAGATAAATAGGTACCACTCCAGCGGGAAGGTAAACGGCATTTCCATGCACTGCTCTGGTCAGAAGCGGCTTAGTCATGCTGGCCACATGACCCAGAAGCTGCTTGTGGACAAATGCCAGCTCCTTCGGCCTATAGAGCGAGATGAGCACTACAACCCCAGATTTGTCCGCGACTGGACCTAATGGTCAGGGGTACCTTTACCTTTATCTAAATGTGCCCTTTTGTCCTTCCTGAAAACTCCATGACACCTTTGGATGAGCTTTCCTATGAGTGTAGGAAAATGGAGAGAATGCCTATCATGTGCCTAACAGCTGTTACTATTTTTAATGGGGAACCCATGGCTTCCAGTGCTTCAGTGAAAACCCAGAGATAACTCCTCCAGCAGAGCTTCTGGTTTTTCAGGTCAGGAAGCATGGGCAGTCTGAGAGGGCAAGAGAAATGTTTAATGGCATAGTAGACATATACACTGCTCGTTACCATTTTACAACCCTTCACCCACTGAAATCATAAAGAAATTAGGGTGTGCTCTGTGAATGAGGCATACAAACGGAAGCCCTTAATGGGGGAATAAATTGTTCAAGTAATTGAAGAACAGGTTTCCATACAGCAGTTGGTTGGTTGGTTGGTTGGTTGGTTGGTAGCTACTGCCAAGGGAAGGGACAGGGTGGTTAAATAGGATCAGACTTGGTAGGAGGCAGGCACCTTTTGTGTGAAAGGAGGCTCCGAAGTCTTGCCCTTCACTGCCGTAGGACCTGTGGAGAGCAGGTTATGGTTCCCTTTGGGGCCAACCAGGGTATCCTACCTGTGGAGCCTTGAAGAGGAGTGGCTAAGGAAAACCTCTCTCAACACCTGAACAGGTGGGATCACTAGGAAGGGCTAGTGGCATGACTAGCCTCAGGTTCAGGGACTAGGTCAGCTTGTTCCGTCAGTTGCATTGGGTTAATACATGAGCCCACACATCTTAAATTTATCATCATCGTCGTCATCATCATTTATTATTTATTATTTATACCCCATCCATCTGGCTAGGTTTCCCGAGCCACTCTGGGCAGCTTCCAAGAAAAGATTAAAAACACATTAAAGCATCAGACATTAAAAACTTCCCTAAACAAGGCTGCCTTCAGATGTCTTCTGAATGTCAGATAGTTGTTTATATCTTTGGCATCTGGTGGGAGGGCATTCCACAGGGCAGATGCCACTACCGAGAAGGCCCTCTGCCTGGTTCCCCGTAACTTTGCTTCTCACAGTGAGGGAAGCACCAGAAGGCCCTCGGCACTGGACCTCAGTGTCCGGGCCAAACAATGGGGGTGGAGACGCTCCTTCAGGTATACTGGGCCGAAGCCATTTAGGGCTTTAAAGGTCAGCACCAACACTTTGAATTGTGCTCGGAAACGTACTAGGAGCCAATGTAGGTCTTTCAAGACCAGTGTTATGTGGTCTCGGTGGCCGCTCCCAGTCACATATCCTGATATGTAGTAATAGTTGATGAATTTTTGACCTAGATCACCCGACAAGGTACCTTGCAGGATATTTCCTCTGCTAATACTACTTCCCCATCAGCATGTGTGTAACTACAGGTCTCTATCAAGCATGGAAATACTTGCAGTCTTTGGTAACATGTTGTTATCATGAGCGTGAAAGCCTGGGACAGGGCCAAGCCAGACATGATGACAAAGGTGCCTGAATCCACTTTGGTTGCCCTATCCAATTTGCCCTTGTAAAAAGAAATTCTACAACACAGGCTCCTCTCTGGGTTCAGTGTAGAATCTGCCCCTCATAAATCAGCTTTCTACAGTGTCCTCTGCTTTGTGAGCAGCTGCTCTTGGCACTGAGTCCATACAGTAGTTCATATGAGGCTGAGTTGAGATCACCAAGGTCTGAGGTGACAGTTTGATGGAGCAATTCAAGGCCACAGTGATCGACTTAGCCTAAGTTGCCCTCGCTTGAGGTACTGTGAAAATCTGTCACATAGAGTACTTGCCTTACTGGATGCTTAGATAGGTGAATTGGTGTCCCAGGTTCACTTGGGTGGGTGGGGAGAGTCAGATCAGAGAGGGGAGGGCTTGAGCTAGTGCTGAGCCAGTAGAAAAGTAACATACTCTGACTGTCTTCACAAATGATCGCCACACAAGTATATTGTACTTTCATGTTGTACTTCCTCCTTGAATAAATTAGCTTTATTCAATTGTTGTGAGTTGCCACAGAAGCACACGTGCTGAACTTCCAGAGCCTTCCCAGAATAAACACTGAATCTTAAATTAAATAGTTCTCTGTGGCATGGATGTGTGGCTCTTATCCATACAAGGAGCTGAGCATTCAGTATTGTGGACCCTGTTTTGTGGAATTCCCTTCCAATTGAGGTCCAGCAAGCCCTCTCTCTGTCAGATGTCAAATGCTTACTGATGTTTTGTTTTTTTATTGAACTCTGATTTCATAGTTTAAACTCATTTTTCATCTCATTGTAGTGATGTGATTAAGTGGTATACAAATTATTAAAATAAATAAATTCCTCAGATAGATATTGGTATAGGTATAAAGGTAAAGGTAAAGGGACCGCTGACCATTAGGTCCAGTCTTGACCGACTCTGGGGTTGCAGTGCTCATCTCGCTCTGTAGGCTGAGGGAGCCGGCGTTTGTCCGCCGACAGCTTCCAGGTCATGTGACCAGCATAACTAAGCCACTTCTGGTGAGCCAGAGCAGTGCACAGAAACACTGTTTGCTTTCCCGCTGGAGCAGTACCTATTTATCCACTTGTGCTTTGACGTGCTTTCAAATTGCTAGGTTGGCAGGAGCAGGGACAAAGCAACGGGAGCTCACCCCGTTGCGGGGATTCAAACCACCAACCTTCTGATCAGCAAGTCCTAGGCTCTGTGGTTTAACCCACAGTGCCCCCCGTGTCCCGGTATAGGTATAGGTGTATATAATTTTAAAAATTGGTCAACCAAATACAGGTTATAGCCAAAACCAAAAAGAAGACAGGTCTGAAAAACATCATAGCACATATGACTAAAGCATTATAATACACACTTATGTATATTATGTTATGTATATGTACATACAGATATGGTAAGGGTAGCCAACAGCTGACATTCACTGCACTGACAAAGAGGAAAAGAGCAAAAGCCTCTGTGCGATCAGAAAAACGTTGCTGTTCTTTCCCCTGTTTCTGTGTGGTCCCTTTCTGATGCACTGCTTCCCACTTCTAGGCTGCCTCTGGAAGGATTCCTGTAAATGTGGGCTTATGTTAAGCATGACATCAGAACTGATCTGTGGGCAGAAGCTGGAGGTGGGGAGAATGTACTGTGTCCAGTTCCCAAAATGCTTAAGTGGGTTAGGTATGAGATTCCCAGTAACAGCCAGTACAGGCTCCTGGCACGTTAGAAGGATATTACATACAGGTCTTCAATTTCATCCCTGGAACTAGTACTGGAATTCCGCCAGGTCCATGTGATTCATAAAAATTCCCCTGTCAAATCAATGTGCCCTGGTGCTTTGATGCTTTGACTATGTTTCCTCAGAGTGTTGTTGCTGTTAAAGGTTCTGACCTGACCATTAACAAACATGGGCTGGAAACACATTGATTTGTAATCATCCGGACTAGAACTCAGGGACCTTTGGCCCAGGATTACAATTTTAAGAGCTGTTTTCATTATCTTTGGGTTTGGGGGGGTTTTTAGATATTCTAGCCTGCTGTGAGTCTTAAGCAAGAGTAGAATAGATGCAAGAATGCTCTAAAGCCTTAAACTGAATCTTTTATTCCCGTCATTTTAGTATTCAATGCAATTTTGAAACAAGGCTTAGTGTACTGATACCATTTTTTATAGTTTTGTCACAAGAGCAGTTTCATTTGTAGAAGAGAGACCTGGAGACTAAAGGGACCCCTGACCATTAGGTCCAGTCGTGACTGACTCTGGGGTTGCAGCGCTCATCTCACTTTATTGGCCGAGGGAGCTGGCGTACAGCTTCCGGGTGATGTGGCCAGCATGACTAAGCCGCTTCTGGTGAACCAGAGCAGCGCACGGAAACGCCGTTTACCTTCCCGCCAGAGCAGTACCTATTTATCTACTTGCACTTTGACGTGCTTTCAAACTGCTAGGTTGGCAGGAGCCAACCTAGGTTGGAGACTTAAGGTAGTGTTGTACTATCTCTCAAAGCATGTACAATTGAGCTGCTGTTACAAGGCTGCAGAAACAAGCACACTGCGGGCCACACAATGTCCCCAAACACAGCACCCCACCCTGGAAAACCTATGTTTCCAATTTGTCTCTGGTTTGCAGTCTGAGGGCATTTCCAGACTGTTGCTGTTATTGGATGGGATCCAGTTGCAGACTGGCAAATTCAGGTTGCACAATGGTAGTTGCTTGGGAGATCTTGCGCAACAAATGCGCTCCGCTGGAAGGCTTTTTGCAATGAAGAGAGTGATGGTGAAATGGACTGGAAAGTGTGGGATAACACCCGCTTTGACGCAATGCCATCTAACCTCCCTGAAAACGAGTCAGAACAAATGCTCATTAAATAAACAATGTTGCTTCATCTCCCTGTTCATGAATGCTCAACAAATAGGTGGTCTGGAAGTGTCCTAACTTGCAGATGCCCCACTTACAAAGTCCCACCCGCTGCTCAATACTGGAGGGTTTTAAAAGAGGATTAGGCAGCTTCACAGAGGACAAGGCTTTCCGGGGCTACTAGCCACAATGGCTATCTTCATCCTCCACTGTCAGGGACAATGTACCTCTGAACACCAGTTGCTGAGAATCTCAGATGAGAAGAGTGCTGTTGTGCTCATGCCCAGTTTGTCATCTTCTCACAGGCATCTGGTTGACCACTGTGAGAACAGGATGCTAGACTACATGGGCCAAGGGCTTGATCCAGTAGCGAGTTACTGTGTCCTTCTGTCCTTATCCTATATACCGTATTTTTCACTCTATAAGACGCACTTTTTCCCACCTAAAAAGTAAGGGGAAATGTATGTGCGTCATATGGAGCGAATGCAGGCTGTGCAGCTATCCCAGAAGCCAGAACAGCAAGAGGGATCACTGTGCAGCAATCCCTCTTGTTGTTCTGGCTTCTGGGATAGCAACGCAAAGCCTCTTCAGGGCAGCAGGAAGAACGCCCCCCCGCCCCCCCCCTGCCCTGAAGAGGCTTCGTGAGGCTATCCCAGAAGCCAGAACAGCTTTCACTGCACAGCGATCCCTCTTGCTGTTCTGGCTTCTGGGATTCAGAATATTTTTTTTCTTGTTTTCCTCCTCCAAAAACTAGGTGCATCTTATGGTCTGGTGCATCTTATAGAGCGAAAAATATGGTATGTGCCCAGGACTAGTTGGTGGGGTGGGGTGGAGCCACTCTTCTGAAACTGACATTGCTGCAGCATGGCTGGTGGGCGGTGGGGGGGGGGCGAGTGACAGTGATGTCAGGCTAAAGACTTGAATTGGTTCTGAGTCCCACAAGGATCTCCTGATAGAGTGGCCAGCAGAGAGGAGAACCATGTGGGGAAGAACTACACAGTGCTAAAGAAAGAAAGAAAGAAAGAAAGAAAGAAAGAAAGAAAGAAAGAAAGAAAGAAAGAAAAGAGCCTGCATGGATTTGTCCTGTGTTTTGCCGATAGATTTGACACGAAATCCTGACCCAGAGCTACATTTTCTATCATACATCACAATCCTGACTCCGATAGTGCTGAATGCAATGTTTATTAGTGAAACGCTATATTTTTATGACTCATGTCACAATAATCACTCTTAAATCTGGGTCAAATACTAAATGAACCATATTATAACTACTTAACTTCAAAATCTCTATGGAAAACAAAATAAGCCAAGATACTTAACCATACTTGAGCAGACTTGGCCTTTGCAAAATAAGCTTCATGCTTTGCCAAAAGGATTATTTTTGGAAAATCTCTCTCTTCCCCCCGCTCCCCTCCCCCAGTCCTCTAATGCAAGTATTTATTCGTTTATTCAGGAGAGGGTGGAAGGAAGCAGTTCCTCGAGCCTTGTTAAATCCCATGGCTATAATCCTAAATCCACTTTTGTGGGGTGCAATGACTTTGTTGGGACTACTTACAAGTAAGTGGCTTTAGGACCACAGCCAACTGGGATTTCCCTCACCGAGGGTTTTGTTCACATCCGCTTTCGGAGGAAAACTCCCTGAAATGTAAAGCAGGATGGTTATGATGACAGACTGTTTGCTGAAACAAAAACACCTGAACACAGCCGATGAATTTCCAGGACATGTCTTCAAACGATGTCATGGGAGAAGCCATGTTGCTTTCAACTGTGTCGCCAAATGCATCATTGTACCATGTCCCTATAGGACACTCATGGCAGCTATCCACTTAAATGGTGAGAAGTAAAAGTCTTGTATCCAAGGGCACCATCTTACATAACTTATGAGTTCCACAGAATCAAGCCAGCATCCTGCTCTCATTCTTACCTTTGGGAAGCCTGAAAGCAGGTCCTGAGCACAACAGCACTCTCCCCACCTAGGATTCCCAACACCTGATAATCAAAGACATACTACATTTGATAATGGACGTAGAACATAGCCATCATAGTTAGTAACTATTAATATCCCTCTCCTCCGTGAATTTGACCAATCCTCTTTTTAAACCATCCAAGTTGGTGGCCACTGCTGACTTTTGTGGGAGTGAATTCCATGGTTAAACTACATGTTGTATAAAGAAGCACTTTCTTTTGTCTATCCTGAATCTTCTAACATTTGGCTTCTTGGATGTCCATTAGTTCTCCTGTTATATGGAGGGTGGCATGCAGGTTGGCGCTGTGGTCTAAACCACAGAGCCTAGGGCTTGCCGATCGGAAGGTCGGCGGTTCGAATCCCCACGACGGGGTGAGCTCCCGTTGTTCGGTCCCAGCTCCTGCCTACCTAGCAGTTCGAAAGCATGTCAAGTGCAAGTAGATAAATAGGTACCACTCTGGCGGGAAGGTAAACGGTGTTTCCATGCGCTGCTCTGGTTCGCCAGAAGCGGTTTAGTCAGGCTGGCCACGTGACCCGGAAGCTGTCTGCGGACAAACACCAGCTCCCTTGGCCTATAAATTTAGATGAGCACGCAACCCCAGAGTCGTCTGCGACTGGACCTAACAGTCAGGGGTACCCTTACCTTTACCTTTACCTTATTGGGGGGGGGGGCTTTTCTCTATCAATTTTCTCCACACCTTGCATAATTTATATACTTCTATCATGCCCCCTTGCTTACTTGCCTTTTTTTCTAAACTAAAAAGGCCCCAATGTTGTAATATTTCCTCCTAAGGGAGTTGCTCAAGGCCCTTGATGGCTGAAGAATTGCCAGCTGACTAGAAAGGGAAACTTGCCCAGTCTCCTCCTGACCTTTTAAAGGGGGTTGGATCAGCTGGTGATCTTTTTGTGTATGAAGCCAGAAACTGATAATTGCTGCAGACCCACTCAAGGGACTGCTTCATCGCGGGGGGCCACCAGGTGGCACATTGGAAGATGGCCGACAATAACATCTCTCTGACCCATTCGAGGTAATTAAGGGACTGCTATGGGAAGTATGCAGTCTTCCTACCCCCCCAAAGAGATGGGGGGGCTGCCTTGCCAGCGGTGTCCACAATGCACCCCCGGATCCGAGAGATGGGGGTGCCGGTCACTTGGCACAAGCCCTTGATGAGGTCAGCTCTTCCTGACTCCGATTCCAATCAGCGCGTGCTGGTTAGCTTCAGCTCGGAATTATAATTGGAAACATACGATTGGAATGAAGCTGAAGCACATACATCAAGCAACGCTCGAGAGATAAGTCTGCTGATTAATGGATGTCTGTGACTGGGAGTGACGGACGGATAAGTAAATCTTCTGTTGAATCACTATTAAGAGACTGTATGTTTGGAATGAAGGGGGGGGTGGAAGAAAAAACTTTTTTTTCTTTGCACTATGTGATATTAATAACCCTCCACCCCAGAAAGAAATAAGATTGTTGCGTTTTACTAACCACAAGCAGGAATTCAAGAACTGTGTGGAGTGGATTATAGCTAAAGAGATGAATGGTAAACAATGAGAACGGAGGAAAATTTTATGACGCAGTGTAAAATGGCGTTTCGCTAAGACAGGCTTGCCTGAGAAAGAAAGACAGGGGGAGGAGAATCAGGATCATTGGAATGAGAAGGAATGTGATTTTAACCTGACAGAGCCTCCTGAAATATTTGGCAAGCCTGAGAAAATTAAAGGACATACCGAAGATTAATTTTTTATGGAAGCGTGGAATGGCAGATGTCCCTGAGTGATATGATCTTTGGAGAACACAAAACCCACACAGAGGATGCCTGTTTGTAATCTGCTTGTGAAGATTATCAGAGATCGCAAAGAAAGGAATATACGATAACAAGAAGATGAAGAAAATAATAAAGGACTATATGGATTGAACTGGATAGAATTGTTTAATTAAAGCAGCAATATAAGTGATGTTTGGACTCGTTCGGAGCTTGATGTATGGGTACCGCCAACAAAATTTGGCTCAATAATTTGGAATTTATATGATTTGGATAATGTAATGTGATTGGCCTGTTAATAAAAATTATTTCCAAAAAAAAGGGACTGCTTCATCGCTTGTCGCCCCTATTTGACATGGGGTTGACATGCCGTTTGCCTCTTCTGACCCTAAGTTAGGAGGAAGGGCCTTGTCAACCACCACATTCCACCATTTAGTTTGACAGTAGCTATGTTCCTTAATGGGGACAACCTGTTAAGGTGGTCCACACACAGAGGCTAAGGTCTTTGGGGAGTTTCTAATGGCACTTCTTAACAACAACTCATCTGTCGGAACGTTGCTTGTCTCCACCTCACCCCAGTCTGCTACTACCAGGAAGTGAATTGAATCATGCATCCTTCTAGATGTGTTGGGTGGATGACATTTTGGGACATCTTCTAGCTAGATTTGATCTTCTTGCAGTCCATGGGACTCTCAAAAGTCTCCTCCAGCACCATAATTCAAAAGCATCAATTCTCCGGCAATTAGCCTTCTTTATGGTCCAGTTCTCACTTCCGTACATCACTACTGGGAAAACCATAGCTTGAACTATACGGACCTTTGTTGGCAAGGTGATGTCTCTGCTTTTTAAGATGCTGTCTAGGTTTGTCATTGCTTTTCTCCCAAGACGCAGGCGTCTTTTAATTTCGTGACTGCTGTCACCATCTGCAGTGATCATGGAGCCCAAAAAAGTAAAATCTTTCACTGCATCCATTTCTTCCCTTCTATTTGCCAGGAGGTGATGGGCCCAGTGGCATGGCAACAATAGTCCTGAGAAACTTCAAGTCAACTCTTGTCCTGCATGCATTGTTTCCCTAGGAAGCCTGTGCCATCAAAGATACTACAACTGGAACCAACTAGTTATGGGGTAAGAGACTTCTGTGTTTCCTGGCTGAGCCCTAGCATCAAAAACAGGCTTGGAGGCTACACTCTGGTGGGCCCCTTTCCTCAAATAAATTGCTGTGTCACTTCAGGGTCAGGCCTCAAATATTTTTATCTCACAGGTGTTTGAACAGCATAACTTCTGGCTGGCCTACTGCCCTTCATTTATCAAAGGTTCCTAGTTATCCTGTTTGAAGTCCCTGAGGCAACCTCCTGTTGTATGTGGTTCCAGCATCACTTTGTTTGCTGTCTGGCTCTATAGATGTCTGGCACAGATTGCAGTTACGGTAACCCTCACTCATTCTATAGATATATATCTATATATCTACACACACACACACACACACACACATATATATATACACACACACTCTCCTCATATGTGCATTAAGTTCCCCTATCATCGTGAACAATGAAGCCAAAACCCAAGAGTTTGCCATGAAAACTATTGTCTTTTCATATACTTCTGTTCCAAAAAAGAAAAGTTGCATGAGATTGTTGATTGATGAGTTTAAAATTTTATTTTATTTTAATGGATAACGTTTCTTGACTTCATAAGTTGAAGCAGTGAGACCTTACATTCATGATTCATTATGGGTTGCAGGTTTAACGTAGATCCGTGAGGAGAGGGCGGTATTCAACTAAATTTTAATCAGAGTAGACCTACTGAAACTCAGGGACTTGATTGTGTTAGGACCATTCATTTCAAGTATGGATCCAGTCTAAATACACACATCTTGAATTCTGAATATTTCCCAATGATTTGGGCATTTTTCTCCCTAACTGCAAAAATATGTGCATTGGCATACTGTATAACCTTAATAAACAGCCACATATGATACCATAAAATAGTCTGATGTGATACTAAAACTAAGCAGGTCTATTTATGTAGCCCTGCAACTGATACAATCTGTGAAACTTTTGAATAATGACAGAAACAGCAGTAACAATGAGAATTAACTGTCTGATAAAGAGTGTGATATCATTCAAAAGCTTGCGCAATTGAACTAGTTGTGATTGATGCCAAAACCTTTCCCCTTTTAAAAAGAAAATTATACTAATTTAAATAAATGAGACTTCTCCAGAGTAAGCAATGTCTGGATTCTATTCATATTTACAGACAATGAAAACTAAATGAATAAATACATATTTTATTCATATTTTTCATGAATTGCTGATCTTGATCTTGCACTGGTAAAGCACAGAACTGAGTAAGTATGAAGAAACCTAATTACTGGGAATGATCTCATCCTGGTGAAATATAGCCTTGGATTTGCTCCAGCAGTCAAAAGCTTTAAATTGGCAGAAAAAATTGATGTTATATTTCCTCCTTATATTTTTTTGATTAACAGTGTACAGGAACTGGGAGAGAAGAGCAGCAACTGCCTCAAAAGAAAGAAAGAAAGAAAGAAAGAAAGGGAATAAACTTATAGGATAAGCATTGGGAGACTCCTGTTTAATTTCATGGTAATTGTGCTGTGGAGCTCCAGTGCTATTTAATAAATTCTGGGAGAAGTCACCCAGGGAATTGAAGCACCATATATACCAATGACACTCTATTCTAATTCTCCATTCCATCTGAATCAATGAAGGTAGCAGACATGCTGTCTGATGGCTGGAAGGAGCACCCATTCACATATGTGGTTCCCCATATGCAGAAGCCTCGCACAGCCCCTTAGCCAAATCAATGCAATCATTGCAAACGAGAGGTGATATGGTAGCCATCTTCAAATGTCTAATGATCTGTCAGATGGAAGATGGAGCAAGCTTGCTTCCTGCTGCTCCAGATGGTAGGACCAATTGTTGTTGTTGTTGTTGTTTAGTCGTTCAGTCATGTCCGACTCTTCGTGACCCCATGGACCAGAGCACGCCAGGCACTCCTGTCTTCCACTGCCACCCGCAGTTTGGTCAGATTCATGTTTGTAGCTTCGAGAACACTGTCCAACCATCTCATCCTCTGTCATCCCCTTCTCCTTGTGCCCTCAATCTTTCCCAACATCAGGGTCTTTTCCAGTGAGTCTTCTCTTCTCATGAGGTGGCCAAAGTATTGGAGCCTCAGCTTCACGATCTGTCCTTCCAGGTAGGACCAAACCAGTGGATTAAAACTTCAAGGAAGGAGGTTCCGGCTAAATATGAGAAAGGACTTTCTGACGGTAACACCTGTTCGACAGCGGAATGAATGCCCTCAGAATCTGGTGGATTGTTGACTGCTCTGAAAGAAAACTACATGAAAATGATGCATAGATGGTATATAACACCAGTACGGATAGGAAGAATGTATAAAACCGGCTCAAATATATGTTGGAAATGTAAGGGAAAAGAAGGGACTTTTTACCATATGTGGTGGAATTGTAGTAAAATTAAAAAATATTGGGAAATGATATATAATGAGTTGAAGAAAATGTTCCAATTAACATTTGCAAAAAAGCCTGAAGCATTTTTCTTAGGGATTGTAGGGAAAGACCTGCCAAGGAAATTGAAAAACATATTTATGTACGCGACAACGGCGGCAAGAGTCTTAATAGCACAAGGATGGAAGAATGAAGAAACCCCAACCAAAGAATTGTGGCAGGAGAAACTGATGGAGTGTGCGGAATTGGCAAAGTTGACACATAATCTACGTGATAAGGACAACTGTGACTTTAAAGAAGAATGGGAACCTTTTAAAAAGTACTTAAAGAAACAACAAAATGAATTGGACTCCTTGTCAGGTTTTGAATAAACACTCACAAACTTTTTTATTGGTAACATATAGATAGATAAATTAAGGATCTTTACAATTTTATAATAGAATCATAGAATCATAGAATCATAGAGTTGGAAGAGACCACAAGGGCCATCGAGTCCAACCCCCTGCCAAGCAGGAAACACCATCAGAGCACTCCTGACATATGGTTGTCAAGCCTCTGCTTAAAGACCTCCAAAGAAGGAGACTCCACCACACTCCTTGGCAGCAAATTCCACTGTCGAACAGCTCTTACTGTCAGGAAGTTCTTCCTAATGTTTAGGTGGAATCTTCTTTCTTGTAGTTTGGATCCATTGCTCCGTGTCCGCTTCTCTGGAGCAGCAGAAAACAACCTTTCTCCCTCCTCTATGTGACATGCAGAGACATAATATGCAGAGAATAAAATGTGCTGAAAAACCAGAGAGAGGAGCTGAGGGAAATCTGGAGCGGAAGGGTGAGTTTTTCTTTTGGGGGAGGGGGGAGGGGAAAATGGGAAGAAAAAATGAGGATGATGTCTTTTTGATGAATTGTCATGTTGAAATTCTAAATAAAAAATATATTTATTTTTTTTAAAAAAAAGAATCTGGTGAGCTGTCATTCATTTGAAGTTCTTAAACAGAAGCTGGATGGCCATGTGTCAGGGATTTCTTTAGCTGTGGTTCCTCCATTACAGAAGTTTGGACCAGATGACCCTTTGGGTCCCTTCCAGCTGTACAATTCTATAACCCTGTTACTTTACTTTACCCATTTACTTTAATGAAACATTTTTGTGCTTAGTTTCATGCCTCCATGAGAAGAGTCCTTGTCAGAGGAGCACCTGGCTTGCCCCAAAGAGAACCTTACCAGAGGAACAGGTAAAGTCCAGGCACCAGGAAGGCAGAACTAGAACCACCAGGCAGTGGCGTAGCGTGGGTTGTCAGCACCCGGGGCAAGGCAAGTAATTTGCGCCCTCCCCCCGCTGCACTGTCCCTCCCCCAGATAGTCCCTCGCTCTCTCTCCGCACCGCACCGCACGCCTGGCACCCTCCCCTCCACAGTGGGTGGCGACCCGGCAGCTCGGATCGGATTCGCACAGCCAGCACTGCAGTGAGAGAGAGTGAGTGAGCCAGGTAGGGGCAGAGAGCTGCGAGTGCGAGCGCACCCCCCCAGATGTTGCGCCCGGTGCGGCCGGGCCCCCCCTGCACCCCCCACGCTACGCCACTGCCACCAGGTCTTACAGAACCCCAGCTGCCACTGCCTCCCAAAGAAAGCCCAGACTCAGAGACTAAGATGGAAGCTGAGCCACTTCTGATCTCAAGGGAGCACCAGCACATGAAGCTTCGAGACTGAACATCAGTCAGACATTGGAGTGCCTGCCTTAAGGCAAAAACCTCCTTGGGAGTAACAGGCTACTCATGAGAAGCTTCATCACATGTTGACTCAACTCCTTGGTTAGCTCAGGTGTCAAACAGCTGTTTCAAAGTAGGGTTTAGAAAGCTTCTGTCTTCAGTCCTTGTAGAAAGATGCCAGGACAACTCTTTGACTTCTCCTGCTCCCTTGTTGTGAGCCTGAATCCCTGGTGTGTATGTTGTGACCTCAGACTGTTACTGGTCTCCAGCTCTCTTTGACCCTGTGTGTGGGACCTCGGACTGAAGCTGGACTCTGCCACTCTCATCAACCCTGGGTTGTATCCAAAAAGTAGCTCTCAGAATAAGCAGAACAGCTTCCACTTGCACCCCTTAAATCTCTTCTGGGGATTCCCACAACCTACTGGAGCAGATCTGAGGGTGGTCCGGGGTGTGGACAGAGAGAGGAGAGGAGGAAAAGTCCCATTGCTCTAGCAAAAGAATACCAATCACTTTGTGTGTTGCACAAGCGGGAGAATATTGCCCCCTGGATGTATGGCCTGGGGCTGTTGGTGGTCTTCCTCTCTATCTGACTCCCCTAAGATTGGCTGGAGACTGTGACCTGGACTTCCTCCTGGAATTGCCCTGTAAATGGACTAGGCTACTGGCATCCTTGACCCTTGAAGTAGGATGCTTTGGTTGCTGTCCTGACAAGACAGTTAATGAATTTTTGACGGAGTTTCTACATACCATCAAACGTGCAAGCCGTCATTTACTGTACTTACTGTAACCAGCTGTATGCTGGAGTCAGGAATGAAAGGTATGCTTGTTTAAGATAAGTTAGTTATATAGAATTGTACAGTTCAACCAGCAAGTTCAAAGCTCAAAGGAGGCAGAGGGCAGTTCAATGGGGGCACAATTCCCTGTGCATTTTCAGCAGATCCATTTTATTACTGAAGATATGGTCGCCTCTGTAGGTTTCTCCCAGCTTAGGGCATTTTGCTAGAGATTTTATTATTCTTATTATTATTCATTTACCAGCTCTTGGGCAACTGGGAAAGAAAGTAACAGAAAATTAAGGTTGTGAAGCATTGTGCATGTGTCAGAGTTCTGACAAAAATGGAAACGGGCCCTTAAATTGCTATCTTTCACTTCTTCGTCCTATGTCTGGAATGGGAACAAGTGAATACGGTCTATAGCATGGGTAGGCAAACTAAGGCCTGGGGGCCGGATCCGGCCCAATTGCCTTCTAAATCCAGCCCGCATGTGGTCCAGGAATCGTCGTGTTTTTACATGAGTAGAATGTGCCCTTATATTTAAAATGCATCTCTGAGTTATTTGTGAGGCCTGCCTGGTGTTTTTACATGAGTAGAATGTGTGCTTTTTCATTGGTTAGACCATGGTTCTGATAACACCAAGGTTGCAGGTTCGATCCCTGTATGGACCAGCTGCATGTTCCTGCATTACAGGGGGTTGGACTAGATGATCCTCAGGGTCCCTTCCAACTCTACAGTTCTATGAAAATGCATCTCTGGAATATTTGTGGGGCATAGGAATTTGTTCATTCCCCCCCCCCCACAAGGTCTGAGGGACAGTGGACGGGCCCCCTGCTGGAAAAATTTGCTGACCCCTGGTCTATAGGCACTGTCATTGCTTGCAGTCTGCAAACAACACATAATTCGTTGCATCTCCCCCATTTGTGTTGTGTTTCCTTTGGAACTGAAATGAACTGAAATGGACATGTTTAGCACAGAGAAGAGAAGACTGAGAGGTGACATAAAAAAGGAGCATGTGTCTTTTCTGCTGCTCTAGAGGGTGGGACTTGAACCTGTGGCTTCCAAGGACAAGAAATGAGATCCCAACTAAACCTTAGGAAGAGCTTTCTGACGGTTTGACAGTGGATTCCCACGAGAGGTGGTGGACTCTCTTTTATTTGATCTTTTTAAACAGAGGTTGGATGTTCCTCTGTCAGTGATTTGCTTAGCTGTGATTCTTGCATAGCAGAGGGTTGAACTAGATGACCATTGATATCTCTTCTAACTCCACAATTCTATATTCTGTTCCAGTACCAGATTAGAGTAGGATTGTATCATGAGCATTTTATATAAGCTGCTTTCCAGTTACCCAAGAGCTGATAAATTAAGCAAAAAACAGTAAAAAAATTTGGTATTTTTGGAGAAATGTTCGGCAAAATGTGTACAAATGTACCTGCAGGCTTTTTTAAAAAAGAATCACAATCACGTGTTGAATTAAGATGGAAAAAATGAGAAACTGAGACTGCATGCACACCATATACACCTGTAGCACATTATTTCCCCTCCCCCAAGAATCCTGGGAACAGTAGTTTTCAAAGGGTGCAGGGAATTGTAGCGCTGTGGGGGGTAAAGCAGGAGAGAAAGAAAAACTGACTGAGTCACCAACTCGTATTTGTAATGCATATACAGTGGTACCTCGCAAGACGAATGCCTCAGAAGACGAAAAACTCGCAAGACGAAAGAGTTTTTCATTTTCTGAGTTGCTTCGCAAGATGAAAACGTCTTGCGCCTTTTTTTTTAAACCGCCAATGCATTCCTATGGGAAACCGTCAATACACAGTGGTGCTTCACAAGACGAAAAAATTCACAAGACGAAAAAACTCGCAGAACGAATTAATTTCGTCTTGCGAGGCACCACTGTATTTTTAAGATCGCAATCTGGATTTAAAATTGCAGGTAACGTCTTTTCTCTTCACGCTGAAACCTGATCAAAACTGGAAATGTTCTGAAGGAAAGAGAAGAGCATTTGCATTTAGATATAGTCTTAAGTCTTATTTAAATATAAAAAGGTATCAGTTAGGTGTCTTATTCTGAAGCCTGCCTTAATGAGGACATGCAGTTCTTTTGTTAATTTTTTGTCCTATTCAGGCTTAGAGTCAGGCAAGGCTTACATAGGTCATTTTTAAAAATAAAAGAAACCATTTTGAAATCTAAAAGAGGCATCAATGAGTGGTTTTGGAGCAGGAATGAAGGGCCTTTCATGCAACATGTGCAGTTCCTCCAGGAGTGGCTGTTGTCAGGAATGGTCAACATGTGCTAGAAACTGTGCCCTAGGGGAACTCATCACTGCTTCAACACAGCTATAAAATGATAGAACATGCAGAGTAAGGGGGAAACAACCTGCCAAACACTTTCAGCTGCCAGAATACAGACTGCACCTGCACCATATATGAATGCAACAACAAAAAGTTGTATTTTATGCATTATTTTCTGTTTTTGCTTTGCAAGGCATCTCTTCATTCTCTTTCACAGAATTAAAACCATAGATCTACAAGGGAGGGTTAAAGGTGATGTGGCTTTAGGCTGTGTTATAAGGGGATTTGCTACGGTGCACTAAACATAGGACATCATCCAGCCAAACCTAAGGACTTCGATTCCATCCCAAGCTTAACTTTCCCATAGAAATCAATATTTAACTCTGGCTGGCCCATGTCCCCTTGTACAGCTTCCTCCCTGCCACAAACTTCTAGTGTGGCTTGTCCTCATAACTCTAAACCATGGTTTAGTGTTACATGTGAATGGGGCCATTTTGTCAGGAGCTACTGGAGCTAGAACCAAATGCCTTGCCTCTGAATGCTGCTGCCCCAGCTGCAACAAAACATGTCTCCACTAGGGATGCAATGGAGTGAAGCATTGTTGCCCTGATGTGTCCCTTTCATAGCTGTCAACTTACAGATTTGAAAAGAAGGGACCAGCAGCCTCGAAAATAAGGGATCGGCAGCCAAAATAAGGGGTTTTAGTCAACCAGCTGAAATACGAAGTTAAAAGGGATCAGATAATTTGGGAGAGCAGTGCCGGTTTTTAGCCCTTCGTTTCCAGAGGTTGCTGCTCAAGACGCCAGCTGATGAAACACTGCAATTAAATAACTACAAGCAGCAACCACTTTTCGCGCAAAACGAAGTCCAAGCTATGAAGATGCTGCTGCAGATCTGTATCTTTTCTCTCATGCTCCATCTGCAGCTCTCAGTTCCATCAGGCGGGGCGGGAGGAAGGGGGGGGGATGTTGGTTTCTGTTTTCCTTCACTGTGCAGCGAAAGGGCTTGTCACGAGACAGGTGTTTACATTCCACAGTCTGTACTGTACTGTTGGAGTTTCTCACGGGAAAGGGAGACTGGATGTGACGTACACTGGTTTCCTGTTTTTCACTGTGTTGTTTTCTCTCCAAGCTGTCGAGGAGAGAGGATGCTTTTCTGCTCCGGCAGAGGCAAGATGTCTTTCTGTAATATAACTGCTTTGAACTGTAAATAAAGCAACCAAGAGTATGCAGCACGTACTCCTCATCCTTCCGCAGGGCACGGAACTCTGCTTTAACCAACACGTGGTTATGGGCTCCAGAAGTCGAATCGGAGTGCCGGCAAAGGATCGGAATGCAGAGGGACAGATCGGATTGGAATCTGCTCTGCGCATAAACATGATTGATGAGGTATGTTGCTACTGCTCCGGGCAGCCTGCCAGCTTCTAGTTAATGGCTTTATGGCTGGACTTTGAACTTTTAAAGCCGTTTTGCCGGGAATAGGAAAATGGCTCCCAGGCTCAAGTTACTATGCTGGGGAAATCGAAAGTAACTTTTAAGTGCGCTTTTGGAATAAAGCAGGTGCAGCAGTGACGCAGCAAGATTTAAAGCAGCATATATGACGCTGAAGGCTAATGCCAGAGTCATGATGGCCCTTCAGGATGCTTGTGGGATTCCTAAGCTCAACAAGAAAAATTATGCCGACTGGGTTTTGTATGCAGAGGCAATTCTGCGGAAAGAGGGTTTGTTTGAGGTCATTACAGAAACCCCCCCAGCTCCAGTTACAGATGCATGGAAAGTTAAGGATTCCAAAGCACGGGGAACACTTACATTGATAGTATCCCCAGAAGAGCTCTGTCTATTGCGTGATAAGACCTCAGCCAGAGAAATTTGGGATTCTTTGAGAGAGGCTCACTTAAGGACAGAAGCTGGATCTACTATGTTTTACTTTAACAAGCTGCATAATATGGCTCTTGCTGAAGGTGGAGATGTGCGTTTACATCTGATGGAGATGCAAAATCTGAGACATGAGCTGCAACAGAGAGGACTCAACTTTCCAGAGGCTGTGTATTCTTTCATGATACTACAATCTTTGGGTTCAGGTTGGGAGTCTGTTGCAACCCAGATTGCTGTGCAGCCAACAGCTCAGCTAACAGTGGACTTTGTTACTGCCGTGGTGTTAAATGAAGCAGATCGCCGGGGTGCTAGCTGCATGGGCAAGGGGGAGTCTTCACAGACGTCATCCCATAGTGCAGTGGAACCACCAGATGGCGCCAAAGCTTTGAAGGCAGTGAAATGCTACTCGTGTGGACGTCTAGGCCATATGAAGAGGGAATGCAGATATCCCAGGGCCAAGACAGAGCAGCGCAGCGAAAGCTCATCGCGTGGAAAAGGCCGAGGCAAAGGCAAAGGTCCGGTGTCTAGGACAACGCAGCACAAGGCTATGGTTTCACGCTTCACTCCAAAGGTTGCAGAGGTCCAGAAGACGTCTAGATCTTTCTTCGTTGTTGATTCGGCGGCGACCCACCACATGTGCAACGATAAGAGACTTTTTGTGTCTTTTACACCGCAGGAAGGTGCGATTCACCAGGCGGATGACCACACTATTCCCAGTAAAGGCTACGGAACTGTTGTTCTTCACAGTTTGGACTTATCGATACAGAATGTCCTTTACGTGCCAGACGCCAAACATAATCTGCTCAGCGTTGGACAACTGAATGAGCGGAACATTGACGTTTCCTTCAAGAACAAGAAGTGCATCATCACAAAGAAGAATGACTATGAATTGCATGCTGAATATGTTGATCGTTTGTTTGTTTTGTATTATGATGATGTTGTGCAGGATGACACTTGTTGCATTGCAGGTTCTAACAAAAGTTTGCATGCAGGATGTATTCATGATTTTCATCGAAAATTTGGTCATTTGCATTTTGAGGCAGTATCTAAAATGCCTGCCTTGGTTGAAGGTATGACTATTAGACCCTGCAGGTACCACATGAAGTGCAAAGCATGCGCAGCAAACAAGGTGAAAATGGCTGCGAAAGGTAAGGTGTCTAGTAGGCAAGCTACGGAACCATACCAGATTATTCATGCTGATTTGGTTGGACCACTAGCGCCCTCTTTGGGTGGAAATAGGTACTTCATGGTTCTCATTGACGCATTTTCTAGATATATTTTTGTGTACAATCTCAAGCAGAAATCAGAGGCTTTTCCTAGGTTCAAGGAATTCTGTGCTTGGTTGGAAAATGTGCATGGTAAGAAGATAAAGACTCTTTTCAGTGATCGCGGGGGAGAATTCACTTCTCAGCAGTTTGAAGCTTTTCTGACTGAGAAAGGAATTCAACACGATTTGTCTAGTCCTCGCTCGCCATGGCAGAATGGACTTGCGGAACGGGCAAATCAGACATTGCTTCAAGGGTTAAAAACCTTGCTGCATGATGCCAATCTTCCAGAGAGTTATTGGGCCGAATCTCTCTCGTGTTTTGTTTACAGTTACAATCGCAGGTTATCTTCAGCGATTGGTTGTACCCCCTATGAGAAGATGTTTGGCAAGAAGCCATACATCAAACACATGAAAATTTTTGGTTCTGACATGTGGGTTCATTCACCACAAAATTCAAAGTTAGACAAGCGTGGATTGCATGGTATCTTTCTAGGTTATCAGAAAGGGTCTTACAGAATAATGATGACTGACTCTAAGACAATTAAGCTCACGAGAAGTGTTGAATACAATGCAAAGTGGGGGGAGAATGTGGGAATTTTCCAATGTTATCCTGATGACAGTGATGAGACTGAGGATAGTCAGAAGCAACCACAACAACCCACACCCACTGATGAAGGTTCTGAGTCTGAATCTGAAACTGAATCGGGTGATTCAGAGGATTTCAAGAGTGCGAAAGCCTCTATGCGACCCTCTGAAAGCTCTGATCAAGAATTGGAAGAACCATTGTTCACAATAGGTCGCTTTTCTCCTAAGAAGGAAGAGGAGAGTGTTGAAGACTTAAGGCTAATTCGTAGGTCACAGAGAGCCACAAAAGGCAAACCTCCAAAGAGATTTGCTGATGAATTTGCTACGATAGCAGTAACAGCTGTTAAAAGCTCCAAGAAGGTATTTGAACCTTCAAGTTTCCAAGAAATCCAGGGTTTGGATTCAAAGGAAGCTGAACCATGGTTAAATGCCATGAAGACTGAGCTTGATTCCTTGGAAAGGAACAAAACATGGGAACTAGTTCCAGTAGTTCCAGGAATGAAACTGCTTGGAAGCAAATGGGTCTTCAAAGCGAAGACTGATCAAAATGGCAAGATAGTCAGACACAAAGCCAGATTGGTAGCCAGAGGTTTTGCACAAGTACCAGGTGAAGACTATCACGAGACCTACTCACCCACAGTGAGGTATGAAAGCATTAGGCTTATGCTCAAGCTAGCTGCAGAGGAAAATCTACACATTAGTCACCATGATATTAATACAGCTTTTCTGTACGGATCTCTGGATGAATCACTTTATATGCTTCCACCTGATGACGTACAGGTAAAACAGGGATTTGTTTGTGCTCTGAAGAAATCCCTTTATGGTCTCAAACAAAGTGCACGGTGTTGGCACACAAAACTCACTGAAGTATTGTTTTCTCTAGGTTTTCAGCAAGGGAAAGCTGATCCATGTGTATTTGTCAAAGAGGAGGGGCAAAAGAAACTGTACTGTTTGTTTTATGTTGATGATTTATTATTCTTTTGGAAAGATGTCGCAATGTACAATAACGCCCTAGCTCAACTGAAAGAGCACTTTGACATGAAAGATCTTGGTGAGGTAAACAACTACCTATCTCTAGAAATAGAGAGAGATCAAGATGGTAACATTCTAGTACACCAGTCACGGAAAATTGCTGATGTGTTAAACAAACTAAACCTGATGGATGCTAACCCTGTGGACACACCGATGACAACAGGTTATCAGGTAGATGACACTGGAGAAGCATTTTCTGACTCTACACTGTACAGAAGTGTGCTAGGCAAGCTAAACTTCATTGCCAGATGTTCAAGACCAGACATTGCTGTTAGCTGTAATTTGCTAAGCAGACAAGTCAACAATCCTAGTGTCAAGGATTGGAAAGCTCTGAAACGCATAGCGCGGTATTTGAAAGGCACTATGCATTACAGACTAAGATTTAACAATCAGAAGTCTGGTGGTCTTGAGATATTTGCAGATGCAAGTTTTGGAAGTGACACTGAAGACAGGAAAAGTACGTCTGGAGTTTGCTACATGTACAATCAGGGTCTGTTTGATTGGTCATGCAAGAAGCAAACAACAGTTAGCTTAAGTACTTGTGAAGCTGAACTGAATGCACTGTCTTATTCACTTAAGGATTGTGAATGGTTGATACAATTGTGCAAAGATATGAAAATTCCTATCAAATGTCCAATCCAGGTTTACCAGGACAACAAAGCATGTTTGGCTTTGCTGAAGTCTGAAGGTTGTAAGCAAAGCACGAAGCACTTGCAATTAAAATTGCAGCATGCTAGGGAATGTATTCAGAAGGGACTCGTAACGGTGTCCTATATGCCAGGTAATAAAATTCCTGCTGATGTATTATCCAAGATTGTATCAAGGGATCAACACTGTACCTATGTGCAGAAGTTGGGTTTGTACTGATATTGTACGAACACGCTGCCCAGTGATGTTCACAGAAAGGGGGAGGATGTTGGTTTCTGTTTTCCTTCACTGTGCAGCGAAAGGGCTTGTCACGAGACAGGTGTTTACATTCCACAGTCTGTACTGTACTGTTGGAGTTTCTCACGGGAAAGGGAGACTGGATGTGACGTACACTGGTTTCCTGTTTTTCACTGTGTTGTTTTCTCTCCAAGCTGTCGAGGAGAGAGGATGCTTTTCTGCTCCGGCAGAGGCAAGATGTCTTTCTGTAATATAACTGCTTTGAACTGTAAATAAAGCAACCAAGAGTATGCAGCACGTACTCCTCATCCTTCCGCAGGGCACGGAACTCTGCTTTAACCAACAGGGAATAGCGCCCGAAGTAAACCAGCAGATCAGACCATCTATGCTAGTCTACCACTACAAATCTATGGGGAAAGCGCTTACGGTTCTTCCTCTGCTTTCCCCCTCTATGGTTAGCCCTTGGAACACCTGCCCGCGCCTCCGCCTCCACCACATCCTCCTCTCTCTGAACTGCTTTCTCTATGGTTGCCCTCACTCTCCTCTCAAGGCTCCTCAGTCCCGGCAGGGAGGGGCACCCGGGGGCCGAGGCTGGTGAGAGAAGGCCGGAGGGGGGCGGGGCGGGCAGCCAAGCAACACAGTTGGAGCCTTCCTCCTCCCTGACCGGCAAGGAGGGAGGGAGAGGAGCTGCTTCCTTTGAAACCCAGGAAATTTAAGGGACATCATCAATAAGGGACAGCAGCAGGACACAGCGCTGGGATAAGGGAGTTTCCCACCAAATAAGGGACGGTTGACAGCTATGGTCCCTTTGATGATCACCGGGGTGCCTTCCTGGAAGGTGTTCTGACAGTCTCAAAGGAACGTGCCAAAGAGCCTCGGTGGGGCTTGCAGAGGGTGGAAGGTGGCCTTGCTGAGTGTTGTGGTAGTGGCAGCTAACAAAGACAAGGCAGTGGTGGGAGGGTGAGGGATTGCTGGCCAGGTTGCCCTGCGCAGGTTGGGAAGTGGCGTCTGTGCTGCACATTGCGTATGTGACATCATGCACACGCAATGCCACCCCCCAAATGTTGCACGCAACTCAGTGCCTCTGTTGTGTTCTTATGGCCTCGGTCCTGTATACCTGAAGGAGCATCTCCACCCCCATCATTCTGCCCGAACACTGAGATCCAGTGCCAAGGGCCTTCTGGCGGTTCCCTCATTGCAAGAAGTGAGGTTACAGGGAACCAGACAGAGGGCCTGTACAATCTGTACAATCGCGATCACCAGCATTTATCATGTTACGAGGTATTTTTAAGGAGGGCAGTAGGCTGTATGCTGAGACCCTTCTAATTCCTCAATCCAGTTAAAATCACAGAATTGAAGGTCTAATCAAGACATCGAGGCACTTTTCATCATGAACTGCAGTGCACAGAGTGGGGAAGATTAGCTTGCTTCAGCCAGGAACCTAATTAAAATCCCTCCCACGCTCCTATTAGCTTTAGAAAGAATTGTCCCAATGACACCAATGTAAGTTTTAATCCTGAAGCTAATAGCAACATGGGGCGAGCAATTTTCATCAGGGTCGCAGCTGGGGTAGGAAGGGGCAAAGCAGGACATGCTGCCAGCAGTCAGCCAGGTTCGTCACTGTCTCAGGGCCTCTCTCTGGCCTGAGCCAATGCATAAATTGGTGGAAATAGCATACTAAAATGTGTGGCTATAAGGGGGAAACCACATGCCAAAAAAAGAAGAAGTGCATTTTTAGTCAAAACTGCATTTAAAAATGTATTCAGAGAAATTCATTCTAAAATGCTGGTGCATTTTTGTGAGGGTTTTAAAAACACACACAAACACACAAACTGATGTGGAAAACTGAATTTAAGATAGGGGGGTTGGGAAACTGAGAAATACAAAAAATGGCAGATGCTGTGCCACAGAGCTACACACTTTTCCCTTTAGGCAGGTGGCCAGGTAGCCAGCCTGGCATAAGGCAGCTTCTGATACAGCCTATAGAATCTGATATTTCATCAGAAAAATATGACATCACATATAAAATGTCATAAAGGCATGAATAGATGTCAAGACAACTTAATCAACAGCTAATAATAATAATAATAATAATAATAATAATAATAATAATAATTTATTGTTTATACCCTGCCCATCTGGCTGGATTTCCCCAGCCACTCTGGGCTGCTTCCAACAGAATATTAAAATACAATAGTCTATTAAACATTAAAAGCTTCCCTAAACAGGGCACCATTCAGATGACTTCTAAAAGTCTGGTAGTTGATTATATCTTTGACATCTGCTGGGAGGGCATTCGACAGGCAGGTGCCACTACCGAGAATGCCCACTTCCTGGTTCCCTGTAACGTGGCTTCTCGCAGCGAGGGAACTGCCAGAAGGCCCTCGGCGTTAGACCTCAGTGTCCGGGCAAAATGATGGGGGTGGAGACGCTCCTTCAGGTATACTGGGCCGAGGCCATTTAGGGCTTTAAAGGTCAGGACCAACACTTTGAATTTTGCTTGGAAACATACTGGGAGCCAATGTAGTCTTTCAAGACCAGAGTTATGTGGTCTCGGCGGCCGCTCCCAGTCACCAGTCTAGCTGCCGCATTCTGGATTAGCTGTAGTTTCCAGGTCACCTTCAAAGGTAGCCCCACTTAGAGCGCATTGCAGTAGTCCAAGCGAGAGATAACTAGCCAACCACAGAATCATTGTAGAGTGAGCTTTGATGCAGTTTAGCCTTCCCCTTATTGACTTGGTTGGAGTTGTTGTTGATGTTGTTTTGGTTGTCCACTTCTGACCCAGAATGGCAGCAGCACTCCAGGGTCTCTCAGGCAGAGTTGACAACGTCTTAATGGAACATGGCAAGAAGTGCACTCAAGACCTTCTGCATTCAAAGTGTCTGCTGTACTACTGATCTTTGGCTTTGGACGGATGAACATTGTTTGAAAACCCTGCTCAGTCCTGAAACTCCCCAGGTGGTCTTTAGCTGGTCATGGTCTCTCAACTTCATGTTCTCTTGACCTCATCTATTTTGCAGGGTTGTTGTTGTCGTAAGGGGAAGACCTCCATGTTTGCTGCACGGAGCTCATTGGGAGAGTGGTAGAGGAATGAAGTCTTGCTGCTTTTGTCTAGGATCCATTTCAGACATGCTTTTTCACTGAGCCAGAACAGCCACTGTTTTCTTCTGCATTTAGCAGCACTTTCGAGCAGCTCAGTTCAACCACAATTTACACTGTGGTCGCCATTACTCAATACCAATGACATTTAGGTTTTCGAGGTCCTTCTTTCGAGTGGTAATGCTCGGCTCTAGCTGACCTTAAAAAAGTGCTTCAGGAAACACCAGTTGCTTGTGTACGAAGGGGTACACTAATAGGTTTCACCGCCAGCAGCGGAAAATTGTAAGAGGCACTTACATCTGACCAATGCCAAGATTAACGATTACCCACAATCCATGGAAACTCATCAAAGAACCAGCCCTCTATTCCTACCACACCAAGGGCTTCTAATTTATTTAAATGTGGAACTTCTCTCTTCATCCTCACTGCACCCTGTGCGTGACCTTTGCTGGAGACATCAAGCATTACGGCTTTCGAGCCAGAAAATCGGTACTTCAGTTCTCAGCACTTTTTACTTAGAAGTAAACTCCCTTCTTTCAATATAACCCCTTTGCAAGTCAGTGTGTTTAGGGTTGTTTTAACTGTAGACATAATTTAGGGTTTAGAGATGCTTTAACTGTGGACACTGAGGAACAACAGCAGATTTGTCACATTCCAAACTGCCACTTTTTGACTTCTGAACAAAGCAGCTTGCTCATAAATGATCTAGATCAGTGTTTCCCAAACCTGGGTCTCCAGCCATTTTTGAACTACAGCTCCCATAATTCCTGACCACTGATCCTGCTAGCTAGGGATAATGGGAGTTGTAGTCCAAAAACAGCCAGAAACCCAAGTTTGGGAAACCCTGATCTAGAGTGGGGAGTGTGCAATGGGGTGCCCAAGTTTGCCAATAATATTAAATGGAAGTCAGTGTCATGCAATAGAGGAACCACTCACCACGACTTCATGACAAACCGCCCACTAGTGAGCTTCTGATATCAGCAGTGACTGTGGCTACATAACAGGTTGTTTTCACTCAGCATAATTTGCATGGCGAGAGGAATTCCAGATTTATTTATTTATTTAAGTGCAGCCTACATGTCGACGATGACAACGTGATAAGGAAGGTGTGAAAAATCTTGCTTGCATGAGCAGCACCATTTCCACAATACAGTGGTACCTCCAGTTACAGATGCTTCAGGTTACAGACACTTCAGGTTACAGACTCGGCTAACCCAGAAATAGTACCTCCTGTTAAGAACTTTGCTTCAGGATGAGAACAGAAATTGTGCAGTGGTGGCGCGGCAGCAGCGGGAGGCCCCATTAGCTAAAGTGGTACCTCAGGTTAAGAACAGTTTCAAGTTAAGAACGGACCTCCAGAACGAATTAAGTTCTTAACCCAAGGTACCACTGTAAATCGTTGCTTGGAGGCATCTTACGAACCACCACATTGCCTTTGGCACCATAGATACCAAGGTGAGCACATGCATCCCAAAGAGGAAGGCTCTCAAGGATATTCAGAGGACTTGGCAGCAAATGGGTTTTGAGGAACCAAAGGGACATAGGAAGCTTCCTTATATTGAAGCAGACCATTGGTCCATCTAGCTCAGTATTGTCTATACTGGCAAGCAGAAGCTCTCCAGGGTTTCAGGTAGGATTCTCTCCTAACCCTACCTGGAGATTGTTGTTTAGTCGTTTAGTTGTGTCCGACTCTTTGTGACTCCATGGACCAGAGGACGCCAGGCACTCCTGTCTTCCACTGCCTCCCGCAGTTTGGTCAAACTCATGCTGGTGGCTTCGAGAACACTATCCAACCATCTCGTCCTCTGTCGTCCCCTTCTCCTTGTGCCCTCCATCTTTCCCAATTTCAGGGTCTTTTCCAGGGAGTCTTTTCTTCTCATGAGGTGGCCAAAGTATTGGAGCCTCAATTTCAGGATCTGTCCTTCCAGTGAGCACTCAGGGTTGATTTCCTTATGAATGGATACGTTTGATCTTCTTGCAGTCCATGGGACTCTCAAGAGTCTCCTCCAGCACCATAATTCAAAAGCATCAATTCTTCGGCGATCAGCCTTCTTGATGGTCCAGCTCTCACTTCCATACATCACTACTGGGAAAACCATGGCTTTAACTATACGGACCTTTGTTGGCAAGGTGATATCTCTGCTTTTTAAGATGCTGTCTAGGTTTGCCATCGCCTTTCTCCCAAGGAGCAGGCGTCCTACCTGGAGATACCAGGGGTTGAGTCTGGGACCTTCCGCATGCAAGTCAAGGTGCCCTACCACCAAGCTACAGCCCATGTCCACCTCATATTTGATGGGATTATCCTGGCAAAAGTCTGCCATACAACACAGTGCTGCTGTGCTAGTTCTAGCTAGGGCTAGTCACATTGATGCATGAGCAATTCATGCCTTTGAAATGCAGCAGATGTTCACCCCTAGCATTTCAAGGGAAGTGTGAAAAACCGTTCCACACATCAGATGGGCCTGTGTTGTGAAATGGGCATTTTTTTCTGCTTCGTGGCCTCCTCCTTCCATCCCAGAGTCGGGTCCAGTGTCAAAAATCACATCCCACTCTCCTTATCTATATGACAAAGGAAGCCAGTGTTCTTACCGCCACCAGCTTACACAACTTTTCAAGGGATTTGACAAATGCACAGAGGATAGATTTGCGTGTTGAGTCCCCAAAGCCACCCCCAAAAAAATTCACACATCACACATCAATTTTTGTTTAAGGTTTTTGGCATGATTTTGGCCACAACTTTATTCAAAATACAAAAAAAATGTGAGTGGTTGCTTAGGCATTGGTTATGACTATCTGTCCTTGCCCCAGGGACAGAACTGACTTCCGTACTCCAACGGAAGCCAGCGTGGGAAACAAGTATTGGGTGAGAAAATGAAGCTGGGCAACAGTCCCTCACTCCTCACCCTCATGTTCCTGTGGGGCTTGCACGGCCCAAGTCCGATGCCAGGGACAGGACGAAAAGAATGGCAAGCCCCTGGATTCCTTTAACGGAATTCCCTTTCCGCACCACCATTGGAGGGGTAGGCACTTACCCCTCCACCAACCAATTTTAACCAATGCCTAACCGCCAACCTTACAAGTTGTGACGATTTGCTACGCAGTAGGCAAAAACCAAATGGCACCAGCCAATCAGGCAGATGGCAAAATTCCTACCAAGCCCCTGCTCCAAAGCAGACGACCCCATGACGGGCATAGCAAGGTCAAGCAATCAACCCCCCCCCCCCATTAAAGGGAGGGTGGGCGGGTGATCCGGTGCAAAACAGCCAAGAGGACGCCCAGTGTTTAAAAACTCTGGCTCCTCCTCCGAAAAATGGCAACAATCAAAAATTCCCAGCAACCCAATTAACCACTTAATGGCTTGGGTTTTTCCAAAATCTGCCCAGCAACAACAGGCTGGCTTGTTTTCCCCAACCGCAACACGTGCTCTCTGTTAGGGAGAACACGCTCTGTCGACGGTTATTGCTTAGTGTGAGCTCAAGGATATTCTAGAGCGGGAAAAGATTCAGAAAAGGCCAAGCAAAATGCGCAAGGAATTGGAGAAACTTCTCTTATGGCATCTGGGGCTTTTTAGTTCTGAGAAAAGTGAGTAAGGGGGTACAGGGTAGGAGTTTATAAGATTGTACATGGTGAAAGTAGATAAACAGATGTTTTCCTCCCTCATAGCGCTAGAATTCATGGACATCTATTGAAACCGACAGACGAAACAAAATACTTCTTCCCACAGCCCATAGTTAAAGTATAGCGTTTGCTCCCACAAGCTGTAGTTCTGACCACTGAGTTGGACGGCTTTAAAAGAGAATTAGATGGATTCATTGATAGGGCTATCAACAGCTATTTTCCAGATAGGACTGAGGCACTGTTAGTGGGTGGTTCCCTAGACCGGATGGCTGGGTGGTCACCTGCTCTTGATGGGGTTACACTTCCTCTGAAGGAGCAGGTTCGTAGCTTGGAGAGGAGAACAAGACCGTTTGAGCATATTACAGTGGTACCTCGGGTTACAGACGCTTCGGGTTACAGACTCCGCTAACCCAGAAATAGTACCTCGGGTTAAGAACTTTGCTTCAGGATGAGAACAGAAATCATGTGGCAGTGGCGGAGGCAGTGAAAGGCCCCATTAAGTAAAGTGATACCTCAGGTTAAGAACAGTTTCAGGTTAAGAACAGACCTCCGGAATGAATTAAGTTCTTAACCAGAGGTACCACTGTACACCGATCCTGGTCTGACTGCACTGGCTACCAGTTAGTTTCCAGGCCCAATTCAAAGTGCTGAGCCTAAAATGGCTCAGGACCGCAGTACCTCAAGGACCGCCTCTTTCCATATGAACCTACCCAGACCCTGAGATCATCTTCTGAGGCCCTTCTTTGTGTGCCGCCTCCTTGAGAGGTCCGGAGGGTGGTAACATGAGAACGGGCCTTCTCTGCAGTGGCTCCCCATCTGTGAAATGCTCTCCCCAGGAAAGTTCGCCTGGTGCCTTCATTATACATCTTTCGGCGTCAGGCAAAAGCATTTTTTAAAAACCAGGTCTTTGGTTGATCTGATTGACATCCTGTGCCCTTTTAAAATTTGGCTCTTTTTTGCAGGAGGGTTGTTATTGGGTTATTTTTTTCATTTTGATTATATGTATTGTGGTTTTTATGTTGCTTCTTTCTGTGAACCGCCCCAAGACCTCCGGGTATAGGGTGGTATATTAATACAGTGGTACCTCGGGTTACATACGCTTCAGGTTACATATGCTTCAGATTACAGACTCCGCTAACCCAGAAATATTACCTCAGGTTAAGAACTTTGCTTCAGGATGAGAACAGAAATCGTGCAGCGGCAGCGCAGCGGCAGCAGGAGGCCCCCATTAGCTAAAGTGGTGCTTCAGGTTAAGAACAGTTTCAGGTTAAGAACAGACCTCCAGAACGAATTAAGTACTTAACATGAGGTACCACTGTAATAATAATAATACAGTGGTGCCCCGCAAGACGAATGCCTCGCAAGACGGAAAACCCGCTAGACGAAAGGGTTTTCCATTTTTCAATGCGCTTCGCAGGACGAATTTCTCTATGGGCTTGCTTCGCAAGACGAAAATGTCTTGCGATTCTTGCGATTTTTTTTCGCTCCCCACACCCTTTTTCTAAGGCACTAAGCTGCTAATAGTCTTTTAGCAGCTAATCCGCTAATCCCTTAAGCCTTTAATAGCCGCTAATAGCCGCTAAACCGCTAATAGCGCTAATCCGCTAATCCGCTAATAGGGTTGCTTCGCAAGATGAAAAAACCGCTAGACGAAGAGACTCGCGGAACGGATTCTTTTCATCTTGCGAGGCACCACTGTACAGTCATACCTCGCTTCAGGTTGCGCGTTTTCAGGTTGCGCACCGTGTCAAACCCAGAAGTACCAGAACGGGTTACTTCCAGGTTTCAGTGCTCGCGCATGCGCAGAAGCACTAAATCATGCTTTGTGCATGCACAGAAGTGCCGAATCACAACCCGCGTGTGCGCAGATGCGGTGCTGCGCGTTGCGAATGCTGTGGGTTGCGAACGTGCCTCCCACACAGATCGTGTTCGCAACCCAAGCAATAATAATAATAATAATAATAATAATAATAATAATATATCAATGCTCTTTTTTTCAGCCAGAGTGTGCTACAGTGTAGACCCTGCACCTCTCAGGTGGGTGCCTATTGCAGTCCAGCACTCCCCCTGCATGCTTCTTCCCTTCACATACATCTGAGAAGCCCAAAACAAACATTTCAACTTCATGGTGAGTTCCGGCACCTATTGTTCTTGGGTGGGGGGGAGAAGCACTGGCTATTACCCACAATGCCTATGTTTTACCTACACTGTCAGAGGTGTTGCTGGGAATCACAAGTGAGGAGAGCACTGTTAGACTCTGGTCCTGTTTGGGGCTTCCTGTAAGCATCTGGTTGGACACTATGAGAAGAGGATGCTGGGCCTGATGGAAGGAACCAACAGGGACCTTCTCATGTTCTCAGTTCTCCAAGTGCCAGGCCTTATGCAACAAAAATGACAGCATCCACACACAAGGGGGCATCATTGGGCTCAAAACTTTGCAGAAATATTTTAAAATAAATATTTACAGGGTTTGTGGGGAGCTCTCAGGATAAACCTGAAACAACAACCTGATGAAGACTAAGCATCCTTAGCAAGCACGGGATGCTGCTGTTGGAGGGGGTGGAACAGAAAAGATGGAAGGCTGGATGTAATAGAGTATCCTGGGAAAGGGCGTGGCTGGCTAGAACTCTGAATAGCAGAACTGCCAATTGAAGGCCCCCACTTGTTACAGGAAATTGTTTCCCGGCGGGCACCCGGAAGCCACATCCGAAAACAGAATGCTAGATGGATGGAGGCATGATCCAGCAAAGAAATAACTGTGCTCTTGTGTTTATTTTATGTTTGTTTATCTGTATAACTTATATCCCGCCATGTGACAGAACTGAGCCCTCAAGGTGGCTTGTAGCAGTAAAACTGCGAAATACAATAAAACCATGCATAAAACCAGAAAGCAATTAAACAGCGGGGGGGGGGGACTGAATACTGCTCAGGCACAAGATGTACTATTCTAAAAAATAATCCATTCCTCCGGGAAAACCTGGTGAAACCAAAAAGGGCCTTAGCTAACTTCCTCATGTTCTTCCAACCTGTTAAAATTAGCTGTAGGGGAAGCGTGTAATTAAGTTTAAGAAATATTTTCGGAGTCTAGAACACAAAGGCCCAACGAGGCATGTCTTTATTCACATCTTTAGTCCAGGGAAACAAATGTGTTCTTGGTGGATTTGTTGCTTGTTTCCGTTACTAAATCACCGGCATGGAGGGATGAGCCTGAGAAGGACCACGGCATGCTGGGAAGGGGCCCTTTTGTTGTTGTTTAGTCGTTCAGTCGTGTCCGACTCTTCGTGACCCCATGGACCAGAGCACGCCAGGCACTCCTGTCTTCCACTGCCTCCCGCAGATTGGTCAAACTCATGCTGGTAGCTTCGAGAACACTGCCCAACCATCTCGTCCTCTGTCGTCCCCTTCTCCTTGTGCCCTCAATCTTTCCCAACATCAGGGTCTTTTCCAGGGAGTCTTCTCTTCTCATGCGTTGGCCAAAGTATTGGAGCCTCAGCTTCAGGATCTGTCCTTCCAGTGAGCACTAAGGGCTGATTTCCTTAAGTATGGATAGGTTTGATCTTCTTGCAGTCCATGGGACTCTCGAGAGTCTCCTCCAGCACCATAATTCAAAAGCATCAATTCTTCGGTGATCAGCTTTCTTTATGGTCCAGCTCTCACTTCCATACTTCACTACTGGGAAAACCATAGCTTTTACTATACGGACCTTGAAGGGGCCCTTATCCCAATCCAAATCAGGGTCCCCTCACATCACTTGTGGACAATGGGAAGCTTCTGCATGAGACCCCAGAGAGCAGCCAATGCCAGCTGGACAAATAGTCTGACCTGGTAGAAGGCAGCTTCCATTGACGCCCCTTGTTACAATGCAAGCTGCTCCAGTGTGTTTGAGCCAAGCTTCCACAGGAGAAGCTCCTTGAGGATGGTTTTCTCTGTTGCCACAACTTCTTTGGAATAAATTTGGCCTTCACATTATAACTGGAGGCAGCAAATTGATGAGGCTTCTGTCTCCTGCGGGTACTGAGCGCAAGCTGTCGAAGGAGGGAAAAAAATAGATGTTACTGCTGAGATATGAATTTTAAGAGAGAGAAGTGTGAGCAAACAAAGCTGTCTCCTTAAACACTGCAGTAAGAATGTGCCAGAATGTCTGATGTTAAAATTAATGTGTTTAATAACAGCGAAGAGGGGTTTGGTTTTTTAACCCTTTCCTCGTCTGCAGAAGCTAAAGCTGCCAGACAGGTTATATGGCAGCAGAACCAAATGTTCTGAACTTCCCGGGCTGCAAGTTATGCAATTATCCAAACTAGAGCAAAATAACCTGATCAAGTAAAGAAATAGACCCTGTTCATTCCTGTTCACATAGTGTGCAGCAAGAACAAAGGATGCTGCCATACTGATTTGGACCACAATTCTTATTCCACCAGCTGTTCCCATGGAGGCACAACATTTAAATAGGATCAATGTCCATCAAAATGCAGTGACAATAGGATCAGACTCTGGCTGCATACATACCATATACTTAAAGCACATGACTTTGCCCAAAGAATCCTGGAAACTAGTTTAACACACACACACACACACACACACACACAAAGCTACATTTCCCAGCACCCTTAACAAGCTACAGTTCCCATAATTCTTTGGGGGAAGTCATGTACTTTAAAGGTATGGTGTATATGCAGCCTATGCAGTAGAGTCCCACGTTTTTTTCCTGGAACTCCTACACCCATTGAGTTTTAACCCATTGAGTGTGTCCTATTCATACAGAATACATCACATTGTAGATGGCAGTCACATCATAGAGTCACAGAATCGTAGCGTTTTAAAGGACTCCAAGAGTCATCTAGAGATCTCAACTAAGAGGCAGAGGAGGCACATTCAAAGGGTAGGATACCACTTCTGAATGCAAGTAAAGGTAAAGGTAAGGTAAAGGACTCCTGGACAATTGAGTCCAGTCAAAGGTGACTATGGAGCTGCAGAGTTCATCTTGCTTTCAAGCTGATGGAGCCAGCGTTTGTCCACAGACAGCTTTCCGGGTCATGTGGCCAGCATGACTGAACCGCTTCTGGCACAACGGGACACCATGACGGAAACCAGAGCACACGGAAACGCTGTTTACCTTCCCGTCACAGTGGTACCTATTTATCTACTTGCACTGGTGTGCTTTCAACCTGCTACGTTGGCAGGAGCTGGGACAGGGCAATGGGAGCTCACAACCATCATGCGGATTCGAACCGCCAACCTTCCGATCGGCAATCCCCAGAGGATCAGTGGTTTAGATCACAGTGCCAATCGCGCCCCATCTCCTTCCATGCCTCCAAATGCAAACCACCCAGCAAGCCTTGTTCTCAAATATCCTTCCTTCACCTTGGCTAATGTGGTGCAAAGTTCTCATTTCCACAGGCCCTTGGATGGAGAAGGTGGAAGATGCTCCCAGAGCATTTCCACCCAATTATCTTAACCTATTTTCTACGTTCCTCCATTAGCTAGAATATAATCCAATTAACTGAGTTCTTTAGTGAAAATAGAAACAACAAAAAAACCCCTTCCATGTACTCCACTTTAATAGATGGAAGGATGGAAGTGCCTATGAACCTGGCAGTGGACAGAATAGATGGGTCCTTGGAAGCATTGCTCAGAAGCACTGCCAGAGGCACATATTAAAGTACTGGTATATTAGTACTCTTCCTACAGCGTTTGCACAGGATGGTTCTGCCTGCTGTGTGCACTGATTATTCTCATAATGTATCACTTGGGTTAGCTATTTATAAGTTGCATCACAGGAGCCTGGGTTGATTATGTAATTCCTTTAAAGCAACACTGTTTGTTGCCATGACTTAGAAATTGCAAACTGGTACATTTAGCACACCCAGGACAAACTTATTGCTCCTCATGCCAGTGGTCTGTGATTAGCATGCTGGGTTTCTCAGTATCTTGAACCCTGTTGTTTATTTTATAGTCTCGTACAGTATATATTTTGCCAGTCTGTAAGTGCTGCAAATATGTCTAAAATCTGCATTACCTTTCTTGCAACACCAAAAATGGTCTTGAATTTTCTGGATATGTACCGTATTTTTCACCCTATAGGGCGCACCTAGTTTGGGGGGGGGGAATAAAGGGGAAAAAATTCCCCCAGGGAACTCCCACGGGCTCCCAAGGCTTGCGGATAGCTTCCTGAACTTCCTGAAGCCTGGAGAGCTTCAGTGAAAGCCTGCATTCGCCCCATAGGATGCACACACATTTCCCCTTCATTTTTGGAGGGGGAAAAGTGTGTCCTATAGGACGAAAAATACAGTATTTCTTGTTTACAAAGACATGTAGTAGCTCCAGTGCAATGTTTTGCAAGGAGAAACTGTCAGGGTTAATCCCCAGCATCTCCAAGTAAGACTGGGAGACTGGTGTGGAAATTTTGAGAGCTTCTGGTGATCAGTGTGAACCTGGGCTAGATGTACCAGTGGTCAGACTAGGTGTAAGTCTGTGTTTCCTGTGTTTCTACTTCCAGCTGCCTCTTTTGCAGATAGTGTCCTCTGGCGGTACTGAAATTAGGCTTTGGGTACCAACTTTCTGATGATTCCAAGTCCCCAAAAGTAACATCTATTTCAGAAAGATCGCTTGTTATAGGCAACTGTCCTGATCTGCAAGAGGGAATTTTCCAGAACTTTTTCAGCCTAGGGAGATAAATTCAACTCATTTAAAGGTGAACTTGCCAAATTCACATTTTCCAAAACAATTTGCCTACTGAAGCGCAACTGTCCTTCAAAATTCGCCTTCTCCGATTTTTGCAATTTAGTTCTCCAGCCAAGTAAGGAGTACAAAAACACATACGCTAAAGCAGGGGTTCCCAAACTGCAGCCCATGAGCTTCATTCAGATGATCTGTGGATTTACTGCTGAATATGGAAGACTGCAGATCCATCACACTGAATAACAAGCCTGGACACTGAACTCCCATTCCAAGGGCCCTCTGGCAGTTCTCTCATTGTGAGAAGTGGCGTTACATGGAACCAGGTAGAGGGCCTTCTCGGTAGTGGCGCCCGCCTGTCAGGCATCAGAGGATCCAATCCCCCATGGTAGGCTGCCAGGAATGGATAAGACAGGGAAAGTTCTTACCAATGCCTTTTATTCAATATTCACAGAGAGAGGCTTAGAAATGCAGCCACTTAGAAATGCAGTGGCTGAGCCCTTAGAGAGTAGAGATTTTCAAAGTGGTATATAAGTGCTTTTAAATAAATAGAACAAATCGCTAAATAAACTGGGGTTTGAGATTTCATCGGAAGTAAATTTGTTCCATCATCTGTGTGATGGGCCCTCACCATCCACCTCTGAGATTCATCTGACCTTTAAAGAGTTTAATGTGCCTTTTTTCACAAATGGCATTGAGCCTCAAGTGAGATGAGCTGTTAGGATTGCTCTTACCTTAAGCAGATCCCTTGAACAAAGAAGCTACTGTATTGGTTTCAGCCTGTTTATCAGCGTTATTGGGCAACCACGTGATTTCTCTGTAAGCTGAGACCCAGACGCTCATTTGGGACTCAGGAGGCAGGACTTCCAAGAAATTTTGGTATGGCACTGAACTACAGAACTCCCCACAAAGCTACTTGACTGCCAATGCTGAAATCACTGAAATTAAATACCATTCATGTTACTTGCTATCCGTAGATCAGTTAGGGCCAAAGTAGATGAAGCTATGGAGCTCTGGGACTGGATATCTTGCCTCCTTAAATATTGGTAGAAAGCAACCATGGGGATCATTTTAGAGGAGGTACGTGAAAATCCAGTTCAGGTCCATGGAGTCCATTCCTCTACAGTGGTACCTTGGTTCTCAAACTTAATCCATTCCGGAATTCCTTTCCAAAACCAAAGCATTCCAAAACCAAGGCGCACTTTCCCATAGAAAGTAATGCAAAACAGATTAATCCATTCCAGACTTTTAAAAACAACCCCTGAAACAGTAATTTAACATGAATTTTACTATCTAACAAGACCACTGATCCATAAAATTAAAGCAATAAACAATGTACTACTGTCACACAATCAATCAATCAGTAGCTGAACTGGGTTCCACACAGTCACAAAAACAAAAACAAAAGAGCTGCAAAAACAAAAACGCAAAATGAATAACAAAAACAGACAGACCTCAACGCAACATTCAAAATGGAAGTGTGGCACTCAAATTGTAAATGTAGCACTCAAAACAGAGCACGTTCAGCTTCCGAAAATGGTTCGCAAACTGGAACACTTACTTCCAGGTTTGCAATGTTTGGATTCCAAGTTGTTTGAGTTCCAAGGCGTTTGAGAACTAAAGTACCACTTTACATCAGTATTTCCCAAAGTGGGTGATACTGCCCCCTGGGGGGGGGTGCCGGAATGATCCAGGGCGATAGTAGTAGCCCCATGTGCAATTAGGGGTGTTGAATAAAAATAAGGGGGTGATGGAAGCATAAAGAAAAAGAAATTTTTGAAATATCATTTGTACATGTTTAATTTGTTTTGTAATGATGCTTACTGCCAGGTTGGGCGCCATTGCAGGACAGCATCAATGCTTCCCCTGGATCTGGTGGCCAAGACCATATAACACCGGTCCTGAAAGACCTACATTGGCTCCCAGTACGTTTCTGAGCACAATTCAAAGTGTTGGTGCCGGGCCTTTAAAGCGCTAATTAGCCTCTGCCCAGTATACCTGAAGGAGCGTCTCCACCCCATCATTCTGCTGGGACACTGAGGTCCAGCTCCAAGGGCCTTCTGGTGGTTCCCTCACTGCAAGAAGTGAGGTTACAGGGAAGGAGGAGGAGGAGGAGGAGTTTGGACTTGCTATCTCGCCTTTCACTCCCCTTAAGGACTCTCAGAGCAGCTAACAATCTCCTTTCCCTTCCTCCCCCACAACAAACACTCTGTGAGCTGAGTGAGGCTGAGAGACTTCAGAGACGTGTGACTAGCCCAAGGTAACCCAGCAGCTGCATGTGGAGGAGCGGGGAAGCGAACCCGGTTCACCAGATTACAAATCCACCGTTCTTAACCACTACACCACGCTGGAACCAGGCAGAGGCCCTTCTCGGTAGTGGTCCTGTGGAACGCCCTCTCATCAGATGTTAAGGAAGTAAACAACTATCTGACTTTTAGAAGACATCTGAGGTAGCCCTGTTTAGGGAAGACATCTGAGGTAGCCCTGTTTTTAATATTTGATGTTTTATTGTGTTTTTAGTATCCTGTTGGAAGCCGCCCAGAGTGGCTGGGGAGGCCCAGCCTGATGGGTGGGGAATGAGTAACAAATTGTTGCTGTTGTTGTTGTCGTCGTCATCATCATCATCATCCCAGGGCCTAGTCCATCTCTTTGTCCAGTTTTGAAAAAAGTGTTCATACATGTTTTATCTGTTGCGTAAAGACGATTACTGATGTAACATAGAGAACACAATTTTGTCGCTGCATCTTTCTGTTTATATGCTTAAAAAAGGTAGATTTCCAAAGGGCAAGGAGTATTTTCTTTTTCTGAAAAGGGGGTGGTAGGCCAAATAAGTTTAGAAACCTCTGCTCTGCATCCTTTTCCTAATGAAAATCTCTAAACCAGGGATGAGGAGCATCTCATCCCCCAGCTTTGCTGGACCCCAGATTTGTTGGACCCCAGATTTGCTGGACCACAGCTCCTATCAGGATGTTGGGGTCTGCCATCCCCTGAGTTCTGGATGGCCACAGGTTCCCCATCTCTGACCTAAACAAAGCTGCTCTTTGCCCGATTATGGAAAACGCACATGTGCCTTTACAACTTGTGCGTCTGGCACAGGGCCCGTAATAAAGGAGCAGAATTCCAAACGGGTATCTGTCGTTTCTCTCTCTTTTGCCTCGCAGTTCACATCTGCAGATAGTTTAGGACTCATTTTGCCATTACCCGGGAGTGTAAACTTTGATTTCACAGAAAGCATATTTGGGGTCTGGGACATCTCAGGAACCCATAAACAAGTTTCCGTAATTAGAACTCTTCCTCCTACAGGTCTCGAGTATAAATTTAGCCTTGCAAAAGCACTCAATGCCCCTCCAAACAATTTTTTTTAAAAAAAGAAAGAAACTCTAATTGCCCGTGAGTTTAAAATGTATGTTTATAACAAGGTGAAGAACTGGAATTTTGTTTAAAATAGCTGTGTGAAGGTAAATCGTGCCTCAAATGTAAATAGTGTATCCATGGGTAGTAATATTCAGAGGAAGCCTATTGAAATGACTAACTTTAGACCATTAATTTTAAAGGGTCTTAGGTAACTATAACTATGTTTGCAAGGCAAAACACATCTCTTGAGTCATAGGAGCTCAGAAAGCTGCCTTACTGAGTCATACAGTTGGTCCATCCAGCTCAGTACTGTCCACACTGACTGGCAGTGACTGTCCAGAGTTTCAGACCAGGAGTCTTCACCAGCCCCTCCTGGAGCTGTCTGGGTTTGAACCCGGGACCTTTTGTACGTAAAGCAGACGCTCTACCCCTGAGCTCTGACCCTCCCCAATCCTGAAGAGCACGGAGGGTTGGAGGAGAGTTGCAGTGAAATGTGGCCAGGGGAGGAAGGGTTAAGCACCTCTGCCCCCGGCTGGATTTCTGCTCCAAAATGACCTCCTCCTAAAGCTGCTTTTCCCTTAATACATGCACTTGTATGTAATGCGTAGTTTTGACCCTTATCTTGGCGTCTTATTGATTGTTCAAAGAGAGCCTTCCTCCTGCCAAAAACAGCAATAAAATAGAGCCCATTCCCAGTCTATGTTACAGCCAACAAGTTGATTACACTGTTACTGGATAGCATCAGCTCTGGAGAATTAGGCAACTCTGGGAGGTGATGGTCTTTATTATATAGCGGTTAGTTCTCACTCTGCAGTCAGCCTGGTCAGCGTTTTCTCTTGATTGTTGGCTCTTCCCTTCTAACCGTTGAGAGAGAGAGACTGGTTCCTGGAGATTTGTAATACAGACATCATAATGAGCATCAGGTTGGAAGAGTGATGTTCTAGCCTTCCCCTTGAGTGTTGGTCACCGTCTTCTACAATTACAGGCTCAGCGTTTGCACAATCCACATTTCAATTAAACGCCCCGGCAGTTTTATACCAGCATGTAAATCAGTCCTTTGGGAATTTTGCAAAGCTTTCAGTCAATGTTTTAAAACATGTGTTTGTCTCCCCATCATCACCACCACCATCCCCAATCATTTACTGTAATTTTTACTCCTTCCTCTTCTTCTTCTTCTTCTTCTTTCTTTCTTTTTCCTTTTTTTCTGGACCAGAGTTTTGGCAGTGCAGAGAGGCAAGGGAAGCAATAGCAGCCTGGACTCATCAAATATATCTGAGGCCAAAATTCCCAGGTAGGGGAGCTAAGACTCCAGTCCTAGACCGAGAGTGAAGTGCATATGAGCTAGAGGTGTTTTGAACCTTTTCTCATAGCCTGTTGCCTGGTAGTGCAACTAGGAAGCCACTTTTCCTTTGTGGTGTAGTGGCTAGAGCAAAGACACCAACCATTTTAGGTCTATGGGCACATATCAATGTGGTTTTTTTTCAGCAAGTGCTTTGTGTGCCTCTAGTCATTTCACTCTCCCCTCTACTGGGTCAACACCCTCTCCAACAAAGGCAGAGAAAGCATGCTCTCACACGCACTTAACTTTCCCAAGGGAAGTGGTTTAAAGTCAGATCTAGCTGAGTTAATCTGAGCCTTGGGAAAGCACACTGAACTGAAAGAGGAAGTGGGAAAGAGTATCACTGCATACTACTCAAAGGAGAAAAAGGGAAACTCTCTCATTATCTCATGATCGGGAGGCAGTGGCGTAGCGTGGGGGGTGCAGGGGGGGCGGCCGCACCGGGCGCAACATCTGGGGGTTAGGGTTAGGGGGCGCAAATCCAGGGTTAGGGGGCGCAAATCCACGGGTTAGGGGGCGTAAATTACTTGCCTTGCCCCGGGTGCTGACAACCCACGCTACGCCACTGTCGGGAGGGTAGTGGTCTTGGGCAGTGAGTGAGGATAAGGCTCAGAGGCTTCATAAGAACTAAGTGAAGATCTCAAGGAGACCATGGCACCCACACGCACCACATTGATGATCCCCAGAATAGAGGGTTGGACCAAAACCTGGGAGGTAAAGGGACCCCTGACCATTAGGTCCAGTCATGACCGACTCTGAGCTCCCGTTGCTTGGTCCCAGCTCCTGCCAACCTAGCAGACAGAATCTGAATTCAAAATGACCTTAACAGATTGGACAACTGGGCCCAACCTAACTAATTTCAGTAGGGGTAAATGCACTTGGGCAGGAAGAACCAGATGCACAAATATACGATTCTGCCTTGGTCAGACCACATCTGGAATCCTGTGTGCAACATCTGGAAAACTGTGTGCCACAGTTTAAGAAGGATGTCAGAAAGCTGGAACGTGTGCAAAGGAGGGCAACCAAGATGGTCAAGGGTCTGGAAACCAAGCCTTATGAGGAATGATTGAAGGAGCTGGGTATGTTTAGCCTGGGGAAAAAGAGACTGAGAGGCAATATGACAGCCATCTTTAAATATCCCAAGGGCTGTCGCATGGAAGAGGGAGCAAGCTTGTTTTCTCCTGCTCTGAAGGGTAGGACTCGAACCAATGGATTCAAGTTGCAAGAAAAGAAATTCTGATTAAACATCAGGTAGAACTCTCTGACAAGTAAGAGCTGTTTGACAGTGGAACGGACTCCCTTGGGAGGTGATGGACTCTCCTTAATTGGAGGTTTTTAAGCAGAGGCTGGATGGCCATCTATCATGGAAACTTTTGCTGAGATTCCTGCATTGCAGAGGGTTGGACTAGATGATCCTTGGGGATCCTTTAGCCACACTGGGTGCTGCAGGGGGCGCCACAACAATGCTGTGGAACGAGGGAGAGAGAAGGGTGGGTGCTGAAATTTAGCATTGCACAGAGTGCCATTGAAATTTGAGAGTCCGCCTTAGGCCACAAGATCCCTTGCTATCTGCAAAGGGACAGCTGCATTTGAGCATGCATAGGCACTCTCTAGGGACGTGGGTGGCGCTGTGGGTTAAACCACAGAGCCTAGGACTTGTGATCAGAAGGTCGGCGGTTCGAATCCCCATGACGGGGTGAGCTCCCGTTACTCGGTCCCTGCTCCTGCCAACCTAGCAGTTCGAAAGCACGTCAAAGTGCAAGTAGATAAATAGGTACCACTCCGGCGGGAAGGTAAACGGCGTTTCCGTGTGCTGCTCTGGTTTGCCAGAAGTCATGCTGGCCACAGGACCCGGAAGCTGTATGCCGGCTCCCTCGGCCAATAAAGCGAGATGAGCACCCAACCCCAGAGTCAGTCACCTAATGGTCAGGGGTCCCTTTACCTAGGCACTCTATGCAGGTGGGACCAACCCCCAATTGCACAGTGGTCCCAGTTGCACGGAATGCCTTTCTACGAGTTGAGAGGGGGCCAGGGGTCCCTCATCTCCCACTTCTTCAGCGGAGAAGAAACCGGCCCGGGCAGCTGCAGCAGCAGCAGCAGGGACCAAGGGCCGCGCTTGCCTTGGCGCGGATCGGCTCATCACCGTCTCCGGCTGCTGGAGCGCGCGCGAGTTATCGGCGAGGCCGGCTCCGCCTCCGCCTCGACGGCAGCATCAGTATTCCAGAGCCATTGGCAGCCAGACGCGCTCCGGCTGGGAGCCGCCGCTGTCCTCGCGTGAACCCGGCTCCTTGGCTGCCGCAGAGGGAGCCGGGGGCGCGCAAGGCTAAGGCTGAGCGAGAGAGAGAGAGAGAATGAGAGAGAGAGGCGGGCAGATTGATAGACGCCCCCTCCCTCCGCTAGAGGCAAAAGAGATGCCGCAAGCCTATCCCTCCCCCTCCCCACACCAGGTTTGTAGGAGGGGGGCGAAGGGGAGGGCGCCCCCCAAATAACCGTCCGCAGACAGAGAGGGAGACTGGAAAGGTAAGATTCGGAACGAAGAAAGGAAACCAAGGGAAAGGAATCCACCCCCCACCAAAAAAGGAGGGGGACACCAGTAAGGGGGAGATGGGGTGGAAGACGGCAGTGTATGGAGGCGGGCCCGATCCTGCGCTGGTTTACTGGGAAGTAAGCCTCGTTGACTGACTGGGCTGGACTGGGATGGGATGGGGGCGGGGGCTTCCAGAGGTTTGGGCCTCCAACTCCCCTCAGCCCAGCCGATGACAGGGCCGATAGGGGGTTGCAGCGCACAACCTCTAGGGGGCGCCAGGCTGCCGAAGGCAGATTCTTGGTAGATATGCCCAGGAAGTCCTGGTTATTCTATGGAGTGGCAGTCGTGGCTCTGCTCAGCTACCGCGGAAGGGGGTTGGGGGTGGGAAGGAGGAGAGGACTGGCAAACTCCAGGGCCCCCTCCCTTCTCCAGGGAGGCTTCGCAGGCCTCCTTGACCTCTGGGGAATCGGGGAGGCCCCGCCGTGTGAGTGACCCTGGATGGGGATACAAGCTTTAAAGGCGAGGGGAGAGGAGGAGGTGGGGTGGAGCGATTACCTCCTTCCTCACCGCCCCCCCCCCGTGACATCCATCCCTCCCCCGCAGCTGCTCGTTTATTCTCCACCCCACCCCACCCGTAAAGTTAGCCACGACCTCGGTCACTGTCCTTCTGCTTGCAGGTAGGAAACAGAAAGCGACCCGAGGAGGGCATTGAGACCAGACAAAAAAGAGCACCAACGTAACCAGCTGCTGCTGCTGCTGTTGTTGTTGTTGTGGTCGTGTGTTTTGCTTCCACTTTGGGTGTAGGGTGAGAGGGGAGGTCAATGGCCGAAGGTGTCCTCCGCGGAGCTTGTTTTGACATATTTCGTGCCAGTCCCCTGAGCCTCGTGCGTCAACGAGGAGAGATCCTGCCGTACTCGGGGGGGGGGGCAAGGTGTAATTATTATCGAATAAGCTTATCTACGAACAGCCCCACAAGCAAATGAAAGGGCGCGTTGTAGAGGGGTGGAGAGGGGGGAATAGCAAGCCTCGATCTCGCTCTGCCAGCCAGCAGCTTGGCCCCTTCTCAAAAGTTGTCGTCATTATTATCAATATTATTACTTCCCTGCAATGGCGCTTTCCAAAGTTACATAAGCGGAAGGCAGATGCCTGCCCCGGGGAGCTTACAGTCTCGAATTTCGAGGAGGAGGACAGGAGGAGTTAAGGAAAGGGATGCGATGGGGGAACGCAGGTTTGCCGTGCTGATTGATTGATTGATTGATTGATATTGTTTTTAAATATTCCTTGACGGGCTAGCTCCTTCATCGTTTTGCAGACTCCCGCTTGTTTTCACCTTCCACCGAAAGATAATAGAATCGTAGAGTTGGAAGGCACCCGGAGGTCATCTAGTCCAACCCCCTGCAATGCAGGAATCTCATCGAAAGCATCCATGAGAGATGGCAATCCAGCCTCTGCTTAAAAACCTCCAAGGAAGGAGAGTCCGCCACTTCCCGAGGGAGACCGTTCCACTGACGAACAACTCTTACCGTCAGAAAGATTAAACACCCTAAAGTACCAAGTCATGGCGACCTCTTTCCAATACCCCCTGAGCCATGGGCGTAGCGGGGAGGGGGGGCAGCGGCCCTGGCTAAAGCAAGTAAATAAATAGAAATACAGCTCCGTTCTGCCTTCCCTCCCCCAACATAAATCCTGGCTGCATGCCCTGAGCAAGTGAAATTGGCCGCCGCTCCAGCTTTCAGCGCCCACGTTTGTACACGCTAAAGCGCTGCAGATGCCAGATCTAGAAGTCGTCAGAACAGCAGCGCCCGGGGGGGGGGGGGACCGGGTCAGGAACGGGTCGGCTCCCGACAAAGGGGCGCGGAGGGGGGGAGAGGAGAGTCGTGACTCGTCAGAACCGGTTCTCGTTTGCGCTACAGCGCCTTCGATGTACATAGGCTTGCTCGACGAGTTATGGTTTGTCTCTGGGTCTGAAAACTCTAGATTCTCTCTTCTCCGGCCTTTCCGTCTAATCTCCTTGGTGGGCGTTGCCTTTGCAGTTTGTAATCGAAACCTCTCCCCCTCCCTTTTTCTTTATTGGCGTCCGAATATATATATTCGGGTGTGCTATATTTATTTCTATAGTTATCCCAAAAAGCGAAAGGTCCAAAGTACAAATTAATCTAGCGTTGCGTAAGGGTGGGAAGTTAGGTCCCTGCCTCCTAGGAGCTTGCATTTCGATCTTGCGTGTAGATGGCTTGCATTTATATGGCAAACGGGGGGGGGGTGCCAGGGGGTGACAAAAAAAGATGCAAAGCAAGTGGGGTCACAGCACAGCAGCAGACCGGTTTCCTCGGGAGTAAATCCAACTGCTTTCGATTATCCTTACTCCTGAATAAATTGTGGGCTGTAATCTTAAACCTGGTGAAAAATCGGGCGTTAGGATTAAGATAACGTTTTAGGAGGGGGTGCTTAGCGGTGGTGTACGTATGTACCCCAAGTACTTATGCACTTGCTTGTCAGTTTCCGCGTCCACGTGCCAAAGACAAGTTCCTTCCTCCCCCGCGTTCAAAGCCTGAGCCCTTTAAAAAATAAATTAAAAACGCGTTGATTACAACAACAGAAGGGGGAAAGGCTTGAAAACCACGGGAACGCAAGCTCGAACACCTCGGAATCGAATCAGGCTCAGCAGGAGGTGATGGGAAGGAACACTGTCTGCGTGTCCTTTCCTGTATCCTGTGTTTGAAAAGAAAGATGCCTGCCAGCCCGCTGTGCAAAGCGGAGAGGACCGGGAGTACAACAGGGCTGGGCACGATCCGACCGCGAATGGGCGCGTCTAAGGCCAATGAGCAAGTCCCCATACTTACTCACTTGCTTCTGAGTACGTAAGTATTAGGACTGTACGCTAAAAAGTCCCATGGGTTTCAGCAGAAGCTTTTAAGCCCTTTCTTAAGTCCCATCCGCGGTACCCACTGGAACTTAAAGATGCTTAGCTCTTCCTCTCCATCCTCCTGTCTGCCTCGGCACACGCAAGCCCACCTCCCCTTTAAAAAGAAATCAATGGGTAAGGTTTGTATTAAGTACCGCACCAGCTTTGGCTCCTCAGCACCGAGCAGGTCACTGTCTGAATTCTCTGCAAAACGGGACTGGTGGGTTGGAGAGGAGATCTATAGAAAACGCTTGGTAAGGTCCTGCGCACCCTCATTCCCCAAAGCAGAAGGGTACAGGGAATGTCAATTCCCTTGAATTCAGAGCATAGGGTCGGGCAGGCAACTTGTGCCTCTCCCCCGCCAAAGCTGTTGGACTCCAGAGCCCATCAACCGCAGCAATCACGACCAGTGGTCAGGGCTGATGGGAGTTGGAGTCGAACACCAAAATTGGTGGTGTGTATTTCGAGCTGTAGTGTATTTGATAGTCAACCGCTTAGATAATGCCAGTCTGAAGCGGTATACAAGTATATACAAAAATATTAATAACATCTGGGACAAATAGGAAGGAAGGAAGAAGCAGCTGCAGAAATATAAGATGCAGGGCACTTGGCTTGCCAGTAGTACATGTGAAAAGGATCCAGGGGTCTTATAGTAGACCATGAGTCAACAGTGCGATGCAGCAGCACAAAAAAAGATAATCCAGGCTGCATCAACAGAAGTATAGTGTCCAGATCAAGGGAAGTAATAGTATCTCTCTATTCTGACTTGGTCGGACCACACCTGGAATACGGGTCCAGTTCTGGGCGCCACAATTTAAGAAGAATATTGACAAGCTGGAACGTGTGCAGAGGAGGGCAGCCAAGATGGTCAAGGGTCTGGAAACCAAACCTTATGAGGAACGGTTGAAGGAGCCGGGTATGTTTAGCGTGGATAAGAGGAGAATGAGAGATGATAGCCATCTTCAAATATCTCAGGGGCTGTCACATGGAAGAGGGAACAAGCTTGTTTTCTCCTGCTCTGGACGGCAGGGCTGGAACCAAGGGCTTTTGCAAGAAAGGAGATTCAAATTAAACATCAAGAAGAACTTTCGGACAGTAAGAGCTGTTCGAGAGTGGAATGATTTGAATTCCCTCGGGAGGTTGTGGACTCCCCTTAAAGCAGAGGGTGGATGCCATCTAGCTGAGATTCAACTGTCATCAAGCTGAGATTCTTGCTTTGCAGGGTGGTGGACTAGATGACTCTAGAGGTCCCTTCCAACTCTATAATTCAATGATTCGATGATCTGGGAGACCACAGGTTGCCCATCCCTGTCTTAAACTATTGATCTTAATGGAACCTACTTCCAAAGTCATCCTGCAGGCTGTAACCCTATGTTTACCTTACAACGGGGAGCAAGTCCCGTTGATACCAACGGCTCTTCTAGCCCATACATAAATGTGTGCCTTGAATGGGGCTGTCAAAACGGCTAAGTCTCCAACGGAGAGGCAGGCATTGTAGTCGGATCTGGGCCATACGAACCCAAAAGTGATCCCTCCCGCCCCCCGCCCCCAGATGAAAGGGACTTGCTCCTAGGTTCACGACCTTCTTTTGATCCTCGGGACCGACCGATTCATTTGCAGGAGGATAATGACCCTCCCCGCAAAAGCAGCAGCAGGTGCCTACCGACGCATTCCCACCCCACACTTTAGAGTAGCGGCACTGTGTCCCGGACAATCCTTCCGAGAAATGTGGCAATAAATAAAGATCCGGAGCAACTCGGCGCTGGAGGCGGGAGGTGCGGGGGGGGGCGGAGGATGGAGCGGAGACTTTGATGCGCCTTTGAAGCCGACGCAACCCCGCACCCCACCCCCAGTGGCTCCGCGGGGAGAGGAAAAGGACTCGGCGTTGCAGAATCCGACCGCCCCTGCAGGCGATGCGGGAGGGAGGGAGGGAGCGCGCGAGCGCCGAGCTCTGCCTGGGATTGTAAGGACTTTATCCTCAGATGACTCCGCGGCCGCCTCCGCCTCCCTGCCGCCGGCTGCGCTTTCCTTCTCTCTGCTCTGTCTCCCAGGGCGCTTGCTAAGATGATTTTATAAAACCCGGTTCAGTGGTTATTGGTGTATCTTGTTAAAGGAGGGAGGGGAAGGGTTTTTAAAGGGAATATTTCTCTCTCTCCCACCCCTCTCAAGTCAAATCACCTGCTTCACCTCCTCCACATGTTTCAAACTCTCCCCCACCCCAAAAAAATATACCCCTCCGTTCAAGACTGCTTCAAACGTTACAGAGACCGGTGGCACGGTGCGTTCCAGGTTTAATTCCCGGCACCTCCAGTTAGGGCTGGGAGAGCCCCCCGTTTGAAACCGTGGATTGCCGCTGCCAGTCCGTGTGGGCACTGCGGGCTGGATGGACCAGTGGTCTGACTCAGTATAAGGGGGCTTCTCCTGCAACCCCGTGCCTCCCGCTGCTGCGGAAGCGAAATGCTTTCTCCCGCGCGCGGTCACTTTTTCTCCAGGTTCAGACTCTTTGCGTAAAGAGAACCCGCGCAGACCCACGCTTCTGTGCCTATTCCTACGGGGCAAAATCCACAGACCCCTTTATGTCACTGGGGAGGTTGGACGACCCTATCTTGATTTGTTTGCTTGTTACACTTACACCCCGCATTTCCGTTTGAAAAGCAAACCCACAGAGGCTAGCCCTAATATAACCCAATATCGCAAATAGTCTCAATGCACATAACATAATGCAATTAAAAACAACAAGACGCCATTCACTTCAACGCGAGAGATTGACGTGGCATGATCCTATACATGCCAGCGCAGAAGTAAATCGCTTTGAGATCAACGGGATTTATTTCCAGGGGAGTGTGTCTGGGATTGTAGCGCTTCTCTTGAAATGTGAGGCAGCCTTAATTTGTGTTTGTCCTTAATATTCATTGAAGATTTAATTCGCAACGTGTTGCGCGGTCCTGCTGATGACCGCTGGCAGGTATGCGCCTCTTCCAAAAAGGCACGCAGCCCGATCCTAGGTATATTGTTGACTCAAAACCCATGGGATTTACTCCCAGGAGAATGCGCCCCAGGTTACAGCCTTACTCGGATTACAGCCTCGCCTACTCTTTCGTGTGTTTAAGATTACAACCTTCGTTCAGTTGCGGTGGAATAATCGCTTCGTGGAAAGAAGGGACCCTTTTCTCCCTTAAAAAAAAGAAAAGAAAAGACCCCAACCATCAGTGCTCTTGCTAAATGGTGCTTGCAAGCTTCCCAGGAGTTTTGGTCTCCAATAATCTGTGTGGGATGTTGGGCGAGGAGGGAGGGGGCGGCCGAGGAGCCGCGTCCTCGTTAAAAGTTTATTTGCAATAAATGGAGTTCGGCGCGGGATCCATTAAAACATCCCTTTAATGTTTTCTCCCCGCCTCTGTCAAAACGCCCAGTTCTCCGAGATCCTATATCTCAGACCCAGAAAGATTTTGTGGCTTGTTAATCGCACCTGTCTTTCGTTTGCAGTTGTGCCCTTAGCCAAAGCGTTTTAGAAGTTCCGAGTCTGAGCGTTTATGTTTATTTGGCGCGCGCGCGCGTGTACCTCCTTCCCATTCTAACTTCTCCGTCGCATTACTATTTATTTATTATAAGATGTTTGGATCAGGGCGAGTGTGCGGGGAGTCTGGATGCCAATCCCTGTTGGCCCCTCTATACATTCCTCTCTCTCTCCACACACACCCGCCTCTCCCCAGTCTCCTGAAGCGGCTTCACTGGCTAAATTTAAGCGCTCCTTTTGGGATTGTTGATGCTCTGCAGAGACGATTCGGCTCGAGTTTAATCTCCGCCGGTGCTTGACTTTTGGAGATCGTATCGCTTTATCGCCGGTGGTCCAACTCAGTTTGACGGGTGCTGGGTCGGAATCTGCTGATTCCAGGACAGTCGGGATCCGGTCCTGAGTGTTTCTGGATTCCTCGAGGCTCTGCGTGCTAAAGACCCGTAGAGCAGTCGGTCCCCTTTGGTTCCCTTAGAAAAAAATGAAGTTCAAAGTGATCCAGTGAAGGTCATTTTACTAACTGATGGGTTAGCAAACTAGAGAATTCTATATAGCTCCCCACCCCCATTGCTTTGTTTACCATGAAGCCTGACGAAGAACCCAGCATAACCCAAAAGCTTGCCTCTCTATTATGTGACAGTTTGGTTGGCTTCATAAAGGTATTGCCTCGCTATACATTTGGGGGGTGCTTTTTATGGAGCAACACGATCACCTTTAGTTCTTCAGGCAGAAATTCATTTAGGCGGCGGGGGAGAGAATTCGGTTCATATTCCAGACCTAGTTTTCTTTCCTTGTTTCGGACAACTCTGCCTTAGCTGGGAAATGTGATGCTTTTCTCCCCCAAACAAAACGGTCGAGGAAACAGGTCGGATCGTTTGGCAGTCAGAATCAGTGCGGTGCTTTAAGGCCCCGATTCCAAGCGTCTTTACTCGCAAGTAAGTGCCAAGGATCCCACCACGCCACCTCCAACAACGCCATCCGGGGCGTTTAGTTCCGAGGAACACGTGTATGATCTGATGGAGGGCTGCGATCCTAGACACCCTTGGGGGAGTAAGTCCTGTTCAACTTACTTCGGGGTACACGTGCATAACAAAGGCAGCTCTCTAGAAATAAAATAGGGGGTAATTGTGTTAAGTTTGTTGCAGCAAAAAAAACCCAAAAAGGTTTTGGGGGTACCGTGAAGATAAATGCTCAACCCGTTCCGGTGGATGTTTATTCAGAAGTAAATACCCGTTGAGTTCAATGGGACTTGCTAGGTAATTGTGAATAACGGCCTGCACCCATGCAATGCGATCCTGTGCATATTTTCTCAGAAGTAAGCCCCACGGTGGTCAGTGGAACTTACTCCCAGGTAAATTTGCACAGAAGTGCTGCTTTAGATTTCTATTCAAAGACATTGATAAATAATAATTAAAAACTTATGCAACAATCTCCTTGTTGTTTTTTAAAAGAGGCTTTATTATGATTCGCATTATTCTAACCGAAATCATAGAATTGCAGAGGTGGAAGGGGATCCCAAGGGTCATCCAGTCGAACCCCTTGCATTGCAAGAATCTCAACTAAAGCATCCACAACAGATGGCCATCCAATACCTGCTTTAAAAATCTCTAAGGAAGAAGAGGAGGGAGGGAGGAGAAATTAGTATGACTCACTCCAGAATGAATGCATTTTGTGGCTACCAGGCTATATAGGACAAAAAGTTATTTCCTACAGAGCGCGCCCATCTTTTCGGGTCTTGGCTATTTGCACAGCACATCTACAGATGCGCGACCGCAACTGTTGCCCCGCGATGATGACACAACCTTCTGCAATGTAGTAAACTGCGCTTTCTCCGTCGGGCTTCGGAAAACTGCTCTTGCTGCGGAGCGGAGAAGCCAGGGCTGAGGTTGGTTGGCCACTTTGTTCGGCTCCTTAGTCAGTGGTGCCACCTTGACACCTCTCAGAGCAGCACCCAGTACAACGTTGTACTCCACAGACCGACCTCTCTCTCTCTCTCTCTCTCTCTCTCTCTCTCTCTCTCTCTCAGAGACACACACACACACACACACACACACTAGGGAGGTAGGAGGAAGCAGAAGGTGTCAGATTTAATCCCCGCCACTTCCAGGTAGGGCTGGGAATGTCCCCCATCTGAAACCTTAGAGGGCTTCTGCCAGTCAGTGTAGACAATACTGAGTTCGATGGTCTGACTCAGTTTCCTTTGTCCCTGTTCAGTTGTGGGGTCGGGATTCCCAAGGGTGACATTGAAGATGTCCGGTTTATAACGCCCCACTACAATCCCAAAATGGAATTAAGATTGCCGGAAGAAATATCAACAACCTCAGATATGCAGATGACACCAACCTTGATGGCAGAAAGTGAGGAGGAATTAAAGAACCTTTTAATGAGGGTGAAAGAGGAGAGTGCAAAATATGGTCTGAAGCTCAACATCAAAAAAACTAAGATCATGGCCACTGGGCCCATCACCTCCTGGCAATTAGAAGGGGAGGAAATGGAGGCAGTGAGAGATTTTACTTTCTTGGGCTCCGTGATCACTGCAGATGGTGACAGCAGTCACGAAATTAAAAGACGCCTGCTTCTTGGGAGAAAAGCAATGACAAACCTAGACAGCATCTTAAAAGCAGAGACATCACCTTGCCAACAAAGGTCCCTATAGTTAAAGGTATGGTTTTCCAAGTAGTGATGTATGGAAGTGAGAGCTGGACCATAAAGAAGGCTAATTGCCGAAGAATTGATGCTTTTGAATTATGGTGCTGGAGGAGACTTTTGAGAGTCCCATGGACTGCAAGAAGATCAAACCTATCCATTTTTAAGGAAATCAGCCCTGAATGCTCACTGGAAGGACGGATCCTGAAGCTGAGGCTCCAATACTTTGGCCACCTCATGAGAAGAAAAGACTCCCTGGAAAAGACCCTGATGTTGGGAAAGATGGAGGGCACAAGGAGAAGGGGACGACAGAGGACGAGATGGTTGGACAGTGTTCTCGAAGCTACCAGAATGAGTTTGACCAAACAGTGGAAGACAGGAGTGCCTGGCATACTCTGGTCCATGGGGTCACGAAGAGTCGGACAGGACTAAACGATTAAACAACAACAACTATCATTAGAAAAGGCTGGAAGCGGGCAGTGGATGGGCGGCGGGGCGGTTATGCCTGGGACTGGTGGTGGTGGGAACGAGACTAAAACCGAATCCAAATGTGATGGGAAGCGATTCGGCAGCGGAAACGGGATCTCGTGGTTGGACGTTCCCGACGCAGCGAGGTGTTAGGATGCGAGTGTTCCATATGGTGCAAAGGATGGCGCTAACGGGGTGGATTATCCAAAGATAATCGAGGCTAAATTTTGGCAGGGGTGTGCCAGAAAGAAGGAGAGGCAGGGTTGCAGACAGGTATGGGTGCCAGCAAAATGAGCGGCTCTTTGGTTTGGTTGCAGCTGGGGTGCCACCATGGGAAAAGAGAGGTCAAATGTGTTGGGGGCGGGGGAAGAAGAGGGAAAGGTGAAGAGGACTGAGAAAGTCTTCTCCCCACCCCGTTTCCCACGATCAGCCTCGACTGCGCGTCCTATCCTCAGCTTGTTTATTTTGCACATTGAAACTTTGCCGTGTCACGAAGCAGGAGCTGGCTTCGTAGCCAACTAGAAACCCCAAATCATAGAATCACAGAATTGTAAAGTTGGAAGGGACCCCAGCGGTCATGTAGTCCAACCCTCTGCAGTGCAGGAATCTAATCAGAAAGAGGAAAACCGAGCGGGACATATTTATAACTGGGGGACGGGGTTCCAAGCCAGCGCTGTAGTGCGCGTGATGCTGAAGCCAGACGTGAAGGCACAGTTGCGCGCAACTTTCTCTCGCTTCCGTGCGCGATGTCGCTGTTTTGTTTGAACCAAAGCACCTCCGGAGCGCTGGCGAATTAAGCCGAGGCTAGCAGGCAAGGTGGGAAGAAAGACCCTGTCCGGCTAAAGGCTTTACCTGCCGGGCTTTTTAAGACAAGTGAATTTGATTTAATTTTTTTCCCCAAATCTCTTTCAAAACCGCATACAACGAAGTTAGGTCTCAGGAAAACCCAGCGCTATGTTAGGGGAGGAGTCTGGGCAGAGAAGCACCGTCCCCACACTTGTGCGGGTGTTAGGGGGTGGGTGGGGGTCTTCCTACAGGTGCGCAAATCCCTTTCGCTCGTGGCGAGGTACTAGCAGCAGCTTGGGGGGGAGGGGCGTGTAGTAGCATAAGCGAAGGAAGTGGCTCACCCGCCAATCGGCAAAGGAGCACGTGGAATTGTTCGGGGTTCAAGCCTCAACGAGAGCGGCTTGTATTCAGAATCAATAGCAGCCCCGGAAGGAACTTTAATTCTCCCGACCGGCTCGCCTCCTGTGTCTCTCTTTCCCAGTTTTTTGTTGTTGTTTTTTAAAGTTCTCGGAACGTTCGAAATTCGAACGCCGCACTACTCTTTCGAACGCAAAACGAAACACAACAGCTGAGCAAACGCGTGGGCGTGGCGCGTGGGAGTTAAAAGCGGCGCTCAGCGCTGATGTTCCGCGTATCTCCGCGTTCGGATTTCGAATGTTCGCGGAACAACTACCCGCATTGATGGAAGTAGCTAGGATTTTTAGGGGGGGCAGGCCTTTTGTTGGGGGGGGGACAGAACCTCAGTTTGCTATGTACAGTATTTTTATTTATTTTTATTTATTGAAGGGGCAGCTGTCCCTCCCTGCCGCCCCTTGGCCACGCCCATGCCCATATTTCGCTGTTTTCCCAGACAGATCAAAAAGATTGGGGGGGGGGACGACAGGAAGCAGGGCGCTTCTTAGGTGGGACCCCAGCACCACCATATCTGAAGGTGAGATGTGTGCGTCTGTGCACATCTTTGAGCTGCGATTGACCTAAGCTGATAAACTCGCGTCTTCCCTTCAGACGTTACCTGGGCATTCCTTGCGGGGACATCTTTTTTACTAGTGTGTGAGGCGGCCTTCCGAAATGTGCCAAGGAGACTGAGGGAAGGGGGCGACTCTAATTTCAAAGGGGAGCAGAACGTGCAGGGAGGTTCAGCATCCCTCCTTTCGCTAATTGGAAAGGTTAGGGGGATGGAAGACGGGGAGGGGGTTTAGCCTACATTTGTGGCCTGCACAGTCCGGAAAAGGCTTTCCTTTGGAAAACTGGAAGAAGATTAGCTTGGTCTTCCTCAGCAAGATCCAAAGTCTTTAAAAACCACTTCTGCTGTTTTGTTATTATTGAGATTTTATCTTTTCTCACAGAAGGTTAAATGGGGAAAAGTAGGCTGCAAATACACTGAAGTTGCAGTGTTGATATATTCTTACTTGGTGGGGTGTAAACCCCTCTAAACTCAAAGAGCCTTACTTCTGAGTAAACAATTAGGGCTGTTCTGTGATTTCAGCAAGTACATTCCAAAGTAAGTCTTGCTGAATGCAATGGAGTTTACCCTTCAGTTGGTGTATGCAATTAATAATGATGATAATAATAATAATAATAATAATAATAATAATAATTAATAATATAATAGTAATAGTAATAATAAAATAGAATTTATATACTGCCCTATACCCGGGGGTCTCATGGCGGTTCATAGAATAAAAGCAAGACATAAAACCACAAAATACCTATTAAAAAAACAACACCAACCCAATAGCCCTTCTGTTCTTGCAGGTAGTCGTAAGGGAGGGTTTCATTGGAATTGGTGAGACTTATTCAAAATCAGTCTAGCTGGGTGAAGAAAGAAACTACTAGCCAGAAGATTCCTACTGATTAGTTAGTCAAAATGACTGTACTGTTATCCATTACAGAGGAATAGCCATGTAAGCTTGTTGCAACAATTACAAAAAGGAGCTTTATGCCTTAGTCATTAAAATGACTCCCGGGTTTGCAGTGCAATTTTATGTATGTATACTCATAAGTAAATCCTATTGAATCCAGTGAGCTTTACTTCCAGGTAATTGGGTATAGGACTGTAGCCTTATTGCTGGCAGTCAGCTTTGTGCTCCAATGCTAGACTGTCCACAATTATCTTTCTCAATCAAACTGATGCATGATGCAACTGATAAAGGGAGCCTTATATTGCAAACCCTCCTGGCCCTCTCAGAATTATATCCCACTGAGTTCAATGAGCTTTATGTCCATATCTGTGTGTATGGCAGGAATTGCCAGTGTAGTGCCTACAGCAGTGGCGTAGCGTGGGTTGTCAGCACCCGGGGCAAGGCAAGTAATTTGCGCCCCCTAACCCGTGGATTTGCGCCCCCTAACCTGTGGATTTGTGCCCCCTAACCTTATCCCCCAGATGTTGCACCCGGTGCGGCCGGCCCCCCCTGCACCCCCCACGCTACGCCACTGGCCTACAGAGACTTTCTCCTGTGCTTACGGGATCCCTTCGCCCACCACTGGCCCCAGTATCTGTTTGGTTGCAGGGTATGTGGCACCCACAATCATTTCTCCAGTTTACAAATGTGTCCATGGGCTCCACACCTATCAGGACCACAATAGCATTCAGAAAGCTGTTCATGGCAGATTAACTTCAGCTGTCAGTCTTTGTTTCAGCGGCAGTTGATCAGTTTTTAGCCTGCCTGATACAGGTAGGTCAGGGGTCAGCAAACTTTTTCAGCAGGGGGCCGGTCCACTGTCCCTCAGACCTTGTGGGGGGCCAGGCTATACTTTGGGAAAAAATAATGAATGAATTCCTATGCCCCACAAATAACCCAGAGATGCATTTTAAATAAAAGCACATATTCTACTCATATAAAAATATGCTGATTCCCGGACTGTCTGCGGGCCGGATTTAGAAGGTGATTGGGCTGGATCCGGCCCCCGGACATTAGTTTGCTTACCCATGAGGTAGGTTGTTTTGCTCTGGTTGCTGCTGTTTTTATTCTCTTGTTTTCTGTGGAGTTTTAAAATATGGCATTTATGTTGAAATATTCCGTGTGATGTTTTTGTTTGAGTTTTAAGCCTAATTGCTGCACGTCACCTAGAAAACTTGAATTAGAAGATGACACAGAAATGCAAATGATATTTTAATACCTGTACTGTATAAATAAATTCAGACTCGTTTTCCCACAGAGGCTCAACAAAGTCTGATCTTATGCATCTTCCAGAAGCAGCGTAACTAACACACACCTTCCCAAACTGCCTTTTAATGATGCGGGATGGGGTAGCATAATTAGCAAGTTGTTCTTCAAGCCCTTGGGTTAAGTCCAATTACGTAAATAGTGTGTTCTATATAGGGCTGCCTTTGAAGACAATGTCGAAACTGCAGTGAGTTCAAAATAATGCTCCATGACTAACTGGGAGCAGGAGATATTATATTACACGGATTCCTCACCAAGCTCACTGACCCTCAGTCTATTTCCAAGCTCAGTTCAAACGGCTGGCTTTAGGTTCTTTAATGCATTTCGCAGCTTGGGACAAGGGTGCACCAATGATCCCCTGTCCCTACATGTGTCTGCTCACATAGACATCTTTAACAGTTGGTCTTCTTTTTTTAAAGCACCCTAGAAATTCATTGTTGAAAGGCAATGTATAACAAATAAATAAACATGAACAGGCAATGCTACCTTTAGACACTGGGTGCAAGGGAGCCTCAGATCACCCCATCCTGAATAGTTTTTGCAGTTCATGGGGTCTGTGGTTTAGTTTCTCCAAACTCTATTTTCTTTGCTGACACTGAATAACATTGTATGCTTTCTCCTCTTAACTTGACATGCCAATCAAATGTTTCCTTTCTGAATCAAAGGAAAGCAAAACTGTACTGCGCTCATGTTCTGTTACGGACAGGACATCCTAAACCCAAATCTATTTACTTTTCTTCCAAATTAGGGAAAGGAAACAGTACTCTCGCCATAAAACCTCACTTTCTTTTCTGGGGGGTGGAAATTCTTGCCACTCAGAAATGAAACAGAAACTTGTTTACACTTGATGGCCCAATCGCAGCTGTCTTGCCAATTTTAGAAAAGAGGAGGCTACATCTGACATTTTTCGGGAAACGGATAAGAGTTGTTGTTTTGTTCCACTGCAACAATTGTTCTGCCCATATTTAACTTTGCTCTTTAAACTACAGCTCCCTTCACATCTTTAAAGGCCCGAAAGAGATTAAAATAAAGGGTAATATCTGAACTCATAATTTAGTCTGGTAGTATAGTCCGATTTCTAGGTAAAACTGTTGAAAGTATCTGCCAATGAAAGAAAAAAATGGGGGAAAGAAATTCTGCAGTGGCCAAATTTTCTTTTATTATTATCTTATTGCCACCTCCCCATCTCTCAATGCTGCTTATCCCCATATTACAAACAGCTTTACCTGCTATGTAAATCCTGCATATTAAGCTACTGTCAAAGATGCAGGAGTTGACCATGTTAAGACACTAATAGGGAACCTCTTCACCTCAGCATGCCAACATCCTTTTCTCAACAAACCCCATAGGCCAAGTCTGACAGGTGGGCGGGGCTAGCAACCACCAGTCTTCTGGTGTTACCATCATGTCAAGTGACAACACTGCCTCTGAAGTGCATTTTCACCACTTGGCAATACACTTCAAAATGAAAGCTGTGCCTTTACCTGCCTCCCCCTGGCATCACCTATGACATCTGAGGTGGGGCAGGTGGGTGTGGTTTTGAGGGGGAAGTCCCATGGCTCAGATCAGGACCCCTGATCACAAATGGTAAATGTTGCTTTCTAGTGAGTGTGCAACCTGGCCTGCAACACTGGTGGGGGGTGGCTTGCGTCTGATGACCGACACAAGGTTTTTTGGGGTTTCTGAGGCAGAAAATTGAAATGGCACCTCCATCGCAGGTTCACAGTCACATGGGAAGGTCTGCGCTTAGGTGAAGGTAAAGGGACCCCTGAACATTAGGTCCAGTCGTGACCGACTCTGGGGTTGCGGCGCTCATCTCGCTTTACTGGCCGAGGGAGCCGGTGTACAGCTTCCGGGTCATGTGGCCAGCACAACTAAGCCACTTCTGGCGAACCAGAGCAGTGCACGGAAACGCCGTTTACCTTCCCGCCAGAGTGGTACCTATTTATCTACTTGCTTTCGAACTGCTAGGTTGGCAGGAGCAGGGACCGAGCAACAGGAGCTCACCCCGTCACAGGGATTCGAACCGCCAACCTTCTGATTGGCAAGTCCTAGGCTCTGTGGTTTAACCCACAGTGCCACCCGCACCCCTAGGTCTGCGCTTAATGGCATCCAATTCTACCATCTGAGCCGGTTTCCACAAATTGCCTCATATATCTCTCCCCCCCCCCATCCCCAGTAGCATATTCTTCCTTTTAGAAAGGAAATGTGTTCCAGAACTTCGAGTACACAGGGCAAGCTGCAGTTCAGCCCATAACATGCAGGGCAGTTTATGATCTGTCACCTCTTAAATATGTGTCTCACTCCTTAAATACCTTGCAATCATTCCATATAAACAATATTTTGCGGCAAGTCTTCTGCAAGGTAATTAGGGGGTTGAATTCCTTTTTTCTTTGGGTATGGGGGGGGGAATGAGGAATGCTTCCCCCCGCAAAAAAAAGTGCACCACAATGTACTAGAGGAGGTTAAGAGGATATCTTTTAAGAGACCAGCTTGTGGCTGGAAAAACAAAGTGATCTGTTCTTTGAGCCAAAAGGATTCAGAGGAAACTTCTTCTTTTTTTAATCTGACAGATAAGTTTGTCTAGTTAAAGCAGGGATGGGCAACCTGTGGTCCTCCAGATGTTGTTGAACGGCAACACTCTCATCATTCCTGACTCTTGACCAAACCAGCTGGTGCTGATGGGAGCTGGGGTCCAACCACACCTGGAGAGTCACAAGCTCCCTGTCCCTGAATTAAAGGTTATCAAAATGATCTAGTAATCCTCTGTTTGTGACAGCAGAGTTGTGTGCCCAACATTGCTCAGTAAATAGTCCATTGAAACAAAAGGGACAGTCAATCTGCGCTCAGTCAGTGCCCACTTGTCTGCCTTTTAACAACCAATCCAGGAGGTGACGCTGGCTGTCAGCTTCCTCTTCCTTCATTCCAGAACCCAACAGGGAGGAGGATGGGGACAAAAGTAGAATTAGTTGGCTCTGCCTGTCATTGGTTCTAGCGCCACCTGCTGTTGGCCTCCTGCCTCACAGCCTGCCAGTCCTAATGGACACCGGTCACTCACCACTGATAGGCACAGAGCTCTATGATATTCTGTAGTCTTGTAGGGGTGAGGCTGAGCCACTGATGGATACGCATGAGGGAGGAAAGAGCTTGATTTCATTTGCAGCATTTATTGTATTTTACTGTAATGTGGTTTTTAGTGTTATCAGAGAACTTTTCTTTTTCTTTTTCTTTTTTTTGGTTATGGTCTATTACTTGCAGGCGTAAATAAAATAAATGTACACATACTTGAAATATGTGTGCCTGAATAAATAAATAAATACCGTATTTTTCTCTCTGTAAGATGCACCAGACCACAAGACGCACTAGTTTTTGGAGGAGGAAAACAAGAAAAAATATATTCTGAATCTCAGAAGCCAGAACAGCAAGAGGGATCGCAGCGCAGTGAAAGCAGCAACCCCTCTTGCTGTTCTAGCTTCTGGGATAGCTGCACAGCCTGCATTCGCTCCATAAGACGCACACACATTTCCCCTTACTTTTTAGGAGGGAAGAAGTGAGTCTTATAGAGCAAAAAATACGGTATCTGTTGAACTGCTTCTATCCTGTCCATAAAAAGGCAATCACAGTATCTGTGTCGTGTTGATCTCCAGAAGAAGCCAATTTTATTTTCAAAGAGAAGCAAGGTAGTTTGGAAGGACGATCACTGCATATTCACCCCACTTCTATATCCAGCAAATAGCTTCTATTTTTTTTTTAAAAAAGGAATGTTTCAAAAACCTGCAGAACCTGTTGGACCAGAGCCAATAGCAGGATGAAATGTGTGTCTTCACCAGGCAAAGCAATACATCAACTTCTTCAGTTCTCTGAATAAACTAAAGCCAGTCTCCAGCCTCCGTTATCTGAACCCAATCTGCAAAATTGTCTCTGGCACCGCTTTTCACTTCCCTGTTCAACAGGTTTTCGTGCAACAACATCTATGGACTGAGACCATCCGTTTACCACCAGTAAGCTGATTGTCTGCACCATTGTGCCAAGTGGCAGAAATAAATCTGTCACACACTGCTTCACAATATTTTGCTGATCAAGTGCAAAGAATGCCTGCTCTGTCATAAGCAGAGAAAGGGGAAATTATGTCATCTGACTATAGCATGGGTTGAGTGGTGATGTGGTGATCAATCATTGTCTTGGCACTATTGTGCTCAGCAGAGCAGATTTCCTGAATATCCTGCTCATATTACAAGTAGTTTATATTCTGCCACACTAAAAGTATGATCCGAAATGGGTTCATCCTTCCAAAACCAAAGCACAAGCCTTGATATAGTTGGCACACCCTTCCTCCAGGTGGATCAAGGCTGTGTATGTTTTTCCTCATTTTATCATCACAGCAATCCTGCAAGGAAGGTTAGGCTGAAAGATGCTAACACCAGTAGTAGTAAGTAGTAGTAGTAGTAGTAGTAGTAGTTGTTGTTGTTAATATCCTGCTCATCTGGCTCGGTTTCCCCAGCCACTTACAGGCCACCTAATGAGTTTCATAGATGAGTTTCACAGATGAGATTCTGTAATTCGCCAACAAATTTGACTGCATTTCTCTGGGTTTGAAGGATCATCCGCTTGTAAGAAAAATCTGCCAATAGACCATGTATCAAATTCCTGCTTTAGGCTAGTATTAATGTTTAATGCTCCAGAAAATTGGTAGGCTGTGCATGCTGTCTTCAGGTTTGGTGGTCCACCTATTTAGTTATATTGTATTTCTGCTTCCTGTACATCTAATTTGGCTATGCTGTTTGATCCCGCTGTGTAGATCCGCCTGTGTGTCTGTGTATTCTTTCCTGTCTTTATATGTCTATATAATAACCAATTTCTTGCATCATCTAAGAACAAAGCTTCTTTCTGCTTCAGACCTCTCTCCAGAAATTGCTCCAAGGAGGTTGGGCTTTGCACTGCACTCAGTCTTTTCAAGCACTGGACATGTGGATGTTCTACATCTGAAGACCCTCAACCAGGTGTCTTCAAGCAGAAGTTGGGCAGCCATTTGTTGGAAGATGCCCTAGCCTTGGATTTCATGCATTGATTGGACAAGACTCTATGAGCGTTACACAAGGCTCTATGACCCTTGGTGATGCTTCAGATGGGTCAACAAGCAAGTGCAAATCTAACAGTGCAGTCCTAGGTCACAACCACACTGTACATAAATAAATATCCAAATGGATGCATATCACCAGAAACATTATATACTTGCAAGGCAATCCTATGCAGCTTTGCTCATAAGTAAACACCATCATGTCAAATGAGGCTTACACTGTGCAGGATTGCAGCCTAAGAGTACAGTCCCATACAAACATACCTGGGAGTAAGCTTCATGGACCCCAATGGGACACACTTGTGGTGTGTGTGTGTGTTGGTCATTGTGCTGTAAATGGCTCAGCTGCTACCAGCATTCTAAAACCTTTGGGATTCCAAACTACAGCAAGCAATAAGCTCAGACGTCACTGGAACAACAGCAAACACGTAATTGTATTTCACAACCAGGTACACGCTGGATTATCTTGAAACCATGGAAGAGGGTCACACTAAGTATGATACAACAAGGGTTCCAGTTTAGGAAAACTGCTGGTTTGCACCTGCTTATCTCAAGCTGAAAGGCCAGATCTTAAAAAAAACAGCAAACACAAATCTATGGACCACAAGGTAATGTACAATCTAGTCATTACACAAACACACACTCATACATGCAAACACACTCCCCCAGCCATTGTGCAATAGAACATCAAGGCTTGGTTCTTTTTCCTGTAATACTTTCTGTACTACCAAAATGGGTGGATTTGTTTTTTTTTTAAAAAAAAAAAACATAGCATCATAGGAAATAGCTGCCCAAATCTGGATCTGCCCCACTCCGGAAATGCATAACGACATTATGATAGTAGTTTGTTCAATGTCTGAATGTGGCTGGAATTAGGGGTGGCCATGTGTCTTACTTTCCAAAAGCCAGGCATCTGTTGGAAAACCTGCTCTGTCCAAGACCAATATAAAGATAAAGAACGTTCTGCCCGGACACTGAGGTCCAGCTCCGAGGGCCTTCTGGTGGTTCCCTCACTGCGAGAGGCCAAGTTACAGGGAACCAGGCAGAGGGCCTTCTCGGTAGTGGCGCCCGCCCTGTGGAACGCCCTCCCATCAGATGTCAAAGCGATAAACAACTACCTGACATTCAGAAGACATCTGAAGGCAGCCCTGTTCAGGGAAGTTTTTAATATGTGACATTTTAGTGTATTTTTCATCTTTGTTGGAAGCCGCCCAGAGTGGCTGGGGAAACCCAGCCAGATGGGCGGGGTACAAATAAGAATAAATTATTAAATTATAATAAATTATAACCATCAGAAGTGAGAGCAGGTGAGCTCTCATAGGCAATAAGCAGCTGGACAGCGAACTGAATCAGCAGAGGAGTCACCTGGCCACAGTCCTCCCCCACTGTGGTGAGATGTATTTCTGTTCACATCGTAGGAATCATGCCAAATTTTAGGCATATACATCGACATATGCAAACTTTATGCAAATCTGGTCCTTTGTTGTTCTCCTTTTGTGGGGTGAGGCATTGCCTTTTTTGTGTCAACAAGCATGAGAACAGCCTTCCTGTGGGTTAAACCACAGAGCCTAGGACTTGTCGATCAGAAGGTTGGCGGTTCGAATCCCCGTGATGGGGTGAGCTCCCATTGCTCGGTCCCTGCTCCTGCCAACCTAGCAGTTCGAAAGCACATCAAAGTGCAAGTAGATAAATAGGTACTGCTCCAGCGGGAAGGTAAACAGTGTTTCCGTGCGTTGCTCTGGTTCTCCAGAAGTAGCTTAGTCATGCTGGGCACATGACCCGGAAGCTATACACCGGCTCCCTCGGCCAGTAAAGCGAGATGAGCGCCGCAAACCCAGAGTTGGTCATGACTGGACCCAATAGTCAGGGGTCCCTTTACCTTTGCTAGTTGAGCAATGAGAGAGTTCTGGGGCAGTAAAATAGACTGCACCACTTAGGACTGCAAAAAAACAAAAAACTAGATGAAGGGCGTAGGCTGGGCCAGACCCTTTATCCACAATGTGATTGGTTGTTGTCTTTAACTTGCATAGAGCTTGTGTTTGTTTGTTTGTTTGTTTGTTTGTTTGTTTGTTTGTTTACACAGGGGGGCTAAGCATTAAAATCAGACACCCCCTACTCATCATTTGAAATGGTACCACCTCCTCTAATAACTCAGGATTCTACCTCTTCCTGCTGCATGCATAAACTGAGACACAATACCATTTTTCTCACTCATCAAAAGTCTTTTTTTTATTATTTCATTTTTTGAGGGATTCAACTTTGTGGTCTTCCTGTCATTCTGTCCGCACAACCATTTCCGTTTGCCCAGTGGAACGGCCTCCCTTTTCCTTCCTGCACATGCTGTTTGGGGGATTCTGCAGACACCACCCTTCCCCAACTCTATTTGGGGGCTGCAGGCCACATTGGGGGTGAAGAGAAGGGAGTCCTGTTCACTAGTGGGATTCATGGCACTTTCTCCTGCTAGAGCACCTACTGATTTAGAATCATAGAATCATAGAGTTGGAAGAGACCACAGGGGCCATCGAGTCCAACCCCCTGCCAAGCAGGAAACACCATCAGAGCACTCCTGACATATGGTTGTTAAGCCTCTGCTTAAAGACCTCCAAAGAAGGAGACTCCACCACACTCCTTGGCAGCAAATTCCACTGTCGAACAGCTCTTACTGTCAGGAAGTTCTTCCTAATGTTTAGGTGGAATCTTCTTTCTTGTAGTTTGGATCCATTGCTCCGTAAAGATTTGAATCTTTACTATATAAAAATTAGCAAATAAGAAATATTTATTTGCAGATGGGGTTTATGTTCCAACCCTCGGCAGAGGTGATCTTGGAGTAGGTCAAATGTTATAAAATACAATCTAACAATAAAATGTAGTTTTTAAAACATCTCAGTAGTTCACACGTCATCTAACCCCAGTTCTATTCAGATGGTTTTGTAAAAGTTCTGGAGGACTTTAGCAGGTACTGAAAACTGGACAAAGATGCCAGCCAAACTTCTAAGAGGAAGTGTTCCACAGGCAAGTTGTCATTGCCGAGAAAGTCTTACTCTAGGTCAGAAATGTCCTGTCGTCAGATAACACTGACACTGTCCAAAGCTGGAGCTCCCCAGCTGACGTCAAAGCTCATAGAGGACAACACAGGGAAAGGCGAACTTTTAGGTAACCAGGTCCTAAGCTGGTTTGTACACAAACTCTACAGAATTTTAAAATCAGAATTGCATCATGAAGTTAAGTGATTTGTTTTCATTGTCTATATAATATGGAGCGATGGAGAGAATAAAGTTTTGTTTGGTCATGTGATGTCGTTGTAAATTTATCCACACCTCCAAACAGATCTTGAAATGGCTGGGTTGTCCATGTGCATAAGGTGGTTTCATCTCCAATGCAGAGACATGTAAGAAAGATGAAATAAAGGTAAAATAAAATGCACCTGAGTCCATTTATTCTTCAGGATAGAGTCTGAAGCTAGAAAGTGAAAGAAAGCCTACATAGACTTAAACAAGTAGGATTTGTACTTAGGAGAAATATCCTCATTTGAATTGCTTTCATGCGTCTATCTGTCATCCCAGAACATCAAACAGTGTATCACCTCCCCTGGTACCACCTCAAGCATATTATTATTATTATTATTATTATTATTATTATTATTATTATTTATAGCCCTCCCATCTGGCTGGGTTGTCCCAGCCACTCTGGGCGGCCCCCAACAGAATAATAATAATAATAAAGTAATAAAACATCAAACATTAAAGACTTCCTTAAACAGGGCCACCCTCATATATCTTCTAAAAGTCAGATAGTTGTTTATTTCTTTGACATCTGATGGGAGGGCGTTCTATACTTTTCAGTACAGGACAGCCCAGCTATTCAGCTGACGCTCAATGAACAGCAACTAATGGTGAGCTGCAAATGTCTCCCACATTTTCTCTTCTGCGTTAATTAAGGAGAAACTAAATAGCATTCAAACGTGATCAAAGGGAAGATAAAGGTTTGGTTAAATTCACATGGGTGGGCTACAGGGCTGTTTGTGTCATACCAACCTTAAATTTTTGAGGTGGGTGTGGGTGGCTTTCTCCCATTCTGTCAATCATCTCATTAGGGGGCTGCTTCCTACAGCCTTCTTGGATGTCCATGCTTCCGTTAAAGCCCAGAGGAAGACACCCTAACTCCACCCGTGAGGGGTTTTTTTCAGATTAGGAAGTGTGGGTAGTCAGGGAAGCTGTGGAGTGCTGGAGAAATGTTCCCTACAAAGAAAAATTCACCTCACAAAAGTGACAGATGAAAAGTAAGCTGAAAACCCCACAGCCACCAAAATCCTAAAGGAATTTGAAGGTATCCCAAGAATTATTTTAAAAAACAAAATAAAATTGTCCAGTAGCACCTTAGAGACCAACTAAGTTTGTTCTGGGTATAAGCTTCCATGTGCATGCACATTTCTTCAGATACACTAAAACAGAAGTCACCAGACCCTTATATATAGTGAGAGGGTGGGGTGGGGTTTTCTCAGGAGGGTAGTAGGAGATGGGTGACTGACTCAATGGTAAACCTGTTGATGACTGTTAATGACTGCAATTAATCCTACAGGAAAAAGCAAGGGATGGTATGCAGATGATTAGCATATGTAATGAGACAGGAATCCAATATCTCTATTAAGACCAGGTTTCTCCATAGTTTTCAGTTTAGTGATAAGTTGTAATTCAGCAATTTATGTAAGCTGGAAGAGGTGTGCATGCACACGAAAGCTTATACCAAGAACAAGCTTAGTTGGTCTCTAAGATGCTACTGGATATATATATAATATTATAATATATTTCGACTGCATCAGACCAACACGGCTACCTACCTGAATCTAAAACCATGAATTGTTGTTGTTTATTCATTCAATTTGCGTGCCTCTCTTCATCAGAAGATCACAGGGTGGCTCATAATAAAAAAAAAAACAGAATGAAAATATGGCTGAAGAATGGAAGCTTATTTCACAGAGGATGGAAACTTTTCGAAAAACCGGGGGATAGATTTGGGCACATCTCTCATGGCAACCCTTGGTCAAGAGAGGCATATCCCATAATATATGAACCAGCCCTCGGCTTTTAATCTGTTTGTTCCTGGGGATAAGAGAGGGGGGAAGTCATTCTTTTAGAGCAAAATCTGTATTAAAATCTGTATACACCTGGCGGTATACAGTTTGTATAGAAAGGCAATGCCTTGAAATTGTGGGTCACAGCAATAGTCTGTAGCCCCCTACTGGTCAATGTAATGTAAGAAACCTATATGATGAGTTAACTGTTTTGCATATGACGTCCCGTATTTGCTTGGATTTTATTTTTATTTAATTAGCACACATGCCTTGCCATCTGGAAGTGCCCTGAAAGTCCTGGTATATGTAAGCTGGAACAAAACAAAACAACCTATTTGGAAGGCTCTGCATGTGCCAGTCACACAAACATAGTGTGTTTGACATCTAGAAGCCAGATGGGGACTCAACCGATCCCTACTTTGGCTGCTGACGGTCCAATGGGAGAGTTCAGGTCAGTGTCACCCGAGCTCAACCAAAGCCAACAATGAGCTGGATCAGTCACAATTGCAATCCAGTTCCACTGATTTCAACAGGTCTACTCAGCATAACCAACCCAATGACTTTTTCCTTTTACTTTTGAAAAAATGTTTTCAAATATGGTGAGTAATATTTCATGCTATCTTTGACAAATTGTTTTCAAGGGTTCCTGATGTTTTCCAATGTTTTATTTTATTGGTTTTTTTCAAATAATAATAATAATAATAATTGTATTGTTTTGCTGTTTGTTGCCCTGACCTCCTTCTGGAGCAAAGGTGAAATATAAACTTAATAAACAAACATTTTAAAAGCTGATAAGTGGTGTCTAAATCTTTGGTTGCTTCAGAAAGACCTCCGCATACTGCTAATCGTATCTGGAGACTCAGGAAGGAATTTTCCTAAATATCAGATTGGGCCAGGAGCAGTTGGTGGGGAGGAATGTGTGGGAGAAGCGGAATGTTGAGATGTTCAGGCAGTCTGGGTGCAGCAGGAGAGCCAATCCTAGTGTAGCAGCGGGAGAGCCAGTGTGGTGTAGTGGTTAAGAGCGGTAGTCTCGTAATCTGGGGAACCGGGTTCGCGTCTCCGCTCCTCCACATGCAGCTGCTGGGTGACCTTGGGCCAGTCACACTTATTTGAAGTCTCTCAGCCCCACTCACCTCACAGAGTGTTTGTTGTGGGGGAGGAAGGGAAAGGAGAATGTTAGCCGCTTTGAGACTCCTTAAAGGGAGTGAAAGGCGGGATATCAAATCCAAACTCCTCCTCCTCCTCTTCTTCTTCTTCTTCTTCTTCTTCTTCTTCTTCTTCTTCTTCTTCCTGCTGGTGTGTCCACACCTCACTGCCCTGATAGCTTGGAAACCTTTTCTCACTGCCTGGCAGCAAATCTAGATTGGCCATTGTGTGCATGCTCAACAATGAACAACTGCCAATCCAGTGCCAGACTGATGTATAAGCTAAACAAGCTATGGTTTAGGGCCCCACTCTCTTGGGGCCCCCCAAATTTTTTTTAAAGGAAACAACACTGGATGTACATTTCCAAAATATAAGATAAAAAACAAAAAAAAACCTACATACAGCAACCATGTTTTGTGTTGTGTAGGCTCCTGTGATGTAAATAATGGGCCCCACATACAGTGGTACCTCAGGTTACAGATGCTTCAGGTTACAGACTCCACTAAACTAGAAATAGTACCTCGGGTTAAGAACTTTGCTTCAGGATGAGAACAGAAATTGTGCTGCGGTGGCGCAGTGGCAGCGGGTGGCCCCATTAGCTAAAGTGGTACCTCAGGTTAAGAACAGTTTCAGGTTAAGAACGGACCTCCAGAACGAATTAAGTTCTTAACCCGAGATACCACTGTATGGCATATATTCAACACAAAAAACAGTGACCATTTGTTGTTGACAAAGGACAGCCGGACATATAAAGGGCCCCATTACCTTCAGTGCCTTAGGGCCTCATCAAACCTAAATCTGGCCCTGTGCCAATTGCATCATTCCAATAAGAGCCCCTGTGTAAGACACACTTGTTTCTAAACATATGCCCCTTGCTTTCATGCTTTCTACTTTAAAGTGTGCCCCTATCACATACGAGCTACAAATCTAATGTATGAAAGACAAAACCCTTGTATCTCCCCCAACAAGTCAAGAGAGAAGGTGTGGTATATATCATATCCATGGCTACTTTTATTTTATTTCAAATATTTATATTCTTCTTTTAAGAGGAAAGACTCCGTCATGGTGGCTTCTGTAAAAAATGAAAGCATACATACAAAATTACAAATAGGAATAATCTTTTTAAGAATAGGAAACAATAAGAAACAAAAATATATCTGAACCAAAAATATTAATATGGCCAAATCCAAGAACGGCATGTAACCACTGCGTGGAACAAGAGCACCATTCGAAGGAAAAGTCATCCATAACTTCTGCCTGTCTTGCATATGGAATACAACTGCTTTGCATGCAGAAGGCGCCAGGTTCAATCCCTGGAATCTGCAGATAGGACTGGGAGAGACCCCTCTCTGAAACCCTGGGAGGCCACCACCAGTCAGCATAGACAATACTGAGCTGGAAGGATCAATGGTTTGACTGGGAAGAAGAAGAAGAGGAGGAGGAGGAGGAGGAGGAGGAGGAGGAGGAGTTTGGATTTGATATCCCGCTTTATCACTACCCTAAGGAGTCTCCAAGCGGCTAATAATCTCCTTTCCCTTCCTCCCCCACAACAAACATTCTGTGAGGTGAGTGGGGCTGAGAGACATCAAAGAAGTGTGACTGGCCCAAGGTCACCCAGCAGCTGCATGTGGAGGAGCAGAGACGCAAACCTGGTTCACCAGATTATGAGTCCACCGCTCTTAACCACTACACTACACTGGCTATCTTAGAAGACCTAAGAGTTTGTTCATCAGGCTAGTGTCCCATCTAGTCTAGCATCTTATTCTCATAGTGGCCTGTAAGAAACCCTCAAGCACAAGAGTGCTCTTCCCTACCGGCTTCTAGAAACTCTTATTCAGAAACATTACTGCCTCCATTCATTGAGGAAGAGCATAGTCATCATGACTAGAAGCTATTGATAGCCCTTATCTCCATGAATTTGTCTCGAAGCTTCTTCCAAGCCATCAGAGCTGGTGGCCCCCACTGCCTCCTGTAGGAGCTAGTCCCATGATTTAACTATGCACTGCATGAATGCATATGTCGTGAAACATTCAGCTTCATTGGTTTTCCATGAATTCTAGTGTTATGAGAGAGGGAGACATCTTCCTTTGTTGCTACCTAGAAAATAAAACAAAATGTATGCAATTATCTTTGATACACAATAAACAACATGGATGATACAAACTCCAACAGGTCATGTTTCTACCTCGGTAATAAAATACAGTGCTTTTTTTCCTGGGGGGACGCAGGCTACGCGTACCCCTAAACATTTTGTGAATCTAAGTTTGGCTTCACTGAGGGACAGTATTTCAATATGAGTAGGAAAATGAGAGTACCCCCTAAACATTTTTTTAGAAAAAAAGCACTAATAATAATGATGATGATGATGATGATGATGATGATGATTTATTTATACCCCACCCATCTGGCTAGGTTTCCCCAGCCACTCTGGACAGCTCCCAGCAGAATATTAAAAATAGAATCAGATGTCTTCCAAAAGTCAGATAGTTGTTTATTTCCTTGACATCTGATGGGAGGGCGTTTCACAGGGCAGTTGCCACTACCGAGAAGGCCCTCTGCCTGGTTCCCTGTAACCTCACTTCTCCCAGTGAGGGAAGCGTCAGAAGGCCCTTAGAGCTGGACCTCAGTGTCCGGACTGAACGATAGGGGTGGAGATGCTCCTTCAGGTATACTGGGCCAAGGCCGTTTAGGGCTTTAAAGGTGAGCACCTTTGATTTGTGCTTGGAAACGTACCAGTATACAGCCAGTGCCATTCATATTTACCATGTGCTAAGCTCAAATTGAAGTGTACAGGCCTACCAATGGCAACAGTAACTTTGGGTAGACTCATGTCAACTCTGCCCTGCTTCCTCCACTTGGCAAACAATTTTGGTTCTTCCCTCATCCGCTCACCCCCAAATCGAGTTTCTTGCATTCTTGTTTCCTGTGCCAGCAGATGTGGTACAGTAAATGCGGCTCCTTCATTACCCTTCTGGAAATTACCAATCTTCTGATGGGTCTCTAGGGTGAGCTCATGATAACTGACACCGAAAGCCTTTCCAGAAAGCTTCCCTGGATGTTCCAGAAAAGCACCACCCTCGCAGAGATGACCAAATTAGAAAGTGCTAAGGAGTCTTAGTTTGTCTTTTGTGACTCATGCTGCTGCTGAGAGCAGCTGATAAGGTCAGCTTCAGGGCTTGCAGGGCTTGGGCTAGAGAAAAGATGGGTGCCAGGACTTGACAAAGCAGTCAGATAAGCATAAAATAAGGGGAAGCATTAGTCATTGTCATTAGGCAGGAAGCCCTGAAAAATTCCAGAATCACCACACAGAGAAATAGCTCACTTGTCTCAGGAAATGAACTGGGAGCAAAGATGAGTTTGCTAGTCTTGAAATTGCACTGTTTTACTACTATATTACATACAGATATTTAATATATACACATTTCTCCCATTCAGCAGTGTGAACTGCTTTAAGAACAACAACATCAACTCAATTCTATATGTAGCAATGTGGCTTCTCACGAAATGCAAATGTTCTCATCATTATTTCAACACCAAACAGCTTGGAGAACACGGTTCGGATAGACAGATGTTTTGGTGATCAGATCTGCATTTATACTAGCCATGTGAATCACCTCTGTGTGCACTGGAATCATCAGGCAAATCAGAGTGATTAGGGTCACGATCTCACATTCCTGAGCCTGATCACACCATATACACAGCAGCTTGAGGTGGATCATGGTCTTCCTAAGCTTCTGAGTCACCCTGTAGCTTCATTTCTCCCCCTGCCACAAAAAGTCAAATGCAAAACCTTTCCCCCTTTTCTTTATTGAGAAATGAAAACAACCAGACTATGGGAATGCCTCAAGCTCAAGAGGAGATTGGGGGAGTAGGAGGGGTTCGTTTTGATGGATAGGTCTAGCTTCACTCCAATCACAATGATTTAGGAGTGTGATGCCATCATTCTTTGAGTTTCCACTGCGAGAGCAGAATGCTAGCAGGTGATTTAGACAACTGGGGTGGCCTGCTTCTTTCTCCATTGTTCTTTTCCCTAACAAAACATTAGAAATGAAATGAAATGGTATCTGAAGAAGTGTGCATGCACACGAAAACTTATACCCAGAACAAACTTAGTTGGTCTCCAAGGTGCTACTGGACAATTTTTTAATTTATTTCGACTATGTCAGACCAACATAGCTACCTACCTGAATTAGAAATCACAGTTCATTTGCTCCCCCTTCCCCTTTATGGTCAATACTTCCAGGAAGGGGCAAGAAGAACCTGTGACTTTCCCCGTTTTCTATAACAAAGATAACATCACATATCATGATGGCCCTTGGAACTATTTGTCTGAGATTTGATAGGTTTCTTACCCAGGGGCACCCTCATGTCCCCAGTTTTCAAACTGATTCTCCACATACACACACACCCTTAGGGGAGGGAGTACATTTCTATTTCCCTGCTCCAAAAATGATAAAGTCTGCCACTGAGGAAAAATGGTTGCACTTACCTTTCTGAAATGTGGCAGTATTCAATGCCTCAGGAGACAACCATGTCTGAAATTTGCAACCAATTCTGCCAGAAAATTAAAAAATTAGAGACCTTTTCCTTTACACAAACCCCCCCCCCAAAAAAAACCCCCACAAAGTCCCTGGATGAAATTTTGCAGGCTCAATTCATTGTGAAGTGGCTCCTTTGCCTGCAAATTTAATCCACTTGTGTGAAAAGGAAGAAAGTCATTGCTTTTTTTTAGATCTCCCATTTTAGTTAATAGGAGCAAAACAGAGTTTTGGCTTTAACTGGTCTGATTTAGGCCTGCATAACTAATAATAATAATAATAATAATAATAATAATAATAATAATAATAATTTTTATTTATACCCCACCCTTCCCGGCCAAGACCAGGCTCAGGGCGGCTAATATCAGGTATAAAAACAATTGATTAAAATACAACTTAAAAACAAGATTAAAATACAACTTAAAATTCAGCCTCATTTCAGTGGAAGCCCAGATCAAAAACTGCTTGTGGGGAGAAAACGTAAAATCTTCACCAAGGCCAACTATCCAAACTGGTCCTATGTGGGCCAGAAAAAAGCCAGGGAACTCCCCAAATAGTGGTTCCATAACAGAAGAAAGAGGGGGAGGGTATCAGGCTGATTCCAAGCCAAAGGACATTCTGTCTTACAGGCCCTGCGGAAAGAAATCAGATCCTGCAGGGCCCTGGTCTCATGAGACAGAGTGTTCCACAACGCCGGAGCCAGTGTTGAAAAGACCCTGGCCCTGGTTGAGGCTAATCTGACTTCCTTAGGGCCAGGGACCTCTACAGTGTTGCTATTTATGGACCTTAAGGTCCTCCGCGGGGCATACCAGGTGAGACGGTCCTTTAGGTACCTAGACCGCAAAGGGCTTTAGAGGTCAAAACCAGCACCTTAAACCTGACCCTGTACTCCACCGGGAGCCAGTGCAGCTGGAAAAGCACTGGGTGAATGTGGTCCCGCAGCGAGGACCCCGTAAGGAGTCTCACCGCAGCATTCTTCACCCACTGGAGTTTCTGGGACAACTTCAAGGACAGCCCCGCGTAGAGCGAGTTACAGTAATCAAGCCTGGAGGTGACTGTCGCATGGATCACTGTGGCAAATCAGGGTGGGAAAGGTAAGGGACCAACTGTTTGATATGGCAGAGATGGAAAAATGCCGCCTTTGCAGTAGCTGCAACCTGTGCCTCCATGGAGAGGGAGGCATCGAAGGTTGCACCCAAACTCTTGACAGAAGGCACTGGCACAAGTTGAGTCCCCGCAACAGATGGGAGTTGGCCCCCCAACCCTATGCCGTCCTGCACAGCCAGAGGACCTATGTCTTCAAAGGGTTTAACTTCAACCAGCTCCCACGCAGCCATCCAGCCACAGCTTCCAGATATCTGGTCAGCATGTCCGGGGCCGATTCAGGATGGTCATCCATCAACAGATAGAGCTGGGTGTCATCAGCATATTGATGACAACCCAGCCTGAAACACTGGACAATCTGGGCAAGGGGGGGCATAAAGATGTTTAAAAGCATCGGGGAAAGGATTGCACCCTGCGGCACTCCACACACCAAGGGGTGCCGCGATGTCATCTCCTTCCCTAGCACCACCCTCTGTCCCCAACCTGAAATAATTGAACGCAGCCATTGTTGGACTGTGCCTTGAATCCCCACGTCGGCAAGGTGGTGGTCCAAAAGATCGTGATCAACCATGTCGAAGGCTGCTGACAAGTCTAAAAAAATCAGCAGTCCCAACCCACCTTGCTCCAGTTGTCTACGGAGATCATCTGTAAAGGCGACCAGAGCCGTCTCGGTCCCATAACCAGGGCGAAAGCTGGACTGGAATGGATCCAAAGCTGATGTTTCCTCCAGAAACCTACCAAGCTGTTCAGCAACCGCTCTCTCAATTACCTTATCCAGGTACGAAAGATTCAAAATCAGGCAGTAATTGGATAGATCTAAAGGATCTAACGATGTTTTCTTTAAGAGCGGACACACCACTGCTTCCTTCAGCTCCCCTGGGAATGTCCCTGTGCCAAGGGACAAGTTGATGATCTCACCCAGAATGGGCTGTTTCCAAGCAGAACAGATACAAGGCAAATCTTGTGGTCACTGAACACCCCTAATATTTACACCAAGCTCAGTGAAAATGGCCCACCAAATTTCTCTAATGGATGAATGCTGAGTCAACCCTGCTGTCATGACAGCAATAGCCCTGAACCAAGCCTCTTTGCTTCATTTGTGTGGGATCTGGTGGAGGGGCATTTTTTCATGACCCCCCCATCATCTGCCCTGGCCAATCGGGTCATGACAATAGTAGTGGCTGCTCCACTCCATCAGGCCCCAGCAGCAGCAGCAGCCAAGACCTTGAATTGCAACTCTTGCAATATTTAATATTTAAATCCAATGTTTGGTTTCAAATGTTGACTTTCCTTTTATGATCCTGAAGTACCAAAGCAGGATGGAGAAGACTCGCTTTACAGTGCACAGCACTTGGCATTTTTTCAAGCTGTCCAGCCGCCGCCAACAGCAGGTTCAGAACTGCCAGTTCTTTAAAAACTTTATTTGAAAGATATATTTCCACAGTTTATTCATGGCAATAAGTGCTTCTCACCCTCAAGATGTTAACGCGGTCGCCCTGAGCAAATGGGCAGAGAGTTCTCCAGACGGTTTTGTGAGTAATTACTATTTTTTTAATAATAATAATAATAAAAATCATTGCAGAGAGGCCCCAAGCTATTTTGGTGTCTGAGATAGAAAATCCAATTGTCCCTCTGTGGTGATCAACATACAACTAAAATGTTGGCAATTTATAGCCCTGTCATGTCACCCCCCAAATCTTCCATCTCTGATGGCAGACTGCATCACCTCACTTAACAGAGCCAAGCCTGAATAATTTCCCCAGCAATTTAAGGCTGAAAATAAAGGCCAGTGAGACATAGCAGCGGACAAGATGTGAACATGGTCTTACACAGTGTATGTATTAAATTTAAAAGCAGACACAGGGGTCTAGGATCAGAGGATAAAGATCAAATCAGGAGGTGCAGACAGTTTAAGCCTTCACCCAATGCTGATTATCAAATAGAAGTTAACCCCTTGAATTATTATTATTATTATTATTATTAGGAAAAAAACACCAGAAAATCTTATTTACATGACCAGTTTGGCACTGTAGCCTTGACATTAAGCGTGGGTAATGGAAATGCTTCTTCACTATCTTACACCCATGTATATTTTAAGGTATATGGACTGAGGGAATTTCTGCCTGGGAAAAGTTGACTGTGATTAGCATCTATTGGACAGTTCCCATGACAGCACCAATATACCTGGACTCTCAGTCTTTGGAGCGTTGTTGATTAATTTTTCAATATCCGACCGCCTGGAAATTGTGAAGACGGGGGTCGGAGTGAAGGTGAAGAACCTGCTGTGCCCACTGTTAAGAATGTTATGTCTTCTCTGCTTCGAGGCCACCACGATCACCCCAGCCCTAATTATAAGTTCAATGGACAGCAGAGCGCCAAGCAGAAAATGGTTCAAAGACAGCTGGAAGTGGCTTGAGAAAGGCTTCCCTTTCCCATACACGTATTTCTTTTGTCATCTCCACTCCAACAGGTTTTGCAGGTTTTTGAAGCACAAATAAACCTTCAAAACCCATTTACCAGAAGCAAAAAATAAAACCAGTATATTCACTATGACCAGGAATTCCTTTTTCATACCACGTTCGACTTCCCAGTGGAAAGCTATTGTCTGCTTTCAGTCTAAGTTGTTCTGATTTTTAAAATCTGTCACTCAGAGCCAAACGAGATGTGACATTAAATTAGAGGGCTTCCAGAGGAGGGTTCAGTATTGCACATGGGTAGAGGAGATGGCAGAAATGTAGAGGAAAGGGTTGGGGAGTTTTTCCTTCAAAGATTTCCCTCCGTTTTCCTGGATTAAAGGATATGGCTTGGCATTTTGATGTCTATAATGGACTGTGCATTTAAAGCATTCTGATATACTGTAACTATAAGCCATGGGTAGGCAAACTAAGGCCCAGGGGTCAGATCCAGCCCAATCACCTTCTAAATCTGGCCTGTGGGTGGTCCAGGAATCAGTGTGTTTTTACATGAGTAGAATGTGTCCTTTTATTTAAAATGCATCTCTGGGTTATTTGTGAGGCATAGGAATTTGTTCATTATTTTTTCCCAAAGTATAGCCCGGCCCCCCACAAGGTCTGAGGGACAGTGGACTGGCCACCTGCTGAAAAAAGTTTGCTGACCCCTGCTATAAATAGTCATGGCTTCCCTCAAAGAATCCTGGGAGCTGCTGTTTATAAGGTGTGTTTGGAGTTGTCAGGAGATTCCCTGTTCCTCTCCAAGAGCTAAAGTTTTTAGAACGCTTTCACAATCATTCCCTCTTCTCAGGAAACTCTGGGAACGGTAGCTTTGCAAGAGGAACGTAAAGCTATACAGTGGTACCTCAGGTTACATACGCTTCAGGTTACATACGCTTCAGGTTACATACGCTTCAGGTTACAGACTCCGCTAACCCAGAAATAGTGCTTCAGGTTAAGAACTTTGCTTCAGTATGAGAACAGAAATCGCGCGACGGCAGCACAGCGGCAGCAGGAGGCCCCATTAGCTAAAGTGGTGCTTCAGGTTAAGAACAGTTTCAGGTTAAGAACGGACCTCCGGAACGAATTAAGTACTTAACTCGAGGTACCACTGTATTACCATAAAGTGCATTCAAACGGTAATAAGTGAAGAGCTAATATCTGGAGACGGGGCCATCTGCCTTCCAGGGGCATTGTGGGAAGAAGAATCCTGGTTGGTGCAACTATTTCCCCCCTCCAAAATAAAAAGTTAATTCCTTTAAAAAATTGTGTTTGTTCTTAGCAGAAACTCCCTCCATAATACAACAGGCAATAATGGGGGGGGTGCCGTGTTGCCTCCCAATGCAAACAAAGGTCAACTTCAGTGAAGGGATTTTCCTCAGGACTGCTACAGGGGTGGAAAGGGTTAAATCGACCCTGCTGAGAACCCAGTAATAATTAATAAAGGAGGAAAAGTTAGTAAATGAAAGCAGTTAATATTATTAGAAATACGAACTTGGAAAACTGCTAAACAGGTGATATAATGAAACTCAGAGGGGATTCGAGGAAGTCAGTTATCAATGTAATGAAATTAGGATTTGGAAGTAATAATTCTTTATTATGTGTTTTTCTTTGCTATTGTGTATTGTAATGTTTTTTCTTTTCTCTTGTTTCTTTTTTATGTGATAAGTGTGAAAACCAATAAAAAAAATTGGGGGGTGGGGAGAAAACTCCTGAGGCGGCTGTAAAAAAATAAAATAAGATCTAATTAATTAATTCTATCGCTCGAGGAGTTGGGAGGACACTGCTGTCATCTTTCGTTCTGTTTCTGACAGCCACGTTTGTTCTGAAAGGGCTGAGGAGGTTGACGGAATCTTCACTGCTTCCTCGAATCAGCGTAAAAGCAATGTGCATGGCTGCCAATAAGGGAGCTGCTTGTACATACCAGCTATGGAAATATTTTCTCACATAAATAGCCAAATATAGCTTTGGGTTTTATCCATACATATTCATGGAGCCCCGTGAGTTCACTGAGGTTGGATGAGGTTAAAGGAAAGCAGCTGCAGATTCAACTTTGAAATCTTCACTACACTCCAGAGTTGCCTCTACTAATGAAAAGGAAAAGCAGATTTTTTCCCGCACTGCTTTGCTTTTATGGATGTCTGAATGGGCACTTCATAAATCTTGGTGTGACATACCCGATGCTAACTATTCATAAATTATAGTGTACCGTAAGATGGATATTCTAACATGAGAGCAGGAGCTGCCAGGACCATTGCTAAATATTAATGCACACAAATTTGCATATGCTAATTTATATGTAGAGATGCCTTTGGGAATCTCTTAATTGTGGCTTAATTGTTGGGTGGGAGGAAATAGTTCATATTAACTTTGTTTTGGAAAAATCCTTGAAACCTGCAGATGTTCACAGTTTTAAGCACATTGCTGTGATGTGGGGACTAACAGATGGACAGCAGAAGCGGCTTCCGTGATCCCTTATTGTTGCAAAGGGACTGCAAGTTTGGAAGGATAAACATCAGACATCCATACTCAACAGTCTGAGGTTATTACTGCTCTTTCTATGTTTGAACATATATCACGCCATTGCCAATCTTACTGGGGTATCTGTTTCGCATATTGACTGCTTAGATTACACACACACACACACAGAGAGAGAGAGAGAGAGTGTGTTATGGGGAACCCTTTTGTTTTCATGGGCTGACCTGAGTCATCGGTCACTGGAAAAATGATGTCAGGTGTGCTTTGAAGTCCCAATGCCATCTGTATAGTGCCGATGGGACCTCAGTTCCTCAGTTCCCCCCACTCTTAAGTCCAGCTTGTGAATTTAAAAACCAACAACACACACGTGAAAATTCATCAGAATTTTAGTGCAACTTTCTCCTGATATACACATTTTTGCAAAGCAATTCCCACAAAGCAATAGCATACAAACATGCATTGCATTTCCCCCCCACTGATATATGCCTTTTTATGGGCACTTTACCCCAGTGTATACACATTACTTGGCTGGAGAACTGCCAAATTTACAGAAATGCGAATTTTGAAGGATGGCTGTGTTTCGGTCCTCGAAATTGTTTTGGAAAGTATGAATTAGAGAGCTTTGTCTTTAAATGTGAGCTGAATCAATTTTCTCCTCATTCCTATTCAGAAGGAATCTCTTGGAAACCATATGTTTGCACTCTGTGGCTCAGGAGCCAGAAGGGCCAAAGCCACCCCACACTATTAAGAAGAGAGACAGCAATAACATGAGGAGTGGCAATTCTAAGGGAGAAAGTTAGAGGGAAAGTGTGTGCAGTGGTGATGATTTTAACCTCTCCTCCCTCCTTGTTACCTGGATGGAATCAGATGGGATGAGAATCCATCTTCCCATCTGTGCCTTGGACCATGAGGCACTGCAAGCAACCCTTTCATTCCTAAGGAGCAGGCAATCATTAAGAAACACAGCCCACTTCAGAACATTCCTGTTTTATAAAACTCACACTCCCAGCTGAAGAAATATTCTTGGACAGCATCTAATGAAGGCATTGCTTTCAAAGACTCTGTTTCTGACCAAAGATTCTCAGCTTCGCTGCAAATGAATTTTTTTTCCTTTTTCCATTTATGAATAGCATTGTGTTTAGGAAACCTGATGTTTTCCATGGTTTCCTTCATTTCAAGATGGCCTCCCATTTGCTATGTGAACCCTGATTGGCTGGGATCACCCATGTGATTAATCTATGGAGAAATCAGTACTTTTTTCTGGGGTACTCAAGGGTACCAGCAACATCCCCCCCCCCCCCAGTTTTAGAAGTGTGGCACTTACGGTAACAACTTCATGGTGAGTACTGGCACCTTCTTGCTTTAAAAAAACAAAACCACTGGGAAAAATTGATACAGGAAGGAAAATAAGAAGAAGGAGGAAGAACAGGAAGAATAACAACAGCAGGAACCATGGTAGCAAACAGAAAAGGTTCATTGGAGAAAATAGTTATCTTCTTTCATTGTTGCACAGATCATCCAAAAATTGAAATAGGAGAATATCTGGCACAGATCTAGTTATAATTCTAACTATACACTTTATGGTATATTTTCAGTTTCTTTGGGATAAAATCATTTGAACTTGATTAGTTAACCCTCTATTTTTTTTTTACATGTAGGAGTTTTTATTTTAAAAAATGATGGAGTTTTCACTCAGGCAGTCTTGCCCACAACACACACACCTTAACTTTTAAGTGGTACAGTCCAGGAACAGTTTTCCTGTGTGGTGAGTTGTTTGCCTAAAGAACCCATATGTAATTGGAAGCATACTTTAACTGTTCTTGCAGAAAGGCCCTTAGTGCAACTTGCCCGTGTAAAAACTTCACGTTCCATTCATGTGCCATTAGAAGTTTTAATGGCCATGAGTAATCATGAGTAAAATAAATACTATTCATTTTAATTGGTGTAAAATGCTTTTAAGTGGGAAAGGAAAGACTCCCAGTGTTATTTTTAAACTATGAACATTTTGCATGGTTGGGTTTATTTTTTTTAGGAAAAAATATATATTGGGGGAAAATTATTTCCCAGTCATAATGTCATTGTTGATTTAACTCTGTTGCTGCCAACTTAATGTGGGTACAGGCTTTCGTTGCTACTTCACTTCTTCAGTTCCATAGTACCATGGTATCTTCTCTCCTTTTTTTGAAGGAGGGGGACCCCCATTTGGAAGTTCTAGATGAGAACAGGATGGGTGGGCACCACTAGCAGAGTCATGGCTATTTTTTTGCTGGCTCCGCTGCTGTGAAACGGCCTGGAAGGCAGAAAAGTACAGCAATCAGATGTGAAAAGCAAACCTGGTGTGGTTACAATTCAAAATACTTACTGTCAGAGACTGAACTGAGGAGGAATTGCCCCCCCCCTTCCCAGAGAAGAGAGAGACAGTATAGATTTAGAACAGTGGCTTGAAGAAGGTCACACTTCAGAGGCTGCAGAGAGGAGAAGCTGGGAAATATTGGGAGAGAGGCAGGAGGAAGAAGAAGCACCTGGAAAACAGCTGACAGACTCAATGTCTTTGGAAAGCATACCAGAGCCCGCCCCCCAGGTCCCAACAAGCATTGAGAGTAGGGAAACAGAAAGCTCAGAGGCAGAAAGTACAGATCAGCGGGTCAGGGATGATAGGAGAGACGGAGGGGGTGGGACTTTACTCGGAGCAATGCCATTATCCAAAAGAGACTGCATTTCTAAGTCTCTCTCTCTGTGAATATTGAATAAAAGACTTGGTAAGAACTCTTCTTGTTTATCTATTTCTTGGCTGCCTACTGTGGGAGGGATCAGATTCCCTGAAATCTGACTTACAGGCTAAGAAGCCTCTAAAAGTGGTTTCTAAGATAAAATGCAAAACAATAGCAAGCAGCAAATAATTTAAAGGTGACAACAACAACAACAACAACAACAACAACAACAACTGCATCCAGCCCACAAAATTTTTGCCTATACATCACACAGTATCTCCACCAGCATGTAGAAAGCTGACTTACACCAGGCCAGGTAACAGACCCATCTGGCTGGCCTACTATATTCCAAGGGTGGGGAACCTGTAGTTCTCCATATGTTGTTGGACTCCAACTCCCATCAGCCATAGTCCAGGTGGCCAGTGGTCAAGGGTGATGGGATTTGTAGGCCAGCAACTTCTGGAGGGTTGCAGGTTCCTCAGCCCTTGTCTACTCTGACTGGCAGTAGCTCTCCAGGGCCATGAGCAGAGACATTTGGTGTAGTGGTTAAAAGCAGTAGTCTCGTAATCTGGTGAACCGGGTTCGCTTCCCCGCTCCTCCACATGCAGCTGCTGGGTGACCTTGGGCCAGTCACACTTCTTTGAAGTCTCTCAGCCCCACTCACCTCACAGAGTGTTTTTTGTGGGGGAGGAAGGGAAAGGAGAATGTTAGCCGCTTTGAGACTCCTTCGGGTAGTGATAAAGTGGGATATCAAATCCAAACTCTTCTTCTTCCCCTCACCTACTTATTTGTTCCTTCTAACCGAAGATGCATGGGACAGAACTTGCAGCATTCTGCTTGCAAAGCAACGATCTCTTCCCCAGAAAGAGTAGCCACTCTGCTAAGTGGGATAAAAGTTCATTGAGTTGGGAGAGCTATAATATATTTAATAGTTAATGTTCAAACTGCAGGGTAAACAGACCCTGAGTCCAAGGAAACTCTTCAGCTCATACCTTGGAGGAATTAAGTGGTTCTTTAGAAATATTAAGGGCGCATTTTCTCTCCTGACACAATAATCCCATGCAGAGAAGAGGAAATTCCACAGTTCCGATTCCTTCAGGTTGCCAGGAATTCTTCTTGAAAAACATAAAAGCCAAAGCATCCCTTTGAAAAAGCCAGTGCACAGGCTCCCATGGTGTAGTGATCACCCCAAGGTTTTTTTTTAGAGACTATCAGGATATAAGGGGGTATAGCTCAACAGCCCTGAGGGCAAAGCATCATAGATACTGGCACTGCTATTGATTCTTTTTCTAAGCAGCAAGTGAATGGCAGACAGAGCAATAGTCTACTTTGGATTAGGGCAGGAGTTGGGAATTTACAGCCCTCCAGATGTTTTTGAAGCCCAGTTCCCTTCTTCCCCAACCAGTATGGCCAATGGAAAGGTTCACCAGTCTTTAATAAGGGACATATTGGAGAAGCTGAACTCCATGTTGGATTCCTGGCAGATGGACTCATGATGAAATCTTCCAAGTAATGTTTTGTATGGACAGGCGGAGTCCCTCCAACCCTAGGCGACCCCTAAGTGGAATAATGACTCAAGACAACGTGCCATGGGATTAAAATTAGCCATTTTATTAGTGTCAGATGTAGGGAGGCATTGGCTCAGGCATTGGGCATTTATCCTTCCCAGTCCCCAGCCAGGGATCTGGGAGACTTCAGGGTTATCCAGAATGTGTGGGGATTGGGCTGGCTCTGGAGAACATATGTTCAAGCAGAGAGCCCACCCCCTGTTTTGCCGCCATTGGAGTGGAGAGCAATGACAACCTCTTGGCATATGGCCAATGCCTCCCCTTAAGACCCCTTTAATGGGGAACACTGGTATCACCGCCGCAAGGAAAGATAGACTAAAAGATTCCGCCCAAGGCCTGAAACCACCAAAGTTGTGACGTTTTGCTACGGGAAAGGCAAAACCTGCCAATGCAGAAAAATTCCTTTCCAGCCCTTCAGCAGCAACCCTGATGTAGCAGCGCCTGCGTACCTGTGGAGAAGAGGTTAACCTGCAAAAGAAGACTTAACTGAGGGAGGGCAGGGTAGGAGAAGCTCTGGAGCCAACTGATGCTTCACAGGTAAAATTCACCTTCTGTTATGTGGGCAGGGTGGTCCCTCCCCTTACCTGGCCAATCCCCTGGCAATGCATCCCCAGGCGGGATTGGGCGATTGGCTGAGGTAGGCGGAGACCTCCAGGTATCCAGCCTGGGAAGGATGAAGCCAGCCTGAACTACCAGGAGTCGCACTGGGATCCGGGGGGCTGCACGCGACCATGCAAAAGGTGCCCCCATTTGATGTGGGGAGCAGTCATTCCCACTTACCTGGGCTCCTTTGGGAGAAAGGGCAGAATATGTCTAAATAAACAAAGTAATACTTCAGGGGAAATTCTGAGTAGCTAACAAAAACTGACAAACCACAACATTACAATTAAACCCTATAGATACATACATTCACCATAAATGATTTTAAAAGCGCATTATTCGAACGTTTGAAACAGATAAAAGCATCAGGTATTAAAAATGCAGCACTCGAAACAAAAATCCATAAAATAAGTGGTTTTACGACCTGTTGGAAGGTAAGCAGCAGTGGACCCAGGTGGACCAAGTTGAAGATGCTCAAATTAGTGTGAAATTCATAAACAGATTAGGTCCCAAATAGCTGAGAGACTGCCCCCTTTCCTATAGACCCTCTTGGGTGAAGAAATCAGCAGAGGGGGCTCTCTTGGTAGCTTGGTACCACCCTGTGGTAACCCTGAAGTTTTGGAATTCCTTCAGTATATCTGGCACATTCATTATGCAGTTCCCATTGTATGCTGAAGATACATCTCTTTACCCTGGGCATTGATGCCATATCTATATATCTGGATCCACATATCTAGATATCTAGATCGATCTACCCATCTTATTATCTTGACGGCAATTTGTTTTAGACTGATTTTAATATTCTGGTGTTTTTTTTAAATTGCTGTGGATTGTTCTGCCAGTGCAATGATTTCTGTTTGCACAATGTTCTCCACCTCTTCTCCCTGCCCCCCACTTGTCCCCTAAATCTGTTCCCACAATCCCCCAGACCAGATATGGGGAGGGTTCAGGGCGGAAGCAGGGGGAGGAGAGCAAAACATGAGCTAACAGGACGCAGTAGTTCAATACCTGAATACTTCCCACAAACCCATCCTGAGCAAAGCTGTCAACTTTTCCCTTTTCTTGCGAGGAATTCTATTCAGAATAAGGGAATTTCTCTTTAAAAAAGGGAAATGTTGACAGCTTTGATCCTGAGACCTTATGGTGAAAGGTGGGTAGGACATCAAAACAACAACAGCTATTCAACTGGGTAGATCAGTGGATCTCCTATGGATCAAGGGAGCTACAATGGACTAATACTGGATATTGCTGAATTATTTGTTTTATTTTGCTACTGCTAATGTTGTCATTTGTATACACCATTTTTCCTCCTGGTGAAGCCTAAGGTGGTTAAGAATAAAAGCATCAGTGTCAATATATACAGTGGTACCTCAGGTTAAGTACTTAATTCGTTAACATGAAACTGTTCTTAACCTGAAGCACCACTTTAGCTAATGGGGCCTCCTGCTGCTGCCCCGCTGGAGCACAATTTCTGTTCTCATCCTGAAGCAAAGTTCTTAACCTGAAGCACTATTTCTGGGTTAGCGGAATCTGTAACCTGAAGCGTATGTAACCTGAAGCGTATGTAACCCGAGGTACCACTGTAATCCAATTAACAGCTCGATGCACTGGAAAAAAATATAGCAACAACATTTCAAAACAATTCAACGGATACATTCAAAAGTATGCTAAATTCAAAAGTGCAATAATCATTTATTGTTTATTAATAATTATTATTGCATTCTGTGTTTTTAACATTTTTTTGCAGGCTGTCCAGAAAAGGTATATTGCTGGTTGCCCTTACAAATAATTAATGAAATAACAGCAACAGTTCAACTTCATCACATCTCAGACTTATCAATTATCACATTACAAGAATGATTCTAGCATCGGCTACAAAAGGCAAAGCAATAAAAAACCTGCGGTTGTATTGGCATGATATACTGGCGTGACACATGCATTGTTGTTAGGATCTGCTTTCTCTCCCAGCTCCACAGCCTTTGCTGTCTCCACTGAGCCTTTTTCTGGATTCAACGCCTGGCATTTGTCCTCATCTCCCCTGGGGCTTCCTTGACTCTCCTTTCATCCTGAGCTACTGGCTCAGACCGTATTGTACAGCAAGCAAGGCTTCTTTTCCTCTCGTTGACCCTCCCTGCAAATAATTACTTCAGTTAGGTAGCACTGTCATTCCCTTCCTCCTCCGCCACCCCTGGGGACCCCACATGACCAGGAAGCAATTTGTTAAAAGGGCAGTCAGTGTGGTCATTTCAGAGCTCTTCACATATGGTAGCACTAAAGCTGTAATTCGTGTCCTTGCATCACCTCTGCATGGCAAAGGAAGCCGGAATCGACTAAAGAGGACTCATGGAATTGTAATCTGGCAACTCCCAGGCGTATACTATGATGGGATATTAATGGCAAGCCCAGGAAAGAAGTATCCCGTGATGAAGAATTCATTTTTATGAAGTTCAGAGTTGCATGGGATTTTTTATTTTTTTAAAAAAACAACCATTAGAAATTGTGACTCCATAAAGATTAAGACAAGTGGATATTGAATCAGTTCTCATTCCTCAAATGGAGAATAAATTAGGGATGGGATAAATGAGTGGGGAAACTGGTCTTATGTTACAGAAGACAGTCCCTCATGTGGTTCCCAACCATTTTGGTACAGCAACCCACAAGTCCAACTTTACTTGGTATGAGGACCCAGCCATTTATTTTCACCTGATTTTTAGACTTCAGGTCATCAGTTTCATGCATTTTAAGAGCAAGTTTGCCTATTTTATAGCCGGTACTTGAAGTATCCAAGCCAAAATTTATTTAATGCCCCTACTAATGTGGATTTTGTTGAAATATTTATAATACCTATAAAGTTATTTACAGGGGTTTTTTACGGGAATGTAAGAGCACCAATCATCTGATTGCAAGATACTGATTCATAAGCTATAAAAATTGTTCTAAAAGCATTACACAACAGTGTTATATGTAACTATGAATATTTTTAATAGTTGTATTCACTATAAAGTCCATTTTGACAGGTATCAGTTGAATGGCTGAGCATTCATTTTGCCAACAATCTGGTCAGTGAAGGGTTTGATGGTTGTGAAAGTCTCACATCATTTTTGATATGTAGCCTGTATTTCATCTTCACAGAAATCGTTGCTGAAAACCCAGTCTCGCAAAATATATATATGCAGCACAGATACTGCTTCACCACCAAGCTCAGAATACTCAGTAGTAACTGAGTAATTTTGGTAACAGGCAGCCAAAATTCAGATGACCTCACTTCCAGAATTTTGTATTTGATGGTTCTATCACATGGCGGTGACAAACCTAGACAGCATCTTAAAAAGCAGAGACATCACCTTGCCAACAAAGGTCCGTATAGTTAAAGCTATGGTTTTCCCAGTAGTGATGTATGGAAGTGAGAGCTGGACCATGAAGAAGGCTGATCGCCGAAGAATTGATGCTTTTGAATTATGGTGCTGGAGGAGACTCTTGAGAGCCCCATGGACTGCAAGAAGATCAAACCTATCCATTCTGAAGGAAATCAGACCTGAGTGCTCACTGGAAGGACAGATCCTGAAGCTGAGGCTCCAATGCTTTGGCCACCTCATGAGAAGAGAAGACTCCCTGAAAAAGACCCTGATGTTGGGAAAGATTGAGGGCACAAGGAGAACGAGATGGTTGGACAGTGTTCTCGAAGCTACTAACATGAGTTTGACAAAACTGCGGGAGGCAATGGAAGACAGGAGTGCCTGGCATGCTTTGGTCCATGGAGTCACGGAGAGTCGGAAACGACTAAATAACTAAACAACATCGCATAGCAATTCAATGAGTTGCTGCTTATTTTGCAAAAGTTGCAAAAGGGTTTCACATCCACTCAGATTTCTGTTTCTTCAGCCAGGGATGGGGGGGATGGATGAATGTTGACTAAGCAAACTTCAAATCACCCTTAGCTAAACTATTACCTAACCCCAGGTGACGGATCCAGTGACAGTTCGCTCTAAGGTGCACAGCAGAGGTGTGCTGTAATAGTCACTCAGAGCAGCACCCTGCATGAGCACCTTGTGGCATACTGTCACCAGCCAGTGGCATAACTGCTTCCAGCTGCCAAAGCAGTTCCCGAGTGTTAAAATGTAAGCGTCACACCTTTCCAGCATTCAGTTACAAACGTCAACACAGCATTATAATATGCCAACAAAACAAAAAGTTGTAAGAAGTATAATCATAGCCAGTTAAGGTTAAAAAGCAATAGTTATTAGGAGGTTTACCTATAAAGGCAAAACCCACACACAGGCTTTGTGACCCACTTGTAGGTTGTGACCCACAGTTTGGGAAACACTGCTCTGTGCAATGGGCTTGTCAGGCATCTGCTGACAGGGCTGTGCTATATTTGATGAGCTGTCCAGTTCAACTGTGGTTCAAAGATAAAGGGTGCTATTTAACTAGTAGATATACTGAAATGAATGACTGTGGCTAAGTTAGGTCCATTAATTTCACTGGGTCTGAGTAAACTTAGTTGACTACCACATATAAAAAACAAATGCTGGATCTTTTATATGGACACCATGGTATCAATTCATCCACTGTGTGTGCAACTAAAATCTGTTTTAGCATTTTAACTCCTGCTCATTTTAAAGTAAGGTATCCCCCCCCCCCCGATTTTCCTGCCTTATCTTTTTTAAACCACTTAGAGGTTGTTGTTGTTTTACAATCAAGTGGCACCTAAATTTTATGAAACAAATAAATAAAAGGGCACCCAATGCCAACCATTTCAGACCCTGTCATAATCAGGCGAAGCCTTATTGGTGGTGGTGCCACCACAGGCTGCCTTGTCAGTTCTGACCCATGACAGAGCCTTCTCAGTGGTGGTTTCCCTGTTGTAGAACACCCTCCCTAGTGAGGTGTGCCTGTTTCCATCATTATTAACTTTCAGGAGGGATTTGAAAACATTCCTGTTTGCCTGTTTTTGCTTTGTTTGTTTCTAAGTTGTGTATCTGTATGACACCCCGGGAACCAAGGGAGAGGTATAAATTAAATTAATAACTAAATAAAACGTTACAATTGTTCTTTCAAACGCTTACAAGAATGCACTTTTGGCCACAACTGAGATAGATGATAGATAGATAGATGATAGATAGATAGATAGATAGATAGATAGATAGATAGATAGATAGATAGATGATGATAGATAGATAGATAGATGATAGATAGATAGATAGATAGATAGATAGATGATAGATAGATAGATAGATGATAGATAGATAGATATAGATAGATGATGATGATAGATAGATGATAGAGATAGATAGATAGATAGATAGATGATAGATAGATAGATGATAGATAGATAGATGATAGATAGATAGAGAGAGAGAGAGAGAGAGAGAGAGATAGATAGATAGATAGATAATGATGATAGATGATAGATAGATAGATAGATAGATGATAGATTAGATAGATAGATAGATAGATAGATAGATAGATAGATAGATAGATAGATAGATATAGATGATAGATAGATAGATAGATAGATAGATAGATAGATAGATAGATAGATAGATAGATAGATATAGATAGATAGATAGATAGATAGATAGATAGATAGATAGATAGATGATAGATAGATAGATGATAGATGATAGATAGATAATAGATAGATAGATAGATAGATAGATAGATAGATAGATAGATGATAGATGATAGATAGATAATAGATAGATAGATAGATGATAGATAGATAGATAGATAGATATAGATAGATATAGATAGATGATAGATAGATAGATAGATAGATGATAGATAGATAGATGATAGATAGATAGATAGATAGATGATAGATGATAGATAGATAGATGATAGATAGAGAGATAGATGATAGATATAGATGATAGATGATAGATAGAGATGATAGATGATAGATAGAGATGATAGATAGATGACAGATAGAAGATAGATAGATAGATAGATAGATAGATGATAGATGATAGATAGATAGATGATAGATAGATGATAGATAGATAGATAGATAGATAGATAGATAGATAGATATAGATAGATAGATATAGATAGATAGATAGATAGATAGATAGATAGATGATGATAGATAGATAGATAGATAGATAGATGATAGATGATAGATAGATAATAGATTGATAGATAGATAGATAGATAGATAGATAGATAGATAGATAGATATAGATAGATAGATATAGATAGATGATAGATAGATAGATGATAGATAGATAGATAGATAGATAGATAGATAGATAGATAGATGATAGATGATAGATGATAGATAGATAGATGATAGATAGAGAGATAGATGATAGATATAGATGATAGATGATAGATAGAGATGATAGATGATAGATAGAGATGATAGATAGATAGATGATAGATAGATGATAGATAGATAGATAGATGATAGATGATAGATAGATAGATAGATAGATAGATGATAGATGGATAGATATAGATAGATAGATGATAGATGATAGATAGATAGATAGATGATAGATGATAGATAGATGATAGATAGAGATAGATGATAGATGATAAATGATAGATAGATTAGATAGATAGATGATAGATAGATAGATAGATGATAGATAGATAGATAGATAGATAGATAGATTTATAGATAGATAGATGATAGATAGATATAGATAGATGATAGATAGATAGATAGATAGATAGATAGATGATAGATAGATAGATAGATAGATGATAGATGGATAGATATAGATAGATAGATGATAGATGATAGATGATAGATAGATAGATAGATAGATAGAGGATAGATGATAGATAGATGATAGATAGAGATAGATGATAGATGATAAATGATAGATAGAGAGATAGAGAGATAGAGAGATGATAGATTAGATAGATAGATGATAGATAGATAGATAGATGATAGATAGATAGATAGATAGATGATAGATAGATATAGATAGATAGATAGATAGATGATAGATAGATATAGATAGATGATGATAGATAGATAGATATAGATAGATAGATAGATAGATAGATGATAGATAGATAGATAGATAGATATAGATATAGAGAAACAGAAATTTGTGAAGGCTTATCAGTGTATCAAGATGAACAGACCATGCGATGCAATTCACAAGAAGCAGATAAATGTAGGATTGCTGAAAGTTAGGCTGTGATGGTGGTGGTGCAAATGGATCACTGTGCAAAATTTTGATGCAGCTGCCTCCTTGTAAATCATCAGCACTGGCAAGATGGGCAACTGACCAATAGTAGGAGCTTTTATATGCATACGTGCTGGGCTATCTATAAACTCAGGCATTCTGCATCCTATTCAGTGTCTCTGTGATTCAGGGGTTTAAATTTTGAGATACAGTCACAGCAAATTAATAGATGCCTCCGCTCTGAGTCTGCGGCACTTCCAGCATTTCATGCTCCGCATCTGAATGGCTGTAATGAGGTCCAATTAAATCCTTTGCAGAAGTCTGAATTGTGTCATTTTACCTCCCACAGCACCTTTTCAGTGCAGCTCTAGAAATGGTTGACGGTTGCTTGCGCCTCATTCTCCCTCTTACTGGAAACACAGTGACTTCCTTTGGCTACTGCTGTAGCAGGGTCTTTTCCGCGGCTGACCATCACGTACAGTTCAACTGACCATCACATTGGGGAAATGTGTGGGAAACAGTCCAGGAGTCTGGTGCTTCCAGTAATCATCAGCGTGCTCCAGACACTAAATGGAATGTGTCTGATGGTTTCAGCATAAATGGAGCTTATGGACTAATGACTTGCCCACGCATTGCTATCAGCACACAATTCTAGACAGGAATGATTTGATGCAGTCTCTGGGAAGACAGCTGAGGGAAAGAGTCTTCTCTTTTCAAATCTGAAGCAACTCCACTTATGTAAAATGGGATCTTGCTAGAATCAAGCAATGATGTAGGGAAATGGTTCATGGGAACCAGGATAATAGCAATGAATATATTTTCATGGCCAGGGGGTCGTTCTTGGACCACTTGGTGCGGTGTCAGTTCCAGATTTTGAGGGCTCTTGAGCAACATATGCTTCACGGGGGGCCTGTCGCTTCCATCAGTGAGTCCACCTCATGGGTAGTCAACGGAGTGCCCTTCAGATGTTGATGGATAACAACTCCCATCACCCCTGACTGCTGTCCATGTGGCTGTGGGTGATGGGAACTGGAGTCCAACAACAACTGCATGGAACCATTTTGGATGTTGCTGGTCTACCTCCTCACTGTAAGAAAAGATTTAGACACTAGGAGAGAACATATTGTTTAGCTATCATCTTTCGTTGCTCACATTAGTGAGATTAGCAGAATAACATACTTTGTGACTTAAATTTGGAAGCTAAGACAAAGTTGATTTAACCTTCTAGAAACAATAATCCAGGATGCTTTAAGGCAAACTGGATTTTCCTGGTATTAGCGCTTTTCTCCCCATTACAAACAACAGTCACACACACATTGTTTTGTGAAATAATAAAAGTAGTATTTACTTACATAATCCAGGTTTTGAAGCAGCAATTATAGTAGGAAAATGAAGGGAGGTTTGTAACTACTACCTAAGTTACCAAAAGTACAAAACGTAAGATCAAAAATGGTGTCTGAGCTGTAGAGCTGTAGAGTTCAGACATACACATGTGGTCAGCTTGGAACCATAATGAAGAAAGAAGAGGCTGCCCAGGCAGGAAGGAAATATGAGGTCCAGCGCCGAGGGCCTTCTGGCGGTTCCCTCACTGTGAGAAGCCAAGTTACAGGGAACCAGACAGAGGGCCTTCTCGGTAGTGGCACCCGCCCTGTGGAACGCCCTCCCACCAGATGTCAAAGAGAAAAACAACTACCAGACTTTTAGAAGACATCTGAAGGCAGCCCTGTTTAGGGAAGCTTTTAATGTTTGATGCATTACTGTATTTTAATATTTTGTTGGAAGCCGCCCAGAGTGGCTGGGGAGGCCCGGCCAGATGGGCGGGGTATAAATAATAAATTATTATTATTATTATTATTATTATTATTATTATTATTATTATTTATTATTATTATTATTTTACAGCTTCCTGTCAAGGCAGACAAAGGAACTGATTTAACAGAGTAATCTGTAGCAAATTTTACAGGAAAGCTCTGTGAGCCTCAGCCTCTTCATGTGCCTATCAGGCAAAACATTAATGGTTGGTTTGACTGCAAAAATCCTGCACACCCACTGCCATTACTGTAAGCTGGTGTGCTTTGTCATTGTTGCTACCACCAGCTTGCTTACCAGGCAGAGAGTTAATGGGAAAGGAGGCAGCTAGGGCTAGGAGGGAGATCAGTTCCACTTTGCATTTTAATGGGAACCTACCTAATTATCATTTCGAAGAACAATATGCGAGCCCAAACACCACTATGCTTCAAAATTTGCACATCTCTGAATTTTTTACCCTGCATGTGGGCAAAAATGCATACATTTGTGAAAATAAAATACACTTCTCCAGCAAATTAATGTGTGCAAAAATGCATATACTAAAGATGGCATTAAAATGTGTATATGAGTGAAAATAACATACAAAAATGCATCACGTTAGATGAAATTGCTGCAACAATTGGTCAAAACTGCATACAAAAGTATGCTTATTAGGATAAATTTGCACTAAATTGCTGATGAATTCTCATGAGGATTTTTTTAAACAAAATAGAAAGAAACCACAAATAGTTGCAGAAATGTGGGCAACTGATTTTAAAATTGGAAAAATGAGAAACTTCGAGAACTGAAATTTGTCAGTCTCTAGTTCCTTCTCCCCCTTTTAATCGTCAAACATTTTCCTCACTTCCTACATCACATGCATACACTTCATTCTTGTGTGTCCAATGTATAAGCCCTCTGGACAGAGAGAGTGTGAGCTCTGTGTTCTGTGCATAGCCTGGCACTGGTGCTAAACAGAAGTTCAGGTAGAATAATTCGTAACAGTAAAAGAGAAGCAAAGTTCACATCTTCATCTCATCGTTTGCCAAGGATGCCCTGACACTAAAGATCCTGCTGAACATGCAGAGAGAGGGGAACAATTGTTCTCTGTGCCACAAAGTTCACACCACTTACAGCACCACAAGTCTGAGATGCATAGCAAAAACAATTCACCTGATCTCTTCTGTAAACTGGAAGAACCTTCCTGTGCAGCTTTTGCCTTGATCTCCAAGCAAGCTTAGAAAATGATTTTCAGCTTTAATTTTAATGAGAAAGAGGAAGGTTTTGCTGCTGCGGGAGAAGTTCAGAATGCCTTAATGGAGCAGAAATCTTTGAATCTCCTAGGCAACCTACCTTGAGCTTTTGTTACTTATTCCTCTCTTATGTACACAATGAGTTCAACTCCTGCCGCTTATCTCGGAGCGTGTCAGTTTTCCGTGTACAGTTCTGCTGAGGTTTGGAGAACAATTAAGGAATGTGTCCACGTTGACTTGCTCAATAGAAAGAACAATGCCAAAAAGGAAGGAACTGTTCCTCAGGCACTCGTTACGCCGTTCTCATAATCATTGTGATGTCAGCTAATAACACATCTGTTCCTCACGGCACACATTAGAATCATGGCCATTTAGTCTTGGTAAACATAAGAAGTACTCAAGAGGGACTCATTCGCCACTCAACAGAGAATCAGTAAGGGTATCAACCAATTAAATATTTATTTAATTGCTAAATCATTCCCTCTCTTTTTTTCATTCCATCTGACTCTGCACTGGATCCAGCCATATCCTGAACAAAATTGGGCTGCTTTGGACAGAAATAGGCTTTGACAGAGTTGGGTTGAGACAGGCCCAGATCTCCCTGGACTGGGTTGAGCTGCCCAGAGCATTCTGGGGCTGTCAAGGGGCCCAGCAGGGCCAGGGGGTGGGGGAGAATGAGAGGCAGGCAGCCTTATCAAGAGCAGCTCAGAGGTCTTTGCAAGAGGGCTTTTAAACAGCCTGCACTGCACTTTGACCACATGGGTGGCGCTGTGGGTTAAACGACAGAGCCTAGGACTTGCCGATCAAAAGGTTGGCGGTTCAAATCCCCACGACAGGGTGAGCTCCCGTTGCTCAGTCCCTGCTCCTGCCAACCTAGCAGTTTGAAAGCACGTAAAAGTGCAAGTAGATAAATAGGTACCGCTCCGGCAGGAAGATAAACGGCATTTCCATGTGCTGCTCTGGTTCACCAGAAGTGGCTTAGTCATGCTGGCCGCATGACCCGGAAGCTTTACGCCAGCTCCCTTGGCCAATAAAGCGAGATGAGTGCCGCAACCCAAGAGTCGGTCACGACTGGACCTAATGGTCAGGGGTCCCTTTACCCTTTACCTTTACCTACCTGTTCCTAGGGAGCAGGGAACATTCTGGGGAAGCAGACCCCAACAGAAGTGCCCTCTCTGCTCACCAGCTGGTAAGCAGAGAAAGTGTGTGACCCTGCTCTCGGCAATGAAGCCAGGATGAAAGGCAGGAAAGGCCTCTCCTTCTTCTTTGCCCCCCACCTGATTGCATGCTTAATTAGGGTTTAAAAAGACATGCTGCAATACACTTAATTGTTACAGCATGCAGTGACTACTTTTGGAGCAGGAGCAACCTGTATATGTATCCCTGAGGAGTCAGAGGCTGCTGAAAGTACTTATTCATGCAGCTCATGGTTAAACTATGAAACTTGGTCCCCAGGAAGCAGTGATGGCCATCAATTTGCAGGGCTTTAAAAGAGGACAGCAGTCACAAAATTAAAAGACGCCTACTGCTTGGGAGAAAAGCAATGACAAACCTAGACAGCATCTTAAAAAGCAGAGACATCACCTTGCCAACAAAGGTCCGTATAGTTAAAGCTATGGTTTTCCCAGTAGTGATGTATGGAAGTGAGAACTGGACCATAAAGAAGGCTGATCGCCGAAGAATTGATGCTTTTGAATTATGGTGCTGGAGGAGACTCTTGAGAGTCCCATGGACTGCAAGAAGATCAAACCTATCCATTCTTAAGGAAGTGCTCACTGGAAGGACAGATCCTGAAGCTGAGGCTCCAATACTTTGACCACCTCATGAGAAGAGAAGACTCCCTGGAAAAGACCCTGATGCTGAGAAAGATGGAGGGCACAAGGAGAAGGGGACGACAGAGGACGAGATGGCTGGACAGTGTTCTCGAAGATACGAACATGAGTCTGACCAAACTGCAGGAGGCAGTGGAAGACAGGAGTGCCTGGCGTGCTCTGGTCCATGGGGTCATGAAGAGTCAGACACGACTAAATAACTAAACAACAACAACAACAAAAGAGGACTGGACAAATTCATGGGAGAGAAGGCTATCGATGGTTACCATCCATGATGGTTATGCTCTTTCATCACAGTTAGAGGCCGCAATGCTTCTGAATACCAATTGCTGGAAACCACAGAAGGGGAGAATACTCTTCTGCTCAAATCCTGCTTGGCTAGTTTCCCACAGTCAACTTGTTGGCCACTGTGATGCTGGACTAGATGGGCCATTGGCCTGACCCAGCAGGTTCGTCTTATGTTCTGGTGAAACCCTGGAGAGCTGCTACCAGTCAGTGTAAACAATACCAAGCTAGCTAGACCAATGAACTAGCTCTGCAATATGCAACTTCCAGTGTTCAATTCAGTACCTTTAGGACCAGGCACAGTACCTTTAGGACCTTTAAAAACGCCCCTTGAAATGTTGGAAGGGAAAACAAAAGCACTGGGAAGAGAAAGCTGCCTCCACTTACGTCAAGCTGAAGTTAAAATGGAGAGAATTGCCAGGACACCATTCAGAGGACACATGCGTTTCTTTAAACTCCTAAATGAAGTGGAAAAATGGGTTAGCTATGGTTGCTTGTGTAATTCCTTCCTCACCAGTCTTTTGACCTTCTCCAACATCTGTACGAGAAAGAAATGTGGAGCAACGTTCACTCTGCAGGCAATGGACGAAGGCAAGCCGAAGGACCAGAAGGTTGGAGCAAGAGATGGATGGATGGATGGGAGAAGCCATGACTATCCTACCTTCCCCTTCATTGGGAAGCTTCAAGGTAGAAGCACATCCTCTTTACAATCTGGAAACCCTAGGAACCAATGACTCAGAAACACCACAAAAGCAGGAGAGCAGCTGTGCCTTTGGGACACTGCTCTTGGACCCAGCCTTTGTTCACCTTTGGGGTTTTGTTCTGCATTGATCATCATCAACAGTGGAATGTTGGTCATGCTCTGCCTCCACAGCTGGAGGTGGCAATGTTTCTGAATGCCAGTTGCTAGAAACCACATGAGCAGAGAGTGCTTGCAGGTTTCCCACAGGCATCTGGTTGGCCACTGTGAGAACAGGATGCTGGACTAGGTGGGCCATTGGCCTGATCCAGCAGACCCTTCTTCTGAATAGCTGCATGGGACTCAGTGGAGAAATCACCCACAACAGAGTTTCTCTCTCATTAAATATGTGTATGTGTGTGTGTATATACATATATATATATATGTGTGTATATATATATATATATATGTTGTTTAGTCGTTTAGTCGTGTCCGACTCTTCGTGACCCCATGGACCAGAGCACGCCAGGCACTCCTGTCTTCCACTGCTTCCCGCAGTTTGGTCAGACTCATGTTCGAGCTTCGAGAACACTGTCCAACCATCTCGTCCTCGGTCGTCCCCTTCTCCTTGTGCCCTCCATCTTTCCCAACATCAGGGTCTTTTCCAGGGAGTCTTCTCTTCTCATGAGGTGACCAAAGTATTGGAGCCTCAGCTTCAGGATCTGTCCTTCCAGTGAGTAGTCAGGGCTAATTTCCTTAAGAATGGATGTGTTTGATCTTCTTGCAGTCCATGGGACTCTCAAGAGTCTCCTCCAGCACCATAATTCAAAAGCATCAATTCTTCGGCAATCAGCCTTCTTTATGGTATATATATATATATATGTATGTATGTATGTATGTATGTATGTAAAGGCAAAGGGACCCCTGACCATTGGGTCCAATTGTGGCCAACTCTGGGGTTGCAGTGCTCATCTCGCTTTATTGGCCAAGGCTCACAGCTTCCGGGCCAGCATGACTAAGCCGCTTCTGGCGAACCAGAGCAGTGCACAGAAACACCGTTTACCTTCCCGCTGGAGCAGTACCTATTTATCTACTTGCACTTAACATGCTTTCGAACTGCTAGGTTGGAAGGAGCAGGGACAGAGCAACGGGAGCTCACCCCGTTGCTGGGATTCGAACTGCTGACCTTCTGATCGGCAAGTCCTAGGCTCTGTGGTTTAACCCACAGCACCACCCATGTCCCATATATATATATATATATATATATATATATATATATATATATGTATACCAACCACCAAAACACAAACAGTGAAACCCCCCAGGCGGCTGATACATTGGGTGTACATAATCAATAATAACATATTCAAATCAACCATATGTACAATTCTATATACCTTAACATTCCTCCCTCCACAAGGTTTATTTAACTTTTAACGTTTTCATTGCCCCACAATTTTCAAACCTGCCCAAATAGTTCAATATCTTCTCAAACCAATCCTCCTCCTTCTCACTGACCTTAAACCCTTTCATTTTATGTATCTTCACAGTTAGATATTCTAAGATTATAATATTTTTTCCATTTTTCCCTCCATTGGTTCACCCCTAGCTCTTCTGCATGTTTCCAATTACTCGCTATAACCTGCCTGGCTGCAATTACCATCAATTTTACCCATTTACATTCCTCTTTTGTTTCTAACTGGGTGCTACTCAGGCTAATAAGAACCATTAATTTAGATATTTCCACCTTCCTACCCACAATTCCTGATATTTCTATACCAATCTGTTTCCAGAATTCATATATATATATAGTTTCACCAGACCAGGCATTCCCAAACTGTGGTCTACCTGCTTAACTGATGAAATGTGCAATATGTCTGTGAAGACCAGGAAAAACAGTTGCTCCAGAACAAATGAAAAGGAAGCAGCTTGAAAGTGGTGGAGAGAGGATTAGGAACCAGAAATACATTGTGTTTTGTTGTGTTACAATTTGATTTTTTTTTTAATGCAAGCATCATGCAGCATAATGCATTGCAATTACTACAGGAGGCACACATGCAGAATCATTAAGTGTTCTGTCAAGACCCATAGCATTATCAAGCTGTCCAGGGGGGGCAGAGAACCCCTGCCCTAGACCCTTCCTCAGTAATATCTAGGAGAGTTCGTTCTCTGCTAAGTTAATTTGCGAAGATTTCACAGCCTGTACTGTTCAAAGTTTTCTAGGAAACTGACTCAAACAATATCTGGTCCAAGTGCCTGGTGGAATGTCCTGCAAGTTAATTGGTTGAACATATCCCATTATGTGTAAACTCCTTTGTCTCCCTGCCTGTTTGAAGAGTCATCCACCGATCACCACTGATGGGCAGCTCCCATTCATTATGATGAACAGCTGCCCAGCATAACTTCTAAAGTTTAGCGGATGCAAATGAGGACATGCTGATAACACTAGTCTACTTTTATCCCAAGAACACAGCTCTAGCCCTCCAGTGCAAAAAAGCTCCACACAAGCCTGCAGAAAGCCCCCAGCCAATTTCTTTCCTGTATACCCCACCTTATTTATTTCTAAGTATTTATAACCTGCTCTTCGCTGAATATTTCAGAGCCAGTGTGGTGTAGTGGTTAAGAGTGGTAGTCTTGTAATCTGGGGAACCGGGTTCGCGTCTCCGCTCCTCCACATGCAGCTGCTGGGTGACCTTGGGCCAGTCACACTTCTCTGAAGTCTCTCAGCCCCACTCACCTCACAGAGTGTTTGTTGTGGGGGAGGAAGGGAAAGGAGAATGTTAGCCGCTTTGAGACTCCTTAAAGGGAGTGAAAGGCGGGATATCAAATCCAAACTCTTCTTCTTCTTCTTCTTCTCTATTAGTTTACAGTTCAGTGATCTATTCTGTATAGATAATACAGATGATGATGATGATGATGATGATTATACAAGGAGGAGGAGGAGGAGGAGGAGGAGGAGGAGGGATGTTGGGAGAGGCAGGGTATCAAAGCTGTCCTGCAATAAATGGCTCAAAATTCACCCCACTATTTTGGCAATTCATCAACAATAATAATAATGATAATAATAATAAAAAATTGGATTTATACCCCACCTTTTCCTCTATGGAGCTCTATGGCTGCAAATCTAGCTCCAGTTTACTCAAGGAGTAAACCCCTCTGATTTCAATATTAGGCAGGATTGTGCTGTAAGTCGGCACCACTCCTTCTTCATTTCTCTTCCTCAGACTTATCAAGCTACACTTCACCTTCTTCCAATGCTCTTTCTGTCTTCTCTTCTACACTCATCCTCGGCAAACTCAATGTTCTGTTGTCTTATAAGATTTGAAGACTAGACCGGAGCGGGTTAATGGAGCCAGAAGGACTAGCGACATGGGGGAGCAATTATTTATTTCATTCCACTGAATCCCAGACTTAATCTGGCTGATCAGGGCGTCAGCCAAATTGCGTTGAGAAAGGATTGCGGAGCCCAGCAGAACTGCTCACCAGCATCGTGGTAACAGCTGTAAGAATGCTATATCATACGTTGCTGTGATATATTTCTTATGAGTTGGTGGTTTATAAATATCCCCCACCCACCCTGAGCTGCTGTTCCCAGAATTCCCTGGGAAGAGGGATCAGCTGTTAAACCACTCTGGGAATCCTAGCTCTGTGATGGCAGGCGAAGAGAAATGGACAACATACCAAGAATTATTAGAATTGCATCAAGGAGACTATAAAATTTAAACAAGGGAACAGCTAAAGGGGAAGATTATAGTGTTAAGTGGCTTTCTTTTATGCAACTAGCAGAGAGGTTTATACTGGATAAAAAGACTGGGTATAAAACAAGGAAAGACTCTGGAAATTCAACCGTTCACAGATGATGAACATGTTATTGTGAAAATGTGTAAAATTTGTTGAAATTCAAAACAGAAGAGCAGGTTAAAGAATGCATGTTTAAATGGCCAAAATAAAATTGTTATAATATACAGGTGGAACAGTGATACTATATTCTTCCTTTTGTTCCTGTTCCCTCTTAGATTAGATTTTAAAATAATAATAATATAATAATAATAATAATTTATTATTTGTACCCCGCCCATCTGGCTGGGTTTCCCCAGCCACTCTGGGCGGCTTCCATAGAAACAAAAAATACAGTAAAATATCACAGATTAAAAACTTCCCTGAACAGGGCTGCCTTAAGATGTCTTCTGAATGTCAGGTAGTTATTTATCGCTTTGACATCTGCTGGGAGGGCGTTCCACAGGGCGGGCGCCACTACCGAGAAGGCCCTCTGCCTGGTTCCCTGTAGCTTTGCTTCTCGCAATGAGGGAACCGCCAGGAGGCCCTCGGAGCTGGACCTCAGTGTCCGGGCAGAACGATGGGGGTGGAGACGCTCCTTCAGGTATACTGGGCCGAGGCCGTTTAGGGCTTTAAAGGTCAACACCAACACTTTGAATTGTGCTCGGAAACGTACTGGGAGCCAGTGTAGGTCTTTCAAGACCGGTGTTATGTGGTCTCGGCGGCCGCCCCCAGTCACCAGTCTAGCTGCCGCATTCTGGATTAGTTGTAGTTTCCGAGTCACCTTCAAAGGTAGCCCCACGTAGAGCGCATTGCAGTAGTCCAAGCGGGAGATAACCAGAGCATGCACCACTCTGGCGAGACAGTCCGCGGGCAGGTAGGGTCTCAGCCTGCGTACCAGGTGGAGTTGGTAGACAGCTGCCCTGGATACAGAATTGACCTGTGCCTCCATGGACAGCTGTGAGTCCAAAATGACTCCCAGGCTGCGCACCTGGTCCTTCAGGGGCACAGTTACCCTATTCAGGACCAGGGAGTCCTCCACACCAGCCCGCCTCCTGTCCCCCAAAAACAGTACTTCTGTCTTGTCAGGATTCAACCTCAATCCATTAGCCACCATCCATCCTATCTTTTATTCTGGTGTATTACAAAAAGGTACTTTGTATTGGGTATGAACTTTTGCATATCTTTTGATAAGCATAATAAAAATAGATATTAAAATAAAAATGGAATCATAGCTCTGTGGGAGGAATGGGGTCTCCTAACAACTCTGAGCACCCTTCGCAAATTACAGCTCCTGGAACTCTATGGAGGAAGCCATGACTGTTTAAAGTTGTGTCATAGTGCTTTGAATGTCATAATCAGATAATGGGGACTACTCAGCCCCTATTTCCCACTGCAGCTCCTCCTCAAAAAGCCACTTCTGAGGATCAAGGCACCCTCTAGAATGGGAATGTTGTGCAGGTGGGCAGGGAAGGGCTATAAATGCAGACCCTCCAACATGCCGCTATGTGAAATCAGGATGTGCATCTTTTGTAAAAGGCGAAAGATTTAAACGATCTGAAGAGAAACCACAACTGCAGCAAGAATTTTTTTAGCAAAAAATTGGAAAACACAAGAATACCAACAGTGGAAGATTGGCAGATGAAGATGATGGACTTTTCGGAGCTTGCTGACCTGACTGGAAGAGTCCGTGACCAGAGGACTACCAGGAGGAATGGATGAAATTTAAAGACTATTTAGTTAAATATGTTAAGTTAACTTAATTGGAGAAGCGTGCAAATATCAGATAGCCTTAGGATTTAAATATGTAATGTGATGAATTAATATGTTTAATGCCAAATTTGAAAGAAAGAAAGATGTTAAGTGATTAAGTTAATTTTATAAGAATCTTGGTTTTGGAAAAACTGTTAAAATGATATGCATTGAAATTCAACCGGGGGATACGAGGTAACAATGTCACTAAGAATGGTTTAAATAAGGCTGAGATTTTTGTTTGTTTATTTGTCTGTTTGTTTGTCAAAAAAACTTTTTGGAAAATTAATTTTAAAAAGTTGGGGGGGGGATGTGCATCTTTTGGGGCTGTAGTTCCGTACGAATCACATGACTCGCACAAAAGCACACACACACCCCAAATGTGCCAAGTGACTGCCTCAAGTGCAGAAGCCCCCCAAATGGATGTCTTTGGGGGCTGCAATCTTGCAGGAGCCAGGTGAGTTGCACAAGAGCAACCTCCTTCCTCCGCAAAGTGTGTTTTCCAGGGCTGTGCTGTCACGGGAGCCAAAATGGAAGATCCCAGGAGCTCATCAGAAGCCAAGGGTGGCTTCTGTAAATCTGGGGTGTCCTGCTTAAAGTGGGCAGTGGATGGGCATCCAAACATGCAGAGGTGGAATGGATAGAAATCTGTGAGACTTCCTCTGCTCACACAACGCTTTACGTACAGTGCCTGTTTGCACTAAAAATGAATGACAACAAGAATATATGCAAAGCACATGCTCTGCCCCTGAGCTGTGGCCACGAGTCATTACGAGCTCAAAATTACAATCTCTCATAGGAGGGACAGGGGGTGGCGGCACTGTGCAGTAATATACTTTCCAGATACCCACATGGCCCGACAACATTTCTCTGAGATTAAGAATGTTTTTGCAGGCATGCACAAACAAACGAGTAAATTGGAAACAGGAGTCGAAGCCGGGGTTTCGTTCTGGTGTATCCTCTCTCCCAGGCTCTAATAAGAGGAGCAAGCTGTTCCCCCCACTGCGAGTGGCAATGGATCTCGCTAGCATACAGCTATTGGCCTTGACAGATCTCTCACTTTATCTAGACGCTGCTCCCAGTTTGGACGGTACATTTGCTGTGCCATTAAGCCTGCATTATAGGGAAAGAGGCAAAACTTTCTGTGCTGGTCTGGATTCTATTAAAGGATCGTATTTCCTGCTACACCATACCTCTTCCCCACATCGTTGGAACTGGCAGAAATGCAGAGCCACAGTAGGCTCTGAGAGTATGCAAAAAATTGCTCCAGGGTGCCAAACACTTTAATCCCAAACAATATAAAATGGCTTCCTGCCAACCATGATACACACATTCTTTTTTCCTTTCTATTTTTTTCCCCAAAGCATCCCAGCTCTGCCAGCAAATTAGGATACCTACTCTGAATGTCAGATGACTGGGGGATAATATTGTGCTTACCGTATTTTTTGCTCTATAAGACGCAGCAGACCATAAGACGCACCTAGTTTTTGGAGGAGGAAAACAAGAAAAAAAATATTCTGAATCTCAGAAGCCAGAACAACAAGAGGGATCACTGTGCAGTGAAAGCAGCAATCCCTCTTGCTGTTCTGGCTTCTGTGATAGCTGCGCAGCCTGCATTCTCTCTATAAGACACACACACATTTGCCCTTACTTTTTAGGAGGGAAAAAGTGAGTCTTATAGAGCAAAAAATACGGTAGCTTCCGACTTTGTTCTTGAACATGCTCATTTGCCAACCATGCTTGTTTTAACTATGATTGTTGGTGCCCATGGTGTTCCTGCTTTCATTTTTAAATATAATTTTTATTCAGTTTACAAATAAGACAAATTAATACAATTCAAACAATTTATAAAACCATTCTCTCATTTCTTGACTTCGCTCAACTTGCTTTCAATTGTGTTTGTGCCTGCAAAGGATTTGGTGCAGACGAGTTGCTTCGTTTCCAGTCAATGCATGTCCCACAATTTCCTGCTGAAATCCTGTAACTTTTCATACCTCAGATATTTGGGGTGAGGGGGTGTTTTCCCCTTTGGACATACAACTCCCCCCAGACATTGGGGAAACACTGCAGAACAACTAATCTAGCAGGATGGTGCATGGACAGTTCAGCACAAATGCACCACTAAGGCACCATTATGTTAACAACATGTTGCAGAATGTGTCCAAACACAAAAACCAACCTGGAGGGATCCTCAACCACTTCCCACCTGTCTTCCTTTTTTCTGCACAGCCAGTCTAAAGGGCACATAAGAAAAGCCTGCAAGATCAGGCCACTGTCCCGTTGCAGGGCTTCTGCTGGCGGGACATGTTAGGTGAATCCTGCCCAATAGATTCATGGAATGCACTGCCACACCAAGTGGTTGTGGCTACTGCCTGAGATGGTTGCAAAAGAAATCGATACAAATTCAGTCCAAAAACCTTTATTGCATTAGCAAACTGCCATAGCAAAATAAGACAATACAAAAAAGAAAAAAGACAAACTAGCGACAAGCAACCCAGCAAAATTCAGGTGTTTTGGCTGGCGTAGTGACATTTAAGTTACCCGAAGACAATAATGCAAAGATATAATAGCCAGCGCCCAAAAACTAGTATGCGGGTATATATAAAGCACAAAATGGCCCCAGAACAGACTCAGCATATTGAGTTAAAAGTAATAAAAAGATTAAAACAGGTCCAGGTCTAGGGCACGCTACCCTGTCAGAGTAGCCCTGAGTTTCAGAGCCTGCACTATGAATATTGCCACCCCACGTGAGATTTGGGGATTTGCGTCCACAAGAAGCGATTTCAAACAGTCTTCCTTAGATGTAATGGTGGACGGAATCAAAAGGAGGAGCTTAGATCTTATTGGCTCATAAATAGGGCAGTAGAAAAAGAAATGTATGAAGTCCTCTACTTCATTCATTGTGCATGGACATAGACGCTGGGTAATAGGGGTCTTAGAATAAATCCCCTGCAGGAAGGCCGTGGGTATAGAATGGAAGCGGGCCATAGTAAACGCTCTTCTCAAGTTGGGCTCCGTCAGGTCTATCAAGTAGTTGGCAAGTGATCTTACCACTTTCACTTTAGGGAGCCACATGGAGAGGCGAGCTGAGGTGGACTGTGCCCGGTCCATGGCCTCGTCTCTTGTAAGAATCCAGGCCCGGATTTTATGTTTGTCCCAAGAGGACAGCGAGTCAAGATTTGGGAGAGAGTAGCGTGCAGTAATAGTCACCATGGCCTTGGACCATTTATTGCTTTGAGAACACGTTAAAAAGGCTTGCCTGGCTAGTAGGGGACCTGGGGCATTGATTAATTTACAATAAAAGCTAATAATTCTAATGTGGGCTCTCGCAACAATGGAGGGGAGGCCCAGTTCTGTTCTTAACTGTGCTGCAACCGAGCCCTTGGGGAGACCCAGTATCTTCCGTGCAAAAGAGTTTTGTAGAATCTCCAGCCGTTGTAGTGTTTTTAAATTCCACCCCCAGATTTCAACCCCATACAGTAACATCGGGAGGACTTTGCTGATAAATGCTTTTCTGATTGGTGGAACCAGCTGGCCGCCTTTTGCATAGTAGAATTTCTCCAAGGCTTTGATGGTTCTGCGGGCAGCCAGGATGGTTGTATTTAGGTGAGCTGACCAGCTAAGCCCATGCTGAAAAATGATACCCAAATACTTGAATGCTGAACAATGTTCAATAGAATGGCCCTCAAAATTCCAGAGTGACTTCCGAGTTTTCATGCCAAAAGTAAGAATTTTGGTTTTGGCGAAATTAATTTTAAGGGAGTTGGTATCACAATATGTCATGAGCCCTCTGAGCATGTTGTTTAAGCCCAGCTTGGTTAATGACAGTATCACCATGTCGTCCGCATAGAGTAATATGGGGATCTTGAGCTGTTGTAAGGAGGGGGCAGATTGATTTAGGGCCTTCGTAGTTGTGACGATGTCATTGATATAGAAATTGAATAGAAAAGGGGCCAAGAGGCAGCCCTGTTTGACCCCTTTATTCAGAGGGAAAGAATCAGAAAGAGCTCCCAGAGGGCCGAATTTTACTCTGGCCGATATGTCATTATGAATTTCCATAAGAAGGAGGAGGAGTCTCTTATCTATGCTGGTATGACTAAGCTTCTGCCATAGCCTATCTCTGGGAATGGAGTCAAAGGCGGAGGTCAGGTCCACAAAAGCCGCGTGTAGTTTGCAGTTGAACCTGTTTAGGTATTTATCAATCAGGGTAAGTAGAACAAGACATTGGCCAGATGTGCTGTGACCTTTGCGGAAGCCAGCCTGTTCCGGATGGAATAGCTTTGTTTCTTCTGCCCACTCAATTAATTTCTCTAGCAAGAATCTAGAGTAAACCTTGTATGATATGTCCAACAGGCTGATAGGTCGGTAGTTGCGCGGATCTTGTGGGTCCCCCTTTTTATGTATTGGGATAACTATGCTCTGTTTCCAGTTAGGTGGAATCTTAAGAGTAGCATTAATGGTGGTAAAGAGAGATGCTAAAATAGGGGCCCACCACGACTGGTTCGATAAGAATACCTCAGGTGGTATCATGTCCTCCCCCGGGGATTTATCCCCTGATAGCATGCTAATTAGTTGAGTACATCTCTCTGGGGAGACTGGCTCCCAGGTGGGCAGGGCAGATGCTGGAAGGGTGGTGACTACATTTACGTCAGAATCTGAGGTGGAATACAGCTGAGCAAAGTGAGAGTGCCAGCTGGCTGCTGTGATGTTATTAACAATGAATGAGGGGGGTCTTAGACCTGCATTAATTAAATTCCAAAATTTCTTGTCGTCACGGGTTTTAATGGCCACTGACAGAGCCGACCAGCGTTCTTTCGCAAAGAGCAATTTCTTATGTTGGAGCAGCTTCTTATAGTATGAACGAAATTGGGCTAACTCCCTGATTTTGCTCTGAGTGCTGTCTGCTTTCATGTCTGACTGGAGAAATCTAAGCCTACTTCTGCACTGTTTGCATTCTTGGTCGAACCAGGTTTGATTCTTCCAGGATAGAATCGCACGGGAAGGTTTCGTAAGCGAAGGGAGCAAGTAGACTAGAATTTGCTGGAAAATTGAGAAATGATTCACATTCGTTGTTAACAGCTGAGCTTTCAGGGCTAGGATCTCAGGGGAATTTAGGAGGACTTTTATGTCTTGCTCCAGGTAGATGTCCCACTTCTTGCGTCCGGGGGCCAGGGTCGATGAATCCTGGGGGTGTGGTGAGCTGGGAGGCCCCAGCTGTGTGTGGTGAAAGGAGATGGCAATTGGAAGGTGGTCACTTTCGGTTCTGTTGAACACATTGAAACAGTATGCCTCATCATTAAATGCTGAGGAGGACCAGATGTAATCTATAACACTTGCCCCTCTAGATCCTAGAAAAGTATAGTATCCCCCGGACCAGTCTTTGGGTGTGCCGTGCAAGCTGTGCAGCCCGCAGTTTATAGTGAACTCCAGCAGTATGATGCCAGCCCTATTAATGGTCTTGTCCTGTGAATTCCACGTAGGAAACCACTCCTCTTCTATGAATAATTGCGACTTATCGGTGAATAAGCTTATATCTGCTCCGATTCTGGCATTGAAGTCCCCCATTATAAGGATCTCTGACTTTGGAAATTCAGCCCCAGATTTATCTAGAATAAATCTTAAGTCCTCCCAAAGCTGATTTGAGTGAGAGGAGGAGTAGGTAGATGGATTGTACAAGTTTACACATATGAATTCCCCAAGCGAGCTGTTAGTGATGTGCAAAGTTTGAATGTAATTACTCTCTAACCAAAAGATAGGAGAGATATTAAGCTGAAGCTCCTGCGAAACAAATGTTACCAGGCCTCCACTAGGGCGCCCATACAAGTGTGTTTTGGTCGCAGGAATCACAAAGGCGTCATAGCCCGGTAGGGATGGGGGGGGTGAAGATTCTAAGCACCAGGTCTCTTGTATACCCATAATCTGGAATTTCGCTAAAAACTCTTTCATATCCCCGTCATCCTGTTTGGACGTCCATCCTGCCACATTCCAGGATAGCACATTAAAGCAATTTGAGGAGGGACTATGTGCTAGTCAATTGCTCTGGTTGCTGGTGGGAAGGACATTGCCAGGGGTCTGAGACAGCTCCAGGCGAGGTACTACCGAAGGTATCGAAGGGGTGGTGAGTTGATTGATGTGACCAGCAGGGTCTTCAGTAAAACCTAAGTTGTCTCTTTGCACAGTGGGTTCCTTAACGTTTATATATTGGCTTGAAAAGGTTGCGGATAAATGAGGTTCTACCAAAAGAGGTTGACTGGCAAAGGACGAGGATATAGAGTCATTTGACTGGACCGCACTGAATGAAGACTCCAGGTCAGGCATAGAAGAATAGGACATTGACAGATTACCAGGATGAGGTGTGTTTGGCGCGTTACTCTTTAAGGCGGAGGACGAGGTAGTTGATTGCAGATCTATTAGTAGAGGTGAAGGGGGTCTGCGTTGCGACGGTGTATGAGGAGCTTCCGCCAGGCAGACTGCCAAATCATCCGTTATTGGAGTCCCAGTATTTGGCAGGGGTTTCTGGGGTGTTAGCCCCTTCATAACTGGTTTCCTTTGATTTAATAGGTTGCTATGTCCAGGATTTGAGGAGATTTTCTCTTGAAGTACATGTGTAAGATGCTGCTTGAGTGTATCAAGCCTGTTTATAACTTCCTGCTGTTCTACTAATGGCAACTCGCCATAGGATGAAATAAGGTCCCTCTCCTCTGAGATATCCAGATGGCTGGGCCCGCTTTGGTCATGCTTCTTTGTTGCTGGAGTAGATAAACCAGGAAGCTTGGGCTGAGAGGGAGGGTGAGGTTCCCGGGTGGACAACTTGAGTTTCAAGACTGAGTCGCGCCTGTCTGGCGGGCAGCTACCTTTTTGTACGGTGCTGCGGAAGAGAGGTTTAATCCTGGTGTCATTAAAGACTCTTGTTGGGAAGATGCCCCAGGTGGCCAGAAACGCTTTACGCCTAACCAGTATGGAGGGAATTTTTGGAGACTGGAAGGAGAGCAATACTTTTTGGAGCCGATGGTGGTAGTTTAAAAGTTTCACTGTACTGAGGTCTATTAGCGGAGGCCAAATCTGAAGGAGTTGCCTCAGATGATCTTTGACATCTCTCGAATTATTCCACCTTGGGGACCTGGGGTCCCTACTGTGTATAGTTAGGCATATTTTGTTTGGTTGTAAAATCAGAGATTGAGAGTCCAATTGAGTTTTTAGGAGGTGACCACCAGTACCACTTTCATGTCTAATAAGGGAGGTATACCTCTGTCCCTTTAAATCCCTCGGAGGCAGAGTGTGGTTGAGCTGGAGCTCTAGCAAATGGGCCTCAAGCTTTTGGTGGAGATTATCCACCTGCATGGAGATCCCATTTATGCTCTTAAAGATGCAGCGCAGGGTCCTGGTTATTAATTGGAAATGATCGAGTCCCATGCCATCGCCGAGGGCCAACTCGGGCTCCCCCTTCGAGGTGGCTCTCACCTCTTTGTCATTATCGTTGGCATTATTCGTTGTCTTCGAGTTCACCCCCTCCACTTCTATATCGGCTGCGAGGTCAATTAAAGGATTAAAACGATTGTGAGTTTCAACCATGTAGCTAACTTCCTCATTATTTCTATTACAGTTAAGAAAAAAAGTATCAATCTTGGACTGTTTGGGCCTCGGGGGAGGCATTGCCTCATCCAGGTCCCTTGGCCGCTTGCCATGGCCCATAGTGGAGATTAGAAGCAATATCCACAATAATTGGAAGTATCCTAATACACCTTAGAGAGTATTGTAGGAAGCAGGGGAGTGGAGAGCGAAGAAGAAACAAAAGTAAAGTTCGTTGCTTACTTACAATTCTCAGTCATTTCGGTTCAATGTCTTAAAGGTCAGACTTAGCAAGAGTTATCAAAAGTAGGATAGTATCGCTCTTGTAGTCTGAAGAGCAGCTGAAATGTGGGAGTGAAGGCTAATTATGTCCGAAACAAACATGAAGCAGAGCAAGCATCCCGCAATAATCCCATTTGAACCTATCAGTTCATGACAAAATCGATACAAATTCATGGAAGAGAGGTTTGGCAATAGCTACTAGCCATGGATGCTATACAGTGGTACCTCGGGTTACAGACTCCGCTAACCCGGAAGTAGTACCCCAGGTTAAGAACTTTATCTCAGGATGAATAGAATAGAATAGAATAGAATAGAATAGAATAGAATAGAATAGAATTTATTAGTTATACCCAGTGGCGTAGCATGGGTTGTCAGCACCCGGGGCAAGGCAAGTAATTTGCACCCCCTAACCCGTGGATTTGCGCCCCCTAACCCTAACCCCCAGATGTTGCTCCCGGTGTGGCCGGGCCCCCCTGCACCCCCCACGCTACGCCACTGGTTATGCCCCGCCCATCTGGCTGGGTTTCCCCAGCCGCTCTGGGCAGCTTCCAACAAAGTATTATAATACAGTGGTCTGTTAAACATTAAAAGCTTCCCTAAAGAGGGCTGCCTTCAGATGTCTTCTAAAAGTCTGATAGTAGTTCTTCTCTTTGACATCTGATGGGAGGGTGTTCCACAGGGTGGGTGCCACTACCGAGAAGGCCCTCTGTCTGGTTCCCTGTAACTTGGCTTCTCGCAGTGAGGGAACTGCCAGAAGGCCCTCGCACTGGACCTCAATGTCTGGGCAGAACGATGGGGGTGGAAACGCTCCTTCAGGTATACTGGACCGAGGCTGTTTAGGGCTTTAAAGGTCAGCACCAACACTTTGAATTGTGCTCGGAAATGTACTGGATGAGAACAGAAATTGCGTGCCGGCGGCACGGCGGCAGTGGGAGGCCTCATCAGCTAAAGTGGTACCTCAGGTTAGGAACGGTTTCAGCTTAAGAACGGACCTCAGGAACGAATTAAGTTCGTAACCAGAGGTACCACTGTATGGAACCTCTCCCCTCAGTGTCCATGTGCTACTGAATACCAGTCGCTCAGGAGCCAGATTAAGGTACCCCTGCCCGTACGGGCCAGTCTTGCCAGACTCTAGAGTTGTGCGCTCATCTCACTCTATAGGCCGGGAGCCAGCGCTGTCCGCAGACACTTCCGGGTCACGTGGCCAGCGTGACAAGCTGCATCTGGCGAGCCAGTGCAGCACACGGAACGCCGTTTACCTTCCCGCTGGTAAGCGGTCCCTATTTATCTACTTGCACCCGAGAGTGCTTTCGAACTGCTAGGTTGGCAGGCGCTGGGACCGAACAACGGGAGCGCACCCCGCCGCGGGGATTCGAACCGCCGACCTTTCGATCGGCAAGTCCTAGGCACTGAGGGTTTAACCCACAGCGCCACCCGCGTCCCAGGAGCCAGATTAGGAAAATGCCATTGCAAGCATGTTCTTCTTGTGGGTTTCCCAGAGGCATCTGGCTGGCCACCAGGGAAGTGGGTTGCTGGAGTAAATGGACCACTGGTCTGATCCACCAATGCACCTATTTACATTCTTACACATGGCAGCCAAATAAGGTGCCTAATAATAATAATAATAATAATAATAATAAACCTCCTTCTGTTTGTAGCTTATGCTACACACACATATAAGCCGGCACACATGGCAAGGACCTGTAAACATGACTGGGTATCGGGTACCCATGGAGCGCTTATATGGGAAAGGCCTTTGGCTATGGCTCGTGTCACCCATAAATCAGGCCTGGAAAAGGCAGACTGGGATTATGAGAAAAGAGAAAACAGAAGTGTTATACTTGCTGCGTTACAAAAAGTCTTTTGTGCTTTGGAAGACTACAGATTGAAGTGTCAGCTGGGAAAAAGTTGCAAATAACACCAAGCGAGAACTTGTTGCTTTGAATATTCACGGAGGACCACGAAGTGGTGTAACAACGTTGGAAGAACCGTTTTTCAGTGTCGAATCCATGATAATCCACCCCCATCGTTCTGCCCGGACACTGAGGTCCAGCTCCGAGGGCCTTCTGGCGGTTCCCTCATTGCGAGAAGCAAAGCTACAGGGAACCAGGCAGAGGGCCTTCTCGGTAGTGGTGCCCACCCTGTGGAACGCCCTCCCAGCAGATGTCAAAGCGATAAATAACTACCTGACATTTAGAAGACATCTTAAGGCAGCCCTGTTCAGGGAAGTTTTGAAACTGTGATATTTTACTGTATTTTTTGTTTCTATGGAAGCCGCCCAGAGTGGCTGGGGAAACCCAGCCAGATGGGCGGGGTACGAATAATAAATTATTATTATTATTATTATTATTATTATTATTATTATTATTATGCTTGGAGTGTTACCCCCTGGGAATTAGCAGCACCCTGCTGCAGATCTCTTGGTCTGCAAAAAAGAAAGAAAAACCAGCCTCCTGGGGCTTAGTCTTATTACATGCAGAAATAAATTGCACCGAAGAACCCCAGGACATGTTCTATTCAGCACAAAAATCTGTTTCAGAAGAATCCCTGCTTCTTATTCTGCTTTTATTAAAACCAGATTTCTAGCACATGTGCTGGGCTTGAAAATGTGTGGACACATTGCCTTACAAAAACTCAGAAGCCTCGGCTATTTTCAACTGATAGTTGTGTGTCCAGATGATCAATGAGTTCCAGCTAGCGGACACCCAATAAATATGATTTGGGCATTGTAACATTCAGGTAATGAAATTGGTAAGGGGGCATTTAAGACATTGTATGAAATGAATATATTTAAACATACCATTTAATAACATTTTAAAAACATTTAAAGTGAAGGCACAAGCTATATTACAATATTTAATATATAGCCTCAATATTAGTAGCTGCATATTAAGTACATCAGCAGATATAAAAATAACTACGTAATATTAGACATGTGCAGCAACCTCAGATTTCTTTGCATCCCAGTTCAGTGCTTTGGAAAACAGAATGCCTTGGTCTGAGGCATTTTGGAGATTGCCCAGTTTGGCTCAGGGTTCTAAGCAAAGGTAAAGGCCACTTCAGGAATAATTAGGATTCATACCCTTCACAATTTGTGAGATTTTAAAAATTGCTATAATTTTTTCTCCTTTGACAAAAGTGGATGGAATTTGCAGACACAGTAGCCCCTCCAAAGTGGATAAAGCTAAATTACTGCTAAATTATAGACAAATGGATCTGGGGTCTGTGTGCTGGGCACCTTTAAGTTTAGAAAAGAATGTCTATGGCCTTCTTTTTGGCAGAACTTCATGAAATTTGCAAGCATCATAGACCCTTCTATCTAATTCCTCCTCCTCCTCCTCCTCTCCTTCTCCTTCTGCCTCCTTCTCCATCTTCTTCTTCTCCTTCTTCATGCCGTCCTTTCCTTTTCCATCTGTCCCTAAATGGCCTGTGTTGAAAAAGCCCTTGCTTACAATTGCTCAACTGGAATGAGGACAAGTTGTTTTCAGTGGCCACCTTCCAAATGCTTGCGCTGTAACTTTTGTCATGACTAGTCCCTGGAGGCATCTCTGGACCAAATTTCGGATGCCTCCCTCATCATGCTGCTCGCTTTTTCTCTTTCTCTCCCTCTCAACATCATCATAGGATCCTCAGGGAGACAGATATCAATACCAGCCAAGTTACTGGATGCAGATGCAACACTGGCTCTGCTGCAGATCTAAAACCAATCTGTTTGGAGTTTAAACGCTATAGCAAGTTGAAAAGTCAGGATTTCAGATCCTCTTTGGGGGTAAGTCAGCAATGGTCAACACAGGCATCTGTTGGGCATTGTAAAGGCAGAATGCTGGATTAGAAGAGTCTACAGTCTGAATCAATAAGTCTATTATTATTATTATTATTATTATTATTATTATTATTATTATTTGTATACCACCTTATACCTGCAGGTCTGTCTTCTGGTGTTCTTAATATGAGTCAGGAGCAGCATATAGCTATTTCTTGAGGCATTTGATAAACCAGTGCTGGCTAGGGTGGGTATAATGATTATATCATACTCTGAAGTAGTACCCAATCTCATTCAGGCACCAACATTTTCAACAGAGTTGTCACATTACATGCACCAGAATGCCAAACAGCATCATTATTTAAACACTATACATCTTGACCACATGACATTTCAAAGGGCCAAACATGACATGAGGTTAATTGTGCAAATGTAATCAATGTGCCTGCTTTAAAAAAAAAAAAATGCAAATAGAAGCTGCAGGGGTGGATTTGACCCATTCCTCTCTTTAATGGTCCCAAGAAAAATTACTCATCTAAGGCTTATATTCCTATTGGGAGGCTTATATTTGTATTCTCCTGATGCAAAGAGGAATTTTTGACGGGCAATTTTCGTTGGGGCTGCACAGGGAGGAAAGGGTTAAACTCACCCTTCCCACCACAGACCCTAGAAAGCTGCCATTATACTGAGTCAGACCCTTGGTCCATCAGGCTCAGTAATATGTACATTGACTGGCAGCGTCTCTCCAGGGTTTCACGCAAGGGAGCTGCTCTGGCACTGAGCTATGGCCCTTCCCCAATATTCCCTGCAGTCCTGCTGCTGGTTAGCCCCCAACTCAGGAACTACAACCTGCATTCTTTAAAAACATGCACTATAGCCCCATTGATGCAAATAGCAAACCATGTGGTGCAATCCTAACTAGGTCTTCTGAGAAGTAAATCCTGTTGACTAAAACAGGGGTTACTTCTGGATATATGGAGTGCAGACTTGGAGCATTTAAAAGATCACACCGCATATGATAAATCACTCTTTCCCCTCGTTTTTACTGTTCTTTTGAACTTGGCAGATGGTGCCAGTTTTCACAGTTAGTAGCTTCCTATCTGACAGATGGAATCTGCCGGCTTGTGGTGGGTAGAACATGTTTGGGTAGACCACTGCAGATAACAAGCTCAGTTTTGGCAGTATAAGGAGAAGCGGTTGGTGCTTTAAAGGCTTGCTAATGCCTCAGTGTCAGATGTAAACAGAGAGGAAAGGGGCTTGCAAGATCAAAAGGAGTTACTTCCAAGTAGGGATGCATAGGATTGTGCTTTATTTAGCATGTTTCGTTTTGTCAGAGATGATGGCCTTGATCTCCCCCATATTCTGTAATTAATAATAGCTGGACACAAGCAATGCCTTGCATTTGGCAGGCAAGAAACCTAGGGTGGCGTCCAGCGAGGTTTCGCTCAGGGAAGGTCCACTGAAATTAAGGGGGAAACTAACTAAGGTTCATTAATCTCAAGGGATCTGTTCTGCAGAAGACTTACTTAAAACACAACCCAGTGATGTGTATAAATCTCCACCCCCTTCAGTTATGCACATTCAGCAGCAAACATCAATAAGAAACTCGACTTAAATACCAAGGGCGTCTATTTCATTACCCGTCCCTGGCACCAGAACAGACCCTTTTGCCCACCCCCCTTGCTCTGTGGCAGGATTGATTTAATTATTCTATAACTATTCCTGTAAATTGGTGTTCTGCCTTGAATAATTCGGGCGATAGCCGTTGCACAACAGCCTCTGGCAGTTTTACCTCATTGTTGAACAGGCCTGGTACAGCCCGGCTGAATATTTAACCTAAAACTTCCCTTTCTGCTCAGGCCAATTACTATTTGTTCCACCCTCATTGACTAATGAGAATAATTGATCCTTGTCCTCTTTGTAACATTCTTTTATGCTTCCTGTTATCGTGGCCCCTTGCATATTTCCCCCCCCCCCACTCTTCCCCCTAACTTGGCGTGTGATGCCAAGTTATCTTAACCTTTCCTCTTGGGAAAAGGTTAAGATAACTTGCCAAACAACTTTAATACCATCCTCTACTGCTCTCCTCTAAATTCCTCCATTTGTCCATTGATTGGTTAGGTGTTGTTGTTGTTGTTTTCCCCTCCTTCCCCTTTCCACATAAAAGTTTGGAGCCCAGAACTGAGTGCAGCCACTCCTGTTAAGCTTTAACCAGCAGCAAGCAGAGCGTAATAATTACTTCAGCAACCTGACTGACCCCATCTAATAACAAAGGCAAAATGTACTCTGCAATTAAAAGTCCAAACACTGCTAAAGTATTTTCCCCAAAAAAGCACAACCCAATAATATGATCTTTCAGTCAAAAACTCCTAGAGTGTGGTGAGCACGGGAAATCGAAAGGATGCCCTTAATTGAAGACATATTTATATATTTCCAGTCCTAGTTGTCACTCTGTGCTTTGGGCTACAGTTTTACTTCTACCATGGGACATGCTGTACTTCAGGGCTTGCCCTTTAGTTGTCCACCCCCCCCCCTCCTTTTGTTTCACCCAGACTTCCTTCCCGGTTGCTTCCTCTGGTCCTTTCCACATCAGTGAAATTTTCTACATACTTTCCACCATTGCTAACATCCATTTGGCACTGTGAGTGTTGAAAGATTTACAGCCTGAGTTTAAGCATGTTTACTCGGAAATAATGTCCCACTCACTTCAATAGGACTTCCTTCTTACCAAATATGACTAGGATTACAGACTGTGTGTGTGTGTGTGTGTAATTTTTTATAAATTTTCTATTTAACAATTTAAAATACTCATTTTACATCCTTAAGGTATCAGTGACTTCCCTTCTTCTCTTTCCATGGTTCATTTTACATATCATAAATCCCTGCATATTTTACAAAAACTATACCATTCAGTATTCCATTATTGCATCCATCAAAACTTGTTTACACTGTTGAATTTATCTCAATGCTGCCAGTGTTTTCAGATTTACACACTTATTTCCCATACATTCAATAAACATTTTCCAATCTTTTTTAAACGTATGTTCTTCTTGTTCTCTTATTCTATATGTTAAGTCCGGGAGTTGTGCATATTCTGTCAACTTAAGTTGCCATTCTTCTTTCATTGGGACCTCACTCATTTTCCATTTCCATGGGCTGCAGCAGTAGCATCCATAAATAACCTTTTTTGACACCTGGAAATTTCGGTCTGAATTATCCCCAACAGAAAGGACTCTGGGGTTGTTGTTGTTTTTTGGAAAGTACTTTAAAACATTTTTTTCAATTCATTATGGATCATTTCCCAATACTCTTTTACCCTTTTACAAGTCCACCACATATGAAAGAACGTTCCCTCCACCTCTTTGCATCTCCAGCACTTAATCTGATTCAGTCTTATACATCTTAGCAAGGGATTACAGATTTTAGACCTTCCCAGACTATTGTGTTTAAAGCAACCATGACTGTCATAGAGTAATAGAACTGTAGAGTTGGAAGGGACTCCGAGGGTCATCTAGTCCAACCCCCTGCAATGCAGGAATCTCAACTAAAGCATCCATGATGGATGGCCATCAAAGCTCTGCTTAAAAACCACCAAGGAAGGAGAGTCCACAACCTCCGAAAAGAGACCGTTCCACTGACAAACAGCTCTTACTGTCAGAAAGTTTCTCCTGATGTTTAGTCGGAATCTCCTTTCTTGTAACTTGAAGCTGTTGGTTCGAGTCCAACCCTCCAGAGCAGGAGAAAACAAGTCTGTCCCATTTGACAGCCTTCAAAGCATACCTGAAGAAGCGTCTCCACCCCCATCGTTCTGTCCGGACACTGAGATCCAGCACCAATGGCCTTCTAGTGGTTCCCTCACTGCGAGAAGCAAAGCTACAGGGAACCAGTCAGAGGGCCTTCTCGGTTGTGGCACCCTCTCATCAGATGTCAAAGAGATAAACAACTACCTGACATTTAGACATCTGAAGGCAGCCCTGTTTAGAGAAGTTTTTAATGTGTGACATTTTAATGTATTTTTAATCTTTGTTGGAAGCCGCCCTGGGTGGCTGGGGAAACCCAGGCGGATGGGCGGGGTACAAATAATCTATTACTACTACTACTACTACTACTACTACTACCTTGTCAGCATCATACATTTGTCATGGATGAATCATAGGAACACAGGTGTCAGGGCTAGAGCCAGGAATGGGTTAGCAATAAAATAAATAAATCACCCAAGGCCAGTGAAGTTAACTCTTTATTCAAGGAAACAAACTACAGCTAAGGCCAAATGGTCTCAGCAACTCTTTCCAGGAGGTCTTGCCCCAATGAAGTAGTTGCCCCCTAGGAATGTAAAACTCTCCAAGTGCTGTGCGGAATCTAAATCCATTTGTAAGCACTAACCCTGTTCCATTTTAGAACAGAGTCAGAAGTAATCAGACCTCCTTGGGGCATAATTTGTGGCTATGCCTGGTTGTTTCTCTCAGTAAAGTTTAGTCCCACTCATACTGTTACATGAAAGCTAACCAAACATGGTGGTTGTTTTACAATATTGATTCACACCGTCAAGAAAGAAAATTGCTTTTTTAAAAAATTGTACTGGATAAACACGATATAAAATATTCCCTGGCATGAGTATTTTTACATGTAGGAATGTCGAATGGCTATATTTCCATGGAAATGTGATACAAAAGCACCATTCTCTGCCCCCCCCTTTTTTTTTGTCTTGCCCGCTCATATATAATGATGGCATGCTTATCTGACCTCACACAATATGCACAGAGCTAGAATTATCTGGAAAGGAGAGGTGATTGTTAAACCACTCTGGAAAGTATCACTCTGCAAGGAGAACAGGAGTCTCCTAGCAACTCTCAGCACCCAGAACAATTACACCTCCCAGAATTCTTTGGGGGAAGCCATGACTGGTAAAGTGACAAGGCTGTTAGTTCTTTAAACCTATGGTGTGGGTGTCATGGTAATCCACTGCCATTCTTCTTGCAAAATCAGGATAGATTTACTTATGAAAGAAAGAAAGAAAGAAAGAAAGAAAGAAAGAAAGAGGGGTTATGTGTGATATGTCATAATTTCCTTATCAAAACAGATACAGTGGTACCTCGCAAGACGAATGCCTCGCAAGATGAAAAACTCGCAAGACGAAAGAGTTTTTTGTTTTTTGAGTTGCTTCGCAAGACGAATTTCCCTATGGGCTTGCTTCGCAAGACGAAAACGTCTTGCGCCTTTTTCTTAAAACCATCAATGCGTTCCTATGGGAAACCGTCAATGCATTTCCGTGCATCGCAAGATGAAAAATTCACAAGACGAAAAAACTCACAGAACGAATTAATTTCGTCTTGTGAGGCACCACTGTATTGTAACAAGTTCCGTATAGCACAAGTCATCATATGTTAGACCTCATGATATTAATCAGTCATTGCATATTCAGTAACAAACTCCATCCACAGATATAAATAGTCAAAGAAGCATTTTAAATTGCCCAATTAAGTTCAACAAGAAATAGGAAAAAAGGGACATAGGGAAAAGGAAACTGAAGGAAAGAAAGGACGTAAAGAACACCATATATTTTATATTCAGGATGCCTCTGCAAAGGACCATATATACATCAGCTTAAACAGTCTTTGTGGCACAGTTTTGCTTTTGCTGTATTTAAACCACATCCTTTCTATTTGACAAACTGAAAGTAAACTCTGCATCACCGTGGTCAAACTTTAAAATCGTTTAGGAAAGGTGATTTTCCCTTCCCCACCCTAGCATTTGCTTTCTCATCCTCCCAGCCACAACCCCCCTGAGACACACACACATACTAAAATATGGATTTGAAAAGCCACTTTTCTTTTGCAATCCTTGGCCTGCAGGCCCCATTTCTGCAGAAATGACTACTTGGCCTTTGCTTTAGTCAGACAATATTTCATGCAATGCTTTTTAAACGCAGCCCTATGTCTTTGAGCATCCGTTTCTAATATTTGGAGGGTGGGTGGGTTCCCATGCAAAGCTTCGTTAACCAGAACACATGATGTAATTTCACATCATACAAAGGAGGTCGCTTAGTTTCCTCTGGCGTTATTTCAGTCTCAGAATAACTGGACACGACGTGTAAGCGCCAGTGCAGTGTATAGATCGGAGTGTTGGATGAGGACCAGAAAGAATGGAGATCACATCCTTTGTGCTAGCTGTCTGCACATTTTACTACATATAAAGGTAAAGGGACCCCTGACCATTAGGTCCAGTCATGACTGACTCTGGGGTTGCACGCTCATCTCGCTCTATAGGCCGAGGGAGCTGGCGTTTGTCCGCAGACAGCTTCCGGGTCATGTAGCCAGCATAACTAAGCCGCTTCTGGCGAACCGAAGCAGCACACGGAAATGCCGTTTACCTTCCCGCTGAAGCGGAATCTATTTATCTACTTGAACTTTGACGTGCTTTCGAACTGCTAGGTTGGCAGGAGCAGGGACCGAGCAACGGGAGCACACCCTGTCGCGGGGATTCGAACCCCCAGCTTCTGATCAGCAAGTCCTAGGCTCTATGGTTTAACCCACAGCGCCATCCGCGTCCCGTTTTACTACATATATTTTACTTATTATTATTTTTAGATCCCATCTTTCCTCCAGTGAGCTCAACAACCCTGTGAGGTAGGTTAGGCTGACAGACAGTTTGGCCCAGTGATCTTCATAGCTGAATGAGGATATGAACCATGGTCTCCCAGCTCCTACTCCAACGCTCCAGGCACCAGATCACACTGGATCTCATCCATGCTATTGGAACACAGGAAGTGGCTCTGTAATGAGTCACACAATCGGGCCCATCAAGTTCCATACTGTCTACACCAGGGGCCAGCAAACTTTTTCAGCAGGGGGCCAGTCCACTGTCCCTCAGACCTTGTGGGGGGCCAGAGTATATTTTTTTTGGGGGGGGGGATGAACAAATTCCTATGCCCCACAAATAATCCAGAGAGAGTTTAGAGTTTGGATTTGATATTCCGCTTTATCACTACCCTAAGGAGTCTTCAAGCGGCTAACAATCTCCTTTCCCTTCCTCCCCCACAACTCTGTGAGGTATGTGAGGCTGAGAGACTTCAGAGAAGTGTGATTAGCCCAAGGTCACCCAGCAGCTGAATGTGGAGGAGTAGGGACGCGAACCCGGTTCACCAGATTATGAGTCCACTGCTCTTAACCACTACACCACACTGGGTGTATTTTAAATAAAAGCACACATTCTACTCATGTAAAAACACCAGGCAGGCCACCAAAATAACCCAGAGATGCATTTTCCATAAATGGACACATTCTACTCATGTACAAACACGCTGATTCCTGGACCTTCTGTGGGCCGGATTTAGAAGGCGATTGGGCCGGATCCGGCCCCCGGGCCTTAGTTTGCCTATCCATGGTCTACACTGACTGGCATTGGCTGTCCAGGGTTTCAGGCAGTAAACATGTTCAACACTCCCAGCGATGGAGCCTGGAACCTTCAGCAAGCAGAGCAGATGCTCTGTTGATGAGTTATATAAGAAGAGGATGGTCCCCAGAGGAACATAGGAAATTGCCTGATACTGAGTCAGAGCGAGGAGTACAGTTAAATCATTTTAGGCTCCAGACTTGTGGCGAGTTCCCTCTACAGAGGGTCATGTGACTGCATTGCTAGGTCCATTGGCGGCCCAACTCTGTGTAACAAAGATGTCTGCAAATGTGTCATGTGGCTGGAAACATTGACCCTGGAAAGACTAATGTTTGGTGCAACCTGTCTGAGAAAATTAATGAGCAAGCGCCTAGATTTTATTTCATCGGAACTGAGAGAAGATGGCGTCTGCCACTAGAAAAAGACTTTTGGATTGATTCGGCATAAACACCAGCGTATGAGGACATTCTGCAAACAGTAGACTTACCAGCTGCAAAAAAAAGGAGAATCATACAAATTTCACACAGAAGCACATTATTGTTTACTTCAACTCGCCTGTGGAAACAACTCAGAGGCCATGAAAGAAGGAAGGATAACAACAGGACGATTTAAAGAAGGAACTATTGGAAACTCAAGGCAGTAGAAACATAAGATGATTAGAACCCCACTGAACTTGAAGCATGGGAAGCCCCAACAAAAATTTATAATTTGGCAGAATATTTGGACTATATGATATGTATTTATATAATTTGGAATACTTAATGTGATCTGATTGGATTGTTAAAATGGAAAATTTAATAAAAAATATTTTTTTAAAAAAGGAAATATTGACCCTGCCGTGTGGAAATCCCTTGCAGATGACCACAGTGCCTGGAGACAACCAGTCAGGTTGTGCATCCATAGCAATGACCAGAGGAGGAATGACCACTGGGAGGAGCACAGAGAGAAGAAAGGCCATGGTGCATCTGCAGCAGCACAACCGGATGCCTTCATCTGCCCCAGCTGCAACAAAACATGTCTCTCCTGCATAGGCACCATATATTTAAAGCACAAGTCTTCCCCCAAAGAATGCTGGAAACTGTGATTTGTTAAGGGTTGCTGGAAATTGTAGTTCTGTGAGGGGTGAACAACATTTCCCAGGATTCTTTGGGGAAAGCTATCTGCTTTATGGAGTATAAGAAAGCCTCTCCTACTCCCGGAGAGGAGGGGTTGTGAGCGGGAGACGATTCCCGCGTCAAGCAGGGGGCATTCCGCCCCCTGCTTCAACTCCATGGCTAGTGCGCCACGCCCCTTCCCGGTTGGGCACCCAATAGGGAACCTCGGCGGGGGTGTGGCTTGCCGCTCAAATGCGTCCGCGCCAGCCATCCCCGCCATTGCACATTTTCTTCGAGTCACCCACCCACCACTCCCTTCTAGAGTTTAGCTTTTCCTGAGACTTTGCTATGGACCTCTGGTTGGTTGCCCTGTTTGACCAGCGGGCCTGGTAGGAGTTTTTTCCAATTGGCTAAATTGGCCCGGCCTCTTGGTTTTTTTCACCTACCTCGTAGCAACCATCACAACTTTCGTGGTATTTGGCAGTTAGGCACTGGAATGTGTTGTTGGTGTTTTGGGGGGCAAGGTGTGGCCATCGCCTACCCCTTCAATTTTGGGTATTCCGCTAAAGGAATCCGGTGGTCGTGGATCCTGTGAGCCATGGCATGACCCTCGGTGACATCAGGAGACAGCCTATAGTTGTATTAGCATCAACAGGCTCCCCCTACTGGTGGTTAACCCCTACTCAGACTCATCCCTCTCCGAATGGGTGTAGTCTAATGTTCCATGGTCCAATGCCTAAGCCAATACCTTCTCACATGCTATAATCAATAAAGTTGTGGCCTTTTCCTTGCCCATTAACCTTATATACTGTGTCCACGCGTCTTTATTCCCCAAGCGGGAATCGGGTCCTCGAATCACAAGTCACAATTTAAAATGGGTGGCAAAACGGTGGTGTTGATTGACTACAATTTTCATCAACCCTCAGCATTGGCCGTGCCAGCTGATGGGAGCTGGGAGTACAACAATATCAGGGAAACCATATATTTCTTGATTTCTCATCTTAACCGCAGCGTTCCAGTTTCGAACCCTCCAGTGTATTTTTTAAAGGAATTCTTAATTTGGATAAATATTTTTCTTATCTCCATCCTTGACCAGTGAAATCAGCACTCCGCCCACCTGCCCCCACCCCTGAGATGAAAAGAAACATTTGAGAATGTTAGGCTTTAGGAAGCCAAGGCTTCTTTCGTTTTATTTAGCCCAGTGAACTGAACTTTGCAAAGGCTTGTGTATTGTTACAGGAAAATAAGCTGCACTTTCAGCCTCTTCAGATTATGTTTATCAGGCTCTAGAATGTGACCGCAAATCACTGCTGCCATTTATCATTATAATTAAGTATCAAGAAGAGGAGGCTGGGAGGGGGAACGGGGACTTTGCTGTTGCTCACCAGAGAAGACGCAACATTGCAAGCCAAAAATAAGGCATACTGAAAGCGGCTGGATCCTGGAATTTCTCAATATGGAGCTTTTACACAGGTAACCGTTACACCAGGCTGGAATGCAAAACTGGCTTACACTCTGCCTCGTCAAAGGAGCCAACAGATGCTGTTGTTTTTCCTGTTTTTTATATTAATATTATCATCATCATTATTATTGTTGACAATTCCAGCAATTGAGTCATTTTCAGAGCTGTTGCCAGCCCTAAATATTTCCTTTTTTCTGTTTATTAAAAGAAAGAAAGAAAGAAAGAAAGAAAGAAAGAAAGAAAGAAAGAAAGAAAGAAAGAAAGAAAGCTACTTTTCATTTAGAGATCTCAGAATTGAATCTAATGTCTGTAAATAAGAAAAGGTATCCGGAATGATTTTAATTTAAAGGATTGTGACCACTAGCAATATTTATTAAACTAGGAAGAGAGAGCAATCTCTCTCACACAAACTATTAATTGAACATTTACTTTTGATTTGTTTGCACAACATTTGTGGAGAGGTTAGACAATTTCATCAGAATTTAGCCTGCTTTGTTTGCATCAAGGAAGTGTTTTCAATGGGGTTTTTTAGTTCTTGGGATTTAGGTGTAAATTTGGTTGTGCATTTTTAATCCTTTATTTATTGTTTATTACTACAAACGAAATTATGTATGCAGCATGTTTGGTTACAAAATTTGGGTGCCTCCCCGTCTCTCTTACCCAGGGTCTGTGTTCCTTTGGAGAACTGAGACATGGCAGAGACTATTGTAACTTTAAGAAATACGGTTTATTCAATTATTTACACCTTCAGTCAGCATGGAGGTAGTCCAGATCTTACAGCATGGTCCTTTCAAGAGGAGTTTGTCTCCCACAGCAGTACGGACATGGAATCCAAGGAATCTCTCCCAGTCAGCCTCCAGCCAGCCTGTCCAAGATGGATTCTAGTCTTCCCCCACCCGCTCCTTCTTCCCAGCAACCTTTGCTCAAGACTCTTTTCCTGCCATCTCAAAAACACACCCCATCACCTTGGCAACATCTGTCTGCCCAGGTCAAAGGATTCCTCTCAGATGGCCATCAACAGATTTGCTCTTCTCCAGGCCACTGGGGTAGCAAGACCTGTGGGTATAGGGCGATATACAAATGTAATTTGCAACTAGACTGGTTTGCATAAGCCAGACCAGGGATTCCTGCAGCTTGTACAGCTCTGCAGCTTGTACTTTCAACCATAGCTCAATCAAAATCCTACCATTTATTAATTTGTAGGGTTTAATGGGATTCCCCCCCCAAAAAAAAAACACCTTATAACAGTATGTATCCTACACTTTCCAGTGCATTTTCTTCCATTTACCTCATTGTGGAGAGGCGCGGGGGTTAGGAAATACCTGTTTGCCATAAGAACCACATATGGGAATATCATCTTATTTCCCAGTCTTTAGAGAGACATCAGTCAGTGTGACAACCACAGCCATTACACCAGTCTTCACCAATACTGAAGTCCTCTCTGCCCATTAAACCTGCCACAATTACGAAGCCTGGAAGTGAAGAAAGGTGGAAGCAAAGGTCAAGAATGAATAAGAGCAAGCAGTCTAGTTGCACCATCAGTCATGGTAGCCAACCTGATGTTCTCCAGATGTTGTCCACTAAAATGCTTCCAGTTTAGGGAGGATTTTCCCTAAACCTCACTGCACCACCTTGTGATGTTGCTGTCAAATATTGTTCCGCTCACTGACTGATTTGTGGAATCTTATTGAATGAGCCAACTACATTTTGCTGTTTTGGTAAGCATTTCCTGGCCCTGGGGGCACTTTGGGCCCCAAAGCAGCTCATAAATACATTATAACACACATCAAATAATGTCATAAAAAGGAGGAGGAGGAGGAATGTTCCAGCCTTCACCCTAAGGTTGGAGGGCAACTTAAAGCATTTAAAACACAATGTTGGAAACAGTTTTAAGACAACCTTCAATCACAAAAATAAGGTGGGCCCTGAAACTACACACCTCAACTGACCAAAGCGTTTTGCATTTGTTTATTTCATACCTTCCAACATTTCTCTGAAGAAAATAGAGACATCCTTTGTTGTTGTTTAGTCGTTCAGTCGTGTCCGACTCTTCATGATCCCATGGACCAGAGCACGCCAGGCACTCCTATCTTCCACTGCCTCCCGCAGTTTGGTCAAACTCAAGAGACATCCATGTCTATTATTATTATTATTATTATTATTATTATTATTATTATTATTATTATTATTATTTACTATTTTAATATTTATACCCCGCTCATCTGACTGGGTTGCTCGGGCCACTCTGGGCGGCTTCCAACTTATATACAAAGAAAAAAGCACACCAAGAACTCTGGCCAATATAAGTTTCAAAAGTGGGAGTGGTCCCTGCTCGCAAATCAATAGTCAATTGTAACAAAAACTAATCCATTCAAAAGTATGTATTCTGACAAGGATTACAAACTCAAACAGAGATTACAAACTCACACCCAACTTATATAGAAACATAATAAAACATTAAACGTTTCAAAACTTCCCTTCAGATGGCTCAGGGGTCAGATAACTCCATACCATCCAACATTTCTTCGATGGAAATAGGGACGTCCTAAGGAAAAGTGGGACATCCTGGAATCAAATCAGAAACCAGGATGGCTTTCATAAATCTGGGACTGTCCCCGGAAAACAGGGACACTTGGAGGGTCTGTTATTTCCATTTTATTAATCAGATATGTCAATGCCATTTCACAATGTCGGAAATAAAAGCAGCAGTTTTTTTTATATTAAAAAATATAACATTTTTTTAAAAATGCACTTTCATATGCCAAAACAATGGGGGGGGGGGAGAGATAACACGTGGCAAAGTGAGAGCAAAAGGTCCTTGCTGACTTTCCGTAATTGAAGTTTGAGAACTTGGACCCTAAGTGGAGCATTTCTCGCTCCTGCTCCATGTACTTTCCCCGATGTCAAGCCATTTCCCCAAACCTCCCCCTCAGCGTTCTTCCTTTATTAATAACACTGCTGGTCTTTGGCCTCTCGTCCGGCCTCCCCTCCAGCGTTCTGCCCTGGACTGTCTGGCTGGGGGCAGCCCAGAGCTGCTGTGGAAATTAGTCATACAGAATGCATTCTGTGGTAACAGCCACAGTTGTAAACCAAGACCTGCACGCGTAGGCTGCTCCAGGCCCCCGCGGGCCCCTGTGGCAAATCATAAATCTGCACTTCCAGGAAGATTTCAAAACTTTTCTTTTCTAAGAAGGAATGCTAATTAGCCGGGACTTGATAGGCTTGTCCCCCTTCCCCTTCCTTTACCAGTCCCCCCCCCCCATGTAAAAAAAAACCAACAACAACACACCTTTATACGCCTAGTTCATTGCAGCAGATGTAGGCACAGGGAAAGGCACATTTAACAGCAGTCAGTTTGGGATTTATGACACAATACTGAGGCGGCTGGCTGTTTCGCTTGCACGGCTAGCCGCTGAGGGAATGGGAAAGGAAAAAGGGATTGGTGCAGCAACACAAGCGATGCATTTGCTGCATAGAATCATAGCTATCCAGAGTGGCTGGGGCAACCCCGTCAGAGGGGCAGGGTACATATAATAAAATTATTATTATTATTATTATTATTATTATTATTATTATTATTATTATAGTCCAACCCCCTGCAATGCAAGTCTTGCAGCTGAAGAATCTCTAGCGAGTCCACCACCTTTCATTCAAAGGTGGTTTTCATACAAAATGGTATCACCTTATTTAGTATAATATTGTATAATTGTATAAGAATGTTGGGAGATGTTGGAATGAATTTATATGACTTTAGTTGAAATATGATAAGGACTTAAGATTTTAGGATTTAAGGGTTTAAGATTTAAGGTTTTTTTCTTACTAGATTGAAGTATAGATAAATTTTAAGATTTTGATGGGAAGATAAGGTTAAAACAGATTAAGACAATTAAAAGATAGTAAGCAGTGAAAGATGGAAAGGATTTGCTGACCTAATTATCAACTGGAATACAAAAAGGGGAGGTGGGTGGAGGTCGAGGAAATAAGTCATTGAAGGATAGAGATGTGAAAAAAAGATGTGTTTTTAAATGTCTGTGTTTTTTCTTTGGTTGGGTGGAGGTATTGTTTTCCTTTTTGGCTTTTTGATGTATTTTTTAATTTTTTTAACTTTATATTCTTTTTTCTTTTTTATATATATATATTGTGTTTTTTCTTCTTTTTTTCTTCTATCTTTGTAACGATAAAACTTTTAATAAATATCATTTTTAAAAAAAAAACAAAATGGTATCACCTTGTTGAGCTTCCTCCTCCTCCTCCTCCTCCTCTTCTTCTTCTTCTCCTGCAAAAACACAATTTATTGATGGACTTGCCTAACATCCAGGACAAAGCGCCTCCTTTCGAAAATTCTGTCTTTGAAATCCTGGTAATGGCACCCCTATTCTCCAATACCACCTCCAGTGCCATGAATTGGTCACTGGCAGGGCTTTTCCCCCAGACAGAACTAAGTTCAGGGACCTTTCAGGTGGACGTCATTGCCATTATAAGAGAACGAGGGAGGCATTCATGGTGAGCTCCAGCACCTCTCTTTTTCTAGGAAAGAGCACTGGTTTCTGGCAGGGGTGAAGGAAGGCTAACCGGCCCCCGGTGTGGGGTGTGGGGCAAACCACCCAGTGGTGCATGCGCATGCGCCGCAGGGAGGTTTGCCAACGGCAGGATCCTCTGCTCGCGGCTGCAGCAGCAGTGGAGGGATCCAACTAGGGATGTGTCCCTAACTCTGCTTTGATCCTGCCAAGGCCAACCCTACTGTTAGACAGTGTGAGGCATCTGATTCAGAAGACAAATCCTGGTGGTTCCACCACCACCAGCCCCAAAGTTCTCTTAAACTAGCCTGCTCTCCACCTCTCCACCTTGAGTGGAGGATCCTCTGCACACGGCTGCGGCAACTCAATGGCAGCGGCTTACGCCATCACGCCCAGGGGCAGCGGGACGAGCCCCCCCCCCGCAGGGTGCCTTCTTGTCACCCAGTGGCATAGTGTGGGGGTGCAGGGGGGCCGGCTGCACCGGGCGCAACGTCTGGGGGGGGCGCACTTGCAGCTCTCTGCCCCAACCTGGCTCACTCACTCTCTCTCACTGCAGTGCTGGCTGTGCGAATCCGATCCGAGCCGCCGGGTCGCCGCCCATGGGGAGGGGAGGGTGCCAGGCGTGCGGTGCGATGTGGAGAGTGAGGAACTATCTGGGGGAGGGACAGTGCAGCGGGGGGCGCAAATTACTTGCCTTGCCCCGGGTTAGGGGGCGCAAATTACTTGCCTTGCCCCGGGTGCTGACAACCCACGCTACGCCACTGTTGTCACCCCCCTTAGAGATGGCACCCGGGGCAGACCACCCCACCCCCCCTTCCTCCACCACTGGTTTCTGGACACAGCCATGATTTGAGCAGCATTGTAAAGATCACAAGGTGATTTGCACTTTCTGAAACAAGATGAGAACTGGAATGCAGCCATTCTTTGAGAGTCAATATTCTCTAGATTTTGCAATGTGGCCAAAGAAGGGGTGATGAGAGTTGTGGTCCATCTGGAAGACATCATATTGGGGGAGGCTGTTCTAAACTATTCAACGTCAAATCAGCAGCCACAAACTGCCCAGAATTCATGTAAGAATTGCAAAGGGGTTTGGGGCAGGCTGGATTGTTTCGTGGTATTGTTTTTGCAACCTCTGAAACTGGCCAACTTCACCATCTTGGATGGGATATAGTTCCTTTAAATATATATATATATATTTATTAAGGGTTTTATAGTTACAGAAGAAAAAAAAGAAGAAAAGGACAATAAGAAAAAAATTAAGAGACAATACATCAAAAAGAAAAGAAAAAAAAATCATCAACACAACAATAAAAAGCAAAAACATTTAAAAACACACCCATTTTCCATATCTTTATCTTTCAATAACTTATTTCCTCGACCTCCTCCCACCTCCCATTTTTGTATTCCAGTTAATAATTAAATCAGCAAATCCTTTCCATCTTTCACTGCTTTCTATCATTTAGTTGTCTTAATTTATTTTAACCTTATTTTACCATCAAAATCTTAAAGTTTATCTATACTTAAATCCTTATCATATTTCTACTAAAGTCATATAATTTCATTCCACCATTTCCCAACATTCCTTAATTATGCTATATTACTCTGAATAAAATTTTTTTTTAAATTCCCAGTCTTTTTCCACCATCTCTTCTCCCTGGTTTCGGATTTTGTCAGTCTTTTCTATCAGTTCCATATAGTCCATCAACCTGGTGCTCTTCTATCCGAGGCTCTTAACTCATCTCCCTGTCCTGTCTGCAGATTTCTTTTGATGCCAAAGATTAAGTCCCAAAGGGTTTCCATCTTAGCACCTCCTTGATTCCATCTCGACAAGTTGGCCCATACTCCATATTCGAAGCTGTAATCCAAAAGATGTTCCAGGACATACTCCAAAGACTCTTTGAGGCTAAAGGGCTCCGCATCTCCAATCTCTCCCTCAGTGCCTCCCTCCATAAGAAAATCTGCCCATTTTCCCTTCTTCAGTCCAAACGAGGCACCGTCTCTCCTAATCTGGCTCTCAAGCTCCATCACCTCTGAGTTCAGCTTATGTCCATCAATTTGTTTCTGTGGGGCCAAATCCTCCACTTGAGTTTCTTGAGATACAGAGGCAGTTTGTTCCATCATCTTCTCCAGAGCTTGCCATTTCAAAATGGGTTCCTGAGTCACATCCCGAGTAGTTCCTGTAAAAGTGTTCACTTTTTGTTCCAAATCAATTACATTTTGTCCCAAATTGTCAATTTTCTTTACCGTCAAGTCCATCTTCTCATGTAGTTGTTCCAACAGAGCATTTGTTTTGTAAAATGCATTCACTAGAGCTTCTTGTTTTGCCATTCTTATCCAGGGTCTTATCCAAGGTCACTTATTTCACACAATCCTTGATTCTTAGTGGAAAGTTCCACTTCGCTGTTGCAACAGTTTCAAAGGCTCCCTCTATAGGAAACAGTTTCTATTTGTATCTGTCCTTATAATTCCAAGTCCAAATCGAATAACAAAGTTACCATTCCACTTTTCTCCTTTTTAAGTGCCAAGAGAGCAATAAAAAGGATATATATCTCTTATTCAACTGTCCATCAGGATATATTCCATTCCCAGTTATTAATTTTCTCAGAACGTCAATCTTTTTGACAGCCCGATCCCCAGGCTCGAAACAGGGGTAAATTATCTCGTCTCGCTCACTCTCCTGCAGGTTTAAACAGTCCACAAAGAATTCCCCCCTCTTCTCCTGCTTCCAAGGGGGGGTTCGATATCTTAAATGATGAAAATTTAATGTTTTACAGAATACTTTTCCCAGGCTTTAGCTTGCGACATCTTTGCTTTGATCTGTTTACAAAACGGAAGGTGGACTTCCTGTTTAGACCTTCACGTTTCAAATGCCAAATTATGGTGTTTAAACAATCCAATTTTCTGTTTTACTTACAAATAGTTACTTAGAGCCCAAATGTCCACAGGAAAAGTCGACGCTTTCTGGCAACAGCAATGCGGCTTCACACCTTGAAAGAAGAGGTTGATTCGATGTACCGTGCCGCTCACCCCACGTCGCTCCGGAGCCCCGAAACCGGGTCTCCCCGCGAGTAGGGGAGGCGCAAAAGGTACCTGCCAAATCCCAAGTTCACGGGCTTCTTCCGCCCGTGGTTTCTAACGGGTCTCCGCCTCGCCGTGGCGGTCAGACCCTAATTTCCAAGGAGCGGATTCCTCCCGATCGGAGGAAATCCGCCATTACCAGAAGCGCCAACCCGGAAGTCGGATGGGATTATAGTTCCAGGGTTCAAGGGCACCATTAAATGTTTTCGGCATTTACATATATACAGTGGCGTAGTGTGGGGGTGCAGGGGGGGCCAGCCACACTGGGCACAACATCTGGGGGTTAGGGTTAGGGGGCGCAAATTACTTGCCTTGCCCCGGGTGCTGACAACCCCCGCTACGCCACTGCATATATAACAATAAAATCCAAATTATCTGGGTGCCAAAACCCCTTTAATGGTAACCTTACAGGAATCACAATGGCAATTTCACAATCAGGCTTCTTTGGCAAAAAAGAAAAGAAAAGGGGGGAGGGGGTGCTGCAATTTTAACAGCTGTCAAGGGGTTAAGCAATATATGCATGGAAGAATGGTGATTTTTAAAACACCCTTAAATATATACAAAGAGAATGTTTTTTAAGAAATGGCTTTTAAAAAGCTGATTAAGAGTAATGACCTTTCTCTCTCTCTCTCTCTTTTACAACATGCATCATGAACTTACGTAATTGGCAGTAGATAACGTATCAGCCTCCCAGCACGTCCTTGGTTTGGCAACAGAGTAAATTGAAATATTTGCTCACTGGAGAAACAATGGAGCCTAATTACCCTGAAAATGGTTCCAAGCCCAAGATCCTGCTGCCCATACCAGACTATTGTTTTGTTATTATATTTAATCCTAACCCACTGCAGTGATTTATCCTGATAGAGCCATCTGCCTGAGCAGAAGAGTGGCAGTTGATTCAGTGAACTAGAAAAGAAAGACGCACACAAATACACACATGATGGAGAAACGTACACTCCATTTGCTCAGCAGCAGGGATGACACCCAAGCTTCATTCTCCTGTTCTTCTAACTCAGGGATGGGGAACCTCTACGATCCTCTCTATCTGTCCCTTGAAACTCTGCCCAGGCCACACCCCTTTACTGGTGCCGCTCTGCAGTCTCTTCTATTGATTTTACCCAACTGGAATGCGTCTTTGAGCTGTGATAATACTTCTTGCCTGCCTGTCCTGGGCAGAGAATGGCATGTGTCTGACTCAGAACTGCAATAACTCAAGGACCTCCTCTCCCCATATGAACTGACCCAGACCCTGAGACCATCCTCTGGGGCCCTTCTTCATGTGCCTCCTCCACGCGAGGTCTGGAGGGTGGCAACAGGAGAACAGAACATTTGTGCAGTGGCTCCCCATCTGTGGAATGCTCTCTGCAGGGGAATGCATTTGGTGCCTTCATTATATACCTTTGGGCACCAGGCAAAAATGTTCCTCTTCAACCAGGCTGAGTAATATTCTATGGCTTTTGTGGGAGTAATAATAATAATAATACAGTGGTACCTCGAGTTACATACGCTTCAGGTTATAGACGCTTAAGGTTACAGACTCCGCTAACCCAGAAATAGTACCTCAGGTTAAGAACTTTGCTTCAGGATGAGAACAGAAATCGTGCAGCGGTGGCGCAGTGGCAGCAAGAGGCCCCATTAGCTGATGTGCTGCTTCAGGTTAAGTACAGACCTCCGGAATTAAGTAATTAACCTGAGGTACCACTGTAACAACAACAACAACAACAACAATTTATTACTTATACCCCGCCCATCTGGCCGGGCCTCCCCAGCCACTCTGGGAGACTCCCAACAGAATATTAAAAACACAATAAAACACCAAACATTAAAAACTTCCCTAAACAGGGCTGCCTTCAGACGTCTTGTAAATGTCAGATAGTTGTTTATTTCCTTGACATCTGATGGGAGGGTGTTTCACAGGGCAGGTGCCACTACTGAGAAGGCCCTCTGCCTGGTTCCCTGTAACCTCACTTCTGCAGTGAGGGAACCACCAAAAGGCCCCCAGAGCTGGACCTCAGTGTCTGGGCAGAACGGTGCGGGTGGAGATGCTCCTTCAGATATACTGGGCCGAGGCCGTTTAGCACTGTGAGTTGTGCTCAGAAACGTACTGGGACCCAATGTAGGTCTTTCAGAACCGGTGTTATATGGTCTTGGCAGCCACTCCCAGTCACCAGTCTAGCTGCTGCATTCTGGATTAGTTGTAGTTTCTGGGTCACCTTCAGAGGTAGCCCCATGTAGAAAGCAGTGCAATAGTCCAAGCGGGAGATAACCAGAGCATGCACCACTCTAGTGAGACAGTCTACGAGCAGGTAGGGTCTCAGCCTGCGTACCAGGTGGAGCTGATAGACAGCTGCCCTGGTCAAAGAATTGACCCGCTCCTCCATGGACAGCTGTGAGTCCAAAATGTAGGGTTTCCTTTCCTTTCTTTTTTAGTTTAACTATCTATTTTATTTTATTTTATCCTGTATTTTTATCTTGTGAACTGCCCTGAGCTCTTCGGATGAATGGCAGTATATAAATTTAATAATAGAATATAAATAAATATAAATAATAATAATAATGGCCACACCCACTTTGGCCATGCCCAGCATGAAGAGTGCCCTTTTCTTGGTCACCACTGGCCTGGGGCACCCAGAAAAAGGCTTCCGCTTATGAACAAAATGGGCAGCCAAGCTCACGGAGGAGGAACTAGTCCTTGAGGGAGCCAGGTACCAAGTTGAACAGGCCTTTGAAGTTCAAAAGCAGCAGTCTGAATTATGCCCAGGAACAGTCGCCCAGTGAACAATATTCTAATCAACCACTCCCAGCCAGCAAGCTAGATGTCACTGTATTCTGAACTGATTTGTAGTTTCCAATAAGTCTTCAGAGGCAGCCCCACAAACTCATGGCAGCCATCTAACCTGGGTATGGTTAAGGGCAGTCCACCTCTTTCTCTCCCTTTTTCGTTACACAGCACATAGTTAAAACATGCAATTCGCTCCCACAAGATGGGCCACCAACTTGGATGGCTTTAGAAGAGATTAGGCTATCAATGGCTACCAGCCACAATGGGCAAGTTCTACCTCTATTGCTGGGGGCAGTAAGCCTCTGAATACCTGTTGTCGGGAATCCCAAGGAGGAAGGAGGACAGTTGTGTTCTGGTGCTGTTTGTGGCCTTCCCAACAGCATCTGATTGGCCACTGTGAGAACAGAATGCTGGACTAGATGGGCAATCAGCCTGATCCAGCAGGCTCTTCTTGTGCTCTTATATTATTATTATTATTATTATTATTATTATTATTATTATTATTGATACCCCACCCATCTGGCTGGGTTTCCCCAGCCACTCGGGGCGGCTCCCAACAGAACACCAATAAGAATAATGAAAAAGCAACAGGGCTGCCTTCAGATGTCTTCTAAAGGTCAGATAGTTGTTTCTTTCCTTGACAACTGACGGGAGGGCGTTCCATAGGGCGGGCGCCACTACCGAGAAGGCCCTCTGCCTGGTTCTCTTGTTCTAACATCCAGGGTGTGGCATCGAGGGTGGGTCCCTAAACTGCAGGCTTAATCCTTTAAGAATACTGCAACCGTATTCAGAAAAGGTTGAAGACCACCTCGTGGTGGCATATGAGGCTCCCCATCCAACTAGGGATGTGTCCCTAATTCTGCTTTGATCCTGCCAAGGCCAACCCTACTGTCCGACAGTGTGAGGCATCTGATTCAGGTGACAAATCCTTGTGGTACCACCACCACCCGCCCTTAAAGTTCTCTTAAGCTAGCCTGCTCTGCACCTCTTAAGCTTGCCTGCTGCAGTTCCCAGGTACAATGAAAGATGCAGTCCACAATGCTGAGGTGAGATGTTCCATTCATCATTTGTTGAGTTTTATGAGGACAGGTTGTTATTATATTACTTACAGTGTGGCTGAGATAAGTGATCCCAGCCAATACAGACTTCAACCGGCAGGAGGAGAAGGGATGTTTCCCTTCATGTGTTGGGGCCCTGCACATTACTCCTCAAATAGTTATTAAAGCACCATTTACAAAAACACTGGATTTTTATCCGGCTTGCCTGGATCATGAAAGCGACCATCATTGGAAGCAATTGGATGATTAACAAGATTAGAACAAGATAAATAAGTTGCATAAACTCCCCACAGTCACCGAGGGTAAATAAAATGTTCCGTTGTAGCTGCCAAAACCGCACTGACAATCAATCGGCAGCTGTCCACACTACGTAAATATGCCTTTCCTTCAAAAGATGTGTGGAATGAGAGACTTCTGCTCTGACCAACCATGCAGGGGAGAGGCCAAATGTAAGATGAAGAACTGGCCAAGCCCGAGAAAAATAATAAAGATGAAGTTGTGTGCATGATTTAAAAGTACAGATTGGGAATTACCTTTGTTTTAGGTGCCCTAAAGAAAACACGAGATCGTTCCAATGGAAGCCTGTGCTCTATCACCCCGCAAGAAAGTGGAACGTGCTGCAAGCATGCAACAACATTGCCACTTCCATTGTAATTTGCAAGGATGTCTGATCAAGTGCTCCATGTGGAGCTACCCTTCTGCCTGGTCTGGAAGCTCCCGCTGGTGCTGGACTGTTGATGGACACACTACTACCTCTGGCACGAAATTCCAGCGCTTGAGAGCTTGCACTGGCTGCCCATCTGCTACTGAGACAGGTTCAAGGTTCTTGCATCAATGTACAAGGCCCTTAACAACAGGGGTCCAGGACATCTTAAGGACGGTCAGACCCTTGTATATCCCTGCTGGATGACTGAGATCTTTGGAGAGTCTCTGTCGGTGGGCTTCTGTGGGTCAGCTGCAAAACTCATAAGGACCAGAGGTTGTGCAGAATTCATAAGAACATGTGAGATACCTTCTGGATCAGGCCAAGGGCCCATATAGTCCAGCATCCTGTTCTCACAGTGGCCAATCAGATGCCTTTGGGAATCCAGCGAGAAAGACCTGCGCACAAGAGCAACTCTCCCCTCTCGTGGTTTCCAGAAATTGGTATTCAAAAGCATTGCTGCCTCCAACTGTGGAGACAGAGAATTGCCATCATGGCTAGTAGCCTTCAATAGCCCTCTCCTCCATAATTTGTCTAATCCACGTTAAAAGCCATTCAAGATTGTGACCATCTCTGCCTCTTGTGGGAATGAGTTCCCTAGCTCAACTATGTGCTGAGTTCAGAGTTGTGGGCCCAAGACTGTGCTTCTTCAACTTGTCTGAAGTTAGACAGGCACTCTTCTTGGTGAACTTCAGGAGCACAACAAATACTTTCTAATTCCAAGCAGGCATTTTAAGGTAGCACTCAGGTTTTTGTTTGTGTTTATGGTGAATTTTTATTGCATTATTCTCTATGGATTATTTTTCTTATGTACCCCACTTAGAAAGACTAGTGATTAAGTGCTATAAAGGTAAAGGGACCCCTGACCATTAGGTCCAGTCGTGACCGACTCTGGGGTTGCGGCGCTCATCTCGCTTTATTGGCCAAGGGAGCCGGCGTACAGCTTCCAGGTCATGTGGCCAGCATGACTAAGCTGCTTCTGGCGAACCAGAGCAGTGCACGGAAATGCCATTTACCTTCCCACCAGAGCGGTACCTATTTATCTACTTGCACTTTGATGTGCTTTCGAACTGCTAGGTTGGCAGGAGCAGGGACCGAGCAACGGGAGCTCACCCCGTTGCGGGGATTCGAACCGCCGACCTTCTGATTGGCAAGTCCTAGGCTCTGATCGGTTTAACCCACAGCGCCACCCGCGTCCCTATGATGAAGTGGTATACAATTGCCTTAAATAGGCAAATAAAATGAATAAGTTGTTGCAACGTCAACAGCCAGGTTAAGCTATAGCAAGTGTTGAAAAGAAGTATAATTGGAGGTTGCTCTGCCCCAATATTATCTCTGTATCTCTGGAGACTTGCCAGAGTCCAAGCTCAACCCACCTGTTGAAGCTGGCTTTGGGGGGGATCAGCGTTAATTCAACTTCAAATTATATTTTAATACAAGTGGAATCTTCTTCTGCTCCCTGCTCCCTAGAGAGATTGTGTTTTGCCTCATTCCACATCGACAGCATGAATGAGGCTTTTGCAATCCTTAATTCGCCCTCCACGAGAGCTGGGTCAACCGAGGATCACATCGAGTCCCAGAGATCAACTCATGGAGGTCTTCAGTGTACCAACAATAGAAAACAAGATTAGATTCCACAGGTGCTAATTGGAATTTAAGAAAATGTCATTCAAAAGATGAAATGGAGGGACAAAAAGAAGGAAGTGGGGAGACCAGTTGCTGCTGTATTGCTGGGGATGTGCATAAGAACATGAGAAGAGCCTGCTGTATCAGGCCAAAGGTCCATATAGTAGAGCATCCTGATTATTGTTATTATTATTTATACCCCGCCCATCTGGCTGGGTTTCCCCAGCCACTCTGGGTGGCTCCCAACAGGATATTAAAAACACAATAAAACACCAAACATTAACAACTTTCCTAAACAGGGCTGCCTTCAGATGTCTTCTAAAAGACAGATAGTTGTTTATTTCCTTTACATCAGGTGGGAGGGCGTTCCACAGGGTTGGGGCCACCGCCAAGAAGGCCCTCTGCCTGGTTCCCTGTAGCTCCACTTCTCACAGTGAGGGAACAGCCAGAAGACCCTCAGAGCTGGACCTCAATATCTCCGCTGAACGATGGGGGTGGAGACACTCCTTCAGGTATACCGGGCCGAGGCCGTTTAGGGCTTTAAAGGTCAGCACCAACACTTTGAATTGTGCTCGGAAACGTGTTGGGAGCCAATGTAGGTCTTTCAGGATCGGTGTTATATGGTCTCACAGTGGCCAAGGAGATGCCTGTGAGAAGCCCATAAGCAGGAACAGAGAGCAACAGCACTCTCCTCACTTGCAATTCCCAGCAACTGGAATTCAGAGGCATATCGGAGGCAACAGTGGAGGCAGAGAGAGCAAAGTCATCCTAACCTTAAATAGCCTTGTTTTCTGTGAATTTGTCTAACCTCTTTTAAATCCATCGAAGATGGTGGCCATCACTATCTCTTGAGGGAGTGAATGCCATGGTTTATGCATTACCTAAACGAAAAAGCCCCCAGTGTTGCGACCTTTTCCTCACCCCGGTGCACCCTTGATGGTTTTGGCTGCCCCTTTCTGAACATTTCCCAGTTCTACCATACCCCTTTTGAGGTGAGAAGATCAAGTGTGTATTGGCAGGTATGGACCTGATCAACAATCTGTTTGGGAGTGGGATGTGTATATCCTATATTTTTCTAATAAACTGGATTCAGATTTCTTTTTTATGATTCAAGAGAAATGCCTCTCACCGATTTAAGAGAGTTGCATTACAAAATTCAGCAAGCCAAACAACAACAACAACAAAATCTGCTATGAATGACAGCAGTTAAAATCAACACTGTGCCAAAGCCCTGTCCTTCAACTTCTCAATAAGTTTTATTCCCCTTTGAAAGCGGGTTACAAAATTCAGCAAGCCAAACAACAACAACAACAAAATCTGCTATGAATGACAGCAGTTAAAATCAACACTGTGCCAAAGCCCTGTCCTTCAACTTCTCAATAAGTTTTATTCCCCTTTGAAAGCGGGTGATAGACTATATGGAATTAGCGGAAATGACCGGCAGAATCCGAGACCAGGGAGGAGAGCTGGTGGAAGAAGATTGGAAGAAATTTAAAGACTATTTACAGAAATATTGCAAAATTAGTGAATGTTAGAATGATGTTGGATTGAGGTTAAGGGGTTTTTAGCAATAATGTTATGAAAGAATATGCAAAAATGGAATGTTAACAGGTGGAAAGTTAAAGCTAAAATATATTAAGATCAAGATTAAGATAAAGGCAAAGAGGGAAAGGATTTGCTGAATAAATAAATTGAATTGGAATACAAAGAGGGGAGGTGTGGGGAGGTCCGAGAAACAAGCAAATGCAAGATATGTTATGAAAGACTGAACTGTTTTTAATTGCTTTTTACTTTTTGTATTTTTATTTTTTTATTTTTTATTTTTGTGAAAACTTTAATAAAATATCATTATAAAAAAAAAGTGGGTTCTCTTTTGCTGTCTCTATCTCAGAGCCCTGTATAATTTAGCATTTTATAAAAGATGCACGGTTGACTTCACCTTATTCTTGCAAGGTGGCTATTGCTACCCATGTATGTCTGAATCCACATGCATATCTACCCCCCGTGAGAAACCCAACATGCACTTTTGAGATGAAATAAAAACTTTGCACAGAAAACATGTATCAAATGCATGTATACTATTAGCCCTTATCCCCAGTAAAGAACTGTTCACAGCAAGTACTAACAAAAGACTGGTTTATTAAATGGGGAAAATGAAAGTATGTTGTTTGGACAGAAAGTTACAAGGTAATCATAAGTGTTGTTGTTTAGTCGTTTAGTCGTGTCCAACTCTTCGTGACCCCATGGACCAGAGCGTGCCAGGCACTCCTGTCTTCCACTGCCTCCCACAGTTTGATCAAACTCATGTTGGTAGCTTCGAGAACACTGTCCAACCATCTCGTCCTCTGCCGTCCCCTTCTCCTTGTGCCCTCCATCTTTCCCAACATCAGGGTCTTTTCCAGGGAGTCTTCTCTTCTCATGAGGTGGCCAAAGTATTGGAGCCTCAGCTTCAGGATCTGTCCTTCCAGTGAGCACTCAGGGCTGATTTCCTTCAGAATGGATAAGTTTGATCTTCTTGCAGTCCGTGGGACTCTCAAGAGTCTCCTCCAGCATCATAATTCAAAAGCATCAATTCTTTGACGATCAGCCTTCTTTATGGTCCAGCTCTCACTTCCATACATCACTACTGGGAAAACCATAGCTTTTACTATACGGACCTTTGTCGTAAGTAGTCAGCAAATAATCCTTATTACTATTTGAGTTGGAGGGGGATAGCCCAAGGGTGTCAAAAGGAAAAGAAATGGAGAGAATTCCCTGTGCGTAAGAAAGCAGGTATGTTTCTGGAGATGTGCATTGAGGCCCAGCGTGTGGCTCTGGGACTGGAATGCACATTGGGGCCTCTGATCCACAACCAGAGGGGAAACCAAAGCAAAATCGAAGGATTCCACAAAGACTGATGCTGTGATTTGAGCCCCAAAGGAGCTGTTGACCAACTTGGGCTGAGGACTTCGTAGAATTCCAGGACAAAGAGCTATGCAGGCAACCGCACGGTGTGGGTTTGTCTTCAGGGGACTGTTTATTGATTTTCTGTACAGATCCTTCTTGCAAGTTTTGTCCTTGTTCTTTTGAAATGCTGTTTGGTTGGTGATTTTTGCATGTTTGTGGTGATGGGAACTGTTTGGTTTTCAGGAATTGTTCTGATAACTCTGTGTGTGTGTGGTGTGGAGTGGTGTGGTGTAGTGTGTGTGGTGTGTGTGTATACAACTGTGTAGGACAGCAAGCGGGAAGAATGTGTGTTTTCAAAAGCTGTTTGTGCTACAGTGGCACAAAGGGAAGAATGAGAAAGGCCTTCAGGCAAAGCAGCTCTGGCAGTGAGTGCAGTGGCGTAACGTGGGTTGTCAGCACCCGGGGCCAGGCAAGTAATTTGCACCCCCTAACCCAGGGCAAGGCAAGTAATTTGCGCCCCCCCCCTGCACTGTCCCTCCCCCAGATAGTCCCTCGCTCTCCGCACCGCACCGCACGCCTGGCACCCTCTCCTCCACAGTGGGCGGCGACCCGGCGGCTCGGATCGGATTCGTACAGCCAGCACTGCAGTGAGAGAGAGTGAGGGAGCCAAGTAGGGGCAGAGAGCTGCGAGTGTGAGCGCCCCCCCCAGATGTTGCGCCTGGTGCGGCCGGCCCCCCCTGCACCCCCATGCTACGCCACTGAGTGAGTGTAGTATCCTGCCTTAAACATGTCAGAACCCCCTTAACTTAGGCATGCCAAGTGTTGAAACTTGTGGGTACCAAACTGTGACTGGGTTTCTGCATAAAGAAAAAGAGGAAATACTGAAGAGATCATGATGTTACGAACTGCACTGAGACCTACGGGTATAGGGTGGTATACAAATTTAATTAATTAATAATAATAATCTTACTTAAAAGGAACAAGCTGTTACTGCACAGGTGTTGGGGTAAAAGTGCACCTATGCTTAGCTCTCTGTTCTTGATGATGTGTGTTTTAATGTCTTGGTTAACTTGTGTGGCTTTTCTACAGGGAAGCTGTTCTTCTGTTGTTTGTACATCTAGGGACAGATATCTTGTTCTTGGAGGGAGGGAATATTGCGAGTTGAGGGGAATCTAATGGAAGATCTCACTGTTCAAGTAGCCAGGTAAGGGCCATAATGGGTTATTCACATAAAAAAGGAAGCTGCTCTGTGCCAGAGTGCAACTGGGTGGGACCCCCTCCCTTACCTGACTGGTAGCGAGAATAATAATAATAATAATAATAATAATAATAATAATAATTTGTTGTTGTTGTTTAGTCGTTCAGTCGTGTCCGACTCTTCGTGACCCCATGGACCAGAGCACGCCAGGCACTCCTGTCTTCCACTGCCACCCGCAGTTTGGTCAGATTCATGTTTGTAGCTTCGAGAACACTGTCTAACCATCTCGTCCTCTGTTGTCCCCTTCTCCTTGTGCCCTCCATCTTTCCCAACATCAGGGTCTTTTCCGGTGAGTCTTCTCTTCTCATGAGGTGGCCAAAGTATTGGAGCCTCAGCTTCACAATCTGTCCTTCCAGTGAGCACTCAGGGCTGATTTCCTTAAGAATGGATGCGTTTGATCTTCTTGCAGTCCATGTGACTCTCAAGAGTCTCCTCCAGCACCATAATTCAAAAGCGTCAATTCTTCGGCGATCAGCTTTCTTTATAGAATCATAGAATCATAGAATCATAGAATCACAGAGTTGGAAGAGACCACAAGGGCCATCGAGTCCAACCCCCTGCCAAGCAGGAAACACCATCAGAGCACTCCTGACATATGGTTGTCAAGCCTCTGCTTAAAGACCTCCAAAGAAGGAGACTCCACCACACTCCTTGGCAGCAAATTCCACTGTCGAACAGCTCTTACTGTCAGGAAGTTCTTCCTAATGTTTAGGTGGAATCTTCTTTCTTGTAGTTTGGATCCATTGCTCCGTGTCCGCTTCTCTGGAGCAGCAGAAAACAACCTTTCTCCCTCCTCTATGTGACATCCTTTTATATATTTGAACATGGCTATCATATCCCCCCTTAACCTCCTCTTCTCCAGGCTAAACATGCCCAGCTCCCTTAGCCGTTCCTCATAAGGCATCGTTTCCAGGCCTTTGACCATTTTGGTTGCCCTCCTCTGGACACGTTCCAGTTTGTCAGTGTCCTTCTTGAACTGTGGTGCCCAGAACTGGACACAGTACTCCAAGTGAGGTCTGACCAGAGCAGAATACAGTGGCACTATAACTTCCCTTGATCTAGATGCTATACTCCTATTGATGCAGCCCAGAATTGCATTGGCTTTTTTAGCTGCCGCGTCACACTGTTGGCTCATGTCAAGTTTGTGGTCAACCAAGACTCCTAGATCCTTTTCACATGTACTGCTCTCAAGCCAGGTGTCACCCATCTTGTATTTGTGCCTCTCATTTTTTTTGCCCAAGTGCAATACTTTACATTTCTCCCTGTTAAAATTCATCTTGTTTGTTTTGGCCCAGTTCTCTAATCTGTCAAGGTCATTTTGAAGTGTGATCCTGTCCTCTGGGGTGTTAGCCACCCCTCCCAGTTTGGTGTCATCTGCAAATTTGATCAGGATGCCCTTGAGTCCATCATCCAAGTCGTTGATAAAGATGTTGAATAAGACCGGGAAGACAGAACCCTGTGGCACCCCACTAGTCACTCTTCTCCAGGATGAAGAGGAACCATTGATGAGCACCCTTTGGGTCCGGTCAGTCAGCCAGTTACAAATCCATTGAGTGGTAGCAGAGTCAAGACCGCATTTTACCAGCTTCTTTACAAGAATATCATGGGGCACCTTGTCAAATGCCTTGCTGAAATCAAGGTAGACTACATCCACTGCGTTCCCTTCATCTATCAGGCTTGTAATTCTGTCAAAAAATGAGATCAGGTTCGTCTGACATGACTTATTTTTCAGAAATCCATGCTGACTATTGGTGATCACAGCATTCCTTTCTAGGTGCTCACAGATTGTTTGCTTAATGATCTGCTCCAGAATCTTCCCTGGTATTGATGTCAGACTGACTGGGCGGTAATTATTTGGGTCCTCTCTTTTCCCCTTTTTGAAAATAGGGACAACATTTGCCCTCCTCCAGTCTGCTGGGACTTCGCCTGTTCTCCAGGAATTCTCAAAGATGATTGCCAGTGGTTCTGAGATCACATCTGCCAGTTCTTTTAATACTCTTGGATGCAGTTCATCTGGCCCTGGAGACTTGAATACATCTAAACTAGCCAAGTATTCTTGTACTATCTCCTTAGTTATTCTGGGCTGTGTTTTCTCTGCTGAATCATTTGCTCCAAATTCTTCAGGTCGGGCATTGTTTTCTTTATCGGAGAAGACTGAGGCAAAGAAGGCATTGAGGAGTTCAGCCCTTTCTGTGTCCCCTGTTTGCATTTCACCATCTTCTCCTCTGAGTGACCCCACTGTTTCTTTGTTCTTCCTTTTGCTACGAACATACCCATAAAAGCCTTTTTTGTTGCTTTTAACCTCTCTAGCAAGCCTGAGTTCATTTTGTGCTTTAGCTTTTCTGACTTTGTGTCTACACGTGCTGGCTATTTGTTTGAATTCCTCTTTGGTGGTTTCCCCCCTTTTCCATTTTTTGTACACATCCTTTTTTAATCTTAACTCAGTTAAAAGTTCTTTAGATAGCCACCCTGGCTTCCTTAGGCACCTTCCATGTTTCCGTCTCATTGGTATTGCCTGAAGTTGTGCTTTTACTATCTCCCTCTTAACAAACTCCCAGCCATCATGAACTCCCTTTCCTTTTAGTATTACTGACCATGGGATCTCACCCAGCACTTCCCTAAGTTTTATGAAGTCGGCTTTCTTAAAGTCAAGAAATTGAGTCCTAGTATGCTTGGCTGCTCCTTGCCGTTGTATAGTAAACTTCAGAAGAGCATGATCACTTGCGCCTAATGATCCTTCCACTTCTACCCCATTAACCAGGTCATCGACATTGGTTAGGACCAGATCTAAAATGGCTGTTCCTCTTGTTGCTTCTCCCACTTTCTGGACAATGAAGTTGTCTGCAAGGCCAGTGAGGAATCTGTTTGACCTTATGCTCTTGGCTGAGTTTGACATCCAACAAATATCTGGGTAATTGAAGTCCCCCATTACCACTATCTCCCTTCCTTTTGCATGCTTGGCCATCTGTTCCAGGAAGGCATCATCTATGTCCTCCGTTTGGCTTGGGGATCTATAGTAAACTCCCACAATGAGGTCACTGTTATTCTTCTCTCCCTTAATTTTGACCCAAATGCTCTCACTTTGGCTTTGAGGTTCTAAATCTTGGATCTCTTCACAGGTATACACATCCCTGACATATAACGCCACTCCTCCTCCTTTTTTGTCTGGTCTATTTCTCTGAAATAGATTGTATCCCTCCATTTTTACATTCCAATCGTGGGACTTATCCCACCAGGTTTCAGTGATGCCTATTATGTCATATTTAGTTTGCTGTACCAAGAGCTCAAGCTCATCTTGTTTATTTCCCATGCTTTGTGCATTAGTGTACAGACATTGAATTCCATTAGTCATTCCCCCGTGTCTCTTATTTAAGGATTTTTTCCTCCCACCACTAGGTCTGCTTGCTGTTTGCTCCATTTGGTCTATGACATTTGGATGATCATCTTCATCAATTGATAGACTCCTACCTTCAGGAGCACTGTCTCCCTCCCCCACATTAGTCAGTTTAAAGCCCTCCTGATGAGGTTTCTGAGTTTTTTGGCAAAAACATTCCTCCCAACCGTTGTGAGGTGCAGCCCATCGCTTGCCAGAAGTCCATCTTCAAGAAACTGCAGTCCGTGATCTAAGAATCCAAACCGTTCCTGTTTACACCATTTGCGAAGCCACCTGTTTACTTCCACTATTTTCCCCTCTCTCCCTGGGCCACGTCGTTCAACTGGGAGGACAGATGAGATGACGATTTGTGCATTTAATTGCTTCAATTTCCTGCCCAGAGCCTCGTAGTCTCTTTTGATCTTCTGGAGGCTATTGCTTGCAGTGTCATTGGTTCCCACATGAACCAAGAGGAAGGGGTATTTGTCAGTGGGTTTTATGATTCCTGGCAGTCGTTCAGTTACATCTTGGATCTTAGCCCCGGGGAGACAGCACACTTCCCGAGACATCTTGTCAGGCCCACAGATCACTCCTTCTGTTCCCCTCAGTAGTGAATCCCCTATCACCACTACACGCCTCCTCTTAGGTTTGGTCGGGGTTCTTCCAGCTCTCACTTCCATACATCACTACTGGGAAAACCATAGCTTTTACTATACGGACCTTTGTTGGCAAGGTGATGTCTCTACTTTTTAAAATGCTATCTAGGTTTGCCATTGCTTTCCTCCCAAGAAGCAGGCGTCTCTTAATTACGTGGCTGCTGTCACCATCTGCAGTGATCATGGAGCCCAAGAAAGTAAAATCTCTCACTGCCTCCATTTCCTGCCCTTCTATTTGCCAGGAGGTGATGGGACCAGTGGCCATGATCTTCGTTTTTTTGATGTTGAGCTTCAGACCATATTTTGTGCTCTCCTCTTTCACCCTCAATAAAAGGTTTTTTAATTCCTCCTCACTTTCTGCCATCAAGGTTGTGTCATCTGCATATCTGAGGTTGTTGATATTTCTTCCAGCAATCTTAATTCCGGCTAGGGATTCATCCAGCCCAGCCTTTCGCATGATGAATTCTGCATATAAGTTAAATAAGCAGGGAGACAAAATACAGCCTTGTCGTACTCCTTTCCCAATTTTGAACCAATCAGTTGTTCCATATCCAGTTCTAACTGTAGCTTCTTGTCCCACATAGAGATTTCTCAGGAGACAGATGAGGTGATCAGGCACTCCCATTTCTTTAAGAACTTGCCATAGTTTGCTGTGGTTGACACAGTCAAAGGCTTTTGCATAGTCAATGAAGCAGAAGTAGATGTCTTTCTGGAACTCTCTAGCTTTCTCCATAATCCAGCGCATGTTTGCAATTTGGTCTCTGGTTCCTCTGCCTCTTCTAAATCCAGCTTGCACTTCTGGGAGTTCTCGGTCCACATACTGCTTGAGCCTTCCTTGAAGAATTTTAAGCATAACCTTGCTAGCGTGTGAAATGAGTGCAACTGTGCGGTAGTTGGAGCATTCTTTAGCACTGCCCTTCTTTGGGATTGGGATGTAGACTGACCTTCTCCAATCCTCTGGCCACTGCTGAGTTTTCCAAACTTGCTGGCATATTGAGTGTAGCACCTTAACAGCATCATCTTTTAAAATTTTAAATAGTTCAGCTGGAATACCATCACTTCCACTGGCCTTGTTATTTGTAATGCTTTCTAAGGCCCATTTGACTTCACTCTCCAGGATGTCTGGCTCAAGGTCAGCAACCACACTACCTGGGGTGTACGAGACATCCATATCTTTGTGGTATAGTTCCTCTGTGTATTCTTGCCACCTCTTCTTGATGTCTTCTGCTTCTGTTAGGTCCTTACCACTTTTGTCCTTTATTATGGTAATCTTTGAACGAAATGTTCCTTTCATATCTCCAATTTTCTTGAACAGATCTCTGGTTCTTCCCATTCTGTTGTTTTCCTCTATTCTTTGCATTGCTCATTTAAGAAGGCCTTCTTGTCTCTCCTTGCTATTTTTTGGAATTCTGCATTCAATTTCTTGTATCTTTCTCTATCTCCCTCGCATTTTGCTTGCCTTCTCTCCCCCGCTATTTGTAAGGCCTCATTGGACAGCCACTTTGCTTTCTTGCATTTCCTTTTCATTGGGATGGTTTTCGTTGCTGCCTCCTGTATAATGTTTCGAGCCTCCATCCATAGTTCTTCAGGCACTCTGTCCAGCAATTCTAAATCCTTAAACCTGTTCCTCACTTCCACTGTGTATTCATAAGGGATTTGGTTTAGATTGTATCTTACCGGCCCAGTGGTTTTTCCTACTTTCTTCAGTTTAAGCTTGAATTTTGCTATAAGAAGCTGATGATCTGAGCCACAGTCAGCTCCAGGTCTTGTTTTTGCTGACTGTATAGAGCTTCTCCATCTTTGGCTGCAGAGAATATAATCAATCTGATTTCGATGCTGCCCATCTGGTGATGTCCATGTGTAGAGTCGTCTCTTGTGTTGTTGGAAAAGAGTGTTTGTGATGACCAGCTTGTTCTCTTGACAGAACTCTATTAGCCTTTGCCCTGCTTCGTTTTGAATTCCAAGACCAAATTTGCCAGTTGTTCCTTTTATCTCTTGATTCCCTACTTTAGCATTCCAATCCCCTATAATGAGAAGAACATCCTTCTTTGGTGTCACTTCTATAAGGTGTTGTAAGTCTTCATAGAATTGGTCAATTTCAGTTTCTTCAGCACCAGTAGTTGGTGCATAAACTTGGATTATTGTTATGTTAAAAGGTCTGCCTTGGATTCGTATCGAGATCATTCTATCATTTTTGAGATTGCATCCCAGTACAGCTTTCGCCACTCTTTTGTTAACTATGAGGGCCACTCCGTTTCTTTTGCGGGTTTCTTGCCCACAGTAGTAGATATGATGGTCATCCGAACTGAATTCGCCCATTCCCGTCCATTTTAGTTCACTGGTGCCCAGAATGTCAATATTTATTCTTGCCATCTCATTTTTGACCACATCCAAATTACCCAGGTTCATGGTTCTTACATTCCAGGTTATTATCCATGAAGGGGATAATAATAATAATAATTTATTATTTGTACCCCGGCCATCTGGCTGAGTTTCCCCAGCCACTCTGGGCGGCTCCCAATCAGGTGTTAAAAACAGTACAGCATTACTGTAGGATAAGAGAAGGATAAGAGTCAGAGCTGTGTGAGAGAGAGCTGGACCAGAGCGTGCCAATTTACCTTCACAAAATCTATAGTTTCGATACATTTTGGGGACTCTCTAACTCCTGTGCAAAAGGGAGTTGGCTTGTATCCCTGTTCAAGTGACATTCGTTTGAATTCCTTTGAAATGTGTTTGTTCCTTATGGCTCACTACTGTATTGTTGTGAAGAGGTGAAGAGGGCAACCTTCTACATTTGGGGAAAAACAAGTCTTATCTCTGTGGTTCCCACGTCATAAATTGAAGCCCCAAAGTGAGCATCCTTGTTTGTGGAAGCCAGAGTTCCTGCTGAGAAACTGATAACCAGATTTTTTCCTGGGAACTAAACAATTTTATTGATCTGGTCTTCCCCGCAACTGTTAAGTCGGGAAGTACATTGCCTTCCATGTCACAAATAGTTAGAAACAGCACTTGGGGTCAGAGGTAGTTCACAAGGGGCTAATTTTAAACATCCTTTTTTTCTCCAAGCAAGACTAATAATCTGCATCGCTGAAATGGGCTAGGTAAAAATCAGGACATGTGCCACTCATGGTCTGCTTCTTTCCATGAAATATTTACTATAATATTTCTATAATACTATAATAGTTCTATAATACTATAATATTATAATATAATATAATAGAGCCAGTGTGGTGTAGTGGTTAAGAGCGGTAGTCTCGTAATCTGGGGAACCGGGTTCGCTTCCCCGCTCCTCCACATGCAGCTGCTGGGTGACCTTGGGCCAGTCACGCTTCTCTGAAGTCTCTCAGCCCCACTCACCTCACAGAGTGTTTGTTGTGGGGGAGGAAGGGAAAGGAGAATGTTAGCCGCTTTGAGACTCCTTAAAGGGAGTGAAAGGCGGGATATCAAATCCAAACTCTTCTTCTTCTTCTTCTTCTTCTACTACTACTACTACTACTACTCTGCAGACTCCCTGGCTGCTGGCACCTCCTGACCTGAAAAATCCTCATGCGAGAAGTTACTTCCTGATTCAAGGTGCCATGCTCTCTACCTGAAGCACGGAAAGCTGGGATACCGGGCACTTGACATTGGTGCAGGTGCTGCTTTTGTTTTTAAGGAAGTTCTTCCTATTACCTTAAAAAAAAAAAACTGCACTGATTTATATAAAAGTTAAAAGGCTCAGCAGTGAGCAACTACCATGTGCACAATAGGCAGCCACCTTCCTGTGTTTTAGGGAAGCAGGTGGCGCTGTGGGTTAAACCACAGATCCTAGGACTTGCCGATCAGAAGGTCAGCGGTTCAAATCCCCGCGATGGGGTGAGCTCCTGTTGCTCGGTCCCTGCTCCTGCCAACCTAGCAGTTCGAAAGCACCTCAAAGTGCAAGTAGATAAATAGGTACCGCTCCAGCAGGAAGGTAAACGGCATTTCCGTGCACTGCTCTGGTTTGCCAGAAGCGGCTAAGTCATGCTGGCCACATCACCTGGAAGCTGTACGCCGGTTCCCTCGGCCAATAAAGTGAGATGAGCGTTGCAACCCCAGAGTCGGCCACGACTGGACCTAATGGTCAGGGGTCCCTTTACCTTTAGCTAGCTGAGGATGTCATGGGGTTTTCAGGAAACACAGGCACCCAGGGAGGCTGCATTGTGAACCAGAGAGATGATTTCTAGAATGAATGAAAGGCTGCTGTGTTATATCCACATAATATATTGTAGCAAGGTATGTGTATATTTCTCTTCTAACATTCAACCTAATTATTCAGAAACGATGCTTCTGAACACTGGTTGCTGGAAACCACAAGAAGAAGAAGAGTTTGGATTTGATATCCCGCCTTTCACTCCCTTTAAGGAGTCTCAATGCGGCTAACATTCTCCTTTCCCTTCCTCCCCCACAACAAACACTCTGTGAGGTGAGTGGGGCTGAGAGATGTCAGAGAAGTGTGACTAGCCCAAGGTCACCCAGCAGCTGCATGTGGAGGAGCGGGGAATCGAACCCAGTTCACCAGATTACGAGTCTACCGCTCTTAACCACTACACCACACTGGCTCTCTTTAGGATGCTTTCAAGCTCAAATCGTGCTTGCTGGTTTCCCACAGGCTACTGGTCAGCCACTGTGAGAACAGGAGGCTGGACCAGATGGGCCGTTGGCCTGATCCAGAAGCGCTCTTCTTATGTTATTCTGTTCTTATCCTGCCCATCCTCTCCCAGGAACCCAGGGCAGCTAACAAACACACAATAAAAAACAAAAACAAAGCAGGAACATTCTAAAACATATTAATACATTATAAAATTATTATAGAACAATTTAGTTATTTCATAAAATATACAGACCCTCCGACTGTATAAAAAAACCAAAACCTCAAACCGATTTACAAAAATATATAGTTAAAAACGGTACATTTTTTCTGGAAGGGACACAGGGGTACACATACCCCTAAACATTTTGTGCATCTAAGTTTGGGAGGCAGTATTTCAATATGAGTAGGAAAATGAGAGCAGCCTTAAACATTTTTTTAAGGAAAAAAGCACTGGTTAAAAACATTTAAAACCAGTTACCGTTGCAAACATACTTCCATCCAGTGATTTCAGTTACTCTTTGGTCACCAAATGCCAGGGGAAACAGGAATCTTTTCAAATTCTTCCTGAAAGTAAATAATATTGGAGACAGGTTCACCCCACTAGGCAGGGTGCACACACACAGACATAGGGGGGGGGGCTGCAACCCTGTGTTCATTTACCTGTAAGCCCCACAGAACCCAACAGGACTTACTTTCTGAGTAGAGATGCCTAGGATTGCACTGAATGAGACGGAAGAAGAAGCAGATTAGAGGCATTCTGCCTCTGACAGTGGAGATAAAACAGACCCGTTGTGGCTCGTAGTAGCCTTATCCTCCATGAATTTGTCTAATCCTCTTTTAAAGTCATTCAAGTAGTGGCCATCAGTGGCTGCTGTGGAAGTGAGTTCCACAGTTTAACCATGCACTACGTGGGAAAAGTGCTTTCTTTTGTCTTTCCCAAAAATTCCAGCATTCGGCTTCCACAAGCTCTAATGTTTTGAGGGAGAAAACTTTATCCGCTGTCTCCATGCCATGCATTATTTTATAACATTCTATTGTTTCACCTCTTGTTGTTGTTTAGTCGTTTAGTCGTGTCCGACTCTTCGTGAGCCCATGGACCACAGCATGCCAGGCACTCCTGTCTTCCACTGCCTCCTGCAGTTTGGTCAAACTCATGTTCATAGCTTTGAGAACACTGTCCAGCCATCTCGTCCTCTGTCGTCCCCTTCTCCTTGTGCCCTCCATCTTTCCCAACATCAGGGTCTTTTCCAGGGAGTCTTCTCTTCTCATGAGGTGGCCAAAGTATTGGAGCCTCAGCTTCACGATCTGTCCTTACAGTGAGCACTCAGGGCTGATTTCCTTAAGAATAGATAGGTTTGATCTTCTTGCAGTCCATGGGACTCTCAAGAGTCTCCTCCAGACCACAATTCAAAAGCATCAATTCTTCGGCGATCAGCCTTCTTTATGGTCCAGCTCTCACTTCCATACATCACTACTGGGAAGACCATAGCTTTTAACTATACTCTTTTCTAAACTAAAGAAGTCCCAAGCGCCGCGGCCTTTCCTAATAAAGGAGTCTCTCTCCATCCCTTTGGTCATGTTGGCTGCCCTTTTCTGAATCCGTCAACCTTCAAGGATGAAAGCAAATTGTCACATGACGACAGTCAATGCGCATACTGGAAGGAGAAGCTGGGATCATCTGGAAATGCGGGGGGGGGACGAAACCACGAGTACTGTAGTGGAGCGGAGACCTTGCCCAGCATCGTAGCAAGCCGATCGGGCCTCTTGGGTGGTGCGCATGACCCGTGCCCAGAGGCGGGGCAAGCCATCTGTGGGGCTGGGCAAGCCTGGGCAGGATGCTCCATGGGGCCTCTGAGGAGTTTGCCTGCCTCCTGCCACTCAGCCACCCTACAGCTGAGAGGGAGGTGATGGGCAGACCGTTTGGGGCAACATGGAGCCTACAGGCACCCAAGCCACCACATCACTCCCAGGAGAGACGCATGGTTCAGGCGCACTGCAGGCCCTGAGGTGAGTGCCGCCCAGAATTTTGTCACCCCCCCCCTCAGTAGTGACACCCGGGGCGGACCGCCCCCACTGCACCCCTCCCCCTTGCTACGCCCCTGACCCGGCCTGCTCCCTGAACACCACGCAGGAAAGGTGGAATACGTGAAAATAATACACTTGCGCAAGCATTCCCATGTTGCAAGAGCACACATACGCAAGTGTGAGTGGCATTCTGCCTGAATGGCATTGCAACATTTATTCCAGCGTGATTTAAATTAAATATTGTCTCTCTGGTGGTTTTCAAAACTGCTGCTGTTTGCTATTTAAAAAGTATTGCTTTGTTATCTTTGCGGGTGTGCAGTTTCAATCAGTGTAATTCTCCTTGAGGGCACCCGTCAGGGGGAAAAAGTCAGTATATAAACCGTAGGGAAACATACTGAAATAAAAGAGAAGCATGTGACCCTTAAACCCACTGGAAAATTAAGGATCTGGATTCATGCTGCAATACCTCAGTGGCTCTGTTGGTGTGAGAACTAAAGTATAAGCACACACCATTGTTGTGTGATAGCTGCTTGGGTGAATAAATTAAATGCTCTGGTGGGCTCAGTGAAGTCCCTAGTGGGCATCTGCCCACATGGCAGAAATAAACAGCATATATATATATACAGTGGTGCCTCGCAAGACGAAATTAATTCGTTCCGCGAGTTTTTTCGTAGAGCGAGTTTTTTCGTCTTGCGAAGCACCACGGCGGGGAGGGGTGGGGAGAAGCAGGGCAGCTGCCGCAGCTGGTCCTTGGACTCACCCGCGCCTTGTGGACACCGCGCAACGTGGCTGCTGGAGGGCAGCGGGGCTCAGGAGCGCGACTCTGGCTGCAACGCTGGCTGCTGGCGGCAACGGCTCCTGAGGGGAGCGCGTGAGGGCGATGGGCAGCGGCGCGAGGCAGCCGGAAGGTCGGAAGGTCGGCCGGAAGGTGGGAGGGAGCCGGAGGAGCGGGGAAGTGAGCGTGCGACCGTCGCCATGACAGGAGAGGCAGGGCTGTTTTGTCTAGCGAAGCAAGCCCTTAGAAAAATCCGTCTTGCAAAGCACCTCAGAAAATGAAAAACCCTTTCGTCTAGCGGATTTTTCGTCTTCCGAGGCATTCGTCTTGCGGGGTACCACTGTGTATATATATATATATATATATATATATAAGGTAAAGGTAAAGGTACCCCTGCCCGTACAGGCCAGTCTTGACAGACTCTAGGGTTGTGCGCCCATCTCACTCAAAGAGGCCAAGGGCCAGCGCTGTCCGAAGACACTTCCGGGTCACGTGGCCAGCGTGACATCGCTGCTCTGGCGAGCCAGAGCCGCACACGGAAACGCCGTTTACCTTCCCGCTAGTAAGCGGTCCCTATTTATCTACTTGCACCCGAGAGTGCTTTCGAACTGCTAGGTTGGCAGGCGCTGGGACCGAACAGCGGGAGCGCACCCCGCCGCGGGGATTCGAACCGCCGACCTTTCGATCGGCAAGCCCTAGGCGCTGAGGCTCTAACCCACAGCGCCACCCGCGTCCCTGATATATATACACACACACACACACACATATGCCCTGGCAGGAAAGTACTTTAAAGAGATAAGAAGTCGCAGTCAAAGAGTCAACTACTGGAACTATTCATTTTACACCAAAAGCTCTTTAGAAAATATGTTTGGGTTTTCAAAGATGTCTATCTAGACCTCACTCTCATTTCTATCATGAAATAATTTCTAGCTACATTTCATTCTTTCTTTTTCATTTGATTGATTGGTTTATAGGCTGCTATTCCACAATGAGTGGCTTAAAGCATTTGAGAATATCTGAAGAGCCTGCTGGATCAAGCCAATAGCCCATGTAGTCCAGCAACCAGATGCCAATCAGGAAACCTGCGAGCAGGATCCAAGCACAAGAGCAACACTCTGCCCTCCTGTGGTTTTCAGCAATGGGCATCTGGAAACATCGCTGCCTCCAACTGTGCAGGGCAGAGCATAGCCATCATTGCTAGCAGCCATTGCTAGCCCTCTCATTGATAGCCAGTGTGGTGTAGTGGTGAAGAGCAGTGGACTCGTAATCTGGGGAACCGGGTTCGCTTCCCTGCTCCTCCACATGCAGCTGCTGGGTGACCTTGGGCTAGTCACTATTCTCTGAAGTCTCTCAGCCCCACTCACCTCACAGAGTGTTTGTTGTGGGGGAGGAAGGGAAAGGAGATTGTTAGCCGCTAGGAGACTCCTTAGGGTAGTGATAAAGCGGGATATCAAATCCAAATTCTTCTTCCTCCTCCTCCTCCTCCATGAATTTGTCCAATCGTCTTTTAAAGCCATCCAAATTGGAGGCCATCTCTGCCTCCTATGGGAGCAGGTTCCAGCTTTTATCTGCCCTGAATCTTCCAACCTTCAGCTTCATTGCATGTCCACGAGTTCTCATGTTATGATGGGAGAGAAAGAAAAACTCTTCTCCACATTTTCCATGTCGTGCATCATTTTATAAACTTCTAGCGTCTTTCTCACCTTTTCTCCAAACTAAAAAGCGTTGCATATAGGAGGGTGGTCCCAACAAATTTCTACAATCTGGTTCATGCATCTTGACAGGACAGGCTACTTTCTACAAAAAAAATCTAAACACCATAGTCATACCAAATATATATATTCACCGTTTCTAGCTTCAGACACACACACACACAACCCACGCAGAAACCTGGACAGAGGAAGCAAATGGAATCACAGAGGGAAGAAATGTGCTCTGAAATCACTGAACCTCTTTGTGGTAATGTGAACAATGTTCTCCTGCGGGCTGAGGTGGGAGAACCTCATAACCCCATAACAGCATGTTTTGTTTTACTTTGCAGCTGTTGTTTTCGCCATTTATAAAGCAATAGCCACAACAACCGCCTCTGCGAAGCCACATCTCCTTTGTTCCCTCGATAGTGGATGCAAGGTCATGCTCTCCTCCTCTCCATTTAGGGAAAAAAATCTTGCATTGGCTGCCTGGGTTTCCACAGATATTAGTTGATCGAGGTTATGCTCTTCTGAATGAGTCACCTTATGGTTAATCACCTATCCATACTCCTTCTTGCTGCTGCCAAGATGGAAATGGCTCACCATTTCTGGTAAGCGGAAGCCTTCTCAGAAAGTAGGCAAGGAAAGAGAGTGATAACAATAAATTATAACCCTGAAACCTTTTTTTTTAACTGTTTCTAATTCTTTATTGCATTTTTTAAAAAAGTACAAAGAAAGCGAAAATTGAACATTACATCAGATATCCAAAAAGAAGAAGAAATACAAAGGAAAAAATATAAATATAAAAAGAAAATAATAAAAAAGAATAAGTCAGGTACACAATATTATTGAAAGGATACAAATGCTAATTTAAATATTCTATACACCAAGTTCTCAGAAAGAAATACATTTTTAATCCTTCTTTTCTCTCTTTCTTTACGGTCACTTTCTTTCTGTTCCAGGAAATTAGTTTGGATCCCTGCTGTATTGGTTGACTTCCCTCCATCTCTTTGTGGCTTCAACACTTTTCTTAAGTAACAAATATTCTGTATTCATTTATTAAAATCAGTTGTTGTTGTTGTTGTTGTTGTTGTTGTTTTAAAAAAGGTAAAAAAAGGAATGGGGTTGCTTTAAAAACTACCTGACAAAATATGGTCCCAAAAACAATACTTGGTTGTGCTTAGATTAATGTGGCAGATATAATAGGGAAAAAACAACCTTGAAATCTGGGTGGCTTCTTCACTTCATATACCTCATCAAAACCAGGGGATAGATGTGCATGAGAACTGAAACTTAGGTAAGGTAGCTCAGCTGCAGCACATGTCAGAAGGATGTCACACGTGGAAGCACTTGGAATTTAGTATGCATCCCAGTGGAGCTTGGTGCCTGATGGAACTGGTAGGGTAGAAGACAAGGAGGCCAACAGTAGGTGGCGCCAGAGCAAGTGTCTGGCAGAGGCAGAGCCAATGTCCTGCAGACATTACCAGTTCTGGTTTTGTTCCCATCCTTCTCCCTGCCAAGTTCTGCAGGCGGCAACACTGAGACTAAGGAGAATAGGAAAGCTGGTGGTCAATGCCACACCCCCTGGACTGGTTGTATGTAAGGAAGTGGGTAGGTGGCAGCTGGCTGCCAGCAGACTGAGCTTAGGCCAACAATGCCCCATTTGTCCTAATGGCCCAGCCTCCACTAATTAATTTGTTACAAGTTAGTTATAATTAATTATCCCAAACCTTATGGTGTACTCATTCTCATATGTGCCACTGAATCTACATATGGCTCCCCCAGACACACAATTCTTATTTTTTAATCTTTGAGGGGTCTCATTTTACTTAACTCATACTGAACGTAAATCTTTATATGTGGCTTCCCTTGGCCTTTTTGCTACAGCTAATATTGCCTCCCAATATATTTGCATTATGATGACAGCTCAGAGGCTGCGGCTACTACGGAATTCAACTGTTAGGTTGGTAAGTGGGACAGCTCAATGGGGCCATATGTCACCAGTCCTGAAAGTGCTAGACTGCCTGCCAGTAAGCTACCAGGACCTATTCAGTGTGTTAGCAGTAGTATAGGTAAAGGGGTAAAGGGGACCCCTGACCATTAGGTCCAGTCGTGACCGACTCTGGGGTTGCAGCGCTCATCTCGCTTTATTGGCCGAGGGAGCCGGCGCACAGATTCTGGGTCATGTGGCCAGCGTGACTAAGCTGCTTCTGGCAAACCAGAGCAGCACATGAAAACACCATTTACCTTCCCGCCGGAGTAGTACCTATTTATCTACTTGCACTTTGATGTGCTTTAGAACTGCTAGGTGGGCAGGAGCAGGGACTGAGCAACGGGAGCTCACCCATCACTGGGATTCGAACCGCCGACCTTCCGATCGGCAAGTCCTAGGCACTGTGGTTTAAACAAAAAAAACCCTATCTTGACGTTATATTTTTGGGAGAGAGACAGCTCAAAAGGCAATGTGGGATTAAAGCAAAAGCCAGAAATGCATTCTACTTCTATTGTGGATTTTCGTCAAAGTGGCATTTTAATAAAAGAACACAAATCAAGGAGAAATATCTTTGCAGGATGCTGGTCTGGGATGCCACTGTTCCTTGTGCACAATCACTTGGTCCATAGGCTTTGAATCACAAAGATATAGCTTGAGCTATTCACAATGTGAGCAAGCACAATCCAATACTCTGGAGAGGGTATGCTGTAGAGAAGGAATGAACAGCAGAGAGTCGAAGCCTAAACGGTGCTTAGAAGTCACAAGGATTTCCAAAATAGAATAAAAGAATTGTAGAGTTGGAAGGATAGGTTTGAATTGATAGATCAAACCTCTCCATTCTGTAGGTGAGTCCCTGATTTATTCTGCTATTCGTGATTTGTATCATATTATGGATTGTGTCAACTTGCCAACGAAGGTCCATATAGTTAAAGCTATGGTTTTCCCAGTAGTGATGTATGGAAGTGAGAGCTGGACCATCAAGAAGGCTGAACGCCGAAGAATTGATGCTTTTGAATTGTGGTGCTGGAGGAGACTCTTGAGAGTCCCATGGACTGCAAGAAGATCAAACCTCTCCATTCTTAAGGAAATCAGCTCTGAGTGCTCACTGGAAGGACAGATCCTGAAGCTGAGGCTCCAACACTTTGGCCACCTGATGAGAAGAGAAGACTCCCTGGAAAAGACCCTGATGCTGGGAAAGATGGAGGGCACAAGGAGAAGGGGATGGCAGAGGACGAGATGGTGGGACAGTGTTCTCGAAGCTACAAATATGAGTTTGACCAAACTGCGGGAGGCAGTGGAAGACAGGAGTGCCTGGCGTGCTCTGGTCCATGGGGTCACGAAGAGTCGGACACGACTAAACGACTAAACAACAAGAGTTGGAAGGAACCAGGAAGATCATCTAGTCCAACCTGCTGAGAAGTGGGAATATTTTGCCCCACATGGGTTGCAAACCCACAACTCTGAGATTGAGAGTCTCATGGTCTACCAACTGAGCTATGAAAGATGAGAGATGAAAAACGAAAAAGGTCGTGTGATAACCTCAGCTGGCAAACCTCAGAGATAACAGTATCTCTTGATCTTGAGACCAACACAGGAAAAAGTTTGGGTGGAAACATTAGGAGTTCCATCTTTGCTGTGTTCAATTTGGATATATCAACGAAGAAGCGTGAGCATCGTGAAAGATCAATGTCATGGCATCACAAAAAGCTGAAGGTGGTGACAGGATTGCTGCTTTTAATCAAGAAGAACAAGAATCCAAGCAAACCACTTTGATTTCGATTCTCTGAAAACCCTTCGCTGACAGCAAATTCATTTGCATGGAACGAATTAAAATAAAATTGGAAAAGGTCAAGGAAGTGGTTGGAGAAGAGACAAAAGACAGTGAGCATACTAAATGGAGATCACAAATTTCATACAATCATAGAATCTTAAGAGTTGGAAGGGACCCCGAGGATCATCTAGTCCAACCCCCTGCAATGCAGGAATCTCAGCTAAAGCATCCATGGCAGATGGCCATCCAACCTCTGCTTAAAAACCTCCAAGGAAGGAGAGTCCACAACCTCCCAAGAGAGACCGTTCCACTGTTGAGCAGCTCTTACTGTCAGAAAGTTTTTCCGTATGTTTAGTCGGAATCTCTTTTCTTGTAACTTGAAACCACTGGTTTGAGTCCTATCTTCCAGAGCAAGAGAAGGTAGGAGGAGGTGGGGAAAGGAACAAGTTGGAGAATAATGGCTCCTCCAGATGTCATTTTTATTACACATCTGTGACGGTTTGTGCACATGATGCTATCAGGGCAGTCACACATGATCCAGTTCTCAATTCTGTTTGCACCTGCAAAGTCTTGGGAGTGCTTCATTTAGCACTCAATGCACAACCCATAACTTCCTACTGAAACCCTATAACTTTCAATGCTACCAAGTGCCTAGTAAACCAGATAGGTAGTTGGGTTCCTATTGAGGGTACTTAGCAAGCCACCATGACAGTGATGAGGGATGGAGCATTGATCATTCTGTGGTATTATGAAAGTGGACAAAGCTGTATTGCAACATTCAAATAAATGTGTTTTAATAATATTTTTTTTTAAATGCTACCAATGTTCTAGTTTATTTTGTCCTGCCTTTGTTGTGTTATAGGCCCTCTGGACAGCAATAATCTGGTAGCATCTGGGGAAGCATCACAGCACAAATTAAAGCAGAAGAAATCTACCATGACTGCACTGCCATTGCCTCAAGAACAAGTTGCAGGATATACCAGCAGTAGAAGACCAGCCTGGTGGGGCCATAAGGTGGTGAGGAAGGTTTGATTGCGCTTGAAAGCCAAGGGCAATTGGCCAGAGAGAGTGAGACAATGAGGAACAGAGTGGGGTGAAGAGATTTATAGACGGGAATGGAAGCTAGGAAAGGGACAAGCAAGCTGAGAACTCAGGAGATCCAAGCTGGTCAACGAACTGTCTAGACCCCAGATAATATGAGAGATTAGACTGTGAAGTTGGGCATTTGAAACCCAAGCTTTAGGGTGGTTTTGAAACCACCGTTAAATACTTATGGCAGAAATCAAGTAAAGTGGTACCTCGGGTTACAAACACCTCGGGTTACAAACACTTCGCGTTACAGACTCTGCTAACCCGGAAGTAGTCCCTCAGGTTAAGAACTTTACCTCAGAATGAGAACAGAAATCGCGCAGTGGCGGCGCAGTGGCAGGGGAAGGCCCCATTAGCTAAAGTGTTACCTCAGGTTAAAAACGGTTTCAGGTTAAGAACGGACCTCTGGAACGAAGTAAGTTCATAACCAGAGGTACCACTGTATATCACCATCTACAGGAGCTTGGATGACATACGCAAAGCCCTCGACATGCAGGGCGTTAATCTAAATAGCACTTAAACCAATTAGAGAATATTGTGTATCTTTCATGTATGTAGCCAAGGCAGCCATTAATAAATCCCAGAGATTCTTCAGAATAATGCAACACCTGCCCACGACCTCTTTCCTGCAAACCCCCTTGGGCTCAGGAGGACAACAGTCTGAACTGTGTTTGAAAAACAAGTTTTTAATTAGAGTTTGGCCTTCCAAGCTGGCAACTGGCAGCGACGCTCTTGTTGAAAAATGACAGCTGCTTGGGTTGGCACTGCGATGGCATAGATTATTAAAGCAATATTGGAACAGACAGGACGTGTTATGTGCCATTAGTGTGCGCCCGCATGATAGCACTGGTGAAAAAGACAATAATATCTTAGTTTTAAAAAATACAGTAGGATGTTGGAAGTTGATACAACCAAGCCTCTGATTAGAAGCTACCATAAGGAAAAAAAACCTTGAATTGTATTGGGCAAAATCAAAAGAAAACTATCCTGTTGAAATATCTTGCTTCCCCCTCTCCTTAACCTTTTAGTCCCCAAAGCCGTTGCATTTCAGTGCAATTTCCACACATGTAGCTTTGTCGCTGGATTGCATCAAACAGGCAAATCTGCTACATCCCAAGTCAGACCACAGGTCCATTTACCCCTGTGCTGTTTCCTCTGGTGGAAGAGGAACATTTTCTCCTGGCCCCTAAAGATGTACAATGAAGACACCAGATGAACCTCCCTGGAGAGAGCATTCCACAAACAGGGGTGTCTACAGAGAAGGCCCATTCTCGTGTGGCAACCTTCTGGAGATACACAAAGAAGGGCCCCAGAAGATGATCTCAAGGTCCAGGTAGGTATATATGGAGACACGCAGCCCTTGAGATATTATGGTCCTCAGCTATTTATATCTAATTCATTCTACTAGCTTCTATTGGTTCAATCATAGCGACCTTCTGATCTTTTGCTCCTTCCTTTGTCATCAGCAGTGGAGGAGGCACACGAAGAAGGGCCTCAGATGATGAACGTAAGAGTCCAGGACTGTTTATATGGGAAGAGCCAGTCCTTCCAGTATTGTGGCCCCGAGTCATGGCTCTTTCTTCTTCAAGGTATGGGTCACTGCTCCTCTTGAATGAATGAGCTGCTGGAAGATCAACCAAAGGCAAGCATGGGATGCCTGCCGCCCTCCAGAAGTTGGACTCTCAACTCCCATCAGCCCCAGACAGCATGACCAAGGATCAGGGATGAGGAGAGTTGTAGGCCAGAAACATCCCAAGGGACTCATCCCTGACTTACACTAACACAATCCTCCAACTTGTGAAATCCAAAATTCTCCAGGTTATATTTCATAGAATCATAGAATCATAGAGTTGGAAGAGACCACAAGGGCCATCGAGTCCAACCCCCTGCCAAGCAGGAAACACCATCAGAGCACTCCTGACATATGGTTGTCAAGCCTCTGCTTAAAGACCTCCAAAGAAGGAGACTCCACCACACTCCTTGGCAGCAAATTCCACTGTCAAACAGCTCTTACTGTCAGGAAGTTCTTCCTAATGTTTAGGTGGAATCTTCTTTCTTGTAGTTTGGATCCATTGCTCCATGTCCGCTTCTCTGGAGCAGCATATTTACCCTCTCCTTCGTCTGCAGGACCTTATTTTTGTTGAATGGTCTCTTTAAATTTGAAGGTTCATTATTGTTCCACAAGATGTGCATTTCTTTAAGGGCCAGAGCAAATAATATGACCTAGTTTTACAGCTGTGAAGCAGTATAGCAGGTGCTGTTATGTTAATTAAGCTGTTGGGTATAGTATATAAAGAGCAGCACCTAGCTCTCTCAGTACCCTGGTGGATGGGTCATGCTTATTAATATATTGTAAAATGAGTTTTTGTTTTTGTTATTAAGGTAAAGGTACCCCTGCCCGTACGGGCCAGTCGTGTCCAACTCTAGGGTTGTGCGCCCATCTCACTTAAGAGGCCGGGGGCCAGCGCTGTCCAGAGACACTTCCGGGTCACATGGCCAGCATGACAAAGCTGCTCTGGCGAGCCGGCACCAGCGCAGCACACAGAAACGCCATTTACCGTCCCGCTATAAAGCAGTACCTATTTATCTACTTGCACTTAAGGCTGCTTTCGAACTGCTAGGTGGGCAGGAGCTGAGACCGAAAGATGGGAGCTCACCCCGCCACGGGGATTCGAACCGCCAACCATACGATCGGCAAGTCCTAGGCACTGAGGTTTTACCCACAGCGCCACCCGCATCCCATCAGTTTTTGTTATTAAAACCTAGCAAAAATTACTTTTGCGTTCCTTGTAAAGTGTGGTCTCCCCAGCACGCCTTCGGCAGCGCAACTAATCTGCCAACAGTTTTATTGCCTTTGCTATGAAAGAGCCAAGCAGCCAGTTGACGTCTCCTCTTAATTTCTCTTCCCAGGCATCCCAGCAGCTTCCATTTTGTATGCCACAAGCTTCTGAGAGGAAGACAAATATGGTGCGCATACCATGTCGGTCACAACAACAAATCCCTTTGGCTTCCACAACCACCTCAGCTTCCCTCTGTGGAATATTTCTAGCCAGGCATCGTCTCTCCCTTGTTTACTCCCTCCTGCTAAGTCTAAATAAACTGACAAGCAAAACTAAAAAGGAAATATGTACAGATTTCAAAGATCAGCAGGGGATGAGGTTTTCCCAATGTAAACTAGGAAGAATCACGGTCCTGTAAGATGCTGAATAATTTCAGTTAATTACTTGCTGTTTCCTGACTATTGGGGTGGCAAGAGGCGGGGGCAGTCTGAAAACAAATCCAAATCTTCCCAGTGCCAAAGAATAACACAGAAGAGTCATTAGATTTACACAAACCGTACATCAACTTAAAAAAAAAACCTTCATAGAAAGGACCCAAATTCAATCAGATTAACAAATTCAGCATCTTGAAGCTTTTTTACTAGGTCCAGAAATACCAAAGGAGCAGAGAAGACTGTTTATGTATGCTACAACAGCTGTGCAGATGTTATTTGCCCAAAGATGGAAGGAAGACAAAGTACCTACAAGAGAAGAATGGCTGATAAAGATGGTGGACTATGCCGAAATGGCGAAAATGACCAGGAAGATCAGAGATCAAGAAGATGATAAATTTAATAAAGAATGGGGAAAATTTATGTGTTACTTAAAAGAACACTGTAAACAATTAAAAACATTGGCAGGATTCTAAAAAACTCTGGAAATGGAACGAGAACTATGGTGAGAATTGAGTATTAAGTAAATATGGAGAACAGTATGAGATGCAGTTGGAAAAGAATAAAACCATGGAGGGGTGGAGGGAAGTCTGGGGATTCAGAGAATCCTGTGTGTACATGATTATGATATACAGTGGTACCTCAGGTTAAGAACTTAATTCGTTCTGGAGGTCCATTCTTAACCTGAAACTGTTCTTAACCTGAGGTACCACTTTAGCTAATGGGGCCGCCTGCTGCCACTGCGACGCTGCTGCACGATTTCTGTTCTCATCCTGAAGCAAAGTTCTTAACCCAAGGTACTATTTCTGGGTTAGCGGAGTCTGTAACCTGAAGCGTCTGTAACCTAAAGCGTCTGTAACCTGAGGTACCGCTCTATTTGTGATGATAATTGTTAAGACAAAAACGAATAAATAAATTATAAAAAATAAAACAAAGCTCAGTGTCCACGTCCTCTGGGACATCAGGACATTAACCCAGGGATGCGGAACCTCAGGGTCAGATGTGGGCCACCTGGGCTCTCCCCAGCCCATGCCATCCCCCCTCCAGATGACACACCTCACCAGTCCTGTTCCTCACCCTCCTCAAACTCTGTCCTTGAACTGTGATAATCCCTCTTGCTCGCCTAGACGAAGGGCCAGTTAAAGCCTCTGTCTTTTGTGTGGTGGGTGTTAAGTTGTGGGTGAACATATCAGACGATACAGCGATTCTTCAAACAGCTCTTGTTTATTCACAGGCCAGAACAGAACTGAACTGAAGGGTTCAGTCAGCCTGCTTATATAGAGCTCCAGTACAACGTAACTGTAACAATTCTCTAAAACTATCCAATCACTGAATGTCACTTTCGATCCCTTATTTGCATAACTATCTATGGTATCCCCCTGCTGGTCCAGGGTGAGAACTTCAGTACATAACAGTGGGAATGCAGTCTACTGTACAAAAGCATGGCATGCAGCCCACAGGGTTCTATCAACCAGGGAATGTGGATCTCGGGCTTTAAAAGGTTCCCCAGCCCTGGTTTAACTTAAATGAAAGGAATAATCTTTTCAACAAGTAAAGGAGCGCTGCAAACTGTTGTTCAGCAGAACAGATCTTCTCTGTAAGAGCTCACATATTATCTGGTGCTAGCAGTCTATTTTTAATTCGGGTCAAACATACCCAGAAACACTCTCGATTATTGATAAACAAAAAGCTTTCTCTTGCATTGAGTTAAGATTAAGAAACACACCCTTTCATGTTTTTGGTGTTTCTTTAGGCCTCAGCAGAGTGCGACATGCCAGTCTCCGACAGCAGAGGAAGCAGAAATAACTTACCAAGGGTCTGGGAAGAGCAAAGGAGGGAAAGTTCAAGGGAGAGCTTGAAAAAAGAACAATGTACCAATCACCTCCATCTTAAAAGAAACACATTTTAGAATGTTGCATAACGTTGTCTAATACAGCTAAAAATAATGCAGTGGCAGAACAAATGCCAGGAATCAGAAGTTACCAGAAAGGAATCTTCTCCAAGTCGATGTTGTGATAGGAGATAATGTGATAGGAATTTTATGGTATTAGATATGTTTAAAGCACAGGCATGGAGTGGAAAAGGAAAGATGGAGGTAATATAGGCAATAATAATAATGCTTGATATATATAGATATAGATATAGATATAGATGATATAGATATAGATATAGATGATATAGATATAGATATATAGATATAGATACTATATATTTAGGAAAGTTGTTTACATTTGCACACCTCTTAAAGATGCCATAACCAAATTTTGCATGATGGTTTCTGAGTTCAAGGAGCAGGTTTTTGCCTAACTTTGAATACAATTTGACACCTCTAAGAAGATTGAGGGCACAAGGAGAAAGGGACGACAGAGGACGAGATGGTTGGACAGCGTTCTCGAAGCTACCAGCATGAGTTTGACCAAACTGCAGGAGGCAGTGGAAGACAGGAGTGCCTGGCGTGCTCTGGTCCATGGGGTCACGAAGAGTCGGACACGACTAAACGACTAAACAACAACAAGAAGCACAGCAGCCAAGCACTCTTCTGTTAGAATCATAAGAGTTGGAAGAGACCCTAAGAATCATCTAGTCCACAGACCTTCCAAACTTCTCATCTTGGTGACACACTTTTTAGACATGCATCATTTCATGACACAGTAATTCAATTTTACTGAGGTTAAACTAACCTTTTCAGCCCCGGGAGGATCGCAGGGAGCACTCGCGTGATACACACACACACACACTGCAGCCAGCACACTGACATGTCACAGTTTGGAAAGCTCTGATCCAGTCCAACCCCCTGCAATGCAGGAATATGCAACAGGGATTGAACCTGCAACCTTGCCATTATCTGCACCATGCTCTAACCAACTGAGCTATCCAGGTGTCTGTGCCTACTGCCTACTACAACAGCCTTTACAAAATATGTCATGGGCTTTGAAGACACTCAAACTCAGGACGCAAGGGAGAAAAGTGCTAAGAAGAAGGCACGCTTGGCAAATCCACACCGTGATCAATGGAAACCTATGTCCCCACTGTGGAAGGACGTGTGGATCCAGAATTGGCCTCCACAGCCACTTACAGACTCATTGTTAAAACCATGTTTATGGAAGACAATCTTACTCAGCTATGAGTGATAGAAGAAAAAGAAGAAGAAGAAGACGACAAGTGGAGAATATATGGTCTCATCACCCCTGGCCCTGGGCCATGCTGGCGGGGGCTGGTGGGAGCTGGAATTTGACATCTGCTGAGCCACCACTGGTTCACCACCACTGACCCAAAACAAAGAAGCATTGTGCCTCTGAAGATGGCTCATAGATAGTGGCCATGATAAGAGTTATCTCCTCCATGAATTTATCAGATCCTTTTCCAAAGCTATCTAACCCTGTGACCTAGAGAATCCCAAGTGTTTACCAGCATTGTCCAGCTCTTCTTATTGCTTCTGACTTTTGATGGAACCAAAGTGCAATGTTTTGTTACTGGGGAAATAAATGTGCTCTCCCTCCCAGCTGAAACTTCAGTAGCAATGGCTTTTACGTGGTCACCAAGGGATAACTGGCAAATCAGGGTCTGGAGTTGGACCTTAGGTCTGTGTTTTAGGCACTGCCAGCTCAACTGCAATGTAATCAATAGTGTTTATTAATGATTCTGAGTCGTGACTAATATCATGAAATATGTTTGCCCGCCATGGATATAAACACTATCAAGCTTACCATCTCTGTATTCAAAGAGCAGGTGAAGCTTTCTGTGTGTATAAAAAACTGCCCTGTGTGACCTGAAAATATAAAATCAGGCTCCTCGCTGAGAGCAGCTTCGTTGGTGCCATTTCCCCTTGCACAGAAATAACCCCTTCTAATCTGCAAAGTGACCCTGAACCACCATCATCCTGAAATTCTTTGTCTATGTATACAGGAGTTGCCAGTTCAGAGTAACAATCCCGAGTCAACATCATCAGGTAGCCTTATCTCCCAAGGTGATTGGTGCAGATTAGGCATTGCTTCTGCAAACAGAAGGAGAGGGAGGTTTCTGGACTGCATCACTTCAGACTTACAGCTGGGAGAATTAGAGCAGCTGAGAGGTTTCTCCGGTGGGTCAGTCTGGGCTCCCTGTGCATACATCAGGGGGGAAGCTAAGCTCAAGAATTTGTCCTACCGTCTCTAGTTACCTATGTGCAAATATTTATTTGGAGCAGAATTTGGACATAAGATTGCATTCATTGTAGCATTCAGGTGAATGTTCCAGGTGGACAAAAGTTTTCATCTTCCCCTCCCCACCATGCACCCCCCTGAATCTGTTCTGGGGGCTTCTCCCAACCTGCAGAGCAGATCTAGGGACCGTGCAGAAGTTCAGCTACTGCAATTAATTAGTTGAATATTGCCCTTAATTAGCTAGCTGTTACATTCATGTTCCATCTTTCCTCCAAGTAGCATAAGGTTGTGGAATAGAGCCAGTGAAATAAGAGCCAGTGCGGTGTAGTGGTTAGAGCGTTGGACTAGGACCTGGGAGACCAGGGTTCGAGTCCCCACCGAGCCATGAAGCTCGCTGGCAAAGCTTGGGCCAGTCACAGCCTAACCCACCTCACAGGGTGGTTATGGGGCTAAAATGAGGAGGGGCAGAACCATGCATGCCACTTTGAGCTGCTTGTTGGACTCCAACTCCCATCAGTCCCAACCAACATAGTCAGTGCTTAGGGTGGATGGGAGTTGGGAGACCAGAAGAATCTGGAGCCACAGGTGCCCCAAGCAGCAGTTCTCCATACTTAGGCAATGCTTTTGCTTCATAATCAGCTATCTGATCTTTTAAGCAGGAAATGCCAAGGGTTGCTCCAGAGACCTTCTGGACTTCACGGCTCCCTGGAAAAGGTTTGGATCAAATCCAGGAATTGGCTTGTGTCATAAATGATTTCTGGAGCTAAACAGATTAAGGCACACTAGTTGGGAAGTGCCTCATTTGCCTAAATGAATCAGCTTCTCCTGCCACTATGTCCCCCACTGTCTTGCCAGCAACCTGAACTGATCGCTTGCAGGGAGCTTTCTATGTTCCCATTGCTCTATCAGTTTTTATTTTACTTTTTTAGACCTGCCCACGTTCTGCAGAAAATGAAGCCAAGGATCACAGACTCTGAACACCTGAGGAAAGGCTTTCGTAGTAGAGACATCCAGGAGGCCATTGGCCGCAGAAGTGGCTAAGGAACCTATTTGCTTCCTGAAATATCCACTCAAAGGGGATTTTGGTATGCCCAATTTGTTGATCAAATAGGACAGTCAATGAATAGGGTGAGGGGAATTACAGATCCTACTGACTCCTTCTGCTCTTAACCTCCACAGTTTGACCTGGCTCCTTACACAGAGTACATGTTGTCTGTGTTGTGAACTGCCCTGTGATCTTTAGATGAAGGGCGGTATACAAGTTTTAATAATAATAATAATAATAATAATAATAATAATATAATACTTCAACTGTCAGACAGCATGTTCCTCAAAACTAGTTGCTGGAAACCACAGGAGGCGAGAGGGCTCTTGTGCTCAGGTCTGCTTGCAGACTTCCCACGGGCATCTGATAGGCCACTGTGAATATATCTGAAGGAGCGTCTCCACCCCCATCGTTCTGCCCGGACACTGAGGTCCAGCACTGAGGGCCTTCTGGCAGTTCCCTCACTGCGAGAAGCCAAGTTACAGGGAACCAGGCAGAGGGCCTTCTCGGTAGTGGCACCCGCCCTGTGGAACGCCTTCCCACCAGATGTCAAAGAGAACAACAGCTACCAGACTTTTAGAAGACATCTAAAGGCAGCCCTGTTTAGAGAAGCTTTTAATGTTTGATGTATTAGGGTATTTTAATATTTTGTTGGAAGCCGCCCAGAGTGGCTGGGGAAGCCCAGCCAAATGGGCGAGGTATATATTATATATTATATATTATATATTATATATTATATCTTATATCTTATATCTTATATCTTATATCTTATATCTATCTTATATCTTATATCTATCTTATATGTTATATGTTATATGTTATATGTTATATGTTATATGTTATATATTATATATTATTACAGGTTGCTGGACTATATGGGCCCTTGGCCTGATCCAGAAGATATCTCACATGTTCTTATGAATGCTGCACAGCCTCTGGTCCTTATGAGTTGTGCAGCTGAGCCACGACGGAGGGCCACCGACAAAGACTCTCCAAAGATCTCAGTCACCCAGTAGGGATATACAGGATCTGACCGTCCTTAAGATGTCCTGGACCCCTGTTGTTAAGGGCCTTTATGCAAGAACCTTGAACCTGTCTCAGTAGCAGATGGGCAGCCAGTGCAAGCTCTCAAGTGCTGGAATTTCGTGCCAGAGGTAGTAGTGTGTCCATCAACAGTCCAGCACCAGCGGGAGCTTCCAGACCAGCCAGAAGGGTAGCACCACATAGGGCGCTTGACCACACATCCTCACAAATTACAATGGAAGTGGTAATGTTGCTGCACTTTCTTGCAGGGCGATAGAGCACAGGCTTCCATTAGAACGATGGACCACTAGCTTGATCCAGCGGGTTCTTCTCATTAAGAGAATGGCAAAACGAATTGCTGGCGGGAAGTTAAGGTTCAATTTAGGCCGCCCATAGGAATGCGATTGTTCCTTGCAACCGTTAAGAGTCGGTAACGTAACTTTAGGCTTTATCTGGACATCAGGATTCATTCCTCCTGGGCAGATCCAGTTCCCAGTTCTGTACTGATTTAGCAGGCGCACACAGACGTAACTGCGAACAATGACTCATTTGATCTAAGAGTCCGTGGCTACAAATGACACAATGGAACAATGGTTGACATGTGTGGTGAGAACCTGCAGAATTACCGGGGGCGCATTGTTAAACATGGCACTTGAAATTAGATCGGAAGAACCTGTAAACTTAACAAGTACCCTGTCTGTACTCAAGAGAGGACTCTTGTACTCTCAAGAGGTAAGTGGCTAAAGAAGGCAAAGACATATTGAAGTTTCGTATCAGTTTGCAAAGATTCTTCCCAGGTATTACTTTGGACCTCATGGCAGGACATACCCACAGAAATAACCGTGCAGCTCAACCACTGAACCGAAGGGCCACATTCCCTTGTGCGCAACCTCCTGGGGGCCACATTCCAGTGGTGGGTGGGGCCACAGGCAACATCAAATGGAGCAATGGATGTAACTCAAGCTGTACAGTGGTGCCTCGCAAGACGAAAAGAATCCGTTCCGTGAGTCTCTTCGTCTAGCGGTTTTTTCGTCTTGCGAAGCAACCCCATTAGCGGATTAGCGGATTAGCGCTATTAGCAGTTTAGCGGCTATTAAAGGCTTAAGGGGTTAGCGGATTAGCTGCTAAAAGGCTATTAGCAGCTTAGTGCCTTAGAAAAAGGGGGTGGGGAGCGGAAAAAAATCGCAGCAACTCGCAAGACACTTTCGTCTTGTGAAGCAAGCCCATAGGAAATTCGTTTTGTGAAGCACCTCCAAAACAGAAAACCCTTTCATCTAGCAGGTTTTCCGTCTTGCGAGGCATTCGTCTTGCGGGGCACCACTGTACCACGCAGTGTTAGAAACTCAGCTATATAAGCTAATTGCCAAACGGTTACGGTCACCACAACAGAATGTCTAGGCGTCTTTTTTCCTATGAGGTATTATTATTATTATTATTATTATTATTATTATTCTATACCACTTTATATTTTAAAGAAAAATCTCAAAGTGGTTTGCAACACATTAAAACATCCAACGAAATAATCCAGAATAAAACAAATTCAAGCTTGAAGGAAAATTTTTCAGATCCTTCTCTAAGTGACATTTTGCTTTCCCCGTATTTACCTACCTAATATATACCTGCCTGTGGCGTTTGCCCTCCTAGGTGGGTCGTAAGGAAAGGGTTAAATGAGTGTGAAGTGATTGGCCAGTGGGAACCCAAGGGGAGGAGTTAAGAGTTAGAGTTGGAGTTGTTGGGAAGTCAGTTGGGAGTTGGAGAAGGAAGCGGGAGGATAAATCTGTGGGTTGGTCGAGTTGTGTTGTGAGAGAGTGAGAGAAACTAGGAGGAGCCAGATAGACAGTTGGGATAATCAGTTAGCAGTTATTAGGAAGGTATAGGCCGGTAAAGAAACTAAGATTAAGAAACTGACAAGAAAAATTAGCTGAAACCATAAACTTGTTAATGCTTATAAAATAAACTTGCTTATTTGATTTAATGTTAATAACTGTCTGGACTCTGTGTGTACCCGAGAGTAACGGGTTGGTGGCAGCGGGGAAGCAATCACAGTGGTGGCACAGGGATCTACAGACCATCAAATGTCTGGGGACCCTGTGTGATCGCCACACTGCCCCATAGCAGAAGGACTCTAGGAAGCCAGTGTGGTGTAGTGGTTTGCGTGTCAGACTAGGACCTGGGAGATCAGGGTTCAAATTCCCACTCAGTGATGAAGCTCACTAGGTGACCATGGGCCAGTCATAGCCTCTTAATGGACCTCACAGGGTTGTTGTAAGGATTAGCTTGGGGGGGTGAACCATGTACTCCTTAAAGAAAAAAAATAAGCTCTCCTGTTTACCTGCTCAAGAAAGCTGGAGGAGCCAGCCAGATGGAGATCCCTAGCATCCAGAAATCTCTATGTGACTGAAACTGGACCCACGCCAGTAGGAAAATGCACCTGGCACCTGGCTAATTTCAAACACTGGTCCCAGGATGTAACTGTAATAGATGTCTCCGGACAGTGATTGTTTTCCGGTTTGTACACTTAAAATGGATTAAAACACTCTGTTGCTCTGCTGCAACAAATCCACTTTTTTAAAAAAACCAAATAAAAAAACTGGCCAAACTTTTTGTGGTTTGTAAAGCAAAGATGCACTAAAGAAGTGTGGGATGAACAGACAATTAACTGGAAGATGTGTAAACACCCTGCAAGCAAATCAGAATGCAGGATGAACGCTCATTGTCATAAACAAATCAGAGGAAACACTCAATGAAGTCTAACCACCATGTCAAGTTTTGGGCAGGGACATCATGTGAATAAACAAATCATCTGGGGGGAAAACGCCTAGGCTTTTTGCACAGTAACACACAACCCTTTCCATCAAAGCATGGAAGAGGCATTATTGCAGTTCACTGACATATTCCAGCCGGGCAAAAGCAGCCAAGGAAGGTGTGGTAAGGAATGTGACCTGGGGAAAGTTGAGGATCAGATAAGGTGACCTGGAAGGCAGCATCCAGCAATGGCTCTACCCACAACTGGTTGAAAAAACACAATCGGGAGACAGGGGGAGATGTGATTAGAATGGTGAGGTGTGGAAGGATGCCAAGATATTTGCTTCGAATGCTGCACACATATGGGATTAGTTAGCTGGCAGAATTCTGATTTACTCGGGTTTCTTTGGGGCGCCCACATTTACGTCCATGCAGGAGGTTTAACTGAAGCTGGTCTCATAAAAAGGTATCACGGCACTCTTGAAAAGTATTCTCCTCTTTCTCCAATTGCAAGGCTCCGTTTCAGCAAAAGACGGCTAATTTATTCTCTACGGGGCATTACAGGATGAACGAGGGGTTATGTAATATTATCGGTGTGTGAGACTATATGTAATATAAATTGTTCAGCGTGCCTTTATTTCAAATTTCTATGATTTTATGAAGTGCCAAGAGCAAAAACAGATGTTCCCCTACTCCACTTGGATATCAAAAACCCTAAACTGGTATGCTAACATGTCCCACAAGGCCTGTGGACTGTCTGGTAAATCTGGGGATAGATTAAGAGGCCCAAAAATGCTTGGCTCCAGAGTTTTCATGCCAAGATTGTCAAAATGGTTGAAATAAATATGAATCAAATCTGGACTCCAATGGGGCAGTCAAGCATTACTCAGAGGTGGGGGGGGGGTGCTCAGTGCTTAAATATAAGTCTAAGATGGAAACGTTCATCTGAAATGTCAGTAACTGGTACCGTGTGTTTGTATGGGAGCTTTGCCAGCAAAACCCGAAAGGAAGTTAAAAAGGTAAAGGGACCCCTGACCATCAGGTCCAGTTGTGACTGACTCTGGGGTTGTGGCACTCATCTCTCTTTATTGGCTGAGGGAGCCGGCGTACAGCTTCTGGGTCATGTGGCCATCAGGACTAAGCTGCTTCTGGCAAACCAGAGCAGTGCACAGAAACACTGTTTACCTTCCTGCTGGAGCGGTACCTATTTATCTACTTGCACTTCATGCTTTCAAACTGCTAGGTTGGCAAGAGCAGGGACCAAGCAATGCTAAATCCCACTGAAATCAATTGGGTTGAAAAATCTGTATGTTTGTGCCTTAACGACAACTGAATTTCCTACAGAAGTTGAACTGTTATAGTAATGTCCTGTTTTCCCTGCTGCTAAAATTATTATTATTATTATTATTATTATTGATAATAATAATTTTATTTGTACCCCAATCATCCGACTGGGTTGCCCCTGCTACTCTGGGCAGCTTCCAAAATATATAAAAACATAATAAAACATTAAACTGCAAACTGCAATATTCTGCATGTCAACTTTCTCCGCATAGATAGGTTATTCGAACTGCTATTCTGATAGTGCACAAACAACTAAATATCGTTTAGGAAATTATTAGCAGGTAATGACAAAGCTGTTTCAGAACATTTCCTTGTCTTTCTTATGTAAGGCATAAAAAGCAAGACCAAGACTCCAAGCAATTACCTGACGAAGTGTGTATTACACGAAAGCTCATACCTTGAAAGCTTATATTTAGTTGATCTTAAAGGTGCCACTGGAATTATTTTAAAAGATTTTTTCATCTTTCATCTTGTTATTTATTATAACTTCAGAAGCTGTTCGCTGAGCTAAACCTTGAACAGGAACAAGGGACGAAACAGAAGAAGCTACTACATTATACCAAGTCAAACCATTGCATCATCTAGCTCACCACTCATCTTCAACTGGTAGATCGGGACCTTAAGGATGTGAGTGGTGCTGTGGTCAAAACCACTGAGCATCTTTGGCTTCCCAATTAGAATGCCGACGGCTGCTCTGTCCCAGCTTCTGCCAACCTAGCAGTTTGAAAGCACACCAGTGCAAGTAGATAAATAGGTACCGCTGTGGCAGGAAGGTAAACGGTGTTTCCATGTGCTCTGGTTTTTGTCACGGTGTTCTGTGGCGCCAGAAGCGGTTTAGTCATGCTGGCCACATGGCCCGGAAAACTGTCTGTGGACAAACACCAGCTCCCTTAGCCTGAAAGTGAGATGAGCGCCGCCACCCCATAGTCACCTTTGACTGGACTTAACTGTCCAGGGGTCCTTTACCTTTTTACCTTTATGGTTAGTGGGTTGCAACAGGAGCACTGCCACCATGCAAAGAGTAAGAAATGGGTCCCCAAGTGCATGTTTGGGTTAAAATATGGGACTGGGTCTGACAATGATGAAGAGCTGGACTGGCTTGCAGAAAATGTCCAGGGTTTCTGACAAGGGACTGAACCTCAGACCTTCTGCATCCAAAGCATGTGCTCTTCCTGAGTTTTCTTCCTACCTTATTGCGGAATAAGGTGCCATTCTGCACACCCACTGGCAGCACATGTCATTGACCTGCATATGTCAATTCATAAGTCCCCCAGAGTACAACAGAACTTCCTGCCAGGCAAGTGAGTATCACGTTGCAGCCTAATTGCTTTCCAGGTGCCTTCCTAGAAGCCATGGGCAAATCATGTAAGTGCATTGCAGCATCTGCCAGCCTAATATATAGTTGTGTGGCTTTAGATTTCAGCAATTCACTTACCTGAACCTTAAAGAATCTCAGGCATCTGCCTCTCCCAATTATCCCTGATACACAAGGAAGATACACAACCACCCTCTGCAGCTGTTTTATAATGTGTAGCATTGGGAACATACCATATTTTTCCGTGTATAACAAAACCCCTATTTTTCGGGACTCAAAAATTATGAAAATGGGAGATGACCCCTATGTATAAGATCACCCCTGTTTTTTAACATTAGAGTAAAAAAACCCTAGTCTTATACACAGAAAAGTACAGTACAGTGGACGCTCAGGTTGCAAACGTGATCCGTGCGGGAGGCACGTTCACAATCCGCAGCGTTCACAACCCGCAGGTTGCAATTCGGCGTTTCTGCGCATGCGCAAAGCATGATTTAGCGCTTCTGCGCATGCTCGAGCGCCGAAACCCGGAAGTAACCCGTCCCGGTACTTCTGGGTTTCAGCGCGTCCGTAACCCAAAAACGCGCAACCTGAAGTGTCTGTAACCCGAGGTATGACTGTAGTCTGATTTAGGATAAGGCAGCGTGTTTGCCCATCTAGGCCAGATTTTTCTACCCGGGCTGACAGTGGTTCTCCAGGCAAAGGTCTTTTTTGCACTGATGCCACCTTCTCCTTTTAACTGAAGATGCCAGAGGCTGGACCTGGGAACTTCTGCATGCAAGCATGTGCTCTACACCTAAGTTATCATCCCTCCACAGTTATTCATGCTCCAGATCAACTTCCATTCTCCTTTGCAAATAATGGTCACATCTGCACTATACAGCAGGTGTGGGGAATCTTTGGGCCCAAAATAGCTGGACGAAAACTCGCATCAGCCACAGAATGCACAGCCGATAGCCAGGAGTGAAGTGACGGGAGTTGTGGCTCAGCAATATCAGGAGAGCCGAAGATTCTCCATACCTGCCAGGCAACTCCAACAAGTCCCATCCAGCACGGCTGGGGAAGGCTACATCTCAGTTTCTGGCCAAGAGTATGCAAGCTCCCAGGCCACTGAGTCATAGACCATATTTGCATTATACATTCAAAGCACCATAATACCACTTTGAACAGTCGTGGCTTCCCTCCAAGAATTCTGGGAGCAGCAGTTTCTTAGGGGTACTGAGAGTTGTTAGTTCCCCTCAAAGAGCTACAAATTCTCAAGAATGGTTTAATGAACCCTCTGCAATTGGGAGAACCCCCTGTCTGAAACCCCGGCGAGAGATGACGCCAACTAGGCAGTACTGTGCCAACAAAGGTCCGTATAGTAAAAGCTATGGTTTTCCCAGTAGTCATGTATGGAAGTGAAAGCTGGACCATAAAGAAGGCTGATCGCTGAAGAATTGACGCTTTTGAATTATGGTGCTGGAGGAGACTCTTGAGAGTCCCATGGACTGCAAGAAGATCAAACCTCTCCATTCTTAAGGAAATCAGCCCTGAGTGCTCACTGGAAGGACAGATCCTGAAGCTGAGGCTCCAATACTTTGGCCACCTCATGAGAAGAGAAGACTCACTGGAAAAGACCCTGATGTTGGGAAAGATGGAGGGCACAAGGAGAAGGGGACGACAGAGGACGAGATGGTTAGACAGTGTTCTCGAAGCTACAAACATGAATCTGACCAAACTGCGGGTGGCAGTGGAAGACAGGAGTGCCTGGCGTGCTCTGGTCCATGCGGTCACAAAGAGTCGGACACGACTGAATGACTAAAGAACAACAACAGGCAGTACTGAACTTACAATAACTCTGTCCATCTGACTGGGTTGCCCCAGCCACTCTGGGCAGCTTCCAGCATATCCAAAAACATAATAAAACATTAAAAGCTTCCCTATACAGGACTGCTCTCAGTCTAAAGGTTACTTTAGAAAGTAGTCACTTATCTCCTTGATAGCAGATGGGAGGGTGTTCTACAGGGTGGGCACCACTACCGAGAAGGCCCTCTGCCTGGCTCCCTGTAACTAGATGGGCCAATGGTCTGAGGTAGTACAAGCCTATGAAGGGGCGTCTAACCCATAGAGGCTAGTGGCGCAGGGCGCCAAGTTCTGGAGGGCACCAGGGAAGAGGCGGAGGCTGGATGCGGCGCCTCCCAGCATCAGCTCGCCGGCCTCCGCCATGCTGGGCTGAAGCAGCGCCATGCCCAGAGCCTCCACCTGCCATGGCCACCACGGCACAAAGCAGCCAGCTGAGCTAGGAGCCGCCGCATCCAGACTCCGCCTCTTCCCCTCCAGAGGAACTGCCCTCCAGCACTGGCAGAGGAATGGGAGGGGGGTACCAGGGTGCCATCACGGCTGCCCCCCCCTGACTGCGCTGGGCACCCCGCCCCCGCAGGCGGTGCGCCACACCCCCAGGACACGTGCCATACCCCTGCAGGCGGCAAACCCTGCCCCAGGGATGTGCACCAGCCCCGCCCTGCCTGCTCTCCGCCCCCCCCCGCCCCCCGTGCCGGAGCATGAAGCTCCGCCAATGCCCTCCAGCTGCTGCCCACCTCCTCCAGCCCCACAAAGCTGGGCTCGTCGCCGGCAGCGCCGTCCTCCCTAAAAAAGGTCGGCAACTCTGGAAAAGGGACGGCACCAGAGGGATCTTCGCAGCATGGCGCCAGATATCCTTAAGACAGCCCTGAGCCCATGTCCTATGTTCCTGTGACCAGGCAGCAGATGATGGGAAAGGTGTCTGCTTTGAGAACAGGAGTTGCCAGTTGAAGTATTGCAGATACTGGACCAGTGGCCTTGTGACTATGCGGAAGGTGGCTCTGTGTATTTGTGCAATGTGCCCATCGTGGGTGGCACTGCGGTCTAATCCACTGAGCCTCTTGGGCTTGCCGATCGGAAGGTCGGCGGTTCGAATCCGTGTGACGGGGATGAGCTCCTGTGGCTCTGTCCCAGCTCCTGCCAAAATAGCAGTTCGAAAGCACACCAGGGCAAGTAGATAAATAGGTACAGCTGCAGCAGGAAGGTAAACGGTGTTTCCATGCGCTCTGACACTCATCACCGTGTCCTCTGTGTGTCACTAGCAGTTTAGTCATGCTGGCCACATGACCCGGAAGGCTGTCTGTGGACACTGGCGGAGCTTCATGCTCCGGAACCAGGGGGCGGGGAACATGGGGTGGGGCTGGCGGGTGTCTGGGGGAGTGGCACACTGCCCGCAGGGACATGGCACGCGTCCTGGGGGTGTGGCACACCGCCTGCAGGGCCTGACGCCCAGCGTGGGCAGGTGGGACAGCCGTGATGGCACCCTACCAGGATCACGCTGCCAGGGGCGGTGCATTCCCCCCCCCTCCTCTTCCTCTGCCAGTGTCTGTGGACAAATGCCAGCTCCCTCTACCCAAGAAGCAAGATGAGTGCCACACCCCATAGCCAAATTCGACTGGACTGAACCACCCAGGGGTTCTTTACCTTTTACCCTAACAGATCAACCTGGAGCTAGCCTGAGTTCACTGAACTTACATATAGTTTTGGGCACAGTGAGCAAATGTCCTAGGCTTCTTGGGTTAAGGGAAAGCTGCCAAGCAGGAATACGATTATTTAGACCTGGAGGAAGTGAGGGGGGCCGTAAATACCCACACGCAGCAGCAGCAGCAGCAGCAGCAGCAGACAGCCTCGTAGCTAGCAGCTTCGCCTCCAGCCTTCAGCCAACAGCTACCCCTAGTGGTTGCTCCCCCAAAAAGCCACCCTGCGGTTTTAACTCTTAACTCTTGTGGATTTCGCTCCGGTCAACAGGTTTAATGCTGGAGCGGCACCGAGAGGTCACTAACCAAGCATTAACCCCTTTCCTGCCGGGATCAGGGCTGTCGGCCGCCACCCTGAAGGCTGAGAGCAAGCGGCGCCTGAAGGTGGAGAGAGCGCGGGAGAGATCGCTTGCAATAAAAAATTAAAAATGAGGAGAAAACTCGGGAACGACACGGTAAACCCCACCACCACCCGCTTTTCTTAAGTAATTGATCTTTTTAGCGTTCTTCGGGCTTGCAATGTTTGCCGGCAAAATAGGGGGGCGAGGGGCAGTTTGTGGCGCTCGAAGGGGCGGGGAACGGGGCTGCGGAAAGTTTGCCGGTTGCTGCTGAGCGGCTGTCGCTTTGGGTCCCGCGCCGAACCGAAAGCGGTCGGCGGGGGGCGGTTAAAAGGATGGAGAAAACTCTCGGCGTCGGAACTTGGCTTCCCCGCCTCGCGTGGACGGCACGCCGGGGAGACACAGAGGGAGGCGACAGAGGGGGGCAAACTTGGCCGAGTTTGCTCGCTTGCAGCGCGGGGAGCCGTTTCCCGTAACCCAGCCAGCGCCTCTCTCCGGGGGGGGGGTCTGCGTCCGCTGCCCTCGCGCCCTGCCTGGGAACTATCCGCCTCCCCGGACGGGTCGGACCGCGAACGGGCTGCCCCACGCGAGGCGGGGGTCCCTCTCGGGCGCCTGCGGCGCCGCTTTCCTCCTGGCGCGCCCGGCCTGCCCTCTTCCCCCGAGAAGCCCCCGAGCGTCCCTTCCCGCAGGGCGGGCGGGCGGGCGTCTGGCTTGCCTGGCGGCTGCTGCTCCCTGCGCGCTGGCACGTCCCGCCGGCTTCCTGGCCCAGTCGGATCCGGCTCTTCCTCCTCCTCCTCCTCCTCTTCCTCCTCCCTCCCTCCCATCCCAGCCCCCACCGTCTCTCCTCCCGCGCGCCTTTCCTTTTTCTTTCTCTTCTTCCTCTCTTGGCCACCATATTTTTAGGTCACTGGACTGGAGGGGTAGGTAATCCCCAGGCTCAAGTTCCAAAGGGGGCGGGTTCTGGCCGGAGGTGGAGTCACTTTTTCATTTAAATCCCCGACTATAAAATGGGCTTAAGGAGAAGCGGGATCTCAGCGGCTAAGCCACCCGGAGGAGTGGCGGCACGAGGGAGAGGCAGCGGCGTGGCGGCGAGGGGCTCCGGGCAGCTTGCGCGCCCCTGGCCGTAGCCGCGGCTCCGGCGATGCTGCACTCCATGGGCGCCCACACCTTGCAAGCGCTCAGCCAGGTGGCCGCCTGCGTGCTGCTCCTGCCGCGCTTCCTCCTGACAGCCGTGATGCTCTGGCTCCTCGATTTCCTCTGCATTCGCAAGAAGCTCTTGCTGACGACGCCGCCGGCGGTGGCCGGAGAGGCGGCGGCGTCGGCGTCGTCGGAAGAAGAAGAGGAGGAGGAGGAGAGCTCCTCCTCGGGGCCCCCTCCGGACGACCCTCCGCTGTGCGTCTCCGACTCGAACCGCATGTTCACGCTGGAGTCGCTCAAGGCGGTGTGGCACGGCCAGAAGCTGGACTTCTTCAAGGCGGCGCACGTGGGCGCGGCGGCGCCTAACCCGGAGGTGATCCAGCTGGACGGGCGCACGCGGCTGCGCATCCTCGACTACGCGCGGGGCAAGCGGCCGCTGATCCTCAACTTCGGCAGCTGCACCTGACCGCCCTTCATGGCGCGCCTGCGCGCTTTCGAGAGCCTCGCCGCGCGCTTCGTGGACGTCGCCGACTTCCTGCTGGTGTACATCGAGGAGGCGCACCCTTCCGACGGCTGGGTCAGCTCGGACGCCGCCTACGACATCCCCAAGCACCAGTGCCTCCAGGACAGGCTGCGCGCGGCGCAGCTCATGCAGGAAGGCGCGCCGGGCTGCCCGCTCGCCGTCGACACCATGGACAATGCCTCGAGCGCCGCCTACGGGGCGTACTTCGAGCGCCTCTACATCATCCAGGAGCAAAAGGTGATGTACCAAGGGGGCCGAGGGCCCGAGGGCTACAAGATCTCCGAACTCAGGCGCTGGCTCGACCAATACAAGCGCCGCCTCCAGGGGGGACCCAGCACGGTGGTCGTCCAGGTGTAGGAAGGGGCTGCAGGCGGCGGGATATAGGGTGGGGAGAGGGCATGGTGGGAGACCCTCCGACCAGGAGGAGAGAGGTGTCTCCCGTTTTCCTCGAACTCGCGACTCCCCAAAGGCTCCTGCGTGAGTTTTCATGCAAGACGTGCCCCGTGACTCTTTCCACTATTCGAATCATGTTGATTTGCCGAGCATTTGTTATTAACATTCATTTCTACGTGCGGTTTTAATTTTTTTTCCTTTTTTTTAAAAAAAACACAACAACAAATAAATTGCGTGGGTGGATGAATAGATCTCTCTTTTGTGTGGGGGGAGAAAAGCAGCGTTTACTACTTGGGTGGATGTTTCTGGGTGTCTGTGCAACCTGATGAGTGCATATTTGGTTAAGTGTGCCGATAGGATTGCAACCTGAGTGCGCGCAACACGCGCTGTTTGTTTGTTTGTGTCTGGGTGTATGTTCCGGCGGGATCCGAGTTCTGCCTCGCACGTGTGTCATGTTGTCTAGGGCAAAGTTTCCTCTGCGCCCGAGTGATCTTCCGCCGTCCTAGCAAAACTTCGCTGGGATTTCTAATGTTTCTGTGTGATGACCGGTTTCGAAATGGTGATCCCGATGCCAGGAAATCGCGTCTGATGATCTGAAATATTAGAATGACCAGTTTAAAACAAAAGCAAAAAAAAGAAAAGAAAAGAATGTTTATTTATGTGACCTCTCCGTTTGTTGTACTTTTCCTTTTTTTTGTAAAACGTCCATTTTTTATGAACTTTTTATAACATTATTAATAAAGATTATTGAGTAAAAGACATGCCTGATTTGGATCTTTCTAACTGAAATGTAAGAGTGTGCAAAACGCTCTGTTGTTGTTCTTCTGTCTCCTGGGTCACATGGCTTCCTCCCAAAATCCTGGGAACTGTAGTTTGTTACAGAGTGCTGGGAATTGTAGCTCGGTGGGGGAGCAAACTACAATTCCCAAGATTCTTTGGGGGAAGCCATGACTGTGTGGAGGTGACCCTGAACAAAGCAGAGAGCCCTGCTCTAAAGTGCAGTCAGCTCCTTGCGTTTAGCTGGGCGGGGTATGTTTTTAAATGGGTGCCCTGAGAGTTACTCTTTGGGTGTCTCAGTCCTGAAAATGTTTGTGCATGGATGGGAGAGCCTTTTGCTCCAGCCAGTATGGATGACAGTGCTATGGGATGAGGGCAGTGGTAGCCCTCCAGCCACATCTAGATGTCCAATGCTTCCTCATTCCTGGTCCCAGAAAAGGAGACTATTATGAGTTTGTATCTGACCAAGTCATACTCAAAAGGTGACCCAAGGAAAGTGACCTGAGTACATTCAATTCAGTGTCAGTGCTCTGAGCAGGACTTGGCCAGATACAACCCTTACTGATTTCTCAGGAACCTGATTCCAGATCATGTGTGTGTGATCAACACCAATGCTTAAATTACAGAGGAGGTCTGGACCCCTAAACACTTATATACTGTTTTTAGAAAGCTATGGGAGATGAGAGAAGATCAGGGGCTTGGGCTTGTGGGTTTCATTAAACCTCCTCCCATCTTCCCATTCAAACACGGGCAAATGTCCACACATCTACAAGGCTATAACCCCCCTGCTACACACTTCCGGACCCCTCAACAAAGCAGCTTGAGACTGAGCAGTAATTGTATCTGAGGGACGTTGTCCCATTGGTGGACAACATAATGTTGTCCTCCCCATGCACCCCTAAAATCTGATCTGGGCATTCCTTCCCCCCCCCCCAATAAATCTCCCCCTGTCGCCTCTGCCCAGCAGATTTGCAAGCAGAGCAAGGGGAGGGCGAGAACTTTGGATGTAGCCTGCTCCATCCAGGGTGATTTATTCCCAAGTAAGTATGCATAACAGTGAAGAATATGACAGACTAAGTCTGCCTAGACAGCTCAGAATGATGTTGATAATGCCCAGGTTGCAGGTTTGATCCCTGTATGGGACAGCTGCATATTCCTGCATTGCAGGGGGTTGAATGATCTAGATTCTATGCATCAGGGAGTTGCTCCACAGAGCTTTTCAGGTCACCCACAAAGACACACATTGCATGGGATGCATCTCTTGAGGGGTTGTCAGCCTTGAACCGTTCCAATCTCAAGCCTTGTTGGACTCCAAAGCAAAGGGAGCGGCCCTTTTCCAAACCAATGGGCTACAGTGTCTGTATATCAAAAATGCAGAAGCACCCTGTAATAACAACATAAAGACAGCTCTGCTGGATCGGAACAATAGCTCATCTAGTCCAGCATCTGGTTCCTACTGCAGCCAATCAGATGCCTATGGAAAGCTGTATCCGTGCAATAGCCCTCTCCCCGGCAACTGATATTCAGAGGCATACCAGCTCTTGAGGTAGCACACAAGTATCACAGCTAATATTTTGAACCAACTGAAATGTCTATGTTCATCAGAAAAGCCCTGCTGGATCTAGTTCAGCTGCATCTGAAGGACCAAAGTTTCCCCTGTTTCAAGCAATGAATGGGATGTGCTCAAAAAAGTTGACTAGATGATCCTCAGGGTCCCTTCCATCTCTATAATTCTTTGATCAAATTAATTGTATCCCACAACTCTGTACATGACCTCCACTGAGGTCAATGAGTTTTTTAGTCGTTTAGTCATGTCTGACTCTTCGTGACCCAATGGACCAGAGCACTGCCTCCCGCAGTTTGGTCAGACTCATGTTTGTAGCTTCGAGAACACTGTCCAACCATCTTGTCCTCTATTGTCCCCTTCTCCTTGTGCCCTCAACATCAGGGTCTTTTCCAGGGAGTCTTCTCTTCTCATCAGGTGGCCAAAGTACTGGAGCCTCAGCTTCAGGATCTGTCCTTCCAGTGAGCACTCAGGGCTGATTTCCTTAAGAATGGATAGGTTTGATAATAAAAGCATCAATTCTTTGGTGACCAGCCTTCTTTATGGTCCAGCTCTCACTTCCATACATCACTACTGGGAAAACCATAGAGCAGCAACCAGCAAGCCACTCCAGTATCCCTGCCAAGAAAACTCCATGAACAAAGACAGAGGTCAATGAGAGTCACCCTCAAATACATGTACAATTGTAGGAAAAGGGATGGGAGAATTGTAGCCCTCCAGATGTGGCTGGACTCCAACTCCCATAATCTCCAGCCACCATGGTCAATGCCCAGGGTAGATGGGAGTTGGAGTCCTGCAATAACTGGAGGGGACCACAGGTTACACCCCCCCCCCTTGCTCCAATGCTTACAAACACCTGCCTTCCTTGTTGTAACTTTCCACATCCCCACAAGCAAGTCTGCCTTGCACTAAGCATTGTGACCTGCAATAACCCAAAAGTTCAACCACTTACAGCTGAGCGGAAAACTCTTATCTGTAGCTGTTTCTTCATTATTTGCATGGCTCCTTGGTAATTTTATTTGAACAAGGAGGGATTACTCGAGACCAAACAGTTACTCATTTTGTTTACTAATTTATTTCACAAACACACAGTATGCCCCCCCTTTTTGCCATCACTTATGTTCACTTACCTCATTTAGTTGTAAGGGGCATGCATTCCCAACGGTGATGGTTAGGTTACATGGCTGCCCAGTGCTGTAAATCTGGTGGGCCAATCAACATTTGTGCATAGTACCAGGCCAAAAATTGGCCAGGCCACCAACATTCATCGGATTCCAGTATGGGTTCGATTTTGCTTAGTAGCAACCAAGTGGGTTAAACCACAGAGCCTAAGACTTGCCGATCAGAAGGTCAGTCGAATCCCCATGACGGGGTGAGCTCCCGTTGCTCGGTCCCTAGTCCTTGCCAACCTAGCAGTTCCAAAGCACGCCAAAGGTGCCGCTCTGGCGGGAAGGTAAACAGCATTTTTGTGCGCTGCTCTGGTTCGCCAGAAGTGGCTTAGTCATGCTGGCCACATGACCCAGAAGCTGTACGCCGGCTCCCTCGGCCAATAAAGCGAGATGAGCGCCACAACCTCAGAGTCGGCCACGACTGGACCTAATGGTCAGTGGTCCCTTTACCTTTTAACCAAGTGGAATAGGGAGTAAAGATCGCTCACACTCAAAAACCACAGGCTTCTGCTTGTAACTGAAACAAGTCATTGGTTTATTGATATACAAAGCTCAACAGAATGAAATTACATGAAAATGATATGAAATAAAGCGATGAACGATATCGAACTTAGATAGAAACGTGAATTTATAAGAACTAAAATAAAACATGATAAGATTTAAAGCAAGTTAAAGCAACTGAATATATTGCATGTGATCTGATAAGTAGCTTTGACAAAGCAATCTAATCAAAGTAAATAAGATAACTCTTAACTCCCCGCCCCCCATTTACTTGTGAAACAAACACTCCCTAGATATCAGATCAACAAAACTGCACAGTTACCACTATTAGGGCAATAGGCTGGACCTCGGATACAGCAAAGCACACAAAGCAAAGCAGATCACAGGGAGCAAGAAAGAAAATGCCCCCAGCCCCATAAAAGAAGACCCACCTACAACAGCTGTGTACATCTTTTATATCATTCAGCAACAAGACCTATCCGTTGGGTTTGGGGTTAATTTTACAGTTCATGTAATTGGCACTTCTTCTGCCATGCCTTGAATCAAAGTTAGTATCAAGTGCAAAAAAACTGTCATGTGCAGTGACTGACTTGATGATTCTTGTTAGGAATGTAAGTCATACCTCAGAATTGTCAGCACTGACTGGCAGCAGCTCTCCGGCGTTTCAGCCCAGGGGTGTTCTTAGCTCTACCTGGAGGTGTCAGGGATTGTTTGATGTTTTATTGTGTCTTCCAAGAAGAAGAAGAAGAAGATCTGCAGCAGGGGTCAGCAAACCCTTTTAGCAGGGGGCCAGTCCACTATCCCTCATACCTTGTGGGGGGCCGGACTACAGTGGTACCTTGGGTTAAGTATTTAATTCGTTCTGGAGGTCTGTTCTTAACCTGAAACTGTTCTTAACCTGAAGCACCACTTTAGCTAACAGGGCCTCCTGCTGCCGCTGCGCCACCGCCACCGTGCGATTTCTGTTCTCATCCTGAAGCAAAGTTCTTAACCCGAGGAATTATTTCTGGGTTAGCGGAGTCTGTAACCTGAAGCATATGTAACCTGAAGCGTATGTAACCCGAGGTACCACTGTATATTTGGGGGGGGGGGATGAACAAATTCCTATGCCCCACAGATAACCCAGAGATGCATTTTAAATAAAAGGACACATTCTACTCATGTAAAAACATGCGAATTCCCAGACCATCCACGGGCCGGATTTAGAAGCATAGCTTTCAACCTTCCCTTTTTTTGCGGGAAATTCCCTTATTCCAGTGCCATTTTCTGCTGCTTTCCGCTGCTATCCCAGATAGTAGACTGTCCCCGGGACAGGTGAGGCTGCTGATCCCATTTTTCCGAGGCTGCTGAGCCCTTATTTTCAAATCTGAAAGTTGACAGCTATGTTTAGAAGGTGATTGGGCCGGATCCGGCCCCCAGGTCTTAGTTTGCCTGGAGTATTCTATATGCAAAGCACCCCTAAGTGTTAGCTCAGTTGGTTAGAGCATGGTGCTGATAATACTAAGGTTGCAGGTTCTATCCCTGTATGGGACAGCTGTGTATTCCTGCAATGCAGGGGGTTGGGCCAGATGATTCTCAAGGTCCCTTCGAACTCTACAATTTTATGGTTCTATCACAGAACTACAGCTCTTCACCTTTCCTTTTAGGTGACTTGTCAGAAGTGGGTGGGTGGTGGTTTTGTTTTTTTTAACTAAATGCTTCCCATCAGAAAAAAGGAATTTGCCGCAAAGGCTGGGGAAATCCCTACAAGTGGCCACTCTTCCCCTTTGCGTCAATCAAAGCTATCTGCTCCCATCATCTTAGCCTCTTCTCAAAGTGAACCATGGCTCACCTTCCCACCAGGTATTTATGGACGTTTGTTTCAATCAGATTAGACCGCAGGACTCCTGCTCTGACAAAACCTATGCGTATCGCAAGAACCTTCAGCTGATAAGAGTGCATTGAGAAATAGCTAATATATATACTTTATTCCATTTTCTTTCTCTTAAAAAAAACACAACCCCTCAGTGTAAAATTAATGGTGATCCAAAGGATTACAAATTTCTGACAGAATATGCACAGCTTGCAGACTTAACATATACGAGAACCATAGCTGTCAACGTTTCCCTTTTTGTAAGGGAAATTCCCTTATTCCGAATAGGATTCCTCACAAGAAAAGGGAAAAGTTGACAGCTATGACGAGAACAAGAAGAACATACGTTTAGAGAAGATTGGAACATGTTTTTGAATATATGGGAAATAATTGTGTCCAGCTGAAAACTAGATGACCCTTGGGGTCCCTTCCAACTCTACAGTTCTGTGGTTCTAACTCCTAGTGCCGGCATATAGTGTATCCCGGCATTCCCTGTAATATCAGAAGGGATATTGTGCTGTGACTCCCAGACGACAGGTTGCAGCTGTCCATGATGGACGCCATGTGCAAGCCAGAAGGCACTCCCCTCCCCCCAATACAATACAGTGGTAGCTTGGTTCTCAAACGCCTTGGTTCTCAAACAACTTGGAACCCAAACACAGCAAACCTGGAAGTGAGTGTTCTGGTTTGTGAACTTTTTTCAGAAGCTGAATGCGCTCTGTTTTGTGTTACGCTTCTGATTTGAGTGCCACACTTCCGTTTTGAGGTCTGTCTGCTTTTGCTATTTATTTTGCGTTTTTGTTTTTGCTGCTCTTTTTGTTTTCGTTTTTGTGACTGTGTGGAACCCAGTTCAGCTACTGATTGCTTAATTGTGTGACTATAGTACAGGGGTCGGCAACCTAAGGCCCATGGGCCACAAGTGGCCCACGGAGGTCGTTTAAGCGGCCCCCAAACCGTCCCTGAACGGAGCCACCCACTCAGCAAGTCCCCGCATGCTGCACTAAACCAGCACAGCACGACGCAGGGACTTGCTTCTGCAAGAGAAGCGGACACGGAGCAATGGATCCAAACTACAAGAAAGAAGATTCCACCTAAACATTAGGAAGAACTTCCTGACAGTAAGAGCTGTTTGACAGTGGAATTTGCTGCCAAGGAGTGTGGTGGAGTCTCCTTCTTTGGAGGTCTTTAAGCAGAGGCTTGACAACCATATGTCAGGAGTGCTCTGATGGTGTTTCCTGCTTGGCAGGGGGTTGGACTCGATGGCCCTTGTGGTCTCTTCCAACTCTTCTATGATTCTATGATTCTATGCAGCACCAGAAATTGCGTCTGTGCAGACGCAGATGCCAGAAATCGCAGGCGGCCACACTCACACGCGAGTGCGATCCGTCTCACAGAGGGATCTCCGCTGGAGTGAACCGGCCCATGCGAGGTAAACCTTTCTGACCCCTGCTGTAGTACACTGTTTATTGCTTTCATTTTATGGATCAATGGTCTCATTAGATAGTAAAATGCATGTTAAATTGCTGTTTTAGGGGTTGTTTTTAAAAGGCTGGAACGGATTAATCCATTTTGCATTACTTTCTATGGGAAAGCGTGCCTTGGTTTGGGAACGCTTTGTTTTTGGAATGGACTTCCGGAACAGATTAAGTTTGAGAACCAAGGTACCACTGTACAATACAATACAATGTAGGAAAATCTGCAGTGCTCCTTCCATAGAAAATGCACGCTGGAACAAACATAATTTTAACCACCGGGCTTTTAACGGAAATTGTTGTTGTTGTAACATAACGGCCGTTACCTAACAACCCAAAAATGCAGAAGTAGGCTATTGCATCGTACCGTATAGAAACCAAGCAAGCAAACAAACAATATATAAATAAATAATAGGAAATGGCAACACACCTATATAAGCCAAGACTTTCATATTTCCCAAGCTGACGTGGATGGTGAATGTTGGACATCTAAGTTTGAAACATAACAAATAAAATCCCACAAGGTGATACAAAATTGTTATGAATCCTCCATCCCTCTGAAGACACACAATTTATGCCTCACTCCACCCCGCAATAACTAAAGTGTGTAAATTCTTATACCACAAAGACAAATGTTGGTTTTTCAGATCTTCTGGGTTACTGAAATCCTAGCTGCAGCTATCGTCCATATCAAAAGTTCTTAAAAGTGTCAATGAAAAGATTTTTTAAATGTTTTCGCTACCAAGCAAAATTCCTTTTCATTTCTCCAGGACTTTGTACTATGCTGTCCCTTTAAGCTATAATTGTTTAGCTTTCGGAGTTCTTTTTGAAATTAATAATATTCTTTTGCATATTCTAATTGATCATTTTCTCCTAAAAGATTCAGAAGGCTTTGTTTTAATCACTTGATCTCTGTTATGGCTGTGGATTTCGTAGCCATCTGCTGCTTCTTAATCCGAGCTATTGATTATTAAATTTGTTTTTGCTTCTGAAGTCACACACAGAATGGGCAGCCAATACAGTGGACACTCGGGTTGTGAACGTGATCCGTGCAGAATGCACATTCGCAACTGCAGTGTTTGCAACCCGCATCTGCGCACGCGCGGGTTGCGATTTAGCACTTCTGCGCATGTGAGATTGCCGAAACCTGGAAGTAACTCGTTCCGGTATTTCCAGGTTTTAGCGGTCCGCAACCCAAAAAATTGCAACCTGAAGCATCTGTAACCCAAGGTATGACTGTACTGGTGGAAAAGAAAACTGCAATGCAGGGCTGGGGCCAAATCCTGCCCTCTAAGCATCTCTGCCTTGCCCTCAGAATTCTTCCCACGCCAAGCCTCTTCCTCTCTGATCTACACTCTCCTCAACTGCTTTTGGAAGGCTGAGAAAGTGTCATTGAACTGGCGATGCTTCTTGTTTGCCTGGGGGAAAGACTGGAGAAATTTATGAATGGGAGGGGTGTATAAAATTTATCCTTTCACATGGTTGCAATGTTGATTGCAGTATAAAGGTGAGAGTCATCCATTGCTCCACCAAAATTTGGCTCTGGTCTCCACCTTCCACTGGCATGCAGGCTTTGGAAGTCTAGGAATACAGTGGTACCTTGGTTCTCAATCCGTTCCGGAAGTCCCTTCCAAAACCAAAGCGTTCCCAAACCAAGGCGAACTTTCCCATAGAAAGTAATGCAAAATGGATTAATCTGTTCCAGACTTTTAAAAACAACCCCTAAAACACAATTTAACATGAATTTTACTAACGAGACCATTGATCCATAAAAGCATTAATCAATGTACTGTACTATAAAATAAATAAAACAGTATTGTAGATGACGAAAATTAAAAAAAAATCTTACTTGTTCTGATGATAGTCATTGTTTGGAGGGGGGACTTTTATCCATTTCCACAGTCACACAATCAATCAATCAGCTGAACTGGGTTCCACACAATCACAAAAACAAATTAACTGAAAAAGCCTCAAAAATAAAAACGCAAAATAGATAGCAAAACCAAAAGCACCAAATACAGTGGCACCTTGGTTCTCAAACTTAATCCGTTCCAGAAGTTTGCTCGACTTCCGAAATGTTTGAAAACCAAGGCGCAGCTTCTGATTGGGGCAGACACCCCAGAAACAATAGCTGACAGCTACATTGGACATTCGGCTTCCGGAAAACGTTTGAAAACTGGAACACTTACTTCCGGATTTTTGGTGTTTGAGAACCAAGGCATTTGAGAACCAAGGTACCACTGGACGACCTTCAGGCTGCAAAGGATTCCTCATTCCTGCTGTAATGTGTCAGGCAAGAAGGAATCAGGCGATCTGGAGAGCCAATCGAGGTCTTGCTGGCTTTGTCTAAGAACTGTCTTAGGCTTGCCTCTTCAGCCTGAGCTGCTTTGTCTGCATGAGATTCACCCTCTGTGATTGATCACTGGCCTGTTTGGACCATACTGTTACCCTCCGACCTCACTGGGCCCTGGTGAAGAAACAGTTCTAGAAATGACACCATAAGTAAAGAAACGGGTGAGAGAAATACCCAAAAGTTAAAAGCTATTTGATAGCATCCGTTAACATATGCAGTGAAGGACCATCAGGAAGCACAGGGCTGTTGTCAACCAGATTAGCAGCACATGGACCTGCGAGAACAAGCTGTACTCAGACACATGCATGCAATTCCAAACCGCAATCAAAATTAGTCCCAAAAGTAAGGAAAGCAGCGGAAGTTCTGCACATTAAAGCTTGTGACAGAACAATTGGGGAAAACAACAACTGCTCTACATGTCCAGAAAACTGGAAGAATTTATACAGTATCTATATTCCTGTCTCCTTCCTTGTTTCCTCCTTCTCTTCATGCACCCAACCCTATCTTGACTAGCAGCCTTTGACTGAAATAATATGCTCAGTGGTAGGTGAACTTTGTAAAAAATTGACTTTGCAAAGTTGCTAAGTTTGTGGAGACTAGAATTCCGCACAGCAATCCGTAATTCTGTTGCAAAGAACAATTTTGCAGTTGTCTTTTTTTGAAAGATATTATTAAATATTTGCAGTATCGGGACCATAAATTTTGTTAATATTACAGGAGGCTTGACAAAAACCTGCAGCAAACTCGGATTGGCCAGGTAACTATCTATCTATCTATCTATCTATCTATCTATCTATCTATCTATCTATCTACAGTGGTACCTCTGTTTACGTACTTAATTCGTTCCGGAGGTCTGTACTTAACCTGAAACTGTTCTTAACCTGAAGCACCACTTTAGCTAATGGGGCCTCCTGCTGCTGCCGCACCATGGGAGCACAAATTCTGTTCTCATCCTGAAGCAAAGTTCTTAACCTGAAGCACTATTTCTGGGTTAGCGGAGTCTGTAACTTGAAGTGTATGTAACCTGAAGCGTATGTAACCCAAGGTACCACTCTATCTATATCTATCTATCATCTATCTATCTTTCTTTCTTTCTTTCTTTCTTTCTCTTTCTTTCTATCTATCTATCATCTATCTATCTATCTATCTATCTATCTATCATCTATCTATCTATATCATCTATCTAGCTATATCTATATCTAGCTATCATCTAGCTATATCTTTTTAAGTGCCCATGCTCTTCATGTTCTCCTTTGTAAAGTTTCCCAGCACAAGTGTGAATGACTGTGATCGGAACCTTGCATATGCAGTTCTCTTACATCACACAGATAAGCCCTACAGGCAAATACAAGTGTCCAAGTTATGAATGGGCTACAGATCTGATGTTTCAGAAACTTGTTCTTCCAAAGCTGAGCAAATAGAAAAGGCGTCAAAGACACACCAGCCTGCTACCCTCCAGATCTGTCAGGCGGCAGTGAATCCCTGACCATTGGGTGTGCTGGTTAGGGCCTGATGGGAAAACAACTGGAGAGCACAAAAGTGGGGAGCTAATGCTCTCTGCTCCAGGCACATCATGAGCTGCCAGGACTCAAAATGGGAGTGTTTAGGGTTGTATACAGCTGCCCCATGTGCTGAGCGACTGGTGGAGCATGCATGGTAGAGCATCTGCCTAGAAAGCAACTTAGTATCCTCATGTACTGGGGTGACCCCACGCTTCAAAGCCAGCTGTTGGTTCCTTCCAGACAGGAAAGACTATGAGATGGATTCCCATTCCAATTAAGCCTAAATTTAGCGGTGTGGTCTTCTTGTGTGCTCTGGGGCTTTTCTGCATCCTTTGGCTGCATACACACTCTGCATTTAAAACACATGACTTCCCCAAATAATCCTGGGAACTGTAGTTTGCCCCAGGGGGTCATTCCCAGCACCCTTTACAAACTATAGTTCCCATAATTATTTGTGGGAAGTCATGAGGAGATTTCGCCCCTCCCATATCCAAGAATCTCCTGAGGAGTCTGCTGATTCTGCAGAGAGGAGGAGGCGTGTTCTGCTCTCTACATATTCTGCTCCAGCACCACATCAAAGAGTCGGTCAGTGAATGAGTCGGTCAGTGTTAGAGAGAGATTGTGTGTTTAGATAAGGTTGCTGCTAAGAGCAGCTGCAGGCACTCAGTGCGGTTCAGCATTCTTTATGCTTAGACCTATTTAGCTCTGTATATAGTTGTATAATAGTTGTAGTTATAGAATAAAGAGAATATTCTACAGAGCTGCTCTCCAAGTTGTTTATATACTCTGCTGGACTCTGCTATACTCTGCTGTACTCTGCTGTGCGACGACTGTCTTGTTGGAGTGAATCCGGTGCTCACAACTCTAAGCTGTGAGTCCACAGCACTTTGACCTGTTCCTGTGCAGAAGGTGGTCTCTGGAAGTGCTACCCAGCTCGCCTAGCCCAGTCGGGGCTGAAGTGGATGAGTCCAGTTAGTGGCACTGGCTCAAGGGCGATGCTGACAAGTCATATGCTTTCGATGTTCTTTCAATATATGTTTGTGTATGCAGCCTTTGTTCCCATCTCCTGGTTTATCCTTTGGTCCTGACATCTGGTTTCCTCCATTAACCTGCCTCTTGGTTTAACCTTTAAGAAGAGCCCTGCTGGGTTAAGTCAATGGCCCATCTAGTCCAGCATCCTGTTCTCACAGTGGCCAACCAAATGCCTGTGGGAAACCCCCAAATAGGACCCGAGCACAAGGGCGCTCTCCCCTCCTGTGGTTTCCAGCAACTTGTATTCCAGAAGCATTACTGCCTCCAATGGTGGAGACAGAGCATAGCCATCAAGACACGAAGCCTGTCAGGAGTGCATGCAGGAGCCAGGCCCTGTGACCAGTAGGACCTTGCAGGACTGGGGCCTTCCTAAGTTTGTTCTGGAGAGGCAAGGCGCGGCCGCACAGGTGTGGCCAATTGCTAACTCACAGCACCTGGTGGCAAGAGCTGGGAAGGGATATAAGTTCAGCTCTTTGCCATAGCAACACATTTCCTGCCTTGCTGCATTTGGCTCCTTGACTCCTTGCTTCTTGATCCTCAGACCCTTGACTTCATGGCTGCTTGTTTCTTGATCCTCGGAACCCTGAATCTGTGACTCCTTGCTTCCTGACCCTTGGACCCTTGGCTTCTTGACTCCCGGCTCTCTGACCCTCGGACTCTTGGCTTCCTGGCTTCTGGACTCCAGTTCCTGCTCCCACCCTGCTATCTTGCCCCCCCAGTCCCGACGTCCCCAGCCGGGACTTCAATCACCCGTGAACCAGACCATGACAAAGCCTGTCATCCTGACCTGTTCCTTCATCCTGACAGCTGGCTTTATTTGTGGTTCCCAACATGCCTTCTTCCAATCAGGAAGGTTGAAAAGGAGCCATGCTTCCAGGTAAACAATGGTGAGGAACAGACTTCTACTTCAACTTCTTTTGGATCATGTCAAGGCCCAGTAGGGTCTGTGGTAGTAGGCCAGTGGGGCAGGCTCTGGAGAAAACAGATGGACAAGGATGGATTAGAAGGAGGAGGAGGAGGAGTAAGTCAGTGAGAATAGGTCATCTCATCTCTTATATACCCAACCAGTCACTGAGCTGTGCAGGACAAGGATTGCAATTGAAGACTTTCCATTTGCAAGAAGCCTTTGAAGAAGAGGGTTTGTGTGTGTGTGTGTGTGTGTGTGTGTGTGCGTGCATGTGTGTGCATGTGTGCACGCTTTATCCCAGTCTGTATCTGTGTTATACTTGACTTTTAAATACAGTGGTACCTCGGTTTTCGAACGTCTCCGTTGACAGACATTTTGGTTTTCAGAAGCCATAAACCCGGAAGTAAATGCTTCGGTTTTCAAACTCGCCTTGGAAGTAGAACATGCCACGTGGCTACCGCATTGAGTTTTCCGTATTGAGGCTTCCGTGCTGAGTTTTCAAACGTTTCGGAACTCAGTCTTCCGGAATGGATTACATTCGAAAACCGAGGTACTACTGTATATGTATTTTATTGATGTTTTTAATTCATAAATAAAGTTGCTGAGATTTGGGAACCAAGCCTGGGGCAAGAGCTATAGAGACCAAGCCAGGCCTCTGTTAGTCCCTTGAGTCACCTAGTCTGGCTGGGTTGATGAGCTTCAGTATCCGCACCATTGTAAGGACCAGGTTGCAGCTCACCAGAGCTCAGACCAATCTCCCTCTGGTGGAGAGCAGTCTACTGTGCAAAAGGTAAGGCACTTAGGGCCTGCTTCCAGAGGCTGTGTATGAACCATACATTTAAAGCACATCCTTCCCTCCCCCCCAAATGAATCATGGGAACTGTAGTTCACCCCATCCCGATTCCCAGCACTGCAGCTCCCAGGATTCTTTGGGTTGGACAGAAATGTTCTTTAAATGTATGGTCCTTAGCTCAGTTTGCCAGCTTTCCCTAACCTGATGCTCCCCACCCCAGACCTTATTGGACTACACCTCCCATCATCCTCAGCCACCATGATCGGTGGTCAAGAATAAGGGGAGTTGTAGTCCATCATCATCTGAGGACCCTAAGTTGGGGAAGCTTGCCCAGGAGCCTTATACTTGGAGCATCTGGGATTAACCACCATTTATTAAATGGAGCAAATCCAGCCTTTATCGCTATCATGATCGTCATTGGCTTCTTGCTTTACTCTTGCAATACAACAATATTTGACTACCTTTCTGCAATACAAAATAAAATGTTCTAGCACACAAATCGATTTTGAATGATCTTGTTATTTGTAATGTTAGAATTTAAGTTTCCATTTCAGGCACATCCAGAATCTCACTTTGCAAATTTTGTCACCAGTTCCTTCAGGAGTCAAGTGCTGGTGCTTGGGCTTGTTCAACTGATATAGCTGCCAAGCCAGCTAGTTTCTTTTGCAACATTGTCAAGCACATGTAAGTCTGAGCTTTGAGAAACTGTGTTCAAAATATAAGATAAAAGTAAAACAGTCAGAAATTTGTAAGAAACGACAAAAACCAATCTGTATAAAACCGTGTCCCTCAAAGGTCGAAAACTGTGCCCCTCTGAGGTCTGCGCCCTGGGTGGTTGTCTGGTTGTCCTGGTTAAGAGTGAAGCAGAGCTCTTTGATTTCATTTCCTTAAAAAGGTCACTTCAGAACCTTTGCTGAGATGGCATTACCCAGAGAGAGTTCCCATGACTTCATGGGAGATGGAACACCGGTTCTAAGAACCAAGAAGGAAAGTATTTCCAAGTCTCAGATAGCCCAGAGTCAGGCTTCTTAATCCATATTTAATTTCCTCAATAATGCCATAATTGGACTGCTTTTCAATGAGAAAATACCCACAAATCCCCTTGAAGTCCATTGGAGCAGGAAGCGCTCAGCTCCACTGAAGAACATGTCAGCGTTGCTCAACAAGCTAACTATGGGTTGATGAACTTTAATTTCTTAACACAACTTAGCAGTGCTTAATTTTTTTTGGCCGGTGAGTAAAGTAACAGACGGGAAAGATTTTGAGCTTTGGTGGCCAGGGTGTGTGTTCATTGGCTCCAAAAATAATAATTTGCTATTAACATTGCTTTTCCTCCCTCTTAACAGCTTACTTTAAAAGGTTGCTTAAGCCAAGCGTTAGCTGTCCTTAAATAGGGAATTGTTAAGCAAGGCTTAACTATCTTACATAGCTATGGAAATTATGCCAGTCCGTGCAGGTACAAGACTTTTGATTAGCTTTTTCAAGAGGATACAGAAGTAAAATGGATATAGAAGAAAGCCCATGGATCAACGTAATGAATTAAGAGACTACATTCATTGGGGGGGGGGGAATATGCACTATCCAGGGAGTCTTCTCTTCTCATGAGGTGGCCAAAGTATTGGAGCCTCAGCTTCAGGATCTGTCCTTCCAGTGAGCACTCAGGGCTGATTTCCTTAAGAATGGATGCGTTTGATCTTCTTGCAGTCCATGGGACTCTCAAGTCTCCTCCAGCACCATAATTCAAAAGCATCAATTCTTCGGCGATCAGCCTTCTTTATGGTCCAGCTTTCACTTCCATACCTCACTACTGGGAAAACCATAGCTTTTACTATACAGACCTTTGTTGACAAGGTGATGTCTCTACTTTTTAAGATGCTGTCTAGGTTTGTCATTGCTTTTCTCCCAAGAGCAGGCATCTTTGAATTTTGTGACTGCTGTCACCATCTGCAGTGATCACGGAGCCCAAGAAAATAAAATCTCTCATTGCCTCCATTTCTTTCCCTTCTATTTGCCAGGAGATGATGGGCCCAGTTGCCATGATCTTAGTTTTTTTGATGTTGAGCTTCAGACCATATTTTGCACTCTCCTCTCGAAGCTACTAACATGAGTTTGACCAAACTGTGGGAGGCAGTGAAAGACAGGAGTGCCTGGCGTGCTCTGGTCCATGGGGTCACAAAGAGTCGGACACGACTAAACAAAAAGCTGTGAGGATAAAACTGAGGCAAGAAATGCCTTTGAGGACCTGTGACTCACCAGATATTGTGGGACCACAAGTCTCATCAGCCCTAGCCACCATGACAGTGATTACAATTCATGGACATTGTTTGTTGTCGGCATCCATCTGTCTCAAGAGACAATGGAGTGCACCTCCAGGAGTGAAGTCAAATTGCTTGAGAATCACAGCGCCTGCTGTGGCTGCAGAGACTGGTAACTGGTAACTGCTGACTCCTACATTGTTTTTGCTGCTTCAGCAGCACCAAAGTGACTTCTCCAGGATGCAAACCTGGGCAGTGTATATGGAGGTCCTGGGCTGCTCAGACAAGACCTCCCCTCTTAGCCTCACTGATGTGGTCCAAAGGAAAGCAGAGCAATACATTTGGCACCAGCTTGGCTGCAGGAGTGGCTGGAAGGAGGTGTATAGGGATTTGTGTTGGGTTTACTCCTTAGTCTTTTCTTCTCCCAAAAAGCTTTGGGATGGACACTGTAGTCCAACAATATCTGGAGGGCCGCAGGTTCTCCACCCCTGACCGGAACCAATATATAGAGATAAGTAATGACTTAGTAATAGGACACGTCATTTAAATGCTAAGAACCCCAGGCAGTGGTGGCTGCTGGCTTCTGGTACTGGTGGGGCAGAAGACCACAAAGAAGGAAGACCAACAGTAGGTGGAGCCAGAGCCAAGGACCGGTGGAGCCAACTAACTAGTTTTGTCTACCTCCTCCTCTCTGATGAGTTCTACAAGGGCAACACTGGGAAATTGTTGTACCATCCCCTGGACTGGTAGGAAGTTAGAGGGCAGACTGATGGTGCAGCAGAGCTCCCTATGCCCTTATGGACCAGTCTCCACTGAACCCACATTTATTCCACAGCATCTTAGTTAAAAGATGTTGTCAGGGGTTCAGGAGCAGAGTCGCAGGAGAGACAGGAAACGGAGAGCGAGGGGGAGGAGTCTGAAGGAAATGTCAGCGACGACAGTAGTCCGAGGTCTCTGAGTCTCTCCAGTGACTCGGAGGATTCACAGAAAGGGGCCCCCATGGTCAGGGCAAGGGGAGTGCCCAGGGGGACACCTCGGGAAGAAGGGGCCGGAGGGGACTCAGAGAGTAGCAGCTGGAAATCCGGACCAGCGTCCCCCCCAGAGTGCAGTAGGGGGGAGGAGTCCAAGGCACCGGGATCAGGGAGCGCGCAGGCAGAGGGAGAACGTGAGGCAGGAGTGACCACACCCTCGTCAGGGAGCGAGGAAACGGTCATCCGGAAAGTTAAACGCGCGCGCGCGCCAAGTTCAAATGTACAGGAGGGCGGCAAGGTGGGCAGCCCGGGTAAGGAGCCAGGTCCTAAAGCCCGCCGAAGAGAGGGGGAGGAGTCAGAGGGGTCAAGCTCTGCGTCAGAAGAGTCCAGGAGGAATGAGACCCCGGGGGGTAGTAAGACCCAGAGGAAGAGAGAGAGAAGGAAGAGGTGGAGTAAGATTAGAGTCTTAAACTGGTGCACAGGGGGCGGAGACCCAGACAGAGCTTCGCTGGTCTAAAGTCCAGACGTAGAGCTGGGACGCTGAGACTTGTAAATGGAGACTATTCTTCAATAAAGACTTTGATACTGTACTATCGGCTAGCGTTGGTCCTTGGTGAGCTGGGACCCGGAGCCAGCTCTGACAGATGTGTTTCCAGCTACCCCACTTCTTACAGGGAACCAGGCAGAGGGCCTTCTTGGTAGTGGTGCCCGCCCTGTGGAACGCCCTCCCGCCAGATGTCAAAGAGAAAAATAACTACCAAACTTTTAGAAGACATCTAAAGGCAGCCCTGTTTAGGGAAGGTTTTAATGTTTAATAAGTTATTGTATTTTAGTATTTTGTTGGAAGCCACCCAGAGTGGCTGGGCGGACCCAGCTAGATGGGTGGGGTATAAATATATTATTATTATTATTATTATTATTATTATTATTATTATTATTATTACCTTTAGAAGCCTTATAAGAAGCTGCTGTAGGAGAGGAACTGTGAACAACATCATGGAAGAGGTGTTTTTAGAACCAATGTAAAACTACCCAAGTCCTTTTTTTTATTCTTGGTGCTGCCAGGGGGTGTAATATTGTTATTGCAATCTTGTTGTAGTAGTGAAATGTGTTTTTGTACATTGTTGTATATGCTAATATGTTGTCACTCCAATATTTTACTATGAAATTGTTCTCACAATACTTGATTTCCAGGCATATTCCTCTTTTCTTTCTTGTAAGCCACTTTGAGCATGGTTCTTTTTTGTGGAAAGGTGGCATACAAATAAAATTACAGCGCTGATGAAAAGGATAGGGTAGCAAGTGACGGAAAAGATGTCTGGAAAAGACGCACCAGTCAAGGAAGCGAAATGAGAACCTTATTGTCTCGCACAACCAAAGAAGAGCAACAGGAAACACTTGGCTCCGCTCGTACACAACTAAGTCCACTGCCACCTAGTGGTCAAGCTATGTAACAAAACTATCCATACAAGGAGAACCAGCTAAGATCCTCAAAATTAGGGCAGGATAAAAATGTAAAGATTAAAAATTTAGTTTGCTTAATGCAGATTAAAAGGGCCTGTTCAGGCCTGGCACTGCTATCCAGTTGAAAACAAGTCGCTTTTCCTGAAGTGGCAGCCTAATAGCCAGCTGGCAATGCATTGATAAATTCTGGGCCCAAAAGCAATTTTCACTGGCTCTGGTGATCCTCCCACCTTTTAATTAAGGTGTGATAAAGGATCGGCCTGCCATTTTGTTCATGTGAGAAAATGCCGAACTCGGCCATCTCCCCTTCTCTGTGGCTTAACAGTCCCCGAAGACACCAAAGAATGCTTTTCTGGAATGGAATTCCTCATCCTATTGGCTATCCTCCTTAACACTTAAAACCACGTTTCAGTGGCTTCACTTCAGGCTGTTTAAAGGAAGCAGGAATTACTGTAATTATGAGCAGGACGTTACAAAACAGAAAGCACTTCCCTCCTGATTTAATGCAGATTGCTTTTCTTGTTTCATGTAAGCAACAGAAATGAAGAGTTGGCTCATAGAGGGCAATGCTCACAGAAGCAGAATGAGAAAAACACAGGGAGAGGAGGGCGAAAAAGAATGTGGAACTGCATTGATGCCAGTTTTCTCAGCCACAAAGAATAAAGCAGGGGTCAGGGAACCTCAGGCCCAGGAGCCAAATGTGGTCCTACAACAGGGTTTCCCAAACTAGGGTCTCCAGTTGTTTTTAGACTACAATACCCATCATCCCTGGCCACTGGTCCTGCTAACAAGGGGTTATGGAAGTCATAGTCTAAAAACAGCTGGAGACTCAAGTTTGGGAAACCCTGTCCTACAGGCCTCTCTTTCTGGTCTTTGGAACTCTCACTAAGCCACACCCCCTCTCACTAAGCCACACCCCTCTCACTAAGCCACACCCCTCTCACTAAGCCACACCCCCTCACTGGCCTGGATTTGCACCAGAGTGGTTTTCCGCCTGACTGGAATGTGTTCTTGAACTCTGATAACAACTTTTGCTTGCCTGGATGGAGAACAGAGATTGTGTGTGTGTGTGTGTGTGTGTGTGTGTGTGTGTGTGTGTATAGAAACTAACCTACTATTCATTGCTCTGCCAATTTTTGCCTCTGGTCCTGGCCACCACTGGCATGTGACCTTCGAACGCTTTCCAGAAAGGAATGTGGGCCTAGGGGTGAAAACGGTTCCCCATCCCTGGAATAAAGGCTCCAACTTCCACAATGTTTTAATAATTCATGTCATTTTTTTTAAAAAAAAATATCATGATGAACCTGCAAAGTGGAGTAGGTTAGACATCGGAGTAGAAGGTTCCCCCCCCCCTAAAATGCCCACATGCCTGCTAATAGCAATTCTTTACATTTTAAATGCCATTACATTGTACTAATTTAAAAACAAAACAAAACCAGAAATGTAATAGCAGCATAACTGTTACTACAAAAATTTAATGGCCAGTAAAACCCATTCTTAAAACTGCAGACACAAATGTTCTAGACTGTCCTTTTTAAAAATTATCTGCCTTCAGGGAACACTTTTCTGTTGAGTACATAACCTATCATCCAAGCAATCCAGGACATCTCTATGCTACAGGGAATCCTGGGAAAGTTATGGAAGACACACTCGGTTCACATGAACAAAACCATTGCCCTCCTTCATTTGTGCTAGGGTTGCCAGCTTTTATCCCTGCCATGTACAGTGGTACCTCGGGTTACATATGCTTCAGGTTACAGACTCCGCTAACCCAGAAATAGTGCTTCAGGTTAAAAACTTTGCTTCAGGATGAGAACGGAAATCGTGCTCTGGCGGCGCGGCAGCGGCAGGAGGCCCCATTAGCTAAAGTGGTGCTTCAGGTTAAGAACAGTTTCAGGTTAAGTACGGACCTCCGGAACGAATTAAGTACTTAACCCGAGGTACCACTGTACTCTGAATCACTAAGATAAGCCATGCCTGTCAACAGGCTTCTACAAATATATCACTTACACAATAAAAAACTGAAGGTATAAATCAGGTGCACATCCAAACGAACAGTTGGCTATACATCCAAATGTGGATTCTGTTTATCCACACTGTATTGCTTTCATTGGGATGTGCATTCTAATGTGCACGTTCTGGCAAGATTAATTGTAGAGACTCTGTGGTCCAGACAGGAAACCCTCCTGCTTGGCTGAAGCCAATGGCCCAAAAAATGAGTATGGCCCCTTTAAGCACAGAAGATAGAAATTATGACCTGCCTGCAGCCTACTTAAACCTTTGGCTCCAGACCTTTAGTAGAGCAACATCCTGGTTTGCTTGCTTTTCAGTGACTGTATCCAGCCTGATTTTTTGCTCAGTGCCACCTGGAGCTGTCCATGGTCCTGTGCCTGAACTCCCACCCCATTTTCCCAATTCTCCCTGCAGACTCTGCTTAGAGCAGGTCAAATACATTTAGGGGAATGGAACACAATAACAATTTAATAGTTTTGTCAAGTAAGGAAACAGCTGTAGGACTGGGGCATCATTATAAATGCATATAATCATGAAGGATCCAGGTGCAAATAATCCAATTTAAGATTTGTCTAGCATACCCAGCTACTGAGACACAAAAGGTATAGAAATCTGAGTACCATTATGGATATGACCAGAGCTATAAAACAAAAAACAAAAAACAATGCCAACTGACCTCTGGATTTCAGCTTTTTAGAAAGTGTTTATTGGAATTTTTGCAATACCACTGACAAATCCAACTATGGGCATTAATTTTATAATCTGTGAGTTGAGAGGTTATATGTCTAGGAAGGACAAAGCACAATCCTATCACCCAATTTCACAGCTGTATTATGACTCTACAAGGCAACTACTATTTTTTTTAGAAGCTCAAACAATATTGGTAATTATGTAAATATTAATCAAACTAGTTTTAACTCTAAATGAACTATTGTAAAATACATAATTCAGACTACAACCCTATTAATATTGATCTAATTCTATACATGTCTACACAGAAGTATGTCCTGTTGAATCTAATGAGATTTATCTCTGACAAGGTATATATGTGCTAACAGCAGATATGTAAAAAACACAGCTGCTTAAAGCTTCAGGAAGGTGCTGAAAAAGCCTTTGATAGGCTAGAATGGTGGTGTTTGGCAACTTTTTTTTGCTAAAGTGTCTTAAATTCTGAAATTTTAGCAGTAGCTTATATTGGTGCTTATGAAAAGAAGACAAGCTGGAAACAGATGATGTCGTCACTGATACACATAATTCAGAGAACCTAAACACATAATGGGCCTGTAATATATAAAAATATGGGTGGTTATATAGCCTTTGATTCTGAGAATCACACAGAAAAGAAAGCTAAATGAAAGGGAATTTAATATTTCCTTTTCCTCTCTACAACTCACTGATCCTCCAAACGCCCCCCTGGAGGGTCAGGAATCCTCTTGAACAGTAGTATCGAATGGGCCATGCTGGTGGGCTGCTGGCAAAGGGGAGAGAGACCCAAAGTTGGACAGATGTAGCTTATGTATGTGAAAGTCAACTCTCACAAGGTGCCTCTACCTGATTTTGAGTGATTGTCTCCTTCCCCAGCAGCTCCACATTCCACACTGTTCCAGAGGATTCCTGACTCATGGGAGAGGCTGTTCAGGAGTCAGGGTTGCAGGACTGAAGGGGGTAGTGGAAAACCAGAGATCACACCAGTCAACTTACTTGCTTGTCCAGAGGAAGTTGACCACAGGAAATTCAACAACAACAATATTATTTATACCCCACCAATCTGTCTGGGTTGCCTCTGAGTAGCTTCCTGCACATATAAAAACATAATAAAACATCAAACAACACCTTCAGGTGTCTTCTAAAAGTTGTATAGTTTTTTTATCTCCTTGATAAAAACCATTTCGACAAGCAGAAGTATGGACAAGCCCTGAGTAACCATGAGCAGCCATGAAGGAGTTGAAGAAAAAGAGTCACTTTTATTTAGTAGGCCAGAAAAATGTTCATTTATTAGAAACTGAAATATTTTCAAGGCAATTCCCCCTCTCAGGGGGTGGGGGATCCTTTGAGAGATTGAGTTTCACTGGCAACTCTTGTTTTTAAAAATGTGTTTCATAATACTGCACTACTGCTCTGCAAATGGTTCCTCACACGAATCTCACTATCTTTTAATAGAATAGAAAAAGAAAGGAAAGGAAAGGGCAACAGCCTAGTTTATTTTCCTTTTTGTTTAATTGACTTAAGCCAGAGTTCTCTTGTTTCAACATAACAGGAATCTTGGCTTAATGCAAACCCGGATCTCTGCACCAAAACTGGCATACAAAAAGAAGAGGGGAGGCGTGAGATAAGAGTGCTGGGCCTTCACACTTATCCCCATCTTCATAAACCATGTGCAGCTGGTTTACAAAGCCTGGAATGACAATGAGAATTGGGATGACCGTATTGGGCAGATTTTATGATGCAGTGGCTGTGTACACACCATGCATTTAAAGCATGCCGAAAGCACATTTCTCCCCTAAAGAATCCTGGGAACTCTAGCTTGTGAAGGCTGCTGGCAATTGTCGCTCTGTCAATAATTAAGCTTGCTGGATCAGGCCAATGGGCCGTCTAGCCCAGCATCCTGTTCTCACAGTGGCCAACCAGATGCCTGTGGAAACCACTCTCCCCTTCTGTGGCTTCCAGGCCCAGATGGGGGGGGGCATATGGTCATCACTGTGAAGGCATCACAACATCGGTCAGCACATTCACAATCGCGATAAGGGGAAGTTGCTTGATTTTTCCTGCATAATTCAAGAATTCGCAGAAAAGAAAGCTAGGAAAGCATTTTTAAATGTAAATACTTACCGTATTTTTTGCTCTATAAGGCGCACTTCTTTCCTCCTAAAAAGTAAGGGGAAATGTGTGTGCGTCTTATGGAGCGAATGCAGGCGGCGCAGCTATTGCTGAAGCCAGCAGAGCAAGAGGGACAGCTGCGCAGCACCTCTTGTTGTGATGCCTTCACAGTGATGCACGATGAGGGATGGAAGGGAGCCCCTTCCGTCCCTCATCCTGCTTCGCTGGGAAGCCAGCAGACGAAGAGGCACTGCACAGCTCTCCCTCTCGCTCTGTTGGGTTCAGCAGAGCAGCGCAGCGCCTCTTCAATGAAGCGGGAGGAGGGAAGGAAGGGGCTCCGTAAGGGCTCCCTTCCTTCCCTCCTCTCACTTCGCTGAAGAGTGTCGTTTCGTCTTGCCTGTCTCCTCCAATCCCCCCAGCAGGGACAACACTGCTAAGCAGCCAGAAGATCCAGCTTCCCCGAAGGGGTGGATGGACCAGCGGCTCCTTAGCCTGATCCTCCCTCCTCCTTCCTCTTCAACAACATTAGATTCTGAATTTTTTCCCCCTTGTTTTCCTCCTCTAAAAACTAGGTGTGTCTTATGGTCGGGTGCGTCTTATAGAGCGAAAAATACAGTAAAATAATCCTTTTCCCTGTGTATTTTTAAAAAGCACTTTTTTGTTGTTGTTGTTGTTTAGTCGTTTAGTCGTGTCCGACTCTTCATGACCCCATGGAGCAGAGCACGCCAGGCACTTCTGTCTTCCACTGCCTCCCGCAGTTTGGTCAAACTCATGCTGGTAGCTTCAAGAACACTATCCAACCATCTCCTCGTCTGTCGTCCCCTTCTCCTTGTGCCCTCCATCTTTCCCAACATCAGGGAGTCTTCTCTTCTCATGAGGTGGCCAAAGTATTGGAGTCTCAGCTTCAGGATCTGTCCTTCCAGTGAGCACTCAGGGCTGATTGCACTATTGTATATCTATATTTTCCATTTTGTCTTTATATGCAGATACGGTTCAAGCCTTGAAATAAAATTATTTGTCAGCATAACTTTGGTGAAAATTATTTATATACTTATTTATAAGACTTCAGTTACCCCCAGGGTAAAATAAAGGGGAGGCCACATTATCTACCTGGCCCGGGCCTCTGCCTGGCTCTGCAAGGCCCTGGTGGCTTCTAATAACTGGTATTCAGAAGCACTGCTGCCTCTGACCATGGAGCAGAGCAGAGCCATCATGGCTAGCAGTCACTGATAGCCTTATCCTCCATGAATTTGTCTGATCCTCTTTTAAAGTCATCCAGCTTGGTGGCCCTCACTGTTTGCTGTGCAAGTGAGTTCCATAGCACTGCCTTTTGCCCATCCTGAACCTTCCAACGTTTGGGTTCATTAGATGTCCACCAGTCCTAGTGTTATGGTTTCTTCCTGGCCCCCTGGTGGGCCCTCCTAGATGCATATTGTTGAGTAATGGATGTCTTAGGTAAAGGGACCCCTGACCATTAGGTCCAGTCGTGACCAACTCTGGGGTTGCGGAGCTCATCTCGCTTTATTGGCCGAGATGAGCCAATACATACAGGGAGCTGGCATACAGCTTCCGGGTCATGTGGCCAGCATGACTAAGCCGCTTCTGGCGAACCAGAGCAGCATACGGAAATGCTGCTTACCTTCCCGCCAGAGCGGTACCTATTTATCTACTTGCACTTGATGTGCTTTCGAACTGCTAGGTTGGCAGGAGCAGGGACCGAGCAACGGGAGCTCACACTGTCGCGGGGATTCGAATCGCCGACCTTCTGATTGGCAAGTCCTAGGTTCTGTGGTTTAACCCACAGCACCACCCGCATCCCTAATGGATGTCTTAGCTCACCTAATTAGCTCATCCTGCTCCCTGGCTTTTAAACTGCAATAGTGAAAACCCACCAGCAGTAGCAGCAGCAGCAGCACAACAGTCTAAAAGGTCCAATGGGAATCTGGGCTTGGAATATGAGTGCCCCTCATTGGCCAGTGCCCTCTCCACCCCTTAGCGATTATTGTATTTATGCCTCCCTCCCATTACCTTACCCTACCTCTCCTCCTGCATTACCAAAAGCCCAGAATAGCTAAAAAAATCTAATTGGTCCCCAGTGTGTCCTCTAGCAAATTCAGAGAATCTATAAGAAAACTCCATGCCATTTCCACACTTGGTGCCCAGATTTTCGATTCTGCCTATTTTTAGCTTTAAAAACAAGAATCTTTATTTTTACTGGACTCTTCAAAGTCCAGCTAACTCTTCGTGGAAAATGTTGGAAAACATTTTATTTCGAAACAAGCCTGTTTATCCTTCATTCATTCGCTGGAACGCCACACACTCCTCTGCTTTTGCTGATTAGTAATCCCCCTAACTGAGAGCATCGTTCTTGTTTGGAACCCAATCCTGCACCACACTGGGCATCGAATTTATTTATTTTTAACAGTACAATTGTTTTACTATATGCTAGCCAACTAGGATGTCAAAAGCAATGTGGCTTGAACCGGAGACTGACTACCTTCAGGCTCGGTGAAGTTGTAGCTAGTAACAGAATGTCCACTTGCCCTGATTAATCATCACTGTAATTACAAGGACCTACAATGAAATATTGGTGTGTGGACTGCTACTGTTCAGGATTCCAGAAAGCCCATTTCATCCTCTCCACTGACCCATTTTCAGCCTCACCCACGCCATCCCAAAAAAACAGCCAGCGCTCCAAGGCCATTGAACATATTCTATCTTCACTGAGCTGTTTGGTAAGATTTTCTCACCATAGGGTTTTTTTCCAAAAAATCCCAAAGATTCCCCAATCCCTGTCTCCTGCAGATAACATCTTACCAGGAGGTCATTCTGTCCAGTATAGGAATCAGGCCTTTAGTGTAGTGGCACCTACCTTTTGGAATTCCCTTCCCTTAAATATTAGGTGCTGTTTCTGTTGGCTTTTTTGGCACCTACTAAACACCCTCTGTGGACGCGGGTGGTGCTGTGGGCTAAACCACTGAGCCTCTTGAGCTTGCCGATCAGGTCAGCGGTTCGAATCCCTGCGACGGGGTGAACTCCGGTTGCTCTGTCCCAGCTCCTGCCCACCTAGCAATTCGAAAGCATGCCAAAAAGTTCAAGTAGATAAATAGGTACCACTCCGGTGGGAAGGTAAATGGCGTTTCCGTGCACTGCTCTGATTTCGGTGTTCCGTTGCACCAGAAGTGGCTTAGTCATGCTGGCCACACGACCCAGAAAACTGTCTGTGGACAAACGCCGGCTCCCTCAGCCTGTAAAGCGAGATGAGCACTGCAACCCCAGAGTCGTCTGCAATTGGACTTAACTGTCAGGGGTCCTTACCTTTTTTCTTTTAAACACCCTCTGAGTGTCCTGATTTTTTAGGGACAGTCTTGGTATTACGAAAGCCATTCTGGCTTCTGATTTGATCCTGGATATGTCCCTGTTTCCCCTGCCAGTGCCGCCACTACTGAGTTCAGGGAGGAGAATGAGCTGGAGATTGTCCCCAGTGATGACAATGGCAGCTGTGGCAGTGAGGGAGCATCGCATTGCCTCTCCATGGCCATTGCTGCTGGCCTCCTCCCTTGGGCAGCTCATAGCAGCTGTTGGAGAGTAGATGAGGAGAAGGGGCTGCCACTATTGAGGCCCAGCCATATATGACATATTGGCTCTGAGGGGCAGGGATAAAATGGGAGCAGAGTGCAAGAAATCTTGTTGTGATAAAATGCTTTGTGCGTCTGCATCTCATCTTGCCCCTTTCCGAAATTTATTTATTGCAATGTTTCTTTTTGTAAATCTACCAAAGAATAAAATTAAATTAAATTTTGGGATTAGGGGGTTTTCTCGGGATGGCGGAGGGCATGTGTGCTGTGTCCCATTGGTGACGTTGTGGTGGCACTTGCCCTTCTTCTGAAAGGAAATGCTCCGTGTGTGGGGTCAAGAAGGGTCTGTTGTGGGGGAGTGAGAAATGTCCCTATTTTCATTTGAGGTATGTTGGAGGGTATGAGACCTTCCGCTTCCAACAAGCCTTTTGGGTAGACATATTCCCCAGTTTGCATCTGTACTGGAATTTTTTTTAGATGCTCTGAGTTGCTGGTTTTTTAACTGAGGAGAAGGGTAAAAATTACTTAAATAAATAAGGTAACCCAGAGAGCTTTGTGGCTGAGCGAAGGTTTGAACTCTGGTCTCCCCAGTCCTAGTCCTCCTTCAGCATTCTAATATGTGATGTGACATGACTTCATTTCTAAATGAAATAAATGCCCTCTCATTCAGAACACATGCCTCACATCCATGGATGTGTCTAGAATAGTACATTTCTTAACAGGGAAACTGTGGCATTCTATAGACCATACATTAAAAGAACGTTCCCCCCGCCCCTAAAATTTTGGGAACTGTGGTTTGTTACAGGCTCTGGGACTTGTAGCCCTGTCAGGGTTAAGCCATGGTTCCCAGTATTCTTGTGGGGTGGTGGGGTGTACAGAGCAAAATAAAGGTTCTCCTTTAAAAGTGCTGTAGAAGTCATGGGGTTGTTAAAAAAAATCAGCCCAGCCAAGTCAAAAAGTCACCAGCTACCACTACTCCAAGTTATCCACTCAGGAGATATTAAGATGGATGAGAAGCTTTTGCTAGGGTGTGTGTTTCTCAGCTGTTTCCATAGATGTGTCTTTATAAGTGGGGTGGGTGGTAGAAAAAATGGTTCCACATACATCTGGTGCCAAAGGTAGATTTTGGGTTTTTAATGAATGGTTGTGAAAATCAAGTGTCTTTTCCCGAAAAAGCTTTGTTTCAATTAGCTAGGATGTCCACAATCTCTTTTTCAGATAGCCAAAGGATTAGAGACCACCAAACTGCTGGTATTTTAAGAATCCGGCCGTTCACTGCTCTTGACTTTCTCTATCATCTGCGGTTGAAAGGACGTCTTAAGCACTTTAAATTCTTTTGGTTAAGGATCCCTCCCCTCTTTCAGAAGAGACAAATAGAAAGATATGCCAAGTGGACATTTATTACATGCTCTGTGTGTTTCAAGGAGGGGAGGGAAACTCTCCTATCTTCATCTGGAATTTAAGTTCCTGTATTTCAGTGGAAAGGAAGAAAAAACTGTAAACTGGAGCAGAATCCCAGAATTGTAGGGTTGCAACCGCTGCAATGCAGGGATCCTCTTGCCCAATGTGGGGCTCGAATCCACACCCCTGAGATTAAGTCTCATGTTCTACCAACAAAAGTAGCTAACCTTTTCAGCTCGAGGGCCTCAATTCCTCTCAGCAGACCTTTCAAGGGCCACATGTCATCATGGGTGTGGGCATAGATGTGCTGCACCGGCAGTAGGGTTGCCAGGCCACCAGGTCTGACCTGAAGTCTCTAGGTGGTGGGTAGAGAAGCTGAATCTCCAGGTGTGCAAGAGTGCTTTTATTTCATTTTTCCCCCTATTTCATGCTTCAGCCCAACAGGAGCTGGCTGCAAATTATAGCGTGGACACTCTGGGAGAACAGCCCTCCACCACTCCCCTCTCCCAATTAACCTCCGTCTCCAGGGCTTGCCCCCATGACATCACCAGGGGCTGGCCCTAGGTCTCAGGTCTGGGCCCTGAAATCTCAGAACCTGGGGTGCACCTGACCTGGCAAATTGAGCTCTCACACAGCACACTCTCTCACACAAAGGGTCCTGAGCTCAATTAAGCCCTATTGATTTGAATAAGGAAAGATTGAGGCACACGCTAAACTCTGCCACTGGGTCTTTCAAGAGCTCACCTTTGGCTCAGATGTGGCTTACATGTCTTAGTTTGGAAAGTCATAACCTGGACAGGAAGATGGTCTTACCTGGTCAAGCTGAAGACTCTTTTCAGGCAAAGGAGGGTGATTTCCACCAGTTCCTCCTCCTTTCTGCAGCACACCATGCAACATCCTACAATTTTGGGAGGTACCCCAACGCTGAGGAGCAGTTTTTAAGGGGCTGCAACAGGAAGAGAGTTTTCTCACAGTAGTCAGTCTGCAAACCATCATTGAAGGATTTCCATGCACCCATGGGACTTGTTAGGGGACGCGGGTGGCGCTGTGGGTTAAACCACAGAGCCTAGGACTTGCCGATCAGAAGGTCGGCAGTTTGAATCCCTGCAATGGGGTGAGCTCCCGTTGCTCAGTCCCAGCTCCTGCCAACCTAGCAGTTTGAAAGCACGTCAAGGACAAGTAGATAAATAGGTACCACTCTGGCGGGAAGGTAAACGGCGTTTCCGTGCGCTGCTCTGGTTCGCCAGAAGCGGCTTAGTCATGCTGGCCACATGACCCGGAAGCTGTACACCAGTTTCCTCGGCCAATAAAGCGAGATGAGCGCTGCAACCCCAGAGTCGGCCACGACTGGACCTAATGGTCAGGGGTCCCTTTACCCTTTACTATGGGACTTGTTAACAGAATCCCAGATGATTAAGAGTCACAGTAAGCCAATGGAAGCAGCATGGTTAGAACAGAGCTAGAACTGGAGAGATCCACGTTTGAATCCCCACTCCCTTGGTGACTTTGGGCCAGTTAATATCACTCAGCATGATCTACCTCGCAGGGGTGTTGTGAGGATGAAAAAGGTGGAGTGGAACTATCCATGTCAGATACAGGAAACATTTTCATGCCAAGATTCATGTTACCTTGGTCAGAACTTCCCAGAGCTGAGGAAAGTGGGTGGAGCCAGAGTTCAAAGTGGGTGTGGCTAGAGGTCACATGGGAACACGCACACATTCTCTCTCTCTCTCTCTCTCTCACACACACACACACACACATTCTACACCAGTGTTTCCCAACTTGGGTCTCGAGTTGTTTTTGAACTACAACTCCTTATCATCATAGCTAGCAGGACCAGTGGTCAGGCATGATAGAAACTGTAGTTCAAAAACAGCTGGAAACCCAAGTTTGAAAAAACACTGTTCTACACTGTCCTGAGCTCGCTGGGCAAAGGGTGGGATAAAAGCTGCAATAACAATAATGTTATTTTTCAGTGTTCCAAGTTCTCAGTATCAGAATTGGCAGTCTTAATGGGAAGAAGTGCAGTCCTGAAGTTCGATCCACCCAGCTCCCTAAATCAGAGCTCTGCAGGCATTCCTTTTGAATTGATGTTTCAGCAGCCCCTAGAAAGAGTGCTGTGTTTTCCAACCGAACAAAGAAAAGCATCCAGACTTACCACTTAGGAAGCCTTTGGATCTATTCACAGGCCAATAATAGAAACAGGACTTTTTCCTTGGAAGGCTGCTCTTGGAAAACATGTCAGATTCTCATAGAAACAAGTCAGGAATTCAAAAGAATGTGTCTGTGGCAGAGACATTAAATCTTTCATCACTGGTCAGGATATTTCTGGTTTGGACCGCCGGCGATCGTGTGCTAAATCATGTGGTATTATTCGGCTATGTGTGTGCGTTTCATGTTTTATGATTTGCACTAGATTTCATTTCCATGTGCCGTTTGGCTTGTTATGAAATTGGGAGCATTTTCTGACGGGGCGGCTGGAGAGGCGTTTCTGCCATTCCGCTGCCATCATTCCGATAACTGGTGTTTTTGAAACTCTTCCCTAAATCCTTCCTATTTCCTCAAGAGAGTGAACTATGCTTGTGGTGCGGTTTGGGGGGTTTTTTTGCCAGCAGATTCTTAACATGCAGATCCTGTGTCAAAAATAGTTTAGTCTCCCATTCAAAAATCGGATGGGGGGAGGGAAGGAGCAAACTGGAATTTGAGCTAAATTTGGGCTCTCATATAATTTACTTCTGTGGCTCCTTCAGAACTCTAAGTATTAGTCCTCCTGCATTAAGCAGGCAGGTAGTAAAATACTGATTTATTTCCCTTCTCCATATGATGCATTAAGGACTGTGGGGGTGGACACTGGCAATGGGTGGCAAGAGATTGAGTGGGTGGCGGTGTCTGATGTTTCAGACCTCCCTAACTTGGTGCCTTCCAAATATTTTGGTCCATAAATCCTATGTTTTAGCTGTGCTGGCTGGAGCCAATGGGAGTTATAGCCAAACACTCTGAAAACTTTTGTATTTCCTATTTAAACTTTTCCCCTGTACCAAGCTGAGCATATGGGAGCCAATCCACCAACATAGCTCCAGTCTCAGTGTACAGTGGTACCTCGGGTTAAGTACTTAACTCGTTCCGGAGGTCCGTTCTTAACCTGAAACTGTTCTTAACCTGAAGTACCACTTTAGCTAATGGGGCCTGCTGCTGCTGCCGCGCTGCCGGAGCCCGATTTCTGTTCTCATCCTGAAACAAAGTTCTTAACCTGAAGCACTATTTCTGAGTTAACAGAGTCTGTAACCTGAAGCGTATGTTACCTGAAGCGTATGTAACCCGAGGTACCACTGTATTATGACATATCCTGCAACAGTCCTCAGGTGAAAACAGGGACATATTCTACATCAGTGTTCACCTGCCGTTCCAGGCCTCCTCCTTGAAATCTGACGCAGGGATGCCAAGGCAGCGGCCAAATGAAGCAAGCCAGGGCCAAGCGCCCCTCACAGCCATGGCAATGGCCTCACAGAAGGCCCAATCCCCATTTCTCCCTCCCACCCCTTTCTTTATGGGAGACTGGTTGTCTGAGGAGCAGGAAAACGGTGAAAAACCTTTTTAGGGGCATTTAAGTGACCTGGATCTTGTTTCCACAAAAACAGGAAGTGCCGCCCTATTGAGTTGGGGGAGGAAGGGGAGCAAGAGGCATAAATCTAAGAAATGTGGTAGAAGAACACAGAGATCTGCACTTCCAATAACATGTTGAAATGCTGTACTGAAGGGAATTCGGGAATTTGGTGAAAAAGTGAGAAGCTGTGATGGCTTAAGGGTTTTTCTGACGATCCTGGTATTTGGGGGGCAGTTGGAGGGTATGTTATGAAGGATTGTGCAGTACTGTATATCCATTACATATATGCTGGGACTCAATTAATTTACTAAATAAAGAGTCCTGCTAGGTTCCTGGTATTTATACTGCTACCTCTATGGCAAACCAAGACCATTTTTAAAATCAGAATTTGCGTGCACATTGCCTTTGAAACAGAATATCGGAAAATCTACAAAGTATTGCTGACTCCACTTAAAAGGAAACATTTTCTGGGCCTGGTTTAACAACTTATACATTGGCAGAATTGTGGAGACAAGCCGTTTTTGTTTTGTTTTTTAATCTCACTCTGTTTAGCCTCAGATGAACTTTCAGTGTCTTTACATTGCCTTCAGACTAACATGGCCTGTAATTCATGAAAACGTTGGGATTTTCTTCTTTGAATTGTGTAGACTCTGGCGCGAAGGAAGATATTTGGTGAAAAATTTAGAGTGCTGAGTGACTAATGTGGTTAATGCTTCTTTGCACAAGATTAGAGAGTCACATTCTCAAATCCTATGGGGAATTTGGCTTCGACGCTCACCCTGTTTGATATTTTTAGGAGAAAGAGCTAGAACGTGCTATAAACACACACACACCCCATCACACCATTTTGACATGGAGCTGATGAAAGACATGTCAGAAGGAAAACAACATTCCACAACACTTGGGGGATCAGAAAGCGAAGAAATATGCTAGGTGGTAGCAGGAAAAATTGAGAGTTGTTGTTACTGATGGTCTTAAAGGGATTACGTGAGTCACATTGACCAAAAGAAAATGTGGCTGGCAAAAAGGAGAGAAAAAAATCCTACCAAAATAGACATAAACACATTTAATCTTCACTGAAATCTTTGGAAGAGTCATTAGTCCTTTTCAGATGACGATCCAAGGCAGGAAGTTAGGAGAGTTGGCTGAAGACATTTTGCTGCTGGGAGATAGAACAGCAAATAAAACCCCCTTTAACTTACAGTCACAATACCCAAAGTTTGCGAAGTTATTTTGGCCCCTGAGACAGAAAATCCCACAAAGACCTTCCCCTGGGAGCAAGAATGCAATCAACATGAATGAAATTTTGCTCAGAAATTATTGCTCAGATCAACTGCATTTCGGAGAAATCCTTGATATTTGCAGATGGTTATGCGCTCATAGATTGCATTCCTATGGAGCACCGACAAACAGGTGGAAAACAAAAGCAAGTCTTTATGGTGGCTTAAGAGACCTATGCTACAAGGACTGAATGACAAATATCCACCATCTATCCTGTTTAAGGATCTCATTTCCCTTTACTCAGCAGTCTCATTTAGCTATTTGACCTGCTTACATTAATACATCCATTTCAAACAGGAATGATGAAATATTCTTATTGTCAATTCCTGCAGGCAATGTATTTTTTATTGTTGTTTAGGGGGCTTCGGGCTATTATTTCTGCTGTTATTTGTTTGTTTCCTCTTGTTTTGGTACAATTGCAATTATTTTTTTAAAAATAAGTGAAATACAATTTGCTACCTTTTTGTGGTACCTAAAAGCAGCTGGCTGAGGTGGCCATCCTCATCTGCCTAATGATAGAGCCGATTCTGTTAGGCTGTATACAGGTTCAAATGCATAGCTTTGGGTGCAAGGCCTGTAGGCACAATCCTTTTTTCTTCTTCTTCTTCTATTAATTTTCCAGAAGAATTTTTAAAACAAACAAAACAAACAAATAAACAAACAAACATACATACATACATCAACCGTATTTAAACCAAACTTCATAACATTGTTAAGTGACTTCCTCGTAGCCCCCTGGTTGAATTTCAGTGTGTATCATTTTAACGGTTTTCCAAAACCTAAATTCTTTTTAAAAATTAACTTAATCACTTAACGACTTTCTTTCTTTACACTTCCATTTTAAACATATTAATTCATCACATTACACATTTAAATCCTAAGCCTATCTGGTACTTGCAAGCTTTCCAATTAATTTAATTTAACATATTTAACTAAATAGTCTTTAAATTTCGTCCATTCTTCCTGGTAATCCTCCTCCTTCTGGTCACAAACTCTTCCAGACAGGTCAGCAAGCTCCGAAAAGTCCATCATCTTCATCTGCCAGTCTTCCACTGTTGGTACTTCTTAAGAAGAAGAAGAAGAAGAAGAAGAAGAAGAAGAAGAAGAAGAGTTTGGATTTGATATCCCGCCTTTCATTCCCTTTAAGGAGTCTCAAAGCGGCTAACATTCTCCTTTGCCTTCCTCCACCACAACAAACACTCTGTGAGGTGAGTGGGGCTGAGAGACTTCAAGGAAGTGTGACTGGCCCAAGGTCACCCAGCAGCTGCATGTGGAGGAGCGGAGACGCGAACCCGGTTCCCCAGATTACAAGACTACCGCTCTCAACCACTACACCACACTGGCTCTCCAGTGGTGGCGAGTGTGGGCCCCGCCCCCAAGGCCTGGTGGAATGGGCCTACAGGAGGGAGCGGCCTTCCCAACTCACAGTGCAGCAGCAGCACTGTGCTTTCCAGTTCTTAGCTAGTAAAATTCAAGGAGCTGTTGTGGCATACAAAAATAATTTGACATCTTTCTTGGGCAATTCCAATCCTGTAATTCCAAGAAGAAATGCCTCTGGCTTCTTAATAAATGTATATTTCAACATTTTTTTTCATTTCATTCTCAATCTTCTCCCAGAAGTCTTTCACCTTGGGCAGGTCCACCGCATATGAAAAAAGGTACCTTCTTTTTCTTTACATTTCTGTAGGCACAATCCTGAACACATCCATCACCACGTTCATTCAGCCTGGGTTGATGTCTGCCAAAAACAACTGAATTCAAAGTATTCTTAGAGCCAAACAGACCCAGCATCATCACATGAAATCTTCAAGCAGCTGCCAACCTGCCAGCACCCCAGTAAGGCCCAGTTCACTGACATCTGCCTGCCCTGAGGACCCCAGTCTGGAAGGGCTGAGCTCCAGTGGCTGCAATTCAGCTGGAATGATGCACAATCCAAGATCCCATCTTCACTAGACATTTAAAGCTCATGGCTTTTCTGAAAGAATCCTGGGAACTGCAGTTTATCCCTCAAAGAGCTACAATTCCCAGCACCTTGAACAAATTACAGTTCCCAGATTCCCATTTGCTTTAAAGGTAAGGTGTAAATATGACCCAGAACACGTTTCAAAACAAAACACATCTGGGCATAGCAGCTACTTTTGGTAAGTTGAATATAGTTGGACGCGCCATAATTTGTCTGTTGCCAAAAAAGTTAAAGTTAATAAAATGTTAATAAAATGGCAATTTGATAGCCCTGTCCCCTGTTGAAATTCTTCCAAGTTCTCTTAATAGAAATTGAATTTCCCTGCTTTTCCTGCTTCAAGAAGAATGTACGAAGATTCCCTTAACATAGAAGACTAATCAGTTCAGTAACATCTAACTTAGTGAACTGTGCCCTCTATAGTCTTAAACTGTAACTGATGTATTTTGTGACCTATGTCAGTTTTTTACTCTTTTCTGCATAAATTGTATGCTGTGGTCCTGTGGATATTGGGAAGTAAACCTTGCTGCATACAGTGGGACTTACTTCTGAGAAGACATGTATAAGATTGCACTCTGTGCCTTCCTTTAACTATAGGCTGCACAGCCACAGCACAACCCTGTGCTTCTTTTCTTGAAAGTAACAATACCTTGAGTTCAGTCAGGTTTACTCTCAGATAAACGGATGTTAGATGACAGCTTTAATGTCAAGCCTTGTTGTTTTTTCCACCCTAGAGAAAAGCTTTCAACTTTCGCAGGGAGCAGGTTCTTTTCTCATATAGCAGGCCCTGACAACTTGTATATATACATTTTGAAAGTCCCATGTCAGTCTGTCAGAGCAAAAACAGTGAAGACTTTTTATTGTGATCACGGCTGGACTGAACTAGGACAAAGATGTTGGTTTTTTGTTTTGTTTTATCACACTGCATATATTTCCTTGGGTTACCTACGCTAAGGTGTCTGCGTGGTCAACAGCAACTGTTTCGTAGCAATGGGCCTTAAATTAAATTAAGACTTGCACAACAGAAAATATAAAATATAACAGAGGTTATATTTTCTGAGAATCCTCCGGAAAAACAATCTCTCAAAGGACCTGTTGATGGCATTCTACCATTGTACTGTGGAGAGTGTATTAACTTATGGTCTGTGTGTGTGGTTTGGGAGCTGCACGGCCAGGAAAAAAAACAGTGCTGTCCAGGGTTGTAAAGACTGCAGAGAGAATAATTGGGTGCACTCTTCCCACCTTGGATCAAATCTATGCTTCCAGGTGCCATAAGAAAGCTGCAGAGATAGTGCAAGATATTGCGCACCCCGGAAATGATCTCTTTCAGCTTCTGCCTTCTGGAAGAAGGTACAGGGTTATAAAGACTAGGACTAGCCGCCTGAGAAACAGTTTCTACCCAAATGCAATTCTGGTTTTAAACGCAGTATAAGGAGTCTCTATAGGAGTATATTGTATTTTAAAATGGGGTTTCAGAGTTTTTAGGGGTTTTTGAATGTCTTATGTAGATTTTTCCATTTCATTGTTCTGTATGGAACAATAACAATAAAGATATCGTATCGTATTGTATCGTAAAATAATTTTTAGAATCTATTGGACTTCTTTGCGGTTGTATAAAAAAGGACTAGCTTAGATAGCTCTGTTTTAGAGATGTGGCAAGGACAATGCCTCCCGGAAACACATGTTTGTACAGTGCTCTATACTTACAAAGTTTTGGGAGAAAGTGCTGAACTTCGTAACTATGACGGTGCAGAAAAAGTTAATCCCTTCAGCGAAGGGCTTTCTTCCAGCCAGACCTCACTGGAACTCAGTTCCGGCACCTCTTGGGTGGGCGCCATTGCCATTATGAGAGAGCAAGGGAGGCGCTCGTGGTGAGTTCTGGTACCTCTTTTTCTAGAAAAATAGCACTGCTTCAGGGCAGAATATTCTTTTGAACTATATACCTATTGTAATTAACAACAGAACAATGAAAATGGATTCTACGTGCCCTAATGGTGGCTAGAAGACTGATACTGATGAATTGGAAGAATAAAGAAGAATAAAGAAGAAAGATATGATACACTTTAATCAAAAGTATGGCAAAAGGAAAAGTAGGGAAAGTATGGCAATACTCACAACTTAGGAGCAGACAGGCGTAGACTTTGTTTGGATAAATATGACAACATTTGGAATGAGTTTATACAGAATGTGAGTAAAGGTAAAGGGACCCCTGACCATTAGGTCCAGTCATGGACGACTCTGGGGTTGCGGCGCTCATCTTGCTTTATTGGCCGAGGGAGCCAGCATACAGCTTCCGGGTCATGTGGCCAGCATGACTAAGCCGCTTCTGGCGAACCAGAGCAGTGCACAGAAACACCATTTACCTTCCTGCCAGAGCAGTACCTATTTATCTACTGCTAGGTGGGCAGGAGCTGGGACCGAACAACAGGAGCTCACCCCGTTGTGGGGGTTCGAACCACTGACCTTCTGATCAGCAAGCCCTAGGCTCTGTGCTCTAGATCACAGCGCCACCTGCATCCCTTATACAGAATGCAGTAGGCTATTAATATCTACATATGTATTAGGATAATAACACTATATCAATTTATATAAGAATATTACATTGCATTGTTGTATACTGTATATATATTCTTATATACATCTTTGTTCTCCCCCCTCACTTCCCCCCTTCCCCCCCTCTGTATCACTTTATTTCTTTATAACTGAAATTCTTCCAATAAAATAATAATAAAAATGACCAGGGTTACTAGTTGAATTATCACCATCTCTCTCTGCACCATCTGAATTTCATTTCCCTCTGACCTCTCTGTTGACAGTTCACATTCATCCAGCTAAACCAGATGTATAAATGAATACCTGTTAACTGTGCCTTGATAAATTCATTAGCTTTTAAGATGCCACAAGACTCATTCAGAATCATTTTTGTGCCACAGGTAATGGAGTGATTTATTCTTTTTAATGAGGGAAAGTGAACACCCAGTTATGTTTTGCGGAAATCGTTGACCCAGCAGTGGAAAAGAAGGGACTAGGGTGCATCAAGCCCAAACACAGCCCGTCCAGCTTTGAGTCCTGTGACTTCCTAGTTTTTGCAGGCTTTGGCAAAAGCAGCATAGGCCACCATGAAAGTCAGAGTTGCATACAAGATTTGGGAAAGGGCCATAGCTCAGTGGTAGGGCATTTGATTTGGATGCAAAAGGTCCCAGCTCCCTGGCATCTCTAGGTAAGATTGGGAATGTCCTCAGGCTAAAGCCATTCTTGGAGAAGCTCTGTCAGCCAGTGGTGACAAAACTGAGCTAGATAGATATGACATGATATAAGGCCAATGGACAATTCCTGGCTAATGAACTTCTGTGGAGCTGCCTCAGACAGATTTGGGGCTTGTTTGAATGAAAACAGAATCTCTTTGAGGTGCCTCAGATCAAATGTTGTTGTTGTTTGTCGTTGTTTAGTCGTTTTGTTGTGTCCGACTCTTCATGACCCCATGGACCAGAGCACGCCAGGCACTTCTGTCTTCCACTGGCTCCCACAGTTTGGTCAAGCTCATGTTAGTAACTTCGAGAACACTGTCCATCTCATCCTCTGTCGTCCCCTTCTCCTTGTGCCCTCCATCTTTCCGAACATCGGGGTCTTTTCCAGGGAGTCTTCTCTTCTCATGAGGTGGCCAAAGTATTGGAGCCTCAGCTTCAGGATCTGTCCTTCCAGTGAGCACTCAGGGCTGATTTCCTTCAGAATGGAGAGGTTTGATCTTCTTGCAGTCCATGGGACTCTCAAGAGTCTCCTCCAACACCATAATTCAAATCAAAATGGGAGCCTCCAAAATCGCCTCACCTTGCCCCATGCAAGGGCCGGCCCTGCAGGCAGCTGATTCAGGTTGTCATGAAAGGGCCACTAATCATTAATTCTTCGGTTTATTATTATTGTATTTTCACTCCCATGGAGAAGTACAGGAGAGCAAATTTTTCTACTATGTCTTGGGGGGTCTTACAGTCATTGTTGGTTTCAATTCCTTTAGTCTTGGCTAGAGGTGATTTAGTGGGAGTTATCCAAAGGTATAAAATAATATTGAAAACAATCAATGCAGTCTTGTCCCAATAGCACCACCGGCTCCATCTCAGTGATCCACGCAATCACAGTTCTTTATGCCAACTTTATGCATACATATATATTCATGATAAATGTAGCCTCACTTGTGCTGGAACAAGCATTTCCCGCAAGAGGGCACTGTTTACATGTCTTAGAAGACCTATGCATGCATAGGTGCAAGGAAGAAAGGGGGGGGGAGAGACTGGGGAGTTAAAAATTCACCACCTGACGCAATAAAGATGTTAACACTCAGTCCTTTTCAAGCACAGAGTTTGCAGGCACAGCAAACACTGACTCTTTCTTCTCATCTAAATGTAGAAATGTCACATTCTGCATAATTGTCCGTGACTAATTTGTTGTTTTATAAGGTTTTTCTCTCATACACGAATGAAATGGGTGCAGTTTTTCCAGCAGAGACTGAAATAGTGGCTTGCAGTGAGTAACCAGGGTTGGGCAGGTCGCATGACTAAAGGTTCCCCTTATCTCTTTAAATCTGCTTTTCAGGCAGGAGATAAGGGCAGCAGCATTCTCTCCTTCTCCTTTGAGCATGACATCCCAGCCTTTTCATCCATCACTTTGTTTCTTTGGCATGCTGGATATGCATCCAGAGCATAGCAGGTGGCGTCATAGATTGGGGGTGTCAGAGAAAAGGTACCAGAAATTGCATCAGTTCTGGACTAGATTGGGCACTGACCTGATCCAGTGGGCTCTTCTTTTGTTCTCATGAATCACATTTGCCATTTTAATGCTCGTTCTCCTTTTTATTATTAAAATGTCCTCTGGGTGGTTAAAAATCAATGAAATGCAAATATAATCAATGCTCAGTACAAAAGCTGTACCAGCCCAGAAATTAAGTGTAAAAGCAACATAAAGTCATGAAAAGCAGAATAAGATCACAACAACAAAAGAGAAAGAAAAATCAAAGAGAAAAATCAACCTAAGAAAGCAAGAAGTAGACCATAATTATTACAAATCTTGGGAGAACAAGAGGATGCCAAAAAGATCTTCTGCGGGGATTTTTCCATAACCAAGGGAAGAGTGCACCACAGAATAGGTTCAATGGGGATTATATAGCGCAAACATAGCCAACAGTGATACCCTCCAGAAATTGCTGGTTTAGAGAGATCTTTTTTTTGTTTGTTTTTAAAATAATATTTATAATATGTTTAATAATTACAGAAGAAAGAAAGAAGAGAAAAGGTACAATAAAAAAGAAAAAAAAGGGGGGGGAAATAGAAAAAAATTTAAACATACATAAAACAACACCTCCACCCCACTGGAAAAAAAGACAAAAACATTTAAAAACCCTTACATTTTTTCACAATTCTATCCTTCAATGACTTATTTCCTCGACTTCCTCCCACCTCCCTTTTTTGTATTCCAGTTAATAATTAAGTCAGCAAATTCTTTCCATCTTTCACTGCTTCGTTTTAACCTTATCTTCCCATCAACATCTTAAAGATTATCTATACTAAGACCCTTAAATCTTTAAACCCTTAAGTCTTAAAATCTTAAATCTTAAATCCTTATCATATTTCAACTAAAGTCATATAAATTCATTCCACCATCTCCCAACATTCCTTAATTATACAATATTATACTAAATAATGTTTTAAAAAAGAGATCTTTTTGGAGTTCCTCAAAATTCCTTTTTGTTGCTACCACACTGAAGAATTGGGTGTCATCAGCAAACCTGACCACCCTAATTCCAGATCATTGATGCACATGTTAGAAAGTGCAGGTTCTAATACCTGCCCCTTGGGGAAACGCTATTTCCTCCATCTCTCCTTCAAGAGAACTAGCCATTTATTGCTGCTCTCTGCTTCCTGTTCCTTAACAGCTGAACCAGTTACTTACTGATCCACAGGAACTCTTCTCTTATCCTGTGACTGCTAGGGTTACTCAGGAGCCTCTTGGTGATGGGAAAAGGTCAGAAGATTTTCCCCCCCTCCCCTGAAGTTCAAGTACATATAATTGCTCCTTTTTGACACTCTCAAAGACTGTTAAAATTTTGGTGAGACAGGAAAATTACCGTATTTTTCGCTCTATAAGACGCACCAGACCACAAGACGCACCTAGTTTTTGGAGGAGGAAAACAAGAAAAAAAATATTCTGAATCTCAGAAGCCAGAACAGCAAGAGGGATCGCTGCACAGCGAAAGCAGCAATCCCTCTTGCTGTTCTGGCTTCTGGGATAGCTGCGCAGCCTGCATTCGCTCCATAAGACGCACATACATTTCCCCTTACTTTTTAGGAGGGAAAAAGTGAGTCTTAAAGAGCAAAAAATACGGTACCTTTCCAGAAGCTATGCTGATTCTTCAGCAAGACTTGCTCTGTGTATGATGGTATTATCTTTAGCCCCAAATCAGGTTATTTGAGTATGCTATCTATTTCATCTCCATTCAGATCCCATAATTAATTTAAATGTGACCATATCGCCCCCTGCCCACTGGAGTTTGAGAGCATCTGCTAGCTATGACGCTTTATACCATGAACAGTTGGTCACGGAAGGAGTTTCTATTGGGACATTATTCCTTCCCAATAATAAAAACAAAAACAAAAACAAAGCCTGCTGTGGTTATCTCTGCAGATAATTCATTACCTTGCAGAAAAACCACTGCTTTGTTTTGCTGCTTTCATTAAATTGCCTTTATTGCAAAAAAAGGGGGGGGCTTTAGTCCAGAACCATTTTATACCTACTGAAATCAATACTTTTAAGGACATGTTCAATTGTTTTCACCCTCCCAATTATAAGCTGAATCTGAGAATAAAAAATGTTTGCAAATGGAGCAAATGGTCAGTTCCTTGACCTTGTGTGTACCGTATTTTTCGCTCTATAAGACGCACCAGACCACAAAACGCACCTAGTTTTTGGAGGAGGAAAACAAGAAAGAAAATATTCTGAATCTCAGAAGCCAGAACAGCAAGAGGAATCACTGTACAGTGAAAGCAGCAATCCCTCTTGCTGTTCTGGCTTCTGGGATAGCTGTGCAGCCTGCATTCGCTCCATAAGACGCACACACATTTACCCTTACTTTTTAGGAGGGAAAAAGTGAGTCTTATAGAGCAAAAAATACGGTATTTAAAATGTCTAGACCGGATCCCTATTTCACCATCCATGGACAGAATGTCTCTTTCCATCCACAGAATGTTTTGGATCCCCTGGAGAAATCTTGCTGGGGTGACTTTTGCTGATTCTCACTACACTTGCATTGTCTGCACGACTTTCCATAGTGTTTTGCTTACCACGCAACCTTTGTGGGTGGTGGCGCTGGGGGTTGTAAGAGTCAACAAATATAGTCCCAGCCACCCCCAGCCACTACTAGGAGAAGTCTGTTAAGTTGTGGGTGAACATATCAGATGACACAGCGATTCTTCAAACAGCTCTTGTTTATTCACAGGCCAGAACAGAACAGAACTGAAGGGCTCAGTCAGCCTGCTTATATAGAGCTCCAGTACAACGTAACTGTAACAATTTTCTAAAACTATCCAATCACTGAACGTCACTTTTTATCCTTTATTTGCATAACTATCTACAGTATCCTCCTGCTGGCCCAGGGTGAGAACTTCAGTACATAACAAAGTCTATCTCCAGCTAATCGTCATTATTATTACTCTTAAAATTTCTTCTCTTATGCCATTTGCATACCACCTCATTACATTCCTCTCACAATAAATGAGTAAAAATCAATTGAAATACCAAGTGGAACATAAAACCATTGAAATGATTGAAACCTACATAAATGCAGCTAAAGAACCTGATGCATCTGAAAAAATTAAAAATAGAATTAGAAACCAGAGGGCTGTCACATAGAGGATGAAGCTTGTTTTCTGCTGATCCAGCTGGTATGTCTTGAAGCAATAGAGTCAAACTGCAAGAAAGGATATCCTGATGTATTAAAAAAAATTATATATAATAAATGTTCATAAATGTACCAAGCAAACACGTACATAAATATACAAACCACATGTCTGAAGCAGCACAGGAAGACAGTCCTGAAACCATTTTGACTCCCAAACTGACCAAATGTTTCTCTGCAAGGAGGGAGGGGGTGAGGAAACCTTCCCATTGTCTCAGGAATTAAGTAATTACCATCTCAAAGGAATGGCCAGACTACCAGAAAAGGCAATCAGATAAGGCAATCAGGTAACTTGCCAGACAGGAGATAAACAATGCACTCAGATTTCTGTTGTAGACCGCCTTTTCTGTGATGTAGATATGATATATCTGGGGGGTGGTCTTGGGCTACACCCCTTCTGTGATGTAAGTATAATGTATGGAGGGGCGGTCTTGAGCTCCAGGGCAGGCAATTCAAAATGTCTATATAAGGGCGGGCACACCTTTGTTTTGGGTCCTCCTCCACTCTCCTGTGTGTCAGGGGAGCACCCTGTTGCAACAGCTTTAATAAAGATCAGGCTTACTAACTGCTTTGCTTCTCAATATTCTCTGGTTGGCCTCTGTTAATTTCTCCTACCGATGGAGAACCTACAAAAGACTCTATAAGGGCAGATTTTGTTTACAACACTGACTAAACATTAGGAAGAACTTTCTGGTGCTAAGAGCTGTCCAACAGTGGAGCAGTCTACCTTGGAAGGTGGTGAACTCTCCTTCTTTGGAAGATTGTAAGCAAAGGTTGGATGGCCATCTTGCAGGGAGTCTTTAGCTGTGATTTCTGCATGACAGGGGGTTGGACTAGATGATCCTTGGGCTTCGTTCCAGCTACACAGTTCTATGATCCTGTGCTTTTTAAAAGGTCAAGTCCTTGTTCCATTGAATCATAGAATCATAGAATCATAGAGTTGGAATAGACCACAAGGGCCATCGAGTCCAACCCCCTGCCAAGCAGGAAACACCATCAGAGCACTCCTGACATATGGTTGTCAAGCTTCTGCTTAAAGACCTCCAAAGAAGGAGACTCCACCACACTCCTTGGCAGCAAATTCCACTGTCGAACAGCTCTTACTGTCAGGAAGTTCTTCCTAATGTTTAGGTGGAATCTTCTTTCTTGTAGTTTGGATCCATTGCTCCGTGTCCGCTTCTCTGGAGCAGCAGAAAACAACCTTTCTCCCTCCTCTATATGACATCCTTTTATATATTTGAACATGGCTATCATATCACCCCTTAACCTCCTCTTCTCCAGGCTAAACATGCCCAGCTCCCTTAGCCGTTCCTCATAAGGCATCGTTTCCAGGCCTTTGACCATTTTGGTTGCCCTCCTCTGGACACGTTCCAGTTTGTCAGTGTCCTTCTTGAACTGGTGCCCAGAACTGGACACAGTACTCCAGGTGAGGTCTGACCAGAGCAGAATACAGTGGCACTATTACTTCCCTTGATCTAGATGCTATACTCCTATTGATGCAGCCCAGAATTGCATTAGCTTTTTTAGCTGCCACATCACACTGTTGGCTCATGTCAAGTTTGTGCTCAACCCAGACCCAGTACCTGGCAATGGCTCCCTAGGGCCTTCAACCTGATATCTTACTTATAATCTGACACCTCTCCTATGATGCATTGCAATTTTATGCATTGTGTTTTGCTGTTATTTTTATTGATTATAGATTGGTAATTATTTATTGTGTGAGTGTAAACTGTTTAAGTGTTATTTGCTGACGTTTAATTTTACTGTTTGCTGTTAGATTTTGATGGATTCTTGAATATTGCTTTGTTTGATATAAGTTGTTTATGTTAAAGTTATTGTGACTTTTATATTGGATCAGACTGTTACTATCAATGTTTTATGTTTTATTATATTTGTTGGAAGCCACGCAGAGTGGCTGGGGCACACTGGGCTGGGGTATAAATAAAAAATATTATTATATATTATACATGACTCCTTTAAAAAACAAAGCTAGCAGCACTAGAGTTTGAATATGGGATTTTATTGGTGCCATGGGTGGCCGCTGCTACTGAGTGTTGGTCCCTGTGACGTTAACATATGAGAGTGCTGGAGGTGAAATAGTTAAACAGATTACCCAATCAGAGCCCAGGGGGTGGAGTCAGATGGACTATAAAACCAGCTCTGGGAGGGGCGAAGGAGGAGTTTGTTAGGAGTTGGGTGGTTGGGTGGAGTGGGAGTGAATTGGGATGGAGTCTGTGGGTAGGTTGAGTTAGTGTAGTGAAATAAGCCGAGTCAGGAACAGTTAGGGGCTAGAAAGACAAGTACCGTATTTTTCGCTCTATAAGACGCACCAGACCACAAGACGCACCTAGTTTTTGGAGGAGGAAAACAAGAAAAAAAATATTCTGAATCTCGGAAGCCAGAACAGCAAGAGGGATCCCTGAGCAGTGAAAGCAGCAATCCCTCTTGCTGTTCTGGCTTCTGGGATAGCTGCGCAGCCTGCATTCGCTCCATAAGACGCACACACATTTCCCCTTACTTTTTAGGACGGAAAAAGTGAGTCTTATAGAGCAAAAAATACGGTAAATATCTGAGAGGTGGTTTAGTGAGTGAGAGCAGGTAGCGGAGGTTATAGGTCTGGATAGGCACCCCATGTTTGTAATTGATCGATACCATTTATGAAACCACACGCTTGTTAAACTGCAATAAATAAACATAAATAAATTTATGTTCCAATTTAACCCTGACTGGACTCAGTATTGTCCCAGGTAGGGCCTGGGTGGTGGCAGCGAGAAATAAAGTGGTGGCACAGGGATCAATAGACGGTGAAACATCCGGGGACCCTGTGTGATCGCCACAGTCCCTCCCAAAGCTTTATACCAGGTCAGACTATTTGCCCATCTGACCCAGTTTTGTCTACTCTGGCTTTGCAGCAGCTGTCCTAAAAGTTGCAACACATAATTCTATTTCATATGGAGCATTTATCACACCAGCTTGAGTTGCCCTCACATTAAAATCCTGACTTATTCCTATTAATTGCTTCGGCTGCCTTAGGTTCCTCATCAGATGTCACGCAGTGAGTATTTTATGTGGGATGATTCAGTAGGAAATTTCCAGCGATCCGAGATTGTGCTTCCCATCAGATATATTTTCCCTGGTATTTGAAGGCACACATGTGTGCTGTGACTAACAAGTTCCATTCCCTTTATTCTACCGAAGAAGAATTTAAAATGTGGTGCTTATTTTCATAGGAGATCAGTGACTGGAATACATTTACAACAAGCAGTTCTCCATTTCAGTAAACTCGGCATTTGCTTGTGTGAATATTGAAAATAAGTAAATATACTGCAAGGTTTCAGAGGATTTTCCTGGGTCCCCCCCCCCACACACTCATAATTTTGGGGTCAAAATTTCGTGGTTGGGAACGCATTAAAAATGTCCCTATAGGAATCAATTGTGTGAGCACTCACCTAACAAATGATTTTCTGTATCTGCTTGTATCTGTAATCTGAGTGTTCCCATGGCTCAACTTGCCTTGCCTTCTAGCAATATTGACCTTAGACCACTTAGTGTGTGCCCTGTTACCTCAGCAGCTCTGAACATTTTTTAGGATCAGTGTGAAATCTTACAACATCAGAGGAACCGGATTGTGAATGAAACTGTCAGGTAATTAATTTTACATGGGCTACTGTCATAAAGTCATTTTCATAAACTAGTTACTTAGAGACAGAAACCTCTGTATCCATTATCCCGAGTACCCTTGAGATCTAGTTTGCTGATCCGAGGATAAAATGCCATCAATAATTTATTCACAGTTTGTAGTCTCATTTCAGTTTTGACATAAATCCTTTCTCTCTCTCTCTCTCTCTCTCTCTCTCTGTGTGTGTGTGTGTGTGAAGCAGCTGCTCACACATCTTTCCCCCTCCCGGTCTGAGGCAAATGTCTCCATCATGTTTTGATTGTGGTTAATACAGTGGTACCTCTGGTTACGAACTTAATTCATTCTGAAGTGTATGTAACCTGAAGCATCTGTAACCCGAGCTACCACTGTATTTTAAAAGCTTTAAAAAAAACATATCCATAGTTAAGGGATATTTTAAGCTGCATTCTGATTGGCCTGAAATATATGCTTTTCTTTTCTTTCTTTTTTTAAGGGATGCTATGCATGGTATCCTAGAAACATGATGCATGGCAATTCATACTGGATTGGATGCCATGAATAGCATGAGCAGTAACCAGGAATAAAAAAAAAGAGATGCGTGTTTTGTGGAAATGAAGACAGTCCTTCAAGTAACACTCAGAGATGGGCCTAGAGGGATTATTTGTCCTATTTCTGCCATCTGCCCACCCAACCACTCGATTCAACCTGAAGACTTTTGTATCTGGAAAAAGAATCCTGTGGCCGCCTCACAGTACTCTGTGGCTGCATACATGCCATACATTTAAAGTACAATGGTACCTGGGATTAAGTATTTAATTTGTTCCGGAGGTCTGTTCTTAACCTGAAACTGTTCTTAACCTGAAGCACCACTTTAGCTAACGGGGCCTGCTGCTGCTGCCGCGCCGCCACAGCCCGATTTCTGTTCTCATCCTGAAGCAAAGTTCTTAACCTGAAGCACTATTTCTGGGTTAGCAGAGTCTGTAACCTGAAGCGTATGTAACCTGAAGCGTATGTAACCCAAGGTACCACTGTACATGAGAACTGTAGTTTTCCGCTCATGGGGCTTCAGCTCCCAGCACCCTTAATGAACTACAGCTAGCAGGATTTTTGAGGTGTGTGTGTGTGCTTTAAATGTATAATGTGTGTGCAGTCTAACCTCCTCTATGACTTGCCCTCTGTGCTGGTTCCAGGTTTAGGGAAGCCCTTGGCTAGCTGTCTGAAGTGTAGGTGGGTTCCCACCAGGCAAGACACGGTGATAACAGCAAGAACCTATATTGAACTACGTAACTGGGAAGCAGGGCCAAAGCAACTGCTTATACACATTCCTGAAAGCCTGGGCCACTCCTACTCCCAACATGATTGGCTGTCTAAACTTCCAAGCTGCGAATCACAACTCAGAGTTCAAGGGCCATTGGCAGAGGCCCAAATTATGAAATGTTCTGTGATTGGACATCATGTATCAAATCAGAACATAGGAGCTCAGATTCCTTAGTCTAGACTGAAGCTCAGACAAACACAGACCACTGAATACAGAACATTGTCCACAATGGGTACTCTTCTCCTGTTGGCTCCTGAGAGGGGCAGGGGTGGCATCATTGAGCATCCCAAGTCCCCTGGGATTGATAGGATTTACCACCCTGAAAATTTTAGCTCTGTGAGGGGGGATAAGCATCTCCAAATAACTCTCAGCACCCTTAACAAGCCACAGTGTCCCCAGTATTATTTAGGGGAAACCACAGGGCAGCAACCTCAGGGGACAAAACCCAATTCCACCAGATAAGCAAGCAAAAGTGGGGGGGGGGGTCCCTTTCCCAGAACCTGGAAGCCAGTGCTGCAGCCCTAAAACTCCAGTAAACAGTTGTGCCGCCTTGCCCCCACCATTGAGGGGCCCCGGGGCTGTGTGACATCAACATGACATGCAAGCATGCCCTGTGGCATGTGCGCACGGCTGCCACAGAACTTGGGGGGGATGGGGACCCGGACCCCTTCGTTGATAATTTTTGGGGAGCCTTGGCCCCCCCCTACTTGGTGCCGGTGCCAGTAAACAAGGATTTGGCAGGCAGGCAGGCAGGCGAGGGGGACAGAAGCAGCAGCCATGAAATCATCACCATCTGTGTGGCTTCCAAGAGTGGCCTCTGAGAAGCCATGACTGTTAAAGTGGTATAAAAGGTAAAGGGACCCCTGACCATTAGGTCCAGTTGTGGCTGACTCTGGGGTTGCGACACTCATCTTGCTTTATTGGCCGAGGGAGCCGGCGTACAGCTTCCGGGTCATGTGGCCAGCATGACTAAGCCACTTCTGGCGAACCAGAGCAGTGCACGGAAATGCCATTTACCTTCCCACCGGAGCGGTACCTATTTATCTACTTGCACTTTGATGTGCTTTCAAACTGGTATAATAGTGCTTTAAATGTATAGTGTAGATGTGGCCTTGGGAACAGAACCCAGAATGGGATTATGCAGATGAAATGTGTGGGACTATGCAGATAAGAGCAGGCTTAATTTTCAAAGGCTGGAGTCGCCATAGGCAGGAAGCAGGCTTCACCTCCATCCCTAATAGTGTTCTTGTTGGCACTCCTGAATATCCTCCCATCTTAGGGAACAGCTGCTGTTTGCTTTTATGGAAATAAGGGGTGCCCTTGGGAAAGTTTTTATGGAGTGTCCCTGAGACTAGATGGCTGCCCTTTAGCAACAGGGATCAGGTCTGGAGGCAGAGACTGAGAAAGGTAAAATGTTTATCGGTGTGCTTCCCCCAAGGTGCCCTTGAAAATGTAATCCTCGTCTCCATAAACACATCCCATTATAATGATGGATATTTTGCTAGTAGTTAAATAAATACATAAATGGGTCCTTGTTTATCCCTACCGTAGAGCTGAGACATAAGGAGGTCAAATGATTTACAGCTGTGAAGTTACATGCCTTTGTATTAGGATAAGTTGACATTTTGTCTTTGTGGCACAGATTCAATGGAAATTCAGCCTGTGGGCTAGGCACATCACAATTACATGGTACACGCTCCTGCTTGTGCGGGCCAAATATATAAAACCCAATGCAAAAATAAAAATAAACAACATTTTAGATTGGTTTAAATTATAATACGGTTCTCTGTTGTTATATTTTTGTTCAGATGAGGCACAGTTATTGCACGGAATTTGTGGTGAAGAAGTTGTGGTGCTGTGTTGGTTTGTAGAATTCATTTATTCGTCAGCATCATCATTTTTCTTTTCATTTCTATACCAACTCTACAATTCTATGGTTCTATGAAATTTAAAGTATACATTCAAAGCAGCATAATTAACAGGAAACTAAAATATTATCTTAAAGATTTCAAAATAAAACATTACCAAAGTAATTCAAATATAAAATGTGCATAACTGGCAAAAGAATGAAATAGTATCATAAGCATGAAACATATCAGCTGCTGTTGCTGCCAGTCCTGCCAATGATGGTTCACGTACCCTCCAACATTTCTCCGATGAAAATAGGGACATCCAATTACATAATGATAATTTTACTATTTATACCTCAAACATCTTACTAGGTTGATCCAGCCACTCTGGGCAGCTTCCAACATATATGAAAACATAATAAAACATTAAACATTTTTAAAAACTTCCCTATGCAGGATTGCCTTCAGATGGCTAGGGGGTCATATAACTCCATACCCTCCAACATTTCTCCAGTGAAAATAGGGACATCCTAAGGAAAAGTGGGACATTTCGAGATCAAATTAGAAACAAGGATGGCTTCTCTAAATCAGGGATGTTCCTGGAAAATAGGCACACTTGGAGGGTCTGGGTCAGGGGTCAGCAAACTTTTTTCAGCAGGGGGCCGGTCCACTGTCCCTCAGACCTTGTGGGGGGCTGGACTATATTTTTTGGGGGGGGGGGGACGAACAAATTCCTATGCCCCACAAATAACCCAGAGATGCATTTGAAATAAAAGTACACATTCTACTCATGTAAAAACACGCTGATTCCCAGACCATCTGCGGGCTGGATATAGAAGGCGATTGGGCCAGATTTGGGCCCGGGCCTTAGTTTGCATGACTTGGGTCTGGACTAAGAGACACCCAAGATGGTCTCTGGCTTCTTCAGCAGCCTCAGCTTTTGTAGTTGGAGTCAATCAAAACCCTGCCCTCCCAGGCCTGGTGGGAAAAGGCCTGCAATAGAGGGAACAGGTCCTCTGGGACTCACAGCCAATATGGTCAGGGAGCTATAGAGTCCACAGCAAAAGTCAATGGACTGGGTCAAATTAGGTCTTCTTCCACATGCTCCCTCTTGGGCTTGCTGATCGGAAGGTCAGCGATTCGAATCCATTCAAAGGGGTGAGCTCCCGTTGCCCTGTCCCAGCTCCTGCCAACCTAGCAGTTCGAACGTATGCCAGTGCAAGTACATAAATAGGTACCACTGCGGCGGGAAGGTAAACAGCGTTTCCATGCACTCTGGCACTCAGCATGGTCCTCCGTGCGCCAGTAGCAGTTTAGTCATGCTAGCCACATGACACATAAAGCTGTCTGTGGACAAACACCGGCTTCCTTGGCCTGAAAGCGAGATGAGCACCATAGTCCCATAGTCACCTTTGACTGGACTTAACCGTCCAGGGGTCCTTTATGTTTACCACATGCAGGTGGTGCATTCTGTTAATGGAAGGCCTGTTTTATATTTTGCACTAGAATACTGTTTGAGAAAAGTGAAACTCAGGGCCTAATTACACATTATGCTAATGGCATGATTAGCAATCATATTGAGGGTGTGTGTGTGTGTGTGTGTATATATAAACACACACACGTATATATACACACATACACCAGGTGCAGGTGTGTATGTGGCGAACTGTCATTGGTGCTTCAGTGTGACAGGAGGGGAGGTTTAAACCTTCTCTTCCCAGCTGCAGTCTCAGTAAATTAGCATTTGGCACCAATGGGAGGTTTTGCCTAATGCTACTTGCCATGCAGGGGGGGACAGCTTTTCCAAGATCGCTCCTCCGTATGTGCTGTGGTGCCAGTGTCAAGCATGCTTCCCCCCCCCCCCGCTAGTAATTAATTTTTAAAAACCTGTGATGAGATTTACTAATCATGTTGTTAACATAATGGGTAGTCAGGTCATAAATCCAAATATATTATTCTACTTGCACAAGAGCAACTTGCAACTGTTGTTTGTGCAACTGGAAGCATGAGATCAGCTATGGAATCTACCTTGAATAATGCTGTGTGTGGATTCTTGCTCAAGCTTTTATGTAGCTGCTGTTTCTCTTTTCCTCATGCCTCTTTGGATCCAACCCATTGCTTGTGCTGCTGTAGCTAAACTGGATCAATAAGATTAGGCTGTAAATTATATGTGCAATATTGTTTGAAAGGGAAGTTGATATTCCAGAGCCAAAGATAAAAAGTTCAGAAATCCCAGTATATGCAGAGTTATTTTGTTGCTACTCCTAGCATGATAGCATTCTGTTACTGGACTCGTAATACAGTTCATTTGTTTACATGTATAACAAACGCTACTGGCAAAGTAAAGAAAGATTGTACAGGTGGTGCTCTCTTCTTTGCGTAGCTTACATCTGCGTAAGTTGGCCCACAAGACTACTACAAAGCATTTTTTTAAAAAACACCGGCCAAGTTATGTGACTAAAGCTACTGATCTCCACCTGCTCCTTTATGGACTGCCAGCTCAGTGTGTTTAATTACATGGTTGTCTCATTTTGTTCCTGAAATGTAGAGTACAACGGTAACCAGGGAACTTATTCCCCCAAAATACTCTGCCAAATACTCAAACACTGGACTGGGTGCTTCCAAAAGAGATTGAATATTTTCGCCAAGTGTAACAAATGAAAAACAGTTTCCCAGGGAAGATGTCCTATGTCAAAATAAACAAAGGGGGTAGGACAGATTTTCATTGCCCTACAACATGTTTTAAAGTCGTAAAGAGTGTAAAGCCACATTCCTCTAAGACAGCGGTTCTCAAAGGGTGTAGCGCACCACATTGGTGTGGCAAGAGAGGATGGCATGTGTGGAGGAGATTCAAGGTCGATCAAATAAACGTTTTAACATTTCAGTGTAGTATAGTATCTTTCTTTCTTTTTAATTTTCAGAATACAGATTTCCCCCCCCAAAAAAGAGCAAGTGTATTAAGATTAATAATGAGGACCATCCTCGTTTTCCAGTGGATGTCTTATGAATAATAAAAAAAAATTCAGCGTGACACGAGCAAAGTTTTATTCTGAAAGTATGGCTAAGAGGGGGGAAAGTTTTGAGAACCACTGCTTTAGGTCGTCTTATAGCTGAGACAAGGCTGATCCAAGGCTGCCTGAGACAAATGACAAGATGGCACTCCTTAATTTCATGTACACCTGACCAGACCAGCAGCTTCAATCGCTGGCAATGGGACACAAAACACACCTGAGAGCTTCAGGCAAAGAACACACGGCACGCATGGCACATATGATGCGCTCTCTGTCTCTCTCTCATCTCTCCCACCATATCCCGCCCCGCTTTGGGTGCTATAGGGCTGATGTTTCTCTGTTTCTCCTCCTTCCCTCAGGCAGGCGGGGAAAAGGGCGGGAAACCGCTTCGCCCCCCCCCCCCCGCGGCTTCGTGAGGAGAAGTTTGCCTCTTCCGCCAAAGCGGCGTCGGCGTCAGGGAGGGGGAGGGGACGTGGAAGGTACCGGGGAGGAGGGGGAGGAGGAAGAGCAACGTTGGCGCCACGTGACGCGGCGCAGCCAATGGAGGAGGGGCCCCGCCCCGCCGTGGAGCGAGAGTTGCCGACTGAGGCCTCCGCCTCCTCCCTCCCTCTCCTTTGCCGCCGCCGCCGCTCCTGGGAGTCCGAGAAGGCGGGGTGGTTGGCTGGTTGGGAGGGGGGAGGGAAGAGGGGAGAAGCTTCCGCCGGGAGGGAGGCGAGGCAGGCCGGCTGGCCGGCCGGTGAAGTAGCAGCGGCAGCCCCGGGGAAGAAGAGGAAGGGGGAGCCACCGTCCCCGCCGTGGGAGGCTGAGACTCTCCGGCCTGGCGGGCCCCCAGCCGCCCACCCAGCCGGCCATGCCGAATAAAAACAAGAAGGAGAAAGTGAGCCAGGTCAGGCCTGAGGAGGAGGCGCGAGCTGGAGGAGGTCCTGGGAGAGGAGCAGGCCCCGGGGAGGGTGTCGCTGGCGGGGTGCAGGCAGGCCTGCGGGGGAAGCTGGAGTTTGGGAGGTGGAGGAGGGGGGAAAGGGGGTTATGGGGGTCCGGTGGGGGGTCGCTAGTACTGGCTGGGCTTCGGGGAGGGTGGTCTGAAAAGCCACACAAGGTGTACCTCCTGCTGCTTCTTCCTTGAAGATTTGTTAAAACACACGCGTCCCTGTGTACACACGTATACATAAGACACGCGCCTTCCATTATTATTAAGCGCGCCCAGCTTCATTATTTTGCGAGCAGGCTCCCACACGGATCTCGAAAAGGGTAACAAAAGGGCAAGAGGCACGAGTTTGTACTTTGGGGGATAAAGCGACAAAGAGTCTTGTGGCTTTTTTTTTTTTAAAGGACTAACAGGTTTATTTGTGGCGCGGGAGTTAAGTCTTTTAGTCGTTGTTGCAGCAGGCTTAGGGCAGCTCAGCACCCCTTGCTTTGAGGTTGGTTTCTGGAGATGTCGGGTGTTTCTTGCTAAAAAGTGGGTGGGTTTCTTTTGGAGGGGAGAGGGAAGTCTGTAATGCCAAAGGCTGGCATGGGTAAGGCCAGTGGGAAATACACAGCAGAGCTGGTATGGTGGAATCGGTGTTGTTTGTTTATTTATATTTTAATTGGGGCATGTCCTAGCAAACTTCCAGATATGCTTGTCAGCTTTTTGAATTTGGCTCTGTCATGTATTTGCAAAAAGAGGCAATTAAAACAAATGTTAAGGTGTAACATGTCATCCTCCTGCTTGGGTAGGGAAACATATTGGCATCTTGACACAGACCTGATTGCTTTGAAGTGAGTGATGTTTAGGCATAAATCTTAAGTAATGCTGCAGTCCTATCCACAGGTACTTGGGGGTAAGTGCTGCTACTTGATGAGATGTATTTTGAATAAGCATGGTGCTTGCCAGATGGAATGGTCCTCCCTGTGTGTGTGGTTCTGGAGGTGGGGAAACGATTGCACAAGCAAAAATCCTTGTACAGGGCTTCCATTGACTGGGCACATTAAGTAAAACCTGTCCTTTGTCTCCTAATTGACAGGGTAACTGAGGCAGAAACCTGGCCTCTTTCAGACATTCCAAGAAGTCTTGTTTTAGTGCTAAAACTGTGATAAAAGGCTCCTCTTCCACTTAACAGGACCCTGTAGTGTTGAATTCCATGCAACATCTGCACATCTGTTCAGAATTTGTGTGCTTATTGCACTCTGTCTTCTATCTTTTGTATCTCACTGTTTCCCAACAGACAAAAATGGCTGTAGCACAGGCCAAATACGGTAAATCCCGATAAATTTAGGGGAAGGACAAATCCAGGTGTTCTATGATGGCTGTTAACCTGGGTTCTGATTGTCAGGTGTGCTCTGAAGTGCTGGGGAGGGGAAAGTCTCAGGTCTGGTTTACACTTTAGTCCTTCTGTCATAAACATACAAAGTTATGGGAGTGAGCCTTGAACTTGCATTTCTTCTCTGTTGTACATAGTTTTCAGTTTGAACACATGGGGTCAAAGTTTAAAGTAGACCTCAGGATCATAGTACAGTGGTACCTCGGGTTAAGTACTTAATTCGTTCCGGAGGTCCGTTCTTAACCTGAAACTGTTCTTAACCTGAAGCACCACTTTAGCTAATGGGGCCTCCTGCTGCCGCCGTGCCGCCGCTGCGCGATTTCTGTTCTCATCCTGAAGCAAAGTTCTTAACCCGAGGTAATATATCTCTGTTAGCGGAGTCTGAAACCTGAAGCGTATGTAACCCGAGGTACCACTGTACTAAAGTTGATGTCATGGATCACCTGTTGAATCTTTGCAACTGTAGGATATATTCCCTGAGATTCTTCTGTACTAGCTGTGGCCATCCAGCCTCCTTATAATTCTCCAGGGTTTGAAATTGCTCAGACCCCTGTGTCTCTGTCCAGATTTCTAAGCTGTTCTTAAAAATTAGAAAGCAGTGGTTGATTGCCATAATACTTTCTGCAGCTTTATTGCCCATCCCTGTTCCATCTCCTTTCTGACAGCTTTCCTTGAAATTTCAAAACTATTGCACATTTCCTTTTACTTGCATTGGGGTAGTTGAGCTTGATTTGAAAACTATGCTGCTTGCTAAGAGAGAGTAAATGGAAACCCAACATCTTCTCTTTTATAGTAAGCATGTGTTGCCATTTATTTTATTTCATGGATTTTGTAACCGAAATTGTACTGTTTCTTTTTCTAAGTAGGGGAAACTTACATGTCTCTGTAAATTTCAGGAACCTCCGAAGGCAGGGAAAAGTGGGAAAAGTAGCAAAGATGTGCAAGATAATCTGGACATGGAGGTAAATGTTACAAATTTAAACGTTTTGCTTTCTTTCAGAAATGTTTACACTGATGTTTTATAAATTCCTTTGCTGATATTTGGCAGTGCTTTTCAGTCCCTCTTGTGATCACTAGCAACTTCTCAGTTAAAAACTAAAAAGTGAAGTTCCTTAGTGACCTTGTTTTGTGAGAAGCAGTAATGTGAAGTTCTCAAAATGTGATTAAAAATTGTTCCTCAGTGTTTTTCTTTGTAGTTAAGAAATTCAGTTTTGACCTGTATGCCACCTTTAAGAGTAAAACACTCTCAATGGGGCTTGTTCTCTTTACCATGAACTTCTGGGTAACTAGGCAAACTTCTGTTTGTTAGCTCTCCCTGCCCCCCAATCTGAAATACAGGAATAGAGCTGGTTTACCTTACAGGAATGTTGTAAGAAATATTGAGATAATACACTTCAGGTGCTTTGAACATTTAGGAAAATTGCGCTACAATGATTGGGGATCTATATTTTTGCCTTTTACAAGTATGGTGGTATACCAGTTTTTAATAGAGTAGACCCATTGAAATTAATTGGCATGACTAACGTAGGTCCATTAATTCCAGTGGAATTCTACCCTGAGTGGACGTTAGTTGGATACAATGCATAGACTCTTGGAAATGAATGTCTTATGAAAGACTGCCAAATGTACTGTACCTTCTACAGATTTGTTCTTAAGGCTGCAATCATGTACACATTTGCCTATACAAAAGTTCCATTGGGTCTTATTTTTTATGAAAGTACAGCTTTCTCATTTTATGTTTTAAAATGATTCGGTTTGGCATTTCTGTGTGCTGACAAATGCTGATTTCAGCACTTGGAATGTGTTACTATTGAGGCATTTTTAGGATGGGCATCTGTCATGGATGCTTTAGTTGAGATTCCTGCATTGCTGGGGGTTAGACTAGATGATCCTTGGGTTCCCTTCCAACTCTACAATTCTGTGATTCTGTAAAAAGGCATAGGGAAGTAATATGTCTGTTACTGTTAACACATTCTTTAATGCTTTTGTCAAATCTTTAGCTGAACTACTTAAGCAATGTTTTTAAGCATGATAGAAATAGAAATACTTTATTGTCACTGTGCCACTTGTTTACAGTGAAATTAAACAAGCCCCCCCCCCCCATCTCTCTGTCCTTTTAAAAGTTTCCAAAGTGTGTCAAAAGTGTTTGCCCTGTTACTGCAGCCGGATAGTACTCAAAGGGGTTTGATGTAATAGTATACACCTAGCCTCATTGTATTTCCTGTATGCTGGTGGTGCAGCATGGGTGGGGCCCTGTTGCACCTAATTTTCAACATGACTTGCTAGTGCTGCATGCAAGCAGACTTGCTGTTTCCCAGAGAAGAATCAAATCAGTGGGACAGGATAGATACTGTGCCTGTGACTTGGGGCTAGAATACTTGGCTGTTTCTGCCCACTTCCTCCAATGCATGGGGAGACTAGCTTCTGCTGTGCATGTTGGAAGAAGAGGGTGATTTCTGTGTCAGCTAGACATGTGTTCATATGATCCCTTGTGGCTCCCAGAGGAAAATCTGAGAGGAAGATCTGCTTCCCTCTTTATTTCACCAAAAATTATATGCCAGTTGATAATAAGGAAACCTCTTTGCACAAATATAAAATAAAACATTAAAAACATTTGAAAGATTATTAAAACCATAATGGAAAAAGGGATAAAACACATACCATTTCCACAGATTGAAGCGGCGGAGTGATTCTGCAAGTAAACTGGTGCTAAGCAGCTAATGCTTTATATACTAACACCTTGCGTTTGGCCCAGCAGCAAATGGGCAACCAGTGCAGATCTCTTTAAGCAGAGGTGTTTCTCATCTAGACAGCTTCTCATTCCTGTCAGCAGCTGGGCTGAAGCACTTTGCACAGTTTCTGGCTCAGGCACAAGGGAAGCCCCACATAGAGTATGCATTGCAGTAATCCAGTCTTGAGAAGTTACCAATGCCTAAATTACTGCGGCCAAGCTCTTCTGGTCCAGAAATGAACGTATCTGTCGCATCAGTGACAGCTGGTATAAGATTTGCGAAGAGAAGGAGCTGTAGAGACAACCTATGTTGCTGGGGAAAGGAGGATGGAGAGAGAATGGAGAATTGACAGCGATGTGGCTGAACATATGGGCCACATTTGCACAATCAGCCAGGATACGCATGAGCGGTATGCACCCACACATCCTCGCTTTGCTGCTGCTTTAGTCCTCACTTTGTGTGGGTGGTGAAGCGACCCAGGAAATGAAGTTAGCCATGGTTTAAACTTGACTTCTGAATCCTGTCTCATTTTTTATTTATTTTATTTTTACCGTTCACACAAAGGGAGAATCAATGAATTGTAAATAGGTGTACCGTATTAGTCACACCACAAAGGCTCTTTGGGCACTTGTGAGCAGGGTCTGCGCACAGAAGGCTACTTAATAGAATCATAGAATCAAGGAGTGTGGTGGAGTCTCCTTCTTTGGAGGTCTTTAAGCAGAGGCTTGACAACCATATGTCAGGAGTGCTCTGATGGTGTTTCCTGCTTGGCAGGGGGTTGGACTCGATGGCCCTTGTGGTCTCTTCCAACTCTATGATTCTATGATTCTAATGTGGTGGAAAAGGAGCTGTCTGCATGTGCATACAGCTTGTACATATCCTGACTTAGCAAGCCAGGATTTGATCATGCAAACAAAGCCATGGGGTGGCTAGCACCCACAGCAGATAATCTTCCGTTGCTAAAACCACAAGGACTGTAACATGCAAGTGTTTCTGCACTTAAATTGTTACTGGCAGAATAATTGTGCATATTGGAATGTAAGACGATAGTGCAGGTACAATTAAATATTCCATTTTTAAAAAATTGTCTGAATGCATATTAATCTGTTTTGTGTACATGTTCGTAAAAAGAAATTAATTATCAGCATACTGGGAACCATTTTAGTCTCCAGTATGAAATTGTGTCTCGTTATATGAAAATATATAGTGAGTGCATATTCTGAAGTGCCATTAATGGCTAAAGGTGTGATGCAAGAAAAGCGCAAAAATTCCTTGCTAAATGAATGTTCTGTGTGTTATACAATGCAGAGCTCTACCAGACTCTCCTGGCGCCATTTCTGATGGCTAGGGAACAAAGGGATACACAGAAACCATACACTTGGATGCTTCCCAGAAAATAGAATCCGCACTACAATCACATATGCTTACACGACGAAGCACAAGTAAATGGGCCAAAGGCTCAGTATGGAAGTTGGCTTCACTTAGCCTTCTTAACAGCAGCTATATATTAGCTAGGTGGTAAATCTTATATCCATTCAACTGGTTGTAATGTCTGTGGCGTGCAAAAATCAAAGCTTATTTCAAAAGCAGAAATTGGTTTGACGCTTTCCCATGGCCCAATATTCCCTGGCTTAACCTCTCCACCTTTCTCTTCCCCTGTATCTGTCTTGAGTACTTTGGGCTAATTTTACGTATAATCTTAAGCCTCTCTTTCTGGAAATGTACTAGCATATGTTGTTTTGTTTCAAGTGCTTGTGAAAAATGCCAGATTGTGAAGACTAGAGAATGCCCTCTATTCAAAGAACAAGGAGAACACAAGTGGCAGCATCCCACAAATATTTTATTTATAGACATCTATATAAATCTTATAATTTTATTTGAATTCATGGTGGTGCTTACTTTTATGTTATCTTCTCTGTAGATCTGAAAGCACTAGTAAAATGGGTAACATATTTCAAACATCTCATGCAACTTCTCTGAAGTCCAATTAAAAATGAATTCATGGCCAGGGTTGCAGCTGAACTTTTATATTCTGTTAGGCTGGAACTACATAAAGCGGGAGCTGCTTGGCTGATTCCAAAAGTAGAATATATATAAAAAGTGTGGTGTCGTTACACTGTTGAGTTTTTCTGACACCACAAGCAGCAACTAAGTAGAGCAGGGTGGGAAACGCAGCAGTCTACTGTTGTTTTGTGGTACTGGACTTTACCATCTAGGAGGAGAGGAGGCGATGGAAAGCCGCAGTTTGTTGGTGCAGCAGCTATATCTGTTTCTGACCTCATCTTTTTTCAAGTACTGATGGTCACGATTGCATCATATCAGATGTAATTAGTTTAGAGTTGTCATTAAGTAGCCTTCTGTGCGCAGACCCTGCTCACAAGTGCCCAAAGAGCCTTTGTGGTGTGACTAATACGGTACACCTATTTACAATTCATTGAATATCCTCATTAAAAAGACACCAAGTTCCATGGATTCCCCCCCCCCTTCCTTGCCTGAGGGCAAAGTATTAACTTGCATATTCCTTTGGGTCTACAGTACTGACAATATTAATTATGAGGGGGTGTGACAGCAGACCACTGTAGAAGGTAAAGTACACTAGTCATGAGAAAGAAAGTGTTTATTGGAAGAAAATGCAAACATAGTTCAGAGAGTGCATCCATAGTCCACTCTCTCCTGAGGTTAAAGCAACTTTTTCTTCTTTAGGAAATAGAGAAGTTCCATACTGTTCCCTTTGGGGTGGGCAGGAGCAGCAATGGGGGAAGAGTCTACTGATGCAACTCTACTTGCTGTTAAGCCCCAACCCGTAAGCTTTTATTCAAAGAAAAATGCTAGTAGGCATTGATTTTCAGTTATACACAGGGTACTTTGATGAGCGGTTCTCCCTCTTTAAAATGAAGGTGACAGCAAAGAGTGTTAAAAATAGATGCAAGCTTGTTGTAAACAAAGTACTGCTTTTTGGAATCTGAAATGCTATGTGTACTTTACCTAATACCATAATGCAGGTACAAAGTAAGTTCTCAATTCTAATTTAAAGGTTCAGGAAAGTCAGCGAACTAACCTCTTAACAGCTGCTCTTCAAGCGTAGTTCTTTCTTCAAAGTCCATGGATCATAGACTTGCTGAACCTCATGGGTATTAAAGAGACATATTTAGACACTTTGCCTCCCTATCCTTTTGGAATGTGTCTAGCAGCATGCAACATTAAACAAAGTCATTAATCATAGAATTGTAGAGTTGGAGGGGACCCCGAGGGTCATTTAGTCCAACGCCCTGCAATGCAGGAATCTCAACTAGATCATACATGACAGATGGCATCCCACCTCTGCTTAAAAACTTCCAAGGAATGAGAGCCACCACCTCTCATAGGAGTCTGTTCTACTGTCAAACCGCTCTTACGGTCAGAAAGTTCTTCCTAATGTTTAATTGGATTCTTTGAATCCATTGGTTTGGGTCCTATCCTCGAGAGCAGGAGAAACTCCATGTGAGAGGCATTTAGATATTTGAAGATGACTATCATTTCTCCTCTCAGTTTCCTATTTTCCAGGCTAAACATACCCAATTCCCTCATAAGGCTTGGTTTCCGGACCCTTGATCATCTTGGTTGCCCTCCTCTGCACATGTTCCAGCTTGTCAATAGCCTCCTTAAATTGAGGTGCCCTGAACTGGACACAGTACTCCAGATGTGTCCTGACCAAGGCAGAATAGCATGGTACTATTACTTCTCTTGACCTGGACACTATACTTCTGTTGATGCAGCCTAGAATACTGTTAACTTTTTTTACTGCTGCATCACACTCATTTTAAGCTTGTGGTCCATCAAGACCCCTAGATCCTTTTCATATGTACTGCTGGCAATCCAGGTGTCCAATCAGATGTGCACTGTGGTTTATTTTTATGCTTTTGTGAAATAGACACACCAAGGGCCAAAAATAGAGGCTTCATAAAGCTTGCCTAAAGTAAAGAACATTGGTATTTTCTCAAAGATGCTTCCTTTCTGGATCATGTACTGGGTGTAGCAAATCTTACAGCACTTGTTACCTTTTTGAGACTGTCTCTTGGCATTATGGACTTGTCCCCTTTAAGGTTTTCTAAAATAGGTTTAAATATGTGGTGATAGCAAAAAAAGAAAACCCCTTCAGAGTTAGTGCTAATGGCATTAGAAGTGAAAACTATTGTTGACTGCTTTTATATTGTTTGACTGCTTCTGTTTAAGAAGTCTTAATTATTCTCTATATACAGGTTGCAAGCAAAAAATCCAGCAGCACCGTTGTACCTGCAACACAGATAGCTAAAATCAAAACACCTCCTGTACAACCTGTAGTGAAGAAAGAAAAACGGCAGAGTTCCTCAAGATTTAATCTTGCCAATAACAGAGAACTCCAGAAGCTGCTAGCTTTAAAAGGTATTTACTATCTATCTTTCAATGATCCTTGTCGTAGAAGCAAGTTGGTAATGTAAGAGTGAGCAAATTTCTGCAACTGCAGACTTCAATTTGGAGGGCTCAATTAGGCATGCACAGCAGAGGTTCTGACCTTTTCCCCTCAAAGATTGAGTCTTCAGAGCACTTCTCGAACTCGCCTGGTTTCCAAAGTGACTTGTCAAGCTGTGCATAAACTGTTGTTGAGAGAAGGTGGGGAGAAAAAGCTAGTGACCTTGTTGCGCATCCAGCTCACCAGATGGCCTATAGGATTGTAGCCGTGGGGCGCGAGCAGCAGATTACATTCCAAAATGCATGCGATAACATTGTGCATTGGTGACGTCGGGGCAAAAATTAGCTAAGAACCTATTGGGCTCTTACTCAGCAAGCATCTACTGTAGAGCCAACACGAGCTTTGGTTTATTGTGGGGCCCTGGGCCATTTCAGAAAGCAAAGCAAATGGTCTTCTACTGTAGATGCTGGCAGTGAACTGGAGATCAGATGAAATTCACACTGTTGGCTATGAGTGCATGCCATTCCATAGGTGATGGTGGCAAATTTCCAGCTTTTAAAGAGCCTTGGCATTCATATTTCCCAGTTCATGAGCAGCGTCCAATATGGCTTTTAGCGCTTCAACCTCTGACATACCACTTTTGGCCCACACTATTTACAAAGCTTACAATTATTCTGCCTGGGCATATTGGCACAATCAAAGGTTATCAAATTCACACCAGTTGAACTGCCAAGGTTTTGCCCTGTAGGTCTTGATGACGCTCGAGGTCCCTTCCAACTCTTCAATTCTATGATTCTGTGATTGTGGTTTTGTGAGATGCTGTAATATAAAAACTTGCCCTGCCAACACAGAACTGCAGTTTTCAGTTTTCCTTGGGAAGAGGGATTAATCCTTAAGTGAGTTTTGTAGATGATGCAGATTCAGTTGTGGGTATTTCTAAAGTGTGGGTCACATACAAAGGGAGCAGGTTTGCGTATTCTTTCTTTGGCATGAATCCATCACCTGCCTTGGTAGCTATTGCTGACCTGGATTTGAAACCACAGTTTGAAGCTGGTTTTAAATCCTAATTGAGAGAGAGCACTAGTCATTAGTGAGGGTGGTAAATGCAAATACTGGTGTAACATTAACTACAGTGAGGTTTAGTTAGGCTGTTCCTCCAAGAGGAGAGCATGTGATCCTGTGGCCTTGTGTAAAAAGCTTTGCTCCCATTTAGAAATACTGGCCTTTAAATATGGCACTTCATTTGATTTCGTGTTTTTAATATTCTGTTTGGAGCCATTCAGAGTGGCTGGGGAAACCCGGCCAGATGGATGGGGTATAAATAATAAATTATTATTATTATTATTATTATTATTATTAGACTTGAATTCAAGTATTGGTATATGTCTGTGTACTGAATTTCAAAAAGTATCTCACAAGCATATAAATAACTAAAGCAAAGTGGCTGGATGTATCTATGCAGTTCTATGCAATTGTGTGCCTTCTCTTTCATCTGTGGTAAATGGAGGTACATTTGAAACATGCAAGTAGTATTTGAAGTGTTAGAAAGCTTAAATGTTAGGTGCAAGTTCTTCTTTATCCTGTATGATGACCAGTCAGTAACCTCACATTCCAATAATATTCCTCCTTCCTATACACTCTATTGCTGTTTGCTTACTGCAACATCCTCTGGCTGTTAATGTGATGTTCCTTATAACTTAAAAAATAGGACGTTCTGCAGAACATCAAGTATTGTATATAACTTTATTCTAAATATGTTAAAATTGGAAATTAGTTGTGTAATCTTATGTTTTTGTCATTTTGCTAATAGAATTTGGATCTCTTTATACGGAGTATAGACAATGGTTTTGAGGAAGTTCTTCAAACCATAATCCAAATACTTTTCTGTTGTTAACTAGTGCTGAAGCAAAGTAATGGGGTTGGATTCTGAGAATCACAGGTGAAAGGATGGTTGTGGGAGGGGACTTACCAATTCCCTGCTCCCTACGAAAAAACCTCTGGAGTGTCAGGGGTCCACCCTGGACAACATGGTATGTAACATGGAGGAGAACTTGCCAAAATGATTCAGAGGCATCTTAAGGTTTATTCAGGGCTGGGGAGTCTAGGACACCTCCCCCCCCCCGCCACCTTCAGACTCTGCCTAGGTTTCACCCTGACGAGAGAAGCTCTGCACCCTCAAGTGCTTTTGCCTGGCTGGAACTGTCCTTGAACTATGGTAATGCTACTTGTTCACCTGAATGGGCAGTGAAGGTTTGTGTGAGAGAGAAAACCTTTAGACTTTTACATGACTGGAATGTAGCGTATTATGCAAAGGTAAGAGTCACTTCCATTGTTTTGCCCATTCTGACCCTGCCCATTTTTGCTTCTGGTTTTATCAAATCGCTGGCATGTGGTTATTAGAAAGTTGCCCATGAGAGAAAGTGGCCTTCAGACTGAAAACAGTTCCCCACCCCTGGGTTAATCAGCCTTAAGGTGTCTTGAAACAGACATTTTAATGTTAATTACCTAGCTCTGAAACAGCTGGGATTAAATGCAAATTTGGTGAAAATTATCTAAAACATGTGAGTTTTGCTTTGTTTTGTTTTTTATTCTAAGCACTTGAGCTCATTGGATTTCGTCTTGGACATAATCCAGTGAGCTGAAACATTGCTTGTACCACATCAGTACTTAACTACGCATTGCATTATCCCTCCTGCAGATACTACATTGCGTTCCTCTTTATGGTATGACTGGGAAGTCTGAGGGTGAAGTCTGAGCCACACATAAGCTGTTGCTGGTTCCTTACTTGTGTATGACTAGCAGAAAGTATGTGGCGCTGCCCAGGAATTTGCAAAAACTGCTGAGATTTTTAAATGGATAATGCAACTTCCTAGTTTCTATGGCTGTGTCCACGAGCACTCAGCCCCACCCAGGGAGCACCTGCCCCTGCGCAGAATCAGTGCAGGGGGTTGGGCTAATGTTAAACTGGTTTTGTTTAACCCCATACTGTCAGGAAGATGGGTGGGAAGGAGACATTGTGTCTCCTTTCTCGCCCTCCCAGCTGCACTGCAGAGAAACAAGTGTTCTGCTGGAAACATTCTGGCAAAGCAGACCCCATGCACCCTTGGCAGTCAGTTCCTGCACTGCTGATGTGCTGGGCCTGCTTATCATCTCCCTCCATAAACAAGAGTGAGAGACTGACTCCAGACACTGGCCCAATATGTGAGCATTTCTTCTCTGCTCGTCTAGCAGATTTTACCAAGTGATTTTTAGTTCATTTTAATTAAGCACTTCAGGGTAACCAATTGGTGCCTTTGGTGGCTGCCCTTCATGACATTAGAACAGTTAAAAGGAGAAACTTTAGTGTCTTGGTGTTGCTTGATTTTTAAACTACTACTTCATAGCTGTAAATATTAGAAAATGAGAGTATGTAACATCTCATGTGTATAGCATTTGGTCCCAATGTTTAACCTGGTTTCATAGGAAGAGTGGAGCACTTGCAGTCTCCATCAATGTCAAGGATACTACAAATATCTTCAAAACTTGTATACAGTCCTTCAAAATTGAGAAATAGGCTTGTTCTCTTTCCTGCATAAAAACTACCGGTAATAATTTCCCAGACCAAGCAAGAATATTTGTGGAGTATTCACAACTGAATTACTCACATTACTAGTAATATTTGCATACAAAGAAAGAAAGAAAGAAAGAAAGAAAGAAAGAAAGAAAGAAAAACTTTGCAGTGCTGCTTTTGCAAAAATCCTGGAGTTGGGTCTCTAGTACTTCTATTTTACTTATGAGGGGCCAAGGAAAAGAATTAAATTTACCTAGGCTGCACAATTTCTGGTAGCACTGGGATTTGAATGCTGGTATCTGAATGAATTAGGGAGGTTTTTAATGTTGGGGGTATTTGTGTTTTAATATTTTGTTGGAAGCTGCCCCTAGTGGCTGGGGCAATCCACTTAGATGGGAGGCATAAATAAATAAATAAATAAATAAATAAATAAATAAATAAATAGGATTATTAAAAAAAACTTTTTAGAGTCAGGCATTGTTTTATGTACACAGATTGGCAACATTCATCCAGAATTTCAGGCAAATATTTAGTTGTGCTTTATTTATGTTGTAAAAAAATTTTTACACTGCTTGATTGTAAAAAAACTTCAAAGCAGTTTACAAAGCATTAAAATAAGGAAATCATGAAAAATTCACAACCATACTTTAAAACATGCAGAAGTTAAAATACTAAAATAGATTAAAATTACAGTATTTTTTGTACCATAACACTCACTTTTTTCCTCCTAAAAAGTAAGGGGAAATGTCTATGCGTGTTATGGAGGGAATGCCTACGGGTGGCATGCCTACGGATTTTCCTCCTCTAAAAACTACGTGCGTGTTATGGTCAGGCGCATGTTATAGAGCAAAAAATACGGTACTTCTACTTTCTGGATAGGCTTGACTAAACAAAAATGTTGTGGGTTGAACCCAAAACCTTCTGCATACAAAACACTGAGCTATGCCAAACTGTACCAGTCACCCAGTAGCACCATATAATTTATTGACAACCATAGACCACACCTTTGCACATTAGCACAATTTTGAAAAAAGTACTGTATAAAGCTTTATTTCTGTCCACTGTACTCCAGCTGTAGAAAATGGTAGTAATAGAAGTAAATAATATATTAAAGACTTAAACTGGGTCTAAGGCCTCTTAACCTATGCCTGCTTGTACAGGAATCAGCCCTATGGAACTCAGTCAGTGTTAATTCTTAGTAGACACACATAGGATTGCACTGAAAAGAGCTTTTCCTAAGTTCTTACCCTGGGAAGCAACCCCACAAAGTACTACACCAAGCCAGGTTGTGAAATAACATACCAGAACTACCATTAAAGGTAAAGGTACCCCTGCCCGTACGGGCCAGTCTTGACAGACTCTAGGGTTGTGCGCTCATCTCACTCAAAGAGGCCAAGGGCCAGCGCTGTCCGAAGACACTTCCGGGTCACGTGGCCAGCGTGACATCGCTGCTCTGGTGAGCCAGAGCTGCACACGGAAACGCCGTTTACCTTCCCGCTAGTAAGCGGTCCCTATTTATCTACTTGCACCCGGGGGTGCTTTCGAACTGCTAGGTTGGCAGGCGCTGGGACCGAACAGCGGGAGCGCACCCCGCCGCGGGGATCCGAACCGCCGACCTTTCGATCGGCAAGCCCTAGGCACTGAGGCTTTAACCCACAGTGCCACCCGCGTCCAGAACTACCATTACTTGTCTGCAATTTTCCAACTTGAATAAAGGTCTTGTGAGTAACTCTTACATTGTCAGAGCTGCTTCTTTAATTTAAAGGAAATCTGATATTTAGAGGAGGACTCAACTTTTAGTAGATATAATCTTCTATGTAGTCAAAAGGCTTTACAATGTCTGTCTTGCACTTTTTAAAGTTCAGCTCACTATTATTTTGATAGTTTGTATTGATTGCCCTTTTTGAATTCAGGACTTGGAAAATGGATACATCTTTCATAGAGATCTTTGTCAAGGTAGGCATCCACTAACAAGCTGCCAGTTGTGTCTCATGGGCATAAGAGCTTCTGTTGATAATGGCCTTTATTTTAGCCTTTGCAAGCGTATGTTCAGCATAGAGCAGACTTCTGTGGTGTTTTTTTAATAGAATAGATGCATGTGACATGCGACTGACTGACTGCTTAACTCCTTTTTGCTAGAGGGTCTGCAGTGCATGCTTATCTGCCGTCTCTTGAGTTCAGTCAAAAGAATTTTTGGAGAGAGGTGACAACAAAATGGATTTGTATTTCCATAGTGGAGTATATTGATAAAGCTATCAGTGTGCATGAGGCTTTGAGGTTTCTAAAGTAACAAACGGAATGCTAATATCTGGGACGAAATCTAAAACCGGAACTATGTTCCATGAAACTTACAATTTGAAACTAAAATTCTTCAGCATTTGGAGTGGGTTTTGTCAGTCCCCCCCCCCTTTTAAATCCAGCTAGCTGTATAATTGCATGACTTTGAAGACTGCTGATATTCTGGCAGTTTCTGCTTAGTTTTTCTTTAAAACCTGCAGGCAATGTGCATCTTCCTTAAATGTCAGAAATGGTTTATACACTTCGGAATTCTGGAAGATGTACTGAAATTTAGTTTGAAAGATGGCTTCCTGGAAAGAATCTTCACCTTGCCATGGTTTCCTTCTCTTTCAAATAAGAACACAGAACAAAGTTTGAGTGAAATTGTTGTGCCTTGCTGTCATTCCAGCAAACCTATTTCCTGGTTCTTATGTTACGTTAAACCATAGTTTAAACTATGGTTTAACATGAATGTTCAGTGTGTTGGTGCACACTTGTGAAAAGCTTTTACTTCACTCCTCCCCTGCCATACTTATGAAAACAAGCCAGAGTCTGACTTGTCCTAACTCCAAGCTCAGTCTCATGGCTTCTTTCTCTCTACTATCCAATGCATATTAAACAGAGGGAATAAATTAAACTGTATCGGTATTCCAAGACAATTTTTTCAAGGTTTTGTATGTGAGTTCTGATTAAAAGGTTTGTATGCAGCACTCTTTTGAGTGTACTAGCATGAGCCTTTTTGCATGCATTTGAATATTGTGACCCAGTTTTGTAAGTCGCATCCAATCCTATGCAACTTTTCAAGCCCGTGCTTGAACTTTTAATGGACTGGAGTTGAGGGAGACAGGAAATCGTAGGACCAATATGGACTATGTCATTCTTCTGGGATGGGCCAGATAAATCCCCAGTGCCTTTATTTTAGTCAAAGTATTTCTAACTCACCTTTCTGCCCCATAGGGACTCCCAAGGCAGCTAACATAACAAAACTTGGAAACATACTTTTAAAAACGTTTTGATAAGATTTGTATATAAGAAAACCAAGGGGGATAGCCATTCTACTACCTGACAGACCAAAGGCACGCTGAAATAATGCAGTATTTGCTTGACATTTTAAACACTTAGATTAAGAGGGCCAGTGAAACCATAACTGATAACACACTCTCTGCCATCTGTACCCATGCTTGAAGCAAAGCCTCCTCATGACTACTTAAGCAGGAAGAATTGTGTATGTGAATACTATCCTTTAAGTGTACTTTTAGTATGTATGCATTTCTAGTGAGAATGAAGTGTCTGAGCACAGAACCTTTCCACATCTCTCTTTAGAAAGTTCCCTGCATTCCAAGACCTAGTTTTCATGCTTTGCATTCGGTGCAGCTAGCTGTTTGGCTGCAGCGCCCTTAATTTTCAACCGTACTAATCTGACAAATTTTCATGCTTCAAAAAGTGATGCTGCTCATGCACGTTTACTTAGCAGTAAGCCCACTGTGTTCAGTGGGGCTTACTCGCAGGAAAATGTGTGCAGGTCATTAAGAGAACAAAGGAGAGGGGGCTCTGTGCCAGATGCCAAAACGTGGTGCCTGTCCTTCAACTGAGATAGACAAAGGCGGAATTTAGAGCAAAGTTTGCTGTGATGTGAGCTAGAAGCAAATGCAGCAAGCGGAGGGTCAGCGAGCAGTGTTTGATTTCTGTTTGAATCCAAGGCTGTGGCTAGGGGAGAAGCAAGACTCTTTTGAGGTGTTGATGCTGTGGACCCCTCCTCCATTGTACGCTTAGGTTGCATATGTGTGTAAATAAACTATATATCATTAAGACACCACAGTCTGCTGTGCCTCATTCTGAAAGGAAACATGAACCCTGGATAAGTGCATGGAACCCCTGGAATCTTGCATCACTCAGAGATTGGGCTGGATTGCAACAACATGAATGTGCTGATGTAATAATCATAATCATAATAATTTATTTATTTCTGCCCCGCCCATCTGGCTGGGTTTCCCCAGCCACTCCGGGCAGCTCCCAACAGAATACTAAAAACACGATAAAAGATAAAACAGGGCTGCTTTCAGATGTCTTCTAAAAGTCAGGTTGTTGTTTATTTCCTTGACATCTGGTAGGAGGGTGTTCCACAGGGTGTGTGCCACTACCAAGAAGGCCCTCTGCCTGGTTCCCTCTGATGTGGGAATCACTGGTGCATTCCACTCCTGGCATGGCAGGAAGGAAATAAGCCATAGACTGGCTTGCTATGTGCAAGGCATGTAACAACAAACCAGTCTGGGTAGAAACAAAGTGCCTGCAAATTCAGTACCATACATTCCCCAAGGTGCACACTGTGACCACCACCTTCTTGAGCCCTAAGGAGACAGAAAAAAAGTTTGTTTTCCCACAAACACACTAGGCTAGTACACCCAAAGCTAATGCTTTCCCTGAGCGGTCTAGACAGGCTATAGACTGGGATATAATGTGTCAGTGCACTGTCATCTGTTGAAAGAAGAAAGCCATTCCTAAAGTGTATCGCACTTTATTGATTTCTCAGTAAGCTGTGTATAGGATTGCAGCTGCAGTGCAAATGTAGTCTCTCTTGAACAGCCATCAAAAGTCATGTAGATGTACGTATATATAACTGAAAAAGCTTACATACCATAAGTACAAAAAATCTAAGCAGTTGGGATATTTCCTTACCCCTGTCTCTGGTGGCAAAATGGGGGTTTATACTTGGAATTTCTCATTTTTATAAACTGGCAAGATTGTCCTAACAAACCAGGAGAAGCACTTTCCCTCTTTCTATAGCCTGCAAAGTTCATTTAAAGAAAAAGTCATGGATTTCAACCTGTGTGCTCCCCTGAAGTATTTATTATAACTTGGGTTTCTGTGACCTCTTCCTGAACTTCATCTCTATTCAGTCTTTAACTTGCAAGCAATAATTTGATAATTAGTTGCTTCCTTTCTTTGACCTAATTGAACATCTTTACCAGCACACTTAATTTCTGTTTACATAAGCTGCTCATTATGCAAGGGCTTGCCCCATTGCTAGGCCAAATTTCTGCACATTGACCCAACACTTGGACATTGTCTTAATAGCTCTTCAGGCCAATTGTTAACCATGCTTTTGTCCTTAGGGGGTGTGGAGCTATTTTAATAATCATTCCCTGTCCTAAGAAAACAGTTTTTTAAGAAGATTTTTGTTCAACTCCTATTCTTCTGAGTTTTCTAGGCTTCCTGCGGGAGTCAAGAATGTATGTGCTCCACACAAATCAAAGCAGGAAAGAGGAATGCATGTGGCCCAGGCAGTCAAATTCTGAGTCAAGACCCTGTGCAAATTATGCAAATTGAGGAAATGTTCGTTGCATTATTGTGGCTTTGATCACAGAGAGAGGCAAGAAGGTCTGTAGAGTAGCACAACCAGCCCATTAGAAATCCTATTCACCTGCTCATTGCCTTCTGAAATCTTAGCAGGTGGCTTGCCCGCAATTTCAAGTATTCCTTCATTTCCATATGGTCTAGAATCTGTGGCCTTTTAAATGTGGTGGGGTTGTTTTTGTTTGTTACTATGTGATGCATTTTTGTGTTTTATATTGTAAATCATCCTGTGATCCTTGGGTGAAGGACAGTATAGAAATCAAATAAATAAATATAAATAAAAAAATTTTTAACGAGAGCTACGATTCTAAATGAGCTAAATTCTGTGCTCTTCTAGAATTGTGCCCCATACATTGCACTTGCAAAGTTTGCGTGAAGCTGTACCTAACATTCAAGTATACATTTTGGTTTCAGTGAAATTACCAAAATTGCCAAGCCGTTGTAATAACTTCAGTAATTCTTTCAAGACAATAATGCCCACTCACATCACAAAGAACTCATAACCCACCTACTTTCAGCAGCCAGAAACATCATAACCAGACACTGGAGAGACCTGTCAGGAGTAAGCATGGACCAATGGTACCAAGTAGTATGGGAAACACCCTTACTAGAAAAATTAACCAATAAACTGAAACTAACACGGGGACAAATAGAAGAAGATGCCTTCACCCTGGTATGGCTCCCCTTTATCACATACACAGCCCAACAAAACAACAACAAGAATCCACCAGTGGCATATGAATCAATACAATATGTCTAACCTGACCCAAAACATCCACCCACCCCACCCACACATGAAAACAAAGTTCACCAGAGCCAATCACAAACAAGCAACCACACCCTAGACCAGTGGTGTCCAAACTTTTTTCAAAGAGGGCCTGATTGGATGAAGTGAAGGGCCGTAAGGGCCAACCAAAGTTGTTAACCCTTTTTTAGGATTGAAGTTGTTGAGGGTTTTTAGGATTTTACCCCAGGAAATAAACTGCCACAGGGCCCAGATTAAACCGACCAGCGGGCCAGATTGGGCCCCCAAAAAGGACTTTGGATATGCCTGCCCTAGACCAACCCCAACCTCTCTCACCAGCTAAGGAACACGAGCGAGTAGCAAAGAGAACCTGCACAAACGATGCTGACACAAAACCCCACACATTAAGTAAAATTTAAAACATCACCACTCGACCCCACCCCCATCCACCATGGTCCCCTCCACCTCTCCTCCCTTTTTTTCCTAATGTAACACTAATGTCTGAACAAATGAAACTGACCTGTAGAAAATGTAACTTGAAAAAAGAGACATTGCACATACTTTTGTAAAACAAGAAGCCTTTGATAAAAAAATACCAAAGAAAAACTTAAGTAATTTTAAATCAGGAGTGCAAATAAAAATGTTTTGTGTGGATTTGCTGTATTTTATTTTTATCCGCTGCCAAGTTTGTGTGTGTGTGTGTGTGAGAGAGAGAGAGAGAGAGAGAGAGAAAGAGAAAGAGAGAGAAAGAGAAAGAGAGAGAGAGAGAAATTGTAAATTTCTTCGGGTGGTTGGCAAATAGGTGTTACATAAATCCAATAAATTAAATAAATAACAACAAATATAAGCAGTATATTTCTTCTCTGCTCTTGCAGTCTTTAGCACAGGGGTTCCCAAATTTGGGTCTCCAGCTGTTTTTGGACCACAACTCCCATCCTCCCTAGCTAGCAGGACTAGTGGTCAGGGGTGATGGGAACCGTAGTCCAAAAGTTTGGGAACCCCTGCTTTAGGGAAAGGATGGTAAAAGGCTAGGCACAAATCTGGTGTGGCCCTTGAAATGTTGATTCGGGAGCCTAGAAATAAGAAATACATTTTCTACCTTATTTTCTACCTTATTTCTACCATAGGCCTCTCAGTCTGAAAACAAGCAGCCGTCAACCTTTTCTGTAGGTTCATATCCTTTCGGATATACATCTAGACTGAAACTCCATATGGTTCAAATTTTTAAAAGGGAGTTTTACCAAATGTGGCTTTATTATTGTAACCTGTGGCATTTTATCAGTTTTATTGGACCTTTGTATGTTTCTGGTAAGGTGTAGTACTTGGTTTTTAAAAGGTTTTTATAGAGTGCTACTGATTTCGATTGTTTTGATTAGGTTGCATATATTTATTTGTATTGGGAATAATGATGGATGGCTATCCCTGTGGATTTTTGTAACTGAAATTGCTTGATATTAATATTTAGTCGTGTCCTATGAGCTCAAGAGTTGGACCTCAATAGTGCAATAAATGGCTCTGCTTTGTGGATTATTTTAAGATGCTAAATAACTGTCAAACACTCATTCTTACAGATAACCAGATACGGTGTTTTTTATACAAATAAAGTTACATCTGCCACATTCCCCACCCCCCAGGCATTTCTGGATTTTTTCAAGCCCTCTCTACTTCTATTTCTTTTTTGCAGCCATAACTTTTGCAGTTAATCTCATTATTCTGAAATGCTGCTTTTCTTACTCGGATTGTTTATAACAACCATCCAAACATGTTACGGTTGATACCTGCTCATCTTGTCACATATGCGTCAGTTCCTGTTTCCCACTATACAGTTCTTTGATTTAAGAAGGTTTTGGAAGTTGTTTTCCAATTGTAAACTTGGAACACTTGAAAAAAGAACAGGCTTCACAGGGCTGTAAAAAAACCCACAGTATAGTTATTTAAGCTATTTTTAGAATCAGGACTTCTAGATCTGCACATAGAGCTGACTAATTTTCTCATGGGTCTTAATAAAATAAGCGAATCTGGCCATCTTTGAGTTTTTGAACTAGGAAAATATCGTTAGGAATATGAATCTTAAGTATGGGACTAACCTTATATAACTTGGAAGGAAAGAAGGAAAAAAATCCAGCCTCTGACATCAAAGCCCCCACTTTCTAGAAAATGGCAGTTCAATAAATATGAAAGTAGTTGGTACACAGAGGTCAGAAATGATCTGTTAAACAACAAGTAATATTCAGCTTAAAGAGGTAAAATGCCCCACTTTGAGAACAGTTTTCAGATTTCCTTAGGCCATGGGTGAGGGACCTCTAACCAAAGGACAGTCTTGGCTCACCAAGGGGTCCTGCTTGGCCCTCTACCATTTCCCAAAAACTCTAGCCACCTACCAACCAGCTGGTGTCACTTTCATGGGCAGGTGACACCAGCTGATGGATGGCACGGGGTTCAGTTCTATATTGGCTGCATGTACCAGTTCTCAAAGCTACCAGCATGAGTTTGACCAAACTGCGGGAGGCAGTGGAAGACAGGAGTGCCTGGCATGCTCTGGTCCATGGGGTCACGAAGAGTCGGACACAACTAAACGACTATAAACAACAGCAACCAGTTCCTCAGAGGAAACTGGCGCGCACACAATCAAAACATCAGGATTTAACCCCTGCTCATCAGCTGCTGAGTGGGAGTTAAATCCTGCTCAGACTCCTGCAGAGAGCAGGATTGAAGCCTGTGCTCATCAGCTGTAAATTTTAAGCAGTGTGCCTCCGATTGCCGCTTACTGGGGGCAGCAGGAAAGCTGTTGCCTTTGTTCCCCATTTGTGGACTTCTCAGAAGCATTTGCTTGGCTCTGGAAAACTGGATGGTGTTTTATTTGGCTATTTATATCCTGCCTTTCAACAAGTTACCAGGGCAGCTTATCAGTATGCTGGACTGGACTGATCCAGCAGGGCACTTCAGTGTTCAAGAAAAGATGTGGGGGAATATCTCTGCACTTTTAACCCACTGCAGCTGAGCTGCTGCATGGGATCATACATATTTGTACCCTTCCTATCTTTCCGTGAACTTCAATGTACATAGCTCAATGGATGCTTGGGGAATGGGACACACGGCTGCTGCCTCCCCCGCTCCCCAAAGTATTTCATGGCTTCCTTCTCATGGTCAGTGGAACGCATGCAGAATAGCTGTATGATAATGCAGCATTTCTGCTCTGAGCAAGTTCAGTAATAGTATTACTTTTTATGGAATTTTGGAGTGGAGGAAATCTCCATGTCTGCATTATAAGTAACACAGGTGAGATTCATATCCACCATCAGAGGAGTGTCCTTTTGATTGTTCCTTCCTTCCATTAATTATATTTCTATGCTGCTTTTCACTCTCACAAGTCAGAAAGTGGCTTGCGTAAAATAAATAACAACATAATAGAACATCACAGTTACAGCATAAATCATATGAAATAATTAACAAATCATCAGTAAAAACAACCACCTTCTATAAAACACTATTAACAGAGCAGCTTTAAAAAATAGGCTAAACACCACAGCCACAAGAAAAGCCATATTTGTAAAATTCACAAAGCATTAAACAGCACCCATAATCCACAAAACAATATTAACAACATTAACAAGCTAACAATCAAAAACAAACAAAGTGCTGTTGAATTCACACACACCCAAAATCACATAGTCACACAATCCCCACAACCATGGGTTGTAGTCTTCCACTTCGTTCATCAAAAGACACATACACATAATGGCCATGGCAGCAATTCCCTTCTGAAAGCTCCTAGGGCTGGAGGGTGGGGCAAGGCAAGTGGAAAAAGCCCTTGCATGATGGTCAACAGAGAGTCCCATTCCCCTCACATACCCCTATGTGTCAGTGTAGCTAACCGCGTATTTCTGATTGCAGTATTGCTATTAGAGCAGTAGCATTTGCATTGTCGTTATAATGGTTATTCCAACACTGGTGTTTAGGGTTAGTGTGTATTTAACCAGATAAGTATGTATTGATCATATATGCAGCCAAAGAATGTCTGTTCATGCTAATGCTATGGGTGGCCGGATGCATTTTCTCAACAACTCCTTACAACCTTTTTAGGAACATGAGTAAAAATAAAATAAATAAAAATGCTTGCCTCTTGACCAAGCCATGAGTGTACCTAATCCAGTAAGTGCTGTGATCCCAGATGTGATCAAACCAGCTGCCCAGGGAACTTCCCAAGCAAAGAAAAATGGCTATAGCCATTGCATGCCCCATGTATCTGGTATCCAGAGAGATACCACCTCTGAATATGAGGGATGTCTTTAGCTATAGAGATAATGCTAATTTTCATTAACTTGTCTTGGCCTCTGGATTAGGTGGCTGTAAACAGAACATTATCACAATTTTAGATAATAAATTCTTTTTTGTTAATGTGTAGTACTTTTTGCCAGTCTGCAACTAACTACTAATTTTATTGAATGGCCCCAAATTTTAGTGTCAGGGAAAAGAGACCCCTATTCCCCTCTCCACATTCAGCTTTAGCAGTCCTTCCTCCCTCGAACTTAAATGGTAATTTAAGTGTAGTATAATGGTTAGAGTGTTAGATTAAGACCTGGGCGACCAGGGTTCAAATCCCCACTCAGCCACGAAGCTCACTTGGGGGGCCAGTCATTCACTCTCGGACTAACCTACCTCTCAGGGTTATTGTGAGGAAAAGATGGGGAAGAAGAGAACTTTGAGCTCCTTAGAAGAAAGGTGGGATGTAAATGTCATACATAAATAGTAAAGGTAAAGGTAAAGGTACCCCTGCCCGTACGGGCCAGTCGTGTCCAACTCTAGGGTTGTGCGCTCATCTCACTTAAGAGGCCGGGAGCCAGCGCTGTCCGGAGACACTTCCGGGTCACGTGGCCAGCGTGACGAAGCTGCTCTGGCGAGCCAGCACCAGCGCAGCACACGGAAACACCGTTTACCTTCCCGCTATAAAGCGGTACCTATTTATCTACTTGCACTTAGGGGTGCTTTTGAACTTTTAGGTGGGCAGGAGCTGGGACCGAAAGACGGGAGCTCACCCCGCCGTGGGGATTCAAACCGCCGACCTTACGATCGGCAAGTCCTAGGCACTGAGGTTTTACCCACAGCGCCACCCGCGTCCCACTATACATAAATAACCTCACAACAATTTAGCCTCTTTTTTTGTAGGGAAGGTGTTTCTTTTTGTTGCGCTGCACATTTTACAAGTTTAAGTTGATTCCTGCAGAGAAGGATGACAAGGAGGTTTGTATAATATCCGGGGGATGTTTCAAATTATAGTATATATTCGTATTAAGTCACTAGTTGCAGTTTTCACATTTGTTAGTCACTGTAATCAACAATGTAGTCCAAATCTTTCTGCGTTAGGCTGAACAGAGCTTACTCAAAACATCTCAAAATATAGAATGCCAATGTTGTGCTATTTTATGCTGTTGTCACAGCAAACAAATGTGCCAGCACAGACATGTATATATAGTAGTGGATATATTTTTTACTATCTTTCCTAAAATGTTAAGAGCAAGTTGCAGGCTTCACCTTTTAAAATACATTTTACATTGCTTGGCTTTTGTTTGTTCAATCTGTCATTCCAGACAAGTGTCGAATTTGTGTGAATTGTGTGTTTTAGCTCTAGCTTCATTAAGGGTAAGCAAACTGAGGAGTCTTCTATTTAGATTCCAGACACTAACAGTCAAATTAAAATACAACATTGTTTTTTGTAACATGTTTTTTACTTGTATCAAGGTCCCTGTTTTCTTATCAGGCATCATTGTTTAGAATAAACTCTGGGAATTGACAAATTGTGCCCACTTAATTTGTTGCCCCAGAATACCAACATTGGCAGGGTTCAGATGATATTTCCCTAGCTTCATCAACCATGATTTTTATTATCATTTGGCTTGTATGCCCCTTGCTTATCCAAGCCCTTGCATACAAATATTCTTCATTCTTTGCTTGTCGTAATCTAGAGTTTCCCATTGTATCCAGCTGGAGAACTCTAGTTAATGACTGTTAACCATCGTAATAAGCCAGGATCTGTTTTCTGTACAAATGATAGATTCTAAGTTAATCTACTTAGCAGAATTGGAAAAGGGTGGGTTTGTTATATACAGATTGGTCAGACTCTGTTTGCTCAGGAATCTGAAAATTTGTTAATGCTGTCTAAAAGGTTTCTGATCCAACAATTAAGAAATATTTTCCAGGTTCCCTTCCTGAAGCAGAAATGTAATTTCTACTATCAAATGTTGATGGGCCTATTGAAAGGGGAGCTCTTATAAGGCTGGGATGCAGTTCCAGTGAAATAAACTTCTGGTGCTATTTCAGCATAATGATTTTTTGTAGTGAAACCTGCATTTCATTAATGCTGGTTGTTATTCATGTTGTATCTCCAGAATTATAAGCATAGTAATCAAATTGACTTCCTTGATACCTTTGCTTCCTTCCATATTGGGTATTAATAAACCTACCTATCATCCTAGGGGCCTGGTTTTGCTAGTGGCACTTGGTGTATTCTATTCAATTAGAATTATGCTCCAAAGACCATTTGCCAAAATATTTAGATATACAGTAAGCCAAGGTTTGCCATAGTGTACATTCAATAGGGAACTGCAGAATATTGTAGCTCCTGATGAGTGTAATTAAATGCTACATGTGTCTTTACAAATGTATTTGTTTGATATACTTCACATTTTTAGGCATGAAAATGTTTCAAGCCTGTATCTGAAATTATCCTTTCCTTAAATTAGCTTAAAATTGATGTAGGCTGAACACTCTGAAAGGAGATAATATCTGAATGATCCAGGAATGAAATTGATCTTGTCTCTTAACACAGCTTACTAGTTGAGCCTTCTAAAGTTAATTTCACTGTAATTGGTATACAAACAATAAACGAATACTGAAGGAAGAGAAGAGCAAGCAAGACACAACAGACTTTCTTCTCGCGTTCAGAGAAGCTCTGTTTTACTTATTCCACTAAATAGTGCAAGGATTAGCTTTTGCCCAGTGGGATTTCCCTCCTTCTATGTGTGCCATGTGCTGTCCCTAAATCTGCTCCAGAGGGTAAGGGGACCCCTCCGGAACAGATTTAGGGGGTGCATGGGGGAGAAAAGGGGAAGAATGTTCCATTGCGCAAGGATAAATCCTTGCAGCACCGACTGAACATTTTGCATAACACTGCACTGAATACAGCCTGTTGGCTCTTGTCAAACAAGCAATTTAATGCATTCATCAATTACCTATTTGTGTTTTAAGGTGGTTTTACTGGGGTTTGCCTCAAATGACTAGAGTACTGTTCCTTTTCCTCACTTGAAGTAGATAAGTTTCAAGCTGACCAGTTTATTCAGTTCAGACTGAGGCACATTTGCTCCTACATATGAGTTAGTCTATGACAATCCTACTAGTACAATATTATATTTTGGAGCTTGTGTGAACTTCTCTATCACCCCCCTTTCCAAGCCAGCCTACTACATACTGGATTTTTGTTGTTGAAAAAACTGGTTAGCTCAGTTGGTTAAAGCGTGGTGCTGATAATGCTAAGGTTGCAGGTTTGATCCCCATATGGGACAGCTGCGTGTTCCTGCAAGGGGTTGGACTAGATGATCCTCAGGGTCCCTTCCAACTCTACGATTCTGTGGCATTGAAGTGGGCCTATAATCCCCTTGTGTTATTCCTGATGTACTGTGCTTTGCATCTGGTCCTGGTTTTATAAAGCTGAGTCCTTATGAGAATTGAAGCATATCTGACTTGCACTGTGAATACGGTTCACAAGGATCCATCAACAACCAATGCAAGACATTTCCTGGAGAAATAGGTAGTGTATAGAAACTTGGGAAGGGACAGATGCCAAGAGCGTTATAGACACTAAATTCATTAATGAGCGACTCTCAACCCTTCAAATAAAGCTCACCAAAAACCAACAGGCTACTATTATAAGCGCTTATGCACCAACACTGGATGCCGAAGAAGACATTAAAAAATAAATTTACTCTCAGCTGGATACCGTCCTATCAGAGACACCTAAGGAAGATAAAATTATCCTCCTGGGTGATTTTAATGCAAGAGTTGGGCGAGATTTCGATCTATGGCCTGGGACTATTGGGAAAGAAGGAGTTGGCAACAGCAACCAGAACGGAATCTTACTTTTAATGATAGTTGGACTGGTCATGTTGTGCGGATGCCTGATGGATCGTCTTCCAAAGCAACTATTCTATTCCGAACTTTAAAATGGAAAGCGTAATGCTGGTGGTCAACAAAAGAGGTTTAAAGACTGTCTCAAGGCAAATCTTAAAAAATGTATAAAAAAAGTATAAACACTGACAACTGGGAAGCACTGGCCTGCGAGCATTCCAGTTGGAGAACAGCCTTTACCAAAGGTGTCATGGGCTTTGAAGACACTCAAACTCAGGACGAGAGGGAGAAACATGCTAAGAGGAAGGCACACTTGGCAAATCCACACTGTTATCAACTCCCGCCCGGAAACCAATGTCCCCACTGTGGAAAGACGTGTGGCTCCAGAATTGGCCTCCACAGTCACTTACGGACTCATTGTTAAAACCATGTTTATGGAAGACAATCTTACTCAGCTATGAGTGATTGCCAAAGAAGAAGAAGTTCTGGATGATAAAATTTCAGGAACTATCCAAATTTGCATTCTAATGAACGGCCCTTTTCTGCAACTTGCATTTTGGGTGAATCTTGTAATACAGTGGTACCTCGGTTTACGAACTTAATCCGTTCTGGAAGTCCGTTCTTAAACAGAAACCATTCTTAAACCAAGGCGTGCTTCCCCTAATGAGGCCTCCCTCCTCCAGTGCCCTTCCACCGTTTGGATTCCGTTCTTAGACCGAGGTAAAGTTCTCAAACCAAGACACTATTTCCGGTTTTGCGTAGTTTGTAAACCAAATCGTTCTTAAACTGGACTGTTCTTAAACCGAGGTACCACTGTACAATAAGCCTGCAACTTACACAGGGGTTACATTCGAGGGATCATGCCTAAAGCCATAATCCCGTATAGTCAAAACACAATGAGTTCAACAGCAAACAGGATTGCCAAAGTCTTCTTTCCCAGATCCTTGCCCGCTTTTTATTTTTTATTTATTTTTTATTTATTTATTTATTTATTTTTTGCCAAGCACATGGTAAATGATTGTAAGTTGGTGTAGCGGTTAGCATGTTGGACTAGGACCTCAAAGAAACCAGTGTTCAAATCCTCACTTGGCCAGTGGATGCCTCTCAGCCTGACCTACCTCACAGGGTTGTTGTGAGGATAAAATGGAGCGGGGGCATGTGTACTTGAGGTCCTTGGAGAAAAAAGTGGGATATAAATGCAATAAATACATTACTAATAAATAAATAAATAATGTGTGCCTTTTGGGGGGAAGAGCTAAAATATTTCTATTCGTGCTAAAGCAATCATAAGGCAAATAGCACAGAGCCCATGCACACAGTTTGCAGGCATGTGCAGTTCATTTTGAAGAAGAAAGGGGAAACGTTTAATGCATTCATGAAATACTGCTGAAATAGAAAATTGAGACAGTGCATCTATTTGTGGATCTTTGCTGGCTGATAACACAAATAGACTCTGAAAAAATCCTAGCACTCCTTTTGTGAAGTGAAAGTTAACTCCACGATATACTTGTTTGTTCGGAAGGTTTAGTGCTTGTATTTTCAAACAGTAGTCTGGGCATTCATTTACTAATGATGAATGGAAGTACAAGAGAGCTGACAAATGTACAAGCTTAATGCACGGTGACAGCCACACAGAGAGCTCTTTTCATTTGCGGCTTTTCAGAGTCATTTTAAGTTGGTGCCTTTAGCCAATCAGCTTTCTCCACTCTGCTGACATCACTAACTAGCCAGTTCCCTCCAGCTGCAGAGAGCTTCAGTTTCTTTTTTTTTTAAACTAAAATGGAGGCTGGTTTCTTGCCTTAAGGAGTACACCGCTTTCCCTGCTGAAGCCTAGATGTTGACATGTAATAAAGCTGGCAGCAGGATGGTGGTGGACGCAGCCAATTCAAACGGGCCATTTCAGCCCGTGGCCCTTCTGCATATTCGAGGTGAGTTATTTGTGCTTTAATGAATTGTAACCCTCTGTGGCTTGGTAATAAAAGGCTATTGTGATTCTCGGGTATGGAAAGCAGGAAGTCCTTTGTAGCAGAATCCATTTTTGTTCCGATGCAGATTTATTAAAGTTGAAAAAATATAGGGGAGTTCTATTAAATCTTGAAAAGATTTAAGAATCGGAAGGGCTGCTTGCATCGTTAAACAGGTTTTGCTGCTTTCTGCCCTAGTGCTCCCCTCCCCCCACTTTCAGGCTGATGTCAAAGGATGTGAAGTCACTACCCCAGAAAAGGGGGGGGGGGAGTTGGAGGGAAAAGAGGCAGGGCACTTAAGTTACACAGCAGTTCTTTCAGAGAATTGCAGCTCTTTGTGGCATATGTGAGCGATAACGTGCAGTAAAAGGATTTTTGTGTCTACAAGTGAGGGTTCATTTATGGCTTCTGCTTAGGTTTGCAACTAAACAGGAAAATGTGACTGAGTGATACAGTCCATTGCATTATAGAAGGCAGCCACTATATATTTAGGAAACATCCAGCAAAACATGCTTTTTGAAACATACAACGCTGACATTGTGAATCTTAAAACAATTTTACATTGCTGTGTGGAGCGCTGATTATAGAGAGCATAAGTGTATTCTGCCATTGGGCGTCTTAGAAATCTGTAGTGTGTTTTTAAGTACAGTACCTTAAACAATTCCTAAATTCTCTCGAATTTGATTCCAGTTTGCTTTGTTTCAAACACTTGTGGGATTCATTGATTCATGGCTTCTGAACAAATCAAACATTAGCCAAGATACTGATTCTGTGTTTCTCTTTGAAACTACAATCCCAAATGCCAGTATTGTTACAGGATTACTGGATGGCATCTCCTCTAGTTTTACTAGCAAACTAACAGCATTATAAACATAAACCATTCCTCACTCCCTTATAAGCATTCTTGGCAGAGAAAGATTTCTAAGCTTTACATGATGGAGACGTCCAAAAATAAAATTTAGCAAGGAGTGATCTTACACATTTCTTGTCTTTGTGTACATTTAAAAAAATAAATTTTACATGCAAAGGAATCTTGTATTTCCTGCATATATTTCTCTTCTGGCTGTAGTTTGCTCATTTTATTGATAGAAGAGTTTATTTATGTTTGTATTATAATTGATATGTGCTTTCACTACAAAAGTTATTTCTTAAAAACAATAACACTAATGGTCTGTTCAGGACTAGCAGTTTAAATAGAGGATGCCTTTGCTAAAACCCTTAACTTTAGGGTTCACTAGTTATGTCCTTTCCATAGTGACCCTCAAACTCTAGCAGTGACTTTTTAAAAGTTAAGGCAAACCACCTCCAGCACTTTCATTTCTTGATAAATGCTGAAACATTTTTAACTTGCACTAAAGTAGAGTGTGCTGAAAAACCTAAATTGCCAGGCCAGTCCATTCTACTTTTCTTACACACTACCAACTTTTTTTACAAGTTTCTTTGCTCTTGAAATAGCTTCCCAACTCGTATTTGTAATTGAGACCAAACAGTTGTGTATAACTAGTGGCGTCTAATGCCCACTAGACTTGGTGGGAATACAAAGATGTGTCAGGGGTGTGTTGTCAACGAGAGGTCATGGGAATGTGTCCGAATTCTGATATTCTCCCCATCCTCCTCCCTTGCAAGGTACAGTGGATGCACAGGTTAATGTATCTGCTTTACAAATCCCACCTACCGGTAACTAAACTGGAAAATATCATTCAGGAGAAGCTCCTGCTGTCACAGTTGCTTTTCTGCTGGGAGGAAAGTTGTATGCCTTCCACTTTTTCTGTTTCTCTCGCTATTCACCTACTTTGCAAATAGTGGACACTGCATCATTGAAGTTGTAATAATAATTTGGCACCTAAATATTTTATCTTGGGTACCCGCGGTCACAATTTCTAGTGTGGGTTCATGCCATAATAGCCATATTTTTCTCAGAGGTAAACCCCATGGGGAATTCCACTGGGGCTGCCACCTGATAAGCAGGTTCAGAGTTGCAGCTGGAATTGGCCACACAGAACTGTTAAGAAGGGACCCCCTAAATTTCCAAACCTGTAGGAAAAGATTATTCTCCTCCCCCCACCCCAGCTTTTGAAACTTACCTAAGTGTCTTATGGTCTTTTTATCTTCACAACAACCCTGTAAAGTAGGTCACAGTACAATTTTAGCAAAACAACAGAAAGGATAGTACTATCACCTTAAAAACTAAACAAAATATACAATGGCATAGCTTTCTTAGGTTGGACTCCACTTCATCAGATGCATCGTTCTTGATAATCCATGAATCAGTTATGCAGTAATACTGTACAATACTTTTGCTGTAGTATTTAAAGTGCTACTGGATTGCCCCCCCCCCCATTTCTGCTGTAAGCAGTGGAAGCGAATCCTGTTTTTGGTATAAGTACAGAGAATAATGTACCCAGCAGCAACAACAGCACCAAACAATGAGTCTATGGTAAAGGGGAGGAATTTTAAATTATGGCCACAGAACAACGCTTTATCCTCTTATACAGGGGTCGGCAAAAATTTTTAAGTTGTGGACTGGTCCACTGTCCCTCAGAGCTTGTGGCGGGCCAGAGAAGTGGCGCCGGGGGGGCTGGAAGAAGAGGTGAGGGGGGCAAGTAGTCCTCCCCAGCCCCAACCACTGCGCTTACCTTCCCAGGGCCTACCACCACCACCGCTGCTGCTGTTTCTCGTGGGTAGGCAGAGGGAGCTCATCTGCTCTGCTCTCTGGCCCACAGGAGCACCGGGGGGGGGGGGGGAGATGAGCAGCAGGAAAAGGCTGGCTCCAGAGAGGGGCTGCTTAAAATGGCGCTCAGCCAGCTCAGCCCAGCCCCCTTCCTCTTCTATGCAGGGCAGGGAGAAACCAGGAGGAGGGAGGGAGGAGGTGCAGCCGTGGTGTGTGTGGGGGGGAATGGAATGGCGCAGCCCAAACAAACAGAATCCCCACGCCGATCCACTGACAGCTCGTGGGCCGGATCCTGAAGGCAATTGGGCTTGATCCAGCCCGCGGGCCTTAGTTTGCCGACCCCTGCTCTGGTGGTTGGGGGGTGGGAATGTGTAAAGACAAGACTCTTGCCAAGTGTCATCCAGAGAAGGAAAATGTACAGGCAACAGTATGGTGAAACCCATGGATTTTATACTGTCACCACCAACTACTCACATTAACCCACAGTATCCTTGCACAGAATTAAGCAAGGGGGGCATCCTTTAGCAATGGGTGCCCAATTAATCCGGTGGGGTGAAGGCAGGACCTGTCACAAACAATTTTCCCTCTCTCACACATTCTGTTACACTTAATGCAGGCTGGCGCTGTGGGTTAAACCACAGAGCCTAGGACTTGCCGATCAGAAGGTTGGCGGTTCAAATCTCCGTGACGGGATGACCTCCCGTTGCTCTGTCCCTGCTCCTGCCCACCTAGCAGTTCGAAAGCACGTCAAAGTGCAAGTAGATAAATAGGTACCACTCCAACAGGAAGGTAAACAGCGTTTCCGTGCGCTATTCTGGTTCGCCAGAAGCAGCTTAGTTATGCTGGCCACATGAAGCCGGAAGCTGTACGCCGGCTCCCTCGGCCAATAAAGCGAGATGAGCGCCGCAACCCCAGAGTCGGTCACGACTGGACCTAATGGTCAGGAGTCCCTTTACCTTTTTAATGCAGGCACACACTCTCCTGACACACTCACCTGTACCTCTGTTGCACGCGCACGGACACACTGGGGAGGAGATACGCACGGACACACTGGGGAGGAGATACTCTGGAGTGGAAACAGGGAAAGAATGAATCTGTGGGAGGAGAGCATTTCTGTGCTTCCTGGTCACTAGGTAGCACAGGAGCAAGCCAGAGGAGATGTTCAGGGAAGATGAGGAGTGCCTTCCCTTCCTCCCTGAGAAAATTCACACCCTTTCTTTTGCTCTCTCCACATTTGCTCTTTCCTCTCAATCTCTCTCTCTCTCTCTCTCTCTCTCTCTGTGTGTGTGTGTGTGTGTGTGAACAAATAATAGTTGTAAAAAAAGAAAACCAAGCTGCTCAAACTAGCAAACTTTCCCCCATGCCTGCCTGCCTACGAAGTGTGCTTCAAGCTGTTTGGAGGTGTGGTCTTGAAGGTAGCAGCCATGAGCATACTCAGAACAGCTCCTGGGTCTACCCAAAAGGTCGATTACATTAACTAGATCGAGATGATGACAACAGGGCCGGGGGCCGGGGGGGGGGCAGTTACAATCAGGGCAAATAGCTAGTAGCTTCTTGTAAGATAAACACTGTAAGGCATTTTAAGGGGTGTATAATATTTATTACGCTTATATGCCACGTGTTACTCCAGGGGGCTCAAGGCGGTGTGCATTGTTGTCCCTTCCCTATTTTATCTTCACAACAACCCTGTGAGGTAGGTTACCAGGCACTGTCTAATTTAAAAAAGATGTTTCCCACAGGGTTACAATCTGCCGCTGACCCACTGTTTTTTCCTTGTGGAGAATACCATATAGATAGTGTTCTACAGCAGTGTCTATTTTGCCTATATATTTAACTGGATGTTAGTTCATAACCAATTTCATTTATCATAGTTTTTCATTAGGATAATAAGTATAATGTACGAATTAAAAGCGTGCTCAGAGTGAGGAATGTTGAGTAAGATTCATGAGGGATTGTTGGGGGCGGAAGAGAAAGGGGCGAAGTGCCCAGTTCCTGCTAGCTCATTGTTCATCTAGAAATCATTGTTCAGTTTGGTTATGAGTGTGCCTATGATAAACTGGATTTGTGGAGTAGTCCTTACAGATCAGCTTGCTGACTCACACACTGGCGTTGAAAGTGGATCTAATGCATGTGATGTAACACTTAACTAGATAATAAAGAATCAACAGCTTCCCTCTGATCTTGATCAGTTAAATGTAAAAGAGCGCATGCAGCAACTGAAAAAGCATTCACATGAAGTCGAAAGTGGTGGAATACCATTTAATAAATGCTGGGTGTATCAGATATGGATGCCACTCAGATCAAGCCAGGCTATGATCAAGCAAGTTCAGTGTGGATATGCGACGAAGCGGAAGGCCAACCAGTTTTAAGAGATGTTGCCTTTGTCCAATAAGCTTAGTATTTATTGGTTAGATTTGTATCCTACTGTATCTCCAAGGTCTTCGGAGTTGTAGATTATGCTGAAAGTGACATCTCCAAGCCAGCCAGTAAGTTCATAGCTTACTGCAGGCGTAGGCAAACTCGGCCCTCCAGATGTTTTGGGACTACAACTCCCATCATCCCTAGCTAACAGGACCAGTGGTCAGGGATGATGTGAATTGTAGTCTCAAAACATCTGGAGGGCCGAGTTTGCCTATGCCTGGTTTAATGTCTGTTGGAGGACCTCTTCCCTTCTCCCGAGAGGGCTGCATACTGGCTTGCAGTGTACATATTTCGTTAGAAATTAGTACAGCCATTGGTGAAAAGACAGCTTGACAGTGCCACTGCATGACTCTGTATCTGCATTATTGTCCTTTAAAAGGGTGACAAAAATCCCTGTTGGCATTCAGGACCCTGTTAAAACCTGCAATACTACTAATAACGATAAGCATTTATGCAGCCTTAAGCATTCAAAGCACTTCACACCTTATATTATTGTGATAATCCTTACAAGATTTGTAAGGGTGGTCCGTATTATTAACCCATATCACAGATTGAGGGGTGGGGCTAGGACACACTGGCTTGCTTAAAAGCTGTGAAATAAGTGCATCACGGTGGTGAGATGCACACTGACAGCTTTGTGAGTCATAGCTTGAGCCTGTGACTACGCCACCCCAACTTTTGATATATAATTAACCAATGAGTGTTTGCCCACTCCTTTCTCTGCTGTCTTCCTTGTTCCCCTGTTCTCGCACTCTCTGCTGTCCATCCTGCCATACTTCCCAGGCTTTTGAGACCTAGGAGGACAGTGTGATAGGTCTTGCACTCCTCTCTCAAGCCAAGAAGCAGTAATGCAGCCCTACGATGTTGAGTTGCTCTCATGGTTTCAAAGGTCCTGTAGCTTTGCACAGGAATGTCAAAACAGGAATAGCTTCCTACTACAGTGGTACCTCGGGTTAAGTACTTAATTCGTTCCGGAGGTCAGTACTTAACCTGAAACTGTTCTTAACCTGAAGCACCACTTTAACTAATGGGGCCTTCTGCTGCCACCAGAGCACGATTTCTGTTCTCATCCTGAAGCAAAGTTCTTAACCTGAAGCACTATTTCTGGGTTAGTGGAGTCTGTAACCTGAAGCGTATATAACCTGAAGCGTATGTAACCAGAGGTACCACTGTACCAGTATCATTGTTTCTTAGTGCTGTTACCAGCTGGTTATTCCCCCACCCCCACCCCCAATTTTGTATTTAGCTCAAGATTGGCCGTTTTTAGAGTTTGAATTCCACAGAGAATCACCACGTTATTTAGCAAATTTCAACAGTTTCTCTCGTGGTATGAAAACCAGTATTATGCTGATTGTGTCGTGAATGCCAGCCTTTTTTAGACAGCTTTCCAAAACATATCCCACTCAGGCTGGAACAAGCAAGTTGTGACCTGTCATTCTGATGCTGACAGACTTTCAGTCATGGTGTGCTACTTGTTTTTGAAGTTACTAAATATGCGCTGGCTGAAAGGCCTAGCACACCTTTCTATTGCTTAAGGAGATTTCTCTGGTGACAGTTGTTAACTGTGTATGGCATACTTTGGTTTGGGAAAATCACTACAGGCCAGTAGTTCAGTTTGAATCCTTGGGGGGGGGGGGGGCGACATTTGCCAACCCTGCAAACATCTACCATTTCATTCCTTTATTGATCATTGCTTTTCGTCAAAGGGCAGAAAGACATGCCTGTGCAAAAGCAAGATGCACAAAATAAAGTGGGTGGGGCTGTTGTCTGAAGTGTGTGTTCCTACCTGTTCTAGAGATTAAAATTCTTCTGTCATACTGTGATTGGCTAGTAGGCCAATCCTTTTTGGGTGAGGCCGCTTGGCCTCTGTTTTCCATTATTTACTTATTTTAAAATATGCTGCCTCTATTGTATCACCAAGATGATGTACAGTAAAAAAATCAATACAAAACAACAATTAAATATAAAATAAAAACTATTCCAATCTTTGGGGAGGCAAACTTTGTTGATTTACACATTGATGTGGCCCGTTAGCAGACAGGATTATTTTGCAAGGGAAAACCACACCCAATTAATTCCCCACTATGTCTGCATGGCTGCTAGCCCAATTAAAAAAGAGGGAAGAAAAGACTTGTTTGGTTCTTTTTCCTTTTTCTAAGCCATTTGGCTTAGAAGTGAGAAGGGCGCACAACCCTAGAGTCGGACACGACTGGCCCGTATGGGCAGGGGTACCTTTACCTTTACCTAAGCCATTTGGACCACACTGGATACAGGAGTAGTACTATAATGTTACTGATACCAGCCCATCTCCTTTAGTTTCATGTGTCCCCAATGACAATGTTAATTAACTGTTTGGGGGATTCGATAGGAAACCTTGGAGCCTGAAGCAACTCTAGTTTCTGTTCTTTCATACAGAATCTTGGTGATTTCCTCATGACGCTTATATTTTTGGACTCTTGCAGTTTTTGAATTTTTATGATTATGCTGTTACAGCATCCATGAACATAGTGTGCAGAGAATGAAAAGACAAGTCTGTGCCCCAAGAGGTTTACAGTCTAGAAAATGACATAAAGGAGACAACAAGAAAAGACAGAAGCTGGAAGCAGGAATAGAAAGGGGGAGACTATGTGATGTGTACATGTAATTAGGTACAGTAATTCTTAGATACAGTAGGGAATGGGAACTAGAGGCTTCTCAGAAAATTTGGATTTTGAAGAAGAGTTTAAAAGAAGCAAGAAGTGACACCATAGATTATTTCTGAGATTATTTCAGGCAGAATGAACAAGGGAGAAAAGGAAGAATTTTTTGACGGGGGCCTTTGAAGTTTGAACCTGGATGAGATCATAATGGTGGGGGGGGGTGCCATGGAGATTTTTTTGAAGGTAAAGACAATAAGAATGTGCAGAATCTATGAATGGAAAGCTAACCTGTGTAGGGATTTAAAAGAGACTGTGGAGGAATGAGAGAAGTGAATTATTTTGACAGCAGAGTGCTGGATAGAGGTGAAGGACCAGATGTAAGGCAACAGAAAAGAGAAAATGCAAGGTGAGAGATGGCCGAGATGGACCAGAGTTTTTGTCTCATTTTTTAAAATGTTGCCTAGGGAGAAGTGATGCGATTTGGTAACAGGCAGCAAAAGAAGGATGAGTTAAACCCATGACTTTTTGCCAGATCAATAGGATAGAGGATATTGTCATTGAGAGAAGAGAGCTGGGAGAAGGTACAGCCCAGCTGGATCACAACAGTGGCCCATCTAGTCCAGCATTCTGATCCTTCATGGAGGACGTCGAACATTTAAAAAACTTCCAGATACAGAGCTGCCTTCAGATGTTTTCTAAAAGTTGTGTAGTTCTTTATTTCCTTGACATCTGATGGGAGTGTGTTCCACAGAGAGGGTGCCACTGCCGAGAAGGCCCTCTGTTGGTTCCCTGTAATGTCACTTCTCACAGTGAGGGAACCGCCAGAAGACCCTCACAAGTGGGTCCTCAGTGAATGATGGGGGTGGAGACACTCCTTCAGGTATACTGGGCCGAGGCCGTTTAGGGCTTCAAAGGTCAGTACGAACACTTTGAATTGTGCTCGGAAGGGGTTTGAAATGATGTCAAAGCATTGAAATATCCGAAAGGCACATGGAGATGCAGAATTGGAGGGAGAAGCTTCTAGGCTAGAGAGTCAAAACCCTTCTGTCAGCACTATTGGTGGTACTGAAAACCATTAGGTGTGATGCTGGGTAGAGGGAGAATAGTGAAGAGTCACTCCCTTGTGTCCTGCGCAGCCATTACATAACCCCTAATAAAGACTAATGAAGAAAGAGCTGTTTGACAGTGGAATTTGCTGCCAAGGAGTGTGGTGGAGTCTCCTTCTTTGGAGGTCTTTAAGCAGAGGCTTGACAGCCATATGTCAGGAGTGCTCTGATGGTGTTTCCTGCTTGGCAGGGGGTTGGACTCGATGGCCCTCGTGGTCTCTTCCAGCTCTATGATTCTATGATTCTATTCTATGATTCTATGACTATACTCAAAAAGACTCAAGATTCTGATCAATGTTCAGATTGTTGCTTACAGATATATCACTTGAAGCTACCAGGCAACTAGGTTTCTGAGTACCTTCGCTGTTGGATCAGCAATTCCTAAACATTGCATTGTGAACCATTATTCTAGTTGTTTCTTCTTCTTCTTCTTCTTCTTCTTCTTCTTCTTCTTCTTCTTCTTCTTCTTCTTCCTCTTCCTCCTCCTCCTCCTCCTCCTCCTCCTCCTCCTCCTCCTCCTTGCTGCCACTTTATTTCTTATATTGCAGGGGCCATAGCATTCAACACCCATGATTTCCATGCTATGCAAGCAATCTGTGTGGTGAGAGAGACCCGTGTTATGGCTGCTGCTTGGAACAGCTGCCATGTAAAAGTCTTTCAAGCATCAGCCTCCCACGCAGTGACCATGATCTGAGAATCTCAGTAATGAACAGGAAGCACAAATATAACAACACTTATCTACTATCTATCTGTACTCGCACACCCATTGTTGGAATTTATAAAAACTGGAACTCTTCTGTAACTTCACATAGTAAAATGATGCATCAGACTAGGACTTAGAAATTCAGGCTAGGAGTGCCACAGAATTCTGATTGGGATGTAGTGAAGGCTGAGCCTTCTTTCTTCAGAGTTTAGAAATCTAAAATAATTGTCTTGTTGAATCAACTATGTGCATTGCAATTGCATTGCTATTTATATTAATACCCGGTTTTAGTTTAGTTTAATTCCCGTCTTCCATTTTTTTTCTCCTACTGAAAATAAACCAGTGCCTTCTCTAAAAATTTCTATAAGAAATTTTTAGCCTATGTGACTGAGCTTTGTGCTTTGTTGTTGTTTAGTTGTGTCCGACTCTTCATGACCCCATGGACCAGAGCACGCCAGGCACTCCTGTCTTCCACTGCCTCCCGCAGTTTGGTCAAACTCATGCTGGTAGCTTCGAGAACACTGTCCAACCATCTCGTCCTCTGTCCCCTTCTCCTTGTGCCCTCCATCTTTTCCAACATCACGGTCTTTTCCAGGGAGTCTTCTCTTCTCATGAGGTGGCCAGAGTATTGGAGCCTCAGCTTCAGGATCTGTTCTTCCAGTGAGCACTCAGGGCTGATTTCCTTAAGAATGGAGAGGTTTGATCTTCTTGCAGTCCATGGGACTCTTAAGAGTCTCTGAGCATTGTGCTTAGAGATTGTTAATCTTTTGCCCTCTATAACTTGCCTTTAGACCATCTCAGAGGTCCAGAGAGGCCTGGACTACTTGCAGCTTTTGAGGCCCCTAGTTGTAATAAAAATTTAAAAAAATGAACAAGTTTGTATATATAATAGCTGGTTTAGGAGGGCATGTTCATCACATGTTCATCATTCTTGTGCCATCATGTTTATGTACAGTGGTACCTCGGGTTACAGACACTTCAGGTTACAGACTCTTCTAACCCAGAAATAGTACCTCGGGTTAAGAACTTTGCTTCAGGATGAGAATAGAAATTGCACGGCGGCAGCGGGAGGCCCCATTAGCTAAAGTGGCACCTCAGGTTAAGAACAGTTTCAGGTTAAGAGCGGACCTCCAGAACGAATTAAGTTCTTAACCCAAGGTACCACTGTACATTTTAAATTATTCAAGATGACAAAATCTATATCAGTTAATGATGACCTATGTTCTTGACCAGATTGCATATTTTATTTGCTTATATTTGCAGCTCTAACCCGAGCATGTGTATCACATTTTGGTTGAGTGTACATAAAAACATAACCTACCCCCCCCCCAATCCTATACACAAATAGAGAGAAGGAGTTGAGCCTGATTGCATATCAAATACTTTAGAGACAAAATTACTTATTTGCAGTAGTTCAGGTGGGAGAGTTGTGCGGGGGGGGGGGGCTATGGTTTTAAAAATCAGAATGTCCCATATTTGGGTAACTTTCAGTCAGTTTTGGCCGGTGATGTTCAGATGTTACTGGAGGCATGAAAGTGTCTGCATTAGCCCCGTGCCTGTCCTGATTGTCGGCTGTGGTGATTGTGGTTGATCAGTCCTACTGAAAAAATTATACCTTCCCAACTGGTTAGCAGCATTTGCTTTCTAAGATAGGTGTTTGAGGACTACTTCGCCTGTTACTTTTTCTGATACAATGGTTGCTTAGGGGAAATGTGTGTGCAGTTATTTATTTATAAGATATATATTTTACTATAGAGCAGGTAAAACAAAAATAAAAGAAGTTAGACTGTTTTCCATTATAAATAGAAGTAAAACTTTCCCAAGCAAAGTCATGAGGTTGAGTGGTGGTCGAAGTCTTTGTCCTCTGCAGATAAATGGGTTGTGATACTAGCACATTTATTGGCTTCCCAGTTCACATGCACATGTTAAGACATTTTCACTCTTCTTGTGCTATAAAATTTGCTGGAACCGCATCTCCACATTAGAGTATCCTATGGAATGATCCTAGTTAGGATCAGGATTGTGTCTGTATTAAGATCTCTACTAGTCTGGATTTGTAGCTGATCACGACAGTCTGACTACATTTATGTGGTTTCTAGTCAAACAAGAAAAAAAGTTTTTTTGTATGTCCTATTTGAACTTTCTATAGCCGTGGCTAATATTGATCATAAGGTATAAACTGACAGACTAGCAAGAGAGTCTTCTTCATGAGGACTTCTCAGAAGATGATCTCCTTGAGAAATCCAGGTGTAGCCAGGTGTAGTGTTCTTCAGGTTTTAATGATGTATATATATGTGTGATCAAGGTACCCATGATAACCTGAAACATAACTGATTACAGGCCACGAAGAATAGAGATAATTTACAAAGAAGAAATTTACATAATTAAAAAAAATACTCAGGAGACAACAAAGTATTCTGTGGCATTCCTTATTTCATAATGAACATATGCTATCAACTCAGCATTGTGTCGCACTGTGTTAATATCCATTCTTCAGCACAAGATGCTTTGGTTACTTTAAAATATGTATATATAACAGAAGTAATATTTTATGAAGAATTGCTTCAGTGCACTTTCCCCAAAAATGTTACACCTTTGTGCAAGTAGATCCTTTCCAGCCCCCCCCCCCTTATCAGAGAACCAGATTTACAACTTACCATGGCCCTACCATACATAGAAAGAAGAGCCTTTTGGATGCTATACATTTTATGGTTTCCATGGTGACACAATGCCGCAGAGACATCTTGAAACAATATTCTCACAAGTTAGCACAAATATAAAAATGTCCTCTTTCCAATAAGGAATCCCATGTTGTACTAATCAGAATCTTTTTTCCATTGTCTTCAATTCTTTTTACACAATCCACTGGTAGTAGTAACATATGATTAAGCAGGAAAGCTTTGTCTACCACACTTGCCATTATGCTTTTTTTCAGAAGAATATAGTTTTGCATGATTAATTTTTTATTTGGAATAAATTACGCATCACTTCCACTTAAGGCTACACAGCATGATTAGGTAGGTTTTTTTAACATTATTAGTATTTATGTAGGTGAGGCATTTGGGGTGTAACCTCATCCTTTCCCCAACTCAAGTTGTCAAATGCCGTTTCTTACTGTCATGGCTAATACTTTCAGACCCTACAGAAGTCCTTGTGTGAATGAGATTACTTCATTGGATGCAGCCTTATGTATTTATGGAGAACTGGCACTAATCATGAAGTGAAAGTTGTCCATTTCAACATCTTAAAATAATCTAGATCTGGGCTTTTTTGGAGGACTGTTCGTCAGACTATTGTGCCTACTACTCATTCAATATCACTCACTTCTACTCACATAGATCCATCTGAAGAGGCACATATAGCTGCCGCCAAACCACTCAAATTGTATACGTGCAGGTCCCGCTTTCTGAACACTCGCCATGCAAAAATGTTAATTTACAACCAAATGAAGCTTTCTTGAAGGCACAGCCCACTAAAACGGAGGTTGCCCACCTTTCTGGAGTCATTGGACAGATCTGTAAATTGCTGTGGGCACTGCACCTTAGTCTATTGGCTTCAACAGAATGCTTCTTTCTTGCCTAATTTCAGCAAGAGCAGGAGACCCTGTGAATGTCCTTTACCAGCGCTCATGCACTAGAATATTAGTGCAATGCCTGTCTGGTCTTGCACTTGAAAACTCTTTTCAGCATGCCATCAGGGCTGTGTGGGAAGAAAAGTAACTTTCTATTTTTGTTTCGAGTTAGTCATTTTGCTGGTGTCTAGAGGACAAACGGCTTAACTGTGTTTTTTTGTTGCATTTAAGCTGTAGTTGGGCAAAAGGACACTTGAATAATTATTTAACTGGTTTTCTACCTGTGTCATGCTGAATGAGTAGGCTGCCTAGAGTCGCTCAGATCACAGGATATTAGGAACATCATATTAAAGTAATTTACAGTGCTTTACAAAAGGTAATGAGCTTGAGCAGTCCCTTTTTAAAGTAAAGGGCAGTGAAGAAGCCTTCTTGAGGAAGAAATGAGCACATGCTAAAAGTGTAGTAGAACTCAGGAGAAGTGACAGAGTTGTTTTTCTGTGAAACTCTTTCAGGTGCTAGATAAAATGTCAGGTTTGCTTTAGGGCTAAAATCTGGCTTTATACATTTTGTTTACTTTCCCTCACTCAGCTAGCTTTTCTACACTCTGCCTGTCTGATTATCTGAACTGGCATCTTTTTAAAATTTCCAATGATATTTGTACTTAAAGTCACATTCATTTTTAGTGGTTTCACTTGCAGTTTAGAGTGTTTCTCTGCAGAGTAGCTTTCAAATATTTGTGTGGTTTCTCTGAACGCCATTTCTCAGAATTGTCTTTCCACATTATGTCAAACTTCATCTTGATTTTTGACATACTTTACAAAGCAAAACTGGCCGCTGTCGCATCTTTATTGATAAATAAGAACCGCCACCATTTTTCCTTATATTATTTAGAAGGTTTTTAAGGCAGTGGTTAAATGTGCAATGAATGGAAGGAGCTCCATTTTCTTCTACTATTCCTTCGTTCTTTTGTTCCAGTTTTAACCCAGGACATATCTTGATTGAAACTTAAACTGAAATTAGACTTTCTTGCAGTTCTCTTCCCCACTTTTTTCTAACACTAGTAGATACCTTTTTTATTTTTACTAATAAACAAAATGAACAAAAGATGAAGAGCATAATGAAATACTGTTAAGCAGGTGGAAAGCAGCACAAGATTGGACACTGTCATTGAATATTGTTCTAAAACATTTCTTAAAATACGGATTTTTCCATAAACCAGCTGTGTTGCTTAATATGTATTCTTTTGTAATAAGTTAGCTGAATCATAGTGACTATGAACCATATTTTCGCAATCCATTCAGATATAGTAGGAGATAGGCTTTTTCCATTTTTTAGCTATTATAATCTTAGTATTTAGAAGGTCAAATATTCTTTTTTGCTCATTTTCCAGAATAACATCTTTTAGATAACCAAGCAGCTATAGTTTAGGTCCCAAATGTATATGATATCCTAACATATCAGAGATATTAGCCTGAACAGATTTCCAGGATATTTCTATTTGAGAACAATTCCCAAAGATGTGTATGTAATCTGCTTTATTTAATCCACTTCTCCAGCATTTATCTGATCCTTATATATTAAGTTCAGTTTATTAGGCATTAAATACCATTGATAGAGAGTTTTAAAATAGTTCTCATTTAGGTCTGCAGAAATTAGCAGAACATACATTATTTTACGTTTTTTATTTCCTTTCCTGGGTAAAAATAGCTTTCTTGTGCGCAGAAAAGTGTCTGCCCATTTATTCAGTTTATTTTTTTTTATCTCCAAACAACCTCTTCATATGTTCATTCATTCATAGACAGACAGACAGAGTAAGTTTAAATAGCTCCAGTTTAAAAACACCCAAATCCTGTGCTTCTGCAGAGGTTATTCAGCCTTCCTATTGCATTGGAGCCCTGGGAGCCATTTAGGTCATTTGTAAAATATTGCATCTCAGCTAGTGTATGCTTATGATCACCTGGCCAGGATTAGCCCCATCCTGTCACACATTTTACCCGTTGTGTTCATACAGTCGATGTGTTTCAAGAGAAGTATGACATGTGGAATGGTGATTGTAATTCATGTTAGACCATAGAATGGTTGTTGCATAAGCAGATGCTATACACTGTGTGGGATGTTCTGATTGGTTTAGCATCAACAGGAATTATATTCTCTGACAACAATCAACCACAGTCCGTGACCAACTGGTGAGCCCGTTGGCTATCTCGAATTGCCATTGCAATCTCTAGCCCAGGAGTGAGGAACCTCTGGCCTAAGGCCAATCTTGAGTCCCAAGATGGCTCACAAGACCATTCCCCCTCCTCCCCAAAAAACAATGTGCCCATCAGCTGACACCCCTTGTGATGTCAGTTGGTGGGCAGAAGGGTGGAGTTAAGTTCTGCTTTGACTGCATACACCTGTTCTCAGCGGGGCACTGGGGCACCCAGTTAGCGTGGGAAGGTTGAACCACCCATTCAAGTGATGAATGGGGGAGTTAAATCCTGTCAGTTCTGCAGGTTGCACACCTCTTTATCAGAAGCTGCAACTTATAAATATTTTAAATAAATGTGAAGTGCCAAAAGGTGCCAAAAGCAGATAATTTAATGTTAAATTTTTGCAGGAGTGTCAAATGTCTTTAAAATAATTTCCATGTTGTGAGTATGGTACCCGTATTACTTTATATTTAGTTGTTTGGGGTCTTAGAATTGGCTAAAGCGAGGCTCTTATCCTGCCAGCCGTCATAAGAATGGTGTTCTGTTCTTAAATAGCTGTCATCTAGCACCTTCTTTGTGGTTACCAAGCTCTTTGCTATCAATGGTCTCCTAGTAACACTGACGAAAGCTGTAATTGAATTTCACTTTGCAGTGTGTGCTTTCTAGACTGTTCGGTTAAGTTGATGCTTTTATTTATTTTGAAGATCCAGCTCAGAATTGCTAGATATGTGAAATTTTAATAAAAGCTATCTTTCTTTGCCCAGAATAAAACTTTTTAATTGACTTGGCATTTTTGGTTGCTCAGTTAATATATTTTGCAAATTGCTTGCACAAGACATTACATGCTGAACTAGAAGATATGAGTAACTTAAATTTTCAAGGAACTTTGCCTTTGTACACATGTGTAAATTGAAGGTATCAGCACGGGGAGTCTCATTTCCTGTATTTTCAGAAAAGTGCTGACTTCTCAAAGCTTCCCTGTTAAAATGTGCAAAATGTTTCTTTAGCACAGATGAAAGCTAGATGTTTTCTAATTTACGCAAGAAGACATTGCTTGAAATTGCTATATATGTGCTAGTAAACGAGACTTGAGTTTTACAAGCAAGACATTACTGTCTTGTCACTAGAAATCCTACCTCATTCCTGAGACTGAGGCCTGGTCTTGAACCCTGAGATGATAAGAGTGGACTGTACAACCTCAATTTTCTGATGGGCAATGTCATTTTTGAATATTCCTCTGCATTTAAAACAAAAGCTGCAAGAAGCAGGAAACTCAACATATTAAGGATAACATTTTATCACATTTCTATATTTATAGGGATATTTGTTGTTGTTTAGTTGTTTAGTCATGTCCGACTCTTCGTGACACCATGGACCAGAGCACGCCAGGCACTCCTGTCTTCCACTGCCTCCCTCAGTGTGGTCAAACTATTGTTAGTAGCTTCGAGAACACTATCCAACCATCTCGCCCTCTGTCGTCCCCTTCTCCTTGTGCCCTCCATCTTTCCCAACATCAGGGTCTTTTCCAGGGAGTCTTCTCTTCTCATGAGGTGGCCAAAGTATTGGAGCCTCAGCTTCAGGATCTGTCCTTCCAGTGAGCACTCAGGGCTGATTTCCTTAAGAATGGATAGATAGGGAGATTACTATATACGAAAGCATTAAAAAATGTGATTTCCCCACCTGCCACCTGAAATGGTACTGTCTGTTTTACAACCTAAGGACTCCACCGCTCTATTCTGCAGTATGTATCCAGATTCATAGACTCATAGAAATGTAGAGTTGGAAGCGATCACTAGAGTCATCTAGTCCAACCCCCTGCAATGCAAGAATCTTTGGCCCAACATGGGGTTCAAATGTGTGGAAATGTGTAGCATTCCCATCTATACATAGTTTTGTTTGCTCTAAACTATAGAGCTAACTTGTCATAGGTGAACTTCATGTCCTGTGTTTTACCACTGCATAAGCAAACACCCCGTTTTTCTAGTCACAAATGTGTGTATCACATTAACGATTAATAATGAGAAAAGTACACGATACGCGTCTATATAAGTAAATAGAGAGGCAGGAAAAATAGATTATACACTACGTACGGCACAAAACTTTTACAGCTAAATCGTTATCTCTTCGGGAAGTTCATTTCAGTCTTCCGCAATACAATATTTTACAGACAATAAAGACTGTACTGCATAAACACAATATAGCAATAAAGCAATATTTTCACTCCTTTCAGATGTCCCCCCTGGAGAGCAAGAAAAGCTTTTTATTCAGAAGTTGCGACAATGTTGCGTCCTCTTCGACTTCGTTTCTGATCCACTAAGTGACCTGAAGTGGAAGGAAGTAAAAAGAGCAGCTTTAAGTGAAATGGTAGAGTACATCACGCATAACCGCAATGTAATCACTGAGCCCATTTACCCAGAAGTAGTACATATGGTAAGTGATTTAAATGGAATTTATTTATTTGTTTATTAAAAAACAACCTTTTTGTTCAGAGTAAACTCCCCATAATTGAAGCTCTCTAGGTTCTAGAACTGTGCTCCTCAAACCGTGGGCCTCAGCCCACTTCTCAGGTGGGCTACAGCCTGCCCCTTAATTCATGCAGTAGCCCTTTTGGTGGGCTGAATGCTTGCAGGGGCAGCTCCCTACATGTGCACTGCGTAGGCATGTGGGGCAGTGGGAGTTGGTCGGGGGGCAAAGCAAGAGTGAAGCTGTAGCACACCATGTCGGAGGACTAGATAGGAAGGAAAGAGGTAATGGCCAAGTGCGACAGAAGAAAGAAAATGGGAAGGAGGGAGGCAAAGGAAACATACTGCATGAAGGAGAAGAGGAGGGAGGAGAAGCACCCAGGGCCACTGCTGAGTCTTCAAGCTCCTCTGCTTTTCTCTGACTCTCGCATTGCACACTCAACACCTCAGGTCTCTCTTCCTGCTGAGTCTGCAGAAGAGCCAGGAAGACTCTTCTCCATCCTCTGAAGGGAAGAGGCCAGAGGGACTTCTTTGAGGAAATGAGAAGTAAAATGAATATATTTAAACGTATTAATATTAAAATATTCTAAAAGTAAAGTAATAAACTGGAAATAGAGAAGAAGTGCATAAGACAGGGAAGCAGTTAACAGCAAGAGGATAGGACCAGAGATTAAAGAAGGGGGAAGTTAGGGGGGGGGGAGGGAATAAGGTAGAAGTAAAGCGTGAAGGGAGAAGTAGGGGAACGACAAGAGAGGAGAAGAAATATTTTGCCTGTTTCCACATGCCTCTCAGATTTTACCTAAACTGAAACGCAAGCCACTTTGTGCCCCGAAAGGTGACCTATAATTAAATTTGCATATGATGTATTATAAGATTAAGAATGGGATGTGTGAGTCACAATGCTCCAAAATCAGTGCTGTACTTTGCTATGGGACTCCCTGCCACTAGGAAATGGATGTGGCAAAAAGTAATAGCAATTTCAAAAGAGGCTAATTATGTCGCTTTGTACTTCAATCTGCTGTCATTTTGTAACTGGCATTGCCCTTGCACTGCCATTTTAGGACAGGGGTCAGTATTTTGTCACCCTCAAAAGGATGCTGCAGTTGGAATATTGAGAGCCCCTGATTTACAAGGGTTTTCTTTACGCTTCATTTCCTGCATAACACACTGGCTTGGATTTTTAGTTCACTTTGCACTTTCAGGCTTGTCTTTTATAACTAAAATGTAACAGCACCATACTTGCAGCAGCATCAAGTGTGTTGTATAAATCTGACTCCAGTCCTGCAAAGTCTGCTTTTACTTTTGCTAGAATCTCGATAATCCATTTGTATGTTCTAAATTTACAAAAGGGAGAGTTAATAATCCACTAATTTTGGCATTGCTTGCTAGCCAAACCCATTACTTATGGGCATCACAAAGATTGTCTTCTCCCCCCATCCTCTGATATTCTGATATGTGCAGAAAACTCATGGGGGGGTTGTTTGCAAAATTAACAAAGCAAACAACATCACTATTTCACAGCCCTCCATGAAAATACCATCCTAAAACCATCAGTGAGGGGGAAAGCCTATAACCTTGATGTTACTAAAGTGGTACCTTGGTTTAAGAACAGCCCTGTTTACAAACTGTTCAGTATACAAACTCCGCAAAACCAGAAGTAGTGTTCCGGTTTACGAACTTTAACTTGCTCTACGAACAGAAGACGAAAGCGGCGGGAGGCCTCATTAGGGAAAGCATGCTTCGGTTTAAGAACTGCTTTGGTTTAAGAACGTGTCATGCTTGGGTCTCCTGTCCTACATGCCCAGCCCACTTTAGAAGGTGAAAGAGCACACAGAACAGTTTCTGAAGATGACATAATTGTATGGATTAAGTTCATATGGGAGAAGATGGCCCATGAGACTTTACTGTCCCAAACCACTTAGAGCCCTAAAAATTAGAAGCAGTACTTTGAATCAGGCCTGAAAAGCAAATAGAAACCTTCACCAATGGCATAAAATCAGATTGATTTACCTGAGAAGCATGCCCCTGTCAGCAGTCTAGCAGCTACATCGTGGTCCAGTTTAAAGTTTCTGAACACTCTTCAGAGGCCACTTCCTGTAAGGCACATTACAGTAAATTTTATCTGAATATCAGCAGACCTTGAGTAACTAGAAAAGAACTCTTCTCTAGGAAAGGGCACAGCTGGAGTTCCAACTAATTGGCAGAAAGTGTCACTGGCCACTTCCATCATCTAGAAACAGTGCTAGTCTGATCCTTAAGTGGAGAATGGAACTCCATTCAACAAAGGAAATACACCTATACCCAGTCCAGTCATATTTTTGATTGAAAGCATCTCTGATTCATCTGGTTTAAGTTTAATGGTTGTTGCTCCTGATTCCATTACTTATCTCAGACACCACTTTGTGACTCCTGCTGTCTCCCCCAGAATTCATTGGCAAAAGAGCAGGTGGTGTCTGTCTGTTGATGGCACTGTAACCCAAATCACAGTAACTATTACAAACATCCTGTAAAGTATGCCAGTCTTATTCCCCTATTACAGATAAATGTTGGGGCTAAGGGATATTTGTCTACCTTATGCCTACTCAGTGAGTTTATTCCTGCGCTAAGATTTAAACCAGGGTCTTCCCAGGTCATACTTACAGACTTACCACTGCACTGTAGCAGTTATTTAGGACTGCATGTGGTAGTTAGAACAAAAATACGTCTTAATACTTTGGTTTCAAAAGCATATACAGTCATACCTTGGAAGTCGAACAGAATCCGTTCTGAAAGTCCGTTCAACTTCCAAAACATTTGGAAACCAAAGTGAAACTTCTGATTGGCTGCAAGAGCTTCCAACCGAAAGCCGCGGAAGTCCCATTGGACGCTCGTCTTCCAAAAATAGTTCGCAAACCGGAACAGTCATTTCCGGCTTTGTGGCGTTCAGGAGCCAAAACGTTTGAGAACCAAGCTGTTCGAAAACCAAGGTACAGCTGTATCTCTCTGAATGTGTAAACTAAGAGGAATGTATTGATATTATGGTATGGCTAATGTGCTGGTTTTTTTCTTGCCCCCTTTTTATTTTTTCTTTAGCAAACTTTTAAATAAAGTTAAAAACACTTCTTCACATTTAATAGTCTTGATAGTGAACAGAATACTAGTATACATGGGGATTCTTAAAATATAATTACAAAACCTTTTGACAGTAATTTACAGAGGAGCTTCCAAGATACAGTGTTCTTTCCCTCTGGTTTACTGGACTTGTCCTAGAGGCAAGATCCTTCTTTATGTAAAGCAAATGAAGTGAACATTATTTCTGGGGTAGCGAGAGATAGAAACTTGGAGAAAGAAATGCAGAATAGCAAAACTTGTTTGGTGGTATTTGGAATAAGATTTTTTTCTGCTGTGTATTTACACTTGTTAGGATGTCCCTGTTTAATTTTTTTGTTTTGTTTTGTTTTTAAATGGGATTTTCTTGTAATGCCACTTAGACAAATGTGATTTTTAGTTTGCAGTTAACATGTTTCGCACACTACCACCTTCATCCAATCCAACGGGAGCAGAATTTGACCCAGAGGAGGATGAACCCACCTTAGAAGCCGCCTGGCCTCACTTACAGGTACTATACAAACATATTTTTTTCGTTTCTCTGACTAAACAAAGAGGGACTAAATTGCTGCAAAACAAAAGGTTTTAAATCTGAACGCTCAACGCACTGGTTTGCTGTTCTAAGTTTCTAATGGATAGCTTACACCTTTTAAGACTGCACTTTGACATAAATGTTAATGAACTGTAACTTGGTTATTTCAATGTAGGTTTAGTGTAATGCTTTAATCATAAAAATATAAATGAATGTATATTACAGTAATTGATTTGGGCCTTTTGGTGCTTGTAGGGTTATAGCTTTGAGACATAAGCTGTTTTTAAAAGTGTAAGGTGCATGGTGCCCAGTATTATATAAACAAAACCCCACAAATATAGTGTACACATAACACCGAGCTGGTTTAACTAAAGTAACTAAAGTATTCGAGTGTTGGATTGGGGTGGGTAGCATAAAGGCCGGGGGTTGCATATGGTCAGGCAGGGTATGCTCTGTTCAATTTCCCACCTCTTTTCCTTCCAACAGGGATTTACCACCAGTTGTGTTTTTTTCAGCCCAGCTTTGGCAACTATTAGCCTTAATTTGTGTCTTTCTCTAGGTAACTGAGCTCCTATGAGGTGCTTGTGCAGGGAAAGTTCTGGGTGGTTTATGCTCATTAAAAAAATTTAAGGGGATGTATACAGTTAGGAAGTCGAAGTGATTAATGCTGTTTAGTTTTTCTTCAAATGGTGTTTAAAATTGAGTACTATTTTTAACTGCTTTTCAAAATTCAAGTTGCATTTCTGTTGTAAAACTAATTTTTTTGTGGATCTTTTTCAGCTTGTTTATGAATTTTTCTTAAGATTTTTAGAATCTCCAGATTTCCAACCTAATATAGCTAAGAAATATATTGATCAGAAGTTTGTATTGCAGGTGAGGTTAAAAAATGAATATATCTTCAAACTTTAAATCCATATTAATCTGAAATAGATTAAACAAGTAAATGTGCGTCTCTTGCAGCTTTTAGAGCTCTTTGACAGCGAAGATCCTCGAGAAAGAGATTTTCTTAAGACTACTCTGCACAGAATATATGGGAAATTCTTAGGCCTAAGAGCTTACATCAGGAAGCAAATTAACAATATATTTTATAGGTATGTTTTCATTCTGTGCCAATGCAAATTAACTGGGTAAGGTATTTTAGAAATGTTGTAACTTTGATGGTACTGCCCTGCTACCCTCAAATGTTGGCAGTGTTTCATTAAATCTGCAGGTAAGCCTTTTTTTTTTTTACGATGACTTTAGCGTTATTTTAATTTGCTGCTCCGGTTAAACTGAATTATGGGTGGGAATAACATGTTAAAAGTTCTGAGTACAGAATTAGCTTTCATTAAGAATGTGCTTTTGGTCAGCTTTGGCAATTTCTATGTTTTACCTTTTGAAAGCTCAGGTCAAGCTTCCTTGTTTCCTTAAGGTTGGAGTTCTGTTGCATTTACCTATGGCAAGTTATTCCAATCCCCCATGACCACATTCTGGCATGTGAATTAATACAGTTGTTAAATTTATTATCCCCCTGCCCTCCCCGTACAGTGAGTATATGCACATAGCATTGGTTAAAAGTGGTTTGGAAAGAGGTGTGTACAGCGGTACCTTGGGTTACAGACACTTCAGGTTACAGGCGCTTCAGGTTACAGACTCTGCTAACCCAGAAATAGTACCTCGGGTTAAGAACTTTGCTTCAGGATGAGAACAGAAATCGCATGGCAGCGGGAGGCTCCATTAGCTAAAGTGGTGCTTCAGGTTAAGAACAGTTTCAGGTTAAGAACGGACCTCCAGAACGAATTAAGTTCTTAACCCGAAGTACCACTGTATTGACATATGACCTTTGAACTTGTTATCTTTCCAGCATATCTGCAGCAGGGCACTATTCTTCCAACATGACTCTATATATATATATATATATATATATATATATATATATATATATATATATATATTGCTATATTCCCACTCCCCTTTCTCCCCAAGGTATATTGAGCTATAATAACTCTGCCAGCTTTTAGTTCATTTTTCTACAACTTTTCCCTCTGTGCAGTTTTCCCCAAAGGGAATATATGGTACTGCTCCTTTAAGAGCCTGGTGCCAACTGCGCCACAGCTTTTTGCCAGTTCATCCATAAGAGACAATAGCACCAGCTGTAGAGGGAGCTTATCTTCTGTACAAATGGTAACAAATACGCACTTTGGGGTGGGGGCGGACAGAGGCATTGACTAAAAATAGCAAGTAAGCTTCATCTGTCTGCATTCAGCAGGTTTTGGCCATACAGAGCCAACACCAATATTTTAGATGAGTGTTTCCTCCCGCCCCCCAGGATAAGAGTTTCTGTAGAAAGAAGAGATGCAGGGTATAATACACTTCTGATGGGAAAGCTTTGATTTAGGGCTTCAATGCACAATGTATGGCACACACCGTTGTGAAATCCATGATACTGTTCATTCCACTCTTAAATCAACATATATTTAATTCTGATATTCCATCATGGGCATGTTGCCATAGTTAAGGTGTGAGGTTGGGTTGCCACATAACACTAAAGCACGGTTTATTAACTGGAATTTATTCCTTCATTATACTACCTTTCCTTCAAGGAGCTCCAAGTGTCATACACGATCCTCCTCCCCCATTTTATCCTCACATTTTATCCTGTTAGGTAGGTTCAAATGAGAAACTGTGAGTGACCCAAGCTCACCCAATGAGCTTCATGGTTTCATGTGAACCAAGTCCTGGTCCAACACTCTTCTCCACTGCACTAAACCATGGTTTCATGTAATGTGTGAGCCAGGTCTCTGCTCTGTCATTCACTGATAGGGTCTTCTTCATAGTGGTGCCCACTTTTTGGAACTCGCTGCCAGGGAACCTCCCAGGCTGTTCTTCTACTTTTTCTTTATCAGCAGGTTAAAACATTCCCTTAACAACATAGTTTATAAATAACTTCCCCAGCCACTGAATATACCAGATTGTTGGTTTTTTGTGGATTTCATGAGCTCATTGTTTGGTTCAGTATTATTATTTTAGTTTGTTTGGGTTTGTCTGTCCCCCACATACCAGCAAAAAGAAGAAGCTGATAAACGCGCATATATATATATATATATATATATATATATATATATATTTAAAGTTTCAAGAGCTTTATTTCCTTGATGTAAAGTTGTTATGTTAACAAGTCTATAGATATAGTGCAGCTTGCCATATGATAGTAACCAAATGGAGACTGGGCTACATAGTGGGTTGTTGTGCATTTCTACTCAGAAGTCATTCCCACTGAATTCAGTAAGGATTACTCCCCCATAAATTGGTAAAGTTTGCCGCTTTAATTCTCTAGATTTCATACTAACTTTAATTCCATCCCTCTCAGAGTATTTTCGAATTCTAGCTGATCTACAAGGTAGCTAATAGTCTTTTTGTAAATCTAAGATTATTACAACTAGCACTACTTGTATTTTCCTGCCCTGTTTCCAAATGTTGTTTAATGACATGGAAGGATGTGATACACCTTTGCAGTATTTTAATTGCCTTTAATACACACTGGGCAATAATTGGTGGTAACACTATAACAGAAGTAAGCAAAGCTCATTTAAATGGGGTTTAATCTTTTCTATCAGCTTGGAAACCACTATTTTTTGTGTTGCACTACCACTAGCAAACCAAAACATTTTTAAATGATTTTATACAGAAAGTATATAAACAGTAGAACAAAGTTAAGGATAGGTACAGAAAAGAGTCGGCCTAAAAACTAGATAGAACCTTTAGTTAGGCAAGAGTATTGAACACAAAATTTTCTGGTATAGTTTTAAAATAAATGGCAGCTGTTCCTCAAGTTCTTATCCAACTTGAGCTAGATACATTACCAAACAGATGCTGACTGTCCTCATTGCTGATAACGTATTTGCTTTGTCAGGTTTATTTATGAAACAGAACATCACAATGGCATTGCAGAATTACTGGAAATATTGGGAAGGTAAGCTGCTTAATAGTTATGCATCATAATGTTACTATTTGTGCTCTAAAGCAGAACGACTTTCAAAGAAAGTGAGGGTGGACCTTGGATTGGAAGAAATTGGTACAATTTGTACAGCTTATCTTGGTTCGAAATGAAGAAAATAATCACTAGCGCTTACGGGGTGAAAACAAAAAATGTGGGAGTACTTCAGGATCAGACAAACCTGTCAAAGAATTCCTGTGTGTTTTAATACATAAGAATCTACAGTTTTGCTCTTGCTTGCAGTGTAAGTGAGCATTGTACTTGGGTATTGCGTAAATTCAGAATGAAATTTGAGTGGGAAACATGTCATGAAACAATAGAATAAAAGTGATTTCAAGAAAAGATTTCAGGATAAAAATGTAACATTATTTTTTAAAACTATGATACATTAAATCTCCTCTCCTCCTTTCTAGTATAATTAATGGATTTGCCTTACCATTAAAAGAAGAGCACAAAATTTTCCTTCTAAAGGTATTATTACCTTTGCACAAAGTGAAATCACTGAGTGTCTACCATCCACAGGTAAATGATTCTGCATTTGAATTTTGTTTAAGAGTGTTGATTTAATAATTTACAAACTAATTCTGAGTATATATAGGAAAAGGATAAAATTAACGAAATGTTACAGAAATGCCACCCTCATTTACAAAGTTCGTTGTTTAGCAATAGGTATGATTTTGTTGTATATTAGAAGCCTGATACTGACTTAAATTAATGTCTGTGTATTTTGGTTGCTTCTGAAAACTATTAAGGTGGTTGGAATGGCTTCGTTGCATTTTGGGCTCACTTTAATTTCACAGTGCTGTAGCAGACTCTGACAAAATAAATGAAAGATCTATCATGCTACTAAACTCCCAGGTGTGCTGCAGAACTCCCCCATCCTAGTGTCCACAAGTAGCTGTCCAGAAGAGCTTTTCTTATGAATGGTGAATTGGCCTTTGCCATCTGGCTGCGAGAGTGTTGCTTTGGCATCTTTTGTGTGAATTTTGCAAGACGCTTTAGGGATAAAATCGCTCAACTTCAACCAGAATTGGATTTCACATTTAAAATGATGGTATCAGATGTCCCACTTTAGTTTGGCCTTTGACCGTTAACCTACTTGCAGGTCCTTTATCTGTCCTTTGATATACAGGCGTTGACCATTTTGTGCAGGGATTCCGTTCCTGGAACCTGCAAGCGCCAGCAGAGTGTGCATAAGCCTGCCCCGTTACGCCCCTGTTTTACCATCTACCAGGTCCAAACGGGGCACAAGCATCAGTGGTCGCACATCAGCTGAATGCGTACAAAATGGTCACTGCCTGTATATTATTCCATTTTGTTTTGGAGTGGTTTTATTGAATTTTAATATCATATGACTACATTGTAGTAACCTGCTCTGGAACCTTACGGTCAAGGCTAGGTAGGATTTAATAAAAAAATAAAAAGGTTATGGAATGAACTCCCAGGTAACATTCACCAGGCCTTGTCTCTCCTGCCTTTTAAGGAAAAGATAAAGCTAGTATGTTAAAGGTTTTTGATTATAAGGACATACTGAGTGTGGCTTGCTTTCATTCTGGGATATTCTTTTTCATTTTACTTGGGTGTTAATATGCCTCTGCTCTGTTTTTTGCATATGCAAGTTGAGATTTTTGTGGGTTGTATCCAGTTGTGTCTCTTCATTGATGAAAGGCTCTTTGATCCAGTGGAGGCTTTCATTAGGGTAGGGGAAGCTAATCTTTTTTTGTCCCAAGAGCCGTGTCACCCCCTAGCAAACCCTCCACGGGGAACATGCCACTGTGGGTGTGGTTAAAAAGTGATTGCAGCCACCCCATACACACACAAACACAGATGCATTCATCCTTAAATAAACCCCAAAATGAGCACTAAAATCACATCATAGTCATTCTGGTACAGCAAGCAGCTTCAGCTTCCTCCCCATCACCCCCTCTCAACTAGAGCACAGGGTGCTCAGTTTTCCTCCACATCACCCAGCACCACAGTGGGGAGGATAATCTGACAAAGATGGGGTGAAGGGAAAATAAGTGATTGGGGAGGAAGGTGAACAAAATATCTTTCCTCTTCCCACTGCCATTGCTAGCAAAACGGAGTGCTCCAGAAACAGGAAGGAATCATAGAATTGTAGAGTTGGAAGGGACCCTGAGAATAATCTAGTCTGAAAAATTCAGAAATATGCAGCTGTTCTATACGGGGATCAAACCTTCAACCTTGGCATTACCAGCACCATGGTATACTTACCTGCTTCAGTTCTGTGAGTGAGTAGGGCTGTTTATTATGCTTCTGCTGAACTGTCTTTGTTGGTGTAATGCGATTTGGAATCATGCTTCAATCAATTGTTATATTGTGTGTCCACTGCTTTTAGATCCTGCGGAATGAGGGGTGGTTTATAAATGTAAACAATGTCCCCACAGCTGGAAAACATGAGAGCACTCCTTCCTGTTTCTAGAGCACTGCTAGCCGGGGGGGGGGGGGGGACCTGCTTTGTTGGTGCTGCAAGGAAATTGGGTCGGGGTTGGCAAGCCAAATGAAAGGCACCACCTTTGCATTAGCAGAAAGAGAGAAGTATTTTCATTGATTCCCCTTCCCTCTGCAGCAGCTCCCTCCACCTCATCCCCCAATTTGCTTCCAAGGGCTCAGGGGCCCCTTTGGAACAATGCCCTAGGTGGCATGGGAGGATGGAGGAATGTACAAAAATTGCTTCTCCTCCTGTGCCCCTCACCACCCAGCTGGTGGAGGCCTCCTCTGGATCAAAGAGCCTTCCCACTGGTGGAGGGACACAATTGCAAACAACCCTATGTTTCAAACTTTCAAAATACCTCCCATCAGCGAGGCGAGCTTCAAATGTTTAAAATGAATAGTTCCAGCATGCACTTTTCAGCTGCGGGTTGAAATACTGCTTTGTAGGTGTGTGCTGTGCTTCTTTGGGTGTCTTCCCCTCCCTCCTTCTACAGTAAACAACAGACATAGTATTTTTCCATCTACCAGGAAGCAAGGTGGTGTGTGTTCTCTCTTGCGCAGACACAAAGAGCCATCTGGAAAAGCTCAACTCTTGTTTGAGCAACATTGTAGACTATTATAGTTACAGTGAAGAATACACAGCTGCCTTTTGCTGGATGAGTCCAAATTCAAATAAAGCGCACAATAGGCTACGGACCCACTGATTTTAGCCTATAAAGTTTATCACTTGCTTTTTGCCCCTCACTTTCGTTTATCCCTTCTGATAAATGCTCCTAGAATAGTAGAAGAGGCAATAGTATTCAGTCCTCACTCCAAGAGCAAGAGTGGAATTTCTTCTAAGAAATTGTGAATTTGCTTATTTTTTTCTTATAGTGAATTATCAGCTCTCACACATCACTGCCAATGAGGGCCTCTGTAGCTGCAAACCTTTGGTGCCTTTCCCTTCAGCTAATTTTATTAATCGTGCAAAATGTTGCTTAAGTTTTTAGACATTGATTGTGCTTCTGGAGGCCTATGTGCAGTTACAGCAAAACCGAAGCTTCATGTCCCAGTGTTGCATACAAAAACTGCTTGTCTGATTTCCATAATCATTCTGGATCTGACAGCTGCCCCAGGTTAAAATTATTTTACAAAGGGATAGAAGTTGTCAAAAATAGTATCTTTTTGTGGGTTTGAATTTAGTAGTGTTGAAGAGGGCAAGTCAACAGTACGGTTTACTTGCTGAATAAAGAAATATGGAATCTGTCAAATATTCCCATAGATCCCGGTTAACCTCAAGGTAGCTAGGGTGGTGGTGGTTGGTTTTCCTCCTTCCCTCCATATTTCCAAAGATTTTGTCATTAGAAATAAAGAAGTGCCACCTCAACAAAACATTGCAGTGTGGAGTGTTACAGTTCAGTGTAAATAAGCAGGTATAGAAAACTACTTGTACAATGGACATTGTTATATCCTACCTGAATATCACAACCCAAGTTCTCAAGTTCACAGTTAAACTGTTTTTCTATAACCTACTTTGTGAGCCTTATTCGTAATCTTAAGTGTTGTTGAGGTTTTGCATTTTGCAATATATTTTGGGTTTCATTCACCAAAAATGAACATTCAATAACAACAAAATGTATTTGACTTCTGTATATATATATATTTTTGTTAGCCTAACAATGTTACTCTTTCCCCTCAATTTAGCTGGCATACTGTGTAGTTCAATTTTTAGAAAAGGACAGCACGCTTACTGAGCCAGTAAGTTTAATTTCTTTTCTTACTTTTAAAACACATCTTAAAAAGTTTTTACCAAAGTAATATAATGGAAATACATTTGATTGATTGCAGGGCAGCTACCTTGTCCCCTGAAATAAGTTATGAATTGGTAAAATGTTCTACTTGCTAATCAGCTGATTGCAGTGACATCAAGCTTCCCTTGCCAATACAATCAGAATTCATTTTAAGACTTACAGTCATGCACTGACAGACCCATCTCTACCTGCCATCGCATATGATGTCAGGTGTGGAACAGGTGGGTGTGGTTTGGAGAAATGACCTCATGGGTCAAATTGAGACTCATTCTGAGTCTAATTTGGCACACTGGCCAGATGTTCCCCACCCATGTCTATTCTATTTGCGTTTTCAGTTGGAAATGAAAATAGTGTGAATAGTTTTTCAGTGTGCTTGTAGGAGACACTAAAAAACATCAACAGATGTATTTTGTCATGCAGATATTAGCTACGAGTTTAGTGTGTGCTTCCTCATCTCTTATTAAGAACATCAGTGAGAGTCATAAATAGTAAAATCACCTGCTTAACAAAAAAACATTAAAACCTGTGTTTGTTACTTGGAGGTAACAAACTTTGACCTCTCCAGGAAATCCAATCGCTATGAGCACATTCTTCATAATCAGCATGACTATACAGAAAAACACATACAGAAAAACATGTGCATGAGAAATTTCAAACAATACTGAGAAAGATGTTGTTATTTTGAGATCATTCCTCTTAAGAATTACTTAGCCTTTCTTCCATTCTGTTTGCAGAGGGTCAAAGTGTTTTAAAAACAAAATCACATTCAACCTTCATTAACAGTTTTTAATTGCAAAGTAAAACTATAATGCCTGCCATTAGTCAAGAATCTTGAGTGTATATTGTTGTTACAATTATTTCATAATGGTGGCAGTCAATGCAAGCAATCCATGATAAATCACTGGACAGATTTATAATGCCCTGAACATTCCCTCCTCCCTCTTTTCTTTACAGGTGGTGATGGCACTACTCAAGTACTGGCCAAAGACTCACAGTCCAAAAGAAGTTATGTTTTTAAATGAATTAGAAGAAATTTTAGATGTTATTGAACCATCTGAATTTGTAAAGGTTATGGAACCTCTTTTCAGGCAGCTAGCCAAGTGTGTCTCCAGTCCACATTTCCAGGTTGGTAATTCCAATAAATGCAGTACTGTAATTAAGTTTGACATTTTGACATTACACTGCATTAATCACTGCTTAGTGGATATGTTATATGCCTTTTAAATGGACCACCTTTCAGTATGTTGTTAGGCACAATATTTTAAGACCGGCTGAGGGCAGGAAAGGAATAAGCTCAGCTACTGCAGCTGTGAAGTCTCCTCTCTATTATTAGTAAACAAAAGTACAGCTAGTCTTTCTGTTGCTTTTGACAGTACCAGTTTGGGTTTCTAGTGGATGCTCACACAGAAAGCATAAAAGTGCCACCTTCGAAGCTAAGGAAGCAGCAGGCAGGGGAAGAGAAGAGCTCAAGTTGAGATGGAAAAAGGATTCTCTGCTTCCCAAAATGAGAGAACTGTGTAAAGTGTACAGTATGTTAGAGTTGTTGAATGGTAAAATGCTCCCATGTCTCTTAGGTGGCAGAACGAGCACTATACTACTGGAATAATGAGTATATTATGAGCTTAATCAGTGACAACGCAGCAAAGATTTTGCCCATCATGTTTCCATCCTTGTACCGAAATTCAAAGACACACTGGAACAAGTAAGTAGCCATTGAAATATATTGCTTGATGCCCTAAAGTCTGACTGTTCATGTCACAGCATTTTTATAGAAATATAAATCTCAATAAAGTTTGTGTGCTGCGGTTTCCTTATAGATATACAAGATTGTAATCGGTCAGAAGTATTTCTTTCAAGCAGGTTAGGTGAAGGTAAATGTCACATCACAATAAGGAGCTAAGAAAGATTGATTGAGTAGGTTCTTCCATATCTATGCAGAGTTCTCAGGCACACATCCTTAAAATCACTGTTCACAAACCAGCCCGCCATGTTGATGCCACACACAATGGCATAGTGGGGCGAGTCTGGTTCACAGCCCTCCCACCCTGCTGCATACAGCAGAGGTGGGGAACGCTTTTGCCTCCATGGGCCAGATCCTTCTCGGGGTATGCCTTGTAGGCCAAATTTGACAGATGGGTGGGGCTGCCCACCTGTCAGTCACCTGGAGTCACATATGTGGGGCTTGAAGTCCAAAAGTCGGAATGTCTTTGCCCCTCACATGCAACAAGATGCTTCCAAAAGGAAGTCCCGCCCTCCCCATGATTTTAGCAGCTTCCACATGCAGTGGGGCTTCCCTCCCCTCTCCTCCTCTCCCCACACCCCCACAAAATTGGCTCTGTGGAGATTCAGTAGAAACCCGTAGAACAGCACACAGTGGGAGGAGAAGGGGGATTGTTCCATCCAGCAAGCTTGAAATGTTTGCCCTGGGGGAGCTAAGGTAAAGGTAAAGGGACCCCTGACTGTTAGGTGCAGTCGTGGACGACTCTGGGGTTGCGGCGCTCATCTTGCTTTACTGGCCAAGGGAGCCGGCGTACAGCTTCCGGGTCATGCGGCCAGCATGACTAAGCTGCTTCTGGCGAATCAGAACAGCGCACAGAAGCGCCGTTTAGCTTCCTGCCAGAGCGGTACCTATTTATCTACTTGCAGTTTGACGTGCTTTCGAACTGCTAGGTTGGCAGGGATTCAAACCGCCGACCTTCTGATTGGCAAGCCCTAGTCTCTGTGGTTTAGACCACAGTGCCACCCGCGTCCCCTGGGGGAGCTATCACCTGTTAATCCCTCACAATGAATTGTAACCCATGATCACCAATTGACTCCCAGTATATTTCCAAGCATAGTTGAAAGTGTTGGTGCTGACCTTTAATGCCCTAAGCGGCCTTGGCCCAGTATACCTGAAGGAGTGTCTCCACCCCCATTGTTCAGCCCAGACACTGAGGTCCAGCTCCAAGGGCCTTCTGGTGGTTTTCTCACTGCGAGAAGTGAGATTACAGGGAACCAGGCAGAGGGCCTTCTCGGTAGTGACGCCTGCCCTGTGGAACGCCCTCCCATCAGATGTCAAGGAAATAAACAACTATCTGACTTTTGGAAGACATCTGAAGGCAGCCCTGTTTAGGGAGGTTTTTTAATGTTTCATGATTTATCATGTTTTTAATATTTTGTTGGGAGCTGCCCAGAGTGGCTGGGGAAACCCATCCAGATGGGCAGGGTATAAATAATAAATTATTACTGTCATCATTATAAGTTTATATTATTTCCCCTCTTTTTCCTCTTTTCCTTCTTTCTGCATTTCTGTCCTAGTTGGTTGTATTTTCATATAGCATGTCTCTCCTTTGTCAGTTTTAATCCACACAGTAGTTTAGAACTCTAGCATGAACCTGTTACTAGCCACCTTGATTTTGCAACTGCTATTTGCCTAAAGGACCTTTTAACTGAGCTACTGTGCGAATGCTGGATGTCCCATAGCCTGATGCTGGTGGCAGACTAATGACTACTGATAGAGTAGCCAACAATGCATGTTAAATCTGCACAGTGAAAGAAAATGCTGAGTAGACAGTATTAAAAGTTGATTTACACTAACTGGATGTCAGTAATCCATTGATACATTGGTTTTAAAGTAACATGGATTACTTCATTGAAGATTTGGCAGTCTGTATTTTTTTCGCTTCACCACTTGCGGCTGTCCAGTCATTCTGTCCTAAGCATGAGTAATATCACTCTGCGCAGTCACATACACAGAGTATATGGCACACCTTTGTACCTGTTTAACTTGCATGATGCAAGGAGCCATAAAACTGGTTTGTCTTTTGTATCTGATGGCCTAACATGTGAGAGATTATTTTTGCAGAATAACTTAACTTCTCTGGCAGGGAGTGCTGCCTAATTCAGGTGACGAGCTTTTACTTTCTCTCCCCACCCCCAATACCATTTTCTGATCTGCTAATTTTAGCTTAAGAAATGAGCTGATAGAGTAACCAAAATTCTCCCACCACTACCAGTGGCTGTAATCTATCAGGAAAATGCCTTGTAGAGACAATACAGCTGTGCTCAGGAAACATTTTAGCCCAGTATGTCTGCATAATGTTGCATAATTTTCACATCAGTTGCTAGAAACATGTTAGATGTAGTTTCAAGTATTGGCAATGTTCTTACTTCTTTTACTGAGGCTTCTGTTACTGCGTGGAATTTTGTAATATGGACGATTAATGTTAAAATTGCTGAAATTATAGCATTGATATTCAAGAGGAGAGCAATATAACATCTAAAGAGTGCTTGTTTTTTGGTGTTGAGAAGTTATAATGCATACTTTAGCTAATGGAAGCATCCAGTGACTAATTTCTGGTTTTTATGGTGTGTGTGTATTTTGAAGTAATCAAACTTCCAGAAGAGATATTATGTAATTATTACTTTTAGAAGACATCTGAAGGCAGCCCTGTTTAGGGAAGCTTTTAATGTTTAATAGACTATTGTATTTTTATATTCTGTTGGAAGCAGCCCAGAGTGGCTGGGGAAACCCAGCCAGATGGGCAGGGTATAAATAAATTATTATTATTATTATTATTATTATTATTATTATTATTATTATTATTATCATTCTGAAGCCAAAATTTTACTTTATAGGACAATACATGGCTTGATTTACAATGCTCTGAAACTATTCATGGAGATGAACCAAAAACTGTTTGATGACTGCACACAGCAATTTAAAGCAGAAAAAGTTAAGTAAGTTTCCTCTTGAACATCTTCCTTTTTCCCCCTTTCATTTTGTTTTCCACTGATTTATTAGAATAAGCACTATCACTTTTATATATATATATATAAACAATAACAACTGTTTAGCTCCTTGAAAATGTTCTCTTCCTGCTATTATCATCATGATTGGTTTATATTGCATGCCCGTATATTGTTTCACAGTGCTTACTGGAGCTGTGTGAAACCCATTAATCTCAATCAAAAATGGGCTGATTCACAATTCACCGTCTTGTTTTGGAGAATACTTGGGGGAGGCTTGAGCAATTTCTGGGATTCATCCAGAGCTCAAAAAGTCCCGGCCCTAGGAAACACCTCTATCATCAGATTGCAGAGTGTCAGTCCCTCTTCTTCCTTTTCTACACTTCACCAGATTAAAAGTTGTGGAGGAGAAAGAGGGGAAGCCCCACAAAAGCCAATGGCTCTCTGCCCTAAATGTTGCTGAGCATGCTCAGCAATCCCATTGTCCACAGGAACTCTGGGAGTTTTATTCATGTTCCTCCAGGAAGAACAGAGAATTTTATTTCCTGGAGTAAGCAGAAATATTTATACCCTGCATTTCCTCATATATTTCAAGGGGCAGCTTTGAAATGGGAAAGGGGGCCATATTACTTGTGGCCAGTGCATAAAGAAGAATGGAAAAATTGCATAAGCAACCCTCAAGTTTTACCCATAGCTGCTATATTCTCTCCCTCCCAAGGCTAGCCCTATGATGAGGCAAGGTGAACCACAATGCATACTGCCCACGAAGCTGATTGTCACTGCCTATTATGCTTTTATATTTGTTGGAGGCTGCCCTGAGTGGCTGGGTACAAATAATAAAATTATTGTTGTTACTGCCCACCATCGCAACCATCCTTCCACTACTCCCTGGTCACCATGGACCACCACCACAATGCATTGAGTGACGGTGCTCTTAACAGCAGGTCTGTCCAGAGCATGGGTCTCACCACTCCTTATCCTGAGGCTTTGTGGGTGAAGTAGCCACAGAAATTTGGCCACCAGAGTGCCATTGTTTTGCCATAACAGCAGCCAACACTACATAGAACCAGTCTGTTTAAACAACATTTACCAGTGTTGCAGCAAAGTGGTGGCACAGGCAATCTCTGGGGTCACTTCAAACCTCAAATGCCTCATTCTGAGGAAAAACTACCTCAGGCAGGGCAGAGTGTTTCACCAGCCCTACACAAATACACACCCCTTCAAAATTTGGTTAAGTGGGGTGGGAAAAGATATTTCCAGCCATGACAAGGTTTGGATTGGTGTTGAGCTTATCTTGTAATGACTAAGGGTTTTCTGGTATGTGGAGGAGTCATTTCTGAAATTATTTTCTAACCCCAATATATACTATTCATGATATCTTACGGCTGTTTAACCCTCTGTTATATTTAAATATATGTCTGACGTTAAACAAGTAAATACAAAAAAAAAACACACCCTGTCCTTTTCTGTAGTGTCAAAAGCAATTTGGTAATTTGATTTATTTGAAAAGTTCATTGAGCTTTTTCTGTGACGTGTGTGGGTTTTTTCCCCCTAGGGAGAAGCTAAAAATGAAGGAACGGGAAGAAGCTTGGGTTAAAATAGAAAATCTAGCCAAATCAAATCCCCAGGTATTTCAAAAACGTTCAGAGGCTGAACATTTCAACTGTACATTAGATACTGATGGAACAAAAAGGGGCACCATGAATGTAACATTTCCTTACTCACATTTTTTAAAGTAATTAAAGAAGATGACTCGGTGTGGCTGAAGTGTGCATCTTTTGGTGGTTTCCAATTGTCCATGTGGCAATAACAAATACCACACAATAGCCTGGTTGTTAAAAGCTCTTCATTACATGGTCAGTCTTTAATAAATACTTCTTCTAAGAGCTGTAGCTGCCACAGGTGAGCCAGAGAACAGTATTCATGTATGAACAAATTATTGACAAGCCAACAGAATCCACTGTTTGTATGTAATGTTGGAAAAGTCCACGCAGAAAACAACATACATAATTTCTGGGATAGGTCCCAGGAACCTTGCAAGATGCTGCTCTCATAATTGTGACTCATGAGACACCACAAATGCGGGTTTAGGTGTTTTCCACATACTTCTTAACCGTCGCCTGGAAAAAAACGTGACTAGCAAAATATTTAATTAGAACTAGCCCTAATATTCCTTGCCTGTTGAGATCAAGCAGGTGCCTTCACTGTACTCTTTTTTGGCACCGGTTTGGACAAGCCGACCCAGATGCTTAGGAAGTTGAGGTCATTTTAATCCGTTTTAGCATTTTAACTTTTGTATGTTTTAAAGTAGGGTTGTGAATTATTATTTTTTTACTTCTTTTTATTGTTTTATCATTTTGTAAACTGCTTTGAGTATTTTTTTAAAAAATCAAGTGGTGTACACATTTTATGAAATAAAGAAATAGTTCAAGTGATACGTTAAATCTGTAAGAGTGCTTTGAAATGTCATTGTGCCGGTGGCCTGTTGGCATACTTGGTCACAATCACTTTTGAGGTGTCTCCCCCCCCCCCATCAAGTGGTATATAAATTTCATGAAATAAAACAAATAGATTAAAATCCCTCTGGTTCGTATCCAGAGTAGGCCTTCTGTTCACCAAAGGGTGGGAGATCCAGTAGAAGGAAGGAGGCTGATTTCTCCAATTCCCCCTGCAGCCTCTTACACCACTTCCCACGCTGTTCTGTAGGTTCATCCATCCCTCCTCCGGTTCAGGTTTTCAGGAGGCACAGAGCTGAATTTGGAATTGGCAGGAATTACCTCTCTTCTGTGAGCTGAACTTCACTCATGGGATTGAACTGCAGCAATATGACTCTCTTTTAGCACATCTACAGTAGAAATTTAAACTAGTTTTCAAATTGCTTTAATTGGAGGTCAGCAAGAAGGAGTGTTGGAAATCTTTGTTCTATAAAAAGAACTGAAAGTCCCAGAAGTCCTCAGTTAGGAATCATGACAATTTAAACAGGTCTGAAAACTATTTTAGGTTTTAGAGCAGAGATATCATTTGCTGAGCAATTTTCTGTTGTTGTTGAATGCCAATCTTGTTTAAATCTCCAGCTAACATTGTAATAGCTGTAGAGAAGTTTGTTATTAGAAGTACATATTCAAATAATTTTATTTGGATGAATTTGAGTATGCTGCAGCATTTATTCTATCAGATGGCGTGTCTGAAGCACCCAAAGAATATTGACAACACTCCTAGTAGAAAAGTTTATTGATTAAGACCTTACTGGGGTTGTACTTGACCCTAGACATACTTACAGAGAAGTAAATCCTGTGGAACTTGGTGGGATTTATTTCTGAGTAAAGATGTGTAAAATTGTGAAGGGAGTAAAGTCTAGAATTGGCATTGATGTTAGCTATGCAAATATGGTCAGTCGCTACAACTGCCATGATTTTTGAGGCACAGAGGTAGTAATCCTACATAGAAATAAACCCTGTTGAACACTGTGGGAACATAGAAATTTGCTACCATGATACTTTTTAAAAAATAGACTTCTTTTTCAAAGAATATTAAGTAAATTACAATTGGTTTTGTTTTGCTTCGTAATATGTTGCTTCATTAAATTACATAAAAGAAGATTTGGTTCGAAAGTACACCAATGCCAATGATTGATCTCAGAATTTGTAACTCTTACACTGTTTATAAAGTAATCATGCATGCTGCTTGTGTGGATCAGTTTGTATAAATAGTGGACCCAATTTCATATAAACATACTGTTGTTCAGGTTAATTTAGTATCAGTGATAAGTTATTTTAAAATGAATTTCATGCAGAAAATATATTAAAGGATTAATTGGTCTGTTGGATAATTGTTCAAATTAGTGACTTATCTTAGAGCATATTTGCTGACTTATAAAACTTCATTGGCCCCTTTTGCACATCCCAGTAGGCCATAGTTCATGGTTTACCATGATCTTGATTGCTTTGTTGCTTCTGGATAGCACTTAAAAGAGACAAACCATGATCCTTGGCTTACAGTTGCATCCAAACTGGATATCATAGTTTGTCTGGGTGAAACAAACCACAGTCTCTGGTTTGGATATAATGCTATCAACTATGTTTTACTGAGGTGCAAACAAGACCATATAGTCTCTTGATTCAGGTAGGTAGCCATGTTGGTCTGATGCAGTCAAAAAAAAAAAATAATAATTGCCCAGTAGCACCTTAGAGACCATGTAAGTTTGTTCTGGGTGTAAGCTTTTGTGTGCATGCACACTTGGTATCTGAAGAAGCGTGCATGCACACGAAAGCTGATACCCAGAACAAGCTTACAGTGGTGCCTCGCAAGACAAAAAGAATCCGTTCCGCGAGTCTTTTCGTCTTGCGGTTTTTTCGTCTTGCGAAGCAAGCCCATTGGCGGATTAGCGCTATTAGCGCTATTGACAGTTTAAGGGCTAAAAACGGCTTTTTTAGGCTTAAGGGATTAGCGGTTTTGCTGCTAAAATGCTTTTAGCAGCCTAGCACTTCAGAAAAAGGGGTTTTGGAGCGGAAAAAAAATTCAAAATTTTTCATCAATTTGCGAAGCAAGCCCATAGGGAAATTCGTCTTGCGAAGCGCCTCTGCAAACAGAAAACCCTTTCGTCTTGCGGGTTTTCTGTCTTGCGAGGCATTCGTCTTGCGGGGCACCACTGTAGTTGGTCTCTAAGGTGCTACTGGGCAATATTTTTATTTATTTCATATAGCTTATTATTGGCAAGTGCTGATACCAATAATTGGGCTAATGCAAATATTTTAGCATGCTGGTCTTCTTTTCCTGGCATACCTTTAGCCATCATTTTGTGCAGTGATTGGTCTTAAATTCTTCTACTAAATTTTAAAATGGTACGTTACCAACCAGTATAAAGATGTTTGCCCTAAAGGTTACTTTTGATTGTATCTTGGATCCTAGGAGCTAGTTTAGGATTTGACTGAACGTTTCTCATTTGGATTTCCCATCACACCAATTTAGCGTGTCTAGTTTGGAAATCCTTCAAAGTCTCAAAGGTGCTGCAGGATAAGGGGGCTGGGTGCATAAAGCCAAACTGGGAGAACCATATTGTTTCATATTTCCATTGCAGAAACGTAATAGCCCTTCTGGATCAGAGCAATAGTGCATTATTCAGCATCTTGTTTCCCACAACAACCAGTCAGATGTTCTGGGAAGCCTCACAAGTAAGGCATTCCCCTTTAAAGCCATTTAAGCTAGTGGTCATAACCTCCTTTTATGGCAGCAGATTCCATAAATTAAGCACTGTGTGAAGTTATTTTCTGTTTTTGTTTTTTGTTTTTTATCTCCTGCAAATGAGTTTTATTGGATAGAACAACACATTTTCTCCACCATACACAGTTTCAAAAAACCTCAGTCGTGTCTCACCCTTAACTAACGGGTTTCAACACTGACAAAATGAACCTTAGATTATTATTTTTATGCTCATTTCATTATTTCCATTGGACATACGGCTTTATTAGATTTCAACAAGCAGTTTGGACTATCAAATCTCCTGTTTTTTTTAAGATAGAAGCTATAACAGTTCATGGTTTAATCCAAAACTCGATTTGTGCAACAAAATGTGTAAATCACTCTTAATCAAGTGTGAGGGTAACATTTCTGTCAGTAAAATTGCTGTTGCTAATCTTAAGCTTTGCCATCAAAAATTCTGACATAAAACATTTTGCATTTGGTTAGTACTCAGTATTTAGTGACACCTGTCTGGTGAGCAGTCCTGTTGCAATGGAAACAGATGGGCCTTTAATTGAAGACTTGCAGGTGCTGAAAAAGACAGTGAAAGAAGAAGCTTGTCCGGTAAGCACATAGGAAGAAAAATTAGCCTACTCGTTCCAAACTTGATTTAGAAATTACTCATTTTGGTTAGTAGTTATGCTTTTCCTCTCTAAATGACAAATTTGAAACGAGCAGAATAATTTTAGTAATTTCTAAGTAGTTTCCTGTTGTCAGTAAAATAGTTACTGTAGCTGTTGACCGTGTCCCGTTGCATATGTGAGCAGTGAGAAATTTTTGTCCTGTGTTTATTAAGTGGCTTCAGAACCATTAAAGTGAAGTGGGTATTTCAACACATATACAGTGAAGAGATTGCTTAACAGAACTCGCTTACTGAAATTCCATGTTTTTTTATTCCCTCGTCCCGTGTCTGCTGCCTAAGCACAAGACTGCTCAGCCCTGGCTTCCCTGACATCAGAGGATTGCCAGTGAGTCTTGACGCCCTCTCTGCCAAAGCCACACCGAGAAATCAACGCACATCTAGTTATCGGGTTCCATGAATGTGATGCCTGTGGTTGCAATGGCACCCTTGGGTATCTCCTGGCACCCACAAAGCTTCTAGGCTGCCCCCCCTAACTGCCCCTTTTTTTTCAGAAGGTGGTGAGGGTTTTCCTTGAAAAATGCAGAGAGCTAAAGGAGAAAATTGGAAGACTCCTTTCTGCTTCCTCTTTCAGCTCTGTGTGCTTTACAAGACAAAGTGAAGTGACCAAGAGGTAGAGGAAGAGTGAAAGCCACAGGCATCAGGAACAAAAGAACGGAGAAAAAGCTGTGTCTACACGTACATGCACACACACATAATGAATCCAATAAAATGGATCCAATTGACATTGCAGAATTTTAATAGGTTTCCCTTACCACTACCGCCATCGAATCAAAGATCACATGTGCCTCCATGGACTGAACCGTAACCATCACACATCTGGTGATTTCCAGTTCTGCCAGTACAAAAGAACATGGCTCTGCAGCACAGATCCTCATAATTTTTTTTGCAAGGCAACATCTCAAAATTACCATCTAATTATAGACCACATCTTTGTGCATAGATGTGTCATGTGATTTGTTGGTGGTTTTGTTCTCATCCTATGTTGAATCATGGGATCTTTGCCTTGGGTAAATGTGTTTGTGGTGCTGGTCACAAGGACCAGATTTGTGATCTTTACTGTGCAGTCTACCAGTGTGGTCTTTCATTTGCTGGTGGGGAGGCAAATTTAAGAGGATAAGCTTTAATTCTACTGAATGTGATTTTTACCCTTGGGAAAACAAAAGGGTATGGTGTGTGTGGGTGCGCACACACGCATACACATGTGTATGCGTTAGTGCATGCACATGCACAGTTGTGCATGAAGACCGAAGAGGGAAGGGAAGCAATCAGAGGTGGTAGTATCCAGCGCACTGTCAAAATTCCAGATGCGCTCAGGCTCAAAAAAGTTGGTGACTCCAGGTTTAAACATAGAGATACTGCATATTTAAATATGGCGCAAAAGTTAATAACAATTGGTTTCATTAGAAGGCTTCACTGTCAAGTAGAAACTGGTCTAGCTTCATTAGTGAGGACTTCAATATTTCTAGCAACACACGTATACTTCAGGTAGATAGAAAATGATCATTGGTTGTTATTCCTGCTCCCTCTACCCCACCCCTCAGCATCTTGGATTTTATAGTCCTGACCTAATTCAGATCCTGCCCATGACTACTTACTACACAGGTTTTTGGGGCTAAAACTGCATAAGGACCAAATAAGGATATAAATTCACTCGTTCATTCAGCCTGTATTGGCATAATTTAGACAATAAAATCATAAAAGAGAAAGAAGGAAAAAACCATCCATAAAACACTGGCGATCCAAACATATTAAACACGTAAAACGTTTATTTCCTGGAATATAGCTGGATGGAAGAACAAAGCTACTGACCCCAACCTCATTGATTATCTCAAAAGTTTTGACAGTATCTTACTCCAAGAAACTTGGTTAGTGACTGAATATAAATCATTATAAGGGGGTGGGCAGGTGCTCACCCCCAAACTTATGTCACCTGTGTTTCTCCTTCCCCCATTTCTGTCCCTGCAACCTGCTATTTTTTCCATCCTCAGTGTTGTTGTAGGAGCCTATGCCTGCGTTTGAAAGCCTGGCTCACAGCTGCCATAGCATTGCTATGCATCTCTCCAGCTGGCAAAAGAGCTCAGTGCAAGGCCATGGTCTTTCTCGCTTTGGGCCAAATAACAGTAGGAGGCAGGCAGGCATAGTATAGATGTGTCTCCCCAATAAAGAAAACCATAGTTCTATGTAAGGCAGCTGCATATGCATCCATGTACACTACTTCTGGACTTACTGACCTACTTGGGTGAGTAATCAAAACATGCCATTCCATCCATTGTAGTGCTACACTGTGCTTCCACAGACCTATGGCTGACTCCTAGGATGGTGCTGTCTTGGTGGTAGCCGCAAAATTGGAATGGGCACCTGTAGCCGGAAGAGGGAGTGGGTAGGACAGTTTGCTACACGACTGCTCACCAGGGGGCATGGCTATTAGCCTAAACAACTTTAAAATGTTATGCCTATAATGATAGTATGTACTGACTGTTAAATTTATGGACTTGGTGGCTTCCCAAAGAACCAGGAGAATCCAAAAATGTATTCAGAGGGGTGCCGTGTATGGATAAGCATTGCATCAACCAAGTCATTCCAGCAGTAGCCAGGTTGTATTGCCAACTTGCTGTCGTAAGCTTGCTAATAATACTTTTCTTCACCCCAAAAAACCAACCTATTGTGGATTAAATCATTGCATTAAAAAAAATGCATTTTGATTTTAGGCACAGAAGGAACAGAAAAAGGATCGTGTTATTGTGCGCCGCAAGTCCGAACTGCCTCAGGATATCTATACCATGAAAGCCTTGGAGACCCATTGCCGAGCTGATGATCTAATAACGCATGATGGGCATTAGACTATTCAAGTGAAATCTTATTTGGAGGAAAACCCTTTTTTCTGGACTCTGTTCCACAGTAGAGAACTTACTTTTTTTGTGCCATACTGATCAGTTACACACAAGTCAAAGCTTTTTCCCCAATCCCATTTCTTTAGGCAATAACTTTGATACAGTATGCGCAGCTCAAGATTAGTTGTTCAAACAATGGTAAATTATCTGATTCTATATGCAGAACCTTGGGTTGACAAGTATTAAACGAAGACACTTCCTTGAGGATATTGGCATAGTACTAACCAGTCGGAAGCATGCACTTTCCCCCCTCCATATTATTACTGAGAGAAGAACAGCCTTGGCGCAAATCATCAAACACGGTTGCCACACAACCTCCCTAAACCTTTTTGGCTGCTCCACCTTCCCTCTTTTGTGCAGGGCATGGAAATCAGTTCTGTATATGGAAAAACATGAAACCATAACGTTGATCATATTGATTGCAGTATGTACACCTGTTAGACTACAATCAGCTGCAGCTTGTGGCTCATGTACATCATATATGTACAGGCACACAAGGAAATGCATGTGTGACTGCACATTCCTTTTTTTTCTTTATATGGAACTGCTTTCTGTGTGGGCAAAGTGGCCTTGCATGGGTTTTCCTAATTGGAAGCTGCAGTACAGGAGTGCCTGGTAGGCTGAGGACATTATCTTTCTATTCTTCCTGTCCCCAAAGTTGGTACTGTGGCAATAGTTGAGTTTGTAAATTCACCGAAAACCTATTAGGCATTTTTATAACACTGAAAAAACTTCCAGGGGGGAAAAAACAAACCTGCATTACTGCCTTGACAAATTCCTGGCAGCTTGGAAACACACACAGTTAAATTGTTCTCTCAGTTCAGCTTACAGAATGGCAATTTTCATGACAATCTTCAATCACGGCTAATTTCTGGGAGCTCTGAAAATTATTTCGGAGAGAGGCACCCTCAAAGTACTTTATATGGATTGAAGCCATATTTTCCAATCTTTTAGCATGTAATAGAAGCTGAGTATTTTGGAACTGACCTGCTAGAAAAAGAATTTGTGTTCCTAAAACTGAAATCCTGTCTGCCTTGATTAGAAATAAATTGCATTAAAAAAAGAAAAAAATAAGTCATTGCATAACTCTTATTTTGGTTTCCCCCCCCCCCAAAAAAAAAATATTATTTCATTTACCAGAATGACTTAAATGTTTTTCTCCCTTACCTGAGTTTTTACTGCATGGCATATTTTGAGCTCTAAGAGTTCTTTTTGTAGACATCATGAGACCAGCTAGCTGGATACATTTCTCTGGATGATATAGTTTGATGAGAGTGCAGCATTAGTACCTTTTCAGATTATATTTAATAAGGCAACAGGTCCTCATTGCATTATGCATTTTTCAGATGCCTGTCTTAAAAGCTGAGAAATGAGTTACAAAAGTTCTGCTGTCATATTGTTTTCTGTGGTGAAAAGCACATGTAAAACATACACACCTCACAAGGAAAAAAAACTCATCCGAGTTACTGTTGATCTTCAAATGCTGCTATATATTCCACAAGATTACGTGCATGTTGTGAGCTCTTTTTTATTGTTGTGGATGGGAAAGCACGAAGAAATTTTCTATATATATAGTGCTTTGTCTTCGATATTTGATTTCTCTCAGGGTGGCCAGTATTTTTAGACTTTTGTATCCTGCTTAAGAGCTGGGTTTCAGTTGTGTTTTATTTAGAACGAGCAACTTCTTTATTTTGTCTCTGGCAGTAGCAAACAGTGTTTTAATGTCTTGATGCAGAAAAAGTTAAAACATGTGGCTTCTTTAAAATAAGTTTTTAAGGAAATGAGGTATCGTGAATCCATTAAAATTATTGTGCGAAACAGGCAGTTATAGTAACATTGTGCAGATGTAGTGCCTGCTGTCTGGTCTCGCTTAAAACAAAATGTCCAATATTTTTTGCAAAAGCTATGGGGGAAAACCATATGTGGTGTGATGGGAATTAGTGGTAAGGCAGAGCTAAATTAATATAAAGACCACTCCAAGCTTCAAATAAAATACCCATTCTGTGTAAAAACAATTCCTGTTAAACTTGAAAATAAATGTGGTTTACCATGAAAAACAAGTAATTTAAAGCAGATTAAAGATGTCTTCCCTTTTTGAGGTGGGGGGAAAGGGTGCTTTTTTAATTGCAAACGGCAACGTCTATATGTATTTTGATATACCATTGTTTGAACTTCCATCTTTAGCTGGTAACCTGTCAAATACCTTTTTATAATTAGGCTGTTCAGTAGGTTCATGAAAGAGGTTTCTGGAAAGAAGCATTCAAACTAATGTTATCCTCTGGGGGGAGTGGGAAAATATTGTATATCAATGTTTGGTTGACTGTGTAACGCTCAACGTATAAGATCTTTCACTGTCTAGATTTTATTTTTTCTCTTTACTGAAGATAAACATTCACCAAAAAGCTAATGTTCTGGGATAGGTAGGAAAATTATGCCATGAAAACTTGCTCTTGAGATTTTAGGCCAGTTGACAAACTTGCCTAAGCAATATTCTAAAATTTAGCAGCACTAATTGTTTGGCTTGTTTGTTATCACCATTTTTATGCTCTGTATAAGTTCTGTATTAAATTATTCTAAAAACTAATACATCCAAAATAAAAACGTGCAAATAAAATATAGTTTTGGTGACTGTTGTTCTTCATAAAGTTCAGTGTTAGCCATCTTCCCATGTTCTCCAAAATTTTATGCCTGTACATCAGGAATGTCAAAAAGAATATTACCAAGTGTCTTTTTTTGTGTGTGGCTTTAGTATGGCTTCATTTTAATATTGTACATACATTGTACTTTGTTTTATTGTAATGAGTAATAAAAATGTAGACTTCATATTTTGTACAGAATGGTCCTATGTACAGAATAAAAAGTTCCTAGAAACAGCAAAAAAAAAAAAAATATTATAGGTAAGTGGCACAATTTTTCTTTATACTATATCTGTATCTTTATGCTTTAGTTGAATGCTATGTTCAAATGTACCAACCTATTTTTTAATATTTTATAATTCAGGTTTTTTTGTTCAGACATTGTTTTATGAAGAAAAACTTCATACACCTGCCATTTAATATGCTCTTTTATCTAGTTTTTAAATTCTAAAACTGGTGTATTATATGGATTAAATAAAGAAGAAATGGAATTTTACCTGCTCATCATAAAACTACGTTTAACTTAAGGAAAGGATCTTCCAGCAAGAGTGCAGATTATGTAGGTATCCAGTAAAAAAACCCATACAAAACAAAGTTTCAGTAAGGCCTTATAAGGGGGCTACATCATTTACAGAAGACTCAAAGCCTCCAATTGACCTTACGTAGAATGATGAAGCAGCCTATATATAGGTGGTGGCCAGGAGAAACTGATGATTCCATTTCTGTCCCCTTGACAAGTCAGACCTGTGTGTTCACTCTGCCCGTAATTACGAAAGTTGCATAAACTGTTGTGTGAAAAATACAGTTTTTGACAATTGGGTTTTCTTAGTGCAAAACACGGAGGTTTTAGCACTCTAGTGTCTTGTTACTCCATGCAAAAATGACTGCTACTCTTAAAGTTAAAACCATAGATAATAATCTCATTACCTAAAATTGAGAAGGATTTTGAGGAATTTGTCTCAATCTGTGCTTACTGAAAGACAAATCCATTTTCCTGCAGTTGTTAAAACTACTAAATGTTGCATACAAGTCAGATGAGATCCCTAACCTTTTGATAGTGGCAGACATTCTACTTGGTTGTGTGCCCCCCCCCCAACAACCTTCCAAGTTTACTCTCAAAGTAGAGATCTTTCTTTATAGGAATTTCACTGAGCCATGAACAGAGTGGCCAATTTGACAGTACAGTGGTGCCCCGCAAGACGAATGCCTCGCAAGACGGAAAACCCGCTAGACGAAAGGGTTTTCCGTTTTGGAGGTGCTTCGCAAAACGAATTTGCTATGGGCTTGCTTCGCAAGACGAAAATGTCTTGCGAGTTCCTGCAATTTTTTTCCGCTCCCTACCCCCTTTTTCTAAGGCACTAAGCTGCTAATAGCCTTTTAGCAGCTAATCCGCTAATCCCTTAAGCCTTTAATAGCCGCTAAACCGCTAATAGCACTAATCCGCTAATGGGGTTGCTTCTCAAGACGAAAAAACCGCTAGACGAAGATCCTCGCGGAACGGATTCTTTTCGTCTTGCGAGGCACCACTGTATTGTATAGAGTCAAATTGACCCATTTAATATCTTAAATAACCCAAAGTTTGTCCACTAATATGTGACTCTTGACAAAACATGCATCATGTAACCATGCCATGGCGTGGAATTTCCTTCTTTTAGAAGCTGGACAAAGTCCAAGCCCCAGCATCTCCCAGGGCAGCCGAAAGAGCTTCCTTGGCTTTGAGCAGAGGGAGCTAATCCGTTTTGGCTGGTGGGCTGCATCCACTCCTGACCAACCCTTTGAAGATAGTGTGTCAGTAGTAGGTGCGGCCACCCCTGAGTCTTGCACAGTGGCGTAGCGTGGGTTGTCAGCACCCGGGGCAAGACAAGTAATTTGCGCCCCCTAACCCGGGGCAAGGCAAGTAATTTGCGCCCCCCGCTGCACTGCCCCTCCCCCAGATAGTCCCTCTCTCTCTCTCTCCGCACCTCTCTCTCTCTCTCCGCACCGCACACCTGACACCCTCCCCTCCACAGTGGGCGGCGACCCGGCGGCTCGGATCGGATTCGCACAGCCAGCACTGCAGTGAGAGAAAGTGAGTGAGCCAGGTAGGGGCAGAGAGCTGCGAGTGCAAGCGCGCGCCCCCCCCCCCAGATGGTGCGGCCGGCCCCCCCTGCACCCCCCACGCTACGCCACTGGTCTTGCATCAACACAAAAAGGCTGGCAGCCCCCGCTCCTCAGCTAGTCCACGTCTCTTGTGCTTTTCTCAGTTTAATGCAGAACCTCTCACCGACTTTCCCTGATCCTCCACCGACCCACAGCAGATCCTGAAGGTCGGAGCACCCTCAGCAACTCTGGATTTTGCGTTGAGGGTCATGCAGTACTGGAGTCTATGAAAATTAGGTGCCTTGCCTTACACAAATGGAAAGCAATTTCTTCCGGCATAAAACCACCACTGTATGCAGCTCAGCGCTCCGAATGATCATGATTCATCTTGATAGTATGTCAGTACGCTGTGCTCTTCAGGACTATAGTCCATTGTGTGTGGTTCCATCACTACTTGATGCTACAATTATGTAGTTAAATGCTGAGACAGAAGGACTAAATCATTCGAAATAGTTACATCTGAAGCCCAAGGGTAGCAGCAGGGTGGGCCAGCGTCCCACAAACTGACAAATGAACCAAGGTGAAGTATGTGAGATGATCTTCGCGGGGGGGGGGGAAGAGTCAAAATCCTAGCTTGCTTTTCTCCTGAATTAATGAAGAGTCAATTCTTTCATGGTACTCTGAATCAAGGTCAGCACCTAGTAATTGGTGCTGTAGACCTAAGGGGATTTGTACTTTGAACAGCAGCCACCTATGCTGCATGGTGTACAGCAGGGAGTTTCAGAAGTAGTTAATGACACCTTATGAGGGTCAGCTCTTCAAGCAACAGTAAAAAATGCCACTGTAATACCAAGCCCGTAACATTTGTTCATGCATCTCTTGGATTGTTGTCCTAGTCAGGTAGAAGACCAGGACATGAAGACTTGAAAGCAATACATGAACTTTACAGTAGGGTTTTCTGTATCTAGTATCATCATCAACCTTTTATTTGACTGTCACTCAGAAAAAAAAAGAACATGTCAGTACACAGTTAAAACATCGAAAAAGATTTTTAACAGATAGCCCCATATCTATACAGTCAATTATGGTCTTACGACGCTTAAAAGCTAAAAAAAGAAATTTGGCCACCAAGGAAGGTATAGCTCTAGTGACATTATTCAGCAAGTGTAGTACCTGGTTTTCTCCGGGTAGGAAGCTAAATTGACATAGAAGTGGGTCTATAAAATTTTGTCTAAGCTCTGCATAAGAAGGACAAGTCAAGAGAATGTGTTCGGTGGTCTCAACCACACCCATGGCACAATGGCAGTAGAAACTACATTTTCTCTATACACTTGGTTTGGAATTTGATTAAACCGATCAGCTTTTGTAACAAAAAGCCAGTTTTAATGTTGCAGGGCATGACCACAGCTATGCATTCTTCTAGTTGGCTGTTGCATACCTGCATTCAAACTTTAGTGCAGCAATCTTCAAATATTTGATGTTGCTATATAGATGAGGACCAAATTAGGTGTAACAGCAAAGATGCAAACTGATTTACTGGGTGAGGGAAGCAGAGAGCATGTTGCCAAGGGGTAAAGGTCTATTATCCAGAGAGAAACCTGGCATTAATCATGAAAAAATAATGGCGCTTTGGGATGTGGTCTCCTTAAATAATACATTTCTCTTGCTACATTATGCCTTACCTCATGCAACTGTCGCTCATAAATAATTAAAGAGAAAAATGTTGCTGTGTGGCTAAGTTTATTTTCTGTGTTTGATAACCCTCGAGGCAGTAACATATATCAGATAGTTCTCTCTAGGCATAATGGTTAGCTGCAAGCAGGAAAGAAATCGAGGCTGCAGTCCATGGCACATTTACTATGGAAGATTGAACTCAGGTTTACTTCCAAGTCTTAAACATGCTTAGAATTCCACAGCATATATTAGAATGCTACAACATTACAAGGGACCACAAGGCTATCCTAGCTAACCCCTTTCCCTAGACACATTCCACTATGGAGCGAACTCAACACAAATTCTGCAATCCATGCTGCACTCTGTTGCATGCAGAAAACAGTCTTATTCAATTTTTGAAATAAAACAAGGGAAAGCCACCCTCCCTCTCATTGTCTCTTTTTAATGGAATGGCATTTCTACATTGTTGTGCCTTCACCCTTCTTGAGGATATCTACCCTTTATACCAACGGGACGCAGGTGGTGCTGTGGTCTAAACCACTGGGTCTTTTGGGCTTGCTGATTGGAAGGTTGGTAGTTCAAATCTGTGCAAAGGGGTGAGCTCCCGTTGCTCTGCCCCAGCTCCTGCCAACCAAGCACACTAGTGCAAGTAGATAAATAGGTACTGCTGTGGCAGGAAGGTAAATGGCATTTCCGTGCGCTCTGGCACTTGTCACAGTGTCCTGTTGCACCAGAAGCGGTTTATGCTGGCCGCATGACCCGGAAAGCTGTCTGTGGAAAAACGCCGGCTCCCTTGGCCTAAAAAACGAGATGAGCGCCGCACTCCATAGTTGCCTTTGACTGCACTTAACCGTCCGGGGTCCTTTATCTTTCTACCTTGCCCTTTATACCACCTTAAAAAAAGAAAAGAAAGTTTATCCCCTTCGGTCCATTTCCCCCCTGCAACAAAATCATGCAGAGATATTCAAAGAAGGTAAGGCTCTTTTAATAAGTGGAAGATTGGTGCACTGATCTCTCATGCTAAACTAATTAGGGAGTAGTCCTCTGGCCATGGCACTGAGACAAGAATCAGAAAGCAGAGCAAATTAAGGGCAAAAGTTACTCATCATGTATTTCTTTCCACTTCAGTAAGGTCAAGAGTGCTTCCTCCCTGCCTGTTCTCATTGAAGATTTTGTAATCAAAACAAAAAGGACCATCAGTGTGGACCTTTGAGTTCAGGCAATAGTTAAGTTCTAGAAAAAGAGATGACAGCACTCATGACCTTGAAATAACACCCTTTGGTGCCGAAGCCCCTTCCCTCTTTTCAGCAATGCATGAGCTGCTTCTGTGGTTACTCAGTAGTGATGGAAGCCCACTCTGCACCTGCTTAAGAACAGGTTCAACTGCTGCTCTGGGTGTATCAATCTTTAACCCTGCCATTGAAATCACATACTAGGTAGGACTGACAATTGGGGAAGACCCAGTAGAGTTTTAACCATGGTCTCAAGGAATCCATGCTCACCTCTTCCACCCTGGTACACTTAACTATGTAGCCTCTAAAAGAAGCCAACCATCCCACAGAAATGGCTGCCATTATCACAGAACCAGCCTGCTTCTTGGGAGGAAAGCAATGACAAACCTAGACAGCATTTTAAAAAGTAGAGACATCACCTTGCCAACAAAGGTCCGTATAGTAAAAGCTATGGTTTTCCCAGTAGTGATGTATGGAAGTGAGAGCTGGACCATAAAGAAGGCTGATCGCCGAAGAATTGACGCTTTTGAATTATGGTGCTGGAGGAGACTCTTGAGAGTCCCATGGACTGCAAGAAGATCAAACGCATCCATTCTTAAGGAAATCAGCCCCGAGTGCTCACTGGAAGGACAGATCGTGAAGCTGAGGCTCCAATACTTTGGCCACCTCATGAGAAGAGAAGACTCACTGGAAAAGACCCTGATGTTGGGAAAGATGGAGGGCACAAGGAGAAGGGGACAACAGAGGACGAGATGGTTAGACAGTGTTCTCGAAGCTACAAACATGAATCTGACCAAACTGCGGGTGGCAGTGGAAGACAGGAGTGCCTGGCGTGCTCTGTTCCATGGGGTCATGAAGAGTCGGACACGACTGAACGACTAAACAACAACAACAACATCACAGAACCAGAACCACCATTTGTTGCAACAAGTTAGAAGCTTTAATTGAAGGGCCTCCAGCTCACTGAGGTTGTCTTCAGCACAATCTTGGCATGCTGGAAAGCACTGTTCATTCACAAGCTTTTATTATTTCTGCTCAAGCTGCTCTTTGGGAAGTGGTGTGCGGTTATGCTGAGGTAGGTGCCACCACAGAGGCTCCCAATGTGTCCAGGTCCCAAGCTAGATCTACTGCAATAATTTCCATGGGGAGGGCAGGGCAAGGCTTGGACACTTAGGCTATTCTATCCAGCACTCTGGTGTTGGTTTCCAGAAAATCCACTAGCACCGTGTGTTGAGGAATGACCCTTTCCCTATTTTGGAGTACTGCTATCCTGGATGAGAGAAGAGCCTTGATACCATCTTAATTGCAACCCAAGACCATCTTCCCATCCATAGCTGAGTGTGTTCCAACTAGAAGGAAGACCTTGTGCATGCATGTTGGAGTTAGTGTTGTAGGGGCCTTGTGCTCTGACCCACCCCCTTTGATGCAAGAGATCCAGTTTGAACATTCCCTAACAAATTGCTTTGTTACGCAGCACAAAGTTAAAACATGGGCTCACACAAGATGTAGCAATGGCCATTGACTTGGGACAGCTCTCAAAGAGGATTGGGCAGGTGATGAAGGCTATCAATGGCTGCTAGCCAAAATGGCTATATTCTGTCTCTGCTGTTGGAGGCAGTATGCCCCTGAATACCTGTTGCTTAGACTCCCAGTTTGGAGAGAGTGCTGTTGCTCTCCGGTCCTGCTTGCGGGCTTCCCATAGGTTGTCCGCTACAGGAAGAGGATACCGAGACTCATCCAACAGGCTCTTGTTATGTGGCTGCCCAGCTTCTTCTGCTTTAAGACCTCCAGCAGGGGAGAGTCCGCTATCCCTGTATGGGCCAGGATGGGAACCAGTGGCCCTCCAGATGTTGCTGGACTGTAACTCCCATCATCCCTGTCCACTGACCACACTGGCAGGGGCTGAATAGGGTTCAGAAACATCGCTGCTGTATGAAATCCAATCCATTGACTCATCCTCTAGAATGGTAAATCCTTTAGATCAGTTTCCCAAACTTGGTTCTCCAGCTGTTTTGTTTGTTTGTTTGACTACAGTTCCCATCATTCATGACCACTGGTCCTGCTAAGCTAGGGATGGTGGGAGTTTTAGTCCAAAAACAGTTGGAGACCCGTGTTTGGGAAACCCTGCTTTAATCTCTGTCCCTCTGGCCTCTTACTCATAAGTAAGCCCCTCGTTACCCGTGCTTAAAGACTACAGCAAGCGGGCTGCCTCATCCTACACGTGTTTACCCAGAAAGAATTCCCATATTGTTTCCTAGGCGTCTTTACCAGCCCGAGTCTGCTGAGAAGTCCACTCATTGTGTCTAAGCCCCATGTGAGAAGCGTGGCTAAGATTGCAGTCGTTTTGCTTACTCAGCTCAAGTGGGGCTTGGTGCAGAAGGCCGCAGCGTTAACTCCTTATCCGTAGCCGAAAATATCAGAAATGCATCACACTCGGAGCGCTGCAATCCGGGGCAAAGCTCTGCAGCGCAACTCTCTGGCAGCAAGGAAGCAAGAGGCTGCGTAGTGACAGCCTCAAAACTGCTTCTTCATTGCTCCGGCGGAAACAGTCGCAGTGCAATCTGGAACAAGTAGTTTTTCTCCTGCAGCCCTTGGCTTCGAAAAAAAGATTTCCTGAGAATAAGCAGGAAGGCGGGGTCACAAATCTGACATTTGCGCCCTATTGAGTTCTGCTTCCTAGAGAAAGAAACAGCCTGGGCGTTGCATTTGCTTTACATTATCTCTAGAAAACACACTCACTCTCTCAAACACACACTCCCAACCTTTAATTTTATCTGAGTAATTAATTTTATTCTGTCCTGTGTATTTTCACCTCTTGTAATGGCTTTGGCTAGACAATTTTTAAAAAAATAGTCCCATGTCTAAAGCAGGCTTACATTTAAAATCATCGTATTTGCTAGCTTACAAGAGTGGCAGAATTTAACAGCGCAATCCTGCAGATACCTACTCAAAAGCAAACCCCACTGAGCTCCTTTTGCAGAAAACCGGGACCTGGGGATTCCACTCTCATAAGTAGCTTTCTAATCAGGAAAACACGCATCGCATACTAGCGTGCTTCCTTCGGTTGTGCCAAAAGCTACATATGAAAATCCAAAAGAGACAAGTAATTTTTAAATATTGTTAATGCCCTTCCTCACAAAGGAGCCCAGGAATGCAAGTAATGCTCAGGATTATTACTATTATTACTATTATCATAATTGTATATTTATTTATTTATACCCCACTTTTCCCCCTGACAGGGACTCCAAATGGCTTACGGGGGGGGGGGGAGAGAGAGAATAAGAGCAGCTTAAAAACACAGGGAAAACCCAATAATTAAAAAAAATTAACATGGATAAGTTCAAACATATTTAATATATATGCTGATCATCACAATACTGTAAATCCAACTTGCATTCTAAGCAAATCAGAGCCCCACCGCCGGAAACGTGAACTACATTGCCCGCGTGATCCTCTGGAGAGGGGGAGCGGGTGTCCCGTTTCAGATGCATGTCGGGACTTGTAGTCCATCCTACCCCAGACCCCCTCTTCAGCTACAAGCCCGGGCGGGTTTCCCCGACTACGCTTCCCATCATCCTCCGGGGCGGCTCTGACGGCAAGAGGCGGTGGTTAAAAGAGCGGCGGGGCGGGCGCGGCAGGCTCAGTACCGCTGAGCCGTAGAACTCAGCGGTCTCCGGGGGAGTTTGCTGCGTCTCGTCTCTAGCGGGGTTTTATCCATCGGCTTCGAGGGGTGGGGGAGAATCCCACGAACCCTCAACAGCCATGTCCGATTCGGTAGGGGGAGGCGGCGGAGGAGGAGGGGGAGAGGACGGCGGGCTGGAGGTGACCGGCTCGGCGGTGCAGAACGTGGCGGACGTGTCGGTGCTGCAGAAGCACCTGCGCAAGCTGGTGCCGCTTCTGCTGGAGGATGGCGGCGAGGCGCCGGCCGCGCTGGAGGCGGCGCTGGAGGAGAAAGGCGCCGTGGAGCAGATGCGCAAGTTCCTCTCCGACCCGCAGGTCCACGCCGTGCTGGTCGAGCGCTCCACCCTCAAGGGTGAGTCGGCAGCCCAGAGACACCCCAGTCCCGCCAGCCCCGCCCGACCGCCTGGCTGGCTGCGTGTTTCAGGGCGGCGGCTTCCTCGCTCGCTTTCTGCGGGAGGCCTAGAGGTTTTCCCTTCCAGCTGGGGAAACAAGGGAGGAGCAGCGGAGGGGAAGGAGGAGGATGGAGAGAGGGGTGGGGCCGCTGGGGAAGACGGAGGCGACGGAGGCTGCCGATGCCGCCGCTCCCTCGGCTGTCAAAATGGCGCCGGCGCCGCCGCTTTGTCTTCTTCAGGCTGGCGGGCTGAGGGAGCCCGCCCTTCACCGCCTTTAATCTCCCCCCCCCCCCCACTTCGCCAGCACATAAATCTCTTTTCCCGCACATGTGGCCTGATCCGGCAGTCTCCTCATCAACGCATCTTCCTCTTCAACCAGGCCTTGGGCTGATGAACCATCACTTTCAATGTGGGAGGGGAGCGGAGGTTGGTTGTTGGTTGGGTTTGTTATTGTTTTCGTTGTGGGGTTTATTTTTTATGGTCTTGTTCTGTATTTTTATTTTTTTTTTAAATGCTGCGAACCTCTCCAGGATCTTTGGGTGACAGGCAATAGGCGGATCTAATAAAGAATAATGGTAGATCTTATCTAGATCAGTGTGAGTAAAGCCTTTTTTGCAAGTCGATACAGTGACCCTCAATGCCACAAATAAAATAGTTCAAATCGGGCCACACCTGCCTGTGTGGAGCTTGCACAGATAGCAAGCTGCCTCACACCATTTCAAATTATTTCTGTTTAATGTGGGTGCACTGGTGTTATCTATCCTCGTTCTTCTCAACACACACACACACACACCTGCCAACTGAGGCGGAGGTTTCATGCATCTGGGCTCTAATCCATGCTATCACCTCGCACCATAAAAGAATGAAAAATTTAGGATGCAGCGAGGCTTGTTTTTGCTGCAACGTGCTGGACAAAGCCACCACTCTGGAAATTGTCACATGCCTCTTTGTTGTCCAGACAGGCAGAGGATCTTTGGGGATTCAGGCGGACTGAGGCCTTTCCGCATGTAAAATGAGCATGATCGCTGGGTTAACAGTCCAAGGTACAGCACACAGTAATGCTCTGCTTGCGTGAGAGGAATTCCCAGTGTGGGATTGACTTCTTCTGAGCACTGTGATGCAGAGTACGCTGAAGGTGGATAGTAGGGTTGCCAAGTCACCAGGAAGACAAACTGCCATCTGGTTGGCTTCTATGCCTTTGACAACAGCTTGGTGTGCCAGAATCAGTAGGTGAAGCTTTTCCTGGCATGGAGATAAACAGGGTTGCTGTTTCTTGCCTGACTGTCAAGCTGATGTTAAAGGCAAAGGTAAAAGCCAGTAACAAAAACTGACAACCCTGGGTTCAAGGGCAAAATGACAGGGTTTCACTTTCACAGGGTTGCTAGGTTATCTATATTGGCACAGTACACTAATTTCTAATCCAGTTTTACCCTCTCATCAGGAACTAGATTCCACGCATTGCTTGGGGTTGGACTAGGTGACCCTTGGGTTTCCTTCCAACCAGCGTTAGAAACTCAGGTGTATAAGCCAAATTGCACTTTAGACCTACGTTGTCTGCAGAATGGAATGTCTGTGTCTTTTTTCCCTTTTTGCAATGGGATTTGTTAATATTCATTTCATTTCTATACCGCTTTATATTTTAAAGAAAAAAAATCTTGAAGTGGTTTACAGCGCATTAAAACATTGAATAAAACAAATTCCAGGCTTGAAGGATAATATTTCAGATCCTTCTCTTAAGTGACATTTTGTTTTCTCCACATTTACTTACCTACTTATTTTATATAGCTGCCCCATAGCAGAAGAACTCTGGGAAACCAGTGTGGTGTATGTTGCAGGCATGACCAGACTTGACGCTCCAGATGTTTTGGGACTACAGTTCCCATCATCTCTGACCACTGGTCCTGTTAGCTAGGAATGGTGGGAGTTGCAGTCAAGTTGGGCCATGCCTGGTTTAGAGTGTCTGGCTAGGACCTGGGAATGAGGGTTCATGAAGCTCATTTGTTGACCTTGGGCCTGTCACAGCTTCTTAACCCAGCTCAGGGTCATTGTAGGGATTAATTGAGGAGGGTATAAATCATGTACTCCTTGGATGAAAAGGTGGGCTATAAATGTAATAAACCCTTCTTGCATGCTTAAGAAAGCTGGAGGGTCAGCCAGATGAAGATGTCAGTTGCCAACCTGGCATCCAGAGATATCCATGTGGTCAAAATAGGACCCACTAGCAAAACGTGCCTGGTACCTGGGTAATTTCTAACACAGCTTCCAACTCTTCTAGTTCTATGTAGAACTGCACTGAGAATCACAAATGGTGACATTCTGGTTCACCTCGTCTTATCTCCAATTGTCCTTTGGCAGAACAGGACAACTTGGATACCACACTCTTTTGGCTTAAAGGTTGTCAACTAGAAGGGCAGACCAGTACCTGGGGCTTGTTGGGTTGCCGTTAATTGTAGATCCCATGCTTCCATGTATGGGAGGATTAGCCTATTTGTTTCCACTCACATCTTACATAGTTCTCCTACAGATTGGTCAAGTAGTAAGCACAGGATCATTCTAGTCTTCAACCCCTTCCTCTCTTGGTCAGCAGACACCATAAGGCTCATTGGAGAGAAAAATATGTGTTGCGTGCCAGATCTTCTGCTATGTATGCCTTTCAAGAAACTTGAGGTATAATGCCATAAGGAAGTACTGTATGTCTGTCCTTGCATGCAGTTTCCACTTATATGGGGGCCATACATTTCTAAATTCATTTGTTGAAGGCATTTTGATGACATGGAAGAAGGGCCTCAGATGATGATCTCTGGGTCTGGGTAGGTTCATATGGAGAGAGGTGGTCCTTGAGGTACTGCGGTCCTGAGCCGTTTATATAGCAAGGGAAGGATGGTACTTTCTGGGTAAGCTATCATTCTAGACGTTTGGTGGACTTTTTATGTCAACCATGCTATCAGTCATAGCCTGCCAATGGTCAGGATCTGCAATGATGACAGTTGTGGTCCAACAACATCTGAAAGGCCATAGGTTTGTTATGTACACAGTAGTTCTCAAGATGTAATGTCCGTAATCCCAGCACTCCAGCTACTGTAATTGGACCTCCTCTGCCATTCTCCAAGCTGGCTGGGGTATATGAATGTGTGTGGGTTGTTGTTTTTAAGGCATGCTGATAAGATTACAGATGGCTCTCAGTTTATATTGGGATTACATTCCAGGGATAGTGCCAAACACCAAAATTGCATATAGTTGGGTTCAATGGCAGGTGGGATTGCTAAAGTCTCTTTTCTTCTGACGTCTGCCCCCTTTTTATTTTCTAATTTTACCAAGTTTATAAAGTTAAATGTGCATAAGTTTCAAGTTATCTGTACTGTAGTCAGCAGTATATCACAGTCCAAAAGGAAAAAGTCTCTACATATGTTACAGTGGTGAGATGTTGATTGGCTACTAGTGTAAGTTTGGCCATTGGAAAGCTTTTAGTGAATTATTGAGATTTTGCATCAGTTTCAGTACTATCAGCTACTGTAGACGGATTTGTTTTAGATAAACTAGAACTAGAGAGCTTATTGGGATAGCTAACATCGTGTCTTCCAGATGTTTGAGACTGAAGCTCCTATCAGCCCTAGTCAGCATGGCCCGTGATAGATGATGGGAATTGGAGTCTGAAAGTGCACCATGTTGGCTACCCCTGGCATAGATGTTTTATTAAAGTCCCTGAGCAATAATAGTTATTCCAGGCTAGGGTTGCCGTATTTCAAAACGTGGAAGCCAGGTCACCCTGCAAATTTTTGATTGACTTGCCTAAGATCCAGGACAAAGCGCCACCTTTCGGAAATCCCCCCCGGATGTCAATTGCACCTTTGAAATCCCGGTAATGCCTGGGAAAATCCAGACTTATGGCAGCCATATTCTAGGCCCTAGCATAACTTTCTCTGTGGTTCACGAGCAGCTTTAATGAGTGTAAACAGACCAGTTGTAATTCCATGACTAAATCATAGTCCTGGAATAGTTCTAATGATCCCCCTTTATGAACTATTAAAGTTTTTTGTGGGTGATTGCCTACTAAGTCATATTCATACAAATTTAATAATGAATAAATAAATAGACCATTAAGTTTATTGATTTCAATGGGTCTACTCTAAGCATGAATTAATTCGCTGTCTCCCTATATCTTTTTGATAGGCAATGTGCCTGAAGAGTTTGGCTTGTAGTGCTGATAGTGTAGCAGTTGCTAATGCAATGTTAAATATAAACCAAAGAGAGCTGTATGAGGCTTACTGGAGCCCTGCTCAATATAGTGCATCCTAGTTGTTAACGTTGATTCATTACATCATTGCCATTTGCTCCTGAAAAACTTGCAGGCTTAAACAGTGGCTTATTGTTGAGATAAACGCTTCCATCTTCTCGAGATCCGAACTGTAAAGTCATTTGAATGTTGCGCTCATGTGTATAAGTGCACATAGAATAGATCTGTACACATAAAATGTAACTCTTCCTTGACACAATTTTTTAATGAGCTTTTCACTTCTGTTGTGGGAGGCACTACACTGTTGTTGCAAAACTTTTAAATGTTGTGTGTGCGTGACTTTTTGAAAGAACAGTAGTATTTGTACAACGTGAAGGAGGTAGATACTCCCACATCTTCCTGCATATTCTTTCTCCCTCATCTAAAGAAGTCTTTGAAATAGTATAGTTTTGAGGCTGAAAACAAATAACGTGTCTGTTGGAGAAATCTATATTGTGTGTCCTAAAGACACTCTTCTGGAAGCAGGGTTGTACAGTTTAAGCCACATATTGATGTCTTGATTGATTCAAATCTATTCCTCAAATTGAATGTCAACTATGGTGAAATGTATCTTTATTAAACCTTTTACTTTTTATATTAATTGCAAAGCAAACCCTGATGCCTTTGCATGAGATTTGGAGAAAAGGACACATGCTTGCAGAATCTTACATTTTGGCAGCATTTACTACAGTATAGTTTCTCCTGGAAAAGGGCTGTGACTTGAGAAGTATACCAAGGTTGCTGCTGTTTATAATCAGGCTTTGTGGAAATTGATGCTTATTGAAAGTACACAGTGCAAAGGTTTCACAGTTCTTGACAGCAACTTTATAATGGAAAAATAGTGCTTTTTTTGGCTGATATTATAAGGAATGCATACAGTTCTCTTTATTACAGGGTTCTTTCCTGAAAAGATCTATTCTTTGTCCAGTACACTTTCTCTTTCTGTTCTCTTGTTTGGGTGTGCCTCTTAGATGGAAGAATTGCTGTGCTGCATTGCAGTGGTTTCATTGCTGTAGTGTTGGCTGCTAAAGCAGTGACATCATCCTCTGAATCATCGGTTATTAACAGGGCTCTTCCCTTTTTATCTTAGTTCTTCTGCTATTTTTATATATAATATATATCTTAAATTCAGACTGTTTGAGGAAGCTGACTGCTTTTAAATAAATCTGATTTCCTCTCAATATGAGAAGAACTGTATTTTGTTGAGAAGCCGGAGTAGGCTAACATAGAATAAAGGGAAAGAGAGAGGTTTTTGGGCAATAAAGTTAATGCTAATGAATTCCTTTAGCTTCAGAGTCATGCATTTTGAGGGATACAAGGCTGCAGCCCTCTACCTGGAAGCAAGCCTCAAAGCAAGACTTAATTTGAGTAGATATGTTTAAGATTGTGTTGTGTGTCTAAATATTTAGGCATTCTAACTTGAATGTAGAGTTCTAAACATGTGGCTCATAAAGGAAATGAGGGGAGAGGACATAAAAATTAATAAAAAATTCCTAATTCTTTACAGAGGATGTTGGTGATGAAGGAGAGGAAGAGAAGGAATTTATTTCCTATGGCATAAGTACTGACATTCATTATGGGATGAAGTCAAACAGGTGAGTCGAATCTGTGTCTCTTCTGACACAGCCGTTCACTTGATGCAATTGTGGGACTGAAGAGGAATTCTGAGATTTAGGAAAAAGCTCTATTGGTAGGAAATTCTCACCTGGGCCAATGTTAGTTGGGCAGGAAGAGATGAATGAGAGCCATGCCCACTGACTGATAGAGGCCTTTCGTATGACCGCAGAATCTCTCTGCCATCTTCTCCTACTGTTCCTGCCTGCTCCACCAATTTTCTATGCTCACATAATGTAGAAATGTTCCTTCTTTCTAACTGGGAAGTTCAAAGTGAAGGAGAGAGCGAGAGCTATGCTTTCTGCCTGAGTGCCTCTTTCTCCCTCGTGATCCCAATTGTGACAAAAAAAACCACCAAAAAAACCAAGGCAGATATTTAAAAGGGGGTCGGGTCCATAACAACAACAACAAAGAAAAAGAACAAAAGCAATTTTATTACTTATAAGCCACCCATCTGACTTGGTTGCCCCAGCCACTCTGGTCGGTTCCCAACAAAATATTAAAAACACAATAAAACATCAAACATTATAAGTTTCCCTATAAGCTTCTAAAGAGAAGAGGTTAGTAATTTCCATGAGTGTGCATACAATATTTTTTCCTGAATTCCCCACCCCACCCCGCAAATTTGGTTCACACCAAATTCTGGACCGAGCCACTGGTTGGCATTTCTCTTCTGAGCATAAACCCATGGTCTTGACTCTGGAAAGACAACCTGGGGACATCTGATTTTCTGCCTGGGGAGTGCCTTCTGACAGCAGATGCAGTCATGAGCAAGGCTTACTCATGAGTAGAACTACAAACAGGAAGAACCTTAGCTAGCTGTTTACTGTAGAGCCCAAGCAGATGATCTTGCAGATTGATCTGTGAACTGTATATCTGCAAACAGAAGAAAGCAAGTACATGGCGAAGGGGGAACAGAAAGGAAAAGCTTTCTTAGAAAAGAGCTTCCACCTGAAAATATAGTTGATACTACAAGACAGAATTAAACCATGTCCCTGACTCTTCACTCCCTTAGTCCCGTGAGACCCCATTCACATTGCATCCTCATTCTGCATACAAGGGCATAGAGTCTGGGTAGGCAAGATTTTACCCATGTAAAATACCATATTCCTTCAATCCTAATCATTGAAACTTTTCTTTCTTTTAAAATGTTAGGAAAACTTTAAATATCTAGAACTTCAAGTCTAGAAATAAGACTCCTCCTAAAAAAAGTTAATGTTCATTAAACTACAGTTACCTTGTGAACCCCAAAATACATATGTTCTCAGGTTAAATTGAATAGGTACTTAATATTATTTCTTTGGTTTACAGTTTGGCATTCATTAAACGAGCACCAGTAATTGATGCGGACAAGCCTGTGTCCTCACAGCTCAGGGTGCTTACCCTCAGTGAAGACTCCCCATATGAAACTCTGCATTCCTTCATCAGCAATGCTGTTGCTCCCTTCTTTAAGTCCTACATCAGAGAGTCTGGCAAAGCAGACAGGTAACTACTTTCGTTTGTGTAATTTCTAGCCGTTGTGTACGTGAAGGAATAAAAGATGTGCAAGGGAAGGAAGATATAACTGGAAAGTAGATGGTGGTCAAGATCCTAAGAGCTTTGTGTGTATCTTGAAGCACATGTTTGTGTGGATTAGGGCTTCCCCAAGCTTTTCTTCTGACTGCAGCTTCTCTGCATTAGAGGCCTGCTCCCAAAGATCCCCGGAGATTAGGGAGCAGCTTGCCAAACAACATGGGTAATATTAAACTATGTTAAATTGAACCTCATTGGCTAGCCTTTTGAAATCTTAGCCTCATGTGCTAGCTTAAGAAATTTGAAAAATGGAAATATATGTTGTCTTTATAAGGTGGGGAGGGCAGCCGCATGCACATTAATTGTACGTGACTCTGTGTGGTGGATTTTCCTTTGGCTCACTTCCGTGTTCCCTCAGGGATGGCGATAAAATGGCTCCCTCAGTTGAGAAAAAAATTGCAGAACTCGAAATGGGACTTCTTCATCTGCAGCAAAACATTGAAATCCCAGAGATTAGTTTGCCAATTCATCCGATCATTACCAATGTTGCTAAGCAGTGCTATGAGCGTGGAGAAAAGCCGAAGGTTACTGATTTTGGTGATAAAGTTGAAGACCCAACTTTTCTCAACCAGCTGCAGTCTGGAGTTAACCGGTGGATTAGAGAAATCCAAAAGGTAAATTCGAAAAAGACAGTGTTCAAGCGATGTTCAGGTTCCCTCTTTAGTTCGTTGTTGAATACCTTCCCAATTGCATATTGTTAAAGTGAGGATGAAATCTTCAGTGTGTAATCTGGAGCATATTTGGAATTGCATGTTCTTAATTTAAAAATAAGAACCAGTTACACATTTTACTTTCCTATATCTTTCCATTAACTATTTTATGTGTAGCAATGTGAACACACTCGGGTACATTATTTAGCAGTTTTATTTTTTTAAATAAACCCTTCCATCTACTTTGAGATAATCTCTCTGAAGCTGATGAATGTAAGTAATCCATAGATTAATATTTGGGAGATGGGAGATAATGCCTGTATAACCAAATGGTCTTATAGTTTACATTGAGACTCCTTAATATTTAGGATTGCAGCTGTGGTGTTGGAATCAGGTTTTCATTTGCAGCTAAGTCCTTTTCTGTACATAGGTAGGACTGTGCTCAGTTCCAGTCAGGCAACATCTTTTTTTGCTCTGCCCTCTGTTTACATTGCCAAGTAGTTAGAACAAAGCAGGATGAAAATGTGGTTCAGCAGGCAGTATGATCATATGGTTATGCCTTCACTTGTTTTGACTCCACCATTTGTTGAACAGTAGAAGCCTCATTACCCTCTTTACCAATTTTCAAGGTGACCAAACTAGATCGGGACCCTGCATCAGGCACTGCTTTGCAAGAAATCAGCTTTTGGCTAAACCTGGAACGTGCTCTATACCGTATTCAGGAGAAGCGTGAAAGCCCTGAAGTCCTCTTAACTTTAGATATCTTGAAGCACGGCAAACGCTTTCATGCTACTGTCAGCTTTGATACAGACACAGGTAAGAGCTTATGGAAGCTGTCCAGAAACAGAATTTTTGCAGGGCTCTAGCTGTTGTAGCACATTTACATTAACACGAGCCAAGTGATTAAATGCTTTTAAATGTTTTAAAAAGTGAAATCGGCTTTCTCTTCTACCATCTAGGTCTAAAACAGGCATTGGAGACAGTAAATGACTACAATCCATTGATGAAAGACTTCCCTCTAAATGATTTGCTGTCTGCTACTGAACTGGATAAAATAAGGCAGGCATTGGTTGCAATATTCACCCACCTGAGAAAAATCAGAAATACAAAGTATCCTATTCAACGAGCGCTGCGCCTGGTGGAGGCCATTTCAAGAGACCTGAGTTCTCAGCTACTCAAAGTGTTGGGGACACGGAAATTGATGCATGTTGCCTATGAAGAATTTGAGAAGGCAAGTCTTGCATTTAGATCCTTATGGGATCAGTGGGGGGTGGGAACTTGAGCTAAACTTTTGGAAAGAATTACACTCCTCCTTGCTAACTGAAGCCTTAGCATTGGAATAGGTAGTAAAAGGTAGAGATGTGTGATGACACTACCTTACAATTCTTTTTTAAACAACCTTTGGACCTGTATACCTGAAGGAGCGTCTCCACCATCATCATTCAGCCCGGGCACTGAGCTTAAGCGCTGAGGGCCTTCTGGCAGTTCCTTCACTGCGAGAAGTGATGTTACTTGGTAGTGGTGCATGCCCTGTGCAATGCCCTCCCATCAGATGTCAAGGAAATAAACATTTGACTTTCAAAAGACATTTGAAGACAGCCCTGTTTAGGGAAGTTTTTAATGTTTGGTGTTTTATCATGTTTTTAATATTCTGTTGGGAGCCACCCACAGTGGTTGCGGCAACCCAGTCAGATGGGCGGATGTTGTTGGTCATAATACCAAAGTCATTGTTTGGTGCAATATAGCTTTTTCTACTCTTTCATAGGGACGTAGGTGGCACTGTGGGTTAAACCACAGAGCCTAGGACTTGCCGATCAGAAGGTTGGCAGTTCGAATCCCCATGACGGGGTGAGCTCCCGTTGTTCGGTCCCAGCTTCTGCCAACCTAGCAGTTCGAAAGCATGTCAGAGTGCAAGTAGATAAATAGGTACCGCTCCGGCAAGAAGGTAAACGGCGTTTCCGTGCGCTGCTCTGGTTCGCCAGAAGCGGCTTAGTCATGCTGGCCACATGACCTGGAAGCTGTACGCCGGCTCCCTTGGCCAATAAAGCGAGATGAGTGCCGCAACCCCAGAGTCGGCCACGACTGGACCTAATGGGTCCCTTTACCTTTACTCTTTCATAATCTACCAGTCCATTCTCTCCCCCCCCCGCCCCGCCCCCGGCAAATAAAGTTTGGAGGCAGATCTATCATCACATCCTTAGTGAACACATACAATATACAGAATTTGTGTGATGGAGCATGGTGTTCAGTGACGGTGTTCAACTTTCTTTCAGGTCATGGTTGCATGCTTTGAGGTCTTCCAGACCTGGGACGATGAATATGAGAAACTGCAAGTCCTACTGAGAGACATTGTGAAAAGAAAGAGGGAAGAGAATCTGAAGATGGTGTGGCGCATCAATCCTGCTCACAGAAAGCTCCAGGCTCGTCTTGATCAGATGCGGAAGTTTCGACGCCAACACGAACAACTGAGAGCAGTTATCGTGAGAGTGTTAAGACCACAGGTAAGTACAACGGCTGGTGCCTTTTTTTAGAGACTTGGGTTCTGATTTGTTAGAATGGAACTAGTGCATTCGAAGTAAGAACTTACTCTTGTCTTGACCCAGACTATTTTCACCTAGAACACTTTCTACGAAGCAAGCTGCCCCTCATTTGCAAGGAACGGTTTAAATCCATTTCCAAAGGAATTGCTTCAGTGCAAGAGAGCTCCCCCTACTGGTTCTTAGGATAAATGCTAAAACGAAAAGCTTGATAGTCATTGAATTATGATTATCAAGAAACACATTAAAAGAGGCCCTGAAAATCTGGCTAACAAGTGAGCTAGTGAGTGAAATAACCACGGCTGCTGGTTGTTTAACATTTGTTAGGGGAAGAGGCCATGTTGCGGTGTGTTCTTGGTAGTGTGGTTACTACTGCTGTTGCTTAATGGTATCTTTTTATCTTTTTAGGTGACTGCAGTACCCCAGCAAAATCAGGGAGAGGTACCTGAGCCACAGGATATGAAAGTAGCAGAAGTGCTGTTTGACGCTGCTGATGCCAATGCGATTGAAGAAGTAAACCTTGCTTATGAGAACGTTAAAGAAGTCGATGGCTTGGATGTTTCCAAAGAAGGCACAGAGGCCTGGGAAGCTGCAATGAAGCGTTACGATGAAAGAATCGATAGAGTTGAGACCCGCATTACTGCTCGCCTAAGGGACCAGCTGGGCACAGCAAAGAATGCCAATGAAATGTTCAGGATCTTCTCCAGGTTCAATGCTCTCTTTGTCAGGCCCCACATCAGAGGTGCCATCCGTGAATACCAAACCCAGCTGATTCAGCGTGTGAAAGATGACATAGAGTCGCTTCATGACAAATTCAAAGTGCAGTATCCACAGAGCCAGGCTTGCAAAATGAGTCATGTTAGAGACTTGCCTCCAGTATCGGGGTCTATAATCTGGGCGAAACAGATTGACAGGCAGCTGACGGCCTACATGAAGCGTGTTGAAGATGTCCTTGGGAAGGGTTGGGAGAACCATGTAGAGGGCCAAAAACTGAAGCAGGATGGAGACAGCTTCCGTATGAAGCTCAACACCCAAGAAATATTTGATGATTGGGCCAGGAAGGTTCAGCAGCGTAACCTTGGTGTCTCGGGCCGCATTTTCACCATCGAAAGCACTCGTGTTCGAGGCCGAACAGGGAATGTCCTCAAACTGAAGGTCAACTTCCTCCCAGAAATAATCACCCTGTCGAAAGAAGTCCGCAACCTTAAGTGGCTAGGGTTCCGGGTTCCTCTCGCAATAGTCAACAAAGCTCACCAAGCAAATCAGCTCTACCCTTTTGCTATTTCTCTGATTGAAAGCGTCCGTACATACGAACGGACCTGTGAAAAGGTGGAAGAACGGAACACCATTTCCCTCTTGGTTGCTGGGCTAAAGAAGGAGGTGCAGGCTTTGATCGGGGAAGGAATTGCTCTAGTGTGGGAATCGTACAAACTGGACCCATATGTCCAGCGGCTGGCAGAGACAGTCTTCAACTTCCAGGAAAAGGTTAATTTGCTTTGAAGTTTATTATTGGGGCTTGGTGTTTTTTGCAGTGCATGATTTATCAATAATGTATTGCTTCAGTAAAGAAACCTTGAGAAATTGCCATTCAGCTGTTCAGTAGCCATAATGCCAACACTCTTAAAGCTGGCCTGGCAGGAAAGCCTCATGCAACAATGGATTTTGATACAGCCTTTTTATAAAATACTTCAGTCAACTAGAAGTAAGGCAGTATTGACTCTATATAACAGGTTATAGTGTTTTTTCTCAAAACCTTATTAGTACAGTATTACATATCAGACAGGATGTCAGTCTAGTTAGTGAAATCAATACTTGAAAATGCAGTTTTTATTTGCATTGTATTCAAATGCAGTGATCCTGAGAGTAAATAACAACTTACCACTGCTAATAAGCATGCACTTGTTTGTCTAAATTCTGAATCCACTGGGAGTAATGATATATTAGACTTACATGTTGGAAAGGCAACTTAGACATTTGTTAATGGGTGGCTTTATAGAGAACAATCTTTTTGCATACTGAAACTGAACTTTAAAGACTGTTTTCATTTCTGCCTTTTAGGTGGATGACTTGCTTATCATTGAAGAGAAAATAGACCTGGAAGTCAGATCCTTGGAAACTTGCATGTATGATCACAAAACCTTCTCTGAAATTTTAAACAGAGTTCAAAAAGCTGTGGATGATTTGAATCTTCATTCATATTCCAATTTACCCATCTGGGTTAATAAACTGGATATGGAGGTAAGCTTTGCAAGTGGTTACCGGGACAAAATAGCTATATTTCTTAATAAGTTTAATTTTAAAGTTATCTGGTTTGAACACTTGAGAGATTTTGAGTTAAAAGCCTGCTGGAAGTTATCAGTTTCCTGATATATCCCATCACGGGATGCAGAGTCCAACTGCAAGGCTACAAATGTATGTGATACTAAAACAATAGGCTCAGCAGTAATGCCCAGCATTCTTCTGCATTATTGTTGCCATTAATTAAATTTGTATACCACTCTTCATCCAAATATCTCCAGGCAGTTCACAGCCTTTCATGAAAGTATGTCGTCAGCTGGTGCCTAAAAGGCCAATGACAGCTGTACAGGCAACTCCCCATTTACTTGTGTTCCAAGGCATACATGACCATCCACACACGCATCGCCGCAATCCCAGAAGTGGCAAAAAAGAGGGGGGGGGGAACGGCCCTAAAATCATGAAAATGGTATCCAGCAATCCCACGAGCCTTTGCGCTGACCTTTCAGGCCTGTGGAGAGTTGGGAGTTTGAGCAAGGAGGTTTGGAGGCAGCAGTTGTGGAGTTTGGTGCATTTTTGGTTTTAAAAAGGTTTCCAGAGGTTTAAAGGATGTTTGCAGGCTTGTTCCCAATATACACAATTTCAATTAAATGCATGGTACCTCGGAACGTAACCCCCCACATAAATTGGGAGTTGCCTGTATTTCAGAGGAGAGGGAGTTCCATAACTGGGGTGCTGCCACTGAGAAAGCCCTGCTTTGCAGCACCACATAATGAACTGCTGACAGCTGAGGTACCACAGGGAGTGCCTCCTCTCCCACCCACCACAGATCTCAGTACATAGGTGGGGCTGTGTGGGAGGAGTCACTTGCAGGTACAAAGGTCCCAAGCTGTATAGTCAGTCACACACTGCTCCAGTTAACCTAATTCAGCCAAGAAGGACAAGTGTCTAGAGGACATATTGTCAGGGGGCTCTAAGTACCAGTCCATATCCTCAGGTCTCAAAGGGGCTAATAAGAAAGGATGCTGATAAGAAAAATCTTTCCGTGGATGTTTAGTATTATGTGCTAACTTCAGGTCTGCTGCGTTTCTTGCAGTACTTCAGTTTTGTTAATGCAATTGCTTCCTAGATCGAGAGAATACTGGGAGTTCGTCTGCAGGCTGGGCTGAGAGCATGGACTCAAGTACTACTTGGTCAAGCGGATGACAAAGCAGAAGTTGATATGGACACAGATGCTCCACAAGTCAGCCATAAGCCAGGTGGAGAGCCAAAGATCAAAGTACGTGGTGTCTTCACCTTGAATTGAATCCATGGAGTCTTGCAAGCTGGAAGTAATGCATGCAAAATCTCAAACTAGAAAAAATGTGTATTGAAATGATGCAGTATAACTTAAGTCTCGTCCTGTGTTTACACAGTTCTGGTAAATCTGATGATCTTGCACAAAATTTGGCATCCAGAGAATCCATAATTTGGCTGAATGAAGTTCCCAGCTCTTATGATCACAGAAATAATTCTTATATTATGAGCATTTATTTAAAGGCTTGGAGTTGCAGGGAACCGGAATGTATTGAGCTCTTTCATACTAAGCATTGGCCAGCCTCCGCCATTCTTTTCCATGGCCGCCTCTTTTTAATCCTGTTCAATTCCCTGCGTCTTGTGGGGAGTAGTTATTTGTTCTATTGTTACAGGATGTATTGCATTCATCAACCTTTGCAATAACTGTTACTGAATCAAATGACAAATATATGTGCTGCTGAAGACACCATGCTTGGAAATAAATAAAAACATTTTTTTTAAAGTATTTCAGAGACAAAGGGTACAGCTCTGTGTCAGGGAGCTTTCATTCTAAAATTTGACAGTTTAAGAGATCATGGAGGAGAGGATATAGGATTGCATATATGTGCTTAGCCTTGATGGTGAAGATTAAGAGTTAAGCTAAAGGCTTTACAGGAGAGGTGTTCTTTTTTTGGAAACTCTGAACAGAATACATAACTTCATCTAGTGCAGTTTATATTTGTGCTATAATGCACGGATACAAAGAAAGATAACTTTCCAACTTAATACCACCGTCAAATTTTGGGTAATGCTACCAGACTAATGATAATTTAATGCATTTGGTTATTACTTCCTCCAGTAAACCAAAACTGAACATGGCTTTATATTCCTGCAGAATGTTGTGCATGAACTGCGGATAACCAACCAGGTAATCTACCTGAATCCACCCATTGAAGACTGCAGATACAAACTGTTCCAAGAACTGTTTGCTTGGAAGATGGTAATACTGTCACTACCTAGAATCCAAAGTCAGAGATATCAGGTAAGAATAAAGAAATACTACTTTTGAATCATAAGAATCTTGAGTAGATTTAACCTAAATCTTTTTTTTTAAGTTATCAAAGCTCTCATTGCTTTTAAATCAAAATGTGGTACATCTTCTGTGTTTCGTTAGGTGGGTGTGCACTATGAATTATCAGAAGAGGAAAAATTCTACCGTAATGCCCTGACGCGGATGCCAGATGGCCCTTCGGCACTTGAAGAGTCTTACTCTGCAGTGATGGGGATCGTAACAGAAGTTGAACAGTACGTGAAGGTAAGAGAACATGTTATGTTTCCTATTCCAGAGTTATTATGTAACATTATTCCACGTGACAGTGTCTTGAGCAAGAATATGGCATGATGAGTTAACATTTGTTTAAAGTACGGTGTTTACAGTTTTGGTTACCAGTTCATAAACCCGAGAATTGGATATATCTAATAGCTTACAAATCCTTAAAATGAAAAATTTAGGTATTTTTTTTGTGTGTGCACACTCGATATGTAGGTTTGGCTCCAGTATCAATGTTTATGGGATATGCAAGCTGAGAATATCTACAACCGCCTTGGAGAAGACTTAAATAAGTGGCAAGCACTCTTGGTTCAGATAAGAAAAGCCAGGGGAACCTTTGACAATGCTGAAACCAGGAAGGAATTTGGGCCTGTTATCATCGACTATGGAAAGGTAAACACCCTGAAGGAAAATAGATCTGATAGTAGAGATATAGAATCATAGAATTGTGGAGTTGGAAGGAAGCCCATGCAGGAATAATGTAGTAGATATCTCCTGCATTAATTTTCATTAAACAGTATCAAATAACAGACCACAAGTAGAAGGGGTGGGGGAATGAGTAAATAAACTTAGTTGGTCTCAAAGGTGCTACTGGACAATTTTTTAATTTATTTCTACAGTATATAAGAAACACAAGTTTGCAAATTATAAGATAGATGGCATAGAGTAAAATTACCACTGTTTTAATTGTATAGGTACAATCGAAGGTGAACTTGAAGTATGATTCCTGGCATAAGGAAGTGCTCAGCAAATTTGGTCAAATGCTGGGCCAAAACATGACAGAGTTCCATTCTCAAATTTCCAAGGTAAGTTTGCCAAAATTCGTCCCACTGAAAATACCAAAGCATAAATTTTTGCCAAAGTACCCCTAACCATAGATAGCAACACTTGCTTCTCTTCTCTCAATATGGGATGAAAGAGATTGTTCCATGTCAAAGCTTTCTTACTTTGGGACTCTTAGAGGGGGGAAAACCATGCGTAATAGTGGGATGTCTGAAGAACTGTGAGTGCCTGTATATGCCTGTATTAAACTAATTGGGTGTGATTGGCACCTCCATAGAGGCTTTCCTTGTCTTTTGAACAGGGCATCTAAAACTTACTCCCTTTCCTTTATGAGAGCATTTTTTAAAATTTCCTTTTTCCCATTTTTTAGTCACGGCAAGAGCTGGAGCAGCACTCAGTGGACACAGCTAGCACATCCGATGCCGTGACATTCATCACATATGTGCAGTCACTGAAACGCAAAATCAAACAATTTGAGAAACAAGTTGAGGTAAGCTTTCTACAACAGGTTTCTGCAATCAGTTTCAATGGAAAAGGCTTCATAACAGAGATAGGATCGGAAGATATGTGATCGAAGCCTGTTCCAAATAAAACATTGCTGTACATATCTCCTATTCAGGTTATGTGTCAAAATAAAATACCCTTTAAATTTAACAAAAAAAAAAACCCTACATAGTGACAAGTCTTAGTGCAACGGTAGCATCTGAACTTGGCACTTTTTGTTATAATTGTAACTTATTTTTTGGTGCCTATAGCTCTACCGTAATGGCCAGCGCTTGCTTGAGAAGCAGAGGTTCCAATTTCCTTCATCCTGGTTGTACATTGATAACATTGAAGGAGAATGGGGTGCTTTCAATGACATCATGCGTCGAAAGGATTCTGCCATTCAGCAGCAAGTAGCAAACCTGCAGATGAAAATTGTTCAGGAAGATCGAGCTGTGGAGACTCGTACAGTTGACTTACTGACAGACTGGGAGAAAACAAAGCCTGTAACCGTAAGTCGTCTTCAGTGCTCTGGCATTTTGACCCTCAAGTTATCATTCCTTTGACACCTGTGATCTCCTTTAGCCAAAACATGCATCTAGTGGTGCACTTAACAGCTTGAGCACCATACAAATACTATCCTGCCTTAAGTCAGGCTGAGACCCACCAATTGAAGACCAGTGATCTAAATTATGTGTCCATTATGAATGCTTGTAATTGTGCTTAGCTGTCTCATTCACTAACAAACCCCAATGATACTTGGGACTAACCGGCTCATCACGACTTGGAGAACTGGAGAATTTGGTGCTTTTATATTCCTTGACATCCAACTTAATGGGAAGTCTGAAAACGGAGTGCTTGTACCTCTCATCTGCAAAACTGGGATATGCTATATTTCAAAATAGCTTAAAGTAGTCATAACACCATCTATAAAAGTGAAATTTGGTACACGTAGTCAAAAGTGCCACCTTACATAACAGTGAACTCCACTATGCCTAGTCTGATGCCTAGTATTTCACTTCTTTCTTCAGGGCAACCTGCGCCCAGAGGAAGCTCTCCAAGCCCTTACCATCTACGAAGGAAAGTTTGGGAGGTTGAAGGATGACCGTGAGAAATGTGCAAAGGCCAAGGAAGCTCTGGAACTCACAGATACAGGACTTCTCAGTGGTAGCGAAGAACGTGTTCAGGTATGAAAATCTAGTAGCCAGGCGTATAAATTTCAGCTGCTGTATTCCGTAGAAAGACCTTTCCAGCTACGCTGATCAAAACCTACTAGAATTATTTGTCATATCCTGCTTTCCACCCCTCTCTACAATTACTGATGTTTCGAACCATCTCTTGTCTCGTAGGTTGCTTTAGAAGAGCTCCAAGACCTTAAAGGAGTCTGGTCTGAGCTTTCCAAGGTCTGGGAACAGATTGATCAAATGAAGGAGCAACCCTGGGTTTCAGTACAGCCTCGCAAGGTACTTCAGCTGTATATATGTAAAGAACTTGAGGACCATAGCAAGAGAAATTGCAAATCTGTCCTCTTCAAACCCTGCAAAACAGAAGCTAAAAATGTTCTGCCGTATAGTCAGCGTTGACGTGGTTTGGCACATATTTGATAGCACTGATTAAACCTACGCCCCAGGGACCTCAATCCTGTCCCATAGCATCCTGACCATCTCTGCACATCTCTGAACTAACTTGGGCGTAGGAAGCTAACCTGTCAGTAAGGCAGAGAGACCAACCTACCAATGGCTACCACTGCAGGCTTCAACATTGGCTTCTTTACCTTTCTATTTAAATGAGCAGTGCAGCTCGTCGGCATTTGTAATCAAGGAGGAAGAATTTGGGATGCAGAAAAGGATGGTGAAGGATGTTGGATGACAGGGAGATTTAGGTTTGAAAGATGGGTGGGGGCATCTGCTACAACATTTGGAAGTCTTTGGAGGACTTTGGGGCAAAGGAAAAGCTGAAATTATGTTGAGAACCGCCCTGACATCTATGGATAAAGGGTATACAAATTTGATTAATAATAATAATAAAAAATGGGGGGGGGGGCATGGTGGTACTGGTATGGAATTTGGGCAGGCAAGATGCAGAAAAGTAGCACATTGGGACCATTTTAGAAGAACACGTAGAATGAGTTTGTGAGGCTTGTCTTTTTTAGGGAGTCTTTGGGTGACTTGATAAAGAGCATAAAGAACAGCTTATGGGTTGGCATGCAGATGGGCTCTTGCCGTATCAGAAAGGAGAACAAGATAATAACTTGGTCAGTGTTCCTGGCAAACAGGACTACTTGGGTGAGCCGTCCGTTGTTAAAGATGACAAACGGGTAATACTCAGAAATTGGCGCAGTCTGTTAAGTTGTTAAAAGTTACTCCCCATCTTCCTTGTAGCTTCGACAAAGTCTAGATGGCTTACTCAACCAGCTGAAAAATTTCCCTGCTCGCTTACGGCAATATGCATCCTATGAATACGTGCAGAGGCTCCTGAAAGGTTACATGAAGGTAAGCTTGCTTATGAAAGACCTTTGGATAGAACATTGTGCTGATGCCTAACAAGACAAGTTTACAACTTTCCTTCATTTCCAACCCCCTCAGATAAACATGTTGGTGATAGAGTTGAAGTCGGAGGCTCTTAAAGATCGCCATTGGAAGCAACTGATGAAGAGGTTGCACGTGAATTGGGTGGTTTCCGAACTAACCCTGGGGCAGATCTGGGATGTTGATTTGCAGAAGAATGAACTGATTGTGAAAGATGTGCTACTTGTAGCACAGGGAGAGATGGCCCTGGAAGAATTCTTGAAGCAGGTAGCTATTGGCTTTTAATAAATACTTTTGCTCCTTCAAAAACTTTAAATCTATATTTCCAGCGAAGTTCCCTTAACTCAAACAAAACCATTGTCACTGAAGCAAGACAAGTCCTGATGCAATGGTTGCTACTTATTTGTGACCCTGCATAGTGAGAGAGTAAAGGGAAAGTGACAGGAAGGCTTGCTGGAAAAGGCTAAGAGGCTTCCTTCAAGGAACACAGCCTTCTGCACTCAGGAGTGCTGGGGAGTTTTCTTCCTGAAGAGGAAGCAGCAACTTACTGGCAATATTCTGTTCTTCCCAAGGAAGTCCAGTTTTTTAGAGGACAGTTGGTTAAACCTATGTCAGGCTGCAGGGTGTATTTCAAAAAGTTCTGTTCTTAGAAGCTGCTGTTGATTTTAATCATCTACGTATTGAATATTTTTGATCGATAGTGTTAACGTTGTATACGGCCTAGGACCCTCGTACCTACGGGACCGCCTCTCCTGGTATGCCCCACAGAGAAACCTACACTCGTCAAATAAAAACATCCTGAAGGTCCCAGGCCTCAGAGAGGTTAGGCTGGCCTCAACTAGAGCCAGGGCTTTCTCGGCTGCGGCTCCAATCTGGTGGAACGCTCTGTCACAAGAGACTAGGGCCCTGCGGGACCTGACATCTTTCCGCAGAGCCTGCAAGACAGAGTTGTTCCACCAGGCCTTTGGTCAGGGCCCAGCCTGACTCCCTCCTCTGGCAACCTGCACAGAATTTTGCTTAACGGTTGCCATTAATTTGATTTTAATTAATTTTTATAATGGAATGTTTTTAGAATGTTTGATTATTTGATTGTTTGATTATTTAATTGTTGTTAGCCGCCCTGAGCCCGGCTTCGGCTGGGGAGGGCGGGATATAAATAAAAAAAATTATTATTATTATTATTATTATTATTATTCTTGCCTCTGTCAAGCAGTATATACATTTTATTAGATAAAGAAACAGCTAATTACTCTAGAGTGAAATAATGATAGAATCAAAAGTGGAACCATTTGAACATCTGGCCACATTTATAAGACAAAGGTCTTATAACCACTTCCTGATGATCACTTGTTACATAGATGTACTCTGGCTCTTCATCATTTGTTGGGCTATTTTTAAAGAAAAGCAGCCTTGGCCTGCCTGATTTTTTACCTTTAATCCTAAACATCACTCTACATTATTTTCTGTAAAGATACGAGAAGTGTGGAACACCTATGAGCTGGATTTGGTTAACTACCAGAACAAATGTCGTTTGATTCGTGGTTGGGATGACCTTTTCAACAAAGTCAAAGAGCACATCAACAGTGTTTCTGCAATGAAGCTATCGCCATACTACAAGGTAGAACCTAAAATGTATCTTTTGCTCCTTTCATTTCTGTCTCTTAATGTATTCAGGAATGTTAATGCATATGCTTCAGTTTGCACCCTTTTGTATAGCTATGACTAACTAGCAAGCACTGAACACAATTACATGAGCTCCCCTACAATGCAGCCTGCTTTCTGAGATCATCTTGGTCCTAATTTCCCTGGAATTGCATTTAGTTGGCACTGGGCAGAGGGTGTTTTCGGTGTCTCGTGCCCAGGCTTTTGAACCCTCTCCCAAGAGAGGCTCATCTCAGCCCTTCTTAAATGCCCTTATGCTGGGTTGTTTTAAAACCTTCCATTTTAGGAAGGCTTTTGAGCCATAAGTGTTTTTTGAGCTTTTGCTGATCAGTTTGTTGTTCTGGTTTTTTATTCTTAGTGTACTTTTGATTGTGCAATTTTTACATTTATTGTTAGACACTTTAAGCCCTTATTGAGGAAAATGTTATAAATTTCCTTTAATATAGATAACACAGCTCAAATATAGTTGCATTGTGCTTTATTTACAATAAATGTGTAACTCAGTTACATAAATTAAAGCCATTTATTGATTTTGTAGGTGTTTGAAGAAGATGCCCTAAGCTGGGAAGACAAACTGAATCGTATCATGGCACTTTTTGATGTCTGGATAGATGTCCAGAGGCGCTGGGTTTACCTGGAAGGTATCTTCACTGGGAGCGCTGATATCAAGCACCTGTTGCCTGTTGAAACACAGAGATTCCAAAGGTAATGTTTTGTTCTTGAAGATAAATGTGAATGCAGGAATTTCTGTAACTTCTTATTTCACCCAGGAGGCTTTCATGTATCCCTCCTTTGAGACATTGACTGGTGGTGGTTCTGTTTTGTTTCAATGCTCTCTCTTCTTGACTTCACAGCATCAGTACAGAGTTTCTGGCCCTCATGAAAAAGGTGTCCAAATCTCCCCTGGTCATGGATGTTCTGAATATTCAGGGTGTACAGAGATCACTGGAAAGATTAGCAGACTTGCTTGGGAAGATCCAGAAAGCTTTGGGAGAGTATCTGGAGAGAGAGAGAGCTTCTTTCCCTCGGTAAAGAATTGATATTTCACTGCATTAGTTTTGTTCTATAAGCAAGCTCTGGCATTAATACATTGTCCCCCAGGCTTTATGTTACCTTATCATCCCCATGTTCTAATCTTGTGTTTGACCAAAAAAATTAAACCACCTGTGCAGATTTTGGCTTGGAAATATTTGGATTGGGGACAAGCTTTTAAAAGAGAGTGAAGGTTGCATTAAGATATAGCTAGAGTTACGTAAATGCCTTCAGTGTATTATAATGCAACGAAGAGCTATACTTTATTAAATCTCTGTACCACCCTTCATCTGAAGATCGCAGGGCAGTTTACGATTTAAAAACACAAAAATATATACCTTAATAACTAACAAAAACAATACCCCCCTAGTAGTAGTATTATTTATTAAGTTTCATTTGGGAGCCTTGGATTGAGAAGTTTTGTGGCTTGACACAACACTGTATAGTAACTGGATTCAGTAATTTGCAGTCTGGTCTTCCCATGTTGTCTTAAACCGAAACTAATGACCTACCTACTAACGGCAAATGTGAATATGTAAACACAATAAACAATGCTGTCAGCTTTATTATTTTATGTTCGAATGACTTCAACCTGGCTCTTCAACCTGGCTCTTCAACCAAGAAGAGTGGCTTACAAACATCAGTAGTAAGATGGGGCCCTGGTCTTAAGCCTACCACCTAAATGTGTGACACCCAAAAAATACTGGGAGGGAGGCAGGAAAAAAGTAAAACCCAGGCACTAGCTCTCCACAGTCAGAGGCAGTGATGCTTCAGAATGCCAGTCACTGAAAACCACAAGAGGGAAGAGTGCTCTTGTGCTTAGACTCTGCTTGAGGGTTTCCCATAGACAGCTGGGTGGCCACTGAGAGCAGGGTGCTGGACTAAGTGGACCATTGGCCTGAACCTCTTCTGTTAGTCAACAAAGGTGTTTGATCAACTGGAATGGAAAGAGTTGAAGGGGTTGGAGGAGCAAAAGGTTGCTGGTTTCAGCTGAGCTGATGAAGTGGCCCCTTCTCCCTTCCTCTGCTGCATCCCGATGGAGTGGGAGCTCCCAGGTAACGTCGTGGGAGGGAGAAGCCTGATAGAACTGGCTTCTCAGCATAGCTGATGGCTGCCCTGTTTCCCTTCACGCCCTCTACTTCAGCCTAATGGAACAGCTCCAGTCAGCTGACAAAATATAGTCTTCTGTTGCTTCACTTGACAGTCCACATAGAAAAATCCTGGGTTTATTGAAGGTACTAGGTGCTTGTCACTTTGCATATCCCTTTTTGTCCATTAAAATGGCGAGCTTTCTATTTTTTTAGGTTCTACTTTGTTGGCGATGAAGACTTGCTCGAAATCATAGGGAACAGCAAGAACGTAGCTAAACTGCAGAAGCACTTCAAGAAGATGTTTGCTGGCGTGTCGAGCATCATCCTTAACGAGGACAGCTCCATTGTTCTGGGAATATCTTCACGCGAAGGAGAGGAGGTACAGTGAAGGGATACCTCACTCTTTAAAACAGGTGGGGAACCTCCAGGCCATCAGGAGCAAGCTACGCCCACCTGCCCTACACCTGACAACAGGTGGAGGGCATGTAAAGGCAGGGCTTTGCAGGATCCACCAATTGGCTTACCAAGAGCCTAAGCATCAGCTGGTTGTCAGGCACTTGGAAAGTGCTCTTCAAGGGGCTTCCTTTGGAAAGAACAAAAGGCTCTGTTCTTACAAGTACTTATTTTTTCCAAAGGTCAGCAGGTTTGGAGTTACTGTATATCAGCTGATATGTGGTAACTCCAAACCATTTGAATCAACTGTGTGTTCAACTGTCCCGTAGGAAGCTTGGTCACACAACCAATCCCTGCAGAAAGAAGATTTAAAACAAGTTACTTCTTGTCAGCTGAATTCTAAGTCTCTGGTGCTTCAAAGCACCACACAGGGCTATTTGCAAGCTCTGCACATCGCTGTGAAATGCTCACATGTGGCAGATCTTCTCTCTCCCTGCGATGAGTTTGACAAATGTGCAGACTGTTACATCTGGCTTGAGAGCCAGTGTGGTGTAGTGGTTGAGAGCAGTAGTCTCGTAATCTGGGAAACCGGGTTCGCGTCTCCCCTCCTCCACTTGCAGCTGCTGGGTGATCTTGGGCCAGTCAAACTTCTTTGAAGTCTCTCAGCCTCACTCACCTCACAGAGTGTTTGTTGTGGGGGAGGAAGGGAAAGGAGAATGTTAGCCGCTTTGAGACTCCTTAAAGGGAGTGAAAGGCGGGATATCAAATCCAAACTCTTCTTCTTCCTCTTCATTTGGCCCACCAGCTAGAAAGATTCCTCATCCTAGCTTTTCTGAAAAGAAAAACACACTTAAACTTGATTCCCCCCCCCCCTTCAGGTGTTGTTCAAAACTCCCGTTTCAATCACGGAGCATCCCAAGATCAACGAGTGGCTCACACTTGTTGAGAAAGAAATGAGAGTCACACTTGCCAAGCTGCTTGCCGAGTCTGTCACGGAAGTCGAAATCTTTGGCAAAGCAACCTCTATTGATCCAGCTACCTACATCTCCTGGATTGACAAATACCAGGTATGGGTTCTCTTCAGCCTTCAGTAAAATCCATTGTTCTTTTTGGGGAAGGAAAGGGAAACATCTGGCAAAAGCCAATGCCTATTTTTGTTTTAATGCTCTAGGCCCAGCTTGTTGTCCTGTCAGCCCAGATTGCCTGGTCAGAAAACGTGGAGTCTGCTTTGAGTGGCATGGGCGGTGGCGGTGACAGCAGCCCTCTGCAGTCTGTGCTGACCAATGTTGAGGTCACCCTGAATGTGCTTGCAGACTCTGTGCTGATGGAGCAGCCGCCTCTCCGCAGAAGGAAGTTGGAGCACCTGGTAAGCCGCAGCCTTCGTTATGCTCTCTAGACGTCCCATCTCCAATTGCTTTTAAACATGATGATGTTCCATGAAATAGTTGTTTTGATACTTTGCATTCTGAATTTCACCTTTTCTTTTCTCAAAAGATCACTGAGCTGGTCCACCAAAGGGATGTCACGCGATCACTGATTAAAAGCAGAATTGACAACTCCAAATCCTTCGATTGGCTGAGCCAGATGAGGTTCTACTTTGACCCTAAACAGACAGACGTGTTGCAGCAACTGTCCATCCAGATGGCCAATGCCAAGTTCAACTATGGCTTTGAATACCTTGGCGTTCAGGATAAACTGGTGCAGACTCCTCTTACTGATCGATGCTACCTGACTATGACCCAAGCTTTGGAAGCCAGGCTGGGAGGTTCTCCATTTGGTAGGTTACTGTTTTCTGTATGCCCATTTCTCGAAAACTTTCTTAACGCTGGAAACAAAAAAATTGTGTGTTCAGGTAGCAAAGCAATTTTAATAGCTGCACAGATAATTTAGTCTTATCTAAAAGGATCTCAGGGTTTGCTTTGAGACATAGAATACAGCAGTCTTGCTGAAACTAAACACATCTACTTAATTACTGGATAGAAGATCCCCTGCGAGTCCTTGGTACAATGCCTTAGGGTTCTAGTTTGGTATCGCACTGGAATTCGAATTGCACCCTCCAAAGACTGAGGGTTATAAGAAAATTGTATGGCTATAAAGTGGTAACAATTGTTGGGCATGGCTATTATTTGGAAGTGATGGTTAAGGTGACATGAAACATGTCTCTTTTTTTATTTAATGGACAGGGCCTGCTGGAACCGGTAAAACAGAATCCGTTAAGGCTCTTGGTCACCAGCTTGGACGCTTTGTTCTCGTGTTCAACTGCGATGAAACATTTGACTTCCAGGTATGGTGGTTTCAACTATCATTATGCTACCTTGGAATACTGATCATAAATTCTGCAAGTTTCAAGTGTCTGTGTCTCCCGTACAGGGAAGCTATAGCTGGTTTCATTGGGCAGTCCCGTATTCTGAAGCAAGAGAAGGAGCACTTCTATGATTCTGTGTCTGTACAAAAGATTGGTACCCTATAGGATGCCCTGCCCAATAATAGCAATTTCTGCCTCTCTAAAACTTAAGGGAAAATCCAGCCCCGTTTTACAACTGCTCAGTCTACTATTCTGCCATATAATACTCCACAGCTTCTCAGTGTTCATTAACCTTCCCCATCCTTTTTTCAGGCAATGGGACGCATCTTTGTGGGTCTTTGCCAAGTGGGCGCGTGGGGCTGCTTTGACGAATTCAACAGACTTGAGGAGCGAATGCTTTCTGCGGTTTCCCAGCAGGTCCAGTGCATCCAAGAAGCCTTGCGAGAGCACTCAAATCCAAACTTGGAGAAAAGTATGTTTGATGCATACGCCCTGCTGCTAATTATTCATGTGTGGTATCTAACAGGATACAACTCCTGAAACAAACTGCCCCCCCCCCCGACCAATTAACATCTCTCTTAAAACTGGACATTACAAACATGGGTTCTATTGCTGTGTTATATTTTTGCTAGTCCATTGTCACAGCGGCAACAGCCTTCACATGCTCAGGGTGAGACAAGCACTAGAGTCAGGCAGGCAAGTGAGTGGGGATGGGGCAGAGGGGTGAGCAAAGCAATAGGGGTGGTGGCAGTGAGCTGGGCTTAGGGAAGTGGGGCAGGTCAGCTGAGAGAGGTGGGTTGGTGGGTTGAGTGAGAGGGGTGGCGCAGGTGAGCTGCAAAGGTTTGATGAGTAAGGGGATGGGCTATGGGGAGCAGGTGCTTGGACAAAGAGTAGGGGGAAAGGAGGGGACTTTGGAGAGAAGGGAGCTTGGAGACCTAAGCAAGCAAGAGTCATCAGCCCCTAGTATTTCAATATAAGTGGCTTTTATTGTGAGAAGGTATGGAATCCACAAAGAACAGAAGTCTGAGTAATTCATGCTTCCCTGTCTTTCCCTAAAGACTAGGATGGTTTATGTTTCTGTGTCACTTCTCTGAGAATTCTTTACCTCTTTGGGCTTTGGAAGTCTAATTGCTAGCCTTGCTGACTTCCTTTCATGTGTGCGTGCATACGCAAGTTGATTTGGTTAAGAACAGCAAACTGAACGGCCAATGCTTGCTTCCAGCTTCCACCACCATTACCTGTGAGTTGCTGAACAAACAAGTGAAAGTGAGCGCAGACATGGCAATTTTCATCACAATGAACCCTGGCTATGCCGGTAGATCCAATCTCCCAGACAACTTGAAGAAACTGTTCCGGAGCTTGGCCATGACAAAACCTGACCGTCAGCTGATTGCCCAAGTCATGCTGTATTCCCAGGGATTTCGGACAGCAGAAGTGCTTGCCAACAAGATTGTCCCATTCTTCAAGTAAGAAACACTGCTGGTAGTAGAAGCACGTAGCATGATTTGTTCTTAGAGCTGTGTGAATTCAGCATTAACTGGCCCAACCTGCTGCTGGCACTGTTACATTTCTGAAACTTAATCGTCAATTATTCTGATGCATCTGACTGTGCTTAGATCATATCTCATGCAACCGTAGTATAACTTGCAAGAGCATCCAACTCCAAGCCAACTTCAGCATTAATCGGTTGGTGTCTTTGGCTCCTTAGGTTATGTGATGAGCAGCTCTCCTCTCAAAGCCATTATGACTTTGGCTTGAGAGCTCTGAAGAGCGTCCTGATCAGTGCTGGCAACGTGAAGAGAGAGAGGATTCAGAGAATAAAACGGGAGAAGGAGGAGCGTGGTGAAGTGGTTGATGAAGGAGAAATTGCTGAGAACTTGCCAGAACAAGAGGTATAGCCTGGGTTTGCATGTGACAAAACTAATGTAAAGTACAGTTACATACGCAGATGCTTTGAGACTATGGATGCACAAAAGGAGTGTAGTGTTAAATTGTTTTCTTGCACCCTGTATTCAAGCCTATCCTGCCTCTTGCTGCTGTAGATGTTGCTTTATCTGGCTACCAGTAGGCTTTGGTAGAAGTCATCTGAATTGGTGTCAGAAGTGCTGCTGTTCATCATGAGGGCTTCACTTCATGTCCTCTCCATAGTATAGAATCTAAAATCTAAAGGAAAATTCAGTAATTGACATTGCATCATTCACAAAGCTTTTATTTCTTTACATTTTATCTAGCATGTAGATCTTAAGTATTTGTGCTTCAATTTTACATTTTTATCTTGCGAACCACCCTGAGATTTTTGGGTGAAGGGCGGTATATAAATTTAATAAATAACAATAATAATAGTAATTAAAAAGTATTTCTGATGTAGGATCTCAATTTGATTTGTACCCAGAAGTATCACTTGAGTATTTTCATAATGCTTCTCACACGAGTTAATAAGCAAGTTGGTTTTTTTGTTCTTCTGTGTAGATCCTGATCCAGAGTGTCTGTGAAACAATGGTACCCAAACTGGTTGCAGAAGACATACCATTGCTTTTCAGTCTCTTGTCCGATGTGTTCCCTGGCATTCAGTATCACCGTGGAGAAATGACTGCCCTGAGGGAAGAGCTTAAGAAGGTCTGTCAGGAAATGTACCTGACGTACGGCGATGGGGAAGACATTGGCAGCATGTGGGTTGAAAAGGTACGTTGCGTCAGTGCTCACTGCCAACAAATAGCACAAAGTTATGTGAGATCTGGCCACAAACAGCCTTCTAGACATTTAAACAAGATAATTATATCTTCCTTGTATTTATATTCTATCTCCCCTCCATCATGGAGCCCAAGGTAGTATACCTGTGGTTGCCAGGTGTCGCCCACCCAAGCACTGAGCAAACCCAGACTTGCTTAGCTTCAGCAAAGTGATGGCTTTACTTGTTTTTGGACCATGACAGTTGGACCCACCCAAAGCATTCTACATTAAGATGTTCCTCATGCAACACTTTGATTTTTCTCCTTCTCCATAGGTTCTTCAGCTCTACCAAATTACCCAGATCAATCATGGTTTGATGATGGTGGGCCCATCTGGAAGTGGAAAGACCATGGCTTGGAGAGTTCTTCTGAAAGCACTGGAGAGGCTGGAGGGTGTGGAAGGTGTTGCCCACATCATCGACCCCAAAGCCATCAGCAAAGACCATCTCTATGGCACTCTCGATCCCAACACCAGAGAGTGGACAGATGGACTGTTCACGCATGTCTTGAGAAAGTGAGTGTGTGCTATAAGTAAAGGTGTGAGCTAGAAATTTCTCCCTGGTGTAGGAAGAACTTGGGCTGGCTGGACATTCTCTCACATGGCCCTACATTATTCCCTTGTCTAGGATAATAGATAACGTGAGAGGCGAACTACAGAAACGGCAGTGGATCATCTTTGATGGAGATGTTGATCCTGAGTGGGTTGAGAATTTGAACTCTGTTCTGGATGACAACAAGCTGCTGACACTGCCAAATGGAGAACGTCTGAGCCTTCCACCAAACGTAAGGCTAGCTACTTTTTTCCCCAAATAAGAAAATAAATCTGCTTGGACAATATTGCCGGATTGGCAAAATTTCTGGTAATTTTGAGATGCTTGTGTCAGCCAGGAAATTCATTTTAAGGTGTTTCCAGCAGACACAGTTTGGAATCATAGAATCATAGAGTTGGAAGAGACCACAAGGGCCATCGACTCCAACCCCCTGCCAAGCAGGAAACACCATCAGAGCACTCCTGACATATGGTTGTCAAGCCTCTGCTTAAAGACCTCCAAAGAAGGAGACTCCACCACACTCCTTGGCAGCAAATTCCACTGTCGGACAGCTCTTACTGTCAGGAAGTTCTTCCTAATGTTTAGGTGGAATCTTCTTTCTTTGTAGTTTGGATCCATTGCTCCGTATCCGCTTCTCTGGAGCAGCAGAAGTAGGTTGTTACTCCCTGGTTTTGTCTTGTTGCGCTTTGCCAGTTCCCATTAGATTATGAGGAACTGCCTTACTTAAAGGGCTGGCTATAAAATATTACTTGAGGTTTAACTTGTACCATTCTGATTGCAATGCTGTCTTAACGCTCCCAGTGGCCTCTTAACAGGCTAAGGTTAGTCAAAGGAGAAAACTCTTAGAAGTTAGACACAGCTGTGTCCTCAGATAATTTTGAGGCCAGCACTGGTTTCTAAGCCATCTTTCTGCTTTTTCCCATAGGTGCGCATCATGTTTGAAGTTCAAGATCTGAAGTATGCTACTCTGGCCACAGTGTCAAGGTGTGGCATGGTTTGGTTCAGTGAAGATGTTCTAAGCACTGACATGATTTTCAACAACTTCCTGGCCAGACTGAGGAGCATCCCTCTGGATGAAGGTGAAGAGGAAGCTCAGCGTAGGAGAAAGGGCAAGGAAGATGAAGGAGAGGAAGCAGCTTCCCCAATGTTGCAGGTATAATTCAAGAGTATATAAACATGAAAGATTGCAGTACCACCTTGCCTTGGGCACGCAGATTATTATACGAGTAGTTCAGCTCCATTTTGCCCAATGATGGTTGACGAAACGCTGTTTCAACAGATTCAGAGAGATGCAGCAACAATTATGCAGCCATACTTCACATCAAATGGGCTGGTGACGAAGGCACTCGAACATGCTTTCAAGCTGGAGCACATCATGGACCTCACTCGCTTGCGCTGCCTTGGCTCCCTCTTCTCCATGCTGCACCAGGCTTGCCGCAATGTAGCTCAGTACAATGCCAACCATCCAGACTTCCCTATGCAGATAGATCAGCTGGAACGCTACATCCAGGTAATGCCCATAGCTAAGTAAATAAAAAAGAGGAAACTGTCAAGCTGCCAGCCTTGTTAATTAATCTTGCTGTTAATTTTCATGCGGCTCTCTTGTGTGGGATTCCCTTTCTTTCTGCACTTTTACTGATCAGTTTCTGAACTTTCTCAGCGATACCTCGTGTATGCGATTCTGTGGTCCCTTTGCGGAGACAGCCGTCTGAAGATGAGAGCCGAGCTGGGTGAATACATCAGGAGAATCACAACTGTGCCACTGCCTTCTGCACCAAATATACCTATCATTGATTACGAGGTAAAAAATAAACCTTTCCATTTTCTAAATGCCAGGCTTAATGTACTTATTTATTGATGCTATTTGCACAAAACTTAATCAAGTAATCTTCTTCCAGAGACTTAGCATCAACATATTTATTCAGTGCACTTACATTTTGGACGATGCACTTAACTGAACAAATTTCTTGGTGATTTGAATCTAAGGCTGTCATCAGATTTAAAAACTGATCCTTGAGCCTTGTTGATCTGGTTGGTTTTTAATTCATACGCTTGTATATCAGAATAAATAAGTTCAAAAGAAAAGCATACTTTGCTTTTAGATGGTATACTCAGGTATTTTAGAGTCATTTCCCACCACTCACTCAGAAGTGTATTAGCTGCTGCCTGTAATGAGTTTCTTTGTTAAAATCTTTTATAAAGTGTTCTTAATTTGCTGTCAGCTTAGTGGAGGCACTTCAGGTTTTTTTTAATTGCAGCAAACAAAAGCAGGGCCAACATAAATATATAGAAGTCAGTAGTACCAGCAATATATACACAAGCTTATTTTAAATGCTTTTGATCAGCTTAATGTTGCAATTAATGTTAAACCTTGAAGGACCCACTTTAAACAACACCAAGTTGTTGCTTTGGCAGCAACAGAAGCAGATAATACCAGATACTTAATTTTCTTTCTCTCCATAGGTCTCAATTACTGGTGAGTGGATTCCCTGGCAGTCAAAGGTCCCGCAGATTGAAGTCGAGACTCACAAAGTGGCAGCTCCAGATGTTGTGGTGCCAACCCTAGACACCGTCCGCCACGAGGCATTGTTGTATACTTGGCTTGCGGAGCACAAACCCCTAGTGCTGTGTGGGCCGCCAGGTTCTGGAAAGACCATGACTCTCTTCAGTGCACTCAGGGCTTTGCCTGACATGGAGGTAAACAGTTCTTTGTGTGTGACCTTCTCCCATTCCGAACATTCTGAATGAGTAACCACATCTCAAGGAGCCAGTGTGGTGTAGTGGTTGAGAGCGGTAGTCTTGTAATCTGGGGAACCAGGTTCGCGTCCCCGCTCCTCCACATGCAGCTGCTGGGTGACCTTGGGCTAGTCACACTTCTTTGAAGTCTCTCAGCCCCACTCACCTCACAGAGTGTTTGTTGTGCGGGAGGAAGGGAAAGGAGAATGTTAGCCGCTTTGAGACTCCTGAAGGGGAGTGAAAGGCGGGATATCAAATCCAAACTCTTCTCTTCTTCACATCTGCAGGCTTTAAAATGCCACTGAGCAGCAGAAGATCAGAATAATTTCTTCATCTTCCACATTTAATTAAATCTCTCTGCACAACAATACAATAAGCAGAACGAGCGAGGAGGCGCTCGTTCCTCTCTTTTTTTGCCAAGCCATTTTGTAGATAGTTCATTGCTGCCTCTGAGCCAGAATGGTTTGTTAGTTTAAGAACTTTAGATACCACTTTTCAAGTTTACAGAAAGCAATGAAAACAAATTCAGCTAACCTGGCATGCTAGCAGAAGAGCAAGAGAGGGAAGTCACGATGTTGGCTTCCTCCCATAGAAACATGAGCAGCATTCATAAAGAACAAAGGAAGACGAGCAACAAAACTTTAAAAGCTGTCACCAGTCGGCAGTGTTTATGCCTCTTGGATCTTGCTGCATATTCCTTTCCTGATCACGTCCTTGCATTTTTTAGGTGGTTGGTCTGAATTTCTCCAGTGCTACTACTCCAGAGCTGCTCCTGAAAACCTTTGATCACTACTGTGAATACAGGCGTACGCCGAACGGTGTGGTGTTGGCTCCTGTCCAGCTAGGAAAGTGGCTGGTGCTCTTCTGTGACGAAATCAACTTGCCGGATATGGATAAATACGGCACACAGAGAGTCATATCCTTCATCAGACAAGTGAGTATAAGTCAGATTAAAGAACTCAACTTTTTTTGTCATAGTTAAACTCCGTCATAACCGCCTCTCTCAAATCCTCAGATGGTGGAACATGGAGGTTTCTACCGCACATCTGACCAGACATGGGTGAAACTGGAGCGAATTCAGTTTGTTGGAGCTTGTAACCCACCTACAGATCCTGGAAGGAAGCCTCTTTCGCATAGGTAATGTGTCCACATTGCTGTTGATAAGTTGCTGGAGCTTTAAGGATCAAACCTGCAGTCCACATTCATATTAATGTGCTTTACTGAGAAGTAGGATTCAGCCTTTCAAATGCTCTATTCATGCTTTGGCTACTGGAATGTAGAACTTCAGAGTCTTTTTGTTGTTGCAGTAGGCTTTGCACGCTAGTTCTGACACCTTGAACATGGCCCGGCATCTCAATAGCAGCCGGTGCTGCGCTTTCAGGACCAGTGAAAGCTTTCAGGATCTGTTTTTGCCATATCTAGACCCATGTATTTAGCCTAATAGCTGAGGTGCTACAGAACTCACCTCTCCTGTATGCCTTCCTAGATTTCTGCGCCATGTTCCTGTTGTGTACGTGGACTATCCTGGCCCAGCTTCCCTCACTCAGATCTACGGCACTTTCAATCGCGCTATGTTGAGGCTCATTCCATCTCTCCGCACGTATGCGGAACCTCTCACTGCAGCCATGGTTGAGTTCTACACAATGTCTCAGGTAACTGGAACGATAAAGCTCTTTGCAGCTTTTTTATCAAATGTCTAGAGTGAGCGGTTAAAAAATACTTCCCTGGTTACTATGGACAACTCCTTATCCTGTTAACTTCCAGGAAAGGTTTACTCAAGACACACAGCCGCACTACATATATTCACCCCGTGAAATGACCCGATGGGTGAGAGGGATCTTCGAAGCTCTGAGACCACTGGAAACATTGCCTGTCGAAGGCCTCATTAGAATTTGGGCACATGAAGCCCTGCGTCTCTTCCAAGACAGGTAAAGTGTGAAATCATAGAATTGCAGAGTTGAAGGGACACTGAGGATCATTTGGTTCAACCCCCTGCAATGCAGGATTGCGCAGCTGTCCCATAGAGGGATCGAACCTGCAACCTTGACATTATCCACACCATGCTGTCTCCAACTCAGATCACAGTGTACTTTTTAAAACTCCTTTTTGGTAGGAGGCAGGGTACACAATCTCTTTCCCAACCCCAATTTTATGCTCTCAACAGCTTCATGGCTGATTGGGGATTTCAATCCTGGCCTCCCAGTTCCTAGTCCAACACTAGCCACTGCACCTCACTGGAATAAAGTGTGACTGCACACTTGGTAGTATAATAGTCCACAAGCATTCAGGCTGCATAGAATTTCTCTTGTGTGTTCAGACTAGAGCAAGTCGTTCCAATATGTTTTTCTTAATTAACACAACACAGTTTACTGTACTGTAAATAAGCCCTTTCTAGTAAATGCACATGTTTTTAATGAAATAGAAGGATGCACATTACCATAAATGCAGTTTGGCATTTGTTCACCAGTAGCTGGCATCTCTAGGTAGGGTAGGAAAGACTGAGAGATGTACCAGTTGTCTAACATACTATAAGGTAGCTTTCTAGATCCCTGGGGTTTGGCTTTTTTGGCTTTTTGTTGGGGGTGGAAAGTCAGTGGAAATATTTATAGGTCTTGTTTCAGTATCACTGCCATGGGCCATTTTTCCACCCAAATCTTAGCGCAGGAAAAAATGTGGACAGCTAACGGGGGGGAAAGTGTATTTAAAACATGTTTAGATACCTCTTGGGATTTGTGAGCAAATTTCAAGCTAACTGAGCACTACTTTTCACAACTCATAATTTGAACTCTGGGCATATGATGTAAATGCCAGTGTCTGGGTTCAAAAGATGAGACAAACCCAGAGGGAAATTGCTTAGCTATAGGAATATTCAGAACATGAATTACTTGCCAGTGGTGCCCCTGAATCTTAGACCATTGCAAGTGATATGTAACCATTACGTTTCACTAGTAGTTGGGAGAAGGGCATTTCACACTTTTGAAACAGTATTAACGCCAAAGCTTCTCTATCATGAAGTCTTAACTTTAAGCTGTTAATGTGCTTTCTAATACTAATGGTTGCTCCCTTTATCTAGGCTTGTGGAAGATGAGGAGAGACGGTGGACTGATGAAAACATTGACATGGTAGCTCTGAAGCACTTCCCCAACATAGACAAAGAGAAAGCAATGGCCAGGCCCATTCTGTACAGCAATTGGCTATCCAAGGTATAAGCTCTGCTGGTTACTTAAACTTTAATACATTGATACATTGCTTTAGTTCGTGGTTATATGGAAGTGTGCTGCATTTAATTTTTTCTGCTTTTTCGGTTGATGGAGAAAGCCTATGACATTAAAACTTCTCCTTTAATCAGTTGCAAGTTGTATTATCATGACTTAATCATTGGTAGCAGATGTTGACTTGGTTTGAATAATATTTCTTCTGATAATTTAGTCAGAAAGGAGCATAATTACATCTGGTGTGTTTACACTGGAAGTTAGTGTCTTGACCTCGCTTTAAAAACTTACTTGGATATCAGGGCACAGCTATCATTTTGAGGATGAGCACCTCTCAATTTCCCCCCAGTGTAACAAACCATAGCTACTATCTGTTTTAGTGTGAGATTCATGCAAGAATTGAGCTACCTGGGATTTTGAGTGTCTCTTAAAATAAATGTAATTAGGTGCACATTTTATCCATATTCCCTTCAGGCAGAATGTTTGCCTGTACGGGAGTTTAGTTGTCCCCTTGTCGAGCTCACATACATTTCCCCTCTTCTGCTTCCCTTCTTGTAAAAATGAGTCTACGTCTGCTGACTACTTGGCCAGCAGCTGATGAAAAGTATGATCAGGGTAGGCACTAAGCACATTGCAGCAAACTGGGCGCCTGGAGGCTGCATGTTGCATCCAGCCTATGTGCAAAATTTTCCCACGTGGCTGTCTTCATTCTTGCCCTTCAGCTGATGTTCTGCAAAACTTCACTAGATTTTTTCAGTGATTACTTCTCATTCCCCATCATGGGAAGACGCATTTGCCTGTTGCCCACCAGTTTCCTACTTGGGAAAAGCTTGGGGATTATTGTTAGTCAACATGAGACAAGTTAATTAATTGAGGTGGGTGGATAAGCTTCATGAATAGGCAATACTTTGTGCATCTTCAGATACTGTCATAAGCAAGGACAGCTCTAATGCTGATGCTTTAGGGTTTGCAAGTATATAAGTTGTTTGCACTGTCTTTTAGGATTATATTCCAGTTAATCAAGAAGAGCTAAGAGACTACGTGAAAGCCAGACTGAAGGTTTTCTATGAAGAAGAACTTGACGTACCACTTGTCTTGTTCAATGAAGTTTTGGACCATGTGCTAAGAATTGACAGGTACACAACGCTTGTGTTCTAAACTTTTTTCCAGTTGCAGCACCTTGGCAAATACATTTCTAAACTAGTCTAGTGTGTATTTAGAAAGGGGATACAGGTTTTTTTTTATCACCTTGGACACTGAGTGCTAGAGCAGGAACACAAGGAATACTGCCTACTATGTACCAGTAATACATATGTATTTTTGTAGGCGATGGTTGTTTAACGGTTACTTCTACAACATTGAAAACAATATAATTTAACCCCTGAGTAAGCATGCATGGGATTCTCTGCTAGTCAGTACTTCATCTTCTAAGTCAAGACTCTCTTTTCAGAATCTTCCGTCAGCCTCAGGGACACTTACTTCTCATTGGTGTTAGTGGAGCAGGAAAAACTACTCTCTCACGATTTGTGGCTTGGATGAATGGCTTAAGTGTCTACCAAATTAAGGTTGGTGTGCCCATTTCCCTAAACTGAAGGTCCAGCTTCTGTTTCTTGCAGCATTAAATCGAGCTTGGCAGGCTAGATAAAATTGTAGACGTTTAATCTATAACGGATGTTCACAGGTGCATAGAAAGTACACTGGTGAAGACTTTGATGAAGACCTGAGAACAGTATTGAGAAGATCTGGCTGCAAGAATGAGAAAATAGCGTTCATTATGGATGAATCAAATGTACTTGATTCTGGATTCCTGGAGAGAATGAATACTCTGCTGGCCAATGGAGAGGTAACTTTACTAAAGGCTGGGCTTGGAGGGTGGGGTGGGATCTGAACTCTGCCATCCAATCCTGTTTAAGAGATTCTGGATTACTGACAGGCTGCTGTGCAGGCCCATATAATTCTTGTTCCAAACATAGAAATTTACTCCTTAAATTTGTATACTGTCATTCATCTGAAGATCACAGTACAGTTCATAACATAACAAAACAATACATAACAAACATAACAGTCTAAAATAGAATATAAAATACATAACACAACAAAAACAAACCAATAACCCCTCTCCTCCAAACAGATTATTAGTTTGTTAGAAGGTCTTGCACATTCTGTGCCCGAAACAATCTACTGCCCAAACTAACAATTTTTTAGAGGCTCTGATTTCAGATTGCCATTGGATCCTCATCAATATTTATCTCAACACAAAATTCAGAGATCTGTCTGTAAATTAACGTGTCTCTCTTCCATTTAGGTTCCTGGCTTGTTTGAAGGGGACGAATATGCCACACTTATGACTCAGTGTAAGGAAGGAGCCCAGAAAGAGGGTTTGATGTTGGATTCGCATGAAGAACTATACAAATGGTTCACCAGCCAAGTCATTCGTAATCTCCATGTGGTCTTCACCATGAACCCATCTTCTGAGGGCTTGAAGGACAGAGCAGCTACATCTCCAGCCCTCTTCAACAGGTACACAACTGCTTATTTTCTATTACATCCATTACAGTGGTGTATGGATAATTCAGATGAGCAGGACTGTGAACTACAGTTAAGTCTTCATAGCATGTCATCTTTTGCTTTAGGTGTGTCTTGAACTGGTTTGGAGACTGGTCGACAGAGGCGCTTTATCAAGTTGGCAAAGAGTTCACCAGCAAAATGGACCTAGAAAAGCCAAACTACATTGTACCGGACTACATGCCAGTTGTTTATGACAAGCTGCCACAGCCACCATCCCATAGGGAAGCCATCGTGAACAGCTGTGTGTTTGTTCACCAGACCCTTCATCAGGTGGGTTTGTCCTCCCACTTTTTGTGCAGCTTCTTGCAGTCCTCAAAACAATTTCTGCTTCGAAGGATGTTTTAAAATACGTGTATCAGTTTTTAACACGCTCTTTACCCTTTCTGGCAGGCTAATGCTCGTCTAGCCAAACGTGGTGGCAGGACAATGGCCATCACTCCTCGTCATTATTTGGACTTCATCAACCACTATGCCAATTTGTTCAATGAGAAACGGAGTGAGCTGGAAGAGCAGCAGATGCATTTGAATGTTGGCCTTAGGAAGATCAAGGAAACGGTTGACCAGGTATGAGTCTTCAGGAAAGAGCATTGGAAGAAGGAAGAAACCATTCATGACAATCCTTGGAAGTTATCTTGAATAGGGTTCACTGTAATTGAGAATTTGCTGTCGGTTCTAGGTGGAAGAACTTCGCCGTGACTTACGGATAAAAAGCCAGGAGCTGGAAGTCAAGAATGCAGCCGCGAATGATAAGCTGAAGAAGATGGTGAAAGATCAGCAAGAGGCAGAGAAGAAAAAGGTGAAGCCCTTAAAGTCCTTTTTAGAGCATGTTGTCGCACCGAGTTGTGCCTCTTAACTCAGAGCAGATAGGGCAAGAACGGGGCTCTTGAAATATCCTGTGTAACTTGCTTGCAGGTTATGAGCCAGGAAATCCAGGAGCAGTTGCATAAACAGCAAGAGGGCATTGCAGACAAGCAGATGAGTGTGAAAGAAGATCTGGATAAGGTGGAGCCTGCAGTCATTGAGGCTCAAAATGGTATGTGAAAGTCATCTGTTTGGGCAGTTTTTCAGTGCATTCCAATCTGCTGCATGCAACAGGAACATTTTGCTCCATGCTTTCGAATATGCCCTTTACGGCTCCCCCCAAAATCAGTGCTTTTTGGCTTGTCAGCTTAATTCTTCTGGGTAATACTTTGATCAATAATCAGGTTTGGGCTCTGCTTGATTAGAAACACCAGTAGTGCAGCTTTCCAGAATGCCAGATCATGTTGCTAGATAATCCACATTGTATATGGATGTTGTTGTCTTTAAATAAAAGGCTTTGAGTACAAAAGCATTGTCTTTTAAAAACAAAACCAAGAAGTTCATCTGCCATGATAAAAAGTACCCAGTCTGGCTATGCCTTTGACAAAGGCTTTGCAGTTGCTTATCATAGTTTTGTGTGTTTTTAAATAGTGTTTCTGAAGGCTGAGAATCTGGGAAACACCCAGGTCCTTTGCCCTTGGCTTTAAAAAAAAAACCATGGGAGATGTGCCTGGTAAATTGTGCCTTTCGTTTTTTAAATCAAAGTTGATTTTTGCTGAAGCTTAAGAATCTTTCACACCGATCCTCAAGATTTGCTAATCATCTTGCTCTTCACTGTTTTTTCCCAAATCACTGTCTTTTCTCTCCTGGCTGATTGGGCTTGCTTCTTCCTAGCTGTTAAATCTATAAAGAAACAACATCTGGTGGAGGTCCGTTCTATGGCCAACCCTCCTGCTGCCGTGAAGCTGGCGTTAGAGTCGATCTGCCTGCTCTTGGGTGAAAGCACAACTGATTGGAAACAGATCCGTTCCATCATAATGCGGGAAAACTTCATCCCAACCATTGTAAACTTTTCTGCTGAGGAGATCAGGTGAATAATTGGCAGGTTTACAGTGGCTGCTGCAGGGAACAGAAAGAAATGGTTCGCGAAGACTGCTGCAACACTTCTTGCATGTTGCAGATAAAAAGCATAAAATTTTAGGGCTCGATTTCTGCTTCAAATTAGCAAATCTCATCTTGATTCAAGGAGAACATTCTCAGAAAGAAACTCTCCATTCAGTGGATTCCATTGTGGCCAAATCTCAGTCTTGGAACCAAATTTCTTTCTCCTATTCCCAGCAGCAGCCTTCAGTGTTTGTTTTTGCATGCTGAACCCTTTTTTCCATCCCCTTAATAGCTGTGAGCTCTATAAAGAAGCAGCACCTTATTGAAGTAAGAGCTATGGGCAACCCACCTGCGGCGGTAAAGCTGGCTTTAGAATCCATCTGTCTCCTGTTGGGTGAGGAGACGAATGACTGGAAAAAGATCAGGCCAGTTATTCTGAGAGATAATTTCATCACCAGCATTGTCAACTTTAATATTGAAGACATGAGGTATTTGTGTTCTATAGCTTTGCTTACCAAGGTGATGGGATAACTTGCAGGCTTGGCAATTGCATGCTGGATGGTAACACCACGCTTGTCCGGATACTTTCTCAAACTCTCTCTCTGTCTCCCCACCCCCCCACCCCCGTTATTCCAGTGATGCGATACGGGAGAAGATGAAGAAGAACTACTTGTCAAATCCAAGTTACAATTATGAAATTGTGAACAGAGCGTCTTTGGCCTGTGGCCCTATGGTGAAATGGGCTATTGCACAGGTAACTTGTCTTGTGGTATTTAACAGGATTAGGATAAAATACAGTGGTGCCCCGCAAGACGAATGCCTCACAAGACGGAAAACCCGCTAGACGAAAGGGTTTTCCGTTTTGGAGGTGCTTCGCAGGACGAATTTCTCTATGGGCTTGCTTCGCAAGACGAAAATGTCTTGCAATTTTTTTTCGCTCCCCACCCCCTTTTTCTAAGGCACTAAGCTGCTAATAGCCTTTTAGCAGCTAATCCGCTAATCCCTTAAGCCTTTAATAGTCGCTAAACCGCTAATAGCGCTAATCCGCTAATAGGGTTGCTTCGCAAGACGAAAAAACCGCTAGACGAAGGGACTCCCGGAACGGATTCTTTTCGTCTTGCGAGGCACCACTGTACTATAGAAGCTCAGTCATATTTTGAAGGTGGTTTCCTGCCTCTTGCTGTTTAGCCCAGCAGGTCACTGACAATCCCACAGTGGCTTTAAAAATAACAAAGCTTTAAAACCAGAACTGTTTAAGTGTCCCAGAACTGAGTGACCTGGTCTTATGTGTCCCCCCCCCCAGCTGAACTATGCCGACATGTTGAAACGGGTAGAGCCCCTGAGAAACGAACTGCAGAAACTGGAGGATGATGCCAAAGACAACCAGCAGAAGGCCAACGAAGTGGAACAGATGATTAGAGACCTGGAGGCCAGCATTGCCCGCTACAAGGAAGAATATGCCGTGCTGATTTCCGAGGCTCAGGCTATTAAGGCGGATCTGGCTGCTGTGGAAGCAAAAGTGAGATAGCCGTGAATTTATCCTTGTTGCGCTTCCTTAGAAATGTGTCTATGGTTTCCCACTTTTATCACGTCTCCTTAAGGGCTTGCATTATAGTTGCAACCTTGAGTGGTCTAGTTGAGGGAAGCAAAAAGACAATAGAATGTGTGCTTCTAAGCATTCTACACAATTTCCTTGTTAGTGCTCTTTGTTCAGGCATGAATTTAAAATCCAAAGTTCATTTGTATATTGAAGAGAATTTACTTATTTTGCTTCTATTATTTAATACCAATAGCATAGTTAGGTAATCTATAAATTTGTCCACGTTAATAAATGCAGTATAATTTATATAATTTTAGAAGCTTAATTTTAAAATGTGTGTATCACTACTTCTGTGTCTTCTGTAATAATTCCTACAGCTGCCTAGTGCTGCATATATTCTAGGTTTTAAGGCTGCCTTTTAAGCCAAACTTGATAAGCAAACAATTTTGCTATGCTTCTTTGTTTATGCTAGCTGCATTTTCTAATAAAAAACAAAGTTGTGGTTATCCTCCCCTTTTCTTCAGCCTCCTAGGTATTTGAAATGTGTGTTTCGTAATAGGATGCTGAAAACCTGGCCCTGTATCTGGTGCAATTACAAATTTGTCCATGTTTTCAAAGGCAGGTAGTAATCTTCAATCCAGTTTTTGTTTAACTGAAGCAATGGTTTTACTTGCAGGTAAACCGCAGTACGGCTCTCTTGAAGAGTTTGTCTGCAGAGCGTGAAAGATGGGAGAAAACAAGTGAAACCTTCAAAAACCAGATGTCCACCATTGCAGGAGACTGCTTGCTCTCAGGAGCCTTCATTGCTTATGCTGGTTACTTTGACCAACAGATGCGTCAGAACCTGTTCACAACATGGTCTCATCACTTGCAACAAGCAAATATTCAGGTAAAAAACTGTTCACAGGTAATAAAGACAACTGCTACTTACTTGAAATAATTGGAGCATTTCACTTTATGGTGCACCTTCCTCTTCCGCGAAGCTCAGAACAGCTTCTGCATGTTTCACATGTGGTCTCCCACCTGAGCAACTTACAAAACCAGATACGCTCTGCAGAACCATCATGTCCCTTCAGACCATTTTATTTTGTTCCCAGGTGTCTGAGGATTTTATAAGGTGGCCAATAATAAAGGGTGATGCAACATGGGTATTTCAGGATGGGATAGCTCAGTTGGTAGAGCCTAAGACTTTTACTGTCAGGGTCGTGGGTTCAAGTCCCGGATTGAGCAAAAGACCCCTGCGTTGCAGGTGGTTGGACTAGATGACCCCCAGGGTCCCTTCCAACTCTATAATTCTACGATTCGTCAACACTATTGCCATCACCTCCTTTGACTTCAAGCTCTGCCCCCACTTTGAGTGAATATGGTCTGCAGCCAAGAGAATGCCAATGTTTGTGGGAGCCCCAAGCCATAAGTAGCAGGAAGACAACTTCACCTAGTCACAAAAGACAAGCTTCACCTAGTCACAAAAGTTTGTCAGTTCTTGGCTGTGAAACACAATGGCCCTTTCCCTGCAGTTCCGTACAGACATTGCTAGGACCGAATACCTGTCCAACGCAGATGAGCGCCTTCGCTGGCAAGCAAGTTCCCTACCTGCAGACGACCTGTGCACAGAAAACGCCATCATGCTCAAGCGATTTAACCGGTATTGTTGCTTTTCTTTTAATTAATTTTGTGCTTACCAATGGCTTCTTCAGGCCAGAAAAGCTTTCCAGTGGAAGTACCATTTCAACCCTTCTGATTTGATCATTTCTGTCCAGGCTTTCTCTAGAGATTGTGAATGTTTTGGAATTGCCTGGGCTCTCGGCATTTAGATAAGAAGCCTTGTTAAAATACAGGTGAAACGTGCTCATTCAACTCATTGTGAGCACAGAGGTGTTTGTCAGAGGATATTGTGAATGGCCACTGGCACAGACAGCATGTGCTAGGAAAATTTTGTGGAGAAATCTAGCATAGTCTTAAAATGAAACTTTCAAGTGGCGTCTGGCAAAACCACTGTTCTAAGAATTGCCATGCTAGATCAGATCCCTCTAACAGAGCACTCTATAGTCAGAATGGAAATTTAGAAGCTCAAAAAGATAATGCAACTTTGAGCCCAACTATTTCAATAGTTGGGACGCGGGTGGCGCTGTGGGTAAAAGCCTCAGCGCCTAGGGCTTGCCGATCGAAAGGTCGGCGGTTCGAATCCCCGCGGCGGGATGCGCTCCCGTTGCTCGGTCCCAGTGCCTGCCGACCTAGCAGTTCGAAAGCACTCCTGGGTGCAAGTAGATAAATAAGGACCGCTTACTAGCGGGAAGGTAAACGGCGTTTCCGTGTGCGGCTCTGGCTCGCCGGAGCAGCGATGTCACACTGGCCATGTGACCCGGAAGTGTCTCCAGACAGCGCTGGCCCCCGGCCTCTTAAGTGAGATGGGCGCACAACCCTAGAGTCTGTTGAGACTTGTCCGTACGGGCAGGGGTACCTTTACCTATTTCAATAGTAAAGACTGGATGATATACACATACATTATGTGTAACACTCATAATTTCTGAAGTAAAAATTATTCCAGGCCCCTATTTGGTATGTGCAGCATATCAAAATACAAACTAAGTGCTTTCAAAATACAGACTAAGGGCTTTGAAGGACCTCTAGTATAGCTAATTGTAAACTTTTTATCTGTTCCATGAATCCATAAATTGAAAATGCTTCTTAATATATGTTGAACAGATCTCTTCCTCCTGGGCTCTCTGAATTTTAAATAACGTTCCACCAATTACCTCTTTAGGTATCCCCTGATTATTGACCCCTCTGGGCAAGCTACAGAGTTCATCATGAATGAATATAAGGACCGTAAGATCACTCGTACCAGCTTTCTGGATGATGCTTTCAGGAAGAATTTGGAGAGCGCCTTGCGATTTGGTAATCCCCTGCTTGTCCAGGTTAGTTCTGTGCATATATATCTTTTATAACCAGCACAAGTTTCGAATGAGTTGTTGAAACAAATATTGTGTAACTTGAATAAAAGGGCTTCAGAAAAGCTGAAAGATAAGCACATTCAAGATTCTAGGGACTGTAACATTAGTTCCATGAGCCCAAGGGGGTTTGGACTTAGCAGTGTGTGGGAAACAGCTTTTGAAACTTGGGGAGAGACTCTTTAAAAGGTAGCTTGTAATACAGCATGGGAATTTGTGGTTCTAATTAAAACGAGAGATCTCAATGGGTTTAAACTCTTGGGTGTGCCTAAAAGCAACTTTTGGAGTCTCAGCCTATATCTGGATTGCTTTTTAGAACCAACTCCAGAGTTGAAGGGAAGTACAATTCTTAATACATAAATTATTTCCCCTTTCTGAATGCTTGCCCAGGATGTGGAGAGCTATGACCCTGTGCTGAATCCTGTGCTGAACCGTGAAGTCCGTAGAACTGGAGGCCGAGTTCTTATTACCCTGGGAGATCAGGATATTGATTTGTCTCCATCATTTGTCATTTTCCTCTCCACCAGAGATCCAACGGTAAGCAAGAAACTTGATTTATCTGACCATCAGTTGGTGGGAGTGGAAGGGAAAGGAGATTCTATGTAAAAGGTGACTATGCTCTGTTTGGTAGGTTGAGTTTCCTCCAGATCTCTGCTCCCGCGTGACGTTTGTCAACTTCACAGTAACTCGCAGCAGCTTACAGAGCCAGTGTCTGAACGAAGTACTGAAAGCTGAAAGGCCAGATGTGGATGAGAAGCGCTCGGATCTCCTCAAACTTCAAGGTACAGTATTGGCAGGAATCGGATCCCAGACGGGACTTACTACTGTAGGTGGGCCTTAAAACAAACTAGAGATACTTGCAGAATCTCCCTCTGCTGCATTCTGACCCAGATTGTCTACTTCTGCACACACAGGTATGTTCAGTGCTTTTTTTCTAGGGGTACACATACCCCTAAACATTTTGTGAATCTTAAGTTTGGCCTCATTGAGCGGCAATATTTCAATATGAGTAGGAAAATGAGAGTACTCCTAAACTTTTTTTTTTTTTAGAAAAAAAGCACTGGGTATGTTCACTAGAATGTCAGAATCTCATTCTTTCACAGGTGCATTTTCCGGCATCTTTCAAGCTGAGGGAGATTTCTGTTACTTTATTTTTAATGTTTTCAAGCCAATGACACAAAGGACTCTGCTATACAGTTGCCAACAGAATGTTTTAAGTGCATTACAGTCATACCTCAGGTTGCAAACACTGTGGGTTGCGCATTTTTGGGTTGCGGACTGCGCTGAACCCGGAAGTACTGGAACGGGCTACTTCCGGATTTTGGCGCATGCACAGAAGCACCAAATCACGTCACTCATGTGCACAGACGCAGCACTGCGGGTTGCGAACACTGTGGCTTGCAAACGTGCCTCTCGCACGGATCGCATTCGCAACCCAATGTATGATTGTATACAAATGTGACACTAGGTGGTGTGAGCTTATGGCAAATTCAATATAAATCATTTTATTAAAAAAGCATTTCCACAGCGTTTTTTGTTTCTAGAGTCCATCCAGTGAGTTGAATTAGAAAATGAAGTGCCTCATCACTGACATATATTAAATGTTTATTTGTAATTGTACAAATATTTGAATAAAAAAGTGGCTTTTATAATCTTAAAAACCTAAAATTGCGGAATGTGGGTGTTACTCTGCAACCTCTTCAATTTCATTCAAGGGCCCAAGAGTGAGGGACTTCACATTTTTAAATAGTCTTGTGAGGGCAATCTGTTACCAGCCTTATGAAATCCGATTGACTGGAACCCAAGGGATATCGGCTTGGATCCAGTGGTGGCCGCTGAATTCTTCAGGCTTCCCCATTCCACTCTGGCCCACCTCATGCTATTCCAGGGGGTTCCTCGACCTTCAAAACAACTTGCAGAGGCACAGGGAGCTGTAGTGAGTGGAAAGAGCCAGGAAAACCCCCATTGTGCAGGTGGAGTTCTGCTGACCTGTCATTTTCATAACAACTGTGGAAGTGAAACTGATGGAATCTGTTCACCCTTAAAGAAGCCTAATTAAATTAAGGACTGATGATGTTCTGTGGCTGAAAGCAATTTCTGGGGAATGTTGCAGAGATCTTGGATTCACGCAGTGTATAGCTCGAACTGTCCTTAAGGCTTTTTTCCTCTACCCAAAGGTGAATTCCAGCTGCGTCTGCGGCAGTTAGAGAAGTCGCTTCTCCAAGCCCTCAATGAAGTGAAGGGTCGTATCTTGGATGACGACACCATCATTACCACACTGGAGAACCTCAAGAAAGAGGCGGCTGAGGTCACCAGGAAAGTTGAAGAAACCGATATTGTCATGCAGGAGGTGGAGACGGTGTCTCAGCAGTATCTCCCACTTTCTACTGCCTGTAGCAGCATCTATTTCACAATGGAGTCGCTAAAACAGGTACAAAAGCACGACTGGCTTGCCTTGCCTTCTCCTACCTCTTAGCCATGTTTGTTGCACAACATGATAAGATGCCACAGGTACAGAAGCAGCTTGTTTTTACTGCTGTGTGACTCTGTTTGTCCCTCTTTAGATACACTTCTTGTACCAGTACTCCCTCCAGTTTTTCCTGGATATCTATCACAATGTCTTGTACGAGAACCCAAATCTGAAGGGGATAACGGACCATACCCAGCGTCTTTCCATCATCACAAAGGATCTCTTCCAGGTTCGGAAAAGCCATATCAAGTTAAAACAGTTCCAGGTTATCAGTAGGAGATGAAACTAACCTTTCTTGTTTTGCATTGATAGGTTGCTTTCAACAGAGTCGCACGTGGCATGCTGCATCAGGATCACATAACCTTTGCTATGCTGTTAGCCAGAATAAAACTGAAAGGCACTATTGGGTAAGCATACAATTCTCCCTTCTTCAATAGGTGGCCCAATCTTCAGTCTCTTACAAATGTAGGCAGTGTGTCATGGCAGTTCTTTAAAAGTAAGGCATACCCTGCCTTTTTGCCAAGGTGGCATTTGTAGAATCAACCACAGTACAGCCTAATAAACCGCAAAGGAAGTTTACAAAAAGGTAAGTCAATATAATCGAGAAAGATTCATAACCCTACTTTAAAACATACAAAAATTAAAACACTAAAACAGATTAAAATTGCCTCCACTGTCTGGGTAGGCCTGGAATGTTTTTAGCAGGTGCTGAAAATATCAGTAGTCAGGAAGTTCCAAAGTCCAGGTGCCGCCGCATTAAATGATCGAGTTCTTACAAATGTGGAATGAGTATTAGGTGGCAGTTCTAGTAGTGCCGAGGCCGCCAATCATAGCGATCACATGGGCCCATGTGGAATAAGGTGATCTTGTAGGTAAACTTTTCCCACGTCGTTCTGTATATATTATTTTTTTATTTTGACGTAGTAGTAGTAGTAGTAATAATAATAATAATAATAATAATAATAATGTGCACCCCACCCTGAGACCATTACACTGTAACTATCCAACTTCCCAAAATTTCAACACCTCCTGCGATGGTTTGACCCTTTTCTGTTTTAACAGTACAAATTCTACAAGCACCCTTCCACATCTCCTCCAAATCATTTCTTCTGCATATTCCCCATCTTACCTTAATAGCACATGTCAATTTGTCATTCACAGCTATATCCCACACCTCTTTGTACCATTCTTCCGTTTTATATTCTGCTTGCCCCTTTCACTTTCCAGCTATAATAACTCGTGCAGCTGTCAATAAAATTGTGAGCAAGTCCTTCATGGCCTGTGAACCTTCCACCCCATCGTAAATTGATAATAATGCTACCTCTGGACATTCGGTCAGCTTCAACCCAGTGATTTTTGTTAGCTCCTTAAACACCCTTTGCCAAAAAAATTGTACATATTTACACCCCCACCACATGTGAACATAATTCCCTGTTTCCTGGCATCTCCTCCAACATAACACCAAATATTCCTTGTTTATTTGATTTAATCTGACTGGTGTTAAATAGCATCTCCAAATTAATTTATAATAATTTCTTTTTATCCTTATAGACAACATTTTCAAAGTGTCTCTCCCATATTTCCCCCCCAACTTTGACTATTTATCTGCTCCCACGTTCTTAAGGGCTGAAAATACTACTGCTTTTGTCCATTAACACAAATAATGAATTGTTCTCTAACATGCCCTTCCTTTGTTGCCAATTGCAGGGAGCCTACCTATGATGCGGAATTCCAGCATTTCTTGAGAGGGAAAGAAATAGTACTCAGCAGCACACCTCTCCCCAAGATCAGTGGCCTGACTGTGGAGCAACTGGAAGCCATGATGAGGTTGAGTTGCCTTCCTGCCTTTAAGGATCTGGTTTCCAAAGTCAAAGCTGATGATGTGAGTACTGTCATCAAACAAAGCTTCCAAACTGAAATTAAATTGCTGGTGCGATGGGAGAGGGCCTTATTGATACCAAAGCCTTGACGTTATCTTTATTGGGGACCCTTAACACATGGCAGGGACGCGGGTAGCGCTGTGGTCTAAACTGCAGAGCCTAGGGCTTGCCGATCGGAAGGTTGGCAGTTCGAATCCCCACGACGGGGTGAGCTCCCGTTGCTCAGTCCCTGCTCCTGCCCACCTAGCAGTTCTAAAGCACGTCAAAGTGCAAGTAGATAAATAGGTACCGCTCCGGCGGGAAGGTAAACGGTGTTTCCGTGCGCTGCTCTGGTTCGCCAGAAGCGGCTTAGTCATGCTGGCCACATGACCGGAAGCTGTACGCTGGCTCCCTCGGCCAGTAAAGCGAGATGAGCGCCGCAACCCCAGAGTCATTCGCGACTGGACCTAACGGTCAGGGGTCACTTTACCTTTACTAACACGTGGCACTTGTTCCTTGCGCTGAGAATTTGTACAGGGGAGGGCAAATGTGTTCCACTTCCATACTTACTGCTTCCAGTACATGGACTGGATAGCTAAAGCTGCCTGATCGATGTATTGTACAACATCAACTTTAATATGTAGTAGTGATATAGGTGCTGTTTCTGTTAGGATACTGCCAGGGAGACAAAGTCCATCATGACTCCACGTCGCCTCCGTTGCGATCATCGATCTCCCGTAGACACGCAGTATCAGCAATTAGCGACACGAGCTCCAGAAATAGCTTGCCACATTCCAGAGCTGATGCACGCTCTATCAGCAGAATTCACACAGCGAAAGATGCACGCAGGAGAGCATTATTTACAAGTTTATTCAGCGTTGGTCAGAACAAAGAAAACATGACTGCCTGCTTCGGTGTCTCAGGCACAGAGAGAGAAACGAAAGCAATAGACAAAACATAAACTTCCTGTGAACAGGAAATACGCAGACTCTGTGACTCACAAAGCCTGCTCCCTTTTAAGGTGGAACGGAAATATCCTAACAGTTTCTCCATGTCAGTCTCCCACCCCACCCCCACACACAGACACAGACACACTCTTAGTATCTTCATTGTGGTCTTTGGTCTAACACAAAGTTCCTGTTCTTTATCTCCTCCTGATTCACAGCAATTCTGCATTTGGCTGGACAGCAGCTCACCGGAGCAGACTGTGCCATATATTTGGACAGAAGACAAACCTGCAAGTAAGTGGAGAACTCCATTTCTGGATCAGTTTAAGTATATTTGGAGAAAAGGCAAAGCAGGTGCGTGTGGAGATTTATTCCACTGCTCTGGGGAAAGATGCTTCAGTATTACGTGCGCAAGGCATCTATTGCAGTTGGCCATTTGTCTGCCTTTGGTGGTGGCAAGTAGCAATTGTCCCCTGGCAACACCTACAACTGAAATACCATGTGAATTGGCTGCAAGTTTGCACGCCGTATCCATGTCAGAAACTGAGGACCGTTGTCATGTGCTTTGTGCTGAGGATGTCCAAGGTAGCTTATGTGCTTCTAGGGTTCAGTCACTGTCTCTATTCCCCTACTGGGAAACGTTGGTGTTGGAAGAAGCATACTCCCTCAGTCCTCCTTTGCAAGGCCTTTACCTGATGACTTTTAAACCCCCCCCTCCCCCCCCCCCTTCTCTTCTGCTCAGCAACCATTGGGCAGGCCGTCCATCGCTTGCTCCTGATCCAGGCTTTCCGTCCTGATCGCTTACTGGCAATGGCGCATCATTTTGTTTCCACAAACCTTGGAGAAAGCTTTATGTCTATTATGGAGCAGCCCTTGGACCTGGCACACATTGTGGATACAGAGGCAAGTAGGCATTTTAAGTCACACCCATTCCGTTCCACAGAAGCTCAGGTGGAACTTCTGCAGGCATGCTGCTTAAACTCTCTCCGTTTTGTTTAGACCACTTCTGTGCCGCTTAATATAAAAAACAAATCTATGTGATGTACAGGAAGCTAAAGCAGCAACGGCAGACAGCTTAAACAGCACAGATTTTAGAAAAATGCACCGTTACATCTGCAAATATTACATTAATACAAATTACTAATAAATATAGGCCAGTGTCAATTCCTTCGCCTTCTGAAATACCTCCCGACTACTCACTCAGGGCCCAGAGAAACTCACAAAGAAGAACCTGCTGACATCACCCTACTTTAAACTTGTTTTTATGGGCAGGCACCAAGGCAGATGGAGTTTCCTCAGGCTGCCAGCCGCTGTGTCCCAGTTGGCTGCAGTTCTTGCAGCCCATCTTCCTCCTCTTGTAATTTGCAAGGTGGTTTTATGTGGCATTACAACATGCCTTTTTCTAAAAGGTTGACTGTAGTTCTGCGTGCCTATGGGGAGTTCAGCCTTCTGAATCTTAAAACAGCAGTGCCCAGCGCCACATAGCATAAACACTGTTGAAACTTTGCAGACTTTTCAGAAGCAGTGTGTGATACGGCTCAGGTTTTGCTGCTCAAACAAAGCCCCACTTTCTAAGACGCCCAGCACACCTCAAGTAGACCTTTGGATCTCAGCCTATATTGGAAAACGGGGGTTTGAATTGAACCTCGACCTAGATCTGGAACCTGTTTGGAAATGTGCAAGGCATCCCATTCCTCCTTTTATTACTGAGTGCAGTTGCAATTCCATGCACGTATGCGACTGTTCCCCTCAAGTCCTCCCTGTGCTGCCGGAACATGAGAAGAGTAATGATCAGCTCCTGTGGGTGTTAAAAAAAGCAAACCTGCTTTGTCCTATAACTGCCCTAATTCCTTTACCTTTTTCCTTTCCCCTGCCCCACCCTTTTTGGATTTTAGGTGAAGCCTAATACTCCTGTGCTGATGTGCTCAGTGCCCGGCTATGATGCCAGTGGGCGTGTTGAAGACCTTGCTGCCGAGCAAAACACACAGATCACCTCTATTGCTATCGGTGAGACCTTTGGGCATCCTTGTCACTCCAAATGCTGCGGAATGTAGCTTTAAACTCCGCCTCTAAATTGTAAACTTGGTGTTTGCAGGTTCCGCTGAAGGATTTAACCAAGCTGATAAGGCAATCAATACAGCAGTGAAGTCTGGCAGGTAGGCTCTGCTCTGTCTGGCATTTACTCTGGAATTGTACAAATAAGTATACTGGAACTTCTTAATCCATTTTTTTAAAAAAACCATTTCTTCTAGATGGGTCATGCTAAAGAATGTCCACTTGGCGCCTGGATGGCTGATGCAGCTGGAAAAGAAGCTACATTCTCTTCAGCCTCATGCCTGCTTCAGACTCTTCCTTACAATGGAGATAAATCCAAAAGTAAGCAGCTCAGAAGCAAAATCCTATTCATGACCTGGATCTTTGCAAGCCTTTTCTTTCTGCACTGTTGTTTCTGGGAGAAGGGTGCCGCCTTAAAACAGACACACAGAGATAGTATTCCCCCCCCCCACACACACACCTGTGAGTTCTCTGTCCAGCCTTTTTAAAAATCCATTAACCTTCTCCTCACTAAAATCAACTTAATGGCAATGAATAGAAAATAATAAATTAACTTTTATGCAGATTTTTTTTCTAAAAAAGTTTTATTTAAATAAACTACAATGTTTTTATTTAAATAAATCTTCAACGTGGTTTTTTGAGTGTTTCAATACATGACCTCAGTAAATGGGGATAGAAGCAAATACAAAATGAAAAATGTCTAGATGTTCTTTACCCTCCCCTCCGTTCTCTTCTGTTGGTATTGGAATGAGGCTCTGGCATTCGTTCTGTACCAACTGCCGGTGGGTGACTTCTGTTCCTTCTTCTTCTTCTTCTTATTATTATTATTAACATGAAGATACTTCTTGACACTAGAACGTGACTCTTTTTAAGATTCAGCATGAATTTGAGCTGGCGTAGTCATTTTGCAGAGGTCTGGGAAAGAGGGGGTCATCTTTTAGTGCATAATTGTGGGGCTTATTCTGTGTTTTAGGTGCCTGTGAACTTGCTGAGGGCTGGGAGAATCTTTGTGTTTGAACCACCCCCCGGGGTGAAGGCCAACATGTTGAGAACCTTCAGCAGCATTCCGGTGTCCAGAATGTGCAAGGTAAGAGCTGTCTCGATGATTATAAACAGATCCTATAGTTTAGCCAACGCATTAGTGGGACAGCATATGGTGGTTCCCAAAAGTTCTAGTGGGGGGGATCCATCAGAGTTTAGAGCCCACCTATTCCCACCTAAAAGGGAGTGTCAGTTACTCATTAATTCTTGCATTGGAAAGGTCATCCTCCTTGCCTTTTGACCATTCACTGATTTAAATGAAATAAATTGACGCTCCTCCCAGGCTATGTTTCCTTAACGCCAACCTTGCAGAGAGAATGGTGCTGGTCCTCTGCTTGCTGCTGACACTCGGGTAGAGCGCAAAGCATCTGAGGAAGGATGGGAGAAGACAGTGCAGAGCTTTAGTAAGCCCCTCTAGCCTGCACAAAGCAGACAAATATTCAGGCAGTCTCTCTGAGGCAACCTAAACGTGGAATATCCACAACGACCAGGCCATCTGTTCTGACTCAATGTCCAAATGCAATACCTTGTGTTCACTAGCACAGTCCTAAGGCTGCACTGTGCCTGTTTCCTTTGGCAAACTTGCTCCAGGAGGTTTTCCTGTAACTCCGTAAGATAAAAAAAAATGTACAAAGTAAGGACAAGGGTTTATTCCTCGTAATCTCAAGCATGCAGTTCTTCTCTTGAATGCAATGTAAGAAGAAGAAGAAACATTTTTCCCCCTCTCTCCTCCCTAGTCACCAAATGAGCGCGCTCGTCTCTATTTCCTTCTGGCTTGGTTCCATGCCATCATTCAAGAGCGTCTCCGATATGCTCCTCTCGGCTGGTCAAAAAAATACGAGTTTGGTGAATCTGATCTAAGATCTGCATGTGATACAGTGGATACATGGCTGGATGACACGGCAAAGGCAAGTGAAGTTGCAGGCGTTCCACTTTACCGCTCTGTCTTAAAGGGAACGTGGCTGGACTGCTTTCATGAAGGACAAGTAATTTGTAACAAGTAGGCAAAGCGCATTCATATCCTGCCTTTCCTCAATGGGAGCTCAAGGCAACATGCATGGTAAGTAAAGATAAATACTGAATAACTTGTCCAAGATCAACAAATGGCTACTCTAAGCAAGATTTTGAAACCTGGGTCTCCCTAGTCTGAGATTTTGAAACCTGGGTCTTCCAACATGCTGACCAACCTGCCACACTGGTTCTTAATTTGTAGTAATGTTGGCTTTTTAGACTTCTACTATCCAAAAGCTACCTCCATTACAACAAAACTGTCTACCCCCCCAGGGCCGGCAGAATATCTCTCCTGACAAGATCCCCTGGTCTGCACTGAAGACCCTGATGGCTCAGTCGATTTACGGAGGACGCATTGATAACGAATTTGACCAGCGTTTATTGAACAGTTTCCTGGAGCGCCTCTTCACCACTTCAAGTTTTGACAGTGAATTCAAATTGGCCTGCAAGGTTGACGGTCATAAAGACATCCAGATGCCAGATGGAATCAGGTACTTAAGTTCTGCCTTTAGTAGTAAGCCTGGGCCAGGTTGGTTCAAACTGCTCAGTGCTGTGGACCACGTGGTCATTACCTGCCGTTTTGTCTCGACAGGCGTGAAGAATTTGTCCAGTGGGTTGAGTTGCTGCCAGATACGCAAACACCATCCTGGCTCGGGCTGCCAAACAACGCCGAGAAGGTTCTTCTCACCACCCAGGGTAAAAAAATGCTTCACTTCAGTAGTTCGTTGTTCACCGGAATCTAAACAATATTTGCTAAGCCACACCAGATTCTCTAAAGAAGCTTGCAAATGTTGCATCTGTTACAACGGAATTAGCTGGGTTTTAAAAAATTAAAGGCTTAGTGCAGCATGAATCTCGTGAACCAGATTTAGCCAGATAGGGAGGTTGAAGTGTTGCAGCAGGGATGAATCCTGAAAGCCAAGACTTTACTCACAATCTAATGAGCTGAAGTTGTCAAGACCACACTTTGAGGATATGTGGCTGAATGTTATTTGTGAACCGACTAATAGCACACGATCAAATTCCTAAACTATATGCAGGGCTTTCAACCTGGATTAAAGTTAGCCTGCTTACAGCTAGCACACGTATGTTAATCTTTAAGCTTTTTAAAATGGTTAAGCATTTCATACCCTGTACATTTCAGGTATTGACATGATCAGTAAGATGCTGAAAATGCAAATGCTAGAGGATGAGGATGACTTGGCCTATGCTGAGACCGAGAAGAAGGCACGGACGGACTCCACCTCGGATGGCCGGCCAGCTTGGATGCGAACACTGCACACCACAGCTTCCAACTGGCTCCACCTCATCCCACAGACACTGAACCACCTGAAACGTACCGTGGAAAATATCAAGGTGGGACACGCAACCTGGTATGTACAGCAGAGCTGGGGAACTTGTTCTGGCCAGATTCTGCTGGACCACAACTCCCATCATCCCTAGCCTTTGCCATACTGACTGGAGCTGATGAGAGGTAGAGTCCAACCATATTTGGAAGGCCACAGGTTCCCCAGCCCTGATGTAGGGCGAAGGTTTGCAAAATCATATTAATACTGTCTTAGATGAATTGGTGATACTTAATTGACAAAATTAAGGGACGCGGGTGGCGCTGTGGGTTAAAGCCTCAGCGCCTAGGGCTTGCCGATTGAAAGGTCGGCAGTTCGAATCCCCGCGGCGGGGTGCGCTCCCGTTGTTCGGTCCCAGCGCCTGCCAACATAGCAGTTCGAAAGCACTTTCGGGTGCAAGTAGATAAATAGGGACCGCTTATTAGCGGGAAGGTAAACGGCGTTTCTGTGTGCGGCTCTGGCTCGCCAGAGCAGCGATGTCACGCTGGCCACGTGACCCGGAAGTGTCTGCGGACAGCGCTGGCCCCCGGCCTCTTTGAGTGAGATGGGCGCACAACCCTAGAGTCTGCCGTACGGGCAGGGGTACCTTTACCTTTACCTTAATTGACAAAATTGTCTTGGTTTCAAAAATCAAAATGTGTGAAGTTACTGGTGGTGCTTCTAGGAAGGATAGTGCTGGGATATTTCTGCTCTCGCAACTCAGTTGCCAGGATTTTCTCCACTTACTAACACATTGCTCTTCCTTTGGAAACCAAGGATCCTTTGTTCAGATTCTTTGAAAGAGAAGTGAAGATGGGAGCCAAACTCCTTCAGGACGTTCGTCAAGACCTTGCAGATGTGGTTCAAGTGTGCGAGGGGAAGAAGAAGCAGACCAACTATCTGAGGACGCTTATTAATGAACTAGTGAAAGGTGGGCTCTTCTAAACTATTGTTTAAAATGCACACACAGCTTCCCGAATTAAGATGCTGCTGCTATTGAAAGAAAATGGAAGGTCTAAGGGGGTCTCTTTCGTAGCTGTGGTGTTGTGCCTATGGGATGGGGTTAAACCAAGTACCTGCGTTCAACTAAACCTGCTGCCAAATCATAAATCCAGCTTGGTGGTTGGTTGTTTTTTTCACGTTACAGAATCCCATCCATAGATTCTGCAGTCGCTGGTGCTTAATTTAGTATCTTTGCATGTTACACACAAGAGTTTTCAGTGTAAATGTTGAGTGTTTAGAAGTTAACATAAATGCCATGATAAAGTAATTTAATTGCCATAATTACCATCTGGTGTGCTTTTTTAAAATGTGTTCAGTGTTTGCTTATATCAGGGGTAGTCAACCTTTTTATACCTACCGGCCACTAATGCATCTTTCTTGATGGTAAAATTTCCTTACCGCCCACCAGTGCTCGATGGATCCACCTAGAATCCTGAAACGCCCACTAGGGGGCAGTAGGGACCAGGTTGACAACCCCTGGCTTATAGAGTGGCTATCAATGAAGGAGTGAGACCATCCAGTTGTGACTGGACTTTTGCTCACAAAAAGTACAGCGTTTTTATACTTTCTCTCTAGGCATCTTGCCTCGCAGCTGGTCTCACTACACTGTGCCTGCTGGCATGACGGTCATCCAGTGGGTGTCTGACTTCAGTGAGCGCATTAAGCAGCTACAGAGCATCTCCCAGGCAGCTGCTGCAGGTGGAGCAAAAGAACTGAAGGTAGGCAATAGAGTGTTTCGTAGTGGTTGGATTCAGTACCAGTAATGTGAGAATATACATGAGATGAGTTTGAATTCCTCTGACTTTTATGTGAAATATGAAGACTACATCAGGGGTGGAAAAGCATGTTCCTTGGAGAAGATAGAGGATAATAAATACACTCTGCTGATTGCTAGGGAAGCAGTGAAGCCCCAAGCATCACTTTTTTGGTTATGTACAATGCTGTCACCATATGGATCACATCTCACCATAACAGTGATATATACGCTCTTGTATAGCATATTCTCATATGCTGTTTGAGAAGGGGTTGACTATAGCATATCCTCATTTTTAGCGCGCTGCTAAGGAAGTGTGGGTGTCTGTATTTCCACTCACACAGATCTGCTTAAATCCATGGGATTTTGTGGGGCTGGTGATGCCAGTAGCTTCTAGGGTCAGAGGGAAGGCAGAGTATGCACCTAAAATGATTGGGCAAAGAGAGAGAAGAATAAGTCTGTATATGACTCGCCAGCAGGCCTGGGAGTCGAGAGTTTCTTCCTCCAACAGGCGCTGCTAGCAGAGGGACTCAGGAGCGACAGCAGTTTCACCGGTGGTAATATCACTGAGTGAAACCGCTATCCCACTCTGCCCTCATATGACGGAGAGGGAGAAACAAGCTGTATCAGAGAGGCATTGCTAGTCTGTTCCTCCCTCTGCATCTTTAATCTGCTTGACTGAGGAGTGTGCAGCTGCTCCTTGCCTCAGTCAAGCAGTTAAAGGAGCCCCGACGTCCTGTGCATGAATGTTGAGAGCCCTGGGCCTGTCTCAGCTGGGGGGAGGAAGAAACCTAACCTCCCCTCCCCTCAGCTGCAAGCTGTCCCAGCCTGCGAGCCTGAAACCGCCTCAGTTCTTGAGGTGAGAACAGGGGCAATTTCACCTGGTGTCTCGCAGGCAGAGGCCTATGCATCTTGTTTTTTCAACATCGCGGTATATCGCCAAACCATGATGTTTGGCTGGGGATACACCATGATGTTGAAACACTAATATCGCCCAGCCCTGCTCACCAGGTCTTCACCTGCAGGCCTCTGGTACTGATCCAATGAATCAAGTTGTGTCATTAACTGCTGTGGATTTGCTTAACAGAACATCCATGTCTGCCTGGGAGGCCTATTTGTACCTGAGGCCTACATCACAGCTACAAGGCAGTACGTGGCTCAAGCCAACAGCTGGTCTCTTGAAGAACTCTGCCTAGAAGTCAATGTTACAACAACTCAGAACGCAGTGTTGGATGCTTGCAGTTTTGGAGTAACAGGTTAGTTGGAGCAACCGTCCCAAGGGTGACATTGAGGAAATACTCTTCATGCTGAAACGTTCCAGTTTCTTAATGGGTGTAAAAGTTAACACAACATACAGAGTATACAGTGGCAAAGTAATTTTGTGTGCAAAATACCATGAGGTTAGATTGCACATGAATTCAGTTGTGCTGAAGTGGTGTTCCATTAAGATTTTGGGGGTATGGGTGGCACATCTGCATCTTGCACCTCTTCAGGGGTCTTTAATGGAGACAGGTCACGTGTGGCACAGTAGCTGTGGCAAAGATTCCAGGTATCTGCAGATTCCTTGACTTCATGTATGCAGTTAGGTGACATTGCATTCTGTCCGTGCCAAGATCAGACAAATTTCCAAGACTGCATCTAGCTGCCATGCAAGTATGAAATCCAGGCATCCTGAAGTGAACACATAATCATTGGAGGTTTTTAAAGCAGAGATAGGGTGGCCATCGGTCATAGTTACTTTAGTTGAGATGACTCTCTACAATTCTATGTGCTTCACTTCTAAGGAGACTTTATATGAAATGGTGAATCCACAAAATAACAGACTTAAATATACTTCACGGCTGACATTTAAACATCCCTCTCTTTTTAACTCAATAGGCCTGAAGCTTCAGGGAGCCACATGCAATAACAACAAGCTGTCGCTTTCCAATGCTATTTCAACGGTCTTGCCCATAACTCAGCTTCGCTGGATCAAACAGACAAATGCTGATAAAAAGTCTAATGTGGTAAGTAATGCGATCTGTTGAGTCGCGTGCTTTTCAGTCGTACACGCTGTTTATGCTCTCCTCGTGATTTTCTTCCTCTTCACCTTATACTGAACCTGTTTGTTTTGCAGGTGACATTACCTGTCTATCTGAACTTCACTCGGGCTGATCTGATCTTCACGGTTGACTTTGAAATCGCTACCAAGGAAGACCCTCGTAGCTTCTATGAACGTGGCGTGGCTGTCCTGTGTACTGAGTAAAAAGGAACCTGTAACCAGCATTCAAGCATTTTTGCATCTCGAATCTAGTTCTAGAAGGCTGTTTTAACACTGCAAAGCATAGTTATGTTGTCAAATGGTTATGTAGAGGAGAGTAAGAGTGATGTATCTGAAACGTGCTTAGATGTTGACTGTTGGACTGCAAGGCATAGTTAAGTTTTCAGATGGCTGTATAGAGGTGGCTAAGAAAGATTTATGTTTGAAAAGTACCTGGAAAGACAGTCAGAAGGATTTGTTGTTTTTGGATTGTTCTAGATTGGTGTACTAATGTCAGATGCTTAAATAAAACTTTACAGCACGATTTCTTGTTTTGTGGGGGGGTTTTCAGTGCCTTATTCACTTGTCATGAGAATAAACCAACAAAAGAGAGAGGCCTATATACACAAAGCTAAAATAAAAAAGTAAGTGTAGTGCAATCCTATTTTGAAATAGCCTCTATAGCAGTAGAGAGTCCACATTGAGGTGCTAGCTTGAGTTATATAGTCCATCTGTAGAATGTGGTCTGCCATTTGGCAACCGGATAGCTTGGAATAAATTTATTCCTTCAATTCAGCTTTTACAGTAAGTATTTCAAAACAGGCTCTAGAACAAGCTTGCCTTCTAACTCTTGTTGGATTCCCATCAACCCCAGTAAGCATGACCAATGGTTGGGAATTGTTGTAGTCATAAACAACTGGAGGGCAACAGATTGGGGGCCACTTTTCTAGAGCTATTTATTTCGTTATCTAAAATCCGTGAGCCACCTTCAGGGAGGCTCGCAATAATAAGATTGCACTTAAATAAATTAAAACAACACTATGGCCTATTGCACACATCAAGTTCGCAAGGTGAAGAAAGCTCAGGTAAGTGGGAAAAGGGAGCATCAGCTGCTTCTGGCACAAGGGCTAGTGAATACCGCTATATCAGTGGGGTGCAAGAAATGCATGGTGTTATTGAGATTTCCGCACTAAAGGGATAACAATTGTTCTTGGTAAATTCTCTGCGATTTGGTATCTTCCAAACTGCCTTTATTACCAGGCGACTGACACTAGCAATGCCAGGAATAGCAAGGCAGTCAGTTGGAGATTAGGACATAGATGGTTAGTTTGATGTAACAAGGCTGTCTAGTCCAGCATTTGGTCTTCAAATAATGACCAGCGTATATAGTGTGGCCTGCTTTCAGGCAGGACAGAATCATGCCATGTTTGCCCTTGACATCCCAAAAACCAGCAGTTCATAACACTATTATTGTGAAGACTATTTAGCGTGGAGAAACAGTATAAAAATTTTCTCACAAACACTGCTTCCTCGCTGATGGACAGAAATCATCTTCTAGTATGAACTTCCTTTTTAGTGCTACGTGCTCCTAACTTTCCAAAACTTCTGCGATTGCCTTTTTTTGTGTAATGTGGCCTTGCAAGAACAATGAAGTGCTTAAATGTTAAAAAGACTTGCACACTTGTGGGCTCCACCTAATTTATTTTAACAACAGGCATTGTTTTCACCCACAGACATAGGTAGATTGCAGTTAAGCTATATGAACTCAAGTCATCCGCAATTTTTTCCTTGGCGTTTCTCCAGCACTGTCTAGGACAGCCCTCCCTTGCTTCCTCTTGACCTTAAGAATTTCACGCAGATTATCACAATAGGCCAACATGGGGTGTAGCACAAAATCACAAGGTGATTTTTTAGAGAGAACAGCCTGCTTTGAATGAGCTGGCCCAGGAAACCAGGAAGGTTCTGTGGTCATCTGCAATACTTCAGCTGCTTCATTCAGTTGAGGTTCATCTTCACGAGTTACAATTAGAGGGATTTCCATGGGTGCGAAGGCAGAGAGGGGTTCTGGGCCTTCTGAAAGAACACTGTCTTCTGTGCTCAGATGCTTCAGAAAGATCACCCTACTCAACTCAAGGGAGCCCAAACTACTGTTGGAGTTGCCTTCATCATCACCATCATAAGGGTCCACGAACTAAAGCAACAGACAGAGCAAAAGACTTCACTTAACAAGAGAGAAAGTTACTTCTCAGCAGCCAACTTTCGGGAAAGAGTCCCTGAAACTAGACAGGATTTTCACATAACACTTAAGCTGTGGTTTGTTTAGCCCAAGCTAAGGTGGTTTGTTTCAACTTCTGAAAGCAGCTCAGAATGCTAACGATGTTTTCTTAAAACAACCCAATATGTGGCACCAATATCCAACTAAAAAGCTCTGCCAATGCAAGGACTTCTGTGCTCAGTCGTGTTTAACTATGATTTGTTTGGCCGCCCTACCCAGATGCTACAGAGTCACGGGGCAAGGGCAGCTGAAACCAAGCTTTGGAAAACTAAGCTGTGGTTCATTTGCTAGCCTGTGAGATAACTTGTTGTTTTTTAAACAAACTGGTTAAAACATTCACACTTAGTGGTTTAGCATTGCGTGTAAATGATTTAAAGAACTGTTGCATTAATCAGACAATGAACTACTACTTAAATAGTCAACCTCGGATAACTTCAGAAAAATTCCACCCTGATCTAAGCCTAACAGCGGAAGCAAGAAAGTATCCCACTTTAATAATACAATATAATACAGGCACCTGTTGAATGCATTTTTGTTTGAAAGCACATTCTGCAGATGTAAAAGTGGAGTAGTGCCAATGCTGGCAAAGCAAAATTCCATTGGAGGGCAGAGAATAGATATTAAAAACTTACTTGAAGTTTTGTTCTCTCCCGGGATCCTGCCAAAAGCGCACTCTTGGGCGGCACCTGTTTTGGATAAGACACTTTCTGATGTGTATATAGCACGTGGTTAAAGCCTGACTGCTCAAAGTTTAGCACATTCACACTATGCAGGTTCACTGTGTGCATGTGCTCCCAACTGTCCCTATCTACCAGGAACAGTTTGGCGTTTTAGCTAGCTGCCTCTACCAAAATAATTGCCCCTGTTTTACAATTTGGGAGTGTGTTTTCAAAATGTTTCTGTAAGATGCAAGAGTTGCCATTCTTCAGCACTTCCCCTTGCCATCTAGAATGGGGGTAAATCTAGGCATGGGGCGCAAGTGCGCCTTATCTCTAGTGCAGATGCAAGGGCATTAAGGTACCATTAAGGTACACATATGAGACGCGGGTGGCGCTATGGGTTAAACCACAGAGTCTAGGACTTGCTGATCAGAAGGTCGGCGGTTCGAATCCCTATGACAGGGTGAGCTCCCGTTGCTCGGTCTCTGCTCCTGCCAACTTAGCAGTTCGAAAGCACGTCAAAGTGCAAGTAGATAAATAGGTACCGCTCCGGCGGGAAGGTAAACGGTGTTTCCGTGCGCTGCTCTGGTTTGCCAGAAGCGGCTTAGTCATGCTGGCCACATGACCCGGAAGCTGTACGCCGACTCCCTTGGCCAATAAAGCAAGATGAGCGCCGCAACCCCAGAGTCGACCACGACTGGACCTAATGGTCAAGGGTCCCTTTACCTTTAAGGTACACATTCTCTACTTTCGCATTCTTTAGCTAGTGATTTTGACCTCTTGATAAGGTACTCTGAATACCTCCTTTTTCCAACAAGCCCTTTAAAGTGCAGATTTCTATCCTGTCTGTTCTCAACTATACAGCTGCAAATATGTTTTAAGTGCATTATCCAAAGTGACACTAGATGATGAGCCAACTGCAAATTCAATATATATTTTAAAACTTTTTTTAAAGCATTTTCACAGCATTTTTTAATGTGTCTAGATTCCACCTGTATCTGCATCCGATACAAAGTTGATGCTGCATATCATTATGAGATGTTTCATAGCCAACAATTCATTAAAATACTCTACTACAATGGCATTGCTAGCTGAAAGAACAAAATCCCTTATTGCATTCAAATTCAGTGCAGGGCAGGCTATGTCCAACAAGCAGCCCAATGCAACAAGCAGACGCCATAAAAGACCCACAAACTGTAGCAGCCTGAGCTGGATTCAGGCTCTTGTCTCCAATTCCATGGGTAGGCAAACTAAGGCCCAGGGGCCGGATTCGGCCCAATTGTCTTCTCAATCCGGCCTGCGGACAGTCCGGGAATCAGCGTGTTTTTACATGAGTAGAATGTGTGCTTTTATTTAAAATGCATCTCTGGGTTATTTGTGGGGCATAGGAATTTGTTAATTTCCCCCCAAAAAACATAGTCGGGCCCACCACAAGGTCTGAGGGACCGGTCCCCTGCTGAAAAAGTTTGCTGACCCCTGGACTGTGCTCTGCTTTCAAGGAAGACCTTTGCTGCTTAGTACTGTATTTGCTTTTCTGCTATACTGTACGTGCATTGGCCAGCGGCAACCTTGAAGATAAGTGCTAGCCAATCTAAGCACACAACCAAATGCACCACGCAGCAACCCAGAGATACAAAACGCTTGGGTAAAAGCTTCGCTTTCTGGAGCCCAAAGGCAAAATGTAATTTAATAGCCTCGTGGAAACCAATTATACTGCCCTTTTAAGATAACCACTTATCAATTGCTTTCCATAAGGTGTTTGGGGAGATAGTTAGGAGCAATCTGTACCAGGGAATAAGCAGACACTGGAGCAGGCAAAGTGCTTAATCTGCTTCCATGTTATCACGGGGGGGGGGGGGTGATGAACTCCTAATTCAGCTCAATCAGCAGAGCAAAGACTTGGCAGAAGAATTCTGTTACCTGGAGCTTATTTCTCAATTGTTTGCTAGTACAAGGTGCAAATAAATGCATCAGAATTCATCCGCGTGACCAAGAGGAGCCTCATACAATGTTGAGATGAAAGAAGTTGCTAAGCATTTATAAGTCGCTTTGGGTCACTTTTTTTTTTAGAAAAGCAACTAATGAGTAATCATACTAATAGTATCGGTGCCAAGTCTCTCGCACAGCAAAGCTGGACGCTCAGAGGGCTGGGCGTGAAACCCCCCCCCCCCATCATTCAGTTTGTACAAACTTCATACACACACACACACTCACACACTGCATACACTACGCTTCTGTTATAAATTCATAGAAAATCAACCATACATTGGATTTGCACTGTTCCACTTTTACTTTACTCCATGAAGGAAGGACTACAAAATGGGGAAGGTTTGATACAGGCCAGCCATAATCCCTTGAACATCCCAGCACATCCACAGGAGCCCTGCCCAGTTGCTATGCCAACCCTGATGGTCCTAGACAGAAGACAATCAAGATCACAAAGAACTTCCATATGGGAGTGGATTCAGCATGGACTGGAACAAAGGACAATGATCAGATCTTCCCTCAGGGGGCAGGAATCTGCGACTACCTTTTGTCTTCTGAAAATGACTCATGGGGAGGGGGAGAAGGGAACCAGCCAGGTGACAGGACACTCAGGTTGCCACTACAACTCCTCCCTCAACCCCTCCTTTCTGTAATGTATGCATGTTGTTTCTGGGGGTGGGCTTGACCTACAGGATGGGAATTTCAAAGGTTTTTATAAGGTCTTGCACACCATTTTTCTGTGTCTTTTCTCTCTCCTGCAAGTGAGGGGAACACCCTGTTGCAACAGTTCAATAAAGGCCAAGCCTACAGGCTGCTGTTTTGCTCCAAGTTATCCTGGTTGGTGTCTTTACTTTTTGTCCAAGGGAGCCCTCGGATTTTTCCGGTAACACCACAAAATGGTACCTCATGATGCCATAGGGTTGCCAACTCTTAAGAGAGAGAAAACTGGTGCAAAAAGCAAGAGATGTGGACCATTTTAATGGGGGTGGAACCAAACATTCTGCAGGTGAAAATAACTGGGTTCTTTGGGGTTTTGGCTGCAGGGTGGGGAGAATGCTACAAATTTTCATTTTGGGGGGTGGGAGGGAATGTTCTCTCTTTTAGGGTATTTTTTTAATATCACATTTTAAAATACTACTGCGAAACTCCTAGACCCAAAATTCAAAGGAAGGAGGTGGTCTTATAGATGAACATGAGATTTAAACTTGCTTCCCTGAGCATTTGACTGCAGAAAATCTGAGTCTCAGGAGCCAAAGCTTAGGACTTGACAACCCGAACTCTGTACAGTGGTACCTCGCAAGACAAATGCCTCGCAAGACGAAAAACTCGCAAGACGAAAGAGTTTTTTGTTTTTTGAGTTGCTTTGCAAGACGAATTTCCCTATGGGCTTGCTTCGCAAGACAAAAACGTCTTGCGCCTTTTTCTTAAAACCGTCAATGCATTCCTATGGGAAACCGTCAAAGCATTTCCTATGGGAAACTGTGCTTCGCAAGATGAAAAATTCACAAGACAGAAAAACTCGCAGAACGAATTAATTTTGTCTTGCGAGGCACCACTGTATGTCTATATGTCAGGGGGTCAGCAAGGTTTACCTCGCCTGGGCCGGTTCACTCCAGTGGAGATCCCCCCATGGGCTGGATTATGAGTGCCCACACCTGCAATTTTTGGCATCTGCATCTGCGCAGACGCGATTTTCAGCGCTGCGGAAGCAAGGCGCTGTGCCGGTTTAGCTCAGCGCGCAGGGACTCACCGAGAGGGTGGCTCAGTTTGGGGGCGGCTCGTGGGCCGGTTAAACGACCCCCATGGGCCGCTTGTGGCCCATGGGCCTTAGGTTGCCGACCCCTGGTCTATGTCTTTGCGTGCCTGCATGTGCACTATCTACCTTCTTTGAAGCGCTAGTCCTATTGAGAGTAGACCCATTGAAATGAATGGACATGGTTAACACACCCATTAATTTCAATGCATTCACTGCAAGTTGGGCTTTGTTGAATGCCCACAACCCTACAGGGTGCTCTTCTCCTAACAACATGCTACATCTTTAAGTTTTAAAAGTGTTGAGCAACTTCTATTAAATATATATATATCATAGGGTGATACACACACACACACACACTAAATTTACTGGAACAACTTCATCACCACACAAGGCTTCCAAAGGGAAAGCCTTACTTGGGAGTAAATTGAATTCAATAGGACTTAAATCTGACTAAAAATGGTTGGGATTGTGTTGCAATTAAATTTATACAGTGGTACCTCGGGTTAAGTACTTTATTCATTCTGGAGGTCCGTTCTTAACCTGAAACTGTTCTTAACCTGAAGCACCACTTTAGCTAATGGGGCCTCCTGCTGCTACCGTGCCATCGGAGCACGGTTTCTGTTCTCATCCTGAGGTAAAGTTCTTAACCCGAGGTAATATTTCTGGGTTAGCTGAGTCTGTAATCTGAAGCGTATGTAACCCGAGGTACCACAGTATAGCTTTTGGATAGATAAAAACTTTGTATCTATATATTACCTCCATGTCGGTATCTGATCCAGATTCACTGCTGTACTCAACAGTACACTTTTGCTGTGAAAGACAACAGCTGGTGAATACAAGGGGATTTCATTTAATATTCTTAAAACACCTCAGTCCTGCTGCCCGCAACCTTAGCTTCCAAAAACCTCCCACAGCCAAGCACATTAAGTCTTCCTCAAGTTTCCCATTCAACACCTGAAAACTATTCACTTTGCCCAGATATAAACAAACAGGCAGAGTAGTTTGCCATTTGGGGCAATATGGAGTCACCCTTGTTGCACTCTTCCTACCCATGCATGATGCAATACCGAAATACCGGTGGACAACAAAAGAGGTTTAAAGATGCTCTCAAAGACAAGTCTTTAAAAAAAATGTAGTATAAGCACTGATAACTGGGGGGAAGCTGGCTTGTAAGTGTTCCAGTTGTAAAACAGCCTTTACCAAAGGTGTCATGGGCTTTGAAGACACTCAAACTCAGGATGAAAGGAAGAAATGTGCTAAGAGGAAGGCAAGCTTGGCAAACCCTCACCATGATCAACTCCCACCTGGAAACCAATGTCCCCACTGTGAAAGGACGTGTGGATCCAAAATTGGCCTCCAGTGTCACTTAGACTCACTGTTAAGACTGTGTTCATGGAAGACAATCTTACTCGGCCTACAAGTGGTCGCCAAAGATGATGATGCAATTATTCTTCAGGAAAATTTAAGAAACACAAGGAAGCTGCCTTATACCATCGGCCCATCTAACTCAGTTCTGCCCACACAGATTGGCAGTGCCTCTCCCAGATTTCAGATGAGTTGCAGACCTACTATGATGGCTACCAGCAGCTGGGAATCACAGGTGGGCCAAGTGCAGTTAATGCTCCTGTCAGCTCAGAGACTTCTCGCAGGCAACTCGCTCCTTCCCGCTATTTTCATGGGTGGAAAGAAGCATGTGTGTGCCAGCAATGGCCATCAAAGTGCCACACCACGGACACTGGCACGAATGAATTTTAGCGCAACATGGTGGTATTTCAAACAAAAAGCCTGCATTCCATAATGCGACAGGCAATGCGGTGTAAAAGGAATGTAATAAATGGGGACTATGACTAGGAAAACTAACACAATAATCCTCACGTCTGAACACAGCCTATGGGTTTGTACACCCTCCTGTTTACATCCAGGCCTTGCCTGCTGCTGTTTTGTGGAGAGGTGTATGCAACCCGTATCCTACACCTATCTTGTCATTTTTAAAAATGGAATACCGTGTTTTGACGTGTTTTCCCCCAAACCACCTTCAATCCAAACTGAGAAAGAGTTTGCACTTTAAACCAGTAATGTGTGCACAGGCTAGGATTTGCGAGACAAGGGTTCAAATCCCAGCTTGGCCATGAGACTCGCTGGGTGACCCCCCTGGGCCAGGCCACTGTCTCTCAGCCCAACCCACCTAAGGGGGATAAAATGGGAAGTGGGGGGTCGGAACCATATAAGTCGCTTGGAGCTCCTTGGAGGAAGGTGGAAAACTGGTGTAGAAATAAATACCGTATTTTTTGCTCTATAAGACGCACCAGACCATAAGACTCACATGGTTTTTGGAGGAGGAAAACAAGAAAAAATATATTCTGAATCTCAGAAGCCAGAACAGCAAGAGGGATCGCTGCGCAGTGAAAGCAGCAATCCCTCTTGCTGTTCTGGCTTCTGTGATAGCTGTGCAGCCTGCATTCGCTCCATAAGACGCACACACATTTCCCCTTACTTTCTAGGAGGGAAAAAGTGAGTCTTATAGAGCAAAAAATACGGTAAATGGATCATGCACAGGCAACAGCAGATTTTTAAACTTTGGCAAGGAGTAAGAGGGATGTATAACATCAGATCTAGGCCTGGTGAGAGGATTTCATGTTACCTCAAGCAGCTCTTGGGGTCTTGGCTCGTCACCTGCAGCCGTTCCCACCTCACATTTCACAGGTGGCTCAAATTAAGCTGCTTCATCCCAGTCACAAGGCTCAGCAGGGTTCCCCAGTGCAATCAAAGCCATCCCTAGGCCAGGTGAGGCCACTCCTTGCAAAGTTGTGTGTTTCCAAATCGGCATTTTAGAGTGAAAATCTTACCATGTACTTCTGAGCTAATCGCTCTATATCATCAGGTTTCCCCCCTGGATTCAGAAGATCACATGAATCTACTACAGAAGAAGGGGAAAGTGTTTGGTTAGGGGGGCGGAATCAGCTCTTAAACCAGTGAGCGGCTGCGTTTGGCCTCCCTTCTTTTTCTCAATCTCCTGACACGAATTTAAGCAAATGTGGGCCTGAAAGGTTTGTCTTAGAAACATTTCCAGCTGTTTCTATAAGTGGATCTGTTTTTACATGTTTCTTGCTTTATGGTCCTGATATATTTGTTTTAGAACTCTATAGTTTATTGTTGTAACTGACCCTGGGACCTTGATGGTAAAGGGCCATCAAGTTTTTAAAAAGAAAATAGATTTAAGGATCACTGCTCTTTGACACAGAGGCTGAACTGAACACACAGAAGGTAAAATTCACACAAACTATTTTTATTTTTATTTTTTTACTGTGGAGCAGCACACAGAGCAAAATGTGAGCTCTATCTTATTTGTTGTGCCAATGTGCCATGTGAAGCCGGCTTTCCAAAATGCATCCTTTTCCATTTGGTTCTATACAAACTGGTAATGCTATCAAAAGACTCCACCCCCAAAAAAGTTACCATGAGCTATTTTTTTAAGGATTCTTTCTCCATCTGTTTAATACTGCCGAGAAGAAGAAGAAAAATAGAGTTACTGTCCGATCCTAGGCCTATGCCCATCAAATTCCATATGAGATACTCCAAATGCAAAGGATTACAGCTTTATAACCCAAATAGCCACACGTTACTTCCAACAAGCTGTTGACCTTATGGGGACTAAGGTTTAGCTCAAGTGAATTAGGACAGCTGCAAAATCAGAACAGGTATTGATACCAGTTCCCTCCATCCCCGTACCTGCCATAAAATTCCCACTTTGGTATATTTTTCTCCTCTTCCTCCTTCTCCGCTTCTTTTCTTCCACAGATGTCATCCTGTCTCCAGCAGCCTTCTGTGGTCTCACCAGTCACCACCCATAATTATAACCTTAATTACTTGCACCTGACCTCGAAATTTCTATAGGTAGGGGTGGTGTTGCATTGTGGTAGCTGAACTGCATGTTGGGATTTGTAGTTAAAGGCCAAAAAAAAAGATCAGGGAAGAAAAGGGGGGAAAGTGGGCTTGGAGAAAGGTGGGGTTTAGCTTTTATTTCAGTTCTGAGTTGGAAAAATAATATTTAAAAACTAAGCATTTTTCTCTGCCATTTTGGATTTCTTAAAACAATTTGGTGATGTAGGTGGGACGGCTCGTGTCAGGAGCAAGCCAGCGGTAAATCACACTGTGCAAGTAGAGTTAACTCTTTATCAGCAAAAGCACCATTTGTCAGACCTAATGAGCATGGCAACTCCTCCTTAATAGATCTTGCCCCCATAATGCAGTTGTTGAGACTGAAGTTCCCCAGCTCTCCAGGGTTTCTTCCAAGCAATTGGAGACTGTGTGTGTGCATCATCTCCTCCACCCTTTTCATGCCTCTTCTGGTTCTGGGAAACAACCAGGGAGGGGAGCTTTTTGCAACAGGAAGGGAGACACCCATTGCTCTTCAGCAGCCTGACTTATCTTTGCCTCTTGACTTATCTTGCCTCCCCCCCCCCCGCTGCTTCAACTTCTGCCTCTGATTCTAGACTTCTCTCTGCCATAGACTCTTCCCAGCACACTAAGCCCTGTTGCTCTTCAGCATCCCTCTTATGAAAGGAGGAATCACTTGTTTCTTGCCCTTTGTGACGCAAAAAAGGCTTTCAGGTCCTCCTCACCAAATAAGCAAGAGCCCTTGAAAGACATTTGTTATGTACTGAGTTAAATAGGATCCAAAATGCAGAAGTCTGATTGGTCCTAGAACAATAGGATCCAAAATGCAGCAGTCTGATTGGTCCTAGAACAATGCAGGAGTATGATTGGTCTGCAGGAGCCACCCAATCCAGCTCCAGATGGAAGTGAATCCACAACCTGATTGGCCTACAGGAGAATTCCAGAATTAGCTAATCACGTGCAGCCCATTGTGTAAATAATGTATATAAAGCAGATACTTTGGGGGGACTTTCATTCCTCCTCACCACTATGAGCTGAATCAAGAGCATGAAATCCAGTCTCAACTCCAAGTATATTTCAACACTGAAGCCAGGTTGACCATGGTGCCATATCACCATTCCAGTCGTCAAATTTTGCACATGGCCACTTTTTCGCTTTGATTGTTTTGTCAGCTCAAAACACACCTATGGCACCATTGGAGGGGAACAGAGAACAGAGGGGAATGAAAGAACTGAGGAAGGCTTCAAATGACTACAAAGAAGTGGCAGAAGGAAGAAAAACAGGCAGGGAGAAACGGATAAAAACCGCTGAGAATGATCTGTGGAAATCGGGGAAGGAGAAAGTTGATAAGCTGATCCTCCTAGGTGTGGTAGGGAGAGAAACTGGAGGAAGAGGCGTGGGGTGCTGCCTGCCACTGCAGTTTGAAGCACGTGACCCTCTCCTAGGTTGTGTGGGGGTTGTTGACCCATTGTCTTCTGGACGCCTGCATGCCACCCTGGGGACAAAATGCCTCCTTTGAATCCCTGCATCATGTCAAAGTAACATTAACATTGGAGGACATAGATCTGTTCAACTCATCCACACTCTCATTGGTCCTGAGATTTCTAGTCACAGGGTCTAGAGAGGCTTTTCTTTCGTCCTGCATTTTCCCAGGAAAACCCACTGTTTACTGCTGAATTGGAACAAATGTCAATTCACAGAAAACCTGATCGGCATTCAGTAGTAAACGGTGGGTGTTCGGGGGGGGACACACAAAGGTCTCTCAGACCCTTGACTAGAACTCACAGAACAAAAGAAATTGTGGACGAGTCTTTAGTTTAAGAGGGGACAAACAAAAAAACAACAACCCTTGAGTGACAGCTTTCTTCTTTCCCAACGTATGTTTTATTTCACTGGTGCCATTTTAAGACATGCATATTTGAGAAACTGCGAAAATCCATCTATACCCAGCAGAGAGAGAGAGAGCGAGCAGAAAAGTACCCAAGTTAGCCAGGTGATTCATTTCAGCATCACTGCAGAATTGGAAGGAAACATTAGTGAGACATTCCCAGCCACACAATCTCCACAAAACTAAAGCATTAAACTATGTGGGACTTGGGTGCTTCCTCATAGTAAGATTGCAGGTGCACAGAGCTAGAACAGGGCAACAGAAACAATGAACGCAGGAATATGCTTTTACCCAAGTCGGGCTATTGGTCTGTCTGGCTCAATACTCTACACCATGGGTAGGCAAACTAAGGTGCGTGGGCTGGATCTGGCCCAATTGCCTTCTAAATCCGGCCCACAGATGGTCCGGGAATCACCGTGTTTTTACATGAGTAGAATGTGTGCTTTTATTTCAAATGCATCTCTGGGTTATTTGTGGGGCATAGGAATCCATTCATTATTTTTTTTCCAAAATATAATCCGGCCCCCCACAAGGTCTGAGGGACAGTGGACCGGCCCCCTGCTGAAAAAGTTTGCTGACCCCTGGTCTACACCTATCAGCACCAGCTCTCTAGGATTTCAGGTGTGATCCTTTCCCCCATCCCTACATTGATATGCTGAGGACAGAACCTAGGACCTTTTGCATAAATCACCATGTCTAAGCTGCCAGGGAGTGTCCAAGGGTATGGTCTGAAGGTCCACCTCTTTGTTGAAGCCAAGCGTGTTTGGGTCAGTGTGTGGATGGATGACCACTTTTGGAACCTGTTACATCCTGCCTTGGGTTCCATGATGGGAAGAGGGTGAGTTATGCATGCGTGTGAAAGTAAATAGATAAATAAAATAGAGCACCTTCCGTATGAGCAGTGCTTTTTTCCGGGGGGGATGCAGGGGGGAGCATACCCCTAAACGTTTTGTGAATCTTTGTACTTTTGTCCATTTGCTGTATTTATTTCCCCCGATTTGAACTATAAAATGGTGGTTTTCTTGAGTCAAAATGAGAGTACCCCTAAACATTTTTTTTTGGGGGGGGGGGAGCACTGCATATGAGGATTAAGCTAAATCAGCTAAGGGCTTAGAAAACGGATGGCAGAGGAACATGTTAAACATAGTGTGGAGAAGCAGAGCATTTTCTGCCTCGCAGTACCAGAACCTTGGTCACCCAATGAAACTAATCAGTGGTAGATGTTATATGTCAGATTCTTCATGTGCTTATGCCCTTCAGTCGGAAAGCATTTAGACCTAATCAAAAACACTTCCCCTTTTCCGCCCTGCAGTACTCTATCTGTCTCTTTCCGTTTTTTTGCTTGCCACCCAAGCCAGAGAGTTCCTGGGCTGAATGGACCGGCAGAAGCAGAAACCCATTGGGTTCCACCACAAGGTGCTCCCATGTCTTCTCCTAGGTCTCTCTGCAAGGCAATGGTGGCTGGACCCCATTCAGACTGGAAGCCAACAGTAGAAGGAGCCAGAGTCAACAATAGGCAGACCCAATGGCAGCTATGGCCAACAAACTCTAGTTTTGTGCCCATCCTGCTACCTACTGAGTTCTACATGGGCAGCATGTTACTAAGGAGGAAGAAGCCAACACCTAGGGCCACCCTTCTGGGCTTGGTTGCAAGAATGCAGACCAGTGGGCTGAGGGCAGACAGAGGTTGATAGGACAGTGGCACTCCGCCTGATGCACCAGCCTCCACTGGTATGGTATGCAAGGAGGACAACAGAGAAGAGGTAGTGCCCAGACAGAGAATTTGCTTCTGCCACTGCCCTGCCCACAGTTCCTATTTGTTACACGTCGCAGCGAACAAGAGCCCATTCTGCTACCTCAAGTCTGGGGGGTGCGCAGTTTCTTTTGCCGTAGCGTCTCCCCAACCCGCTCTAGAATCGGGATGTCCTTTGACTTCCTGACAACTGTTTCGTCAAGCATAACAATGTCGCCATCCAGAGGTTGCGGCAAAGGAGCCACAGGTGAAGTTGGCGAGAGTCCCACAGCTTCCGAAGGCTCCACATCCATGAGCGAGGCGAGGTCAGGCACCAGCCCCTGAACTTCCACCTCCGAGTCTTTCGGAAGCTCAGCACCCCTTGGAATTATTCCGGGCAGGTTGGTCGCCGTCCCTGTAGAGAGACTTCTGTTTGCTCTTTGGGCATCGATGCTGGGTTCCATATCAATGTCGTCGTGCCTTCTTGTTGATGGAGGAATCCACCTTGCAGGCATTGGGAAAGGTTCTGATGCTTCCCTTCCCGATCCAATCAAGTGCATTGTAGGAGTGTGCGCTGCTTGGGGCCTTCTGTCGCTAGGAAGGTTCGCATTGAAGTCAGGGTGAATTGAGAGCTCTTCCCAGAATCTGCCACCGGAATCTGGAGGCTAGCACAATGACAAAACACTGTACCATCATACAAATACAAGATGTGCTCATTTACCCAAGTGGAATGAGAGAGAGAGAGAGAGAGAGAGAGAGAGAGAGAATGTGTACATACATTATGTGTCTGCATAGGTAAAGGTAAAGGGACCCGGAGCATTAGGTCCAGTCGTGGACGACTCTGGGGTTGCGGCGCTCATCTCGCTTTATTGGCCGAGGGAGGCGGCGTACAGCTTCCGGCTTCATGTGGCCAGCATGGCTAAGCCGCTTCTGGCAAACCAGAGCAGCGCACGGAAACGCCGTTTACCTTCCCGCCAGAGTGGTACCTATTTATCTACTTGCACTTTGACGTGCTTTCGAACTGCTAGGTTGGCAGAAGCAGGGACCGAGCTATGGGAGCTTACCCCGTCGCGGATATTTGAACCGCCGACCTTCTGATCAGCAAGTCCTAGGCTCTATGGTTTAACCCACAGCGCCACCCGCGTCCATAGAGGACATCTAAAGCATTTGGGTATGCAAGTTTCCACATGTTTTATGATGTGCAGCTAGGGATGGATGGAACAGTTCAGTGCTAAAGCATAGGGCTTGCATGTAGAATGGACAGTTTCTCACCCGCTTAACTGTTGCCAAGGACTCTAATCAATGATATATTTTATTATAAGGTCCTTGGGGCAGAAACCTCTTTTTCTGCATAAAGCACCAAGCTGCAGATGGCCAGGACTCAGCCCAGGGCCGCTTGCATGCAAAGCCTGCACTGCAACCAGCAAGTTGCAACTCTTTCCCACTTTTAAGGGGATTAGATAAGGCTCCGTCCATAGGAGCACACTACCTCCAGGATCAGACCGCCAGCAATGCCTCTGAATACTAGTTACTGGAGACAGCAGCAGGAGACTGCTACTTCCCTTGCATGTTGCTTGGGATGCTGGACTAGGCAGGCTTTTAGACAGAGTGGTAGGGCTGCTGTTATGTTCTTTTGGGGAATGGTGTTTTCACGGAATCGTAGAGTTGGAAGGGACCACAAGGGTCATCCAGTCCAGCCCCCAGCAATGCAGGAATCTTTTGTTCCATGTGTGACTCGAACCCACAACCATCAGATTATGAGTTCTCATGCTCTACCAGCTGCGCTATCTGTAAGGGGGAAAGTGGGGAAACACTCTTCTCTAACGCATTTTAAAAATACATTCTTGTTATGATGAACGTGAAGGCCGGCTACTCTGCCAGGGGGGTTCTCAGAGTCACCCTCCCTGAAGCTGAAAATGGATGTCCTGCAGTTTAAGTCTCCCAAGCTTAAATGGCCAGCTCAGCTCTTCATACACTCACGAGATTTGCAGCTGCACCACCGAGACCTGAACAACTTCTTAAGGAAGCTGCTTGCCTGCCCTAATTCACCCTGCAGCCCTGGTGAGAGATGAAACTGGGGAGTGTCTCTTTTCAAAGTCGCAGAGCGTCATTCAATTCAGGGAACATCCAGGGATTAGCCCAGGATGTGTTTCTGTGCTAAGAACTGAGCCCTCCACCTCATTCATTCATTCATATGCTTCTAACTTCACTTTCAACCAAACGCCTCCAAGGCAGCCATACAAGACATACAAATTATGCCATACAAAAATGTGTGTGTATATATATTTATATTCCTATAAATATTATTATATTTATATTCCTATAAATATTAATTACAAGCAACATGAATCCTCGCACAGTGAATTTCACAACTGATCAGAGATGTGAACTTGCATTCTCTGCAGCCGCTACATCACACTTTGCTAGGTCTGTATTCTATGACCATCAGGCTATAATGGGTGTGTTTTGTGGGAGATATAGAGAGAGCAACACAGCTGCCTGCAATTAAGGACTTTTCATGGAGTGGGGGCGTGCAATAGCTATGGATGCAGGGAGAGGACTATCAGGTGGTCAGGTGACAAAGAGGACACAGGGCTCCTGACAGTAAGAGCTGTTCGACAGTGGAATTTGCTGCCAAGGAGTGTGGTGGAGTCTCCTTCTTTGGAGGTCTTTAAGCAGAGGCTTGACAACCATATGTCAGGAGTGCTCTGATGGTGTTTCCTGCTTGGCAGGGGGTTGGACTCGATGGCCCTTGTGGTCTCTTCCAACTCTATGATTCTATGATTCTCCTTCACTTTTAATAGTTGTATAGAAGGCAGGATTTTCCACTTCTTCTACCACCCAACTATTAAAGGAGAAACAGCCCTTGTTCCACCTGACCAACCTTGGTCACAATAAGCCCCCCCATTTCAAATTTTGCTATTGCGCCACCGTGCCTTCCTATGTCTTCCCAGATCTTGTACCCCCCCTCTTCCCTCAAACAAGAGAGCACATTCAGGGCACCTTGTGACGAAAAGCTGCACTTCTCTTCCTCAGCTTCATGGAACCTGTCGTGCAAATCATACTGAACGCTCCCTTGGTGCAGTTTCTTCTCTTCCGCTGTACATCTGCCATGGACTGGAGGGGAAACACTTGTTTATTGCATGGTTGCAGCTGTGCAAAGAGACGAAGTTACCTTTTTTCTCCTTGTGCAGCAGAACATTCTCCTGCCCTCCTTGTTTACATGCCCCTCTAAATCTGTCATGGGGTTTTCACAGTGCAGGGCCCACGATGGGGTGAGCTCACATTGCTCGGTCCCTGCTCCTGCCAACCTAGCAGCTCGAAAGCACGTCAAAGTGCAAGTAGATAAATAGGTACCCCTCCAGCGGGAAGGCAAACGGCATTTCCGTGCGCTGCTCTGGTTCGCCAAGAAGCGGCTTAGTCATGCTGGCCACATGACCCGGAAGCTTTACCTTTATATCTTGCATATACGACCAAAAAGCATGTGGACAAGGGTGGACTTTGGTAATATGGCACCCTGCGCACAAGGACAACATTTGGTGCTACTCCCCCACCCCTACCCCGTCATGAGGAAGACCTCAAATAGCTCACTTGGCTAACTGCCACGTGAAACCAAACAAGCAGAGAGCTTCTTTTCAGTTCTTTATTAGCAGTAAATAGAAATGCATGGAGACCATGGAATGTGAGCTATTGCTCAGAGTGCCCGCTGCTCCCCCTGGCAGCTTCTTCCTATCTCTCAGACCCCTCCTGCTGTCTGCAGTGGCCGCGAAGGGAATCCCCCGTCTCTGTTTGGCTTTCTGTTCAGATAGATAGATATATAAAGGTAAAGGGACTCCTGACCATTAGGTCCAGTCGTGGCTGACTCTGCGGTTGCGGCGCTCATCTCGCTTTATTGGCCGAGGGAGCTGGTGTACAGCTTCTGGGTCATGTGGCCAGCATGACTAAGCCGCTTCTGGCGAACCAGAGCAGCGCACGGAAACGCCGTTTGCCTTCCCGCTTTGACGTGCTTTTCAACTGCTAGGTTGGCAGGAGCAGGGACCGAGCAACAGGAGTTCACCCCATCATGGGGATTCGAACCTTCTGATCTTCTGACCTTCTGATCGGCAAGTCCTAGGCTCTGTGGTTTAACCCACAGCGCCACCCGCTGGGAAACAACAACTGGGAAACACTTGCCTGCGAGCGCTCCGATTGGAGAACAGCCTTTACCAAAGGTGTCGTGGGCTTTGGAGATACTCGAACTCAGGATGCAAGGGAGAAATGTGCTAGGAGGAAGGCATGCTTGGCAAATCTACACTGTGATCAGCTCCTGCCTGGAAACCAATGTCCCCACCGTGGAAGGACGTGTGGATCAGGAATAGGCCTCCACAGTCACTTACGGACTCATTGTTAAAACCGTGTTTATGGAAGACATTGGCTCCAAGTACGTTTTCAAGCACAGTTCAAGTGTTGGTGTTGACCTTTAAAGCCCTAAAAGGCCTCGGACCAGTATACCTGAAGGAGCATCTCCACCCCCATCGTTCTGCCCACACACTGAGGTCCAGCTCCGAGGGCCTTCTGGTGGTTCCCCTCACTGCGAGAAGCAAAGCTACAGGGAACCAGGCAGCGGGCCTTTTCGGTAGTGGCGCCTGCCCTGTGGAACGCCCTCCCATCAGATGTCAAAGAGATAAACAACTACCTGACATTTAGAAGACATCTGAAGGCAGCTCTATTCAGGGAAGTTTTTAATGTGTGACATTTTAATGTATTTTTAATCTTTGTTGGAAGCCGCCCAGAGTGGCTGGGGAAGCCCAGCCAGATGGGCGGGGTACAATTATTATTATTATTATTATTATTTGGCTACGAGTGATCGCCTAAGAAAGAAGAATGAAGAAAAAAGGACCTGGTTCTAGGGGAAGGAAGGAAGGAAGGAAGGGAGGGAGGGAGGCATACTCTTCCAGAGACATCATGTCACCTGGCTGCTGTGCTGTTTCTAACCTGGCTCCTTGCTCCTGGCACGTGGCTCCTGGCTCTGTCCAGGGCTAGTGCACCTGCTATCTTGCTCCTGTTCTTCACTATCCATTACTTTCCAGCTCTTTTGTTCTTCTGGACTCTGTCCCATCTCCCACCACCACGAACCTGGGTCCATACTCCCTTCATCGACCTGACTGAAAGCTTCCTGAGGTGGGGGCAGGGTGTCCTCCACTCCTCCTCCTCACCTGCCCAGTCCCTGACACACATCCCATTCTTATTTTCACAGTCATTCTTTTTTAAAAAAATAAATAAACTGTGCCCCCCTCCATTTGGCGCCCTGTACAGGGGAACTGCACACACCTCCCTAAATCCAGCACTGATTATGGATAGCACATTGTCCAAAGTATTGACTTAAACCATTAGGATACAAATTGCCTTTAGGATACAAATGGCCTTTCCAGACCAGGTAAGTGTTGGTTGGTTTTCCGACCGCAGAACATTTTGCTGAATACCACCCAATATTTGTGAGCCGTGATCTAAGCACAACTCTTTCCAAACTGTTCATTATTCCAAAAGGGAATCTCCCTTTTTTAGGCAACTGTCAAAACTGCAGGAGCCCTGTCCTCTGTTTCACCTGTGGTCAACGTGCCCCTAAGTTCAGAAAACGGTAGTGTTGACATCCGCAAATGACGATACTTGGTTCAGAGTTTTATATAACAAAGCTGCAAAAAAAAAAAAAAAGTACAAACCTACTTGATGAGTCAGATCCCCTGTTTTTTCTAGGAGTCCATCTGTGGGCATATAGATTATATCCTGTTTCGGAAATAATTACATTATAAATAGAAGAACTTCTTAGAATAGAAAAGCAGCTGCCTAAGTCTGATTCTCCCACAGCTAAACCTCTCTGAAATGCGGCAATAATGAATGTGAATTGCTTGAAATAGCTTTTGTAAAAACTTAGTTATAGTACTGTACTGGCCTGAATATAAGCCTCATCCCCCCCCCCCCCCAATTCTGACCATGAGAAGTTAAAGTGCGGCTTAAACCCGCAACCTTACAAAAAGTGGCTTTTATGATATCGCTGCTGAAACAGACATACGGTAAAACGGAACAGGTGTGAGTGCCTGCAAAATTTTAAGGGAGCGGCTAATATTCGGGTATTGTATTTTTTCCTCCCCACCCCCTTTGAATTTTAAAGTTGCGGTTGCGGCTTACATTCGGGCCAATACGGTACTTGCCTGACTGAAGAAATTTAACATGTGAAGTGGGAAGATACAAAGACAACACAAGGGTGACAGAAGAGGGATTTTCAGCAGGTGTCACCTGCTGGTAAACCGGCTGAAATCCCCTCTGTTGAGGTGCAGGAGTCTACAGAGAAGAGGCACAATTGCCTGGAAATGCCGCAGTCATTACCTTAAGGTTGGTGTCAGAAGCTGGTCTTGTCCCAGACTCCACTGTGCATTTCTGCTTTTGGGGAAAAAGAACATAGAGGCAATATTGTAAATGGCCACAAATGGGCAACAAACTTCTCTAAAGTTGAAGAAATTCAAAATACATAGGATGATTTTTTAAAAAATGAATTTTAGTTGGATAGAATGGCCAAGTGAAAAGAATGCTGGCTCTTTTGTTTCAGACAAGAATGGAGTTTGAAACTAGCCTTTTTGTATACCAATAGCTTAGTAACATTTACCACCTTGTAACCAAGCAACATGTCACTGCCTGTGCAACTTTTTCTGACTGCCGCATAGAAAAACATATTAATCTGACCTTTGAAGAGTTTTGTAAGTAAACTATTTTATGACTTACCAAACGTGATCTATTTGTGTGCTTGCTAGGGTAGTGAGATATATTGGAGTTCACTGGGAAAGGCACATTTAAAAAGTTTTCCAGCATATATTTCCATGCTTTTCTTTGCTGTCTTTTTTGTGCTGTTAAATTTTTGTTGGGGTTCTCTTACCCAAATGCATTTGGCCAAAACCTAGGCCTCGGCTTCCAGGATTCCAGTGAATTGTTATAAGGATAAAATAGTGCATCCATGGATGCTACCCTACACTCTTTGGGGAAAAGCTGGGATGAATTTTTTATAAATAAATATTTCCCACTTTAATTTCACCAGGAGGCTATGTTAATCTGAACATATTTGAGAAGGATGAGAATGGTGATGATAGGAGAAGAAAAGGAAGGAGAATTTATTTTATAAATATTAGAAAACAACATAGTCTTCTGTGATATGGAACATATACACCAGCGTTTCCCAAACTTGAATATCCAGCTGTTTTGGACTATGATTCCTATCATCCCTGACCACTGGATGGGAGTTGTGGTCCAAAAACATCTGGAGACCCAATTTTGGGAAACATTGCTATAGACAAAAGATAACCCCATAGAGTTAAATAAGGAATTTACCATGAATCTATGCCTTAGTCCCTCCATGTTGTCTGGAGATTTGGCAACATCCATCAGAGCAGAAGTCTAAAACAAAGGTTTAATAGAGAGCTTTGCTGAAAAGGACCACTTTTACCATGTTCCTAAATATAAACAATTTCACTGAGTGAAATTCATCTTTGTAACTAGCAAACTGCTTCATGGCTTAACCTCTTGGTACCCAGTTCTGCTCTTTTTGCCTCCTGGGGAGGAAGCCAAACTCATGAAAGGTGTTGTTGTTTTTTAATGCTGATGACCTCAGCCCATTGTGACACAATGCACAGCTCCAAAATAAATCGCCTCTCCACAGCTAATCATGTTTTCTTAGAGCAAAACCAAATATACCGTACTTTTCCGTGTATAACACTAGGTTTTCTTAGTTTAAAATTATGTGAAAATCTGTGGGTCATCATATACAGTGGTACCTCAGGTTACATACGCTTCAGGTTACAGACTCTACTAACCCAGAAATAGTGCTTCAGGTTAAGAACTTTGCTTCAGGATGAGAACAGAAATCGTGCTTCAGTGGCGCGGCAGCAGCAGGAGGCCCCATTAGCTAAAGTGGTGCTTCAGGTTAAGAACAAACCTCCGGAACGAATTAAGTACTTAACCTGAGGTACCACTGTACACAGATAGTGAATGGTGGGGATTTATTAAATTGGAGTCCCTAAAAATAAGGGGCGTCTTATATATGGGGACATGTTATACCTGGAAAAATACAGTAGTTTGTTAAGGGTGCTGACCTCACAGACCTATAATTCCCAGCAGCCTTAATAAAATACAGTCAAATCTCGTTCTACGTCCACCTCCGCTTGCATCTGCTTCAGCGAACGTCCACGGCAAACCTGGAAGTACCAGAACGGGTTACTTCTGGGTTCGCCACTCACGCATGTGCAGAAGCGCTAAATCGTGCTGTGTGTGTGCAGACGCGGCACTTCAATGTGCGTCGTTTTTGGGTTGCGGCGGGGCCTCCGGAACGGATCCCTGGATCCCCGCTGTAACCCGAGATTCCAATGTACTGTTCTCAGGATTCCTCATTACATAACCTTGACACAACTATTGTTGTGCACCAACCCAATCTCCAAGTGAAAGAATGTCCCTATTTTCTAAGGAGTTTTGGAGGGTAGTTATCCTTTCCTAGGAGAAACAGGAGCGCTTCCAAAAGCTAGGGTGGGAAGTATATAGCTTATGTGGCTGACCACACACTTTGCAGAAGACTCAGGCAGTAATGAGAAGGGCATTCACCTGCAGGCTGTCAGGGCGAACAGTGCTAGCCTTCCTCTGTTACCAGTACTGTGATTCTGACATCTACTGATGTTAGTGTCAACATTAGGATCTGCATCTCCAAACCAGGAAACAATTACATCTACAAACCTACCTTTGGGTCATTTTTAATTCTGTTAGCCACCAAGTGCTAGCATTTTGCCTTTGCGAAGAAGGCACCTCTCTCACCAAGGCAATCTGTTCCATGCCATGCTCACAACTATGGTAACAGAACTGTGGCACGTGCTACACTATGACATCACCATTGGCATGGAAAGCTTATCTACATAAGCATATCCCAGAAAACCACTCAGCCACCTGCCTGTATTTTCACCCTCTTCTCCTGGGCTGAGTGAGCATGCATTAATTGCAGAAGTGTGCCTGTGTGAGTGTCTCTCTCACTCAGTGACTGGGAGAGATACACTGCTATGCCAGCAGAACAGCCAATGTATCCTTTGCATGCTCCGCACAGGAGAAGTGTTGATATGGAAGAGATATTCCAAGTCTCCTGAGGGGGCAAGAAGCATTCGCTTCCTGCATTGCCCTTGCTCAGCGTTCTAAGGCTCTTTTGTCAAGGAAGCTGCTTAGGTGTTGGAATCAGAGCGGCTAATGGTCCTGGCCTGGGACTTAATGGCGCCATGTTGTCTGGCATCCTCTGACTGCTGCACAGGAGATGCTGCCTCATTCTCTGAGCTACAGCAGCTTGAGGTCCTTGCACAGTGCTTGGGGAGGCCGCTAGGAAGCCATGCTCAAGCCCTTGTACATTGCCATTCTAATACAGTGGTGCCTTGCAAGACGAAAAGAATCCGTTCCGTGAGTCTCTTCGTCTAGCGGTTTTTTCGTCTTGCGAAGCAACCCCGTTAGCGGATTAGCGGCTATTAAAGGCTCAAGGGATTAGCGGATTAGCTGCTAAAAGGCTATTAGCAGCTTAGTGCCTTAGAAAAAGGGGGTGGGGAGCGAAAAAAAATCGCAGCAACTCGCAAGACATTTTTGTCTTGCGAAGCAAGCCCATAGGAAATTCGTTTTGCGAAGCACCTCCAAAACGGAAAACCCTTTCGTCTAGCGGGTTTTCCGTCTTGCGAGGCATTCCTCTTGCGGGGCACCACTGTATTACTACTGCTGCTGCTTTGTTGATTTTTGTTACTGGATGGTTTGTGGTTGTACTTTTGATTTGTAATAAGCAGTGCTTTTTCGGGGGGGGGGGGGTACGCATACCCCTAAACATTTTGTGAATCTAAGTTTGGCCTCATTTAGGGGCAGTATATCACTATGAGTAGGAAAAGGAGTACCCCTAAACATTTTAAGAAAAAAAAGCACTGGTAATAAGTGTGTGTTTTGTTTTTAATTGCTTTATTTTTGCATCCCACCTGAACTGCATCCCAACTGAAGAGTTGGAAGGGACCACAAGTCATCTAGTCCAAACCCCTGCAATGCAGGAATCTTAACTGAAGAATCCCTGAGATGGCCATCCAACCTCTGCTTAAAAACCTCTAATGAAGGAGAATCCACCACATTCAGATGGAATCTGCTGCACTGTTGGAACAGCTCTTACCATCAAAAAGTTTCCCCCTAACCTTTAGCTGGAATCTCCTTTCTTGTAATTCAAGGTATAGATCCTACCCTCTGGAGCAGAACTGGCACCATTTGGTAAAAAGTGAGCTGTAAGTATTCATCATCATATCATCCTATTTGTTATTCAGTCTTGTTATGTAGAACATAAGTTTTCCTGGACCACTTGGTGTCATTTGATACCAACCAAGGTAACCTTCTGAATTGCTCGTTTGGGTTTGGCATTGCTTTATGGTGGGGTTCTGCTCACTCCTGGACAGTTGTTCTCAGAAGAATTGTGCTGGGGGACTTTTGCTCTGCCCCATCTACATGAAACCACTGGAAGAAGTCATAATTAGGGTAGGGTTACAGTCTCATCTCTGTGCTGTTCTATGTCTCTCTTCCATTTTCTGATCCCAGGGAGGCTGTACTGTAAAGTTCTAAACTGGTACTTGGGAGTTGTTTGGGGGATGGGTAAGGGGGAAATTCCCAGGAAAAATCTTTTAGTATGCAGGTGCTGTGGGTTGGGATACCATATGCTACAGAAAGTGGTTTACAACTGGCCTTTGATAGGGTGACAGACCGTTATCACCCGAAAGACCAGCTATGCAGTTTGGGAATTTTCTTGAGAGCTCACGCAGAGAAAAGGCTCAGGTGGTGGGGTTAGCCATGACTGTTTTACCAACTGCAGCCCTATTTAGAGAGATCAGACCTAGCCACAGTAATCCATGTTCTAGGCACATCCAAGATTGATGACTGTAATGTCATCTCCATGGGACTGTACTTGAAGACAGCCTGTAAATTCAGCTGCTTCAGAATATAGCCACCAGGGTCTTGATGGAGACAAGGTGGCAAGACTCCTGAACACTGGTTGCTGGTGTATTTTCAATCCCAACTTAAAAGTACTGGTTTTAACCTTCAAAGCAAGTCACCTGTCACTTGGTGGATCAATACTTCATAAATCGATACATCTGTTGAAGCAGTTCAGTTGGTATTAAATAGTACTCCCAGCTACACCCCACCAGGCACTCAACTGGTAACATATGACACCAGAGGTGTAGAGATGGACAAAGGAACCATCAGGTGCTTGTGTGCGCGCTCTTAGATCCTGGTTCTCACCAACAAGGTGAGGACAATTTAAGTACTGGAACTCTTAGTATGACTGTTACCAAGCTTTAGCAATCTTATTCAGCGAATCTGAAGAACCTATGTAACAGGAATTAGCAAGTTGTCATTACCATCCCAGAGCCTCCTCTTAACATAGCACTGAAACAGGGCCTCCATATTGTTTTAAAAGCCAGGTTCACAACTATCATCTTTTTTTAAAGTTTGTAAGCCTGCACTTTGTTTTATAGACCATTCTAGGAGCCTTTTTGTGGCTGAAGAGTAGGATAAAAGTTTCTCAAATAATTAAGGCTGTAACTAAATTTTGCAGCATGTATGCTGATCAAACATTGGCAGTAGCTGCCTATAGACCCCAGTAAAGGAATCCCATTGAAAACCAAGTAATTCAACCAAGATACATTCTGAACACTTTTATTTCTAGATACTTCCAGAGTAACTGTACATGCAAAACTGCATTAGTCACAATAGATTTACAGTAGAGTCTAATCTATTTTAAGTGTGGAATTTAGAATCCTTTTTACAGTATATAAAAAGACTAAACATCAATATCCCAGAACTTTGAATAGGATGTTTAAATATTCCACTTTTTAAAGTTGCAATACCTAGTTACTAGGCATTGTATGTTACAGATGGTTGAGTTATCAGAACTTCAGCGGCTTAACAGCAACATTGCAGAACAAATCTAAGCTCCCAACGTATCCCCCCTTTTCTGTCCACAGCCAACCTCAAAACCCTGCCATCCACTTAACCAATAGAATTTATTCGCCTGTATATAGGATTGTACAGTGTTATTTGTCATGAGAAGACACTCCCTCAATGGCATCTCACATAAACTTTAAAAAGAAATTTAACAAAAATAAAGGTGTAACATCTTCAAAAATAAATATAAAGAGGGAATGCAGACAAGTGTCAAGACGTTTTGGCAGGTCACATTCATAATATACAAAATATAACTTATTCAAAGCCAAGGGCAAAAGAAATATATCCAAATTTCTCTTTCAAGAAGTCAACCATTTAATCCACTTCTTCCATGCGTGATGTGTCATCATCTCCTTCAAGTGGTGGCATTTCTTCAGCAACTGCAGGGGTAGTTTCTTCTGTAGCAGCATCATCTTCATCTATACCTGTAATTAAATTATAGTGTTTTATCACTAACTTTAACTCTAGTACCTTTAGCAAAAATTGAGTTTTAAACTATGTATATTTCCACAACAATAAAGCTTTCCCTACTATACAACATTTAGTTAATGAGGTTTAACTTACCCAAACCAAGTTTTATCATTCTATAGATACGGTTGGCATGTGTCTGGGGGTCTTCTAGACTGAAGCCAGATGACAGGAGAGCAGTCTCATACAGCAGGATGACCAGGTCCTTCACTGATTTGTCATTCTTATCAGCTTCTGCCTTCTGCCTCAGTGTCTCAATAATAGAATGGTCAGGATTGATCTCCAGATGCTTCTTGGCAGCCATGTAGCCCATTGTGGAGTTATCCCTGAGTGCTTGTGCTTTCATTATCCTCTCCATGTTTGCTGTCCAGCCATATGTGCTGGTCACAATACAGCATGGGGAAGTCACCAATCGGTTGGAGACTACAACCTAGGTAAGTACATAGAGAGATTTAGAGGAAATCCATATAGCTAAATGTGTTACAGTACTAACATTTTTGCACTTGAATGTTATTTTATTGGATATTTAGTTTGTACCAAACAGCTGACTTTTAATAGGGATACATGCAGGCTACTTCAACATACTGTAATATGGAATTACCTCAACACCAAGCTAGTACACCAAGTGCACCAACATAATTAAGCTTAGTTAACAAACAGCAATCCATTAGGTAGCACTAAGAATTTAAAAAAGATTTAGACAAGGATTAGAAAGGTGGTATAGTGAACACCACAGATATCACATCGGCTGGGATTAGGTCTCAAATTCAATCTTTGGCACCTCCAGTTAAACTCTAGTGTCAGAGCTGGAAGAACTTCTGTAAACTGTTGCTTGGCAGGATGAACTAATAGTCTAACAGTACCAGGTAACTTATGAACTTGCAGGAAACAATCTGACAACTGCTTTTACCAGACTTTACATATTATTTCATGCTTACCTTCTCTACTTTCTTTTCAAGTATATCTTTCATGATCTTGCAGAGGCTTTCAAACTTTGCTTTCTTCTCCTCCTGTTTCTTTTTCTCCTCTTCATCTTCAGGAAGTTCCAGTCCCTCTTTTGTTACTGAAACCAAAGTCTTGCCCTCAAATTCTTTTAGCTGCTGTACACAGTATTCATCAATAGGCTCAATCATGTAAATTACTTCCAAACCATGTTTACGAAGGCGCTCCACAAAAGCAGAGTTTGCTACTTGATCTTTGGTTTCACCTACAAAGAGAGAAACAGATTCAATTACTTTAACTAAGCACTCCTCCATCCCCAAAATGTATTAAGTCTAAGACCAGTTTCCCTCAAATGAAATTTGCTACCAAGCCACAAACATATGCAGCATCAATGCCCCAAGTAACAATAGTATAAAACATAGATGAAATATGGCAAACCTGTTCAACAAATTCAAATTCTATAAAGCCACCCTTGGACAATACTTAAGTCAGTCTAAAATGCAACATCTAGAGAACACACACAGTTTCCCAATAATCCTCAGTTAATCAAGATAACTAGACTTCATTTCACTACTGAAAGTTGTAGTCATTTTAGCTTCTAGTTATAAAAGTGAAACTTGCCTGTAATGTAGTATATATGTTTCTGATTTTCCTTCATCCGGGTGCAGTAATCTTTTAATGATACCATCTCATCCCCAGATGCAGAAGTATAGTATCTCAACAACTCTGATAGTTTCTTGCGATTCTGTGAATCCTCATGTATGCCAAGCTGGAAGAAAGTTGCAATTTTTATGTTAGGCATTGCCCAATACTCAAGACACACAGGAAAGTGCATTCTCTGACCCAACCAACCTTAATGTTTTTGGAAAACTGCTCGTAGAACTTCTTGTAGTTTTCTTTATCTTCTGCCAACTCAGTAAAGAGTTCTAAGCATTTCTTGACTAAGTTCTTCCGGATCACTTTCAGAATCTTGCTCTGCTGCAGCATTTCACGGGAGATATTTAGAGGCAAGTCTTCTGAATCAACAACACCTCGCATGAAATCTGTGAAGAACATATTCATTAGTCTATCATGCAGTGATGATAGATACGCCTAAGTAATGGTATGTTGCTTTCAATTTATAACAACGTTTCCTGAAACGGTCATCCCCTAGGGTAGATAGGGCACAGTGCAAGGGGTTAATAAAGACCTGGGGTCAAAAAAAGAGCCTAGGGTTGTAGAAGAAGTTTATGATGGCAAGTGAATAAAGATTAATCAGAAATAATTGCCATGGGCATGTTCACCTCCTTTGCAAATGAGAAGCCTCTATCTAGCAAGACAAATCCACAACTATTATTGGAAAATGCTGCTTTACTGCCAATTGTTTTAAATACAGTTACAGGGATCAATGCATGGTATCATTATTTCTCCTCGTTTTACTTAATTGTTCCTAGCTATGGTATTTGATCATTAATAAATGTTGATTATATACTTCTTGATTTTCCTTCATATTTGCATAAAATTTAGGTTGGGGTCAATGACACACTTTGTAAGCTCTTTGAGCAGCAAGTGAATTCTTAGATTTGGGAAAGCCTGATTTAGAAAAAAGGTAGTACATAATGGCAGTGTTATCATGCTGCACACACATCACTCACTTGGCATTAGAACTTATTAAAAAATGGAATTTAAAACAAAAGCACTCCACACATAACATGCATTAATTCACTCAAGATATGCAAAGTGCTGCATTTACACTTATGTTACACATCTTCCAGGCCACTCTGCACGCATCACAGGTAGCAGCAACTTCCAGCCTATATCTACCAGGATACCATTTAGCAGATGCAGAGCTATTCACTTACTCAGATATTCAGGGATTAATTCTTCACAGTTATCCATGATGAACACTCTGCGCACATACAGCTTGATGTTATTCTTTTTCTTTCTGTTTTCAAACAAGTCAAAAGGTGCACGCCTTGGAACAAACAAGAGTGCTCTGAATTCCAGCTGCCCTTCCACAGAGAAGTGCTGCAAAAAAAGGAAGTTGTAGTGAAACATCTGGAGAGCCCAAGGATTCCTTCACCCCCTATGTGCCCACGTGACCACTTCCATTGGCAGAATAGGCACTTTTACACGTGCCACGTAATATCCGCAGCACTTCTGTAAGAACTTGTTGGCACAGTGTGGCAGCACTGTCACTTTGTAACTCCTTGTCCATTGATAGTAGGCACATGTATTCACTGTATTCTTTTTTGGTGCCTGCTGAAAACATTCTTATTTAGGCAAGCCTACCTACATTTTTGGAAAATTTTGTGAATTTTAACTTGTCAGTGGTTTTAACTTTCTGTATGTTTTAAATTTTGATTGCAATTTTTTTAAGTAATGTTATTGTTTCATCAATTTTGTAAACCTCATTGAGGGCTTTTTCTACAATCAAGCTACACTACAACTTTAGCTTTCCATAAGTAACAATCTTACTTTGACTGCTAGATGATCTTCCCAATCATTGGTCAGGCTCTTGTAGAATTCTCCGTATTCTTCATTAGTAATGTCATCTGGGTTCCTGGTCCAAATTGGCTTAGTCTTGTTCAGCTCTTCCTGGTCAATGTACTTCTCCTTGATCTTCTTCTTTTTCTTCTTGTCGCCCTCTTTCTTTTCCTCTTCCTCATCAGAGCCAACATCTTCAATCTCAGGTTTATCTTCAGCTTTTTCTTCCTTTTCTTCCTTCTCTTCCTCTTTTTCCTCAGCCTCATCATCACTCACCTCTTTATCACGCTCTTTCTCCACCTGCCCACAAAAAACAAAGTTGAAACAAGGCCAGTGAGTTTGCATGACTGAACTACATAACAAGTGAAAAGGCCACTGGTTGATAAGGAAGCATATAAACCTCCGCAATACCACTTTCTTTCACAGCTTTGAATTTCAGTTGCCCTCCTATTCGAACCTATTAGAGTGACTAGTTAATCCAAAATAATTTGCTGCAACCTTTCATTATTAAAGCTTTACCAATGCTTGAGCATGCACTGAAAATTTTGCTTCCCTTGCTATTTTTGACACACATATGTGAACTGCTTGGTAGTTCTTATTTCAAGGAGAATTAAGAACTATGATTTTTGTATCTGGTACACAATACAATGGTTCTGGAGACAAAGTCACTTACAAAAAGTGTTATTGGATATCCAATAAACTGGGAATGCTTCTTGACTATTTCTTTAATTCGTCTCTCTTCAATGTATTCTGTTTGATCTTCCTTCAAATGCAGAATAACCTTTGTACCACGGCCTAAAGGCTCACCTGCAACACAAAGAGTTACAGAAGTTAACTGCCACTGCCACAAAAGCTATTTTGAGTATTTGACTGCTAAGTAACAATTTCAAACAGCCAACTTTAGAATTTAATATTTTAATGTGCATAATACGTTGGCTCAGTACAATTACTGATCTAGTTTTGTACCAGAGCTCTAGTTTTCCTTAGAATCATGGCAATTTACCAATAAGATGAGAACATTAACATTCCTTACCATTGTCCAGCCGGACAGTAAATGATCCACCAGCTGAAGACTCCCAAGCATACTGTTCATCATCGTTGTGCTTGGTAATCACGGTTACTTTCTCAGCAACCAGATACGCAGAGTAGAAACCGACACCAAATTGACCAATCATGGAGATATCTGCACCAGCTTGCAAGGCCTCCATGAAGGCTTTGGTGCCAGATTTGGCAATGGTTCCCAGATTATTCACCAGATCAGCTTTGGTCATTCCAATGCCAGTATCCACAATAGTCAGGGTACGATCGTGCTTGTTAGGAATAAGGTTGATCTTCAGGTCCTTTCCAGAATCCAGTTTGCTTGGGTCAGTCAAACTCTCATATCTGATTTTATCCAGAGCCTGTAAAACACAAGGTAACATTTTCAGTGTTTAGGAAACCTTAACATAAGCCAGTTATTTGTTTTCTACCCCTTGGAAGATTTACTTACATCCGATGAATTGGAGATAAGCTCCCTGAGGAAGATTTCCTTATTGGAGTAGAAAGTGTTGATGATCAGGGACATCAACTGAGCTATCTCTGCCTGGAAGGCAAAGGTCTCCACATCCTCCTCCATTGGCTGATCTTGTGTGTGTACTTCCTCCGGCATCTACCAATAGTAAAGAATTTTTTTTAAAAGCACAGATCATTGAATGTAGCCACTGAATTAACAATTGCATATTTTAAGCATCCTAACTAGGGTCCTAAGTATCTGTTATCTATGTAGAAAAATTATGTTTAAAGTTTACTTTAGTGGGGAGTCAGTTTTAACTCAATCTCAAATATTGTACATACTAGACAATTAACTATTTCATCAATAACAGTTCCCAAAGTAATGTAATGTAATGTTTCACAGATCAAGAATTTCTGAAAGCAGCTTGCCATGCAAATTTTTCCTGTTACAAAGTTGGTTACAAGATAGATAACTCATATTTAATAATGAGTTATTATTAACTCCCAACAGTCTGCTCTCCTGGGAGTAATTCAAGCAGCAGCACCCTATGTAATCAATCACCAGCCCAGACTCAATACACATTGCATGGAGCAATGATAAACCAATCTTATTGTGAAAAAAGTTCTCTCTGCCATACATAATATGCACCCGTTTTAAGAAATCCTGGCAACTAATTAAAAAAAGGCCAGTGTTTGCTGTTTGTGCGCTAGCTGCATCTACTCGGCATTAAACCCCACCGAATTCCGCAAGCTTAACAACTTCTGAACGAACAGGTAAGAAAGAAGGCTTAAAGATGGTCTTGCTGTGGCTTTTTGCTACTGTAACATGAACCATTTAAACCTGAAACTCGGGGGGGGGGGGAGACTCAACAGCACCTGCAAAACCCTCTGCCTAGCGAAACGACCAACGGCGAAAGGAACCGAATGAAAGGGGGACACTCCACTGGCTCTCCCAAGACGCCAGTCCCTGCGCCCCCTGCCGGCCTCGACGCGGAACACACTAAATCCTTCTAGAAACTGCTAGAGCCTTCCCGCCCACCCTCTTTTTTTTTGCCCTTTCAAACCCCTCCCTTCACCAGCGCTTTGACAAGCCAATCCTCTCGACCGCGCCGCGAAGCTGCCAGCGACTTAACGTGCACGCGCCGCCACGGCAGAAGACATTCCCCCCCTCCCGCACCCCAACTCGCATCCGCCTCCCCATCACCACCGCCGCTGCCCCCACGAGCGCCGCTTCCATCCTCCCTCCCCCCCCCCCCAAGCACTGGACAACCGAGCCCATTCTCACCGAGAACACCCGCCCGCTCCTTCGACGTAACCGCCTTCCGCGCCGAGCTGCCGCTTATCGGCTCCGTTATTATGTCCGTTAGCCCCCGAGCAACCCTGTCTATTTATTCTTCCCCGCAGAAAAACGCCGACTCGTATTTCTTGTGCACACGTAGAACGAGCGGCGAGAGCGGGAATAAGGGACACGCGGCCCATTTGCTTCGCTGAGGTGTTTATGTGTGGGGAAGAGACATCTTTCCCCGCTTGTACCTTCTAAACCTCCCCCCCCCTCAAATCTCTTCAACCGCCTCCGGTCCAACCCCGTCCTTCACGCCACTTCTTTCCTCCGTCCTTCTCCCCTTCCCCATCACCGCGCGGCACCTCAAAGCAACCGGCAATTCCGCCCCGTCACTTCTCCGATGCCACTTCTGTGGCTATCGCGACGGGCAAAGGCGCCTTTAGTTCCGTGAGGGGCAACAGACACCGCCAACTGTCGTCCCCCTACCTAGCGGCCTCCTCACCTTGGCGGCGGTTGGATGACCAGGCTGCTTGAGAACGCTTCCTCTCAGAGAGCTCGCTCTCCCGCTACCTCCTCTCGAGCTGCACTGCGCGGCGCCCCCGCCTCACGCTCGCCTTATATAGCCTCGCCGCCGCCTCTTTCCAGAACCATCGGGAACCTTCACTGACAGAGAACGCGCGGGGCGGGGAGCAGGCGGGGATTCGCCTCCTGCGCGAGGGGGGAAAGGGGAGGAGCCAAGCTTGGGAGGGGGGGAGATGCGGCAAGGCGCGCATGCGCTAGCCGCGCCTCTCTTCACCTTCCCACATGGAAACTCGCCGAGTTGATATGCGAGGGGCTCTGTCGTCTTCTCTTACCCCCGCCTCGCGGGAGGCTGCGCGTGCGCTAGCGCAGAAGTCCCCGCGAGGAGGAGGGAAACGCTGCAGCTTGGCGCGGTGACGCCGTCGCCCTCGTTACGGAGAACAACCGAGAAGCAAGGGCGGGGCTTCTCGCATTTTCTCTGCTTTGCCCCTCCCATCCTTCATCGAACTAATGAGGAGGGGCAGAATTGCGCCCTCCCCCTCCGCGACGGATGGAGGCTTGAGAAGCTTCCCGACGCTCCCTCACCTCAGAATGTCCTAGAAGCCGCGGGAAGCTGAAGGTGTTCCTCTTCTCCCCCTCCACCAACAATTAAGAACTGCCCGGAAACGTCAAGACGTTGTTTCAGTTTACACACACACAGTTGCCCCCTTGAAAACAAACTGCCTTCCACAACCCCCTCTCTCACCATGTGTGATTTATACCTATATATCATATATACCTCAGGATGACTCCCCATGAGCCCAAGAGTGTCCCTATTTTCCAGGGAAGTCCCTGATTCAGAGAGCCACCTGGTTTCTGATTTGATCCCGAAATGTCCCACTTTTCCTTAGGATGTTCCTGTTTTCATTGGAGAAATAGAGTTTTTTCATTGGAGAAATATGGAGTTATCAGACCTCCACCGCAGCCATCTGAAGACAATCTTGCATAAGGAAGTTTTTTATAAAATGTTTTATTATGTTTTTATATACAGTCATACCTTGGGTTACAGACGCTTCGGGTTGCGCACTGCGTTGAACCTGGAAGTACCGGAACAGGTTACTTCCAGCGCATGTGCATGTGCAGAAGCTCTAAATCACACTTTGCACATGCACAGAAGTGCTGAATCGCAACCCATGCGTGCGCAGACACAGCACTGCGGGTTGCGAATGTGCCTCCCGCACGGATCACGTTTGCAACCCGAGCATCCACTGTATGTTGTAAGCTGCCCAGAGTGACTGGGATAACCCAGGAAGATGTGTAGGGTATAAATAGTAAAATTATCGTGATGGAATGGGATGTCCCTATTTGCATCAGAGGGTGTGTATCCGCAAAGGCTTGTGCCAGAATCTGTCAGTGTCTCAAGACTGCTATTGTGGCAAATGGAGCCAGCCCACCCATGAGGCAAGTGAGACAACTGCCTCAGGTGGCAGAATCCACAGATCTAGCCTTCAAGGGACGTATCACCCTTTGCTGTGGTACCAGTGATGGCTGCAGCGGCGCATTCTTTGGAGGCTGGATCTGCTGCCTGCTTGGGAGCTCTACCAATGCTGTCTCTACGGTGGCCTCCAGGCAAATCGGAGGTGCTGCTGGTCTCCCACTCCCAGGAAGGAAATGGGAGCTGCCCTGTGGGGTCTCCCGGGCTCTACACCCACATGGCGATATTCAGATTGGGCCCCTTCCCTGCACACGATGGCCTTCGATTCCTACCTTTAACGGTTGGGCAAGGTTGATTTGATTGTCCCCCTCGTTCCTGGTATAGATCTTCATCTACCCCTTTTTCCCTGGTGGGGAGGTCCCTGCCATTTTGAGGTTCGCCTCAGTTACCAAAATGTCTTGGGCCAGCCCTGGTGGCAAATAACGCTCAAAGTAATTTGGAGACTCCTGACCTCTTCCCCATCCTGGCACAGAGGGGAAGGGGGACTTGGTGGAACTAGACTAAATGGGCACGTGTTTGCTCCAGCTTTATTATTGTGGGGACCCAAAAGACACCTGAGCCACTTGCCTGCGCTCGCTTTCCTTGACTGAGGTTTAGCGCAGAGAACCAAATCCTATTTGTCACACCACTGTGAAAAGCTGGGAACACAGGGCCACCCCAATACATTTTGCTGCCCGAGGCAAAGGGACAATAAGGCATCTCCCTTTTCCATTCCACATACAGGAGGAGCCAGGTGGATGTTACTTCTGCACTAGCGATCTGATAGCATTCTGCACTGTACCTGTGGCCGGTACCACATGCTTTTGACAGAATCTCCCCAGATCAGAATACACAAGTTTACTTATCATAGTATCTAAGTTCACTACAGTGGTACCTCGGGTTACATAGGCTTCAGGTTACATACACTTCAGGTTACACTCCGTTAACCCAGAAATAGTACCTCGGGTTAAGAACTTTGATAAGGCTACAAGAACAGAAATTGTGCTCCGGTGGCGTGGCAGCAGCAGGAGGCCCCATTAGCTAAAGTGGTGCTTCAGAAAGCATCTTCTTTGAATCCATTCTGTTGAGTTTTCTACACCATTAATCTGGACCTGGGAACTAGCTAAGGTTAGATGTGCCTGCATGCAGGAAACTGTTCTGCAGTTATATTATCTATGTTTAAAAATACATTATGTGTGAAACAGCCCACAGAGTATACTCATCTCCAGAACTGGAGCTCAAAAAGCTGTGCCCTTGGAAGCACACTTTTTTGAAATTCACTCAGACTCAGCACTGTGTGCTATATACTTAAAGCTGCCAGACAAAAAAGCATCAAAAATAAAGCATGTGGAGCCAAGGTGTCTGCAACATTTCCGGGAATAAAATAAGGTATGAGAACACACACACAGAGAGCATGCAATATACTAGAGGTTCTGTTTTCAATATGGCTCTGCAGATTAGGCCTCAAGCTTTTATTAGAGGGTCTAGATTTCACATGGGGATGTTGTCAACAATGGCAATTCTGCCTGCCATCCTTCTGCAACAATGTTTAGTCAGCCTTACTTGTTTTGATTTCGCAGCCCCTGCTGCTCCCAGGGAATAACATGGTAGCATGTTGCTGGATGTTGTGTCCAACATACTGACAGAGCATCACACAGAATGCTCACTGCCCCACTAGGGAATGTCATTTTCAGGAACAAAACTTAATTTTTGCAAATTTATTCAGTGGGAGCAATCTTAAAAAATATGTTTTGGGGTGTGAGGAATTCAAATCTGCTACGGTATTCTTTTTATGATTGGACAACATGTAGCTTGGCAAGTCTACGTCTGATGAAGAAGCACATAAACTCCTTTAGGAAAACCAGAGAATTTTAAGTTTACCTTCTGAAAATATCAGGAGATTCTAAATAATAATAATAATACTAATAATAGGAAATAATACATAATAAAATTGCAAGTACTCGGCAATCATTTTTAATTATTTCTATGCAATTTTACACACATTTTACATACATTTCATTTACACATTTCATTTAGCAAGCAAAACAAATTCATATTAATTTAACCAAAATAGCTTTTGAGTTCCCAACTTTTTAGAACCCAACATTTTTGGAATTTGAGCGTTTAAAAATTCAACATGTCCTATGCCCACCCCTTCACCCCCCATGGTAAAGTCTTTCACTGAGGGAGACCTGTCTATCTTTCCAAAGTATAAGAGGCTTCATCCCCTCAGAAGGGTTGGCTATGCCTGCAATTAGCATCAAATTCGAGCAAAAAAACCAACAACAAACACACTTTGAAAGTTTCCTGCACAAACAAATAAACCCTTGATAAATCTGGCTGGAATTTAGCAAGCAGGTTTAATCTACTCTAGAAAGCCTGCCTTGACAGCAAATTCTAGCAAAGTTTATTTTTTAGATTCCTCATTCTAGTCAATGAGGGCAAAACAGAACTTTTGATTTAACTTATCATACTTGGACCCAAATAACAAATAAAATCAGAGAATCACGCAATAGGCCTGACATGGATTGGGCTGTTTCCAAATGCTACATATAGAAGATTAATCTTGTGCTTGCAGCACAGCCTTAATATTTCTGACTAAATCACACAGAATATTCAAATGCATATTAGAAAGGATACAGGAAAGATGCTAGGATTGTCTAATAGTGAACAATCTCTTCATTTGTTGAGATGGAGAATCCAAAGCAGAATAATTAACTAGGGTCCATTTGCGTTGTATTCTGTTCATCCCCTCTGCTGTTCCATCAGAGCCTCTCATTCTCTGTTATCAAGTCATCTATGGCAACAAGCAAGCAAGAAGCTCTCTTCCAAATAACTTTGCCTAAAAATAGGCATCTGCTCCCTGTTCTGCCAAAAACACCCAGTCAGATCTCAGAAAGGCACACAGAATCTATAGAGAGAATATACACTGCTCTGATCTCCATTGGGGACGCGGGTGGCTCCCTTAGACCAAAAGACACCCCAGCTGTTACATAGTCAACAGCTGGATGCAGATTAAGATAGCTTTTATGATTTTATTTTGCTAAATTTCCTAGAGAAATTTCCTCCATTACTATAAACTCCTTTACTATCTATAACATCAACCTATATTAACCAATAACATTGAACTATAACTATAACCATCTCTCAAGACACTGAAGACAAGAGTTTCCAACTCTGTCAGAAGTTATAGGCAAGTGTTATCCTATAACTTAAAATGTTTTGAGAGGTTATTGGGTTGTTTTTGTTTTGATTTTATGTATTTTGTGTTTTTATATTGTGATTTTATCCTGTGAACCGCCCTGAGACCTGCGGGTATAGGGTGGTATACAAATTTAACAAATAATAGAAATAATAATAAACAATTTCACTTTCCTTATCACAAAAGGTCAGCTCTTTTGAGGAAATGGGTTTGTTGCAGAATACGTTCCAATCAACTATAATTCTATCCAAAAATAGTGACAGTCTGATGGCATCCGAGATCCAAAGTGCAGAGGGTAGACCCCTCGCTACCTCATGCGCCTCATGATCCTAGAATTCTGTTCCCATGCCTTTCTGTGGATATGTAAGCTATGAGTCATACATAAAGTATACTATTTTAGTTTTGTTTCAGGTTCTGTGGTAGCTACAGTGGGTAGAGCAACATTGTCCAAGTGTCTGCTTCTTCTTCTAAGTAAGACACTTTCAGTTTCAGTTCTGGTCAGGTACTGCATGCACACCATTTGAAAGACCGTGCCCATCAACTTTTGAGGGGCCCGGTGCCCTCAGATATTTTACTGGGGAGGGGCAAAGACCCCTTGGCCCCTAGGAGTTGGTTCCTATGGGTCCCATCCTGGGAGTAATTGACCATATACAGGGTTTGGGGTGACACTGAATTTATTTGGAACGAAATTCCTCACTTGTTTCTTCCTCTTCCTTTGAATATTTGTAATTGATCAGTCTTTATTTTTAAGAAAATGAGTAGATCAAACCAAAGGCCCATCTAGAGAGCCAGTGTGGTGTAGTGGTTAAGAGCGGTAGTCTCGTAATCTGGGGAACCGGGTTCGCGTCTCCGCTCTTCCACATGCAGCTGCTGGGTGACCTTGGGCCAGTCACACTTCTTTGAAGTCTCTCAGACCCACTCACCTCACAGAGTGTTTGTTGTGGGGGAGGAAGGGAAAGGAGAATGTTAGCCGCTTTGAGACTCTTGAAGGGGAGTGAAAGGCGGGGTATCAAATCCAAACTCCTCTTCTTCTTCTTCTTCTTCTTCTTCTTCTTCTTCTTCTTCTTCTTCTTCATCTAGGGCTCGTTCATGTGTTGCTTGACTCATGCCTAAAAAGCATGAAGGCAAACAGTTTTCTGCCTGTACCATGCATTCTAGGCACTGGTCCAGGTGGTTTTCCACTGAATCCTATACAACTCAGTACATACCAATTCTGAATCCTATTCAACTCAGTACATAACAAATTTGATGGTTGAAAGATAAGTGTTCACTGTGAGAGAATGTGCACTTGGCTGATGGCTGGAACCTCTCTGGAGTCATGTTGGTTTCTCTCTGGGTAGCTGATCTGTTCCCTCCTAGAAGTGCCTGCTGTTTTCCTCCATCTGCTAGTTGTACACACTATATTTCTTAGGAAAGCAAGGATTATAACACACACCTTTGGTCTAGAGTGCTCTCTCATCCAAAGGAAAGCCAAAACCAGATAGTGTGCAGCAGTACATTAGGTTAAGAGAACATAGGTAACTTTGCTCAATATTTATGGCTGAAATCCAACCCTGACAACTCCAGTCAAAGTCTGACACTACACTACACTACACTACACTACACTACACTACACTACATTACACTGGTTCCCACAGCACCAACACCTGCAAACTATAAAATAGTTTCTGTATATCTCATGTTCCTTGCCCACCACCCTTCACTCAAGCAGGCAGCCCCAGGCCTGAAAATTACCCATTGGCAGCACATGACCATGTGGCCAAAGCATTATCATGTAGTCAGTGGTGGTATGGCATTATCATTGTCACCATCTGTTTATTTGTAGAAGAAGAAGAAGAAGAAGAGGAGGAGGAGGAGGAGTTTGGATTTGATATCCCACTTTATCACTACCCTAAGGAGTCTCAAAGCAGCTAACATTCTCCTTTCCCTTCCTCCCCCACAACAAACACACTGTGAGGTGAGTGAGGCTGAGAGACTTCAGAGAAGTGTGACTAGCCCACATGTGGAGAAGCGGGGATGTGAACCCAGTTCACCAGATTACGAGTCCACCGCTCTTAACCACTACACCACACTGTATGCTACTCTTCCACAAAACTGTGCCGCCCGAAGCAGCTCGCAACATATCAAATGGCCAATGACTATAACAGTTCAATAAATGTATTAGAAACCATTAGAAACAATCATAGTGGGAAAAAGGAAATACAAAAGAAATCAGCCCATACAGCACTGTAAAAATTTAAAACCAAACAGGAGAGAGAATAACGTTTAGCACAGAAAGAAAATAACAATATACAAAATATCACCATGTTCCAGAAAACCCTATCTTCAGATATCAAGGGCACCCACCACATCTCTCACCTGGGGCAGTGCAGACACTCCACCCTTTGCTCACACTCAGAAGGGCTTTGTGGCCACTGCTTTCATAGACTCTCACCCCACACAGTGTTCCTTCCACTGAGCACATATTCATTATGTGCTGGTTCGATCTTGGTCCGACTGCACTGGCTACCAATTTGTTTCTGTGCCCAATTCAAAGTGCTGGTTTTGACCTCTAAAGCCTTAAATGGCTAAGGACCACAATACCTCAAGGACCACCTTTTTCCATATGAACCTCCCCAGACCCTGAGATCATCTTCTGAGGCCCTCCTTCGTGTGCCTCCTCCTCGAGAGGTCCAGAGGGTGGCAACACGAGAACGGGCCTTCTCTGCAGTGGCTCCCTGTCTATGGAATGCTCTCCCCAGGGAAGTTCGCCTGGTGCCTTCATTATGCACCTTTAGGCGCCAGGCAAAACGTTCCTTTTTAACCAGGTCTTTGGTTGATCTGATTGACATCCTATGTCCTTTTAAAATGTGTTATTTGGGGGTGGAGGGCTATTGGATTATTGTTTTTATTTTTATTATGTATTTTGGTTTTATATATTGATTTTATTCTGTGAACCGCCCTGAGACCCCCAGATATAGGGCAGTATATAAATTCTATTATTATATTTATTTGTTGTTGTTTTTTTGTTGGTTTGTTTCTTTGTTTACTTACTTACTTACAGCAAAAATGGACAAGCTCAAACCAAGCTCAAACCAAAGCCCACAAATGCCAAACAAACTACTGAGGAAATACATGCAGCTACTGAGGAAATGCACACAGCTAGATATTGCAGCTCACTCTCTTGCAGGTTAAGGGAGGACATGGGCAGCAGTACATCGGTACTGTGTGTTCACATACAAGTCAGCTGCAATAAATAGCTTAGAAGGCAGTCTCCAAGGAAGCTGAGTGGTAATTCTGCTAGGACAATGAAAAAGGGCAAGCAGACCAAGGCAGGCATCAGAGACCCATGTGCTTTTGAAAGCATCAGCAAATAAAGCCATATCTATAGTTCTATTGGAGTTAGAAAAAGGCGTGTGGCACTGCTCTACATCCCCACTAGCAGATGGTACCTCATCAATGCAAGCTGCAACCCTACCCACGCATTGAAGAAGGCAGAGTACATCATGCCTGCAGTTCATAGGCAGGCACGTGTGTTGCCAGAGGCAACCATCACACCCACTCCAGTCGATTCTCTCTCCATCTCTCTCTTTTCCATTGCTTTCATTTGCTGAATTAGTTGCGTCCCTCCAAGCATACAGAATTAAGGAGGGGGAAGTTGAATCTGTAAAGAACAGTAGAGATCATTGCATGTGAAATGTGCAAGAAACAGACCTGCTTTTCTGAGCTCCGTCTTGGAAAAGAGATACAGACATACCTCGGGTTACAGACCCTTCAGGTTGCGCGTTTTCGGGTTACGGACGCTCTGAAACCCAGAAGTACCGGAATGGGTTACTTCTGGGTTTTGGCACTCGCGCATGAGCATAAACACTAAATCGCACTTTGCACATGCGCAGAAGCACTGAATCACAACCCACACGTGTGCAGACGCGGCGCTGTGGGTTGCGGACTCTGCGGGTTGCAAACATGCCTCCCGCACGGATCACGTTCACAACCCAAGTGTCCACTGTACTGTACAAGGAAGGGCTGTAGCTCAGTGGTAGACCATGTGAGCTGCATACAAAAGGTCCCGGGTCCAGTCTCTGGTTTCTTCAGGTGGGGCTGGAACTGGCTACACCTGCTTGAAAGACTGGAAAACCACAGCCTTTCAAGTGACAATACTAAGATAGAAGGACCATTGGTCCGATTAGGTATAAGGCAGCTTCCTGTTTCAAGTATACAGTGGTACCTCAGGTTAAGTACTTAATTTGTTCCGGAGGTCCGTACTTAACCTGAAACTGTTCTTAACCTGAAGCACCACTTTAGCTAATGGGGCCTCCTGCTGCTGCCGCACCGCCAGAGCACGATTTCTATTCTCATCCTGAAGCAAAGTTCTTAAGAGAGCCAGTGTGGTGTAGTGGTTAAGAGCGGTGGACTCGTAATCTGGTGAACCGGGTTCGCTTCCCTGCTCCTCCACATGCAGCTGCTGGGTGACCTTGGGCCAGTCACACTTCTCTGAAGTCTCTCAGCCTCACTCACCTCACAGAGTGTTTGTTGTGGGGAGGAAGGGAAAGGAGAATGTTAGTCGCTTTGAGACTCCTTAAAGTGAGTGAAAGGCGGGATATCAAATCCAAACTCTTCTTCTTCTTCTTCTTCTTAACCTGAAGCGCTATTTCTGGGTTAGCAGAGTCTGTAACCTGAAGCGTATGTAACCTGAGGTACCACTGGACTCAGATAGTTAGGCATGAACCCTTCAAAGGAATCCATGATGAACACCCTGTGAGCACACAGCATGATGGACTTCCTTTTTCTGCTGTCAAAGGGATTAGGAGGGACACAACTTGGGATAAGAATAACAGCTCAGGATTCCAACCGTTGTTCCATGGCAGAGTACTATAAGAAGAGAGTGGCTATGTCTAGTGATGTGAGGTGAGAATATTCTCTGCTAGAAAATTCTCCGGAGAATATTCTCCACAAACTGTAAATTCTGTGTCGTCTACACAGCTGCGTTAAATGTACACACCTCATTAATCAATAATATTATCAGGACTATTCTCCAAAAGATTATTCTCGAGAATTTAACATCACTAGGTACAGTATACAAAAATGAAGACATAACATCACAATTTAAAGCAGACATGGGTAGAGCTAAGGAATGTGCATATCTAACTGCCCATGGAGGTATGGCAATGGATATGAAAAAAATAAAATAGGTTGCGCTTGGGCGGTTGATTTGGTATAACACTAGCAGGTGTTACGAGCCTTTGCGTCTATGAAATGTTAGAGACTGTGCTTTAATGGACTATATCACAATATGCAGCTTGTGCATGGAGCAAAGGCTGTTCAGGAACATTGTTCTCCAAAAGCATTAAAGACTATTTATGGCACAGCTAGTGATGTTAAATTCTCGAGAATAATCTTTTGGAGAATATTATCGAGAATATTCTTGATTAATGAGGTGTGTCCATTTAAAGCAGCTGTGTAGACGGCACAGAATTTGCCGTATTTTTCGCTCTATAGGACGCACTTTCCCCCCTCCAAAAATTAAGGGGAAATGTGTGTGCGTCCTATGGAGCGAATGCAGGCTCCTTGGCTTCAGTGATAGCAACACGAAGCCTCCGAAGCACAGAGGGAGCGCTCCCTCCGCGCTCCGGAGGCTATGCGTCGCTTTCGCTGAAGCCTGGAGAGCGAGAGGGGTCGGTGCACACCGACCCCTCTCGCTCTCCAGGCTTCAGGGATAGCCGCCTGAAGCCTTTGGAGCACAGCGCGAGTTCCCGCTGTGCTCCGCAGGCTTCAGGTTCCTTTTGCTGAAGCCGGGAGAGCAAGACTCTTCTGCCGCTTCGCTGAAGGGGTGCTGAGCAGAGAGGGGGAGATTTTTTCCCCTTGTTCTCCCCCTCTAAAACAAGGTGCGTCCTATGGTCGGGTGCGTCCTATAGAGCGAAAAATACAGTACATTTTGTGGAGAATATTCTCCAGAGCATTTTCTAGCAGAGACTATTCTCACCTCACATCACTAACTATTGTTGTTGTTGTTGTTGTTTAGTCGTTCAGTCGTGTCCGACTCTTCGTGACCCCATGCACCAGAGCACGCCAGGCACTTCTGTCTTCCACTGCCACCCGCAGTTTGGTCAGGTTCATGTTTGTAGCTTCGAGAACACTGTCTAACCATCTCGTCCTCTGTCGTCCTCTTCTCCTTGTGCCCTCCATCTTTCCCAACATCAGGGTCTTTTCCAGTGAGTCTTCTCTTCTCATGAGGTGGCCAAAGTATTGGAGCCTCAGCTTCACGATCTGTCCTTCCAGTGAGCACTCAGGGCTGATTTCCTTAAGAATGGATGCGTTTGATCTTCTTGCAGTCCATGGGACTCTCAAGAGTCTCCTCCAGCACCATAATTCAAAAGCGTCAATTCTTCGGCGATCAGCCTTCTTTATGGTCCAGCTCTCACTTCCATACATCACTACTGGGAAAACCATAGCTTTTACTATACGGACCTTTGTTGGCAAGGTGATGTCTCTACTTTTTAAAATGCTATCTAGGTTTGCCATTGCACTAACTATACCAAGCAGCAAAGTGCAACAAGCATTCAGGGCTCTGTGCTGGAAGTTCTTATTGTATCTCTTCTGCAGCATGGTTTTAATAATTCAGAAATCTCACCGAGTTCAATAATAAAATAGTTTCCCCCCCTCCACCACACACACCTACAGTCTGGAGTAAATATAGACCACTCAGTTGTTGCATGTATAAACCAAAAGAAAGTGGGAGGTAAGCTGCAGTAAGGGAACTAGGCCTTGGGTCTTGTCCAGAGTCTCTCTTGTTAACGGAAAGAGGGAGTAAATTCTCCGGTCTTGCAACATGAACCAAATTCACCAGAGGGAGCTAAAGTAATACATTCAGATTCTAATATTATGTGCAAATGTTCGTGCTACACCAGAAACATTACAGCATTCCTGATTTTTCTATTGATAGTTTTATTCTATTAACATTTATTCTTTGCTATTTAGATACATTTATAAAGTTATTATTATTTGGATAATCTATTATATGCATGCTGTAAAATGTGATATGGATTCTGTATCTTGGAACACTGGAACGTGCTGCTGTGATGCCACAGTTGCAAGGGGCCTAGCTCATAATTTGCTACCAGGCTATGTCTGCTTGGGTAGCTTCTCTTCCTATGGGAAATTAGTGAAACAAATGCTTTCAAACAAATTGCTACTTAGGATTGCCGGTTTCAGATTATAACAAGGTTGCTGTGCAATCATATGCTTGTTAATACACTATGTTCAGCAGGGTTGAACAACATAGGGTTGTGCACAGGACAACAACCTCAGGCAGCTTCTAGGAGGTTAGTTGCATTAGTCTGTTGCAGCAAAAACAGCAATGAATTTTGTAGCAGCTTATAGACCGAGCAATTTTATCAAGGCATAAGCTTTCACAGACTAGCGTCCATTTCATAGCTGAGTCAGCAGAGCATGAGACTTGTGGTCCCTTCTAATCCTACAAATCTATTACTCTATCTATACTAGCAGAAACTTATCTTTACATGTGTATTTTATATACTTTGATGTCAATCATGCCTTTCTTTGTTACCACAAACGGCTGGCTATAGAACAGGCACAGGCAAACTTGGCCCTCTGGATGTTTTGGGACTACAACTCCCATCATCCCTGACCACTGGTCCTGTTAGCTAGGGATGATGGGAGTTGTAGTCCCAAAAACCATCTGGAGGGCCGAGTTTGCCTATGCCTACTATAGAAGCTGCTTCCCTCCTACAGAACTGCAAATTAGAAACTGTATTTCACCCAGGTAAGCGGGGTCAGGATTGCAGTCTTACTTGTAATTTTAAAAACAGGCACGAACACAAGTCTGGCCCCCCTCACCGCCACGAACATGCTGTATGCGGCATTCCAGGCACTCACATTCTGTAATCTACATAGCTAGACTTGCAGCTATGAAGGTGATATTGTGCTTTATGTACTAGGTCTTGAAAGTGACAGTTTCCTTGAGATAAGAGCAGATCATATCACAACTGGATTCACAATGATTTAGCCCAGCTTTCAAAAATAATTTGCATTGGTTTGAAGGTTTATGAAAGGAAGCTTACAGGTGGTTTTTCCTTGGCTTTTTTGGAATTGGTTCTTTTGAGATAATTTTCATTGCCGTTGCAGATACAGCACATTGTATTATCTGTAAGTCCAGCCACGTAATAGATGTTCTAAAAAGCAAATGGCTCAGAATGTGACATGCAGTATGTTGCAAATCCCACCAAGACCTTTGTACCCATTTCAGAAATCACAAGTCAGCAGCTACAATGGAGGCTATTGCAAGATAATAATAATATAAATGTTCACAGCTATTCAGACTTGGAAATATTCCAAGCACCATCCAAACTCAGGACACTATTTCTTTCCTATATTTTTGTCCTGTTTTCTAGACTATTATCTCCAAAAGCAGATCACATAAATGAAAAAAACCAAAGAGATAAGAAGCATAGGCCCTGACATCAGGCTTACAAACTCAAAAGGTAAAACATACAAGGGAAGGTGAGTGGACAGTATTTGTGGAGTAGAAAGATCAGCCTTTCAAGGCCGAAACACAGTGGTAAGCTGTAAGAATTTACATCCAGTGGATTGTGAAATCATTTTATTAAACAACAGAGGTTCCTCAATGGAATTGTACATGCCTATTCTTATTATTTCTGAGGCTTACAGATCTTAGCAACTTTTTTTTTTTTGCACTATACCTTGTAAGCCTCCCCCACCCCTTTTTCTGCCCCCAGATCTTTATCTACCCCCTGCACATTCCTATCAGCCCTCAAAGGGGTCAAGATCATTTTGGGCTAAAGGACGGAGCCCACTCACTTTTTCTGGAGACTCTCGCTCTCGCTCTCTATCACACACACACACACATGCACAGAGGGTCTTGCTATTGTGAGGATTAAAAAAAGGGTGGAAGAAGAACCATGTAAAGTATAGAATTGTAGTGTTTATAGGAACCACAATGGTCAAGTTCAGGCACCCCCAACCTGCGGCCCTCCAGATGTTTTGGCCTACAACTCCCATGATCCCTAGCTAACAGGACCAGTGGTCAGGGATGATGGGAATTGTAGTCCAAAACATCTGGAGGGCCAAAGGGTGGGGATGCCAGGTCTAGTCCAATCCTCTTCTATGCAGGAATCTCAACTAAAACCTCCAAGACAAATGGCCATCGTAACCTCTGCTTAAAAACCTCCAATGAAGGAGAGTTCAACACCTTCCAAGAGAGCCCACTCCATTGTTGAACAGCTCTCACCATAAGAAAGTTCCTCCTGCTGTATAGTCAGAATCTCCTTTATTGCAACTTGAATCCATTGGTTTGGGTTCTACCCTCTAGAGCAGGAGAAAACAAGCTTGCTCCATCCTCCATGGGACAGCCCTTAGCTATTTGAAGATGGCAGTCATGTCTGCTCTCAGTCTCCTCTTTTCCAGGCTAAACATACCTAGCTCCTTTAACCGTTCCAGATCCTTTATGATCAGGGTCACCCTCATCCGCACATGTTCCAGCTTGTTAACTTCTTTCTGAAATTGTGGCACCCAGAACTGGACACAATACTCCAGGTGTGGCCTGACCAAGGCAGAATAGAGCAGCACTATGACTACCCTTAGGGGATACTGGTGGTGCTGTGGGTTAAACCACAGAGGCTAGGACTTGGCGATCAGAAGGTCGGCGGTTCAAATCCCCGTGATGGGGTGAGCTCCTGTTGCTCGGTCCCTGCTCCTGCCAACCTAGCAGTTCGAAAGCACATCAAAGTGCAAGTAGATAAATAGGTACCGCTCCGGCGAGAAGGTAAACAGCATTTCCGTGCGCTGCTCTGTTTCGCCAGAAGCGGCTTAGTCATGCTGGCCACATGACCCGGAAGCTGTACGCCGGCTCCCTCGGCCAATAAAGCGAGATGAGCGCTGCAACCCCAGAGTCGGCCACGACTGGCCCTAATGGTCAGGGGTCCCTTTACCTTTTATGACTACCATTGATCTAGACACTATACTTCTGTGGATGCAGCCTCCAATATAATTAGCGCCCCCCCCCAATAGCTCCTTTGCTGGAAGCAACAATACAAACCACACAGTGAAGAAACAAAAGCCTATCATATGCATTCCTTAAGCAATGAAGAGCATGTGCAGAGTGCTTTCCCCTAGATTATCATGATCTATTTACTTACACTCCACCTTTTTCCCTTAAGCCTTTTCCCTTTTCGCCTAAGCCCTTTATGGCTTAGGCCCTCGTATTTACGGGACCGCCTCTCCTGGTATGCCCCACAGAGGACCTTAAGGTCCATGAATAATCATAGTTTAGAGGTCCCGGGCCCTAAGGAAGACTATCCTCCACCAGGGCCAGGGCCTTTTCAGTGATGGCTCTGACCTGGTGGAACGCTCTGTCCCATGAGACTAGGGCCCTTCAGGATTTAACCTCCTTCCGTCAGGCCTGTAAGACAGAGCTATTGTGCCTGGCTTTTAATTTGAATTCAACCTGATCTTTTATTTCCCTTCTCTTCCCTCCCCTTTTATGAAGATTACCTGCTCCGAGACCCCACAGCTAATTTCCCCTGGCTTCCTTGTTGGCCCAAGTAGGACTAATTCAGCCAGCTAGCCTTGGTGATTATCTAATGCTTATTAGATGGATTTCCCCTAAATAGATTTCTGAAGTTTTAATTTTATTGTTATTCATGTTTTTATACTGTATTTTATGCTGCTTTTACAATTAAGTGTTTTAAATTTGTTGTTAGCCGCCCTGAGCCTGGTTTTTGAACCGGGAAGGGTGGGGTATAAATAAAGTTATATTATTATTATTGTTATTATTATTATGGGACTAAAGGTAAAGGGACCCCAGACCATTAGGTCCAGTCGTAGCCGACTCTGGGGTTGCGGCGCTCATCTCGCTTTATTGGCCGAGGGAGCCGACCTACAGCTTCCGGGTCATGTGGCCAGCATGACTAAGCCGCTTCTGGCGAACCAGAGCAGCGCACGGAAACGCCGTTTACCTTCCTGCCGGAGCTGTACCTATTTATCTACTTGCACTTTGACATGCTTTAGAACTGCTAGGTTGGCAGGAGCATTATGGGACTAGTGGCGGGGAGAGAGAGAGAGAGAGAGAGAAAACAAGAACCCCCTCAAAAGATGGGGGGAAATCATTTTTTAAAAAATAGACATTGATATCATTAAAACTACATCCATATATAAAATCTACGAAAGCCATACGAACAATTTCAAAAAAAACATAACAGCAGGGCACCTGCCCTTTAATTAACAGCAGCCGCTCCGCCCCTTTCCTTGCACGCCTCCTGCCAGCCTTTGCCCTCCTCGCTTCTTCCTCATCTCTCATTCTCCGCCCCCTTCCGCTCCGGAGGCTCCTCCCTCTCCCCTATCTTCCTACCATGCCTCGCCCCTCCCCTCCGCATCCCCAAAGGGGCGCAGCCGGCGCACGCGCAGCGCCTCGGTAAACAAGGGGTGGGGAGGGAAAGGCCCGAGGCCCCGCCCACATCGCGGCGTGAACGTTCCACGGGCTTCCCTTCCCTTTTGCTTTCGGGCAGGGGAAGCGAGCTTTCCCCCTTTCTCGGCGGCGGCGGCGGCGGCGCCTGCGCGCTGGCCTCAACATCCGGGCACTGGGGCAGGATGAATGCTCCTTTCCAAGATGGCGGCGGAGGGAGGAGGGAAGGAGATGAACGAGATTAAGACCCAGTTTACCACCCGCGAGGGGCTGTACAAGCTGCTGAGCCACTCGGAGTACAGCCGGCCCAACAGGGTGCCCTTCAACTCGCAGGGCTCCAACCCCGTCCGCGTCTCCTTCGTCAACGTCAACGACCAGAGCGGCAACGGCGACCGGCTCTGCTTCAATGTGGGCCGGGAGCTCTACTTCTACATCTACAAGGGGGTCCGCAAGGTAAAGGGACGGGAAGGGGAGGGCGCCGCCGCTCGGAAGGGACTGCCGGCGCCGCGCTGAGGGAGGCGGCGCGGCCTGAGGAGGGGCGCTCGGGGCTAGCCGGGTGGCATGAAGGGGCGCCCGGCCCTCTCTGGCTTGGGCTCACCCTCGCCGAGAGGCTGCCTGACTGGCGTAACCGCCTCCGCCGCGCGGGAGCTGTCAACAAACACGTTTCCCTCGCTTCCTTTAAAAAATGGGGGGGGGGGAGAAATCCGTTAAAGGGTCCCCCACCCCTTGTAGCTTTTTTTTGGGTAGGTGGGTTGGTGGGAGGGAGGTAACTTTCCGTGGTTTGGAGAGCAATGGAGGTGTCCTTGCCGGGCTCAGGCGTATAGGGCAGGTTACACAGGTCTCTCTTAGGTGCTGTGGGTCTTCCACTTTGAATAAGATAAAAGCAAATGGAAGCGGGGAGGCGGCAGCAAGACCTTTTCTTCTTCTTTTTGCCTTGGAAGTCTTTAATGTAACCTGCCCTCTTGACAGGAAGCACAAAAAGGTGTCTCTGGAAGTATGTGTGGGTGGACTGCTGGGTACCTTTAAAAAGTTGGCTGCCGTGCTCTTCGAGGAAGAGCAATAAAATAAGAAGGATGGACTTCTTGTTCTGTTGATTTACTTTTTTTCTTTTAAGAAGCGCTGTTAGCTAAAGCAGTATTGATCATTTTGGTATTCCAGGAACGCTTGTGCTGTAAGGTGAATGTATTTACCCTTAAACAAACCTGGTCTATAGGAGCCCTTCCAGCTCTCGGTTTACAGGACAAATGAATTCTGGATGTGTTCATTTTCATTCACTGCCTCCTGAGATTTTGGGAGGAGAAAATTATTTTGTCATCATTGTGTCAACACCCTTCTGAGGTGCATGTAGTTTGCAAGGCTTGGTTTTAGCTAGGAAAACTGGGAATTTTGATGTAGAAAGTGAGGAGTTACCCCAGTGTCCTGGTTGGTAGTGAGTTTTGGTTGGAAAATGTTTTCAAAGTGGTGAAGATTCTTGTGTGTTTAATGTAAGTGTAGGTGCTGATATGAGATAGTGTAATAGAAACAGCTCTTAAGAAGAGCGTGCTGGATCAGGCCACTGGCCTAACTAGTCCAGCACCTTGTTCTCACAGTGGCCAGCCAGATGCCTGTGGGAAGCCTGAAAGAGAAGGGATAAAGTTTTTTTAGCCATTCACTTGATATTAAATCATATGTAATCACAGTTAAGTTTATTTGGATAGTTTGGAAAGTTTGCATTTTCATCTGTGAGTTGGGTGCCTGACTAAATCATACAATACCATGTTAATGAACATAGGCATGTAGATGCTGATAATGATAATAATATCTGCTGTATTATATTGAAATGCCAGTTTCCTACTCAGTAGTAACACGATGGGTTGAATTGCCAGTGAAAAATCAAACACTCTAGTTGAGGATCAGTTTGCAGTAACTAGCCCTACAGACCTATTTTTAAGTATCCCCTTAGATCAACTAAAACCCAAATCTTGTACACATGCACCTGTGCCATATATTGAGGCAAGCCTTTCATTTCAAAAGGAGAAAACAGAGACCTTCTGACTATATACAAATTAAGTGGTGTGCTAATTAATATTGGCAAATGAAGCTTTGTGGTTTCATTTCATAGCCTGATGAAGTTATTACCACATCTTAATTGCTTGAACTTTATCGTTTCTATGACTCTTCTGTCTGAGATTCAGTGCCCTAATGCATAATTAAAACATTAGTTCATCTTTCCTCAACAGTCTGGTCTATAATGTATTAAGATTCATATTTGGTGTAATATTTGTTTGTTCGCTTCAGCCAAAAAAGTGTTCAAGGGTGGCTTTTAAATCACTTCATTGAAGAAGAAAAAGAAGAAAGCCCCTACTCTCATGCTTATACTTTAAACAGACACAACACAGAAGTAAAATGGATAGGGATGGAGGAGGCAATAAGCAAACTTGTCTACAAGTTCTTTGTTTTTCTCTACTGACAGGTTGGGGTGAAAAAGTTTAAGGTAAGAAGCGGCAGAATCTTGGTGCATTGGTGGCGTGGCCCTACCTCTCTCCTCTTTCCTCCATTACTGCAACTGGATGTAATGGCTGCTGCCAGGTGACAGTTGCTGAAGGAAGGAGTCTGGCTCCTCAGTAGAGCTGTAAATGACCACTCATGCCTTCCCTTATTTACAACCAAATGCTACTCATGGGAACTAATTTTCAAGATGACCCAGTGAGTCATTAAATTTCTGTGGCACCAGTTATCACAATTGTAAAATATGGGGGAAGGGGTGTGCAGTTTGGAAGTAGGACAGAGATCTTGAAGTGAAATGGTGAACAAGGAAACCAGTATATTTTGTTTGGCTTTCTGAAGCCATTTAGATTCTCCCCTTTGATTAAAAGAATAATGTCATACTGAATGAATGACAGTAAGCTCTGTTGAGAAACATCTAGTATATTTCAGATCCAGCTGTAAATATTTTGAAAGGCAGTACAAAAGTCAAGAAATACTTTATTTTAGCAAGTTGGCTAGAGCCATGAATACCCTTAAAAAGTGCTTGAATAAAAACCAGTATCTTAGCTGGCAGTGCTCAGATTTCTATGTTAAGAAATTGATGTTAAAGGTTTTTGTTGTAGTTTTTGCTATGCATGGTAATCTTTGATACAGGCATTTTGTATGAGAGGCCTTTTTGGTTTTAGTAATAATTAAATGTTTTAGACATCTTATCAAAGGAACGTATAGGGTTCTGTTTTCTCCTTGAAGAAAGCTATGGAAGAAGAAAGTAGAAAATGTGAAACATTATGTTCTGAAAATGAAACTTTTTACTTAGAGTGCAGCAATCATGTGCTAAACCAGTGATGTCAGGTGGACATCTTCAAAAACAGTGAACTTTTTCCAGTGGTTCACTTTTCCGTGGAAATTTAATACTTTCATAAGTTCATTAGTAACAATGAATGGATGCCAGTTGCAAATACAATATTAGGCAAGCTCAGCAGTTTGAAAGTTGCAGTTAATGTTTTTCAGAAGATTATCCCTATCAAGTGTGAGAGAGAATACATGCATTTGTAAGTGGCAGGTGCAAGGGAATCAAAACAACATGTCCACCATTTTCAATACCCTTTTGCCTTAAATTTAGAAAATGTAAGGTGAATATATGCTACTGTCATTAAATTGTACAAGTATTCCAAAAGAAATGTCTACATAATATATCATTTAAGCCACTTCAAGTGTGCTTTGTAAGACAATTTTTTTGCAGTGCTTTTATCTTTGTTTACTAAATGGAAGAAAAATAAACATACTAAACTAGATCACTTTCTATGGCATCAGAAAATTTTCCAGTGCAAACAAGAAAGATTTCCAGAAAACTGGTGTAATGGTTAGAGTATTTGACTAGAACCTGGGAGGCCAGGGTTCTGATCCCCGCCTATGGAGCGTTCTAGGTGGCTTTGGGCTAGTCACTATCTTGCAACCTAATAGACCTCACAGGGTTGTTTTGAGCATGAAACGAAGAGGAGAACCATGTATTCCACCTTGGGCTGTTTACAAGAAATGTGCAATATAAATGTAGCAATAAAAAAAATCAGTATGCAGTGGTACCTCGGTTTACGAACTTAATCCCTTCCAGAAGTCCGTTCTTAAACCGAAACCGTTCTTAAACCGAATATTTCGTAAACAGGGCTGTTCTTAAACTGAGGTACCACTGTACTTACATACATTATTTTCAATTATTCATAGGGCTGTAGGATCAGTCTATAGAATCAGATAAATATGGTAGTATTTATCTTCCTGTTTGCTGTTTGAAGGCCAGTGTTTATTCATGGGCTATCCAGATTCCCGTGTTCTTGCTTAGCTGCCTACTTCTGAAATCTCATTGTGTTGATTCATTCCTACTAAACCTGGTTGTACAGTAATAACATTCCAAGTGAAGACTAGAGTCTCATGTCTTTGCACATCACCATCTCTTTGGTTGTAATTTATTGGCATTTTTTACTAGTATTTATATACTGTAACTAGTTTAACGGGCACTTTATAGAACAGAACAGGTCCCAGCATACCTTTTAAAACACTTAGGATACAATTGCAAATCCTTACGTTAAGCCTGCTTCAGGGGCTTGCATGTCCCTAGTGGAATTTTGGCCTTCAACCCTTTGAAATAGCAAGCCATGTTTATCAACTGTTACTTCATATTTTAAAGCAAATTGTGATAAACATGTTCATTTTTTGTACAAAGGTAATAGGCAGAAATTCCTCTGGCTGTTTTGCAAGTTCTTGAACATGCCTAAAATTAGGTATTTCAGTTTAAGCTCCTTGAGGCAGAGACTTGTCTCTTTCTTCTGTAAAACACCATTAACAACAATAACAACAACAAGAGTTCTTGTATCCATGTTGATGACGCTTGTACTGAAATACCGCTTTCCAAAACAGTTCACTACTGTATAAGAGATACAAGTTAGTGTGGTTAGCAAGTTGCTGATCGAAATACTGAGTACAAATTCTCCTTGAATCATCCTATTTGTGGTTTTTGGATCCCAGCTTTTGAATCTTTTTTGCTGATGACACTAGGCTCGAATGATGGAGCTGAATCTTGGGAGTTCATACTTCATGCTTCGTATTCTTATTTTCCCTACCTGTCTCAGAGGATTGTTAGGCCCCAGTGTTGTTCTGAACCACTGTCAGAAATTAGCTTTGTTTGTGTGCATGTGTTGGCCTTAACTTTAGGTGTCTTGTAAAGGGCATGTGACTTTGCTAAAATGTAGGTTAAAAAAAAAGAGGTAGCCAAACAGAATGAGATACAGGATATTCAAGTATTATAAACCTGTGGGAAGATGTCTACTTACTGAGGAGCCTGTCCTTAATGTTCTAGTCTGTCAAGACAAACTACTGATAAATACTGCTCTTGAAGTTGCATCTGTTAAACAAGGAATTGATCTCTTTTTTCTCTTGCAAAGTATTTGAAAGTCTTAAGCTATTCTGTCATACCAACTGCAATGATACATAGAAATAACAATTCATGTATTATGATGTAAGCTTTTGTGTGCCAGAGTCCACATCATCAAATATATTTATATATTTTATTACATTTTTATCCTGTTCTTCCTTCCAAAGAATCTCAGAGTGGCAATATCTGAAGCATAATATTTAATTGTCAGGCCAGGCATACACATGGTTCAGGAGAAATGGAGAAGGCAGTGGCCAGAGGGAAACAAAATGCAAAAAGGAAACTTTTGACTTTGAAAGCATGTGCCACAATAAATTGGTTAGTCTTGAAGGCATCACAAGACTGTTTTTGCTGCAACAGGCTAACATGGCTGCTACTCTGGAAGTATTTGTGGAAAGGCCATGCTTCTATAATGCTTGCCTCTTTTCTGCGTTTGAAGGTAGATGTGTGTCCAATGACATAGGTGGAGGTGAATTTTTTTTTTTTAGCCAGCTTTGTGAGTACTGAAGACTAAGGGATCCAAAATACACGTCAGAAATATGGTGGCTGGTTTCTGTTTTTCCATCCCTGAGACTGTATGTTTTATTTTGCTTTGTCACAGATAAAACAGTACCTGGACTCATTAATTTATTCTAAATTGCTCTTCTGTCAACCCTGTAAATTTCATGTACCCAGCTGCAACTGCCATTGGCTCCTTTGAATATTCTTGAAGGGTGGATTACTGCAGGGGTAGATTGACCTGGTCTTGTGTCTACTTATTTTCACGTGCATCGTTATGATCCATGGTTGAATTTAAAATTGACAAAACAAGAGTGCATACTTGGGATCTCTGACCAATTAAGGCATAACTAATCTGTTTTAAGTAATACTTGGTATGCACCATCACTTTTTGCCAGAATCCCAACAACCAGTAGGTCCTAGGCAGATTCCCAGAAACTGGCCAGTTGTTCATCCATGGAGCATAGTCTGTCTTTTGCCCAACCTTGAATTACTGGATGACTTCTAGAAAAGTTTGCTTTTTAAAAATTCTCAGACTGACATATCAGATTGCTGTATGGTTTACCAAATATTAATTTTTAATGTAATGTCTCTACTGTGGGAAGGTTAACAACGTTCATGGCTTAATCATATGAAGTTCTTGACCTGCACTGAGGCATGGCAAATGATTGTCTAATTGTCTTAGTGTAATACATCTTGGCTTTCTGAATACAGGTTAACTAATTTAACATGAATTAAAGAGTTCCCTGATAAGATGCTTGCTCTTGGGTTAAGAGGCAGATAGCCTGTTATTTGTACCTAGATGTGCTGAGGTACATAAAAGTTTAGACTACGGTTAAAGTGACAAACAGAAATACTTCAGTATCTTTGGCTTCCAGAGTATTGTACCTGATGATTTCTTTTCTTTTGTTGGAGTTGAGATGATTTGTTATCTCTGGATGCCTTCACTGTCCATGCAAATTAAGGGTGGGGTACCTCTGCCCCTTGGGCCCAACGGTGCCTCCCCATTGGCCCATCAGGCCATTTGGGCCAAACATGCCCACTTGCATGATGCCTGTGGGGCAGGAAAAACCTAGCTCAGCTGAAAGGGCATTTGCAGGCACTGTTGATTAGCTTGTCAACAGCGTCTGAAAAGTGTTGTACAGATAGTACTGAAAGGGGCTTCTGAAATATCCTGTAGGCAAAAAAGGTCACCAGATGCCATTGTGTTGCCAGGTGATTGACATGTGGATGGCTCTGCCTACTTGCCAGACTTGACCTGTAAGGGATGGGGAAGATAATGATAAGCTCTCTGGTCAGAGCCAGTTCCTCACCCTTGATGTAAACAATAGTTCTCTAGGAAAGCAGATTTATGGTATTGTGTCCATTACTGGAATTGGATGAAATGTCTAACAATGGTTTTGGAAAACAATATGGCATAGACACTCTAGATGTGTAAGCAGTTTGCTGCATAATCCTAAACATGTTTACTCAGAAGGAACATAGAAGTACCACTGTCCTAAGCAGGGCTAATTCACAAATATAGATAGGACTCCCTCATAAGCGATCTAGAGTTAGAAGCGAGCACTGAGATGGTCATACTTGCTGATGATACTAAATTGTTTAGGGTTGCTAAAACAAAAATGTGAAGAGCTCCAAAAGGACCTCCGTGGAATTTGCTGCCAAGGAGTGTGGTGGAGTCTCCTTCTTTGGAGGTCTTTAAGCAGAGGCTTGACAACCATATGTCAGGAGTGCTCTGATGGTGTTTCCTACTTGGCAGGGGGTTGGACTTGATGGCCCTTGTGGTCTTTCCAACTCTATGATTCTATGACCTCTCCAAACTGACTGAATGGTCAGTAAAATGGCAAGTGCAGTTCAATGTGAACAAGTGCAAAATGTTTCATATGGGGGCAAAAAAACCACACCTTAATTTCATGGGGTCTGAACTGGAGGTGACAGACCAGGAATGAGACTTTAGGGTCATGGTAAATAACTCGATGATGATGGGAGCCCAATGTGCAGTGGCTATGGAAAATGCATAGTGTCAGATTAGGATCTGGGAGATTAGGGTTCAAATCCTCATTCACAGTCATTAAGCTCACTAGGTGACCTTGGGCCAGTCACAGCCTCTTAGCCTACCTCACAGGATTGTTGTAGGGATTAATTTAGGAGGGGGGTGAACCATGTACTCCTTGGAGGAAAAGGTTGGATATAAATGCAATTTACTAGCTCTTAAGAAAGCTGGAGGTGCCAGCCAGATGACAGTCGTCAGTCTGACATCCAGAGATCTCCGTGTCATCGAAATTGGATCTGTGCCGGTTGCAAAACGTGCTTGGTGCCTGGGGAATTTCAAACACTGGTTGGGGTACCCTCCAGAACAGCATGAGAGTCTTTCCTTCCTTCCGCAGGAACCTCCTCCTGGATCTCAGTTCCTTCTGTCAATAGGAGCAAGTCTGGATCCTACTGTCTTGGTAGTTTTAGCCAAAAACTATGATTTTTCATAGGATTATAAGGATTTATCAGACGAGGCTTTTATAAGGATGCTTGAGAACTTTTGTGAAGCTTTTTGTAGTGCTTTTCTGAAATGATTATACTCAACAGTGTTACTGCTGTTTCCCTGCATTTCAGTCATGACCAGACAGTTTGTGGCTAGTGGTTCTCTTCTTGCTAGTTGGAAAGGTGGCAGTAAAGTTTAGTAGTTTTTATTGTATGTAAATTGCATTCTTGGTGTTTCAGAAACAGATAACTATAGTAATACTCGATTCCTCAGTTGGTTTCTCGGTAGTAATGTTAGCGAGTGATTTCTCTTGCTAACTGCCTCCACTGTGTGGGGAACTCTGATCTCAGTTGCAATTCTGATTTCTGGAACATGTTCTTCTAACTTCAAGATTACATAAACTGAAGTTTTGAAGATGGGATGTTTACAGTACTTTCTCCCTGCATTTCTGAGGTCACCATTTCTAGTAACATGGTTATTAAGCTAACAAACAATGGAAAACAGCCTAGAAAAAACAAACAACCCTACAAATCCATTTTTTGTACAGCATCCACAGGATGGCTAAATCTGTGGCTGTATTCAGGATACAGTTGATTTGTTTATTAAGTATGTTAACTATTCTGCTATTCTAATACTAGAGGGTGAGCTTATTTAATATGGGGGTGTGGGACCTATGGCCCTCCAGATATTGTTGGACTCGCATCAGCTTGCTGGGGCTTACGGGATCGAGAGTCCATCAAGGCTGCAGGTTCCCCATCCCTGTTTTAATATAAAGACATGATTATTTCCTCCACCCACCCCAGATTGGTAGAATTTAACACCTACAGCCCTGGATTCTGGCATCCTTTTTGTAGAGATGCCAGAGATTTCATATGGCATCATCTTCATTAAAGCTTGGGCTTTACTAGTAAGCTATGTTTTTAACTCTTTATCTCTGGGCTTGGTTGTGGTCCCCAGGATATTCAGACTAATTTGTGACTAAGGATATGTGCAACTTTTTGAGCTCTATAAAGATGTTCACAGCTTTAAAAATACATATTTTCTTTTCAAAACCAGTTGTCTGATGAAAGCTTTTGTTTGGGGGCTAAAGTAGATATAACGGCAGCGGTCGCAAGTGTTCTCTGGGTTTGCCCTACTAGCATATGGAATGGGGTGTGTCTAATTTAAACATCAGTCTCAGGCTCATTGGTATGAGCCACACATTAGGCAAAAGGATTAGAACAAAATACATGTGTGCCCTACATTGTGACTGATGTGCAAGCAGTGAAGAGTTGGGGTATGTTGTAAAAATGATTTGCTTCTAAAATGTTTTTGAAAGTGGCAAAATAAAAATGGACCCTCCTGATCCTAAGCATCTCAGCTCAATGGAAGAGGGGTTTTGAGAACCTGAAACTGTGAAGCCTGACATTACTGTATTTTTTGCTCTATAAGACTCACTTTTCCCCTCCTAAAAAGTAAGGGGAAATGTGTGTGCGTCTTATGGAGTGAATGCAGGTTGTGCAGCTATCCCAGAAGCCAGAACAGCAAGAGGGATCTCTGCTTTCGCTGCGATCCCTCTTGTTGTTCTGGCTTCTGAGATTCAGAATATTTTTTTTCTTGTTTTCCTCCTCCAAAAACTAGGTGTGTCTTATGGTCTGGTGCGTCTTATAGAGCGAAAAATACGGTACATGGGCAGATTTAAGAACTCTGAAGGCAAACAACCAATAATTGTTATAGCTTTATTGGTTAATAATCAGACTTCACTGTACTGGAACTATCCAGACATCCAGCTGGCTGGGAGAACTGAGATGTAAAAGAAAACTATCTTGCGTATCTTTAATAGGCCAGTGAATGAAATACCTATGCAAACTAAAGAATAGTGGGAAAGTTCCTTCTTTCTGGAAGAGGGTAGTCTTCATTTTTTTCTCTTTTACCTGAGACGGTTGAGTTGCAATTAGGAGAATGTTGTTCTTGACCTCAGCTGTTAATAATGTACATTGCCTATTCAGAAACTGCAAAAATGGTATTTATAAAATTGCAAAGTGAGTCAGGCCATGAAGCTGCCTACAGCTGAGGCTTGCATAAACAAACAAGGATACAACACAAATTAAATACACCACTTGTGTAAACATTCTAGGCTACAGGGGCACCAAGAAGTGGAGAATTAGCAGACTAGAAATCATAACTCTAACTTGGGGTCCCTCTAATGTAGGTGATGTTGGACATGCACTTGAAATCCTTTTATTATTTTGTATTGCATATTTAATACTGTATTTTATTCTTTTAATTTTTGTGAGCCTCTTGAGAGAGTAAGTGTTTTTGGGCAGCCCTACAATTATTGTAAATTGAAGTCTTTGGCTTTTTTTAATGAATTGTTTTAACTGAGGAAATAGTTACAGTAAAAAATTACCACCACTACCAGAACCCTGGAAACTATAGCTTTGTAGTTGTGCCATATATGCACACACACACACCACTTGACTCCATATTAATTCAGAAAAATCACTACCCTTTGGCACCATAATCACTAAATTTATACTGGTCCTTCTGCAAGGAGACAAACTCCCTCTTGATTTTCTGTACAGTTGTCCACCAGCTCTTAGCCTAAATCTTATTAGTGTACTCAAAAGAAACACATTGGCCTTTCATGACTTCCATATCTTATATATCACTAGTATTTGACTGTATTGATTTCCAGCTGTTACGGTTTGGTTAAAGCATAGTGACCAAAGTGTATTTTGGTGTCTGACTATCTACAAGGTATAGCACCTTCCTTTCCCTGCTTCGCTCAAATTTTAGTTTTGTCATTGCATCTCAGTTGGATGAACTGTAGTTGCTTCCACCTGGGAATCGCTTCCAAACTATGACTCCAGAAGGTTTGGATGCAGTTCCTGGTTTGCAGTAACCATAGCTTGTCAAGGGTGGATTTTGCAGCAATCTACAAAAGGGAGGAGGAACGCCCCCCGCCAAAGTTTCTGAACCATGGCTTGACAATGATATCTGAATTGGATTGGTGAAATGTCAAGCTTTGCTAAAACATCACTTGCTTTGCCACTGAGGGACAGATTCAGCTAACTGGTCCCAGTAACTCAAACCCACACAAGGACTTATTGTAGTGCAATGGGGCATATCCCCTCCCCTCCCACCGTGTGTTCCACCAAATTGGCTGCTCTGAGGCAGGGTGGGGTGGGCAGGATAACTCCCACATCAGCATGCGGGGAAAGGAGATGGGAGATCATTCCATTGGGCAGGCAGAAATGCTTGAACTAATGGGTCAATCTCCTTAGTGGTGTGTTATACATAGAGAGATATGTAGTAGATTATAGCCTGCTTTTTGTCACAAGTCCTCAAAGCAATTAACAGCTGCATGCTCATGAAACAAAACAAAAGCAGGAGCTGGATTGGGTGGCAGCTGGTGTCAATTGGCTCTAAGATGGGATGTGGGAAAGACAGCCTGACAGGATTGGGCCCCGATGTTACTCTTGATTGCTTCCCTCACTATTTCCATAGAAGATATCACCTCTGTCCTTCATTTCTGCCATTCCACATATCTTCTCTTGCCATAATTGGTAAGTGGTGCAAAGCCCTACTCTATCTAAATGCCATTCTTGAGCTTGAAACCAAACTATTCTCTTAAATCTGTTTGGCTTAGAACACTATTGCAGGACTGCTGAGGATAGCGCATGTGACCATATCTTCTTTTCACTGTGCGTATATATGTTGAATATGCGTTGCAGGCTTTGTGTAGCTGTGTGTGGGAAGTGAATGAGAGGATCATATGCATCCTTTTAGTATAGAAGGTTGTTTTGTGTGGAAGGGTGTGCACCTTGTCTCTTAGGGGCGGGCCCCAGAGATTGGCACAGCAGTTCTATTGACAACAGCTGATTGTGCCAGCAAGAAAGTTTTTCTCAGGAGACAAAGTCCCTGACAGAGGCAAGACCTGCCCTGGTGTGGGTGTGCATGTGAGCAGGTGGAGGGAGGGAGGATGCAGTGAAGAAATATCTTTATGCTCCTGAGACATGCCAAGCTTTCTACACAGCCAGTTCCAGATTGGGTCAGTTCCAATGCTCATGCCTATTCTGCAGTTGTTAAGGCAAAAGATGCACTGAATACTTCTTCATTGTGGCTGATAACTCCTCATCTAAAAATGGGCTGCAGTTCCTTTTTATTTGTTAGGATGCAGAATAATTAGTTTTTTATTCTCTAAATCTGTGATGCCTTAGCAGGGATAGGATGGGAAAACTTTCAGAAAAGTGGTCTCATTGACATTGTTTTCATTGCATTAAGCAGCAATAGACTCCAGTTTAGATGTCATGCCAAAACATACTTTTGATTACCATACTGTATACCTGGTTATAGAATCTTGTTCCTTTTCTGAATCAGTTATCTCCAAGAAGCGGCTGTCTAAACATCCTGCACAAACTGAGAACCCTTATTCTAAGAAACCACAAATTCCCTCCGCTTCATACCTTTTCTCATTTAAATCTTTAAGGGATCAATAATCTCTTCCCTTAACCTCCTCTCCAGAGATGTGTCAAAGAATGGATGATAAACACCCTGAAGGTCCCAGGCCTCAGAGAGGTTAGGCTGGCCTCAACTAGAGCCAGGGCTTTCTCGGCTGCGGCTCCAATCTGGTGGAACGCTCTGTCACAAGAGACTAGGGCCCTGCGGGACCTGACATCTTTCCGCAGAGCCTGCAAGACAGAGTTGTTCCACCAGGCCTTTGGTCAGGTCCCAGCCTGACCCCCTCCTCTGGCAACCTGCACAGAATTTTGCTCAACGGTTGCCATTAATTTGACTTTAATTAATTTTTATAATGGAATGTTTTTAGAATGTTTGATTATTTGATTGTTTGATTATTTAATTGTTGTTAGCCGCCCTGAGCCCGGCTTCGGCTGGGGAGGGCGGGATATAAATAAAATTTATTATTATTATTATTATTATTATTAAACATATTGCTAATGATTTTGAGGTTGCAGTTGGTGGCAAGCATATGTAATATGATCTCTTCCTCCAATAGAAATCTTTGAGGCCACCCAGTACCTCTCCACAATGATACAAGCTGGCATCTCACAGGTTAACTTCAATCACAGCTATTGCATACTCTCCTCAAGGATCCCGAGAAACCACAAGTGGCCATTCCACATTGTCTCTGGCAACAAGAAAAACAGTGAATGTGGATTCATATACAGGAGCCATTCTTGCAGTGTCCAGAAGTTCCAAAACTCAAATGGAGATACTGGAAAGCAAAATGAAAAATGGCAAGTGAATAAAAAGTTCATTGCCTGGAACGAGTTGTGAGGTGTGGTTGATGTTAAAATGGTGCATTTGCTGCCTTGATTCACTACTAAGTCCATGTGCAAACAGGAGTGGCTGTGCTGGTCCATGTCAGATGGCACAGATCATTTTGAAGGAGGACAAAGATGAAAATGGCTGAGAACAGCCAAGCCATTCAGACATCTCAGCTCCCTTTCCCAAATACTTGCATCATCCTGGGGCCAGGAAATGAGTTTCATTAAGAGCTAAACTTGCAAATGTTGCTTCTACCAAAGCTTCACTCATCAGCTTCAGGGGTTATTCATACCTTATAATAGTCTCATGGCTTGCTTCCATGTTTTTAAGGGTGGGTTTGGGGACTGTGTCATCCTGAGAATGGAGGCAGAAACTCTCTCAAGCCAACATTGGTTTCAGCAGGGAACTCTGACATACATAGTGCAGAAAGCTTGACTGTGCTTTGCAGCATCAAAAAACAACAAGGAAAAGTTGGGTAGCAACCGTGAGTTAAAATTACTAATGCAGAGGGAGAGGAGAACCAACACTCCATTGTGAAGTACTTAAGCCAGATGTGGGGTGTGGATGGCAGCTTCTATTTTAGACATATATTTATTATATTTATATACGTTAATCCAAACATGTTCTCTGCATGAAATACAGTTTATAATTTGCAGTGCTGTAGGAGGGAAGCAGCTTCTATAGTAAGCAGTTTGTGGTAACAGAGAAAGAAGGGCATTGTTGACATCAAAGTATATAAAATACGCCTATAAAGGTAATTTTCTGCTAGTATAGAATCATAGAATTGTAGGGTTGGAAGGGACTCCAAGGGTCATTCAGTCCAACCCCCTGCAATGCAGGAATCTCAACATAGCATCCATGACAGATGGCCATCCAACCTCTGCTTAGTAGAAATTGATAGTCAGAATAAGAGCTGAGCTTAGCCTTTAGCTAATACTTTTTCTTTGAAAGAAAAAGGCAAGGTGTGAAGAATAAAATCTTATTGGGTGTGGGAGAAAGTTTTATGTATTTTTAACAGGGTAGGGGGCCATACCCTAACAAGCAGTTAGGGTTGTACATCGTGCATTGAGCATACCAGTATGTTTGCCTAGGGGCTTCTTTTCTCTTGCATCCTTTTTTCAGATGAGTATGGCAGAACCTTGAGCCCATGCCCTAGGGCAGCCTGGGTCCAATATATGCTTCCTCCCAAGCAAGCTGTTTGGGGTTTGTATAATATTGAACATCCTTCCCTGGAGTGCTGCCTCTGAAGTGCCATAGGGACACTGATGAGTAATGATTACCAGCTGCAACACAGTCACTGGACTGAGTGAGTCAAAGTGCTCATGAGCAAGTGATGGTTCTCCCATCTCAATGCCCTTCTGGTGCCCTTGCCGTGTTGTGTGGAGGAAGGGTACTGTCTGAAACAATAGTTACCCCTTCCTTGGGAAGTGGGACTCTTACATGCATAGAGTCTAGAAAAAACTGGGTACTGATAAATAAATGGACGAGAACAAAGATCTGTGCTCAAAGTAGCTGTGCCCAGGCATTGATCCTATAAGGCAGGTGGGCCTCTGCACCTTTGACCAGCAGTTGCAGTGGCTGGAACAGAGCACATGCTGCTCATGGACTCGAGCATTTAATCTACATAATTGAGAGTATTGAAGCATGAGGAGCAAAATGTGGGGGACATGTGTAGCAGTTATACTTTGAGGCATGGCACCTTTCCTCCTTGTGAACCCTTCTCAAGCAGCGGAGTATAATCTCTGTTTTGAATCCTGAGGGAGAGTTAGAGTTCTGAGAAGGCCAATGGTGGCAATGAGCTCATCCTGTATTTGTGCTGAGGCTAGGCTGTTCATGTAGGTGCCCTCTCTTTGTGCAGTCTGCCCTTTCACCATAGATCTTCTCACCAAAGTTCCCATTGTGGAAACTGTGTGAGACCCAAGTGATGTGTGCTCTGTCATGTAAGTAAAGGGCTTCCTTAGTGCTGGACAGTTTGTATACTAGTGATACTGCACTGCAATTGGGTGCAGTTAGAGTCTATAGTTTGCCACAGCAGTGTAGGTGGTGGCAGGGAGAGGAATAGTTTATTTTGGCAACTCATTTTCAGTTATTTTGCCAGCAAAGAAATTGGGCTAAGCTTGATCCTCACCACCTGCTGCCCATCTTGGCCACTCTATCAATAGTTCTGCCAACAGTGAGGATATGTTGCTGTCTCTGGGACTATCAGCTAAAATGATCGCCAATGATGGTGTGGTATGTGCCCAAGATACATCAGCATTGGGAACGTAAGCCAGTTAAGATGGTATCCTTGAAGCCTGGGATTGTAGTGTGAGCTGCCTTGAGTTGGTAAAATCTTAATTGGACCGATGTGCTGGTAATCTCTTGGAAGAGGCTTTGCTATTACTGCTTCCAAAAAATCCTTAATTAAAGGACAAAATAGTTGGTTCTAGATTTTCTCCTTAGCAATAAAACATTTAAGCAGCCCACAAATATCTCATGTCTCGCAGAATACCAATGTTCTGCCCCAATATCTCATTCTGAGGAGAGAAGAGAATGATTAATCCAAATGACTTCAAGCTGCGAATAGGGACCAGTACAGGAAAAGGTGGGCAGCTGTTATGGAGGGAGGATCTGTCCAAATGAGCAGTAATTAAAATGGAGTGCTGAATATTTGAAGACTTAATAGATACAGGAAACAAGTTGCTGCAACTAGAAAGAGAGGGAGTAGGAAAATAAGGCCTTTGCTACATCCTTTTTATAGGATTTATAAAAGTGACTGAGAACAGGGATTGGAAGGCATGGCACAGGAGACACTGTAATTATATTTTCAAGTATAAATAGAAGTCTGTCTGGGATTGCAGTTCCTGGAGGCATCTGTGTGTGTGGCACTAAATAAGTTTCTCACTCTAGTGATGGAGTTGAGGAGCTACACAAATCAAAGTAGATGGTTAACTAGTTTTACATTTTTAACCAGAACAGGAAAGTACTAAATTTGGAGGCAGTGTGTCATGAACACATGTGAAACCTAATTTTTCTATTTCTAGAATCGCTGTAGCGCTATGTGTTACTGTTGTAACACTTTTTCCTGATTGTGTTGGGACTAGAGTCTTAACATTTGAGTGGGGGGAAGTAACACGGTTTTTCAGAACTAGTCGAGGAGCCTCCCAATGACTTTTGACTTAAGTTCAATAGAAGTTTAAATTGTTATTGCCTATTCTTTCTAACTCAAGAACTGTAACATAACATGATTTTCTAGGAACTGTTAATTACTTTCTTGCCTGAATAGGTAGAAATCCTCCGCCTAACTGGCATGTATGCATCTAAATTGCTCCCATTGCCAGTGGTGTTTTTTTATTATTATATTTGCGCCACCCTCTTAACCCTCAAATTTGCTCAGCAAAACTGATTATTGATTAATGAGCTTAGATTGTTCTTGTCTTCATAGTTTTTCTTTAAGCTATCTGTTATAGTATACCACATCTTTCTTGATCATCACTGTTTCTGTAAAATTAGCATGATTTAGCGTTCAAAGAATACATTTGATTAAAGCAGAGAGAGTGATCTAATTTAGGGGTGTCATAGGGATGGATGTAGCCAAGATTATAAAGAAGATGAACAATATTTTTGAATTAATGTTTCTTCCAGCAGCCTGTTATTACATGAGGAGCTCACACATAGCTATCTATAACCTATTGATTGGAACAAAAGGATATTATTTGAATAGGAGTGCTCCTTTTCCTCCCCTCCCTTTTGCCTGGCTCCAGATTCATTTTATTTCTCCAAGATGGGCTGTTGGAGATTAAGGCCTCACACCAATGTCAGGGAGGGGTTAATCTGGCATGCTTTCCTGGATAGTGCAGTGTTTGGAAGGGTGAAGGAGGTGCCCTAACCAGATAGGCAAGAAGGTTTTGCATAGCAGGTGAGAATAAGGAAGTTGAGAGGTACTGCAATTTTAGACACTGATCCAAAGGAGGAAAAGATGTGAGTACCTTCTTCTTTCTTCAGCTGTTTGGAGTTCTGGCTCGTCATCTCCTACCTCAAATAATCACCCCACTGCTCTTTTACCTATTGGGCCATGTTGTGGAGTTTCCAGAAAAGGCTTCCATGCTCTAAATTAGGATCTTATTCAGCATGTTTATTTTGACTAATAGTAAACAACTTAAGAAGTACCGTGTACTCTGATAACCGTACATGCTATATAGCACCAGCATATTTCCAGCAGCTGAAGGGATTTTAATGAGAAGGTCTGATAAGGAGGAAAATTAAAGCACACTAAGAATTGAAGGCACTGAAACAGGTGTCTACAATTTTTGGATTTCCTTGCTGGCCATGCGAAAAACTGGATAGATACCGTGTTTTCCCGTGTATTACACACACCCGTGTAGAAGACAACCCCTATTTTGGGGGGACTCAAAATTAAAGAAATGGGGGGAGATTGCCCAGAGTTGATGAGCTTTTTTAGGGGGGATTGCCCAGAGTTGCACAACTCACCGAAGCCATTGATTGTCTGCCCGCTAGCCACCAGCAACCGCCAAACACACAGCCACTTCCCACAGCAGCAGCCAGTCGCCAGCACGCATTGCTGCAGCCCAAAAGCCACAGCCAAATCACCGCTTAAAATCTCCTGCTCGCAGCTGCCACCAATCACACGTTCCCCCCTCTGCACTATCTGTGTATAAGATAACCCCAAAATTGTAACAGTTCTTTATAATATAACAACCTCATCTTATACACAGAAAAAGACGGTAACCCCTTCTCTACATTTCCTGAACTCAAGCACAAAAAACATTGGGGGCAATGAAAGGCAGTCTGTTCCAGAATGACCAAGGTTGTCTGGCAACATAGCTGTCAGATGTCCCTTAACTTTCTGCCTAGTGGCCCAGGTGGTAGGGATCTCCATAGAAAGATATCTGCCACTTTCTACAGCTTCAAAGTTGGGATAAAGGCAGGCTGCTCACTACAGTGAAGTTACATCCTTGCCACGGTGAGCATAATTGGACATATTCCCTGTTGTTACGCTAAATTTATAAAACTCAAAAGAGTTTTGTATTGAGCGAGACATTACTGTTATAAGTAATGTGGAGTTGCAGGGGTGGGGAGAGACGTGGAAAGAGAGGGAAGGAAGGAAGGAAGGGGGGGTGTTGGTGAAATTTCAATATTTTGCATTGTAATGGTATATGAACAAAGTTTTGTGTCAGTGTCCCATAAATAGGTACCTTATTTTTGTTGGCGGTATGAGAGTCTGGAGTGCCCAGGGCATGGTTGGTTGCAGATGGCTGGTTACCTGACTTCTGTAGAATTAAGAAACACTCTAGTGCATACAGCTGCATGTGTGATTAGGAGCCCTGACCAGCCAGCAGCACAGATCCAACACCCTTATAGCCTGTTCTCACTTTTTGCTCAGCGAGCAGAGGTTGTGCGAGCAGGGCTTCTGCATGTTTGGTGAGAAGGGACCAAGTAAGTAGCCACAATCCCACTCCCCTCCATGACTAGATGGAACATGAGAAAGGACCTATAGTTACGGGGGTGGGGACAACTTACAACTTTGAACATTGTTGGGTTGAAATAAACGGCAGACGAGTGACAAGTGTCATATGGGAGGCATCTCCTGAGCATGTCTCAGAGAGTCCCTTTTATTGAATATTACAGCATTGCCACATATGTGCTTGTTGCTGATTGGTTAACACAAATCATATGCAAGGGTTGCATATAGGCATCAATAGATTAAAGGTTGGGAAAGGGAACACAGAATTGGACAGGTATGAAAACCTCCTTATTAAACTATTACTAGTGATTGATATAGCAAAACTTAAAAGGGCATAACTATCGCATTCCATAGATGTGGTCAACCATGCATTAAGAACAGGTCAGGGTACGATGTTTCATGAACTCAATGTGAACTAAACATTCTAGGGTGGGTGAGGAAGGAATGCCTCAGCTCAGAGCGGTTTGCCAGACTCATGTGCAGAAGCAAAATCTCCCATCAGAACATGCCCAGTGAAATTGCATTTATTCATTATGATGCTACTAACTCATTTTTAAGAAAACTTTCTTTCCCATGGAAAATGTTCTGCCCCACATCACTGCTAGTATACTAGGATAGGTGAGGAGGTAGTAGGAAGTGAAAGAGAGCCGATTTCCAGGAGGGAACACACTAAAATGCCAGCTTGTCTTCTAGCAGTGGTGGCTGCCAATTGCTCCAAAACCCCAGCATTCATTTTCACTCCCACCCCACCAGTTGACTACCTGCGTGCATATGACGGAGTAGCTGCATATGGCACCATTTTGAGAATATGTGAATTCTTTTCTGCTGGCTGTCAGTTGAGAAGCCAAACTTCCAAATGTTACTAAACCAGGTTAACAAGTTGTATGATTATGAAACAAATGAGGCTAATTGCTTTCACGTTGTTATGCTGCTAGGGTGCATCTTTTAATTGTTTCAGTTGGACCTTGGGGAAGGGAGAAGTCTACAGCAGAAATCATTTTGAGAGAGCTACTGAAATTGAATTGCTCAACAATTACTGAGGCCTTTTAAAATTGCGTCTGACAACATTTTTTGTCTGCAAAACCTTTCCCTACTCCTCCGATAGGAAAACACCTGCTAGGGAGGGAAATTTGAGACCAGTGTATATAAGCAAGGAGAACAGTAATCTTGTTCACGTGCTTTAGACTTGTTTTTTCTGTCTCAGTGAATATGGGAAATCTTTCATACCAGGAGTGTGAAAGCATTTTGCAGCAATATTTTGTGCAGCAGACAAATAGTTGTACATATGACACTGCACAATAACACTGAATAGCCCCCACAACCCTGTTGGCTTTCTACCTGCATGCTTTTTGTTCTTGGTCTTCTACAGTTGTGAAGTTAGGATTTGTAAGATAAAGTGGGAAGGTTATCTGCCTTTGCCTACTGGCCCTATTGCTAAACCTGTGCAGGTGGCAGGTGCCTACCTTGCTTGTTTGCTTAACTGTTTACCTTAATGCTTTGTCACTGAGGCTGAGACTCTTGTCTGCTGGGATTCTGCTAATTCTTGTAGAACTGCCACCATCTCCCTCCCTCTGCCTACTTGTTTCTGTCTGCCATCTTTCTTTTCTTCCCTTCCCTTCCCTTCCCTCTCCTCTCCTCTCCTCTCCTCTCCATTTTGCTGCTACCTTCCTTTCAAACACCAGCCAGTGCTCTAACTGGCCTATCTGGAAGTGGAGAAATGCAGTAATAGGTGGTGGTGGCGGCGGCAGCTTACACCCTGCGAACTACTGAGTGCTGAGAAGTGGTGACAAAGAGTTGTGTGCTTGGCACCAGTGGTACCAAGAAAGGAAAGGGAGGTGTAAATTCAGTGGCGGTGGAGTGAGGGGCAGTCTTTTTGCAGTTGCAGGGAAAGGGACCATTGACATACAGTCCCAATATTACAACCAAACTATGGGTTGTCCGTAATCTGGCTGTAAAGGGCTTACATGGTCACTTATTTACTCTCCTCTTCCATCCTGCACTTCCTGGTTTCTGTCAACCACACTTTTTCCTGACACCAGAATTGCTCAGACAGTGGTTACCACAAACCATAGCTTCTGGTTCTATTTTTGAAGCATACTATGAACCTTAATCTTCCCAATTCAGACATCATGTCAAGCTATTGTCATTGAAAATCAAGAAGCTTAGATGAGAGTTGGCATTGCCATTAGCTTGCTTTTCCCTCTTGTGTTCCCAATGGTGAAAACCTGTTTTCATTGGTGCCATGCTATTAAAACCAGAGTTGGTTAGAGCTCTTTAAAGAGAATGTGTGCGTTTTTAAATACTCGGTGATTTTCTCAAGATGGCATACTGTGTTGGCTTGAGGTTTCTTGATCTTTAGATGTCTATAACCATGCTGTGCTGTTTAGTTATCACTGACAAGAGTTTCTGTTTGAAGCTCACTTGCTTAAGCTAATCCGCTTTAAGTTTACAACTGTTCATTTTTCTTCCCTTCAGTGGACTGGTGTGTTTTTTTCATGCCACCAAGCCGTACTTTTGCAGAGCATTCTGTGGTTCAACATAGATGCACTTGTTCTGACAACTTGCTGCTTTCTCTTCTCCTATTCAGAAGTTGTTCTTGTCTTTCTTCGTTGGCATAAGTTCATTCACATCTTAAATACACTGGAATAGAATATGCATTTCCCATACACAGCTCATTGCAGTCATGCAGCACAGAAGATCTATAAATCAGAGCTGTTAACCAACCTATGCTTACATACTGTTTGTGTGTGAGGGAGCAGATGAGCAATGAATTTCACCACTTACTGGCTACAAGGCAGTTGCGTTGCTGGTACTAAATGTTTCATTATGGGGTGGGAAATTGAAACATGACTGTAGAGATGAACTTGTGATATTTAAGTTGAACCTCCTCCTCCTCCTAGGGTTCTATGAAAAATCATTGATTTTGGGAACTGTTGCTGTAAAAATGACAGAGGGAAATCATTAATAAAAAATTCACAATCTGTTAAACAGTATTAACAACAAAGGAACACAAAAAGCTAAACACTATTATGTGTAAAAGGTAAAGGACCTCTTGATGGTTAAGTCAAAGGCGACTATGGGGCTTTCAGGCCGAGGGGGCCGGAGTTTGTCCGCAGACAGCTTTCTGGGTCATGTGGCCAGCATGACTATACCACTTATGGTGCAACGGAACACCGTGACGGAAACCAGAGCACACGGAAATGCAGTTTACCTTCCCGCCGCAGCGGTACTATGTGTACATTTTCTCTCTCTTTCTCTCTGTCTCGCTCTCTCTCACACACACACTCCACCAATCATAATCTTTCACTCTATTCATCCCATTAAAATACATACCGCTCCTGATCCATTTATGAGCCTACTGTAGTGTTGACTAGTGTACCTTATACCTATTTTGACTTTGAACTCTACTTCTGAGGCCTTTAAGTACACCAGAGAGATAAGGTTATGCAGGTGGATTCTGGGGAAAAAGGCCTCTTCAAAAGGTGTGCCCTGACTTGTAGACTGCTCAACTCAGAGAGGCTCACCTGGTGTCTTCCTTGATGCCCTTCTTGCACTTAGCAAATACCTCTTTATTCCCTCAGGCCTTTTTTATTTATTTATTTATTTATTTATTTATTTATTTATTTAAGTATTTCTGCACTGTCAAATTATTAAATAGCAGGGTGCTGTACAATAATAAGCACCATTTAAAAAAAATACAAATTGTTTAGTTTCTCACTGGCATATCCCTCTGTGATTTTAGACTTGATTTGTCTTTTCATTGCATTTCACACTGATAGTTTTCTGATAGTTTGCTCCCCTGAGAACTTACTCAGATGTGGAATAGAAAATGCAGTCAATCAGTTGCTAAAGTAGGTGGGATGTAAAGAGCTCTGTTCTGGGCCTCTGCACATACAGCCCCTTTGCTTTGCAAAAGACCACCTTGAAGCACTTGTAGAAACAGTCTCTGGCATACCACAAGGAACATTAATCAAAAGTGGAGAACAGAAGCTTTCTTGTACATGCACCAGAGCACTTGAACCCTTGCTTAGAATTTTTTGTATCCTGTCCTATATGTTTTAAAACAAATCTGACTCTGATTTACACAGGCTGCTTGCCAACTCCTGTTGCAAGGTAGGCTTGCATAATTATTGCAACAAGTATATCTGATCTACCTTTACACAGACATAGCACTGTGACACAGATGTCACCATGGTGGTGCCCACAGAGGCATATGTTTCTGTGCACAGAGTCTCCCCACCCTCACAAAAGAAGCATTCCTATAGTTTCCCTGGTTTGCAGTTGTGTCCATGACCCAAAAAGGTCGGGAGCCTTTATGGACAGGAAGGAGTTCACTTATTCCAAAAACTTCATCTGAACTCTAGTCCAGAACTTCTGCCTCGTGCTGCCTTAGAGTTAAAATACTTCTGCACCTCTTACGACCCTGACAATCATTTTACAATGTATGTATAAACCAGCTGGTTCTCATTTTTAGAATTCAAGGAGTGCTGTAAAATGACATTTTATTCATAGCTTACTTGGAATAAAACATGTCAGTTCCAAGACAAAAGCAAATTAAGACTTCTATGCATTTCTTAACATTTCATAAAGCAGGTGTCTCTGGGATTTTTGTTTTTATTGCATGCTGCAATACTAAATAATTGAATAATTTTGTAATTCTCACTAGGCAGTTTCCACATGATCAAAAACATCTCTACAATTTAACAAAAGTACAAAATCAGAATTTGACACAACCATTTAGGATAGAGAGAGTGCACAGTGATTAACCATCACCACCACATTAGAACATCTCCAAGGCAACCCAAGATAAAATTATGCAAACTGCATTTAGTTTGTTGATAACTTATTTACATCTAAATGAAAGATGAACACCTAAGATTTTGACTTTTGTGGTGTGCATATTATAGGACTGTGAACAGTTTCTTTTACACTGAAATGCCAGTATCCGTAATACATTTATTTTTCAACCAAGGTGCTAAGATCTTTGAGGTTTCAGTATTACTGTTTGTATTGTGCTACTTGATACTTATATATAGTACTTGATAATTGACATGTTGGTGTGTTTGCACTTGAAAAAAACCTGTTGCTTAAGGGCCAAAGTAGACATTACACACAGATGTGAGTAACATCTCTTTAGGAACCTAAAAAATCAAATCAAAAATTTTGAGAGATGGTGAGTAATCTTTTCCCTAGGGCTGTTTTTTATTATCCAAATATGCCACCCTCCAAACCCATTTCTCTCTCCCCCGCCCCCCCGGGAGACTTATATTTGAAACTTGCTGGCTGTAGTACTACTCTGAATTGAGAAACAACTACTGGGGAGAGGGAAATAGACACACCACCTGTTTCTCCTCCTGAACACCCTGTCCTGAACCTGCTGCTGATTAGCCAGCAGGGTAACCTTAAAGAAACCCATGCATTTGGCCATAAAATGCAGCCAAATTGGAATCATTCTAATTTCAAAGAGGAAAAATAATATTGGACACTTAGAGTGGCTAACCATTGAGTCCGACTTGACACTACATTAAGGACCAGATTTAGACATTGCCCTAGTTTGCATGGAACACTAAACTCTGGATGGGGTGAGTTTCCTCATAGGAACCTTCTCGCATGCTGGCAGTGGGTGGGAATAGAGACAGAAATGGGTGGGCGAGAGGCAAAACAGTCAATGGAGCAGCAGCTGTCGTTCTTACCTTTGAATTATGGGCCACATTCCAGCCTTGCAAAACCCAGAGGTTTCCCCACATGCAGATCTCTCTTTCCGTCCAGGCAAACAAAAGGGATGATCATATTTCAAAGAGATACTCTGGGCAGGCAAAAGCACTGGAGGAAGTGAAGCAGTGCCAGTGAGGTGAGCTTGTATTGAGGTGAGCTTGCATTAGACCCCTGGGCCTGAGGCTCCCCACCCCAGCACTAAACCATTGCTTAGTGTAGGCTTGGCATTAATATCTTTTTCAGCCTAAGGGCCATAGGTGAAAGCTGCTCACTTATGGCATGGGCATGACAAACATGGATAGTTTCGTCTGCATACACAACATTTTCAACCCCACAATAGGCTAGGAATGCGGGTTGAGATAAACAAAGGGAAGTAAAATCAGGATAGTCTTAGTGCCTTTTCTCCCTCTGGCACAGTACCTTTGTAAGGAAGTCTTCGTGCTCTTTCCTATTTCTCAGGTCTCCAAAACCACCTTCCAATGACAAGACAAGGCTTTCCTACCCCTGATTTTGGTCAAAGGTTGGTAGGCCATAAAGGTGGTTCTTTGGATCAGAACCAGGCCAAGGTTTTGTGCTACATGCATGAGGTGGAACAAACCCAAGTGAAGCATTGGGCTTCATTTCCTCCTTACCCATTTTACAGGGAGAGCTTTGCAAGGCCCCATCCCCACTTTCCTCTAATCTCTGCTTGCTGCATATAAGCAAAATATTGCAGTTTATCACATATACTGGTTAGTTCAAAATAAGCTAGCTTTAGATGGCGAGTTAAGAAGCTGACTTGCTAAACTAAGCAGAACTTTCCGTAAACTACAGTTTCTATTTCGTACACAAGGGCAAGCTAAGATGAGGGGAAGGTGAAAGAAAATGCTGGCAAAATCCTTCTCCTGGCTGTACAAGATAGGGGAACGCATGAGCCTGAGGCTTTGTTTAGGCTCATTGCAGCTTGTGCGCATAGCACTAAAGAACGGTTTAGCATCACACGCAAGCACTTCCAGTGAGTTACTATGTCCTTTATAGGAAGCACCTACTGTTTTGAATGACCTAGAGAATGTCAGGTTTTTGTGCTGATTTGTCAAGTAAGTACAATCATAGGGTTAATCATCAGAGAAGAGAGAAATCTGCTGTAATACCTTTTTTGTTTAACAAAATGTTGCACCAAACCAAAGAATGGAAATCTTTATGCATTCATGTAGCACAATTGCATGGTGTGCAGTGCTGAATTGCCATCTGAAGAGCTTAGTCAAAAGATGGAAGTTGACACAATAGATAATAAACAGTGGTGGTATGTGTACTGAATGAATGCCTTTTGGATGATGCTAGCAATCTCCATCTCCACTTATCTGAAGTCATGCAGATCTTTGGCAACAAGTCTCAGTGGCTTGAAATTGTGTTTAAGGAGCATCAGAATTTTGATTTAATCTCTGCTTTAAACACATAAGGGTGCAGAAGAATATAAAGCAGGCAATAAGGGAGAAAATCCTTGTTTTGAGGGTGTCATCTGAAGCCTGAAAGAGGAATTGAATCATTGCTTTGTGAATGTGTATGGAGCCTAAAAATTGGCCCAGCCTAAGACGAGTAAATGGGGTATGCAGAGAGCAGGTTGGGATAACCCTTGAAAGATTTTGAATTGATGTGTCTAATGAATGTATTTGGACTTTTCTATCCACCGCATAGCCTTTGTTGCATATAACCACAATCAATAGCCCTTTGTGTTGATGAAAAGTGGCATATAAATGCTGATATGAATAAAACGAATACTCCCAGTATATCTTAATGATAGAACTTCTTGTTCTGTAAATATTGGCCATTTATTGTTCAAAATCACTCTGAAACATCAAGATACCCTGAGGCATTTTTGATAGGCCCCTTGGCAATTTTGCTTTGAGGTTGTGCAAGGATCCATCTTAACCTCCGTGTTGTTAAATACCTATATGAAACTGCTGGGGAACATCATTTGGGAAACAATATCAACAATATGCAGATTGTTCTCAGCTGTCTTTCTATTTCACCTGAAATCAGGTGATGCTGTGAAGATGCCAGACCAGAGTCTGGTGACACTAATGAGCTGTATGCGGGCCAGTAAATTGAGCTGAGCCTTTGCCCATATGGTTCTCAACAGATTACAGTCAATTGCTTACAAGTCTTTCCCGAGTCACAGTGTACCTTTAGAGCTCAGAGGTCAACAGTCAACATGATTTTTTCACTGCATCAACTGCAGGAGAAGTGCCGACAAAGGCCTTTGATCTCTTCAGCTGAAAAGGACTCTTCACACTGCTCAGCAAGATAGGTGGCTCACCTAAGATTGTTTTCTTCCACAAGAAAGTGCACAGCACTGTCCAATATGGCGGCTCATCCCCCTGGGATGATGGTCAAAGAGTGTTCTGCCCTAGCCCTACAGACCCAGGGCAATTCAAAAAACTGAAGGAGAGCAGGACTTTGTGTTTGGGGCAGTAATTTACCATTAAAAACAGCAACACCCTCAGTTGGTTCCTCTGGGTGCATAAATAAGAAAACTGACTTGCAGTGTGATTTTTCAAGGATTTGTGTTTGCTAAATTGTGTCAGTTATTAATATAAATATTGGCATAATCATTTATTAACTCTGACTGCTTCCCACCACAACTTCTAATTGTTGCTTAATACATTGCCCCTCTGTTCATTTAAGAATGTGAAAGCAATTTTTACACCTTGGCTTAAGATACAGTTTTTGCTTAAGCTGGGGTGATAGGCTTGGAGATTTGGGGGCAATGAAGTGGAAAGTTTTTTTGTTGTTGTGTGGTCTTCTGAAGTTTAGATAGTTACATTTGTCCCAAATAAAACTTAGCTGAATATTTGAAAATCCACAGTTGATACCAATAGTGACGGGTAATTTTGTGCTTGCTTTCAGTGTCACAAAATAGAACAAACTGTCACTTCTACTGTAATTATACACAGTAAGCAAAGAATACTCAATATAATGAAATGAAACGCAGTGGGTACCCATGAGTAGTAACTAGGGCTGCCACATTTCACAGATCCTGAATCCTCCACCTTTTGAAGCAGAAATATAGTTGGTGATTCTCACAACTTTGTCGGCCTTCTCCGGCTGCTGGGAATTGTAATCCAAAACACCTGGAGGATGCAAGGTGATAGAAGAATGCTTTATGTCCATGTTAGGAAAAAATGGACTGCTTAACAGCAGTCTGACATAGAGATGATAAATAGGTGAAACTTTTTCCTGTTACCTTATATATTTGTCGGGAAAAGCCTAATCTGAATTGTGTGTCAGGTTGCTACAGGAACAGAAGCAGACCTAAGGAAAAAGGTGGGGCAGCCTAAGGAGTACCTGAATTTAAGCCACCATGTATCTTTCACCTTGGTATAAAAGGTTTATCTAGGACTCTCAAAACAGTATTTTCGTTTGCTGCACATTAGCATTGGCTACATCTTACTCTGGTTTTGTTTTGGGTAGTGCAGGTGGGGAAGAGAAAATTGAACCATAGCGGATGCTGTTGCCACTTAGCTGTGAATAGATTGATGTTGGTATTTGGTAATCCTACCAGCAATATTAGAAGAGCAGAGATTTGGATTGTGGTAAACCGTAATATTTGGTAAATTGTCATATAATTCACGAAATTTTATTCAATAAAATGTTGTGATAGTCTCCAGTCTAAACGGTAGATTTGTAGAGAATGTTAACCACGATAGCTAAATTAAACCGCCATGTTCAAAGGAAGTATGCCAAAATACCAGGGATTGGGGATAAACATCAGTAGAAGTTTGTTTGCTTCATACCATACTTGCAGATTTCCTGGAAGAGCATGTTGGAAATGGGGTGTGGATTAGATAGATCCCTATGCAAAATCATATTTTGTCATCCAGGCACCTTGGGGTTAGCATAAGAGATCGACTTTGGTATCTCTCGCCAAGAAAAAATGGGCACATAAAATGCAATGTGTGTATGTGTTTCTGGGCTTGCTTGGCTCTAATTTTATGCTAAATCTGTTTCTGATGACTGTCCTATGCCAGTGTGTCATGCAGAAACGTCTTCACACTGAGTATCTGTCTTGCAGAGAATAGTTTAGCAATGGTATTAATGTGTTCCTCCAGTATGGTAAGAATAATGAATGAAAAATATTACGGCTCCCAAGATGTTTAAGAGCAAAGACCATCAGTCCTTTTCTCCTCCCGTCTAATAAAAAAAGTCATTGTTCAGAGGCCCATTTAGACAGGTGAGAAATGTATCCTTCAGAGCATTAAAAACCAAGAGTTAGTTAAATGATAGTTAATGTATGTGCTTCCTCTGTTTTACTTATAGGGTGCTCTTTATGTTTGTAAGAAACCCTTTAAAAATTGCTTGCCCCCAGGTCCAATGGTTAGCCCTCTGGCTTGCACAGTCTCTTAAATTTAGTGGACTCTTATTAAATATGTTAGTGCTGTAATATGAAATGGCAAAGAGGTCATATTTAATTCAGTGCTTTTGGAAACGGTATCTGAAGCATTTAGACATAATGAAATGTTCAGTGCTTTTATTCCAACTCTTTTAAGTACTGAGGCTGGATGTGAGGATGCACGGTAGTATAGCTTGAAGAGTCACTTAGTGTGAGTGGAAGCACAGAGCACCTTTCAGATACAACCTCCTAACAAAGATAGGAACTGCTTCAGATTGCGAAGAAGAGTTCATATTGTGCAGTGGTGGCGAACTTGTGGCATGCGTGCCGGAGAGGTCACTCAGAGCCTTCTCTGTGGGCATGTGTGCCGTTGCCCCATCAGGGCCGTAGCTTCTGTGCTTCCGGGGGTGGGGGTGGGGGTGGGGGAGGAGGAGGAGAGGAGGGCTCATGCACACCATCCAAATTCTGTGGCACCAGGGCCTGGCGAGCGAACGAGGGGCTGAGCCAGCATTGACTTTTGATGCGCCAGGGCCTCCCGCCAGTCTGTTTTTCCTACTTGGGAGTAAGCCGCTTTGAATTCAGCAGGGCTCAACACCTAGGTCAGTAAGCATATAAAGACGGCAACCTAAGAAAGGGCTGCTGGGTTTACATGTTTGCTGGGCTTTCCCGCAGAAGCCAAGAGAGAAATTCATTCCATTGAGGCTGCGATCAAACGGCAGCCGAAGAAACAGCAAATAATAATAATAATAATAATAATAATAATAATAATAATAATAATATAATCATAGAATCATAGAGTTGGAAGAGACCACAAGGGCCATCGTGTCCAACCCCCTGCCAAGCAGGAACCACCATCAGAGCACTCCTGACATATGGTTGTCAAGCCTCTGCTTAAAGACCTCCAAAGAAGGAGACTCCACCACACTCCTTGGCAGCAAATTCCACTGTCGAACAGCTCTTACTGTCAGGAAGTTCTTCCTAATGTTTAGGTGGAATCTTCTTTCTTGTAGTTTGGATCCATTGCTCCATGTCCGCTTCTCTGGAGCAGCAGAAAACAACCTTTCTCCCTCCTCTATGTGACATCCTTTTATATATTTGAACATGCTTATCATATCACCCCTTAACCTCCTCTTCTCCAGGCTAAACATGCCCAGCTCCCTTAGCCGTTCCTCATAATAATAATAATAGTATTATTTATATCCCACCCATTTGGTTGGATTTATTTATTTATTTTTATTTGTATGTGTGCACGCAGACTATCACTATTATCTCACATTAAAAATTGGGAGAGGGTGGGTCTTAGTACAGCCCTCCAGTGTGCTAGTGGCCAAAATTGTGGAACCTTCTGGAAAAAAACGTATTCGCGAGGTTTGATGGCTCATAACACCACTTTGTTTTGGAGTAATACCAGTGCTTTTTTTCTGTGGGGACGCATACCCCTAAACATTTTGTGAATTTAATGGGAGAAGAAATTCACTGTATTTATTTTCCCCGATTTGAACTGTATTTATTTCCCCCCCGGTGGTGATTTTCTTGAGTCAATATGAAAATGCCATTAAACTTTTTTTTAGAAAAAAAGCACTGAGTTATACCATAAAATTATATATCAGTGGGAAGATAATTTAATGAAGAATGTAATGCAATAACTTTTATGAAGGATTATTTATTACAACAGCAGCCATAAAGAAGAAACGTAAAACACACCAAAAAAATGAGATATAAAGGTTAAATTGCCGCGTTGGCACTTTGTGATAAATAAGTGGGTTTGGGGTTGCAGTTTGGGCACTCGGTCTCTTAAAGGTTCACCACCACTGATATAGTATAATTGGTATTGTTACCTTGAAAGCCATGTTTCCTGTCCACAGGAAAACAGAAAATTAGAGTTTACAATAAATCTGGGTGAAGTTTCCAATAGTTAGAATGAAACCTCTGTGCACAAATTGGAGGGGAAGGCAAGTGCACATAAAACAAATATTGTTCCCAAGCCATTTGGAATTCAGTTTTCTCTTATAAAGGAGGTAGAAAATAAACTCATCTGCTTACCTTATGCTGCCTCACGGGAAAGCCTAAGGCTGCAATCCCAACAATACGAAGTACCATTGAATTCAATAGGACTTCTGAGTAGACATAGGTAGGCTTGTTCTGTTAATCACAGTTCTTCTAATATATTTGCCAACTGCTTGCTCCCAATATCACAGCCTTTAAAGTCTACTTGTGATTAAGTTCCTAATACATTATATTTAAGATCTTAGTTTAAATCACCAAAGGCAGCAGAGATTGCTATTGCTGCACCAGGTGTTGGGTCTTTGACCTCAAGACCACTCTCTCCCAACCACAGAGAGGTAGGTCAGCAGCCTCCCAGCTGTTCTTCCCACTGCCTTAGGATTGTTCTCAGGATGTCCAAGTTAACACTATGTAGATTAAGTATTTAATTTACTTGTCAGCTGTATAATTTGTACTAAAAAGTATTAAGGACGCTATTGCCACAACTGTCTCTTAATATCAGGGGTCATATGGAAAAATACACCTTCCACAATTCAGTTAGTTCCATTGTTGACCCTACTAGAATAATACATATTAACATTGCTCTTGTAATCTTTAAGCATCTTCATGATGGACAATAAAGATGAAACTAGATGTTAGGCTTGACAAAGATTGCAGAAACCTTGTGTTGAATTATTGCATCTCTCTCTAATGCTCAGGCACATTTACTTATGACATATCACCATGCACTAGTTATTTAAAATATTTGTATCCCACTCTTCAGCCAAAAATGATTCCAGAATGACTTACAAGATCAATAAAAAACAATGCAGTCCCCCCTCTGAGGTTTATAATCTAAGGTATGATACAAAAGGAAAAAGGAATGTGAGTGGAGGATGCAAATGTTTTAAAAGTAGAGTGTTGTAATGACCCAGCTAGAATGGAAACAGTTTGGTGAGAGGAGGAGCTGGTCTTTCAGCACAGCAGATCGTGTGGCCTTGCTTTCCATTTCCCCCTCTGCTACAGCCTGATAGAATGGCTGCTGCCATGGCATAGTTGAGAATGCAAAAGACAGCTAGTTCCTCTTAGCAGAGCCAATGGCTCTTCTCTTTTACTTTTCTTCTTCCCTCCGCTGCAGCCTGTTGGAATGTGAGCTTCTCTGCCGATTCATTCATGGCAGCCAGCGGTGTGCATCATGTGCAAATTCATAATGGGATGACATAGTGTAATGGGCAAGAGAGATTCAATTTATGAGAAGTTGGAGAGCTTAACATGGAGCTGCTATTTTATTGTGCCAATGCCACACTGAACATTAAGTCTTTTTCTACCGTATGTTTTAGGTAGTCCTACTGCATTGACTTGCGTCTGATACAGTGCTAAGTAACTGTCCCACCAGTTCAAGGGTTAATGCTTGTGCAACAGTACTTTTCTCCCATCTTCTCTCCCTTAGGTGTTCCCTGCATCCTCCCCAAATGTACTCATGAGGGTTGTGGGAATCCCCAGAACAGATTTAGGGGCACATGGTTCAGGTTCTGTGGGGGCCTGGTACAAATTGGCCTAAATGGAAGATGCAGAATTATCCTTTCAACAGGCTGATAAAATAGATTAGACTGGTGGAGTGACCTATCTGGGGTACCTGATGAACCTCATAGCCTTCAAAACCAGAAGCTCTATGCCATTGCACTACTCTTCTGTGATAATGGATAATGACTCTGATGACCAGAGATGAAGCAGCAATGCATTTCATGTAGAGCATGAAGCTTATTGGCACACCACTTAATACAGTGGAGTTACAGATTCTTGGAACATTTTGCTTCAAACAAGGATGGCCACCTGCCAGCAGTTTCATGTCATCTGAATCTTGTACTAAGGTGTTAATATACAGTAAAACCTTTGGTCCACTATGTTTACTTGTAAGGGAACTTCTTGTTAAGGACTTGAGATATCCATTGTTGTTGTTGTCTAGTCGTTTAGTCGTGTCCGACTCTTTGTGACCCCATGGACCAGAGCACGCCAGGCATCCCTGTCTTCCACTGCCTCCCGCAGTTTGGTCAGTTTGTTTGTCGCTTCAAGAACACTGTCCAACCATCTCATCCTCTGTCGTCCCCTTCTCCTTGTGCCCTCCATCTTTCCCAATATCAGGGTCTTTTCCAGGGAGTCTTCTCTTCTCATGAGGTGGCCAAAGTATTGGAGCTTCAGCTTCACGATCTGTCCTTCCAGTGAGCACCCTGGAAGGACAGATCGTGAAGCTGAGGCTCCAGTACTCAGATATCCATACTCAGTTGCAACTTCTTTGAATTTTTGAATGTGCTGCCAATGTGCATGTTACTGTGTAATGCTGGGAAGCCCAGGTGGTGCCAACTTTTGATAGACTGTGTCCATTTCTGAAGAGGTCAGTACATGAGTGACTAGATATATTTTGGCCTCCTGATGACTCTCGACTATACAACTCTTGACTATACAAAAAAAATTGCTGTTCCTTTAGTACATGATTTCCAAATGGTCTACTTAAAGTTAGTTTCTAAACTCTCTCTGGGTTTTAATCCTGCATTGTTGCCACAGTTGCTACAAACATCAGACTTGTTCTATTGTAGAGCACACTAGAGTACCGTTATATTCATTGCTAATCTTATTTTCAATCTTTTTGCAGGCTGCTGACTTGAGTAAACCAATAGATAAAAGGATATACAAAGGAACACAACCAACGTGTCATGACTTCAATCATTTAACAGCCACGGCAGAAAGTGTTTCTCTACTAGTGGGCTTCTCTGCAGGCCAGGTGCAACTTATAGATCCTATTAAAAAAGAAACTAGCAAATTATTTAATGAGGAAGTAAGTGAATACCGTAATCTTGGTGCATGCAAACATTTATTTTCTTTTATGAGTTCTCCATATGCATGTTTGTTTTTCCATTTGAAAATAGTCACCTTGGGGGGGGGATACTAGGGGAAGCCTTTGAAAATGGGAAAGCACATTTATATCACATTCTGTGAGAGGGACTGTATCACAGTAATGCACCATGGAAGAGATGGTGGTTTTTCTCACACCCTCAGTTTATCACCATTTGCTTATTGTCAGAAGACTGGAGTACTGTATGGGCTATAGCAGTGCACTTAAACTGTGGGCAGTGTTACATCTGTATCATCTCCTAATCCAAGGGTGGCTAACACTCAGGTTGACTCCCAAAGGCCCAACAATTTTGCCTGTGGCGGCAAAAAAATAAAATAAAGTAGACACAGTGCTGAAATGGGTAGACTCTACCATTCTATGATTGCATGAACTGTTATATGGAGTGCTCTAGACCTATTTCAGTTAATATTAATGCTTAAAGGCTTGCATATTTGCAGAACATAAATTTATTAGTTCTTGGTTTACCTTCGAGCTTGGACAGCTGCATCCGAAGAGCTTCAGGAGAGTTGCACTCAGTGGTTTCTTAGCTTGAACAGCTTACTGCTTTGCAGCTTTCCTCAATTTCAAGTATTTTACCATGCAATGAAACTGGCACACATACATACCAGCCTTTGCATGCCCAAGACAGTTTGGAACCATGAAACTTTTGGGGACCATGAAAGTGATTTTTGGATTGCTTAGTAACTACAGTGGTGCCTCGCAAGACGAAAAGAATCCGTTCCGCGAGTCTCTTCGTCTTGCGATTTTTTTTGTCTTGCGAAGCAAGCCCATTAGCGGATTAGCGCCATTAGCGGTTTAGCGGCTATTAGCGGCTATTAAAGGCTTAAGGGATTAGCGGATTAGCTGCTTAAAGGCTATTAGCGGCTTAGATCAGCTGATCAGCGGCTTAGATCAGCTGTTCAGCGGCTTAGCGATCAGCTGTTAAGCGGCTTAGCGATCAGCTTAGTTAAGTGGCTTAGCGAACAGCTGTTAAGCGGCTTAGGGGCTTGGGAAAAAGGCTGGGAGGGGAAAAAAACCCCAGGAATCGCAAGACATTTTCGTCTTGCGAAGCAAGCCCATAGAGAAATTCATCCTGCGAAGCACCTCCAAAACGGAAAACCCTTTCGTCTAGCAGGTTTTCTGTCTTGCGAGGCATTCGTCTTGCGGGGCACCACTGTATTCTAGAGGGGTGGGTAATTCATAATGTAAGACAACTATGCCCAAACACCTCCCCCTGTTCTCTTTTTGCATACAAGGCAAGATCACAGAATTGTAGAGTTGGAAGGGACCACAAAGGTCATCTTGGCCAACTCCCTGCAACGCAGGAGTCTTTTGCCCAACATGGGGCTCGAACCCATGACCCTCAGATTAAGAGTCTCATGCTCTACTGACTTAGCTATCCCAGATCATCAGCTCTCCAAAGATGGATCAGCACAATTTGGACAAAATGTGCTGCAACTTGCTTTAGGTATAGTTTATCGTTCATTGCAGTGGTTTGTAAAGAAAATACAACGCTGTGAGAGCAGTTGTAAGTCACAAACCTTGTTCCACAATTTTGTACTGGCTTTAATGCCTTGTTACTGATGATGATAGATAATAATAATAATAAAAAAATGTGGTGCAACTTGAAAGAAGCATTTTTTTTGTGTTTTAACTTGTTGAGGATTAGTATACCACATGATAGTGCGATGTTTGGCTGCCAGATTTTTAAAGTAGAGAGATCTGTAATTTAATTTGAATACAAATTCTACTTTAAAGCGAGTCTCTAAAATCTGAGGCTTGAAGGTCTTGCCTTCTATCCACTCATAAATATGCTCAGCAGTTTGCTATAGCAACTCAGGTAGTTGCAAACACATTCAAAACACATTTGCGCATTTCTAGCACCTGTGTCAGTAAAATCGTTAACTGGAAGTCTAACATTGATTATGACTCAGTTGAATTATTCTAGAAGGTGGATCCTTGAGTAACCCTGAACATAAACTGGATTGGGTTTGGGTTTTTTTGGTTCTGTTCTCATGAATGTCAGCCATACCTATAAAACCTTCTTTTGTTTCATTGGCTGAAAATGTTTCACTTTTCGGGGGTTCAGGAGGCATATTCCTGAAAGTGGTCACCTTAGTACAGAATATGGTGGACTTTGGGCTGGGCATGTTTTTTTCTTTGAAGTCTGCTGAGACAAGAGTAGTAAAGAACTCTGCATCTCACTATAAATTTGCTAGCTTGGATCCTATGATAAGTTGACTTAAGGATGCTTACAGGAGAGTTTCTCATCTTCTCCTGCTACCGCCCACGTGAGAAAAGACTCTCCAGAACAATGTGAGATGGGGAAATGTGTGTTGGGGGGGGGTGGCATCTTCTGCGGGGAGGGGTAATTGCCGAAAATTGGACTTGGATCCCAGTATAAGCTTTAATGTAAGGGATTTCACAAAAGGAAAGTGTCATGTTCTCTTCTTTATTATTAATATTACCATCTTTCTCTCCCCTGCCCTCACACCAGGGAAATGCAAACCTTCTTTGCTTGTACTGACTCCAGATTATCAGGGATCCATTAGCCCCCATACGTCAACCCACCCTATTCAGCAGGTTCCTCTGAAGCCCAGAGGGGAAATCAGCATATGCCAGCCTCCTTCCATCGACTCTTCTCTAGACCATCCCAGCCCTTTCTAGCTACATCTGCTCATTTAACCTATTGTGCATTGTACACAATTTGTCACGTTGATGTATATCCTTTATTGAACAAGACAGGGCAAGAACTCTAGGACAGGGTTTTCACATTTCATAATTTGATGATTTTTTTTCTATAGTCTCCAGGGATTATTGAAATTATAGTATGTGTTTTCCCTCAGTGAGCAGCCTTTACATCACCGTACTAGTGAAAAAGTATGGTATCATAAATTTTAGTTAAATAAATAAGTTGTGCCCCAGTTGAAGACATACTACGGTATTCCAGAGAGGGAAGGATATTTAGTTTTATAGCTGGTTACAAAAAAAACCCCCTGGTATTACTGTTATTTGCTTCTTCCCTTTTTTGTTGTGATGCTTGAATGGCTTAGGTTGGCGGAATAATGATAAAATCCACAGAAGTGCCATTACTATCACTTAAAGATAATGAACCCACAAGCCAAATTGCATTGGTTGTTCATAGAAGCCCAGCACAGGTAATTGGAAGGTGGAATCCGCAACTGAAAATCTCTTCCATCTATCGTAACTAATTACCTTGAATGTCTAGACATCTTCTACACAAAAGCAATGCAGTATTTGTTAAGTGGCTCAAAGATTTTAACTTGCCCAGATACTAGATCTCTCTTCCCATTCCTAGGTCCAGACTGCCAAAGTGTTTTTTAAGTTGAGCATACTTTGCAATTGCCATTATTTTTGTTGAAATAACGTCTGCTTCCTTCCTATTTTCACTTCAGTAAGGTAGAGCTATAATACCTAAAGTGGTCCCATTATTCCACTAAATTGCTTCTTCTCTTCTGGATCCTTAAAGCCAGGTTCTTTCTTCCAAGGACGAATTAAGTGGTTGTCTTTTCAGCCCCCCGCCCCCCAAAATCTATGTCAGATTCAGATTTGATGAGTAAGTTCTTCCCAGTATGTACACAGCCTGACTTTCTTTTTTTCATTGAACTGTGTTAAGGGAGGCTTGCCACCAATTATGCTGACCATTGTAATGTTACTCCAGATCTACATGGGGTTAGAAAAGCACACAGTAGCTTATTAGTCATAAGCTTGTTTTCTGCAAGTAGAATAACTTTGTGTATTAAATGCCGACTGGCAGAAAATGAATTACCTTATTAAATGAAAAATCAGAACTGAGATGACTCTGATGTGTACCTTCTTTCCTTTGTTTTCCAGAGACTAATAGACAAGTCCAGAGTAACTTGTGTAAAATGGGTTCCTGGTTCAGAAAGCCTCTTCCTAGTAGCGCATTCCAGTGGCAATATGTACTTGTATAACGTGGAACACAATTGTGGTACCACAGCCCCACACTATCAGCTACTCAAACAAGGAGAAGGTTTTGCAGTCCATACATGCAAGAGCAAATCTACACGAAACCCTTTGCTTAAATGGACAGTAGGCGAGGGGGCCCTGAACGAATTTGCTTTTTCCCCAGATGGGAAATTCTTGGCATGTGTAAGCCAGGATGGCTTTCTTCGTGTATTTAACTTTGATTCTGTGGAGTTGCACGGTACAATGAAAAGCTACTTTGGAGGGCTGCTGTGCGCATGTTGGAGCCCCGATGGCAAATACATCGTGACAGGCGGAGAAGATGACTTAGTGACTGTCTGGTCTTTTGTGGACTGCCGAGTGATAGCTAGAGGCCACGGGCACAAATCCTGGGTCAGCGTCGTGGCCTTTGATCCGTATACCACTAGCGTAGAAGAAAGCGACCCGATGGAATTCAGCGGCAGCGACGAGGACTTCCAAGACCTTCTTCATTTTGGAAGGGATCGAGCAAATAGCACGCAGTCTAGGCTATCTAAAAGGAACTCTACGGACAGTCGTCCAGTAAGTGTCACATATAGGTTTGGTTCAGTGGGCCAGGACACGCAGCTATGCTTATGGGACCTAACAGAAGACATCCTCTTCCCACACCAACCCCTCTCGAGAGCAAGGACACACACAAATGTCATGAATGCAACCAGCCCACCTGCAGGAAGCGGTGGAGCTAATCCAGGCAGCAATGGAAACAGCATCACAACACCTGGGAACTCTGTGCCCCCTCCTCTTCCACGGTCCAATAGCCTTCCACATTCTGCCGTCTCCAATTCTGGCAGTAAAAGCAGTGTCATGGACGGCGCCATTGCCTCTGGCGTTAGTAAGTTTGCAACCTTATCACTACATGATCGGAAGGAGAGGCACCACGAAAAAGACCACAAGCGAAACCATAGCATGGGACATATATCTAGTAAGAGCAGTGACAAACTGAACCTAGTTACTAAAACCAAAACGGACCCAGCAAAAACTTTGGGAACTCCCCTGTGTCCCAGAATGGAGGAAGTTCCTTTGTTAGAGCCTCTTATCTGTAAAAAGATAGCACACGAAAGACTGACTGTGTTAATTTTTCTTGAAGACTGTATAGTCACTGCTTGTCAGGAGGGATTTATTTGCACATGGGCAAGGCCTGGTAAAGTGGTAAGTTTTAACCCTTAATGCTGCATCAAAGAAGTAGAACTTGAATAGGTAGTTTTTCTCAAAACATAACTGAATGTTGAATATAAAATTTCTTTATGCTTAATGTAAAAAAGAAAAAGGAAAAAAAAGAAAAGATTATTTCCTCAGAGCCATACTTTTGGATACTGCATGCCATATTTCTGAACGATTTGAAGTGTCTGGCCCAGGTAAAGTTCTTTTGAAATACAGTTGCCTTCCAGCTGGAGAAGTGTTGTGTATCCAAAGTGTCCGTGATAGTTTTCCTATATTTTCAAAAGCTATTTTTGTATAACATGATTCAGACAAATCTAAAAAAAAAAAAAAAAAATCAACTAGTGAGGGTAGAATTGTAAGGGCATTCAGGATATCGGATTGGTTGCAGCTTGGGTAAGCTGTAGCTTTGCATAACATGCATTCTGGGTAAATTGAAGTTGAAACATTTATTCTGACAGGAATCCATAAAGCAGGGTCTGTTCTCACTTTTTTTTTCGTTCCAAAAGTTAGTCTCTTCCTCCTTCGGTGATCATCTCAAGAGCAGTTTTTAGTGTCGCCATTTAAAATTTGAATAAACTTGGTATTAAATATACGTTGTAATATCCTGCTCTTTAATATCAATCTTCTCCAAATATGTAAGGTCACTTTTTTTTTAAAAAAAAAGGCTTCCTAGTGAATTGTATCCCTTACTCATTTCTACCCCCTAATCACTTTACAGAACGTTTGTGTTAAAGGTATTTTTAATTCATGCATTTTTCATTAAATCCACAGGCTTAAAATGTGGCACTAGTGATGTCTTCTTTCATGTTAAGAAACTGAAATTATCTATTTAATATTTAGTACTTTCTACTGATAAAAATTATTTTGCTTTCAAATACTCATGGGCAATTTGCAGGCTATGGCCAAGCTCCAAGACTTTTGAGGTGGCTTTTGGGCATGCAATTTGGTTGACTTTGGCTTGCTCTTCTCAGAGGGGGCTCCCCAAAAGCAACCAATAAGGGTTGGGGGGATCCTTTAATTCAGAACCCAACACTGTGTGAGGGGTTAGAGCTGCAAGCAAAGACTTGGGAAGCCCAGTGTGTGCATTGGAATGCACACATGGGTTCTCCTGATCTCTGCCTATGATGGATAAACCAGCAAAAGACCCTAAATGGCAGCTGGTTATCTTCTGGAGATCTTCCTGAAGGTTCCTAAACTTGGTTCCTAAATCTTCCAAAACTTGGAAAGTGTTGTTGAGAGTTTCTGAAGTGCATCTGTTTTGCAAAATTAACACTCTTCCAGTAGACATTAATGCCCATTTTTGACTGTAAGGATTCACAGCTTCTCTAAAATATGTAATAATTAGATATATTAAGTGAAATCTTATCAAACATGTTCTGGTATGTAATGTCACCTGTATGCCTTATCTTGGATAGACAATCTGGAAAAATATGGCATTGCTTTTCGTGTGGGGGGAAAAGCAAATGGTAAGGATAAAGGACAAAACTGTCTATGTTCCCAAGTGCTAAAATCATGGAAATGTGTGTATTTCTGTGCCAGGGGCCAAACAGTTTTGAAGGTAATTTTGCAGATGTGCATTGCTAAGCTATCCAGCATTGCTGGTAGCTATCCAAGCCCCTCTGCTTACTATATTCTAAAGTAACTTAACATTCACCCTTTGGCTACTTGCATTTCTATTAAGTAAAAATTCTGCAAAGAAGTTGTGTTTAATCGGTACAGGTCGTAACTTGCACGCAAATGACAATTTGATTTGGAGCACATTTCAAATATTTCAGAGATAAGTATGCAGTACCAAAAGCTAGGATTTCTCTATTTGGCCAATGCGGAAATCTTTAATTAAAGGTAAGTTTCATGCTGATGTTGTTCACTAGGTCTTTGAAAACTAATATCACACACTGATGTAAATGCCATATTGTTTAGGATGTGTTTATTTAGAATGGGTTTCAAATTATTATTATGCTTTATTTTTGCAGTCGGTGAGCTCACTCAGCTGGCCTAAATTAGCAAGTTAGGTGATATGTTTACATGGCTCTGGCCAAGAAAGTCTTTGTTCCAGAAAGGTGTTAATAAGCACCATTTTCGTTCTATAGGAGAGCACTTACTAAACTTTATACTTATTTAATGAGTCTTCAGAAACACTCATGGTAACATATTTCTTTCCCTTGGGTTATACACTGCATATGTTAGTCTTGCCTATAGTTTAGTTCCGTAGCTTTTAAAGAGTTTAAAGCTGCTACCTTCCCGCGTTGACATTTCTCCCCCAGGCTCCTCAAAAAGTACTTCCATTGCCCTTTTCCTCTGCTGAATTTGTTTCCCACCCACCCTTTGGCAGAGGATCTCAGTTGGAAAGAAGGGCCACAAACTTCCAGTTTGAGGAGCAAATGGGCCAGAAGACTCAACCAGTTGCGCAGTCTGAAACCTCACTGCTACTGAGCCAACCCTGTCTTTTTCCTTCCTCACCTGTCTGTCTGCCAGGCTGATGCAGTCAGGAAAGCAAATGTTATTTCCTTGAGAAGAACAGGGTTCGAATAGGCAGGAGTGGGCAACCGGCGGTATTCGTATTGGGCTCCCTTCAGCCCCAGCTATCATGGCTGATGGTTGAGGACGATGGGAGTTGTAGTCTGACCACACCTGGAAGGCCGCAGGCTAACCCATCCCTGGTATGGACAGTCCCTCCTTAGAATAAGCTGATATTTGGCAAGACTTGTCTGGCTGATATTTGGCTAGACTTGAGTCTCAGAGACCCATAGGACAGAGGAAGCCAATGTAGTGCCCTGCAGATGTCACTGGACAATATCTCCCCTCACCCCCGCCATAGGGCACAGACAGACTCACTGCTGGGTTGGAGCAAGAAGATCTACGCTACAAACATGATGACCTCCGTGTAGCATTTGTACCATGTCTTGAGCTTCCTTAAGTCCTTTCTCTTTTGAAATGCTACTTAAACACGAGTTCAGATCTAAAGTACCATGTTCAGCAGAAAACGTGGGACAAGCCCATATTGCGTACCGCAGCAACATTTTAGAAGTGCACTAATTTGTGGGAGAAACTACCTACTCTACAGGAAACAAAACTTCTCAGTAATGACTTTGTAAAAATATATATATATATATGCTGTACTACTGGGAAAGACAAAACTGCTTATCTATCTCTCGGCCATTTCCTTCCTGATTACATCGTATGGCAGAGATGGCAGGGAAGCTTTTGCATTTCTTTTGCAGTGCTACTGTCACACATGGAGGTGTTGCTTTCAGTAGCAGGCTATTCTGCAGCCCTCCTGGGTGTCACTGGACCGCAGCTCCCATCAACCCCCATGCAGCAGAGCCAAAGGCTGGGGATGATGGGAGCTGCAGTCTAGCAAAACCTGTAGGGCCACCGCATCTTTATCCCTGATCTACAACCCCTTGTAATTTCAGGGGAACTTGCCACTACTTAACCGGAAAACTCCTGGTAAGAAAGAGTGGACAACTGCAAATGAATACAGTAGTTGAGTGAAATGGCAGCATATACCCTGGCTGAGAAAATGTGTTACCACTTTGTACAACAAAATGCACATGAAATTTAGAATATTTATTTGAACTATATTGTACAGGGAAAAATCTAGAGTTAAATTATAGAACGTCCTTTAGTTTTCCAATAAACAGGAACTATATAGTACAGCATCATGTTTAAATGAGTTCTATCATTGCTGTTTTAACAGACATTTTGTTTTACTATTTGGGCATGGGAAGACGTCACGTTTACTACTAAATCTTCATTGGCAAAGGGCATTTCATTTGTTAGAACTGAAGTATAAAGTGCTGTTGGGAAGTACTATCTTATTTCGTTTGATTTAATTTTAAATTCAGGGATGGTTAGGAATTGCTAAATCAGTTCTTGATTTTGAGGTTGCCATGATATAAAATGAAATATATTGAACCATAAACACTGCAAACGGGAGTTGGGATTCCTTGAAATATTGCCATGCAAAGTTCTCGGGATTGGTGTTGGCTTAGTACACCAGGTTAAGAAGCTGCCCAGTTGAGAGTGGGCCAGTTACTTCTGTGAAGCCAGGAAAGAGTAATTGCCTTATTATGTGGGTGTCCAGATTAGGAGGGAAAGATTCTTACTAAAGACTTTTCAGAAATGCTTGATCTTTTGGAACTCAGTTATGTACTTGAAAAGACTGTATATGTCTCCTCCTACCACGTTAAAGCTACTAAAATTGCATTTAGAATAACTGCTGGCCTGCTTGTGTTCTTAAAGAAAGAAAACCAGCTAATTTACTGTCACATAACTTGTGTAAAGTTTAAAAGCGAGACTTTTTTCCTGCATTTATGAAATCTGTATACATGAATTTGTTAAGATTGACACGTTAGGTGATACTGTACAAAATTGTAATGACATAGTGGAAAAAAATCAACAGTAAAATTCATATGTATTTTCTTTATAAACGTCCATCTAATTTCTTGACAACTTGAATAAATTTCATAAGAGCCTTTCTAACATAACAAATTGTTAAACTAAATTGACTGTTGCAATAATAATGAAGCTTTAATAAGTATTGTTATATTTATAATTTTAAAAAATCATGTTTGTATCATACTGCTTATTTTTTAGCGTTTTATGTCACTGTTTCAGCTGAAGAACCCTACTAAATACTTGACATTACAGAATAATTTACTGGGGTTGTCCTCTGTATACTGACATTAAATAAAAAGTGTGACTGAACTGTAAAATGTAGATAACTGTCAATAGTGCTTCTCATGCCTGAAGTTCTAATATTGATCTGCCGCAGTTAAGACTTCTATGCAGGAAGAAGCATATTCCTGAACAAAAAATGGCCACCGTGAAACTGCTGCCTCTGTAACTGCCATTTTTATAAATGACCAATGTACAACCTCTTATTTCATACAGTTTTCAGATGTTAGCTTTGACTTACTTACCTATATTGATCTGTCATAATTCATGTCCATTTGAACTGTCATAGATACTGGATTGTTATATGACTTAAATGAGAAAATATACAGTGGGCCTGGTTAAAATGGGTGTTTCTAGTTTAAATAACAGGGAATTGTGGGAGAAGGTAAGATGATGATGTAAATCCATTAAACAACCAATGGAATGGAGAATTGATGCCTTTTGGATTCTACAGGAGCTCTTTTGTTTATCAACAATGTATGTTAACGTTTAAGCGCTTTAGGGGCTGCTCACCAGAATGAAGTGCATAAAAGGACAACCCAAGGCTAACTTTGAACACAGATTCGTGCAACTCTGAAGTGTTTGGGTAAATGTAGGCTGCTGATACTGCAGGATGTTGCTGGCAAACTTTAATTCAAATTTGGTTAGACCACTTGGTTCTGTGTTCTCTCCAAAAGCAAGAGTTCTTAATTGTATCAGAAGCAGGCATGGTAGTGTCACTAGAAGGTATCTTCCCCAGGCGGGCACGTTGAATATGGATTTAAAAATCCACCTCCCAACTTGGTTTCCAAAGCCATACTTCCTACTACTGTTGGGTTACGTTACTTTCTAGTTACCCAGTTCCTATGATTCCTGCCCATTTGCCTCTGTGCACCAAAGTGGCTTTAAATCTAGCAGTGACCCTAAGCTTTATGAAAACACAGAATGAAAGGGGGAGGGGGTGGAGCTGTTCTTGCTGAAGAGTTATATGACCACTACCTTCGGGTACAGAGTCTGTGTCACAGCAAGGTGATATTCATTTGAAGCCCGGCATATAATCTGACTTTCAGCATATAGCTTTCCCTAGGAAAATCATTTGAAGATTCTCTGCACTGGCTCCGGTTTAATTTTTGAATGGATCATCCCTAATTTTGGCCATCGGACAACTTAGCTTCCGAACTTGACGAGAGAGACAAGCTCCTCAGTGGGTACGGCAGTTTCTGCAAAATTAGCAACCGTAACCATATCTTGGTGTGAGATCCTACTTGCAGAGAGTATAAACCTTGAACATATGAAGGGTATTGCTCCTTGAAGTTTGCTATATTCAGGGTACCAGTATGGTACCCAGGATTTCATTTGATTCCTACCTCCATCAGCCCAAGCCAGCCTGGCTGATGGTTGGCGATGATGGGAGAAATAGTGCAGCCACATCTGGAGGCACCATGTTAGGTACCCCTGGCAATAGACCTTGTAGAAGTGACATGCAATGCACTAGAGCACGGTGCCCCAACTACGGCCAAATGCTTTTTCGTGTCTCATTGATAGAAGCAGAGTATGTTGCAAAAGGGAAAGTGGATATAGTTTAGAAGAAGTCTGGAAGAAGAACTTACATCAATAAGATTATGCAGTCTTAATTTCTGTAAAGAGATTGGGTGGTGTCCAGTGAAGTCTTCCGACAGAAGTAATACATCAGATGAATGGCAGGCAGGCAAATTTTGGCGATTCTGCCTCCCCCTGCACCCCCTAAATGCGTTTCATAGGGCTCCCCATTGTTAACCAGTCTTGGATGGAATAGCTTATTTTTATTGCGCCTAAAGAGAGCAGCCTTTTTTGTCTGTCAGGCAGCTTTGGCTCTCACTGTCTCAATATTTGTTGCAGTGTGTTATGCAAGGTACCGGTTTCCTCCCTGAGTATTTGCATAGAAGCAATCTTGTTTCAACTTTGTCTGCTTGCCCAAGAAAAATACTTGAATCGTTCTAAGAACCTTTTCCTGTCTTGATGTGCCAAGCATTCGAAAAGAAATGTTTTATATTGATCATAGTTGGATTTCTTTTTGATAGTTTCCTTGTACAACCTTTCTGAAACAGTCAATTTTCTTTAAAAACAAACTAGGGAATGATCCTGTCTCTCTTCTGTGGATGTTCTCTTCAAACATCTCGATGTAAAAAAAAGGTAAAGGTACCCCTGCCCGTACGGGCCAGTCTTGACAGACTCTAGGGTTGTGCGCCCATCTCACTCAAAGAGGCCAAGGGCCAGCGCTGTCCGAAGACACTTCCGGGTCACGTGGCCAGCGTGACATCGCTGCTCTGGTGAGCCAGAGCCGCACACGGAAACGCTGTTTACCTTCCCGCTAGTAAGCGGTCCCTATTTATCTACTTGCACCCGGGAGTGCTTTCGAACTGCTAGGTTGGCAGGCGCTGGGACCGAACAGCGGGAGCGCACCCCGCCGCGGGGATTCGAACTGCCGACCTTTCGATCGGCAATCTCGATGTATGTGCAGACAAAAAGGAAAAACTATAGAGAGCAGCTAGATTCCCCCCTTAGACTTAAGGATGGTACCTTAAGAGATTCAAAATGTATTATGCCCTACTTGTTATATTTGATAGAGAAATAGCTTACCTTTTCATTCTATCGAGTAAATGATTACTTGAAAGGGATGCCTACATAATAACCATGGAAGGTTGGGCCAGTGAAAATTTATTGATTTGCCTATAGTAAGTGTGAGACCTACAGAAAACCTGGCTTCAGTTATTCTACAATGTCTCTGCTAAGTTTCCTTTCTTTCCTATGTGTGACTGAGATATGCATGTAATAGATTTTGTTGAAGCTGATCAGTATCATTTTATAAGAAAACTGTTTATTACAGTGTTGATAGTTTCTGTTTCCTAAGCCCCACAAAGCCAAGATATATTTGATCCCTGATTATCTCTGTATACTTGGGGCATACCAGCTCAGATGTCAGCTGCACCCCAAGGCACTAAATATATTTTGATTCTTTCCTGGTTGGGAAATTTAGGGGAGAAATACATATTAAATAGGAATGATCTACACTATAATAAATGAAAGTCTGTTCTTATTTGGGTTTAAAGCAGAGCCTTCTCCAGAGTCCTGCACTATCCAGAAACAGATGAAACAGTACCAAAAATACCCACAAGGGAATACTAGAACACACAGGCTTCAAGTAGTGATATTTTTCAAACTCTTTACTACTTCAGAGCTGAAATGTCCCACTTCTAGCTTTAACAGAATTAGATACAGTGGTACCTCGCAAGACGAATGCCTCGCAAGACGAAAACTCGCAAGATGAAAGAGTTTTTTGTTTTTTGAGTTGCTTCGCAAGACAAATTTCCCTATGGGCTTGCTTTGCAAGATGAAAACGTCTTGCGCCTTTTTCTTAAAACTGTCAATGCATTTCCTATGGGAAACTGCTTCACAAGACGAAAAATTCACAAGACGAAAAAACTCGCAGAACGAATTAATTTCGCCTTGCGAGGCACCACTGTAATTGGGGATCTTACAGCTGTTGCTGGGATCCAGCTTCTTTCAGCCCCAGCCAGCATGGTCAGGGATGTGGGAGTTGTAGCCCATAACATTTGTTGGGTTGTTATTTTTATTATTAAAGTTATTAAAGGAAGTAAAATGGAGCTACAATAATATTTTAACACCCTAGGGTTCCACAGCTTAAACTGCTGTACTCGGGGAGAAGTGAATGGAGGCCACACACAGTATTTGAGCTAGTTGGCTAAGCGGCTTGAAAAGTATTGAGTATGAGAAGTTCTTTATACTTAAATGCTCCTTGAACAGGCCTGTGGTGATGGGGACTGACTGATCAATACAAAATGGGTGTCAAATTAGTCATGTAGTTCTCTGGACCCAGGCCCAAGTGTTTTAGATAATTTTGAAGGACATTTTTATATTGTCAAACAGCTTTGTGCTGACGGGAGTCACCATTTGTTAGCTTGAACAGCTTAGAACTTGGAAAGAGTAATAGAAGACAATTAGAATATCATTTAAATTTGCCAACTCTCGCTGAACTAGCAATGCTCAAAGACTGCCCAATTTGCCTTTGAACATAGATGTTTCATTCTTAGTTACCGTATTTTTCGCCCCATAGGGCGCACCGGCCCATAGGACGCACCTAGGTTTTTTTTGGGGGGGGGGAATAAAGAAAAAAAAATTTATTTCCCCCCCAGAACAGGCAGCTCTCCGCAAGCCTTGGGAGACCGGCATGACTTCCCGCCGGGCTCCCACGCCTTGCAGATATCTGCCTGAAGCCCAAACCAGGTCGGGGGACAGCGGGATGGCGGCGTTCCGCCTCCCCGCTGTCCCCCGAGCTTGTGGGGATGGCGGCAGGGAGAAGCGCTCTTCTCCCCACCGCCAGCCTCCAAACCAGGTCGGGGAACCGAAGCCTGGGGTGCGCTGTGTAGCGCGCCCCAGGCTTCGAGATGCAGGCCGCTATCCGCAAGCCTAGGGAGCCCGACGGGAACTCTCGCGGGCTCCCAAGGCTTGCGGAGAGCTTCCTGAAGCCTGGAGAGCGAGAGGGGTCAGTGCGCACCAACCCCTCTCGCTCTCCAGGCTTCAGCGAAAGCCTGCATTCGCCCTATAGGACGCACCCACATTTCCCCTTCATTTTTGGAGGGGGAAAAGTGTGTCCTATAGGGCAAAAAATACGGTACTTATGGCTAATGGATCTATTACTGGCAACTGGCTATAGGAGGAAAAGTTGGGCTTAGCAATGGTTGTTATTGTGTGTACTCCGCAAGCAAAAGTCCATAGCTCAGCTGCAAACTGGGCCCGCTCTAGATATGTTGTTGCCTGATAGAGCATCAAATCCCTCCTTTCAAGGTACATAGTAGCCAAGGCCAGCCAAGTTATTTTGGCACCTGAGGAAGAAAATCCTTCAAGCACTTCTTCCTGGCAGTAAAAAGAATAAGCTGCAATTTCCTGCTCTTTAATGATACTCAAAATCAGGTACTTGAGGAGGATGCTTCGCTTCCTCTAATGATCGCGCCAGCCCTGGAGAGAGTCCATGGTGTTTGTATACAGAAGATTCTAGGTTCACTGGCAAGCACCTGCTCTTAAAGGATTTAAACTGGATTTTAACAAGCAGAACTGGGAAAGAGCTGCTGTTAATCAGAACACTTGGACCAGTGGACAACAGTCAGTCATATTTTGTAATTTTTTCCCCATACTTAACCCATCTTATGGAGAGTTTAGAATACGATGGCCTCTGTTTTCATTGCTTTCTTTTAAAAGGACACACTTCCGGCATATATAGTTCCATATATAGTTTTGAATGGGTACATGCCATAGAAGTTCTAAGAAGCCAGAATGCTGGATGAATAAGATTTTCATGCCTGGCAGAAGCAGAACATATTATGCAAATCCAGCAAATAGATGTAATTTCTTCATAATTATACAGGTCACAGAATTCAGCTTCTCTTGGTCCAGAACTCTTGAGTCAGGCTAGCTGCTCGCAGTCAGCCAATTAGAACTTGCTGGTTCACAGGCTGTATACTAGTGCTTAAAGAAATTGTTGGGAAAGTTACACACCTCTGACAATTTTTCAAGTCTATGCATGGGGGGGGGGGGAGAGATCTATTTCCCCATCCAAACACACTTTTGCATTAGGGATATATGTTTGCGTACACTTCCATATCCAAATATACATGTATTTGCTCTGCACGACGTTTTTTCAATGGGATGCATGTGCAGTCACACCATAGGAGATCATGGGTCCAGCTGCCTTGGAAATGGGGACATGTTCCCCCTTCTCTCCTCCCCTGCCCCCCAGCAGTGACCGATGAGAAGAAACGGCGGCAGTGAAGAGCTATGGAAATGTGCAGAAATGAAAACTGGAGGCATGAACCATGGGGACTTTGACAGTGAAAAGTGATCCTCACCAATTCAGCTGAGAGCACCACTACCTACATCTGTCTACTAAGTCAAATTTTGTTGTCAAATTCTGATTATGAACACCTGGGTTACAAGTAAATCATTGATGTTGGATGATATTCATCATTTGGGCCTGTGGCCTAACCAAGTAAAGCAATTTGTTTATTAATATTGACATGTATGAGAAACGTAAAGAATATAGTGACCATACAGATATCAGCCACAGAACGGACTGTGTTTTTTAGCTACGTTGATTAAGGGTTGCCCATTAGCATTTATTTTGCCTATTGAATCCGACTTTGGGGCCGTCACTCCTATGACATGGCAAGTTTGTGCAGATGGTTTAGATCTGACTTCACATTTGTTTGCTACTTTCTCCTGTCTCTTGTTTCTAGCTAATGATATACTCTTTATTCAGAGTGGTGTTTTCTTAAAGGCTCCTTTCCCATTTTGAAATCAGCAGTTTTACACATTTTTCTCTGGGACATAACCCTGGTGTGGGGTGTGCTAGACTATGTTGTGCATAACACTGTAATATGAAAAGTGTGTGCCTACCGAAACAGTGGTTAGGCTACTGGGCTTAAAATGAAGACACTTTGAATTATACCCTAGTGCACCCGGAGGAGCTATGTCTTTCTTTCTGTGCTGCTACCTGAAATGTCATCTTGAATAAACTTGGTTTAGACATTTTTAAGAGATGAAAATATCAGGCCAGGTTCTGGTCTGGGTAGCTTGTGTTCTCCAAAGCAGGGCACTTTTGTCCAACCTGGTTTCAAGAGCAGGGAGTATACTTATCTTTCATAGCGCTTTCTCAGTATTTGGGTCGGACCCCAAAAGAGCTCCTGTAGATTCCGAAGACTTAATTCTACATTACAATTATTAATAATAATAATAATAATAATAATAATAATAATAATAATTTGTACCCCGCCCATCTGGTTGTTCCAACCTGAATTTCACAATATTCAGGTAAGAAAAATACCTGCAAAACCAAGTATTCAAAAATGAGGGATTTCCCCCATGCATACTTAAAATGGAACAATGGTATTTAAGAAACAAAACTAAAAAAACAAGCACCCAGGTTAGGTGTAGATGCCAGTGTATCTGTTAGGGGAGGGGTGTAATACAGAAATGTTCAGAACCGTATCTCTAAAGCCAGCTTTGCTAGCCTTGCTGATCAGTTTCTGATTGGAGAAACTGTTGCTAAGTGAGCTGCAAATTAAATATGAAACGAGCATTTCCCATTGTTTAAAACTCAGTTTTAAAAAAATGCTAATTGGAAACGTGAGAGTTCACTGCAAGCGCAACCACTGGCTGCAGTTGCTTGTTAGTGTTCCGTTTGTGGGTTTCATTAGAGGTGAAATGATTTCCTATTAAAGGGTTGCTTCCCTGTGATGTCTATGTCTGACATAGCAACATTGGTTCTGTTGGCTTGGCAGATCCACAGGCTGGGAAGGGTCCATTACATCATTTGAAAAAGCAGGGTAATTCCCCCCCCCCAAACCAGCAGTTCTGCATCCAAGAAACAATAGGCTACAGCATCTTTCCTTGGCATAGATACAGTGGTTGAGAGGGGCTCCAGGTTGCACTTTGAAACATCTGGCTGAAGAGCCCTTCAGGAATACTTGCGTCTTATGGTTGCAAGGTGCATACAGCAGGGAGAGATACATGTTGATCGTAACCTCCTGGTAAAAGACTTGTGGCACAAATGTGCCCTGTAGCTCACTGACTTTTATGTTTTTAATAGGATAGCTTAGGTTTTGCAAGACATGAGCTAAAATCTAATCGTACTACGGTCATAATCAAGATTCCTGGGGCCTATTAAAAATGAATACATACTATGGTATAAGCTTCTGTGGACTAAAACCCACTTCGTCAAGTTTTATCAGGATACTTCACGTTCATTTTAAAGCAGCAACCATATTCCTTCCTTGCTGGAACATATTACAGCTGCTACACCCCTGGAATTCTAATTATGATCTACATCTTATAAGTTACTTTGAACTAAACTGCTACATAAAGAGCGAAATCGTTCATGTTAAGACGTTCGAACAATGTGATCTATCACTTTGAAGTCATAATATGCAAATGCCACTGTGCATTGAAAGTCTACAGATATATATAGAACTGTTTAGAAAACTAAATGCTGGGTTCTCTTGCTGGATTAATGCAAATTGCTTTGTTTGCAGGGTTTATTGCCATCCCAAAACCAGGCCAATTCTCCAAGTGGAACTGTAGTATAGCCATCACATTTCTGCTAGCAAATCTTTGAACACAGAACAAGAAGTAATGGCAATGGAACCAGGAGCTGCTGTTCAGCCAGGGAGCACCACAAATTCTTAAAGGCAGAGTGTAAACTTGGAGTTATGTGAATCACATAGTGTTTTACAAAAATAATAATGTAATGAATTCTTTTTACAGCTAATATTTAGGCTGATGGCTGAAAGAAGGATTTTGCTAAAAATACTTCTTTTGGTGTTGCAGTTAAAAATAGTATAACTTTTCCAGTTTCTCTGTAAAACAAAATGTTTGTTAAATCTGAATAAGTTTAATGGTTATATAAATTAGAACTTCATTGTTGGGGTTTTTTGCACTGATTTTTTTTTTATCCAGCAATGGTTAGTCTAGAATGCTCTCATGGGAAATGAAAGTCATTACTTTCTGGCTTCATAAATGTAATTCAGGAAGATGGATGCTGCAATCATAGAGGTTCCCCCCTCCCCCCCAAAAAAGATTGTTTGCACTTAAATAGCTTAATGCTAGTAGAAAATTACTTTTAAATGGGTGTTTGGACACCCTCTAAAGCTATGTTATGGGGAAAGAGATCCTTTGTATCTATTAAACATTTTATTTTAATAATGTTTTGAGCTACAATCAATCTGTATTATATGTGTAAATAATGTAATTCAGTGATCGGGGGAGAAATGAGTCATTACACTAGTAATTTTCATTTAGGAAAGTGATATTTCTAATTCAGAAAATACATATTAAACTATCTTGAATATGCAGTTTTGTTTATGTTCTGTTTAAATTAAATCAACTGTGATGTAATCTTTTTTGAATGTAATATTGGCGTGGACATGCAGGGCATATTCATTTTGAAAACACTCAGGTTGGATTCACTACCTATTTAACCAAGCTTGCCCTTTGTTATAAGACATAATAATTCCCCACTATATTCTAAACACTACATCAATTCTTAAAATTAGTCTAATTTTCTAATCAAGATTAGCCACTTAACAGTAGGACTATCCATTTTTATATATTAGAAATGCAATGTAGCATATTTTAAGGCTAGCATAATTTTAAATGTTGATTTAATATTCAGTGTAAGAGCAATACAGTGAAATAGGTTGATACAATAGAATAATGTGTCAAACTATACAGTTTATTTTCCAGAAAAAGACATGTCTTCTGTTGGAGGAGAGATTTGACAGCCTACAAAGTCTAACTGCTGCTTAGTTAGTATTAAACTGATTTTGAACAGTATAAAGACACTAGATTTCAATTCAGTTCTTCACTGGTAGTGGTTCCCAACCTGTAGAACGCCCTCCCATCAGATGTCAAAGGAATAAACAACTATGACGTTTAGAAGACACCTGAAGGCAGCCCAGTTTAGGGCGGTTTTTTAAATGTTCGATGTTTTAATGTATTTTTAATCTCCTGTTGGAAGCCGCCCAGAGTAGTTGCGGAAACCCAGCCGGATGGGCGGGGTATAAGTAATAGATTATTGCTATTGTTATTAATATTCATTGAAGAAAATGCTGTCTGCTTGATACCAGGATCTATGAGGGCTGGGTATTATTTTCCTGATAGTGAAAGCCTCACCTTTTTAACTTTTTGAGTTAAAGTAGTCTTCTTATTCCCCCCCCCCCAAACATATCTAGTAACATGACAAGTTTTAATGCCTCCTCACAAAAACAAAAACAAAATCTGGTCCCCAAACATAACACATTTAGGCATATTCACCTGTGTTTAAAAGCTCTGGTCTTCAAAGATAGCTTTTTATATATTTGGATGGGTGTGGGCAGGCAGGCAGGCAGCTAGCTACTCATATTGCCTGTTACATTCAAAACTCTGCAGCTAGATCTAACTCTGTCAGTCCATGCTTCTCAAAGTGGTGCGAATCACTTTTTTGAACAGCATGTTTCAAAATCGGATCATGGAGGAATGACAGGCTATATAAACGAATAGGGGAAAGCCTTCCGCTTTTCGAAAGGACTGCTCTGGCATGTAATCAAGACAAGTATTAATTAGTTTGAAAGAGGGTAACAGCAGCACTAAGACACTCAAAAATGTTTCAAAGCCTCCCTGTCTTTCTTGTTCATTTGTGGTGGTCTGAAAAGGGAAGAAGAAGAAGAAAACAGATTCCCTACCTGGTGACTTGCATAGGCTCTTATTTGTACAGGGAAGTATTTGCAGTCTTAACCTTTTAAATATATGCAAATATTTGCAAAGCCCCAGTAGCAAGCAGAGTTGCACTGGCAGCCCCACCTGGTATAACTTCCACATTGGTTAGTATGTGTATATACAATTTCACTTAAATATATGAGGAAGAAACACTTGAGTAGTAACTTCATGACCTGTTCACCAGAGTATTGCTCCTCCGATGTGACTAATGCTGCACTCATAACCATGTCTACTCACAAGCAGTGGCGAAGCGTGGGTTGTCAGCACCCGGGGCAAGGCAAGTAATTTGTGCCCCCTAACCCGTGGATCTGCGCCCCCTAACCCGTGGATTTGCGCCCCCTAACCCTAACCCCCAGATGTTGCGCCCGGTGCGGCCGGCACCCCCCACACTACGCCACTGCTCACAAGTCACTCATATTGACTTAAATAGGGCCTACTCCCAGGTAAGTAGAATTTGGATTAAAGCCTGAATCACGAAGAGGCAGAACTATAATGAACAAGTTACTTCTATGGCGGGATTCAAGTTCAAATGCGAGTTGGGAGCATAGCTTTACTTCAGAATGCATGAAACCCATGTGGCTTGACAGTTGCGAGTTTCTAGAGGGCTGTGCAAGAAGTCTCTGCCCCTCCCAGCTGGTGGTAGTTGTCATATGACAGCTCTGGAGGCTTCAATAGAACAGCTGTGACAAAACATACTCCCAAGGGAGAAAAGCTGAATTGAGACCAGCAAAAAGTGGGCAAACTTAGGTATTTTTGCTTGCTTTGGATGAATGACATTTCGCTTCTGCTAGTTGTGGGTCAGCTCAAGCAGCTTTGAGGGGTTCTGAAGCCCCATCCCTTGACTCGGAACTTGCATGCAGCTCCCTCTCTGGCTTGTGAGATTCAGTGGCGTAGCGTGGGTTGTCAGCACCCGGGGCAAGGCAAGTAATTTGCGCCCCCCCCCGCTGCACTGTCCCTCCCCCAGATAGTTCCTCGCTCTCTCTCTGCACTGCACCGCACGCCTGGCACCCTCCCCTCCACAGTGGGTGGCGACCCGGCGGCTCGGATCGGATTCGCACAGCCAGCACTGCAATGAGAGTGAGTGAGCCAGGTAGGGGCAGAGAGCTGCGAGTGCGAGCGCGCCCCCCCAGATGTTGCGCCCAGTGCGGCCGGCCCCCCCTGCACCCCCACGCTACGCCACTGGTGAGATTAGACCACATCAGCTATATGAGTTACAAACTTCAAATGAAAAAGAGCCAGCATTGATTTCAAAGCTGAAACCTGACATTTCCCACTTGCATGTAAACACTAAAACAACAGAACAATCCAGTCCTTGGCTACCTTTTGTGCCTTTCAAGGGTTCTGGTGTGACACCCCCCCCCCCCAGGTTACTTATGTTACCTTGATGATGCAGGAAGAAAGTATGCCAGAACTGACGTGTAGAGAATGTGTCTGCACTGCACTCTTAACTTACTTGCCAATAGGTACCTAGAAGCAGCACGTCTTCTGAGCTGCCTCTACTCTTCCCAAAAGCACCTGCCAGGTAAGTCCACCTCAGAAGTGGGGTGGAATGGGATAAATCCCAGAACCAGTTTACGATGCCATGCAAAAATCAGTGTGGGTGGGAGATCCTGAGATTAATAGCCTTTCATGTATTTGGCATGTAAACTAATCAGCACAGTATTTAGGATCCTTTGCTTCACTTCCCCCAACGGTGGATGTCTGTAATTTTTTTTAAAAAAGGAACTTGCTCCATGAATTTGCACTTAACTTTCTGGATCTGAATGAAGTCAATAACACTTGAGAAATGCTTGTGTTTGAAGATGCTTAAAGATACTTTTCGCTTGCGCTGGTAGCAAGATTGGAAGCTTTTGCCATGCAATAGGTACTTGGATGAAACTGCAATATTGTTAAAGAGTTGTTGCCCTCGTACATGGAAGAAATGCAACGTTTTAGCGGTATAGAAGCTACATGACTGTGTTCTGGTTCATGCTTCCCTTGAACACATCTGTGGCTTTTCTGGAGGGAAAATCCAATTACCGTACAACTTTCATTATTTAAGGTAAGGTCAGGTCTCACTTATTTTTGTACTATCTACCTATCCGCTAGCATTACTGATTAAAAAAAAACCCCATTGTATCATTGACTTCCCTTCTAGGATAGGTGTTCACCTCTATATTTTGGGGAATCTGATGTTTTGGATGATGGTCATAAATTTATTTATACAATTAGTTGTACCAGTAATACACAAACTACTTTCCTTGTTAGAGAGAGGTTGTTATAGAAGTGGATTTCATTCCAAAAGGGTAGAACATAACAAACCTTGAGAGTACCATTTCAAAACCCTGTATTTTAATAAAATGGCGTTTTTATTTTTCATTTAAACGGTCATTCTGAAAGCGACTTAAGAATCTTCTTGTCCCTGGCAGAGACAAGGCCCCTCCCCCACAAAATTAGACTTTCAGATATTATTGGCTCTTCTAGCACAAATGCACAATGTGTTCTTTGAAGTGAAATTGTATTGAGCATGTGACAAATCGTATTTTAACTGATAAAGCATGCTCATGCTGTTTAAGCTTCCGTGCTACAGGAATATGTTGGGAGAGCAACAGCAAGACTAACCTGATCTTACGAACGACGCATGCAGAGAAAATCTGCCCATTTACATAATTTGGAAAATAAATCTTTACACAAGATTGCACTCAAATCAGATGTAACATACTCCAGAAGACACTAAGTAGACTCGGGTTTTGAAACTACCAAAACACCTTCCCCGCTGCTTCAATCTATATCTCCACAGTCACATTTACAAAAATACACAAATTCAGTTTCAACACAAATAAGAAGTACTGTATCGTATTTAATATAAAAGTAGTAACAATTCCATTCCTACCAGAGAAGCACAATTGGAACAAATGTACGACCCACTTAAGAGGAAATAAAATTGTACATCGGGAGCTTAAAAAAAAAATGAAGTGCAGTCTGAGTTATGAAAACGGTGCTCACGTAGAAAGGCTCCTTTTCCTTTTTTTAAAGTTAAGCACAAAAATAATAATATTGTAGCATCTTGCTGCAGCATTTGAGAAGATAAGGCACTATTGCTGTTAGTGTACCTTTCAAAAGTATTGGCGAGCACAAGGGATTCTTAGTCCGTCAGTAACCACCTCTTCTTCCCAAAGCAGGCAAGTGGTATTGTTTCACAGGAGATTTAAATTCCTTCTGTCTTTCAGACTGTTGGTGAGACAACACAAGTTAAAATGGGCTGTTAATCACTTGTCTAAAATTGTACAATCTGATAAGCAAGGCAGAATTACCTTGCAGTGTGTCCCAAAATATGTTATGGGCTGCAACACTTGGACTTGCCCGTTGGTTGCTGGGAGAGGAAAAACTGACTGAAATGGAGGATTAGGGTAAGAAGTCAAGTTGGTTACTTCAGGAACAGCCAGTTTGGGCAACTCCACTGTATAGGGAAATCCACGACGTCCCAGTGGATTCTCCTGGGCTCTCCTAAGAAAGTTCTTTTAAAATAAAAATAGAAGTTCAATTTTTTTTTTTAAATCAGTATGTTTTGTGTAGGCTAAATGTTAAGTGTTTTGACGACCTGTGTTGGTCTGGTTGACATTGCTGCTGTGATGGTCTAAGCATGTATACAAACTTACAACCAAAATGGTTCTTCCCGAGTAGTGCTGCTTGTTTTCTGTGATCACACCTTCAGAAAGAAACACATAGATGGGTGTACTTTAAAGGTATTAGGATTAGTGTAGGAGCAAACGTAGATAACCACACCAATACTGGTATCCAAACACTACTGAAGAAAAGGTGGAGCATATTGGAAGGTGGATACTTACCAGGAAAATAGATTTTTTTGCTGCTCTAATTTTGAGAGAACCAAGAATTTCAACTGTGCCACAAGCTGAGGCCTGATCAAACTTGCTCTGTTAGCAGCATGAGATTAATTTCTAATTTCTAAAACCACTCCCTAGAACAGCTATTGGAATACCTTTTAAATAAGACAAAACATTGGTTAGATCTGACATAGAATTTGATAAGGTGTTGGCAACTTAAACCTGGTGCCTTCAGAATTCCATGGTGGGAAGGAAGCTTAGTGTAGTGGTTTCAAAAGGTAAGATCTGTTGTTCATCGGACACATTTCATCCTGCCCCCTCCCCTTGCACAAGTGACCCAGTAGATCCTGGAAAAGCTTTGTTAGAATAAGTGACCCTCTTTTCCCTGCTTGGATTTCAGTTTGGTCAGCACAGAATCTTGCTTGGGTGCTGGCAAATGGGATACTGATAGCTCAAGTGACAACTTGCATCTGGTTCAGCCAGATTCTTCCGATTTCATAGTTCTATAATTAATGTACAATTTGCAGGGATGATTTAATAAGCCTGGATGCAACAGCAGTCATGCTCACAGGAACATCTCGAGAAAAGATGTGTAAATAACCTGTTCCAGCATAATTACATGTGCATCTTCATAAGGTCACTAAAAGTTTTCTGAGCGCCAAATGCTATACTGTATGCTCCTCCAAGCTATAAATCATAATATTCAGCACCCTGACATTAGCCTGGTAGTGACTGGCAGCAAGAAATTCCATGCAGGCAGATGAACAGGCTTGTAGAGAAGGGACAGAACATTTCCCCCATCCACTCCCAAGCTAGAAACTAGACAGGCTACCAGGAAGCCTCCCTGCAATTCCATATAAATGGAACAGGTTCCTGCAAGAGGGATAGAGCCCTCTTCCCCCAGCCACCAACGAGCTAGTAAATATTTTTGCAGGTTAGTAGCTTTTGGGAGCTTATTTGCAAGGCTAGTGTGCAGAATGTACGTAAAGCCTTTTCTAAAGCTACCTGTCTTGCTTAGATGGACATTGTTTGTTTAGATCAGAAATCCATACAGCCTTGGATCCTTTTGAGACAAAAATCCTAAAATACCTTTTGCCTATTGGACACTATTCATCATATCATCACATTTGACACAGGGTTGTTCTGCTGGCAATTTTAAAACGACATTACTTAATTAGGTTTATTACTTATTCATTGATTTAAAGATTACCTGCCTTTGATCCTCCTTTGAAATACGACGCAAGCTGAGAGTCTCCCTTTCTAATGGGTTTTCTGCTAATCTCATTCTTCTGCGTATGGTCAAAGCTTGTTTCTCTGCCAACCTGTTCAGCACAGAGCCAGACAAAATCTCACCTATGAAACTCAAAATTCATTTGTGTCAACTAGAGAGTTGAGCCAACATAGCAACTTCCGTTTTTCAGCCATACTAAACAGTAATTTAAAATGCAGCTGTTAAGTACCCAAACCTAGTGAAGTAGGTCAAGATTTAAGCTTGGATGCTATAGATGTAATTTAAGTCCTCTGGGTGATATCCAGTGTTGAATCGTGTTTGCACCAGTGGGACTTTCCCTTCCTTGCAGCCCCCCACCTGCCCCTGTGGTCTGCTTTAGTTAGCCAAGGGCCTCTCTGGAGCAGTTTGGGAGGATTAAGGTGGTTGTGAGAGGAAGGGAAGTCCTGTTCATGCACTGTTGCAATGGTGGACCTCACTCACTGATTTTAAGTCTGGGATTAAGCTGGAGGCACCAGCAACTCCACATTTATTGCTCAATTCAAGAGAGACTGAAAGTTTACTTACCTTAATTCTCTGAAGTAAGGGTGCTGTAGGGCTTCATGGGCACAGATCCTCTCGTCAGGATCATATTGTATCATTGCATACATAAGAGTTAGGCTCTTGTTTGACAAGCTAGGCATAAATGGAGAGATTCCTTTCCCTTTTCTGATGGGAAAATCAAAGCTCATCACTCGTGACCTGCATTAATCCAGTGAAAGGAAACACATTCCTGTCAGGAGGCTATTAATGTCAGCCTTACTGGGGAGATGGGGCAGGGATGCCAAAGAGATAAAGCTGGTGTAGAAAATCTTGAAGGCTAAATACACATTTTGCTCTTTGTCTGATTTGTCTTCGATTTGTCTACCCAGAAGCAGCAGGTTCACAGTTTGTTTGTGCTTTTGGCTCCAGCTCTGTCACTGGAAGCCTCAGCAGCTTAGAAGTGCCTTTTACCAATGGCAATTGCTTTGACTGAAACAGCCATTCCTGGACCAGGAAAACCTGGCCACGGCAGTTCACAAATTGGTTGCCTGAAGACTGGATTGCTGCAGTGCACTCTAGGCTTCCCTCGCACTTGATCTAGAAGCTGAAGTTTGTGCAGAGTTGTTGCACCACAATTACTGACAATAGTGAGACTTTGTCAGCATATAACACCTAAGGTCAGTGATCTGGCTACTGGGCTGTCTTCAGCAGTGCTTTGCAACCCATAGCCTACTTAACATATACGTAGCATTGTTGAGTGTTCAAAGGACTTCTCATGCATTAATGATCCAGGTTATTCCCATGTCATAGAGGAATGAGGTTGAGAAGACAGTAGCTTGCCTCAGGGCACCTGGCGAGGTCATGGCAGAGGTGACTTCAGCATCTTCAGCATCTTAGCCACTAAGTAAATAGCAGCTATTAGGATCTTTCTGTGCTTGAGGAAGTACTCACTGATCACAGTTTAAAATACCACAATGCTGGAGTAGAAGCTGGAGTGTGACTTGTGGCATAGGGGTGGGGAGTGGGATCTCTGGGGAGGCAAAGGGATAAATGCATGTCCCTCTGCTGGATCTGCTCTGTGCATGGAGCCTGAAGCTGGTATATCTGTACCACTTAACACTCTGAAGCAGAGATCTAACTTGTTTTTGAATGGAAAAGTAGACAGTGAGCAATCTAATCAATTCACAAGATTTGGAGTGTGACTTCAGCTCACAACTGATGAAGTAGCCTCGGGTTACACTGAATTGTTAGTCTACACTGTTTTAGCTACGGACTAGCAAACAGCTTCCTTGACATGATGCGTGAGCATTCTCCTCTCAATTAAGACATTTATTTGTACAGGTTCGATCACAGAGAGAATGCACTATTAAATCCCAGAATTCAAAATGTACTTACTGCTTGAACTTATTAAGGATCTTCTTGGGAGGAGTACCTACAATATCATGGATTTTCGATATTTGGTCCAGTTCATTAGATCCAGGAAAGAGTGGGTGGAAACTAGAAACAAAAAAAGAGGAATTGGTTGGGCAGTGTGGGAAATTAAACTGCCAGGGTCGAGGGTTTTCTCCTTGTGAGGAAAACTGTCCAGTCTTAAATTGTGGCAGTCTTAAATTGGTAGTATTTGCCCCCTGCACCAACTATTGAGAAGATTACAGGTGGAATTCAGCATTGTGCTATTGCAAACATTCCATCTGTGCAAGCAATGCAGCTTGCAAGACAGAACAACCCTCTCTCCCTCCCCATGTGCTGTTCTGGGGGTTCTGCCATCCCCCTCAAAGCCAATCCCCGCCCCCAGTGAAGACTCAAGTATCTACTAGCAAGGCCAAAGACTAAATCTAAAACCTTCTCCATGCAAAAGCATGTGATTTACCACTGAGCTTTACCTGTTGTTGACCAGTTTTTTACAGAAATTGTTTCCGTGACCCAACTGTGAACACTTCATGCCATCTACACAATCCTACCCTTTATGTGAATTTCACTCTAAGTCAAGGGCGGTGTGTCCTGTTTTGCCGCCCGAGGCAAAATGCTGCCCCACTACCAATGCCTCCGTTACCAGGGTCGCGAAGCTGCCACCACTGCTTCTCTACTAATGACGGGGCAGACAGGAGTGCCACCTCATGGTGTTCCACTGCCCAAGGCGGCTGCCTCAGCCCACCTCATGGCTGGGCCGGCCCTGCTCTCAAGTCAAACCACCAATTCCTTTAAGATACTGTACCTTGCAATTTCATAGAACACACAGCCAGCGCTCCACATGTCCATTTTATAACTGTAGTACCCATCTGTGAGAAGACATTCAGGTGCCCTGTACCAGCGCGTAGAGATGTACTCTGTATAAGGCTGCTTGGAGTGTATACTTCTGCAGGAACCAAAATCCCCAAGCTTCAGAAGATCCTGCTGCAGTTAAGATAGTTGTGGCATCTCAAATGAGAAGGCATTCATATAAAATCAATCATGTGTAAAGGTGCTTAATTTGAGAATTAAATCTGGCTATTGCATTGCAATGAATTCTGGTCCATGGTTATTTTGGGCAGAGTGCTTGTAGTCTTTGGAAATGGCGAGAAAATGTAACGGCAGGAGCACTTAACATGGTAACGGGGTGTAAAGGTAAAGGGACCCCTGACCATTAGGTCCAGTCGTGGCCGACTCTGGGGTTGCAACGCTCATCTCGCTTTATTGGCCGAGGGAGCTGGCGTACAGCTTCCAGGTCATGTGGCCAGAATGACTAAGCCGCTTCTGGCGAACAAGAGCAGTGCACGGAAACACCGTTTACCTTCCTGCCGGAGCGGTACCTATTTATCTACTTGCACTTTGATGTGCTTTTGAACTGCTAGGTTGGCAGGAGCAGGGACCAAGCAACAGGAGCTCACCCCGTCACAGGGATTCAAACCACTGACCTTCTGATCGGCAAGTCCTAGGCTCGGTGGTTTAACCCACAGCGCCACCCGCGTCCCCATAACGGGGTGTACTTAACCGGGGGGGGGGGGGGGCGGGAAGCTTGAAACTTTGGTCACAAGAAGACTTACCAGGTTATACTTACTACACTTAATCAGTAGTGTTTGGGAAAGGCTAGGGACAATACTGCCACTTATCTAAACTGGGCACCTGTAGTTCCACATCCCAAACTAAAAATGCACTTTTCTTTTAGGTACAAATGCACTTCCAAATTGCAGTCTTAGCATAATGAATACAGAGTTTCAACATATTTATCGCTTGTGCTACGGCTGTGTTTCACAAACCTCTTTTGAGTTTAGTCTTACTGGTGTGCCCCTTCTCAAGCAAAAATAAATTGGAGGTATTTTTAATAATACGATTTCATTTATGATAAAATAATAATAAATTCTGCCTTGTACTCTTTGAAACTCTTTCACGTACCTGGAGGGGGGTGGGACACATTTTGAGAAACACTGCACTAAAGACTGCTTACCTTTATTAATATGTTTTCTGGTTTTACATCTCTGTGAAATAACCCATTCCTGCAAGAGAATTATGCAGGGCAAGTAAGTATTTATATACCAAGAATGGCGTACAGAAAGTCCCCTGTGCATTGGGGTTTTCCTGCTCCCCACTGTCCCATTCCCAGTCCACCTTATGAACACTCCTGAAAACCATCCCTGGCCTGGAGATTGGGGCATGCTCCAGAGAAGAATTTGCAGCATGAGAGGCTGCAGCTGGAATAGATACATCAAGGCCAAACTGCATGGATGTTACATGCAGAGCCTGCTGCTAGTGGCCTACTGGTTTTTTCTGTGCATAGTGTTTTTAAACTGTGATTTAAGGTTGTTTTAATATGATTTTATGAAGATTGTAAGCTACCTGGGCTCCTATGGAAGGAAGGGGATATATATATATATATATATATATAGCTAGTAGGATTGATTCCTTTTATTTTGGAGAAATACAATTCCCCCCCCCTACTGAAAATCATTCTCTTATGGCTGCTATTAGCCCCAGAAAATGCTGTATATTGCCATCAGTAGTCTACTTTTTGGAGGCAAGCAGATGAGCAATTTTCATCAGTGTGAAGTCAGAATAAGTGCACATTCTGGATAGGGGCCCCAAGGCTGCTTTTTCTCCAAAATAAAAGCAGCCCCACGACTAATATCATATGTACTTTGACCCTCACAGCAGTACCTTTGGGGTATTCACTGGACTCTCCAGATCCCAGCTCAATAATATAGCCAAATACTACATTTGCAAAAATAAATACAAATGGCTGCCTTACCTGTGCATGTGATCAAGAGACTTGCATAACTGGTACATATAATTCATTATTTTTCCTTCAGGCAATGGTTTTTTCCTCCCTAGAGGAAACAGTCAAATGAACGTGGTATAGTTTTATACAAAGTTCACTTTATGATGGAGAGCTTGCAGTCACTTCTGCCAGTTAAGTGAATTTTAAATACAGATGTGAGATGGTTTGCCTATGAACCATGGCAGAGTGTTTGTTTTCTTTTTATATTTTCCATAGTGGTGAGGAAGAACACACTGGGCTGGTTTAATCTGTTTCTAATATACTGTTGATTTTTTAAAAATGTTTTAAATAGTTGTTCTTAACTATATTCTAACTGTATTCTCTTTGTAAACCATTTTGAGGGTTTTTGTTTACAATCAAGTAGCATATAATTTTTATTAAAATGCATTCATTCATTCATTTAACGAGGCTACCATTACGAGTTCAGCAGTCATCTACCCCCCTCCCTAGAGCAAATTCTCCTGCTTAGCCTCAACCACTGTTAAAAGAAACACAGGCACTCACCTAACCACAGTTAACACATGCCAGAGTTCTGGATAACTGCAGACAGTTGACTGCAATGCTGACTCTTCTCTTAATAGTGGTCAACATGATATGAAGGTTTGCTCCCCAGAAAGGTGGGCGAGGAGGAAGTGTTGATTCCTAAACTGGCTTTCCAATCTCTGCTGAAAGGGCAGCCACTGTTGGGAATACCTAGGCCCATTCTGAACAGTGTAAAGTACATGCCTTAGATGTTTACTTGCCCTCCAGGAATGTAAGAGCAAACTTCCATGCCTAGAGGGAACCTACTGTTGGGTTGAAATAAACAACAGACGAGTGACAAGTGTCATATCGGAGGCATCTCTCGAGCATGTCTCAGAGAGTCCCTTTTATTGAATATTACAGCATTGCCACATATGTGCTTGTTGCTGATTGGTTGACCCAAATCATACGCAAGGGTTGCATATAGGCATTAATCATCAATAGATTAAAGGTTGGGAAAGGAACACAGAGTTGGACAGGTATGAAAACCTTCCTATTAAACTATTACTAATGATTGATATACTCCTTATTAAACTAGTGATTGATATAACAAAACTTAAAAGGGCATAACCATTGCATTCATTGCATTCATAGATGTGGTCAACCATGCATTAAGAAGAGGTCAGGGTACGATGTTTCATGAACTCAATGTGAACTAAACATTCTAGGGTGGGTGAGCACGGAATGCTTCAGCTCAGAACGGTTTGTCAAACTCATGTGCAGAAGCAAAACCTCCCATCAACCTACTATCGGATACCCCCTTATATGGTGAGCTCAACCACATGATACGGTTGGTGCATAGTAAACCCGACAGGAGATATATCAATCTAACCAAAGCATCTGAACTTTGGGAAATGCGGAGCAGAATGCCCTACTCCAAGATGGTGAAACTGTGGCCCTTCAGAAGTTGTTGGCTTCCCAGATCCCATTGATCCTAGCCAGCATGGCCAGTGGTCATGGATGATGGGAGCTGAACAGCTAGAAGGCCACAGGTTCCTTTCCTACACAATAGGCAGTAGTAGCCTCATCACATAACCACACCTACCCTGATATGGCACACAGACTGGCTCCTCCAAAGACTACTTTCAGTATTACAGAGGATAGATATAACAGGACACCAAGGGTGTTTGGATGCTGGCAGTAGGATATAATGCATGAGAAGGAAAAGCTTTGTCAAGGCCCCAAAGTATCACAAGTGTGCGTATTTTTTTTTATCTTCCTGCTCAAACTGCTACATTGCTTCATTTCAGGTAGCATTGGCATACTTGAAGCAACCATGACTAATTTACTCACTGCATTTTCAGCATGAACTTTACTTCTCAAGTTATTGCTTGAATAAGCTACAGCTGTTTGGGATGTTAAGGATGAATGAATGCTCCTGACTGACCAATGTACAGTGCTACCTCGGGTTACAGACACTTCAGGTTACAGATGCTTCAGGTTACAGACTCTGCTAACCCAGAAATAGTACATCGGTTTAAGAACTTTGCTTCAGGATGAGAAAAGAAATCGTGCAGCGGCAGGAGGAGGCACCATTAGCTAAAGTGGTGCTTCAAGTTAAGAACAATTTCAGGTTAAGAACAGACCTCCAGAACGAATTAAGTACGTAACCAGAGGTACCACTGTATTCAATTTGGGATGGGGGGGGGGTAACATTGGTCATACTTGGATCCAGATTAAGATAGTCATGCTTTAGTCTCACTGTAATCAGTGGGATTAAAAGTATGACTAATTTAGCCTAGAGTCAACCTACAATGTAGTAACCTGACTCCTAAGACACTTCACCCTCAACTATTTAAATGCAAAATACCTTTATACTTAGCCATCAAATGAGCCTTAAGTTCATGAAGAAGCTGAACAGCCAGACATCTGGATTTTATATATATTGTCCCATAGATCTCCTGTCATAATATTGTGTCTCTTTTCGCAGACATTTTCAGAATATTCATCATGGAAACTCAGTCACATTTTCATAAGCCTTAATTGCTTATTTTAATGCATTCTAGATGACAGAATCAATCTGCTTTCTAACTCACAGTTATTGCTATGCAACTATTGCCATTAGAAAACTATTTCTATTCTAGTTGTTGCTTCTGTGTATTGTACTATCAACTTATTATTTTTCCTTAGCTAATTTAATGAGTGAATGCAGTAGATTATTCCAGTCCTTACAATCTCACCCGAAGAAATGATACTAAAACCCCAGCAACTGTGGAGCCTCATATTCTGCAGTTTGTTCACATTTAAGATCAAATAATGATTTAAGATTGATCCCCCAGTTTCTATGTCACTCCTTTCAAAAGGATTATCAAATGGAAAAGACCTCAGCCATCACCTTGCCATGCTAAGTGCCAACTCATACATACCGTATTTTTTGATCTATAAGACTCACTTTTTCCCTCCTAAAAAGTGCATCTTATGGAGCGAATGCAGGCTGCGCAGCTATCCCAGAAGCCAGAACAGCAAGAGGGATTGCTGCTTTCACTGCTCAGCGATCCCTCTTGCTGTTCTGGCTTCTGAGATTCAGATTTTTTTTCTTGTTTTCCTCCTCCAAAAACTAGGTGTGTCTTGTGGTCTGGTGCGTCTTATAGAGCGAAAAATACGGTACATTATTTTACTCTGCATCTACAAACAGAATATGGATTCACATCAGCTTGTACTAGTGTGAGCTGACTCTCCTGGAAAGCATTGCATCTGAGGTGACCTCAGGAGCAATGAAAGCATCCATCTATGAAGGCCCACTCAGACAAGTGAGTCACCACTAGGTGTTGTAGTCACTAGCTGCTGAACATGTATGAGTGCACTGTCCCTCAGAAGATTCATCACTGAAGGAAATGGAACTGCAACTAAAGAAAGCAAGCCACATTTTCTTTATGTATGATACATATACCAAATGCCCTGAAGGACCAATGGGTTGATTAAACAGAGGCAAGGGTAAGTGTCTATTTTTGCAGATTCTATCTTCTGGGGGAAAAAATTAAGGTTGGAGGAGGGAGGGGAAACTGGTGAAAGTTATCTCCTGCGTTCTGTTGGGAGGGGCCTCTGCTAGATCAAAAGCCCTTCCACAAGCAGGACGACATTGGCTGCCACCCAATGAGTCCTTATAAATATCAATACAATCAATGAAAGCCTCTCCCTGTAGCAACTCAAGGACAAAATTATTATAAAGGCACTGAACTGAAGAAACTTGATTACCACCCTTAGAAAGTGGCTTGCATAGAGAAGCGTGCTTTTTAGTTTAGAAAGCTTCTTTATTCTGTCATCATTCTGCAATTTTTTGCATTTGTATGTGCGGCCACATTCAATACTAGCTAAGACAACCGTGAATACTTGTCTTGAATTCTGAAAGTTCTGAGTTCCTAAGACTCTTTAGATAAACATAGAGTTAGCCTAAAAAAGGAGGATGGTGGAGCTGGAACTTTTAAGATCCATTGCATTAAAATTACTTGCGGCTCATGGTACCAGACTTGTCCAGCCTTTCATTTTTCAGCAACATACAACCAGCACTTGAAGCATACACTATGCCATTCCCTCCAATACTCAGCTATATTTTACTGCCGGGGGGCAACAACCACAGGCCAAGATCCAAACAGTGCTCAGACTTGAAAGTGATTCCACTTGTGGTGAAAAGGATTGCTGCTGGAAAGGAAAGTCAGTAACTGCTATCTGCCCTTGCTCTGCAGGGACCCTCAGCCAGTGGCATTGCAAGGGGGGGGGCGTTCGCACCGGGTGCCATGTGTGGGGGGTGACAAGAAGGCACCCCCGGGGTGCTCACCCCGCTGCCCCCGGGCACGGTGGCGCAAGCAACCATTGCGCTGCAGCAGCTGCATGTGGAGGATCCTCTGTTCACGGCTGCAGCTGCAAGCAGAGGATCCTGCCGCCGGCCGTACAGCATTCAGGAGGCACCACCGGCAAACCGCTACGTACAACGCATGCGCAGTGTCGCACGCATGTGCTGTACGTAGCGACGCCGCACACGCGCCCTATGTAGTGACACCACGCATGTGTCGTATGTAGCGGCGCAACGCGTGTGCAGCTGGCGGTTTCCCATCCCGGGTGTCGGTTAACCTTCGTTCACCCCTGCCCCCAGCCATCAGTAATAACTTTTGAGGTGTGCAAGAAAGCAGGTGAGTGCAAACGCCTGTTCTCACACACATGCACATGGCCAAGAATGACAAGAAAAGATAGGGGAATTAATCTCTCAACGGCACTGAAATGTGATCGTGGCTTTCTAATCTCAGCCAATCTGTTGTTTTGAATTGTAAATATATATATTTGTGATGTGTGAGCTGTTATAGCAGGACTCTTAATTACAGAGCAGAGATGACACAATGATTAGCTGCTGTTCCCTTTCTACACAGTCTTCCCACCTGCACCTGTTTCCTCCTTTCCAGCACCGTCAGGCAGGTGTTTCCCTTCGGTATCTGTAATTATATGGAAATGTCATCTCCACATTTCAAAATCTCTCTATGTCTTCACCTACTGGGAAGAAGACTATGGGCGGTAAACAGCTGAACTGCACAAACAGAATGACTTCAGCTTGGGCATCAGGACTGGCCAACTAGAGAAATCTTGTGGTCCTCCAGATGTTGTTGGACAACAACTCCCTGACAACTGGTCCTCCAGATGTTGCTAGAGAAAAACACCCTGACAATTGGCTATGATGGCTGAGATTGATGGGAGTTGAACAACATTTAGTGTGTCACAGGTTCTCCACCTGCCCTATTTCATTCTTTTGGTCAGTCATACTGTACAAATAGTTGGGTTTTTGCATAAATAAATAAAGATAATCTCTGCAAAGGACTTTCTCATTGGCATGATCTACATACCTTTGATCAGTTCATAAATGTTCATGTCCATGAGTTCACATATCAATGCCACAGCACCGGCTTTCTTGTCACTGAAGGGGGGAAAAGAGTGATCTTAGAGAAAGAGAAAGGATAAAACTACTTATGAAATCCTTTGGTGGATAGGAGGTGTTCTCATATGTAAAAAGGCTAGAACTCTAGCAAAAGTTCTCAACTTATGCAGAGACAAAAGTCACTTTATTCAGTAGAATACAACAGTATGAAAAACGTTTTGTTATCATCCACTGACCACCTGTAGTCTTTTATTGGGCAGGTGGCATAAGATAGCCCACCTTACAATACGGGCAACTCCCCATTTACACAGGGGTTACATTCTGAAGCACCGTGTGTTTAAGTAAAATCACGTATATTGGGAACACCATTGAAAAAGCCTGAAAGCACCCTCCAAACCTCCTTGCTCAAGCTCCAACTCTCGACAGGCCTCAAAGTTCAGGGCAAAGGCTCCTGGGATTGCACTCGCAAAGGCTTGTGGGATTGCTAGACACTGTTTTCATGCAATTTCTGCCGTTTTTTGCTCTCTTTTAGGGCTGCTTTTGCCCCTTTTCATGCCACTTCCAGGTTCATGGCAATGCGTGTGCGCATAGTCACACTTGCCTTCAATGCATGTAAATTGGGAGTTGCCTATACATGTAATTCTCCTTAATAGTGTCATTACTTGAGTCCTTCATTGTACTTTTCTTGTACCGTTCATGCTGCCATCATCTACACTACCAGAGAACACAGATAAAGATGGAATAAAAGCAAGTTGTTCCTTAAAACCTGTACATGTAGAGTGTCGGTGTTCATGCTACCAGTGGCTCAATGGCCTTACTTAGATATATTACTCAGCCATTCAAGTGCAAGTGATTGGCAGCCCCAGTAGGCTCACTTCCCAAAGCAAGGTTATTTCCTGCCCTCCTGGGAGCAGGGGTGTAGGAAAAGGCAGCATCTCATTCATTATGCCACATGAAAATAGAGGAGCTGTTGCCTCAAACAACTGTAACCAGATTAAGATTGATCTGGCAAATGAAATTGTGATTCACCACCTCCGCATCATCTTAGGGAAATACTCACGGTATAGAAAGGGAAGGTGAAAGAAAGCATGCAGCACTTACAATATCACTTCATGCAACGTGAGGATATTTGGATGTGGATTCAGTCGCCTTAGTGCTTGTATCTCTCTCATACTGTTCACGTGGTCGATACTTCAGTATATAAAAAAAGGGGAAAGATTAGGCTACTGTGTTAAGGTCGCTTTTGTTTGTTTGTTAAAATTACAGAAGAGTAAACACTTCATCCCCCCTCCTCTTTATTGTTGCTCTGTCCAGTCTGTGGATTGGGCCACACATAATCTCAAGAGATGTGTGAGGCACATGCTTGGATGAGTGAATTAGAGCATTTCATGTTTTTCTCTTCCGGTAGCAGAAGAGTGTTATTTACTTATTTTATTTATGTATTACATTAATAGCAGAGGCATCTCATGGCGTTCCCCCAGGTTATGAAAGTGACTTACAAGACAGCATGTAAACTACTTCTGTAAGAGATCACAGAGAAGCCTCTATCTCTTGTCACCAGCTCTAACACCTCTGATGGTTGTGGGATCTGGAGAAGGGCTATTTACTATGTTTAACACTCAGGACAAAAGAGAGACAAATTTGGATACGTCAGCCAAGTCCATTATTGAAAAATGTAGTGGTTGTAAGGTTAGTTGTCCTCTTTGAAGGCTCTCTTTTTTTGTATAACATTTATAAATATTCAGAATCATTTTTTAAATCAAACTTTGATCATCTTAATTGCAGTATTTCAACATTTAAGTAAAAAGAAAATTCAAAAAGCAGCTGCACCTACCTTTCAAAATGTTGTTTCATTTGTTTACATGCATAATATTGTCCATCTTTGAAATTTTGTACCTTCAGAACATCTGAAAATGTTCCCTCGCCAATCTTACCAATCGTTTTATATTCTAAAAAGGTCAAAATTTTAAAAGAAAACTAGGTTTTAGTATCGATAGCAAGCTTAATATCCTCAAGATTGCTTTAAATTCTTTTTCATTGGACATGTTTACAGTTATAGCTTACTTATTTATTCAACCAACTCTCCTATCATCAAAACTAAGGCTTGCATCCCTCTACATTGTATAAGGATTATGGAAATAGAGCTCTTATTTATGGACAGCTGTGTGAGGAGCTCCACCTTGCTTAAGATTGCATTTGCTGTAATAACTCGAAGCTTTTCTTTGCTTAACTGCTTATCAGATGCTTCTTCAGCAAAGTATGAAATAGTCATTTTACTCCCATGGTCATTTATGAGATAAAATGTTAATCAAATTAGTGTCAATTTAGTTTTCAGTGATTTGAGTTTGCTGTGTAAGAGTATCAGAAATGAGCAACAGGCATTTTAAAGCTTGACCACTATGGCATTTAAATTCATGCCTATCTAGCCTTTAAGTGGGACTGATTTGATTCTTAGAATCAAAGAATCATTTTTATTATTATTTATTAAATTTCTATACTGTCCTATACCCAGAGGTATATTGTTGGACTCCTTTAGTGAAATGTAGCACATGTAAGCTGGGATCACAGCTGTAGCTACATCTATAATCTCCTAATGCTCTGCTATGTAATTCAGAGCGTTTTACTCATGTGTGACATTACCACTCACACAGGGATAGTTGCCCATGGATATGGCTGTTGGCCCCCATATAGACAGCATCCCTCTTGCTATCATATTGATCACTTTCTTAACCATTCTTTAACCTTCTTTGGTGTTAAGTATCTGCAGACTGAGTCAATTCTAACTTTCTTTCCAATTATCTTCTGTAGATACCTCTGTCCTCTCTAATTTGGTTTAGTCATCTCCCATACATATCACCTCTACAGCAACTACTTCTAAAAGCCTCCACTGGCTAATTAACTTCTTCAGACTGCAGCTAGCTGTAAAGAAAAAGTAGTTCTTTCAGGGAGGGATGCGGGAGGCTCAAATTGCTCTGCAGCTGGAAAAGCAGATGCAGGTGTCTGCAACTCAAGGAGTACATTGGCTCATAGCTGTACACCATTGATAGCTTTGGAAGCATGTGTTTAAAACAGTTGGTTAAAACAAATAACCCCACCTTTAAAACTTTAGATTCATTGAAGATTATGAAGTCTGAACATGTAGACAACAAACGGTGCTCTAGCATCTAAACAGGTATGGGGTCTTCCACATATTCTTGGAGTAAAAAACTCATCATCCTTGACTACTGGCCATGCTAGTTGGGGCTGATGGGAGCTGGAATGCATTGACATCTGGAAGGACACAGCTTGTCTATCCTCACCTACCCTTCTTTTAAATGAAGTGTGACTATCAGAGCCACATATCTAATAAAGGCACATGGAATCTAGGTCTATCCCCAGTTCAAACAGTAGAACACAGACTACAAAGAGTGAAGTACATACCACGGTCATGGTAAGAATTGGTTGTGTATCCCACCCCCAATTAAAGATCTCTTTTTACAATATATACCACTGCTTGATAATAAATTAAACAATTGCTGTTACCACCTTAGGTATGTTTACTTGACAACTCTATATAGTAACAAAAGGCAGGGTGGGGAAACTGTAGCCCTCCAAATAATGATGGCCTGCAACAGGTGTGGGGAACCTTTGACCCACCAGATATTGCTTAACTACAACTTGCATCAGCCCTACCAATGGGGGATGTCCAGGGATGATGGGACATCATCCCTGGGAGTTGTGGTTCATCATCCCTGGGAGTTGTGGTTCAGCAACCTCTGGAGGGACGAAAGTTCCCCACACATGGCTATGTTGGCTGGGGATAACTGGAGTTGGAGTTCAACACCATCTGGAGGGTCAAAAGTTTCCCACTCCTGAAGGAAGGCTTGTGATTGATACATACATGAAAGGAAAACCCATTAAATTGTGTTTTGAGTAAGCATTATCAGATCAGGGGTTAAGAAGAGTTTTAAGGCTGGACTGCAGTCTGAAACATTTATCATGGCATGAGCTTTTGTAGATCATGTCATATAATTCTCCAGATGCATAAAGCAGGCTGAAAATATTATAGGCGTTCATATACTCCTGAATTGAAGCACACACCCTAATTCAGGCATCCCCAAACTCTGCCCTCCAGCAGTTTTGGGACTACAACTCCCATCATCCCTAGCTAACAGGACCAATGGTCAGGGATGATGGGAGTTGAAGTCCCAAAACAGCTGGAGGGCAGAGTTTGGGGATGCCTGTCCTAATTATTGAACATGAAACTAGAATAGGATACATACAACAAAGCAGAAGAAACACCACCTACAATCTCTGTTCAAAGCCTGAAAAATGGTGTCCTTTGAGAGGCAGTACCTAGCCCAGGGTTCCTCAACCTCAGCACTCCAGATGTTTTGAGACTACAATCATGGGAGTTGTAGGCCAAAACATCTGGAGGGCTGAAGTTGAGGAAGTCTGACTTAGCCCAAGGTCACTCAGTGAGCTGCATGGCTGGCCCAGAGGGGATTTGAATTCTTGTATCTCCCAGGTGGTTGACACTCTAACACAGTTTTCCAAACTGTGTGTCACGACACATTAGTGTGCTGCCATGTTGCCTGAACACTCCCTGCACTCCTCCTGCAGCTGGAAAGGGGTTAGTTTAACCTCCAGTTTGCTAGTAAAAGGTTATCAGAAATCCCTGTTTCCTGGGGACAGTCCCGGATTTACAAACCAGTCCCCATACAAAATCCATTGAAGTTGAAAAGTGTCCCTGGATTCATTGAAAAAAATCTGGTAACCTTAAGTAAAACTGAATTACTGCGTCACGAAATGATGCATGTCTAAAAAGTGTGTCATCAACATGAAAATTTTGGAAAACTCTGCTCTAACCGCTATTGTTGTTGGCACTCTACTGCCTCTAGAGACAATTGAGTGCGCCTCTGAGGGCGAAGTCAAACCACTGCATTAACAGCACCAAAGTGACCTCCCTGGGGTACAAGCCTGGGCAGCGTTTGTGGAGTTTCAGGGTTGTCTAGCTGATGACAACCCCCCCCCCACTCGCCGCCCTTGGCCTCGCTGATATGATCCAAAGGAAAGCAGAGCAATACCTTGGGCACCAGCTTGGCTGCAGCAGTTGCCGGATGGAGGCGTACAAGGCGCCATCCAACCATCTTAGCTACTCCCTTCTGGATCTGTGTAGGGTTTTTACTCCTAAGCCTTGTCTTTACTCCTGAATAAATCATGCAAGGCGGAGGTTTAGGACTGGAGTTCTCCTTCTCCAAACGGGCTACCTTCCCAGGTTGGCGAGCCCCATCTGCCCCTCGCTTCCCTCTACAGCACATGCAGAAACCGCTATACCATACTGTTACGAACACCTCTTCCCCATCCCGACTGGCTTCCCCTCGACACCCCCCTTTTTCTTTGCACACAGCTCTCATCCCCTCTCCTCCCCACCCCCCACCAAGCGGGATATCGAATCAGACACCTTTCGCTATAAGAATTTAGCATCTCTTTTTAACTAGCCGGCTGCCAAAAGATATACGCTGGCCTCGGCAGCCACCGGTCGCATCTTTCCAGGACCTGGAACAAACTTCTCCGACGCTATGTTGTAGATCATATACGTTACACACGTGTACACACATACACACGTATACCCACACCCACATATATATTCCATTAACCCCTCCTCCCCCGCCTCCTCGCGATCCGCCTTGAAAGCCGAGCTGCACCGGCTCCTCTCCCCCTCCCCCCCCCCAATTCCCCTCAGGGAGACTCGCCGCTGCCGCCGCCCCCAGCGAGGCCGCCCCCTTACTGTTCATCCTCCGCTCGCTTTCCCCGCGCGTGCCCTCCGGTGGGGAGGGGGGTGTGGGGCGGCGAGGGTCCTCTCTGAAGCGCCAGGGCCCCCCGCCCTCCGCTCCCCGCGCCGAGAACTTGTCAGCGCGCCATGTTGTATCCCCGTCACCCTGGCAACCCCAGAGCGTCAAGCTCCCTCAACCCGGGGGCGCGACCGTGTCAGCCCCGCCCTCGGAGCGGCGCAAGCGCAGTTGCTAACCTCCGCCCTCTCCTATTGACTGCGGCAGCCGCAGGGCGGGCTTCATGGCGGCGGCGGGGCCTCCGAGGGGCGCATGCGCACACCGCGGCTCCTCTCCTTTCTGCGCGCATCCTCAGTCGCCTCGCCCTATGAAACCCCACCCACCCCCGCCCCTCGGGCGATCCTTGCACATGCGCAGTCACGGGAGAGCCTAGAACTTTAGCCGAGTCGGAAGGGGCGCCCCAAATGTCATCTAGTCCAACCCCGCTCGGCAATGCGGGAATCACAATCCGTGACAGATGCAACCTCTGCTTTAGAATCGTCAAATGAAGGAGAGCAAGCTTATCTGGGAGTAAGTCGCCGTCGAACTTCCCTGTAAGCATGCTTAAGTTTGAACTGTAAGGGGCACCAGGTAAAATTACTCAATTACACACTTACATGCGGGCAAGTTCCATTGCACTCAGCGAGGCTTACTTCCGAGTAAGCATCTCCTGCTCCATGAAGACACATCTTGAGCATAGCTAGCAAAATATAATTGTTTTGAAAAGGAGCTATGTTACAAAAACAACCACCACCCACTGTCAGAATTACAAAGTAGTTATTTTGGAGTGGGAGTTGACGTGACAGGCATTCAAAAGGAAAGAAATGACATGCTGGTTGAGTCGCTCTTGGAAAAGTCGCCACTTCCAGTACAGAACTGGGATTGCAGGAATGTCATCTTCACTTGCCTGTGGATAACTGCAGCTCGAATACCGTGTCCCAGTTCGCTAGATATGTCTGCAACATATGAGACAACATAGGATCTAAATAACAGATTTTGAAAATCCAGAATTCGAAGGTGTATCCAGCTCTGAAAATCAACCAGCTGTTACATCGTTTGCTCATAAACCTTTTCTCTAGCTGTTAAAAAAAGGGCAAAGCATAGTGTTGACTCGTGTAGTCGATGCTCTGTGTGTAATAAATAGCCATTAGACAGTCATTAAACGAAGCAGCCCTTTTTCATAACCGCAGCTACAATTTTTCTCACACTCTCAAATGGATCACTTTTGAACAGCATGCAGATCTGCTTCGTTTTACAGTGAAACACACATTTGTGATTTAAAGAAACGACATGCAACTCCAGCACAGCCATTAATATTGTATACGAATTCCAATCTTCAAAGTTGAGTCACCGAGTAGCAGAAAGAAGGCGAAGGCAAAATGTGCTCCTAGTGGCCGGTTAGCTCAGTTGGTTAGAGCGTGGTGCTAATAACGCCAAGGTCGCGGGTTCGATCCCCGTACGGGCCACGAGGAAGCCTTTTGCTTTTCAATAAAATGTTCGTCCGCCACAAAACAAAACAAACAAATGCTTCGTTGCCGTAAAATGTCGCTTAGAAAAAAGCAAATTTGTTCATTTTGCAAAGAGCATAAAAGGCGACGGTTATGCGGTGTTGAAAAGCTATTTTCTTTTTACGATTTTTAGGAAAAAATGATTGAGGATTTTTAGGAAAAAATGATTGACCTAAAAATAAATGTATCCGTACAGCAACAAAAACAGAAACCTGTGGTTAAGTAAAAACCACCCGGCCTTCATCCTGCGGAAGGACTGCCCATTTCTGTACAGGCATTTCGAACAGATCGCTATGGAGACAAATAAGGCCAGAATACTCATATTTTGTCAATCTATTTAATCTGCTCGGCATTTAGAACCTCGACTTTGGCAATACGTTCCATTTTAATAATAATAATAATGAATTTAAAGCTTCCCCCTTGGATAATGCAAACAAAACACGGCCTCTCCAGGCATAATTAACCTGCGATTTTATTTATTCCTATTTGCCCGAAATCCAGAATGTGCCCACCAAGTTCGCGTCAAGGAGATGGAGCAAGCGGAAGAGGGGTTCGAAGAGAAAGTACTAGGACTCCAGGGAAGCGACTAAACGCTTTTGAAGCTAATTTGACCCCGCTCGGCTCCCACCGCGACGCTCTAACTCTTGCTCCTCCTCCCCACTCCAGCCCTTCGCTGTCGTCACGTACCGCAAACAGCCGAGCCCGATTCCTATTGGTCCGGCGCTGTTTGTTCCTCATGCTCGCGGTAGGGGCGGGGCTTAAGGAGACTTCCAACCGTCTCCCCTGACAGCAGCTACTCGCTAAGATGGCGGCCTCTGAGGCGAGGGGGCCTGTGGACCCGGACTCGGCGCTTGGTCTACAGCAGCCGGGCGAGACCTTGCCCCTTGGGAAGCAAACGGGGAGGCCCGTCTCCGGGAGGCCCCCGTGCTCCCGTATCGCCGCGGCTGCCGCATCGCCTCAACGGCGGGAAGCCTCTTCTCCAGTAGCCCAGGACGACGGCCGAGCGGCTTCTCATCCCCACTTCCCGGCTCGGGGCTTCTGCTCGGCGACTTCCGCCTCGACTTCGGTGGACCCGCCGGTGTCCAGTATCCCGCACGACGCGGCGCAGCGGCTGCAGAAGGTGCCCCGTGTCCCTGCCAGGCTCCTGCCGCCCAAGGTATAAGAAATAAGCCTGTGGGGTTTATGTGGGGATTTTTCGTAAGGGGGATCGCTGATGCTTAAGTCGTAGAATGGTTAAATCGCTGCTTGCGGGGCGGAGGGCTGCTGCTATTTATTTATTTAATTAATTAATTAATATATATATATACCGCTTTTAATCCGAAGATCCCAGAGCGGCTTACAACATAAAAACACCAAATACGTATTATTATTCTTGCTATTATTACAGTATTGTTAAGTATTTGGTGTTTTTATGTTGTAAGCCGCTCTGGGATCTTTGGCTGTAGGGTGGTATATAACTATAATAATAAATTAATATAGGGTCACCAAAGTGCTGCTTTACATGGAGGCGAATAGTTTAGTGTCCTCTTGGGAGGAAAAAAAATTCTGGATCTCCTGTGTACAAAGCAGGCACGCCTTTGAAGCAGTAGATTTACCAGAGAGCAAGGTAAGCAGTGCTTATCCATCACAACCTCGCCTGGGGCGGAGCTTCCCCAAAGTTGTGAACTTCTTTCGCGAACATCACTAAAACGTGCTTAGCTCCGACACGCTCCAGCCCCCCATCACGCCCAGGACACCCTGCCCTCCCCCCCCCCCCGCCCACCTCCACTACTGCTTTCTGCCTATTCTAAAGTTGCACAAGCATCTGCTCCCTCTGCTGAACTGAAGGGTGTACCATAAAGAAATGAAAGGAGATTCCCAACTTTCACAAATCCTGTCAATTAATTTCCCTTGGATGAAACACCAACTGACCACGCCAGACTTTTACCCAGCAATCTGCTTAACAATAGCAGGTTAGTTAGTTAGTTAGTTAGTTAGTTAAAACCACATGATTTCTCCCCTTCCTGCCCTTGATCTCCTTCAGGTCACTATTAAAAATTTACTCCACTCCCCATAAAACCTTAACTTTAATCCTTACAACGATATGACAAGTAGATAAACGTGTATAATACTAGTTTCAGGAGTATGCAAGCTAGAGTATTATTCTTTTTTTAAAGTCAATTATGCTACAATTTCCAACCAATCTTGACTGTGTTTACTTGGATTAAAAGAGACTTTTAAAAACTAGTGTGTGGTCATCTAGATCAGTTTCATTTTCAAGAATGTATAGAAAACCTTATATGACTTTGTGCTTAAACAAGCTTTATTTTTTCTTACAGCCATTGGAAACCACCTGTGTCCAAGTACAGCCAGAACAGAAAAAAGAGAAAGAAAGATCAGAGCTGTCTCTTGCAGCAATTCAAAGATCAAAAAATGTAACTATGAATCAGCCATTTGAGAAAAATTCCAGGATTGTAGCACTCAGTGTTATTAACCCACATATTGCTACAGTGCCTAGACCACAGCAATTTTTGTTATATAAATCTTCTGAACCTACCCTTCAGCTGCTTCTGCAGAGACCTTTACATCCTCTTGGACAAGTTTCCTCAGGCAAGATAACACATGAACTACTCAGTGGCCTCGCTGTCAATGGACAGAAAAACATATCTGTTGCAATAGCTGCTTCAGATTCTCCAAATGCTACTCGCACCCCATCTTGTTCAGCAAATTCACTCACAAACCACGAGAAGTACAAATACAGAGTTAAAAAATCTCTAAAAGTGAAAACTCGTTCTGGGCGGATTTCAAGGCCTCCCAAATATAAAGCTAAGGATTACAAATTCATTAAAACTAAAGACTTGGCTGACTGTCACCAGTCTGATTCTGATGACTATGCTGAGCTAAGTCTAGAAGATGATGAAGGAGGCGGCAAGGAGAAGGAAGTGTGCTCGTTATTTGGTCCCTTGAACTATGACCTGAAGCCAAAATTGTTTAAATGTCAAAGCTGTGAAAAATCCTACATAGGAAAAGGAGGATTAGCACGGCATTATAAACTTAATCCAGCTCATAGGCAGGAAGAATCTTCACAATCTTCTATAAATAGACAGTTGCTGGAGTGTACTGGGCAGACAAGTTGTGAAAGTGTACATCAGATGCTTTCACCACCACCAATTAGTGCCCCTTTAATAAATGAAATTGGATCAGCTGTAGACTTGAAAAATAATCTTCCTATAGAGAATAAGCAACAGGTAAGAGAAATATATATAGTTCTATTTCAAATTATCCAGGGAATGGTCAGCTCATGCCCTCTGCCTTTCCAGAGCAAGCTGGATCTCCCTTTGCCACTTATCTAAATCCAGTTCATGGCTACAGGAATCTATACAATAGGCTTCACTGTGAATGGCATTGCTGGAATGTTTTAAACAACTACACTATTGACGCTTCTAAATTCTAAAAGCTAGTAGCTCATTAAAGTTAGGAGAAAAACAGATGTATGCCATTCTTATCCCTGCAATATGAAGAGGGAATTAGTCTGGGGTAGAGGCTGCTGGTAACGTTTAAGTATTTAATGGACAATCTATTCTAAAGGCAGTTTCTAATCAATGTAAAGGGGAAGCATACACGACAAAAAATCCTTTTCATGAATGGCATTTATCATATGAAAGCAATACAGTGCTGTATTGATACATGCATGTCTTAAAAGATCTTTAAATACTGTGAATTATTGGTCATGATTACTGGATAGATAAGGTAACTGGTGTAAAAGTGTTGCTAGTAGTCTCATTGCCTTCCTCCTTCTGAATCGCAAGATTCATTTCGAAGCTTCCTTGCAAGTAGCAAGCAAATGAAAACTGCTTACCAGCTGCAGTAATTCCAGAGGCACCATTGTTTTGCCTTGTTGCTCTATCAGTGCTCCTTACTGTGTCACAAAGTAGGTAGTCCTTGTTTCTGGAAGTAGACAGGGTTATGTGAAAATAAATCCTAAAACAGCAAAGTTAGCAGCACATGCAAACCATAATGATGTGACATCACGGTGCATTAAAGGTAGGAGAAAAGGAATTTGCCATCTTCCTTGTCTTGAAGTGAGATGTGGGAAGTATATGTGCCTTTTAACTCAGTTTTATAGGATAATGTTAGTATAATGATTCCAAACTGAAAAATTAATACATAAAGTTAAAACTGTTTAAAGCACTCTTATGAACATTTTTTACAGTCTTCTACATCTACAGAAGATGGAAAGTTAATAGAACATCAAAACACCGATTTATTGTATTTGGGTCCTGGAAAACCCAGACAACCAAGAAGGTGTGGCCGACCAAAGAGAGCTGAAAGATCAAGGTATTCTGGAAGATATAGCAGACGCAGTCAGTTCTCTTCGAAGTGTCTTAATAATATGTCAGCAGATCACCACAGTATATTTAGAAGGAAAGCTAGGCTAAAAGAGGTATGGTTCCTTTTCACAATTGTTCATGCTCGCTTGTCTAGTGATAGTTTCTCCATTAGGCTACAGTGCTCACAATACAATCTTAAGCATGTTTACTGAGAATTGGGTCTCATTGAGCTCAGTGGGACTTAAAGGTCCCGCTGTGGGACTTACACCTTGGTAAAAATACTTAGGATTGTGAACCTAGAGAGGCCTGGATGCTTCCCCACTTCTGAATTATCTGGCCCTCTGGATTCACACCCGTCCGTCTCCTCACCCTCCTTGAGTGACTTTGCCTAGCTGGGATGTGCTGTTGTACCTTAATAGTACCTTACTTACTTGAAGGGAGAGATATGTGTGTGCATGTGTGTTGAAACCTATGACTTTTGTGTAGTTAGTTGGAAAGAGATCCTACAGTAACCACTTTTGCCAGCCGCCCTTGCCACCATTGGCACATGGCTTCAAGAACGTTGCTCAAGAGGAAATGCTGCTCCAGGATTGACAAAGGTTCCCCATCCCTTAGTTAGACCCATCCATTTAAAATGTTTTGATAACTTGAAAAGGTGTCTCAAGTTGGGCAACACACATTCCTGAAATTGATATAAGTATAAAATGGGGAAATGGCTGCTGCTATCTTATAAGAACCATCCCTTTCTCTTCAAGCAGGAGGAAATGTTTCTAAGGGTGCCTGCTGCTTCATCTAAGAGGAAGCATGCCTTTCTCATCAAAGCTGTTTATACAAATGTGACCATTTATGCAGATTCAACCAGTGTGGTGTAGTGGTTAAGAGCGGTAGTCTCTTAATCTGGGGAACCGGGTTCGCGTCTCCGCTCCTCCACATGCAGCTGCTGGGTGACCTTGGGCCAGTCACTCTTCTCTGAAGTCTCTCAGCCCCACTCACCTCACAGAGTGTTTGTTGTGGGGGAGGAAGGGAAAAGAGAATGTTAGCCGCTTTGAGACTCCTTAAATGGAGTGAAAGGCGGGATATCAAATCCAAACTCTTCTCTTCTTCTTCTTAAAACTCCTACAACTTATTTAGTTATCTGGTGAAAGACTTACTATTTTTTCTTTCAGAATCTTCCAGCTAAGATCCTACTTGATAGCTAGCCTTTCATGTAGTAAAAGAGGCTTTAAAGAGGCTCTCTTGAAAACTTGGATAAAGTGTCTGCCCATGGCAAAATAATCCAATTGTGTGTGCTTCACACAAGTTGTACAGGTTTTCTGCATTAGTTTTGATAATCTCCATGCAGGAAGAATGTTGTGTGAGGTGGCCCCTAGATATAACTGCTGGGATTTAAAAATTGAATTTATTCTGGAAATGACTCTAGGAACTGTGTCCTAACATTGACACTTCTCAGTGATTTATCTGTTTTCTATAATAAATTGCTCAGATATCATGCATTTTTCTTTGTTCATTTCCATGTATTTAGACTTGGCGTTTTAGCGATTTGACTTTATGGCTTCTCTAAAGAAATTATTATGGTCTTTAATAGCTGATTCAGCAATGTGCCAATGAAGATTTTATGGAGCTGGCTCTTCCACGCTTTACAACACTTGTTACTGTATCTGAATTCCTATTGATGAAGGTAAGATACATCTTGCAAACTTAGTGTAAAATGCACAATATAAATGAATAAATACTATCTGCAAATGTGCATTTAATTTCCTATAGTCAAACTCTTTAAACTTGAGTGTCTCATGCGGGTATGAACAAAAATTGGATGAAACCAGATTAACCAGGAGGAGTACAAGGAATTGCATGGTGGAAGATGGAACACATCACTTTCCCTGCCCTATTTGAAGTTTAGGCGAAAGTCAACAATTTTATTTCACTCTTTATGGAAATATAGATTAGTACAGTAAGTTATTCCAGTGAGATATTTTTCTCATAACGGGTAGATAGGAGTTATGGTTCTTAACATAATCTTCCTGGACCTTGAACCACAGCCTCTGTTGTCTAGTTTTCTTAACTCCACAGTCCCTACTTCTCCAGACTCTGTTTAACATAAGATCAATTTAAGCCAACGACAACCAATGGACTGACAGCTCTGATCCAAACCAATGTGGTCAAGATAGGGGACTTGCTGGAGAGGTTCAGATAGTGCTTTCTTCCTTTAATCGCCTGTTACTTGTTTGCATTATAATAGGCTTGAATGATACTTATAGCACGTGATTGTGAATTTGCACATATTCATGTAGCTTTTGTTACTAAACAGGTAGAAAAAAATTATCCAACCAAAGCACTTTTTCCAGAAGTATACCGGGAATTTGAAGAGCTGCACACTATAGTAAAGAAAATGTGCCAAGACTATCTGAGTACTCCTGAATTGAACAACCTTCTGGCAATAAAAAACCCAAAGGTATGTTGGGTAGTTCTGTGTGTGACTGTGAATCAAGATCCAGTAGCTAAACTGAGTGCAGCAGGTGAAACTGAACACATTTTCTTTAAAAGAAGGAGTGTGAAGATAAATAGCAAATGCTGAAGATAAGCAGAAATTAAGTACATCTTATTCTATATTTGCGCTTCCATCTTTTGCTTTTAGGCCTACTTGCTAAGATCAAATATAGTACCTTGGGGTTAAAAACTATCACCACAATAGTTAAATAATTTTCCGCTAAAGCAGCTTTTAGGGACACGGGTGGCACTGTGGGTTAAACCACAGAGCCTAGGACTTGCCGATCAGAAGGTTGGCGGTTCAAATCCCCGCGACGGGGTGAGCTCCCGTTGCTCGGTCCCTGCTCCTGCCAACCTAGCAGTTCGAAAGCACCTCAAAGTGCAAGTAGATAAATAGGTACTGCTCCTGTGGGAAGGTAAACGGTGTTTCCGTGCACTGCTCTGGTTCGCCAGAAGCAACTTAGTCATGCTGGCCACATGACCTGGAAGCTGTACGCTGGCACCCTCGGCCAATAAAGCAAGATGAGCGCCACAACCCCAGAGTCGGTCACGACTGGACCTAATGGTCAGGGGTCCCTTTACCTTTACCTTTAAAGCAGCTTTATTTACAAACATGATACTCAAAATATTAACAAAGAAGACTTGGTAAGGTCTAATAAAACCATCCCCAAAATAATGAAAGCAGGTACATGCCCTGCTGACTTACCGCCTGTAAATAAGAATTTTGAAATAATGAAATCTACTGTGAATAAATTGTGTATTACTGGTCTAGGACAAAAATATTGTGTCTCGTCTTTCATAGGTGGCTGAATCTCTAGGAATTATAGGCAGTGATCTTGAAATGCAAATGTTTCAAACAATAGAATCTTCACCCGAGTGTATTAAAATTGCTGATGCACGTGTATGTACAGAGATTCTGGGACAGAAACGAGCAACTGAGGTATAAAATAGGTGAATTCTGCCACAGCAATAATACTGTACAAACCTTGTAGCATATTTAACTTTTCTTGTGCTTTTTTTGCTTGTATATGTCTTGCTGAAAATAAGCTGCTGCATATTTCATCTTCCATACAAAATTGGTCTTTATATAATAAAGCAAACCATACTTTTTTGGCATAAGTTCATTCACTTGGATTCTTGTGTGGCAAATGAGCAGAGCTTATTAAAATATTGGAATAATTTTAAAAAGTTGATGTTTGATAAATAGGCTGGTAAGTTTATTTTCTCTCTCAACAGGGTTCAGATGAAACGTTGCCATTTGCAAAAAAGATCAGAGCTGAAAATGGGTTAGAAAGTGTGACTATCAGTTCAAGTCATGGTGAAATAAAGGAAAGAAGTCCTGCATATGAAGGTAGTGGTATGTGAATTCTAATATCTCCATTCTCTCCTGAAGATAAAATTACGTGCAAATAGCTAGGAAGCTGAAAGCGTACAATGACCCTTTAGACTGTAGTGGTATAAGTCTAAAAATAATGTTAAGTAGGGAGAGAGAGAGAAAGAAAGAAAGGAAACTTAGCTAAAAATTTGCTGTATCCTTCACACTTGCATTCTCCTTTCTTGCCAAGGTACTTAATGCATAGGTTTTCCAAAAGTTGTTTGTTTTTTCTTTATTGGTGATTTGAATCCAGATTTCACCAAATGAATGTCAATACTGCTGTTTTAGAAACACAAGCTTAAAGCCCCATTGGGCATACAAAACTAATTATACCTTTGTTTAGGTCTCAACCTATATTGGAAGGAAATGTGATATAATGCAAGTATTTATTATTGGTAAATACTCCACCACCTGGCTACTTTCAGGGATAAATGTTAACACTGCCAAGCAGATTTTTTTAAAAATCTGTTGCCAAAGTAGAAGCTGTTTGTTTTTAAACTATTCTATTATACTACTTAATGCTTAATATTATACTTAAACGGCTTAATTTTTAATATGGGTAGCATATACCACATTATATACCACAATCAGGTGGTATATAATTTTTATGAAATAAATATTTTATAAAACACTTTTGTTTTTGTCTGTTTTGAAAAGCATGCATGTAAACTGAAGTTTTCTGTTTTTTAACTTGATTTTTTTAGGTTTCCCCCCAGAACAAAACTGCGGAGCAAACATTTGCACTGGAAATACATTACAGCAAAAGGAGCACCACAAATCACTTGAACTAGAAGCTTCAAATGAGATTGCAGATACAGATCAGTTCCTGCAAGGGAAGGCTGAGGTCTTACAACCTTCAAGTGTATCAGGGTTGGATTGTTCAGGCTACCTATTCTCACGGAGTGAAAGGTTGCCACTTGCCAGTTCAGAATGTTCACAAGAAAAGATGGTGGCAGCGTACTCGGATAATGCAGTAGGCGGACTAAGTGTTTTTGAGATTTGTAACTCCACAGCATCAAAAAAAGCAAATCAGAATCCTTCCTTGTCAGTGCATGAAGAAAGCAATCATAATGAAAAATATCAAGAATCTCAGGAAGAAGCGAGGATTTTGTCATTAATAGATTGTGAACATCCTAGGGTATCTGATTAAGCAAAATCTTTCCAAATTAGTAACATGGCAGTAGCTAATCCATTTGGGTACCAATGAGATAGTGTTTCTATATGATCTTAGAAAACTCATTGACAATCTATTAAAAAGATGACTGGATGAGCTAGAAACTCTTTTCTAGGGATATGAAATAGTTCAGGCTTTGCCTCATCCTGGTGCTGCTGTCTTTTTCGACCAGTGTTGTAACCAAATTGATGATCCTGCTATGCACTTACACATTTGGAAAGTACAGAGGCTCTTTTAACAACATTGAACTTGCTCAGAGTAAAGCCATTATGAAAATATGTGGGTTTTTTTAAAAAAAATTCTTATAGTGTATATTTTTGTTATTAAATCTTAATTTTCTGCTGCTTGTGACCTTTGTGCAATTACAACTAACGTGACTGAAGAGTAACTAGAATTCCAAGTAAACTGCACTGTTTACCAAACTGATCCGTTTTTTGGGCACAACTTATTACCAAAATCACACTGCTTTTTGGCTAAACGGTAGGATCACAGCTCACTGGTAAGAACCTTTTTATAAAATTGGTAATCTGTGCAAACAAAGGTAATGGCATTCAGTGCTGGATATCAAACTGTATCTGATGGTTTATCTAGTTCAAATTAAAGGTACTACATATACTATCCTTGACACCTTGGGTGTGTCAGGTCATTTTGATGTTTTGAACACAGGAGCTGCTCTAAAGCTGCTAAGCATAGAGGGATTGTATTTCAGTCAGTTACGAAGTGAAAGCTTCAATCTGGTAAGTAGGTCACTTTCATATTTAGATATTTATTATCATCTGGAAGAGTGGGCATCCATGTCCCAGAGATGAATCCAATCCCCCAACATACAGACTTCAGTGAGGCTGTTCAGATTTAGATAATTACCCAGAGTAGCGGAAATTCTAAAAAGCATATGCCTCTGGGCACAACCTGAGCCGAAATGGTAATGTAGCATTTGCCTAATGTTAACAATTTTCTGTTCACTAAGGTAGAAATGCAAAAAGCTCCTAATAGCCATTGGTGCCTGAAAAAAATGGGCCTGGCAGCTAGGATGCTGAGAAGGACAGGAGGCTGTTAGTGATTTGCCTCTTGTATGTGTTTCCTGAAATCCCCAGTGCTTTCTGTGCTGTCATGGCCTAGCAACAGAGGCAAGGATGGGACTTCATGGGATTTAAATATCGGCCTTGTAATCCAAGGCATGTGTTAACTTTTCTCATAGCCCTGGTGAAAGATACAGCTACGGTCATATTTCGATTATAAATGAGGAGAGTGCTGGTGCACTCAGGTACTGCTATCAGGCTTTCCACAGGCATATAGTTGGCCATTGAGAACAGTATGCTTGACTAGATAGACCATTGGCCTAATCTAGCAGGCTCCTCTTACACTCATGGTGTGAAGAAGAAGAAGAGTTTGGATTTGATATCCCCCCTTTCACTCCCTTTAAGGAGTCTCAAAGCGGCTAACATTCTCTTTTCCCTTCCTCCCCCACAACAAACACTCTGTGAGGTGAGTGGGGCTGAGAGACTTCAGAGAAGTGTGACTGGCCCAAGATCACCCAGCAGCTGCATGTGGAGGAGCGGAGACGCGAACCCGGTTCCCCAGATTACGAGACTACCGCTCTTAACCACTACACCACACTGGCTCTGTGAAAGTTGTGAAAGTTCAGACTTTAAAACAAAAGAAAAAGGAGTTCCACTGGATATTGAAATCTTTGAAAGCAGATTTTTAGAGACCCTAAAGTTAATCAAGCTCTGTTTTAGAATTGTTTTGATTCATAGAATCATAGAATCATAGAGTTGGAAGAGACCACAAGGGTCATCGAGTCCAACCCCCTGCCAAGCAGGAAACACCATCAGAGCACTCCTGACATATGGTTGTCAAGCCTCTGCTTAAAGACCTCCAAAGAAGGAGACTCCACCACACTCCTTGGCAGCAAATTCCACTGTCGAACAGCTCTTACTGTCAGGAAGTTCTTCCTAATGTTTAGGTGGAATCTTCTTTCTTGTAGTTTGTATCCATTGCTCCGTGTCCGCTTCTCTGGAGCAGCAGAAAACAACCTTTCTCCCTCCTCTATGTGACATCCTTTTATATATTTGAACATGGCTATCATATCACCCCTTAACCTCCTCTTCTCCAGGCTAAACATGCCCAGCTCCCTTAGCCGATCCTCATAAGGCATTGTTTCCAGGCCTTTGACCATTTTGGTTGCCCTCCTCTGTACACGTTCTAGTTTGTCAGTGTCCTTCTTGAACTGTGGTGCCCAGAACTGGACACAGTACTCCAGGTGAGGTCTGACCAGAGCAGAATACAGTGGCACTATAACTTCCCTTGATCTAGATGCTATACTCCTATTGATGCAGCCCAGAATTGCATTGGCTTTTTTAGCTGCCGCGTCACACTGTTGGCTCATGTTAAGTTTGTGGTCAACCAAGACTCCTAGATCCTTTTCACATGTACTGCTCTCAAGCCAGGTGTCACCCATCTTGTATTTGTGCCTCTCATTTTTTTTGCCCAAGTGCAATACTTTACATTTCTCCCTGTTAAAATTCATCTTGTTTGTTTTGGCCCAGTTCTCTAATCTGTCAAGGTCGTTTTGAAGTGTGATCCTGTCTTCTGGGGTGTTAGCCACCCCTCCCAGTTTGGTGTCATCTGCAAATTTGATCAGGATGCCCTTGAGTCCATCATCCAAGTCGTTGATAAAGATGTTGAATAAGACCGGGCCCAAGACAGAACCCTGTGGCACCCCACTAGTCACTCTTCTCCAGGATGAAGAGGAACCATTGATGAGCACCCTTTGGGTCCGGTCAGTCAGCCAGTTACAAATCCACTGAGTGGTAGCATTCTATTATTCTATTATTTTACAAAATTTATATAAACCTGGATGGTACTAAAACCTCTTAAGTGGTTTTGTTTGTTGTAATTCCAATATGGGACCTGCTAGGTAGATACAATCTTAGAAAATAAAGCAGACTTTATTAAAAAGTTGGAACTATACAAAAATCTATAAATTGCATTGTGTTTAATGAATTAGCAGTGCAGTTCAAGGCAAGTGCAACTTTATAAAGTGGTAGGAAAGGTTAGACCAGCCTGTGTCCTGTTTCCAATAGCATGCTTTCTAGTAATACTTGGCTGGTATTCTCGATGTAGGGCTGGTATAACCATGACGATAAGTAGGCCATCAGGAGATCTTGGTCAGCGGTATGAGCAATCTCTTGCACAATAGTTTGCTTGAGTTTTAATTCCTTTGAGTACATGTTCAAGAGCTTTCCAGAAACTTCATCTGAAAAAGATAAATTAAATCAAGAAGTAGCTCTGGAAATACATAGGCATTCCGAATATGGCTTAGGACAGCAAATGAAGAGAAGAATGTGCACTAACTTTGTCCCCACCCTCCTCTCAATTAGATGCTGCGTTTCCTAGCAACTGTCTGCAGTGGGAAAACATCATGTACCCCTGTGCACTTTGAAAGCCTGATTTTTTTTTCAGGGTTTCAAAATGCATAGATACAGTGGTGCCCCGCAAGGCGAATGCCTCGCAAGACGGAAAACCCGCTAGACGAAAGGATTTTCCGTTTTGGAGGTGCATCGCAAAACGAATTTGCTATGGGCTTGCTTCGCAAGATGAAAATGTCTTGCGATTCCTGGGGTTTTTTTTTCCGCTCCCCACCCCCTTTTTCTAAGGCACTAAGCTGCTAATAGCCTTTTAGCAGCTAATCCGCTAATCCCTTAAGCCTTTAATAGCCGCTAATAACCGCTAATAGCGCTAATCGGCTTGCTTCGCAAGACGAAAAAACCGCTAGACGAAGAGACTCACGGAACGGATTCTTTTCGTCTTGCGAGGCACCACTGTACAGCCATGATTCCAGGAGGCTTCCCTGCTGCAGACAGTTTGATAGGGAACAAATGGTGAATGTGGTACCCTCAGAGTGCATACTCTCATATGTATTGACGAAGCCATAATTCAGAATGCCTGAGTAGTGCTCTGATTTTGCTTCATATTACAAATGCTTAACATACTACATTGCTAGCTAGATTGCTTGCCTATAGTTTTTAAGCTTTAGAATTAACTCCTCTTCCATCCCTCAAGTTCCATATTTCTCCTGCTGCGCAATTTTTAAAAAGCTTATCTGGTTTCAACATATGGAATTCTAGGAATTGATGTGGGTTGATGATGTGAAGCATTCTCTCCTGAGAGCTATAGTTGCCTTGTAGAGTTGCAATTCAAGCAATATAAGCTAAATTTAATTTCTTTAGCTCACAGTATTCCACTCTCATTTTCAAATGAATATGCTTCAGCAGAAAGAAATAGCAGTATCTCAAAAAGGAAGAATTTACTTACAGAAGTAAGGAATGGGCCACGTGTGAAAGAATGGTGTCTTCTGGTCTCCATGATATGCTTCTAAGTCGCAGATCCCTTTAGTAGTTGAACATAGTTTTTCCATTTTCTGTTGTATTTTTGCCTAACAAAGTTTTAAGTGTCTGTGTAAGAAGCTAATATTTTGTAACCAACAGTACAATCCTAACCATGTCTATTCAGATGTCACATTGAATTTTATGTTGGAACTGCCCTGAAATCTGCAGATGAAGAGCGATATACAAATTTAATAAACAATAATAATTACGGTAATAAATACCATATTTATGTGAATCTAATGCACCTTCAAATCTTCACCTCAGTTTTCAAAACCTTAAAACCAAATAAAGTACAGTAGTACCTCGGGTTAAGAACTTTACCTCAGGATGGGAACAGAAATTACGTGGCGGCAGCAGCAGGAGGCCCCATTAGCTATAGTGGTACCTCAGGTTAAGAACGGACCTCCGGAATGACCTCTGGTTCGTAACCAGAGATACCACTGTATTTGCTATGTCTGTGTTTTTCAAGCTTGCAATTGAGCCTAATGCACCATCAAATCTAATGCACACTCTAATTTCCATGACATAATTGGGCCAAAATGGTACACATTACATAAGAGTAAATAATGTAATAACAACAATAAATGTGTTTTTGTCCTGAAGTGGCAATCCTAGATCCACCTACCTGGCCTAACCTCAACTGAATTCAATGTGACTTGTTTCTGAGTACACATGCATACGACTGCAGCTTAACATATGTTCTATCTGTGCAGGCTACTCAATCCCTACTTTCAGAAACTTCACAACCAGGGAACTTTTATTACAAAGACTGGATAACTGGATTAGAGACAAATCACTAATTAAAGTATTCAGTCAGTACTGGACTAAAATTAGTAGTTCTCAAAGGGCATTTTTCACAACAAAACATTAAGAATAGTTTCAGTTCTCCCTTCTGAATGTTTTGCACAGAAGAGATTCATTTTTCATTTGGCTGATTGCTCCATTAGCTAGATTTGCATATAATTCTTATACCCTCTCTTGTGAAGGGATGTTGTCTTGAATATTCATGGAAAACATTGTTGAAAAGAAGACCTCTAAATCTCCCACAAGTGGTTTGGGCCTCTCCTGAACAAGGGTTCAGAAACTGTCCAGGAGTTTCATTTAGGTGGTCTGCAGTGTGTCCATAAAATACAGTTAAAAGTCACACAGCATCTAGCAGTGTGTGTTATAACTGCTACAACCTGCAGAAAAATCACTTAACGATTCCCCTGGGTTGGGGAAAGTTTTGGGAACCACTGATCTATAGGAGGATGGTGGAAACAGAAAAATGCAGTGGGGGTCTTAGTAAGAGAAATAGAGTACCATGTTTTCAAAAGTATCAAGTAGTTCTGTACAGCACTCCTCCAATTCTACATTGTAGTCAACTGGTCGTCTTCCGGACTCTGAAGCAATATTATCATGTTCTATTTCCAACTTGCCGTCTTTGCACCTAAAGAAAAATATCATTCACTGTACATAATAGAAGCTCTGTTCCTCTGACAACCCCTACCCCTTGTTGCCTATAATATATAGGGTCAACTGTTGTCAGTGCATAATGCAAGGTAAATTGTTACATTCATATCATGCAGATTTTAAAAAGTGATGGCCTAAGGTAATAAATTTGCACTGGAACCATCGACAAGATCTTTCAATATACTTACTCTGCAGAAATTTTGATGTTCACGATTTTGGTGGCAGTGGTAAATCCCTTATTATTCAGAGTTTCCCACTTCATCATTAAATTATGCCAGTCTGCTGCATTATCTTTAATTTTTCTTGCACTGATGGATAATACAGGTGTCTTGGGAGTTGAGCCTTTGGCTAATCAAAAACACAACAATAAAACCCTTTAAATAGGAAGAGGGAAAATATGTCAGACATTTTAGACTGCTGGCGACATTTTTTTTTGTAATGTAATAAAATAAACAACAACCCTATTCTCATTGTTTTGTGACGTTTCAGCCTCTATCTTCACCTGGCATTTTGCTTCAAACCTTCAATAAGAGGTTTTATTTCACTGATATAAAACCGACAACTCTCTGCCCACTGCAACACTGTGCGCCTGCCCATTGCCCATCACCCAAACATCTGAAGAAGACGACCAACCCAACCAGGAGCCGGGATTATAAGTAGCATCGCAGGATCATCTCGCTTCCTTTGCAACCCCACAACCAGTTCCCAAAATTCACCCTCCTCCCTGCCTCCGTTCAGATACAGCCTCTCTCAACTCCCGCCACGGGCGCCTCGCAACATCTCCAGTGCTGGATTTACCTATAAGCTAAACAAGCTATAGCTTAGGGCCCCACAAAAATTAAAAGGGAAAAAAACCTGGATGTACATTTCCAAAATATAAGATAAAAAACAAAACAAAACCTACATACATCAACAGTGTTTTGTGTTGTGTAGGCTGCTATGATGTAAGTAATGGGCCCCGCCTGCTAGCCTGCTCCCTAAAATATCACTGCTTTGCTCATTTCCATATACAGTGGTACCTCTGTTTACGTACTTAATTCGTTCCGGAGGTCCGTTCTTAACCTGAAACTGTTCTTAACCTGAAGCATCACTTTAGCTAATGGGGCCTCCTGCTGCTGATGCGCCGCCACCACACGATTTCTGTTCTCATCCTGAAGCAAAGTTCTTAATCTGAAGCACTATTTCTGGGTTAGCGGAGTCTGTAACCTGAAGCGTATGTAACCCGAGGCACCACTGTACTGTATGGGGTGCCTACATTCTGCATGTGCAAATGGCTTTAGACACTTATTAGGTCCATAAATTACTATATAGCATATATTCAACACAAAAAAGCGACCATTTGTTGTTGACAAAGGACAGCTGACATATAAAGGGCCCCATTACCTTCAATAGCTTAGGGCCTCATCAAACCTAAACCCGGCCCGGAACATCTCCTTATAGTTCTGAAATCGGAGGCCAACCCTGCCTCCAGTGGCGGGGAGTTCCACCGTCCCGCTACCCTTTCATCTTCAGCTCCGTCGCACGCCCCCCTCCCCATTCCAGTCCTGGTACAGTATTACTAGAGAGGGAGGAAAAAAACTGCTGGGTTATGGCGCCCCCCCCCCCAATGCGCCCCCCCCCTCCAGCAACCGCTTTCCCTGGTGGAGGCACCCGAGGCCGCCTCCGCCGCAGGAGCTGCAGGCCGCGCTCCCGCCCGCTGCCTGGGGAAGAAGCGCTTACCGGCCATCTCCGCCGACACCCGAGGCCGAGGCCGCTCCCTCCCCTCGGAAGTGCGCTCACGTCCGGCTCCGCCCAGCTCCGCCGCCCAGCGCTGGAGACCCAGCGCCGCTGGGCCTGGGGGCGACGCGGGAGCTCAGGCCCCGGCCGCGGCCCCTGCTGAGGTGAGGAGGGTAGCCTAGCGCAGCGGGGAGACAGGGTGGGAGCCTCCCGGCTGGGCGGCCCTCTCTTCTTCCCTTCCCCGGCTGCAGGAGGCGATAAGAAGCGGAGAGAAGGACGCTCACCGTCCGGAGAACCCCTCTTTTTACGCATTCCTCCCCGGGTTTCCTTCGAGAGACCTGGCGCTGGAAACACGTGTCGAGGCTCCGTCCTGACGAGCTCTGAGCGGTTGGTCGGCTTCTCTGCCCGCCAAGGCGCGCGCTTAGAATGAGGCTTGCCTTGAGCATCTCTTGCGGTGGTGAAGCGGGGGCGCATGTTTGGGAACCGCCGTGTGCTGGGTTTGTTTACCTTCTTTAGTGTATTTCGGGCGCCTGTCTGCCTGCCTGTGCTCTTGTTTGGTTCATGCTTTAGGTGGGGTGGCTGGGCTTCCCAACAGTGCTGATTATTACTCTACCGATTAATGGGATCTCTTAATTCTGCCTTCTTTTATCACTCATGGGTTAGAATTGTCAATCTGCATTGAGGAGGAAGGACAGAAATCCACCCAGAAGTTTTCCCTTCTCCCATTAGTCTTTTCTTTCTTTCTTTCTTTCTTTCTTTCTTTCTTTCTTTCTTTTAGATTTGTGCTTTCCTCTGCACGCCCTTCTTAGCAAAACAAATAAATAATACAACTTCTAGACGGCATTGAAATGGGGGTGGGTGGGAATGGTATCTCTTTAAGCAACTCCTCTCACTGCTGCATAGTTTGCAGAATTAATATTGCAGCATCCACCCTTAACAGCTCCTGGGTTCCTAAAATGAAAACGTATTCCGAGAAGCTTGTCCATCCTAAATATCTGTAGCTAGGAAAGTGGCAAAGTTCCTAATACTTGAGCTGTGCATTTACTAATTCTGCATCTACAAATGTTGGCATAGCCACCTTGTAGCCCAGTGTACTTCAGTTATTTACTTCTTTCACTGTTCTGCCTGATGCCTGTTGAATTCTTCCTTGGACAAATAATTTATTTGTTACAAGTGTATGCTTTTGAAAAAGGTAGCTCCCCTGGGACCTGGTTTTATGTTCGTTTAAAAAGCAAAACAGTTGACGCTGTCCCTTCAATGTGATTTAATGGTTTCATTATTTGAGCTACTGTTACTTCAACAGGAGGATAACACACATCATTTCCCAAATTTATTGTCTGCAACAAAGATGTATCCTGCCTTAGGGTAGTGGACTGAATGTGATGAACTGGCTGCTTAAAGCCATAGGATTCTTCGATGGAAGACTAGCAGAGTGAGTGCACCATAACCCTTGGTTTTGACATGAAATTTCATATTCTGTTTTGAAAAAAGTACCAGTATCCAAAATGTATTGTAACCTTAACCTTAGCTCACGAAATAGAAGTTCCCTAAAAACTCTTAAGCAGAGCTTAAGCAATCCAGAGGGCTGGCACATCAGAACTGGGTGTGGAAATTAGCAAGACATTCACTTTGACCTTTTTGTTGTTTAGTCGTGTCCGACTCTTCGTGACCCCATGGACCAGAGCACGCCAGGCACTCCTGTCTTCCACTGCTTCCCTCAGTTTGGTCAAACTCATGCTGGTAGCTTCGAGAACACTATCCAACCATCTCGTCCTCTGTCATCCCCTTCTCCTTGTGCCCTCCATCTTTCCCAACATCAGGGTCTTTTCCAGGGAGTCTTCTCTTCTCATGAGGTGGCCAAAGGTCAAAGACTTTGACCTTTAATTGTGCCTAATTCCAATGCTGGTTCTTCCCTGTGTGTACATAGGCAGGTAAATGACCGCTGGTGATGAACTGCATTTGGGTTGTACAAGTGATGAACTGCATTTGGGTTGTACATAATTTTCTACACTTAAGGCAACTTTATAATGTATGAGGAAGTCTTCAATGCATATTTAGATGTCAGTAGTAGGAGTAAATCATATGACCCAATGCAAGAGGGATGCCAGGATTTAACTAGACTCCCCCCCCCCCACTATTAGCAAGGGAGAACTTTTACTTTCATTTTATCTCAGAAGTGCCTTTCGAAAGAATACTAGCTCGCTCAGCTTCTTTTACTTGTATGTGTGGCTTTTACTTGCTATGGTCTTGAGTGTTTGCATAGACATTAATTCTGCATAATTTCCTGTGGTGGCAGAGCTGAAAGCATTGGCATTGGCTTGAATGAACAGGACTGCTGATTTGGCTATGTTTGCAAGTTGTGGCAAGCCATAGTTAATGGTGTCCTGTCAGCAACACATGTGACTTCCACATCACTCCTCCCCAAGCATGACTGGGAGGAACAAACCATGATCCCTGATGATGATAAGACACAGGACTATGATGTGGAAAACTCTTTGGAATTCAGACCGTGGGAAGTCAAAAGATTACAATTTGGAAGACAATTGGATTTTTTTATTTTAGTTTTTTTATTTTGATTTGATTTGATATCTTAGTTGGATGTTCTTATTGGAAAATTAATAAAGGCTTAAAAAAACAACAACCATGATCCCTGACTTAGTGTTACATCCAAGCTGAGTACCATGGTTTGTTTTGCTCCAAATAAACCATGATGTGAAACCAAGGGTTGTTCTTGACTTACCATTAGCTTCGCTTCCACAGGTGTGGGGATGGGGAAGAGATTTGGCACTAACATTAAGATTCACTGTTACATCTTTGGATCAGCCTCTTAGAGAGTATTTTTGTTTTTAAACTCTCTGGGATTCTTAAATGGGACCCGGGGCACAGAAGGAATTGTGAATTTTGCATTCTTTGGGAACATTCCCCAATTGTAGTGATGTTAAATCAGGGGTCGGCAAAGCTTTTGTGGCTTGGGCTGGTTCACTGTCCTGCAGATGCCGCAGTGAGTGCGCATGCACGCACACATGTGCAAACACTATTTCCGGTGTGGAGGAGGCGTGTGCAGCTTCCCATTGGCTGCAGGAGCTTCCTGCAGCCAATGGGAAGCCAGCCAGCATCGCGGAAGGTGGTCCCGGCTCTGCTCTGTGCCAGTTTAGTGTGGCACATGGGAGCCGACTGAGCGGGCGGCAGGGGTCCATGGGCCGGTTAAACGACCCCCTTAGCTTGCCGACCCCTGTGTTAAATGAAAGACAGGAATATTGTGCATCAATTCACACTGCTATTTGCTGTCCAAGAGCTTGGTTCTGGAGGAGAAGAGGGAAGCTGGGTAAAATGCATGTCTCCCTTCCCTAGCTTATTGAAGCAAAGCTCCTTTGTAAACCACGGTTTGAAGTTGGCTTATTTCTGCAAACTATTGTTAAGGCTAACCACAGTTGGTCTGGCTTTGAATGGAACTCTGAACCGCAGTTAATGGAAGTGATTTTTTCCCTCCAGAATATTGAGGACACCAGTTGGCATTCATCAGTTTTGGAGACAGTGGAAGAGTGTTGGAACATTTGCAACTAATTGCTTTGTGTTCTCCGTTTCATAAGTTGAAAACCCTTGTCATGCATAAAAAAGAAATCACAAAGTGTTGTTCTGGGTTATGAGACACAAAATGTTATACAGAGTAAGCATTAGGTTAAGCCAACTAGTTGCAGATCTGTGATGCAGTAAGTATTATTATTATTATTATTTATTATTAAACTTTTCATGAGGGAGAAAAACCACTTTTCCCCACCAACATTGTACGTCCTCCCAGTTGTATAGATATCAAGCGTGGCCGCTGAAATAAATACTCATTGTTTTTATAGGCTTCAGGAGTACATGCAGTTTATCTTTTCCAGCCTCTAGGTAGCACATACAGATGTTTGCCATGGCATCGGCGACTCCATCGTTTACCTTCAAGGAGTTCTGTCCCTTGTACTATCTTCTCAATGCCATTCCTACAAAGATCCAAAAGGGATTCCGTTCCATTGTGGTATACCTCACTGCCCTTGACACTAACGAGGACTACATCGCTGTGGGCAGCAGTATTGGAATGTTGTATTTATACTGCAGGCGCTTGAACCAGATGAAAAAGTACAATTTTGAGGTATGAACCAACACTTAACAGGACACCTTCATTTTTTAAAAGGTGTGATGAAGCTTATGTCTTGGGTTTTGTCAATTTTAGCACATTGAAATGTGCAGAAATGTAAAGCTATAGAGTTGGTTAACTTGAGGAAAAGCGGTTGCTCTGGCTGTTGCTAAAATTAGATTAAGAGTCAGCATCTATTTGTGGTCTGCAATTATTTTATCTCGCACAGCATGATTTAGGAGTTTGTTCTCAATTCTATATAGTTGTTTCTCAGTGAGGCATTCTGTTGTTCATCGTCTGTTTATTTATATGCTGTTTTTCCACTAGAGATTGTTCCCATAGTGGTTTGCAGGGCATAAGGAAATAAGAGCTGTAATATATCGCAAAATATAAACGTTAGTACATCAAAGTTCAACAGCACTTTCATACCCTATAGATTGCAACAACATAATATCAACATATTTTATTTATTTATGTTACTTATTTAATTTCTATACTGCCCTATACCCAAAGGTCTCAGGGGAGTTCACATAAAATATCAAATACATAAAGTCAAAACAACAACAACAACCCAGCATGTTAAAAAGGGTATAGGATGTAGATCAAGTCAGGCAAAGGCCTGGTTAAGAAGGAATGTTTTTGCCTGGTGCCTAAAGGTACCTCGGGTTACATACGCTTCAAGTTACATACGCTTCAGGTTAGAGACACCACTAACCCAGAAATAGTACCTCGGGTTAAGAACTTTGCTTCAGGATGAGAACAGAAATCGTGCTCCGGCGGCAGCTGGAGGCCCCATTAGCTAAAGTGGTGCTTCAAGTTAAGAACAGTTTCAGGTTAAGAACGGACCTCCAGGACGAATTAAGTACTTAACCCAAGGTACCACTGTATAGTGAAGGCGCCAGGCAAACTTCCCTGCGGAGAGCATTCCACAGACGGGGAGCCATTGCAGAGGAGGGCCGTTCTCGTGTTGTCACCCTCCTGACCTCTTGAGGTGGAGGCACACAATTATAATTCATATTGATATTTCATTTATTTGGAAAGATTTATAGACCACACTTCATCAAAAAAATTCTCTAAGCATTGCACATGCTAAAATTACCAGTAAAACACAGCTAAAATCCACAAAACTATTAAAAAAAACAAATATACATACAATAATTATGAATATAACACAAATTAAAATCGGTCACAATGTAAAAGAAACTTTAGGTGACTAAATTGTATGTTTGGGTAGACTTGCTGAAACATAACAGTTTTCAGCAGGCATCTAAAACAAAATAGTGAGGGCTCTTGTTTAATTATCAGCAGACAGGAAGATTGACACCTTATAAATGGTAAACAATGATTCATATAGCATATCAAAAAAATTATACAGCTGATAAAAAACTGGTAATAAAACAGTGTGTTGCAAAGTCAGCTATCAACATATCAAGACATTCAATAATATGTTCCAAACATTAATATTATTATAATAGCCAGTGCAATCATAATTATCCTATAAAACATACAAAAGAATACCAAAAGCGGCAGCAACAACACAGTACTTGAAAAACAAACAAATGCCTAAGCTACAAGTAAAACCCTCAGAAGCAGCAGCAATACAATATACTGTCAAGAGCATCCCAGAGCCCAGCAAGCAAGTCGGAGAGCTTAAAAGCTCTTTCCGTGTTGGGAAAACCTGGCGCAAAATGCGCTTTAAAGCTCTCTGCCTTGCATGTAATTAATTCGCAGGATTTCAGACTGCTGGCTTTCAACCTTGTAAGGTTGAAATCATGCAAGTTAATTGCACGCAAGACAAGATTGTATTGTGCTGTGCATCCACAGTCTAAAAATATGTACGTTAAAAACAGTTTCAGCAACAGAGCAAATTTTTATTCAGCATTAGCTAGAGATCAAACCGCAGCAACAGCCCCTTCCTAGTCCAAAGGTCCTTCCAAGCAAAGCAGTCTTCACTAGGCTTTGGAAAGCCCCCAGAAAGCTAGCCAGTTGAGCCTTCTTAGGGAATGAGATCCACAGGGACGAAGCCCACCACACAGACAACTCTGGCCCAAATCTCCACATACTTGAACTTCAATGGTGGAGAAACACAGAGCCAAATTGCCTCAGGATCTTGAGTTCAGCAGGTGAGGAGCGAAAGCTCTCCTTCAGGTATCCCACTTTTGTCTCGGCCGATACGAATAAACATGGCTTCTTAATTTTACAGCTATATATTTTTTTTCCTGCTCCGCTAGGGGAAAAATGAGTCTATCACTGTCGTGAAAGTCTTGAGCTGCTTTGATGATCTTGTTGCTGTTGGGACAGCTTCGGGCAAGATTGCTATTTTTCAGCTTGTCTCGTCCTTGCCAGGGAGAAACAAACAAGTAAGAGCTAAACTTGGTTACAGCCTGTGCTGTTTCACGTTAATTGTGTGATTAGGTTAATGTTTCACATTAATTGTGTGATTAGGTTATTGTATTTTAGTGTTTTGTTGGAAGCCGCCCAGAGTTGCTGGGGAAAGCCAGCCAGATGGGCAGGGTATAAATAATAAATTATTATTATATTATATTATATTATATTATATTATATTATATTATAATTATTATTCCGCTTCAGCTCAGTGGTAGAGCAGCGGCTTTGCAATCTCCACTGCCTTGGGGTACATCTTTGGGAGAAGAAAAGACTCAGGAGTAAATCCAGAGTGGGGACAGTTGGATTCCTCCTTGTATGCCTTCTTCCTGCAGCCAGACGCCTTGCTTAGCTTTCCTTTTGACCACATCAGCGAGGTTTTGTCGTCTGGACAGCTCAGGACCTCCATACACACTGCCCAGGTTTGCATCCTGGGGAGGTCATTTCAATGCTGCTAATGCAGCAGTTTGGCTTCACCCCAGAGATGCACTCCATTGTCTCTCAAGACAGATGGATGCCAATAATATGTGAAAGCAGGGGTCGGCAACCTAAGGCCCATGGGCCAGAAGTGGCCCACGGAGGCCATTTAACCAGCCCACAAGTCGCCCCCGAACTGAGCTGCCTGCTCAGCGAGTCCCCACGCACCGCGCTAAACCACCACAGCATGGTGTGGGGACTCTCTTCCGCGGCTCCGGAAATTGGTTCTGCTCATGCCCAGACGCTGGAAATTGCATCTGTGCTTGTCCGTGGCGCCGAAAACAGTTCTGCGCATGCCCAGATGCCAAAAATCGCTTCTGAACAGGCGCAATTTTGGGCGCATGCGCAGAAGCAATTTCCGGCACCGCGGACATGCGCAGATGCAATTTCCGGCGTTGCGCTGTACTGCCCCGGCCCATGGAGGATCTCCGCGGGAGTGATCCAGTCCATGCCCAGTAAGCCTTGCCGACTCCTGTGTTAAAGTGTCAGTTGGGGCTTTTGTGACATTGCAATTCGCTGACTGCACAGATCTATCTGGAAACGTTCGTGAGCATTAAAATGAAGCAGCAGAACCAATAGAAAAGTGCCTTTGATAGCTACATCAATGAATAAACCCAACCACTGTAGGCCTTCCGCTTTCTGCTTGGTTTCTCTCGTATGCTCACTGGTGTCTGTCATTGCAGCTTCGGAGGTTTAACGTGTCTGGTATCCACAAAAGTAGCATCACAGCCTTGGCGTGGAGTCCCAACGGAATGAAATTGTTCTCTGGAGATGACAAAGGGAAAATAGTGTATTCTGCTTTGGATCTGGATCAGGTAATTGGTTGTTCGTCCAAACTTTTGGTACCTGGGATACAAATAACAGTGGTACCTTGGTTCTCGAGCTTAATCCGTTCGATTCCCGAAACCATTTGAAAACCAAGGCACGGCTTCCAGTTGGCTGCAGGAGCCCCCTGCACTCAATCGGAAGCCGCGTCGGATGTTCGGCTTCTGACAAACATTCGCAAACCAGAACATTCACTTTTGGGTTTGTGGCGTTTGGGAGCAGATTAGTTCGGCAGCCAAGCCATCCAAGGTACCACTGTATTCAAAGCGTATATAAAAACTTTTCCTATGGATTAAAATTGGAGGGTGGTAGTTAAGATGTAGAGAAGGTGGAGCCTAGGGGGCTGTAAGGAAAGGAGCAGTTATGTAAAAGTCTGCCACTTGTGAGATGGCATTTATTGAGGGTTTATTCCCCTCCTGCCTTGACGACTATCTGTAGTTGGCGCTGTGGTTTAACCACAGAGCCTAGGACTTGCCGATCATAAGGTCGGCGGTTCAAATCCCCGCGACGGGGTGAGCTCCCGCTGCTCAGTCCCTGCTCCTGCCAACCTAGCAGTTCGAAAGCACATCAGAGTGCAAGTAGATAAATAGGTAAATAGGGATAAATAGATAAATAGGGAAGGTAAACAGCGTTTCCGTGCACTGCTCTGGTTCGCCAGAAGCGGCTTAGTCATGCTGGCCACATGACCCGGAAGCTGTATGCCGGCTCCCTTGAACAGTAAAGCGAGATGAGCGCCACAACCCCAGAGTCGTCCCTTTACCTATGTTTTCCCCAAAGCATTTATTTACTTGAATCCCTGTGGTGGATGGTATTGATCTGCAAGACCTGGCGTCACATCTTTGCTCAGTCATGGGATCAGTTGGTGTTCTTGAACATTGCCTGCTTTTCAGCCTTGAGGTTTTTACCTGGAGAAATATCCTAAGCAGAAAGAAGCACCCCAGAATGCTGTGACATTGACTATGTGAAGTGAATTCTAGTGGATCCCCTACAAATTGTCGAGCGCTAGATAAACCAGCTTTAACATAAGCTTCCACAGGCCACCCGGCAAGTTTAGACAACTTAACTTGAAATATGACGGCTCTGTATATTCACACTACATCCTTCCAGGGTCGTTGCAACTCCAGTTTGGTACTGGAAGAGCCTTCTTCAGTCGTGCAGCTGGATTATAGCCAGAAAGTGTTGCTGGTCTCCACATTACAGCGAAGTCTGCTTTTTTACACTGAAGAAAAATCTGTCAAGCAAGTTGGAAGCCAACCCAGAAAAAAGTAGGTCTTCTAGATTTTTGCCCAGACATTTAGAGATGAGATTTAAATGATGTATATAAGTCTGTATAGTTCTGCTAAGGTATTTCATGCACTGTTGCCCTCTTCTAAAGTTGTTAATAAAGGAGGCAAAATGGATAATTTGAAGTTCTGTTCATGTTTTTATTCTTTTATCATTCCAATGGGGAAAGGACTCTGCTGAAGTGAAAATGTAAGAAGCTTCCAGCTATTGGTGGGCAAGAAATTAGTATTCTGACCCTATTTTGTTCCGTAATTATTTTCTCATGATTCCTGAGCTTAAGGGCTAACTCACATTCCCTTGTTCATTCACACAATCCTCTCCCAGTATTATTATTGTTTCATCCCAAACTCCCCAAACAGGTAGTGGAACAAAGGTTTTATGTGGCATAGCTCTAAGGTGAACATTCTTTTAGCGCAAGGATTTCCCCTTGCTCAGTGGAACGATCTCCCTCCTCTCTTGCCCACACACCACCACTAAATCTGTTAGGAGTGTTCCCCCAATCCGCCAGAGCAGACAGGAAACAGCACAGGGCACACACAACAGGGTAGGCAGAATAAAAATAAGCAAAGCTATTTATACCAAATTTGCTAATCCCTCTTTGTTTTCTTCATACCCTTCTGTTTTGAGGGTTAAATATATTTCCCATCCAAGAAGAAGAAAGAGCAAGTATCTATCCAGGTTGTGAACAGCCCTAACTGTGAGCCACAGTTACTTCTACATGCACCTAGTGCATAGCTGTCAACGTTTCCCTTTTTAAAAGGGAAATTCGCTTATTCCAAATAGGATTCCTCGCAAGAAAAGGGAAAAGTTGACATCTATGATCTGGTGTAATGGTCAGTGGATGCATTGCACTGTGCTCTGGGACAAATCTCTTGACTCCCAGAGACAGTGTTTAGGAAGACACCTAGGGTTGCATCAAGAGGAAGAGGGTATTGGAAAAATCTCTGGAGCATGCATGGTAGACCAAGCAGAGCCCTTTGGCTTCCAGCACATATTTTTCTTTCCCATGTATTGCATATTGGTAACGCGGGTGGCGCTGTGGTCTAAACCACTGAACCCCTTGGGCTTGCTTATCGGAAGGTCGGCGGTTCGAATCCCTACGACGGGGTGAGCTCCCGTTGCTCTGTCCCAGCTCCTGCCAGCCTAGCAGTTCGAAAGCATGCCAAGGCAAGTAAATAAATAGGTACCACTGCGGCGGGAAGTTAAACGGTGTTTCTGTGAGCTTTGGCACTTGTCACGGTCCTCCGTGCACCAGTAGCAGTGTAGTCATGCTGGCCACATGACCCGGAAAGCTGTCTGTGGAAAAACACTGGCTCCCTCGGCCTGAAAGCGAGATGAGCGCCGCAACCCCATAGTCACCTTTGACTGCACTTAACCGTCCAGGGGTCCTTTACATTTTATTCTTCTTCTTCTTCTTCTTCTTATTATTATTATTATTATAAATATGCTGCAATTATTTACTTGCAGCATAAGAACCCTGTTTTCACTTACGCAGTTTGCTGCAAAACTTTATCAGTTTGCACTTGAAGACAAAAGAGTTTTAGCATTGTTGCATCTTCCCAGTCCCACCACTCCCCACCTCTGTATAATAACCATGTGGTTTGATCATTCTTCTGCTTTTACATTTTTAGTACCGGCAAACTTGGAGCATGTTTTGTACCCGGGCTGTGCAAGCAAAGCGACCTGACCCTGATTGCTGCAAGGCCTGGGATCCGCCTTTGGAAATCGGATGTTCATGGGACTGTTCAGGCCACGTTTATTTTGAAAGATGTCTTTCCTGTCGGAATGAAGCCTTTTGAATTATATCCCCGACTGGAGCCCTTAAGCAACAGCAGCTGCAATTTCCCAGACAGGCAACTTGGACTCATTTCCTGCTTCTTCCAGGAAGGATGGGTGCTGAGCTGGAATGAATATAGCATCTATTTAATAGATACAGTAAACCAGGTGAGTCAAACCAAGAGAGCAGTAGCGTTTTAAGCTGGGCGTGAGTGGCCTTTAATCTGGAACAGTTAAATGACATTGATATTAAGAGGTCTGTTAAAACTATCTGATCTGCACAAATAGGGCACAGGTTTAATTAATCCCTGGCATCTCCGGTTCAAAGGGTTTAGTAGCAGGTGATGGGAAGGACTTTCTGCCTGGAAAACCACTGGAAAACCACTGCCAGTCAGAGTAGACAGTATTGAGTTAGATGGGCCGGAGGGACTGACTCTGTACAGATCAATTTCCTTTGTTCCTATCTTAACATGCTTTCTAGACGTAGAATTGCTTATGATAAAGCAGTGACACTTCATATTAACTCACCTGCCATGGAGCCACTGCACATTGCAGAGGAATTCTGGGGCATGCTCTGAGATGCACTGTCAATTCAAACAGGGTGGCCTGTTGGTTGCCTGAGATGAAATTTGGAAGCATCCCAATACTTTCCCCTCTTTTTTCCTTAGTGTTCTGTGTACGAGGGCTCAGGTCTGGAGCTGAGAAGCAGCCTCGAACATGAGCATTTTGAGTGGCGTGGCAGGATGCAGTAGGCAGGGTGAAAACGTCTATTCTTTCCTAGAAATATCCTCATATAATGCAGGGGAAAGTTGCTGCTTTTTAACCCCCCCCCCATCTTGTTATAAGCTGTTAAAGGGTTGAGCAGGTCAGTTCCCTCTCCTTTCCTCACTCCCTTCCATTTCCAGTTCCTTTTCTTTCTCAGTTGACACTTCAACGTTCAGTAAATCCTGGACCTTCACAGGCCCTCCTCCTTCCATTTTGAGCTCTTAGTTTTGTTTGTTTGTTTAATTTGCAAACTTGCATATTTAGCAGTCCCATTTCTCTTCCAGGCTGATGACACGTTCAGCCACCCTAGCCTGCTATTAATGGGAATCACTTTGCACTTGGATATAAGGACCATTGACAGTGAATTCCAAATACAGTGGTACCCCGCAAGACGAATGCCTCGCAAGACGAAAAACTCGCTAGACGAAAGGGTTTTCCGTTTTCTGAGTTGCTTCGCAAGACGGATTTCCCTATGGGCTTGCTTCACAAGACGAAACGTCTTGTGCCTTTTTTTTTTAAATCGCCAATGCATTCCTATGGGAAACCGTCAATACACATTGGTGCTTCGCAAGACGAAAAAACTCATAGAACGAAAAAACTCGCAGAACGAATTAATTTCGTCTTGCGGGGCACCACTGTAGGTCATGCAAAGTAGTTGAGTTTATACAAGTTACCTGTGTATTCTTTCCCTTTATCTCAAGCAAGTCTTTAAGGGCTTCTGCCAATCTTTTGCTTCTTTGGGACTTGGAAGTCTCTTTGATTGTGGTCTGAAGCTACATTTCTTAAGCCAGGAGTGAATTATCACAAACAGAGCTACGTTTATAAAACATTTATAGCCCATTTCTGTTCTTAGCCAAGCTTTACATGAGTCACCCTCTCCCCAAGCCTGCATTTGTGCTTTCTTTCTTTGAGGACTGCTGTTTTGCTCCTTGATTTGACTGTGTAATATTGCTTGCCAAAAATAAAATCAGGCCTCTGAAGTGTTGCTTGCATCCTAAAATGCTTCGTGGCACATTCGTTGCTCAACTTTAACTTCTCTTGCTTTCACAGACCCTGATTGGAAGTTTGGAAGGATCTGGCGATATTGTGTCTGTATCCTGCACAGAAACTGAGATTTTTCTCTTAAAGGGAGACAGAGATATCATTAGGATCTCAAGCAGACCAGAAGGATTGGTCTCAATAGGTTTGCATACATTAGCATACTAAGCTTATAGTAATTTTTAGAAAAGATTTATGTTAATGCATAGATGATTGTTTTATTGCAAGGAGCCGTGTCTAGAGCTCTGCGTGCTTTGCTGCCACTGCCCTTTTTGTCCCTCAAAAACTTACTCCTGGAGATTGGTGGAGTTTCCGGAATGGCATGGAGTTATGTGTGGGGAGGTGAAGGGGGCGGCTACACCTCAGGGTCAGGATCAGTAGAAATCGGAGACCATCACTTGCAGAGTGGAAGTGCCTTTTTGATAATGGACTCCCTTGGGCTAAGACTAGCAATAGGGAGCAGATTTAAGACTCTTATCGGGTCACTCAGCCTACAGATTCTTCTTCCTCTTGTTCTTGTCATTAGAATGGACGGGATGAATCATTGGAGAATAGGGCTATTGGTTTTATTTTGGGCTGTCCTGTCTAGTAGCAGATTACCTTTTGGAAGGCTACGACCATGGTGTTCAGGGACAAATGTTGGGACTATCTTGCTGGTAAAATGTCACTGTAGGACAAGATGCTAATTAACCCAAAGCAACATGCCAGGATACATTTGGGAGCCATGAACACAGGGCACCTCTTGCATGCCTCTCTCAGCAGCCAGATGTCTCTGACAAATGTGCAAAGCTCCCATTGAAGCAAAGCAAACAAACCAGCCTTGCCCTAATATGAATGTGGCTTTGTTTACTGCATGCAAGCCTGTACCAATGCATCACAATAAATTCTGGCTTGCTTAGAATGGTTTTTAGGACACAATAAGACACAGCTTTTAAAGAAATGATTTGAATTTCCCATATTTTTTGTTGAATTGCAGCCTTTTAATGAGATGTGTTTCAGTGGTATCACTTTACTTCAACAGTTTGTTTGTTGTTATTGTCAAATTTATCTTGGAAAACACATGCATAAAAGCATATTTTTATTTTGCTGTTTTGCAAACCCCTTGATTGGACCAAATCTGGTCAACCATTCTATTTCCAGTCAGATGCTTCTGTGAAACTTACAAGCAACACATGAAGACATTAGCCTTCTGCTGTCCTTCACCTAGCAATCTGCTATATATTTTGGAAAGTCGTTCGTTCTCTTTGCATTCAGACAACTCTAAAGATATCATAACCAGATTTTGCATTATGGTTCCTGAGACCAAGGAGCAGGTTGCCTTCTGCTTGGATACATTTTGAGTCAAGTTGCTAGGCAGAAGCTTTGAAAACTGCACTGATCTCAACTACTATCGTATTTTTCGCTCTATAAGACGCACCAGACCACAAGACGCACCTAGTTTTTGGAGGAGGAAAACAAGAAAAAAATATATTCTGAATCTCAGAAGCCAGAACAGCAAGAGGGATCGCTGCGCAGTGAAAGCAGCAATCCCTCTTGCTGTTCTGGCTTCTGGGATAGCTGCACAACCTGCATTCGCTCCATAAGACGCACAGACATTTCCTCTTACTTTTTAGGAGGGAAAAAGTGAGTCTTATAGAGCAAAAAATACGGTAATTTCAAAACAGCACTGATTTTTTGATGTTCTTCCTTAGAATACGTAGCTGCTAGTCTGATGGATAGACTGGCTGCATTCTCACATAACACTAAACTATAGTACAGTGTTCACAAGCTAGAACTAGCCCAAGGTTTACCCTCAGATTCGCATGCTCCCCTTATTCCTCCTGCAAGGCTGGGAGGGAGTGTTCAGTTCTAATTTCAAATAACACCCGTCGGAGCCAATGAACCGAGGTGAGATTTTTACCAACTTGTCCTTTACAAGATAAATAATGGTGATGACCAGGAGTGGCTGTAGAACATCAGGCTTTTATCCGAGTGATCTAAGACCTCCCTCTAAAAGAGCTACCCTAAAGGGAGCTCAAATAAAAAGCTCTCGGCCCTTTAAGAATAAGGGTAAAGTCAAGCCGAATGAGAACCAGCAAGAAACTGAAACTTCTCCCTCCTGCACTGAGGGGCCGGCTGTGCAGAGAGAGGATTGTGTGGAAGAATGCCACAACAAAGGACTAATAAAGCCCGAAGTAAATCCAAACACAATTGGTACAGCCACCAAAGTACCCCCAAAACAGAGACTTAAATCCCAAGCTTCCCCTGAACCATCCCGAGTCCGAGAAGTGGAAGAACAAATGTTAAAACAAATTGCAGAGATGTCTTTGGGAAATCCTAAAACATCAAGAGACTCCTGCCCCCAACTTGAGACAAATGAGGACGAGGATTTATCAGTTATCAAATGGCTTGTGCTTCTAACTGAGGATATCGAAAATATAAAATCTTATCTGGCCACCTGTACAAAAATCCTCACTATAATGATGGACACTTGCAAAACCCTCTGTAGGGAATCCAGCGGGGTGACTGTAGAATTGGAAAGTAATAACAACTTCCTTCCTACTACCTGCAAAAACAGATCACCAAGGAAGGCCAAGAGACCTTGTAGGGCTATGGCCTTGAAAAGTAGGCCCATAAGGGTAAAAACGAGCAAAAATGTTAAAAATTTTAAGGCAGTGCGTTACAAAAAAATGGATTTTAAAAAGCTCTTTAATCTTCTCAAGAGTATCCCAATAACCGAGACCAGTGGGAACACTAAGAAACTTCTAGCCAGGAAATCTTCTAAGCAAGAACGATCTATAAACGCTTGCCCTGACGCTGTGATGGATTGCTTGGAACCCTTATCACCTACCCCAACACCTAACTCCAAGCAAGACATTTTGATCCAATTTCAAATAATCCTGACTTAATGTTACCTACAAACCAGGGATCATGGTTTAAAAGAAACTCTGGTTAGCTGAATAAACCAGCTTCATAAACTGCGGTTTTAAGTTGTCTTGTTTGGAAACTGCAATAAACAACTATTTTGCTTTTAAAAGACAACTGAAGGCGGGCCTGTTTAGGGACGTTTTTAATGTCTGATTCTGTATTGTTTTTAATGTTCGGTTGGAAGCCACCCAGAGCGGCTGGGGAAACCCAGCCAGATAGGTGGGGTGTAAATAAATAATAAAATAATAATAATAATAATAATAATAATAATAATAATAATAATAATAATTATTATTATTATATCATTCTTTGTGCTCCAATTTCAGATAGGAATGGAAAATCAATGAGCCCGCTATCCGATACGAGCCCCAAGTTACAGAGTCCATACTCTGTTGCTGTGGCATCTGTGTCGTCCGAACCTTCTCCAGAAGGAAGCCAAACACGGAACAGCTTCCCTTCGTCCCAAACTCCTGGTGACAGGAATGGCTCTGTCGCCAGAGCAGACCTGGAAGTGGCCCTGCTCACGGAGAGGATCCGTTCCCAGAGCTTCAACGGGTTCGGGGACTTGAGCACCGACCCGAGAAGGCGGGGCTACTCAGTGGCCAGTGAGCCCAGGAGCAGGAGCACCTCGGTCAGCTCTGTGGGCAGCGGCTGCAGTTTTGTGACCAGTGGAGAACAGGCCTCAGTCCAAGTCCAGAAAGAAGGTCTGCTTTCTTCGCAGCGGTTCAGTGTGATCAGTTCTGAAGACTTCAACCAGGAACTGGTCGTCAAGCCAATCAAAGTGAAGAAGAAGAAAAAGAAAAGATCTGGTAAAGAAATACTATTTTTAAATTTTTGCTTGGCGGTGGGTTTCTTACCCACCCTTTATCGTAAGGTCCAGTACTCTGAGGGGACAGATTTGTATACCACCTTTCATAGATCTCAGGACAGTTCACAACATAAAAATGCAATATAAAAAAACACAAAATGCATAATGATTTATCGGCTACTTTTAAAATGAGGCTGCATTTTAAATTGCATTTTAAGCTGTATTTTAAATATAAAAAAAGCTCAACAACTTTGGGTTCCCCCCCAAAATGGGTAGATCACTACCATTAATCTTTTCTGAGAGTAGATCGCAACTCTTGGGGGTTGGACGTCTCTGGTTTAGTGCATTCAGAGTTTTGTAATACTTAAAATAGCCCTACAGTATAAATCAGTGTTACTTCTCCCTATTGGAGAGTGGGGACAGAGGCTGAGAGAGAGGATTTCCCCTTTGACAGCAGTGGGGTAGAGGTGACATTCAAACCAGAAACTTCCTGAATCACAGCTCCGTCCCTTGGCTACTACAACACAACAGTTAAGATTGCGTTGATGTTCTGCTTTGGTGGCAAGTCCCCCCCTCCCCCGCCGAAATAGGCAGTTTGACCTGCCAATATATTCCTGGTTGGTCAAATTCAGGAGCTTCAAACAGATGGTTTCTTGTTTTTCGTTGGTCCTAGAATGGCATTCCCTTAATTAACAAGCTTCTTTTCTCCCATTCCTCCTCTCTGCCCCTCGGCTTACCTATTTCCCTCTCCCACCTTTCCCGACTATGTGTGAGCTTAGAAAATTCGAGATACCTCAGCTCTCTGGAAAGCACACCGTCCTGTGAACGTCGAGACTTTGCTGACAGCCCTCAGTCTGTAAACGCGGACTCTTTCTCTATTGAATCTAGCCTCATGGGCAGTTCTGAAGACCAGGAAAGTGTATTCTGTATTGAATCCCAAAACGTGCCACAGGAGGAAAATGGCTCTGAAACATTCAGCGTCCTTCAGTCGCCAGAATCGGTAGCTGCTCTGACACCAGAGGACGACGATGCGCCAGAAGTCCTGAAATGTTCCAACGGCGAGAGTGAAGTGGGCACATCTCCCACTAGGAGCTCCTTGGCTTCCGGTTCCCCCTTGCTTCTCACAGGAGATAAAGCGCTTAGCGATGGCGCTGAATGTAATTGGAGCTCTACGTCTGAACAAAACGAAATCGTCTCAAAACCGCCAGCCCAGAATGAAGAGAGTTGTTCAGTCCTGCATAAAACAGAAGGCACTTTAGCTAATTTAGGTGTTTTAGATTCTCTGGAAGAGACAAACCCTGAGAAAGGAATGTCTGGAGATGTGAAAGCCAGCCTTAGTGCTGAGGACTCATCTGGTCAGGAGGCGGGAGTTGAGACCCACATGGAACAGAAGCAGCAGCTACCTCTAACGGACCCAGTCCCCGCCAGTCCCCTTCCTGCCCCTTTTAAAGAGGAGAGCGGTCTTCAAGAGAGTGCATTACCCGGGCACGATTTCAGGGAACCACTGACGGCTAACCCCAACGCTAGCGCTGCCAGTGAATGGATAACCAACTCCTCTGATGCAGCAGCTGAGAGATCTGCATCGAGTGATGAAGAGGATATCTACAGGCATGGTTTGCCTTATTCATCCTCTGAGACGAGTGTGACAGAAATGGGGGGCTGCCTCCCGCCCCAGGAAAAAGTCAGAACCAGCTTAGATGAAGGAGCGCTTTTAAAGTCGGATCAGGTATGCGCTTGAATACAAACTTGCATCACACCCTAGAGCAGCCATAGGCACACTCCGGCCCTCGAGATGTTTGAGACTACAATTCCCATCATCCCTGGCCACTGGTCCTGCTAGCTATGGATGATGGGAATTGTAGTCCCAAACATCTGGCTGGCCGGAGTTTGCCTATGCCTGCCCTAGAGGCTCCCTGGCGTGAGTGGAAGGTCCTTGCGGCCCCACCAGCCATTTCCCCATTGATTTCTCTCACTTCTGCTGCAGCGCTCCAAACCACAGTGTTCCCTGCAATCCCCACAAGTGGATTCAGGCAGCGGGGGGGAAAGAGGGGAGAAGCAGGAAAGCCATATTGCACTCCACGTGTGTTTCTTCTCAATCCAGTCCGTATTTTATTACATCTTTAAAATGAAGCACAGTGTTTAGGATATTGGGGCCAGTCTCTTAACGAGCCAATGTCCACAAGCTGACTTTCCAGGATACTGGCTTTCCAGAAGCTGCATTTTTTAAAAAAACAAACAGGCTTCAACAACTAGAAACTGCAAATATGCTTTTGTTTGGTTTACAGAAGTAGGAAGAGAGCCATGGGACACTGGGGGTGATTGGTATGAAGGAGAAGACGGTTGCAGTGTAGCAAAGAGTGATTACCCCTTTATTTCTGGCCACTTAAATTTATTACACCAAGCCAATCTATTCTTGAAACTTCAGCACAGAGCATCCATACCCTATCAGACTTTACCTGCCTCTGGTCAGCATGAGAAACGTACTTTTGGATTCACATCTAGGAGCCATCATTCCAGTGTCTAGGAATTAATGGTGTTTTCCTGGCTGTGAAGCTCTCTAGAAATCCCGCCATAACTATCAAAACAGTTACCAGGGTGGGTGATTAAGCTGAGAAAACTCACATTGGATGTAACTAAATAAATTTCTGGAGACTGCGTTGTTTAATGTTTGTCTTGCAGAAATCAAATGACCCTCCTCCTTTTTTAATGGAGCATTTCAAGAAGATACAATGAATGCCTTCACCCCTCCCTTTTCGTAATGTCGAAGTTTGTCCGATTTCTCGCACCGATAAAGATACCTCACCTGCATTCTAACTCTCCAGTCTTTAGTTTGCAGAAAGCTGGATGGGCTACGCAGGCCCTGGCTATGGAATACTGAGCCTGGTTGTCTCTGAAAAATACATCTGGTGCCTGGACTACAAAGGCGGCCTGTACTGCAGTGCTTTACCTAGTGCTGGTTTGCGATGGCAGAAGTTTGAAGATAACGTCCAGCAGGTGGCAGTCTCTCCTTCAGGTTGGTTAGCCTGCCATTCTTTTCATCACCATCATCACCATCATCATTTTGCCTTCTGTACTCGGTTGGGGGGGGGGGGGGGAATGGCTTCTGCAACTCTGCTGCAAAAGCCTCGTTGCAGCTGCCCTCTGTTTGATTAAACTTCGTTTGCCTTTTCTTATATACAGAGATCATTCTTCCCGCAGACAAGGTCCCTTGAAATGATTATGAGCAACTTACAGATCTCGGTGCAAGGGACGCGGGTGGCGCTGTGGGTTAAACCACAGAGCCTAGGACTTGCCGATCATAAGGTCGGCGGTTCGAATCCCTGCGACGGGGTGAGCTCCCCTTGTTCAGTCCCAGCTCCTGCCCACCTAGCAGTTCGAAAGAACGTCAAAGTGCAAGTAGATAAATAGGTACTGCTCCGGCGGGAAGGTAAACGGCATTTCCGTGCGCTGCTCTGGTTCGCCAGAAGCGGCTTAGTCATGCTGGCCACATGACCCGGAAGCTGTACACCGGCTCCCTCGGCCAATAAAGCGAGATGAGCACCACAACCCCATTGTCGGTCACGACTGGACATAATGGTCAGGGGTCCCTTTACCTTTGCCTTTACAGATCTCGGTAGCAGAACCAGTGCACTTCTGGTGCATACTTCTAGAGTCCAGAATTACGTTTGGAGCTGGGGTTAATAGTCTGTTGCGTTAATACAGAAAACAAAAGGCTGAGGGTATCTGGTTGTATGTTGCAGAAAAGCAGTCAAGCTTCCCTGAACTGTTCCACCATAGGCTGCAAATGGGCTGGTTAGGTTACATGTTTCAGTGATAAGAAGCCTGTCGGGTTGAAATATACTGTATTTTTCGCTCTATAGGACGCACTTTTCCCCCTCCAAAAATTAAGGGGAAATGTGTGTGCGTCCTATGGGGCAAATGCAGGCTCCTTGGCTTCAGCAATAGCAACGCGAAGCCTCCAAAGCGCAGAGGGAGCGCTCCCTCCGCGCTCCGGAGGCTATGCGTTGCTTTCGCTGAAGCCTGAAGAGCGAGAGGGGTCGGTGCGCACTGACCCCTCTCGCTCTCCAGGCTTCAGGGATAGCTGCCTGAAGCCTTTGGAACACAGTGGCACCTCGCTCTGCGCTCCAAAGGTTTCAGGTTCCTTTTGCTGAAGCCTGGAGAGCGAGAGGGGTCGGTGCGCACCGACCCCTGTTGTTCTCCAGGCTTCAGGGATAGCCGCTTGAAGCCTTCGGAGTGCAGCGTGAGTTCCCGCTGCGCTCCGGAGGCTTCGGGTCCCTTTTGCTGAAGCCGGGAGAGCAAGACTCTCCTGGCTTCAGCAGAGAGGGAGAGCTGCGCAGCGCCCCTTCAGCCAAGTGGGAGCAGAAAAGGGGCTCCAATTCTCCTGCCGCTTCGCTGAAGGGGCGCTGAGCAGAGAGGGGGAGAATTTCTTTTTCTTGTTCTCCCCCTCTAAAACAAGGTGCATCCTATGGTCGGGTGCGTCCTATAGAGCGAAAAATACGGTAACCTTCCCCTGGCAGGCTAGTAGTCTCGCGTGGAGGGATGATTTTTGCCAGGTGGAGAAGAACATTCGGACAAACCCCCTCCATGCACACCCAGCCTGAAGTGTAGTCTCGAAAAAGCGTTTTGTCAGTTCTCCTGATTGTATGTTCTGACTCTCCTACCTGCCCCTTAAGCTGTGCCTGATTTTCTGTGACAATTCTGTTCAACGTCTTTGGAATTTTAGCAGTATAATACTACAGGGGGCAATGCTGGCTTATTTTATTTTTTTACCAGGGCTTACCAGGCAGCTCTCAGTTCAAATAAAAACCTAGTCCACCTCAAACAATTGTAAAATAATACGATAATGGTCAAAGTACTAAAAGCAGTGTGCCTTCTAATGGGTTTAAGACCTTTGGGGGACATTTCCTGCAAAACATTTTGCATCCACAGGGTGGATAATGAAATTATTCCAGTAACACAAGCGCAGAGTTATACAGGCACGTCTTCAGTAGCTGGTCCTGTGAACTACAGCTGTGAAGGCCTTTGGGCCCTGCTTAAAGGAAAACCTTGCAAGCAACTTCTGTGGCTGTGCTGTCCATAAAAATGCTCTTTGCCAGTATGTCATTGCAGTGAGCTCCCTTTGCTCTGTCCCAGCTCCTGCCAACCTAGCAATTTGAAAGCACACCAGTGCAAGTAGCTAAATAGGTACCACTCAGACGGGAAGGTAAACAGTGTTTCTGTGTGCTCTGGTTTCTGTCACAGTGTTCCGTTGCGCCAGAAGCTATTTAGTCATGCTGGCCACATGACCTGGAAAGCTGTCTGTGGACAAATGCCGACTCCCTTGGCCTGATATTCGCTTTTGACTGGACTTAACTATCCAGGGGTCCTATATATATATATATACACATAAAGTGGAACCTCGGTTTACAAACTAAATCCATTCTGGAAGTCTGTTCTTAAACCAAAGCCATTCTGAAACTGAGGCTTGCTTTCTCTAATGAGGCCTTCTGCTGCCGGTGCCCTTCCACCGTTCAGCTTCGGTTTGTAGACTGAAGTAAATTTTGCTAACCAGAACACTACTTCCGGTTTTGAGGAGTTCGTATACCGAACAGGTCATAAACAGGCCTGTTCTTAAACCGAGGTACCACTGTATATTCCATGAAAGTAGCTTTAAAATGACTGTAACTAACGAATAAAATTGGAGCGCCTAAGAAGGTCCAGAGGTGTTCCCTTGCGCTAAACATGATTCATCTGACTAACGTGAGGCTCCTTCCTCAGGGACTCTGCTCTGGAAGGTTGAGCACAAAACCAATAAAGCCTTTGCCTGTGGAAAAGTGACTATTAAAGGAAAGCGTCACTGGTACGAAGCTTTGCCCGAGACAGCGTTTGTATCTTTGAGTGATGACACTGCCTGGATTATCCGAACAAACGGTGATCTATACCTGCAGACAGGTACCTCAGTTACTTGCTTTTTTTTGCTTCTTTTAGGGTGGTGGTGTTTCCCCCTCCGCCCCCCCCTCCCGAAAAAGTGCATTTTGGGAGAACCCTCTGGTTCTTTGGAAACTTCTCAAGGTTGTTACGAAGTAAAGCAGACAATTTCCCTGCCATTTCCCATCCTCCTTCACCCCCCTCCCCTTGCCAAGGCACATCATGACTCAAGTTATTGAAAGCAGTGTTATCGGAGGGCGCAGATAAATGTAGATTTTTTTAAAAAAAACATTTTTTTTAATGGTAAATGTCACACAAGCAAATAAGTAAGGAAGATCAGTAGTATGTATGTATGTATGTATTTGTTTGTTTGTTTGTTTGTTTGAACACTTCATTACCTGCTGGCATTAACCATAAGAATATTCCATCAGTCCTGATTAAAATGTATACATTCATATAGAAAATCCAAATGCCTAAAGAGGTATCTAAAAGAAAGGGATGATTGTGAGTCATGCATTCATATGTAAAAGGTGTAAGGCCACTGGGCGATAGACATTTTACAGCAGAAGTCTCTTAGGCACTGTAGAGGCTTGCAGAACCCACTTTCGTTGCCCACGGGGAATATGATTTAAGAGTGTGCGAACATCCACAGATATCAAGGCTTTTTTCAGAATGAAATTGATAAGAACAGTAATTTCTGACCAGGAAGAAAACACCACAGGCCGTTCCCGGAAAGGAATGTGCTAAGAGAGCACACTGTGAACTTAAAAGCATGGCCATAATAACCACAGGAAGATAATTTATGAACCCTGAAGGTGAGCACCGTAAGCATAACAAGTGAGTTAATGCAATTTATTTCTACTCTATATTTTACTTGAAGGCCTGAGTGTGGATCGTCCCTGTGCCAGAGCAGTAAAAGTGGACTGTCCCTATCCGCTCTCGCAGGTCACAGCCAGAAATAATGTTGTCTGGGCATTAACTGAGCATCGTGCGCTTCTGTACCGCGAGGGGGTAAGCAGCTTCTGCCCTGAAGGGGAGCAGTGGAAATGCGATGTCATCAGGTAAGCAGTGTTTAATCAGCAGGTATGTTCTGTAATAGATGTTCCCTGATCTTGCAACACCTTAGTTTGGATTTACACATCTTTCGAAGGGAGCATTGCATCACGCGAGAAGGCCAGTTTCCTAATCGGGGCAGCAGGTTTCATTGACCTTGCGTTACATTGCGCTCTGTTCTGAAACTGCACAAGAACCTGAAAAGCAGCCCATTTGTGGAAGCAGCACGAGGAAGTTGTATCAGCTGGCATTTAATATTGCACAATTTGATAACAGCTGTTCATTTATGTGGTCATGTTCCAACGAGTACTAAAAGCTGCTTTGATTTACCTTCTTAGACGCAGGGCTGTGCGTTTTGAGGTGTTGGGTGGTGTATGCACTGTGGAAGCTCAGCCAAGCAATTAAGCTCACCACAGAAAACAGCTATTTAGCAGATTGTCTTTACAAGGCCAACTCCAGCAAACAGTTCAGTTGCTTGCAAAGTCCCGCAACTGATAGAGTTCTCTGAGTTCTGAAGTCTGGAAAATTTCCAAGTCCTGCCTCAGTACGATCTCCTCTGAATGCCTTCCCTTGGATCCACGGTTCCAACAGATAGCCTTGACAGTTCCTGCGATCTCTTACCATGACCCACACAATATGCTGCAACCTGAGCCATACATATATACAGTGGTGCCTCGCAAGACGAAATTAATTCGTTCCGCGAGTTTTTTCATTGAGCGAGCTTTTTCGTCTTGCGAAGCACCACTGCAGTTAAACACTAACAACGGCGGGGAGGAGTGGGGAGAAGCAGGGCAGCTGCCGCAGCCAGTACCTCGGACTCACCCGCGCCTTGTGGCCACCGCGCGACGCAGCTGCTGGAGGGCGGCGGGGCTCAGGGGCGCGACTCCGGCTGCAACGCTGGCTGCTGGTGGCAACGGCTCTCTCAGAGGAGCGCGCGAGGGTGGTGGGCAGCGGTGCGAGGCAGCCGGAAGGTCAGCCATCAGCCGGAAGGTCGGAGGGAGCCGGAGGAGTTGGCAGCCGGAAGGTGGGAGGGAGCTGGAGGAGCGGGGAAGCGAGCGTGCGTGCGTGCAGTGACCGTCGCCATGACAGGAGAGGCAGGGCTGTTTCGTCTAGCGAAGCAAGCCCTTAGGAAAATCCGTCTTGCGCAGCACCTCAGAAAACGAAAAACCCTTTCGTCTAGCGAGTTTTTCGTCTTCCGAGGCATTCGTCTTGCGGGGCACTACTGTATACTGTATTTTTTGCTCTATAAGACTCACTTTTTTCCTCCTAAAAAGTAAGGGGAAATGTGTGTGCATCTTATGGAGCGAATGCAGGCTGCGCAGCTATCCCAGAAGCCAGAACAGCAAGAGGGATCGCTGCTTTCGCTGCGCAGCGATCTCTCTTGCTGTTCTGGCTTCTGGGATTCAGAATATTTTTTTTCTTGTTTTCCTCCTCCGAAAACTAGGTGCGTCTTGTGGTCTGGTGCGTCTTATAGAGCAAAAAATACAGTATATATAGAGAGAGTTGTGTGCAAGGCTAAAACAATAGCATTCTACTGAACCGTGTTAACTTCAATTCACAGAGCTGTAAATAAGTAAATCAGAAAAATTGGCAGGGCATGGTACGGGCTGTATATTTGGGGAGGGTGGAAACACTTGTGTGCAAATGTGTTGTGACTTTTGTTCGTTTTTGCAGTGAAATGCAAGCTCTAGAGCCGGTGTGTGTGACTTTTGGAGACCAGCAGACCATATGGGTTTTAGACATCCATGGCAATCTGTGGTTCAGAACGGGTGTTGTTTCCAAGAAACCACAAGGGGATGATAACCACTGGTGGCAAGTAGGCATTCCTTCTTCTACTTTCAGTAAATGCAGAGGGCAAAATACACACTTTGCACATGTAAGGTCCCTGATGCAATCCGACCTAAAGGATCTCGGATCTGAGAAAAGCCTTAGCATGAGATCTTGGAGAGCCACTACTGATCAGATGCTGATCCGGTTTGCATGTAACACTTAAGCCAAGCATGAGAAGAGATCGTGGACACAATGATCCTCTTCCCATCCTGCTGTCACAGTGCTGTTTGTTGAACCGTAGTTTGGCTTAGCCAGTTGTTCAAACCCATGCTCTTGGTACGCCCCACTGCAGACAAAGCCACGAGGTGTAACCATGGTTTGTTCTTGATTTACAGCTCATGGTTTGTTTGTAGGAAACAAAACCGCAAGCTTGGGTTCAGATGACACACTAAGCCATGTATGTCCAACGCATCGATCGCGCGATGGATCTTTGTCTCAATCACCCTGCTTTACCCGACGTCCAGTCAGCTGGCCAGCCCAGAAAGGTGCGAGGCACCTCCCCCCCCCAAAAGCCTCAGCCCCAGGCAGGGAGGCGAAAATGAGGTGTGGGTGCAGCTGTGGAGGTGCCCAGTCAGCTGGCCAGCTGGAAAAGGGAGCCAAGGGAATGGCAGAGAGACAATGACATCCCTCTCCCCACTCCCGCCAGTTCCCATGGGAAGAAAACACCCTCTCCCTCTTAGTTCTGCATGGACGCTGAACTTTCCCCACCTTTCCAGCTCCAGCCTAGCTGTGTTTACTCAGGCGTAAGCCACTGCCCCCCTCCCTTCCCAGGGAGCTGTTTGTCGGTAAAGGGGCAGTTGGTCATTTTGGGGCATGTTGCCTTCCCACGTGCACCAAGAGCCCTGGGAAGGGCCTGGTGTAGGGGTAATAATTTGTAATTATTATTATCATCATCATCTTAATTTATTATTTATACCCTGCCCATCTGGCTGGCTTCCCCCAGCCAAATATATCATGTTTAAGTTGAAGAATGACAGTGGGAGAGTGTAGTAGATCACTGCCAGATTTTGATACTGGATGGTGGATCGCAACCTATTGGAACTTGGACGTGCCTGCGCTAAGCCAAAACATGGCTTAGCACACCACAGCAACAGGACTGGAGAAGGGGAAAAAGCAGCCTCTGTCTCCGCTCCAGGAGCCTGGTGTTCACAGTAAGGTCACAACCACACCATACATATAAAGAACTCCTATTCATGGCTTCCCCCAAAGCATCCTAGGTGAGAAAGTGTCTCTGATGGCACAGGGCTGGTGCTCAGAAGCCGCTTCTGATATTTTTGACTCACTGTGAGTTTATATAGAACCGTATTGCTTACATGACGAATTTGTTTTCTGTGCTATTTACAGTGGTGCCTTGCAAGACGAAAAGAATCCGTTCCGCGAATCTTTTCGTCTTGCGGTTTTTTCGTCTTGCGAAGCAAGCCCATTGACGGAGTAGCGCTATTAGCGCTATTGGCGATTTAAGGGCTAAAAACGGCTTTTTAAGGGGTGGGGGATTAGCGGTTTTGCTGCTAAAATGCTTTTAGCAGCTTAGCGATTCAAAATAAGGGGTTTTGGAGCAAAAAAAAAAAATTAAATTTTTTCGTCATTTTTCGTCTTGCGAAGCAAGCCCATAGAGAAATTCGTCCTGCGAAGCGCCTCTGCAAACGGAAAACACTTTCGTCTTGCGGGTTTTCCGTCTTGCGAGGCATTCGTCTTGCGGGGCACCACTGTATATGCTGTTGTGCTTTTGATGTGACTATAGCGATTGTAACGTTTGCTCATTTTAAAGGTGCTTATTGCTGAGCTGCTCAATATGGTTGTTGGGAAATTGAAGTACTACAAAAATTGAGTCAAATAAAAAAAAATCCGATCAGCCCTGGGAACTGCAGTTTTAAGGGTCTCCTCGCAATTCTTGGCTCCCTTAACAAACTAGAGTTCCCCAGGATTCTCGGGGGGGGGGGGGCAGGGAGCCATGACTGTTAAAGTTGTTTTTGCAGGGATTGTAGTATGGAACTGCCAACAGACATGGCTTTATATATGACTTCTCTTATCTTCTCTTCCTAAACGCAAGATAAAGGAGTCTATCTGGTCCTGTTGCCATTAGAGCCACTGAAGAAAAAATAGGGATAAAGAACTAAACTCACATTTATCTTGCTAAGTGAGGCATCTGAGCCTTTTGCTAGTCGCAGTGTTCTCACAAACCTTCACTAATCTCCAGCTGTGGAGTGAGACAAATGTTACTGTTTCCCCTTTGCAAAATATCAGCCCTGTTACTTGGATTTTCTTGTCAGGTGTAGGGTTTTCTCTGCATTTCCATATAGGGCTGGGAGCGACCCCCGCCTGAAACTCTGGAGAGCCGTTACCAGTCAGTGTAGACCAGCGTTCCTCAACCTGGGTCCCCAGATGTTCTTGGACTAGCACTCCCATATTCTACAGCCAGCTGAGCCCAGTGGGTCAGGGATGATGGGAGTTGTAGTCCACCAACATCTAGGAAGCCAATATTGAAGAACACTAGGTAGGCAGCTTCCTATGTTTCTATTGGACACAATGCAGACAAAGTGAGGGTGGCCTTTGGTTTGGACTCAGTATGACCCTTATGTTTCCCTCCCCTTATGGTTTTGATCTATGGGCTACTATGCATTTTAAATTTTATTTCTAACCTGTATTTTAAATTGGTGTCCGCCCCCCCCCCCCCTTATTATGTTTTTATTGTAATTTTACTGGTGTTAGCCGCCCTGAGCCTGGCTCTGGCCTGGGAGGGTGGGGTATAAATAAATAAATAAATAAATAAATAAATATATTATTATTATTATTATTATTATTATTATTATTATTATTATTATTATTATTTTATTAAAAAGTCCCACTGATTTCAAATGTGGATTTTTCTCCTCTTGAAATCAGAGAGACTCACAAACCTCATTGATAATACGTTGGGATTTTGCCTATTATCCAGTCTTATCTTTCTCTTTCGCTGACCTGGTTCTTTCCGTACATTTCCCCCCCAGGTTAGCATTACGGATTACGTAGTGTTTGACCAGAGCAGCCTTTTCCAGACCATCATCCAGGCAACCCAAACAGTAGCCACAGCAGCTCAGGCCCCCGTCGAGAAGGTGGCAGACAAACTCCGCACGGCTTTCTGGCCACAGCCGCTTCAGTGTCAGCCGAGTCTCCTCGCCGTCAGCAGCGGCGGCGTCTGGATCTCGTCGGGGAAGAACGAGTTTCACGTAGCGAAGGGAAACCTCGTAGGTAGGCGCGCTTTTGGTTGCAGGCTTCTGTTTGCAAAAGACGAAGCCAGGCGGTTTGTCCACATTTATCAGCACAACAGTGTGTCTTCATTCATACCAACTGCTTAGAAATGGAAGACTCCCTGAACCTCCCATGGCAGCATGTACTTGCGTTGTAATGGGATAGCTCAGTCGGTAGAGCGTGAGACTCTTAATCTCAAGGTTGTGGGTTCGAACCCCACATTGGGCGAATGATTCCTGCAAGGCAGAGAGTTTGACTAGATGACCTTCAATGTCCCTTCAGACACTATAAAGTTCTGTGAGAAACGGTGGTCAACCTCTTTGGCAGTTCTGCCATTCCAAAGTGGGCAAAAGCAGAAGTGGACCATTTAACACCATATTCTGAGTAATACATATTTTTGGAAACATCACTGTGAGTGGAAACTCTGCTCCATATCCACAGCAATTATCATTATATGAGAGAGATGAATGCGTAGATAATGATGATGATGAATATTAGTACAAATAATAATATTGACTAATAATAATATGACTAATAATATTAGTCACTTTCCCCCCCCAGAAAGATGAACTCAGAGCAACTTACAAAAGCAAATAAAGATGTTTCTGCCTGGCACCTAAAAACAGATAGTGATGATGATGCCAAGTGTGCCTCACAGAGCATTCCAGAAACAGGGGGCCATCCCTGAGAAGGCCCGCTCTCACACCTCCCTTGGAGGGAAGGGCCTAAGATGAGAATTCCATGGTGTACAGAATAAAAACTTGAAGCAGGAATCTCAGGAGCACCAGAAGAGTTTGGGAGAAAGCTGGCTGTTTTCATGCTAAGACTATTCCTCCTTCCTTCTCCAGGTACTTATTGGAATAACGTCGTGCCTCGCGGCACTGCTTCGGCCACAAAATGGGCGTTTGCGTTGGCTTCCGCAGCTCCAGCAAAAGAAGGTAACGTCTGTCCCAGGGCTGCCTTGCAAGTTTATTCTGCTTTTCTGACACACCGGCGAAAGATAACAAGCTCTTTGCATCAATATACTCCATCCATTGATATCGGCAGGTTTTTCTAAGGGCATCAATGTGTACTGGACACAGGGTGAAGGAAGGGGGTGCAGTGGGGGCAGGCCATTCCAGGGGTCACCACTGGGGTGTGTGTGACAAAATGCTGGGCGGCACTCACCGCGGAGCCTGGGAGTGACGCGGTGGCTTGGGCACCCACCGCCTCCCCACTGCCCCAAACGGTCCACCTGCCACCTCCCTCTAAGCTGTAGGGTGGCTGAGTGGAAGGAGGCAGGCAGACTCCTCAGAGGCCCCATGGAGTGTCCTGTCCCGGCTGGCCCCGCCCCTGGGCGCTGGGCATGTGCCCCAGGCACCCAATCGGCTTCCTCCGCCACTGACTGGAGAGAAAGGAAGGGCAGACCTGAACAATGGCTTCTAAGCACGTGGCTTAGCCTTTGCTCTGCACACACAGAGACAGACACACGATATTAATTGCGCTCACTTAAGCCAAACAACGCGGGTGGTGCTGTGGGTAAAAGCCTCAGTGCCTAGGGCTTGCCGATCGAAAGGTCGACGGTTCGAATCCCCGCGGCGGGGTGAGCTCCCTTTTTTCGGTCCCAGCGCCTGCCAACCTAGCAGTTCGAAAGCACGTCAAAGTGCAAGTAGATAAATAGGGACCGCTTACTAGCGGGAAGGTAAACGGCGTTTCCGTGTGCGGCTCTGGCTTGCCAGAGCAGCGATGTCACGCTGGCCATGTGACCCGGAAGTGTCTCCAGACAGCGCTGGCCCCCGGCCTCTTGAGTGAGATGGGCGCACAACCCTAGAGTCTGTCAAGACTGGCCTGTACGGGCAGGGGTACCTTTACCTTTTTAAGCCAAACAAAGTCTGCATCTTTGATTTTCACATTCCCGTGTTCCTTTGGTGGTTAAGCTGGTGCCTTGTCTGCACTGTAACAGTTCTTTTGGTTGTGTGATGGAGTAACCCTGAGCAGAGAAGGGCGGGAGGGATGTTCCACCACTTTCCAAAACCTCGCTGGCTTGCACCAGCTGGAGCAGGAGCTGTGCTGTATGTGGCGTGGGTGTTTTTCCTTCAGCCCTGATGACTAGCATGTGTTTAATTCCATCACTCCCATTATTGAAACCAACGGAGCATTGGTGAGATTATTCACAGCAGCTCCAAGCTGGCAGAGGTAGTGAGCCTAATTGTGGGTTCTCTTCGCAGGAACAAAAGAGTTTTTGGATCCAGGCCCAGAATGCATTGCTTCAGAAATTAGCACTGGCTATTGCTGGCCGAAATACAGACAGCGGTAGATCTGGACCCAAAGAGTTTTCTGCAGATGTTGCAGGGGCTTCTGCCACAGCTGCATAGGGTGGGGGACAGAGGGATACTGCCTTTATTAAACCATCAGTGGAGAGGCACTTCTTCCCCACCCTGACTCATTTCAGCCAGTGGTTAGGATTATTTGAGGGCAGTGCTGATATGCCAAGAGTTCCTGGCTGATTAAGCAGCATAGGAAGTTGTCTTCTACTGAATCAGACAATCAAGCCCACTATTGTCACAGTGCATAGCCTATGTCCACTGAGTTCCAGGCAGGGGTCTGTGCTTGGCCTTGAGATGCCAGGAATCTCCTGCATGCAAAGCATTATTATTATTATTATTAATTATGTAAAGGTACCCCTGACCGTTAGGTCCAGTTGCGGACAACTCTGGGGTGGCGTGCTCATCTCACTCTATAGGCCAAGGGAGCCGGCGTTTGTCCGCAGACAGCTTCTGGGTCATGTGGGCAGCAAACCAGAGCAGGGCAGCAAACCAGAGCAGGGCATGGAAACGCCATTTTCCTTCCCACCAGAGTGGTACCTATTTATCTACTTGCACTTTTGGTGTGCTTTCAAACTGCTAGTTGGGACCAAAAAATGGGAGCTCATCCTATTGCGGGGATTCAAACCGCTAACCTTCTGATTGGCAAGCCTTAGGCTCTGTGGTTTAGACCACAGCACCACCCACGTCTCTTCTTCTTCTTCTTCTTCTTCTTCTTTATTTATTTATACCCCACCCATCTCGCTGGGTTTCCCCAGCCACTCTTAGCGTCTCCCAACAGAATATTAAAAAAACGATAAAAGATCAAGCATTAAAAACTTCCCTAAACAGGATTGCTTTCAGATGTCTTCTGAAAGTCAGATAGTTGTTTATTTCCTTGACATTTGATGGAGGGTGTTCCACAGGGCAGGCACTACTACTGAGAAGGCCCTCTGCCTGGCTCCATGTAACCTCACTTCTTGCAGGGAGGGAGCCTCCAGAAGGCCCTCGGAGCTGGACCTCAGTGTCCGGGCTGAATGATGGAGGTGGAGACGCTCCTTCAGGTAGCATTAGCTCCCTGAGCAACTCTGGAAAACTCATTGTGTGTGTTGATTTGCCAGACATAAAAAAAACTCGCCTCCAGTAAATGGTCTTTTGTAAAAAGTATAGCATGAAATGAAGCAAGCACATATTTAAACTGTGGAGCTCCTTACCCCAAGATGCAGTGATAGCCACGAACTTGGATGGCTTCGAAAGGAGGTTGGACAAATTTATGGAGGATAAGGCTGCCAGTGGTTACTAGCTGTAGTAGCTCTACATTACCTCCAGGATCAAAAGCAGCATGTCTCTGAATACCAGTTACTGGGGAGCAGCAGTACAGCAGCAAAAGGGTTTTTCTTTATATCTGCCCTTTGGCTTCCTGAACCAGGATGGGCCTTTGGAATGATCCAGCAAGACTCTTACAGCTATCTTTCAGCCTCAGCCTTCAAATCTGCATTATGGGGATAATGCTGGCTTACCGTACAGGGCTGTTTTGCCAAGATACTGTAAAATTTATATAGTGCTTGACTGTGGAAAAAACATTGAAGTGGTTTATGTATGCAAAGTTTCTTGGGTGCATAGTAGACATAGTAATAATACAGTCATACCTCTTGTTATGTTTGGTTCAGGTTATGTCTTTTCAGGTTGCGTCCCGTGGCAACCTGGCAGTAACGGAACGGGTTACTTTTGCCGCTCGCACATGCACAGACGCTCAAAATGACGTCGTGCGCAGAAGCGGCAAATTGCGGCACGCACAGACTTGTGTTGCGTTCTGCTCATGTTGCGAACGGGGCTCCGGAACGGATCCCATTCGCAACCAGAGGTACCACTGTAATAGTAATTATTTACTATATTCAGTCTATTCAGTCTAGGAATACTGATACTTAGACACTGAATGGTTTTGTAACGGCGAAGGCTTCTGGAAAAGCAGATTTAACCATGTAAGTGTTGTCCGTCCCATAGGAAGCTTTCTGTGGTTGTGCCAAAGCAGCAAGGATCTCTTTTGTGTCAGCGACCAAAACCCTCAGTTTCATCCTTCGACTGTTCAGCTACCCCCTGATGGCGAAATAGAATACTATTCAGCCTGCCAGGATGCCATATGGAGCCTGGACCACCTGGGACGAGTCTTCATAAGGACACTCTCACCAAATTGCCCAACGGGGATGCACTGGACCAGACTGGACCTTGCCCAGTTAGGTAAGACTCCTTGTGAGCTCGTTTGTCACATGCAAATTTCCCGACTTAAACACAGACTGACGGGGAGCATTTCCTCTGCATCCCTGGTGAGTATTTGAACACAAAATTGCTCTGACCCGTGAAACCTATGGATAAAGCATTAAACATGGACACCTTCTGGTAGCTTGGCTTCATAGAATTTTTTGCCATCTTAATCTCAGAGAAAGGGTAGGACAGAGAACTGCAGGGCCATTTTGACTTGACTGGTAAGAAAAGATGATCCAGATTTTCAAAAAAGCAGAATAAAGGTGCCATCGGAGCAAGGTGTGATGTGCATCCTTGGGAGCATCCTTGTGTGGACATCCCACAGGAGCGATGGGGAACCTGTGATCCTCACATCATCCCTGACCTTTGGTCATGCTGGCTGGAGCTGATGATACTTGGTAGTCGCAGCAGTATATGAAAAGCCAGAGGTTCCCATTCCCTGCCCTACAGGATGAAGGTAGATCAAGAATTAATGCTATCCTGGCCCACAGAGGATCAGGATGTCTGCCACTTCCCTGTGGCTCTGTCCCATGTCTCCAGCTGTGATAAAACTGGAAAGGGTTTTGGCAGGGAACTGCCATCAGTGCCGGAGGGAGAGAGCAAAATCCAGAGGGATTCCGGAGAGCGTCCCGGGATTGGGAGAGGCAGCCCATCTTCTGGGGAAGAGAATCAGCGTAGCACCAGTGGAGAAGGGGGGCAGATGGGGGACGCGGCGAGGCGGTCCCATGACTCCTTGCCGGGGACCAGCGGGGAGAGTAGAGGTCCTCCGCTGCCTACGCCCTCCTTGCGCAGAAGGCTTTCGCGCAGAGAGAGTAGGAGAAGACTAGGCGTCAAAGAGCTTCTTTGCTGGAAGAAGTTTAAGAAACGCCCACTGACGGATTCTGCCAGCGATTGAGACAGCCACGGGTGAGTGGCTGTCCGGACAGAAAAGGTTCACTCAGGCAACCCAGCCAGGTGTTTGCACCGGCTTACGCACGAGCAACCCCTAGAACCATTACAGGTTTCTTCCCATATGAAGGTGTCCTGCGCACCAATGTATTGCATGCTTGCGGGTTGCGGTGTGCTAAAGGGAAAACTGGATGAGCTCATCTTTTTTTAAAAAGAAAGCAAAAAGTCTTCTACTTGAAATGTGCACTCTGGAAATCAAACTCAAGGCAAGTAACACCTGATGAAATGGCATTAGCAAATAAGAGGCTTAAAGTAGCATACCGATAGGTTTTGAAACGTCTCTTGCGCAGATTTCTGAGGCATAGCATTTGACGTGATCAGAGCTGCCCTGTCATATCCCGGAGTTCCAAAAAATGAAGCGGGATTCGCTTTGACAGTGTGCTAGCAAGCAGAAAGATTTGTTTCTCTGGATGAGCAATTAGCTTCAGCTTTGGAGCAAGGAGGAAAAACCCAAGGTGGAATAGGAAAACAAGCCGAAAACGTTACATAAGAGAAGTGCGCATTTGGATATCAGGTTGTGCTGCATATGTAAATAAGTGCCCAGCGATGCAGAGCAGGTGATATGTGACCCCTTGTTCAGAGAGCCCTGATGCTTAGCTAGATCAAAACCAACAGCTGAACCGCTGAGGTCCAAAGCCACCGTGATCCAGTATGTCTGTGCTGTGAGGAGTAACAAGACTTTATTTTAAATAGCGCTGCTGAATGTCAGACCCAGAGCAGCAGCAGAATTATGCTGATGACTCTCTTCCCCACCCCACGGCTATTTTGAGCCGGGCAGGTCTTATGTAACGGTGCTAAAATAAAGATAGAATTCAAGAAGAAACTATATGAGAATAAGCTAGGAAAAGTCAGGTGCTCAACACCTTGGTTTTCAAATAAAGCCACTTTAAATCGTCATTTTATCACTTAGCATATTGGTATCCCTTTCAACCTCTAGGGAACCTTGGGACATTTCTGAGCCACCGCTCCCCCCCCCCTATTTTCTCTGTGGTCTCTTTCTTTGACGTACATGTGGGCTTCTCCCATTTGTTCAGGAGTTTCTAGACTGCAAGCTCAGGACAGAGCTAGTGCCATTTCCCTCAACTGGAGAAATTTTATCTTTGTTCTGTACATGAAGGAAGTGAGCTGAGTTCTTTTGAATACCACAAGACCAACAATGCAGATACATATTTTTTTCCCCTGATAGGTTTTCCCCTCAGTAAATCCTTTCTTTCTCTCCCTACAGACCTATTACTTAATTCAGTTCATATTTTCTTTCTTTTCTGCCACACAACTGTGGTGCGAAGGCCTTTTTTTAAAGCCACAATTGCATTAGGGATATACCTGCATTCTGCCACGGCCATTTTGAGGAGAAGAGCACAGATTCGATTTTTGTACTCAGGGAGAGAAGCCACGGGTTTGGCTTAGCATGTTGGCCGAACATCGAGTTGTAGTCCAAGTTTGTCCTTGCCTACAGCTCATGGTTACAAAGGAGAGACCTTTGCCATGAGCCTCAGTTCAGACATCAACCTTAGCCCAACCTTGGCTTAGCCTAACATGGGAGAGAGAGAGAGATTAGAGCAACGTGACTGTGGGCTCTTTGTCTTGCTGTGATGTGAGAACTAAGCCATTGACAAGCCTCCACGCCATTGCTGCTCTCCCATAGAACAGGATGCCGCTTCCAATTCTATGATACTCGAGAACGTTAAACCACCATCGCATTCTTTTAAAGCGCCTTAAAGAACTACAAGGGAGGTGGAAATTTGCCTGTGGCTTATGTTGCAAAATGGCATGTTCCTTGCCCGTAGATCTTTTTTTATATATATTTTATTTTTAGTAAATTTTATTTTGCTTTAAACAGATAAATATAAACAACCAAAATTACAGAAGAAAAATCCTTAACAACGGAAAAGGCTAAAAAACTACAGAAAATATCAAAGTACATGGCACAGAACATAAGCTATTATGGGAAAGGAAAAAGAAAAAGGAAAGGAGAAGGAAGAAAAAAAGGGGGGGAAGGGTGGCAATGAGCCAAAACACAAGAAGGCTCGTCTATTGTACGCTTCCGTCAAGGTCACAACAGATCATTATTCTTATCAATTCTCTCTGTCTGCATTCCATAGAATCCCTCATCTTGGTATCAGGGAACATTTCCCTATGCGGTATCATTCTAAACATAACCAGGTCTTTATTGATGAACTGTTATCCCCTAGATAATGATTTAAACATTCCCATTCTTCTTTCACCATCTAGTTCTTAACGCAAGACAGTTTTTTAGACTTCTCTTTCTCCCCCATCCAGGTGTTTCTGCTACAAAATACAGAAGCACTAGACCTGATAAGGTTGGCCTTGGTTTATAAACCGTAGGTGATTTCCCCCTTTTTCCTTGAAGTGCCTTTTTCAGTGTAAATAGCATAGCTGAAGTTTCTAGGAACAAGTGCTCTTGCTGATGGATGACTGCCTAATGACCTGAGAGAGTCGCTTCACAGCTTTACACTTTTCTATTTCAGTCCTCGGGGAAGCGGCAAAGTTATGATGCTGTCGTACGGCTGAAAATAAAAATAACCTGTTGATGGCACAATCGTTTTTTGGAGAAGGGCTCCTTGCTTGTGTTGCATGCTAGAAATGAAAGCAGGCTAACTCTGAAATACTTGTTCCATAGTTCGGCAGCCACTGTTTGCTAGTAACATTTGGAATGTTAAGCACTAATATGTATTTATAGACCTGGTCTGTAAGCACGACCGGCTACCTGGGAGAGTTCACTTGAGGTCATGTGAAAAGTTGCGTCTCTAGTTTAGACCAATCGCATTGCACGAAGGGTCCCGCCCCCCCCGCCCCCACCTGTTCCTCTTTGAAAACCATCGTTTTAAATGTCAGTGATTTGTGGACTACATTGTGTCCTGTTATCCTAAGGCATTTCATAGAAGGGACCACAAGAGTCATCTGGTTCAATCTTCAATGCAGGAACATCTTTTGGCCCAATGTGGGGCTCGATCCTGGAAATAAGAGTCTTATGCTGTACCAAGTGAGCTATCCCGCAAACCAACTTCAGTGTTGGTGCTGACCTTTAAAGTCCTAAATGGCCTCTGCCCAGTATACCTGAAGGAGCGTCTCCACCCCTATCGTTCTGCCCAGACACTGAGGTCCAGCGCCGAGGGCCTTCTGGCGGTTCCCTCACTGCGAGAAGCAAAGCTACAGGGAACCAGGAAGAGGGCCTTCTCGGTAGTGGCGCCCTCCCATCAGATCTCAAAGAGATAAACAACTACCTGACATTTAGAAGACATCTGAAGGCAGCCCTGTTTAGGGAAGTTTTTAATGTGTGGCATTCTAATGTATTTTTAATCTTTGTTGGAAGCTGCTCAGAGTGGCTGGGGAAACCCAGCCAGATGGGCGGGGTACAAATATTAAAGTATGATGATGCAGAAAAGGACTCGCTAAACAAGCAGAATCAACATCTTACATTGCACCTGCCACCAGCCAGCTCTCATACTTGTTTCGCATTGCTAACAAAGTGAAAAGTTCAAATATATAAAAGGATGTCACATAGAGGAGGGAGAAAGGTTGTTTTCTGCTGCTCCAGAGAAGCGGACACGGAGCAATGGATCCAAACTACAAGAAAGAAGATTCCACCTAAACATTAGGAAGAACTTCCTGACAGTAAGAGCTGTTCGACAGTGGAATTTGCTGCCAAGGAGTGTGGTGGAGTCTCCTTCTTTGGAGGTCTTTAAGCAGAGGCTTGACAACCATATGTCAGGAGTGCTCTGATGGTGTTTCCTGCTTGGCAGGGGGTTGGACTCGAATTCTATGATTCTATGAAATGTTCTATGCCCTCCTTATGGTAGACATAGTATTCTCTTGTGTAAATGATTCAGTTCAGGTGAATTCTCCCAAGTAGTGGCTACACATGGGCTGGGAGCAAGGGAGCCAGTGGATCCTTCATGCCCATCCTGCACTCAGATTCTGCAAAAGTCAATGCATGGGTCTAACATCTGCATGAGGCTCTTGCAAACACAAGTCTAACTCGTTCTGTCCGTTCCCTGGATGGCACACAAGATGTCCATGCAGTTCAGGCCTGGATTTTCTGCTGAGAGGGTCCGTATTCTCACATACATCCAGTGAGAGGTAATCTGTAGCGTTGGAAGAGACCCCCAAGGGTCATCTAGTCCAACCCCCTGCTGTGCAGGAATCTCAACTAGATCATGTAGGACAGGTGGCCTTGCAACCTCTGCTTAAAAAGAACCTCTAAGGAAAGAGAGTTCGCTGCCCATCGCTTTTCTTTGTAGTCTTAAGGGTCCATGAGAGGCTGATTTTTTTTAGTGCAACGGCAGCATTGGGGGAAGGAGTTTCCAGCCCTCCCCTCTCCCCTTGCACCCCTGCCATCGTGGTCTGACTCCCTTCCTCCTGAAGCTGATTTAGGGGGAAACGCAGAGTAGCTTTGTAGTTCGACCCTAACTAGCGTCATAAATCAGAACTGAAGATGGCTGGTTGAATGACTGGGTGCTCCTCTTCCTCTCTTTTTTTCAATTAGGTGCCGTGAAACTTAAAAGTTTGGCATGTGGCAAGCAGCACATCTGGGCCTGTGACAGCGGTGGCGGAATCTACTTCCGGGTTGGGACACAGCCCCTGAACCCCAGTTTGATGCTGCCTGCATGGATCATGATTGAGCCACCAATCCAGGTAGAAAAACAAGTTGCCTTGTTTTTAATTTAAAACCATCAGAATGCCTAAATCCAGCTGAAAAAACACGTAAACGTAATAGGCTGTATGGTAACAACTGCAAAGTTATTTGCTAGTAACTACTTCTCAAAAATTAGATACAGCTTCTCATAGTGTCAAAATCAACATTGTGACATAATATATTAAAATGTAGCTTATTCAGTTGACAACCAAGTCCAGTATGCACAAAATACAAATCCTATTTTGCCAGTGCCGTAATACATTCATTTCTAATTTCTTCATCTTCTCTTGTATTTTACCTCGACCGAGAACCTGTTCCAAATAAGTTCCATGTAGCTGTTATATACAGTACTGAACTATGCACAGCTGATGAAGCCCCTTCGGGCGAAACAGGGGAATATTCAGGAATCCTTCTCTTGTCTATCTGTGCCAGCATCTACCAGTGCCAGTTTCTTTCGTCTACCAACTTTATCATCTTCATTAGACACTTAGAAGATTATTTCATGTCACTCTTCTAAGGAATACGTCAGACAGAAAAACAGAAGAGAAGAGGAAGAAATCAGAAATGAACGTATTACCGCACTGACAAAATAGGATTTGTATTTTGTACATACTGGACTTGGTTGTCAACTGAATAAGCTACATTTTAATATATTATGTCACAATGTTGATCTTGTTTTTAATTCAGCCTCTAATCTTTAGGCCTTCTGGCATGAAAAGATCCCAATTCTTCAGTGGTGGCAAGTGAAGATTCTCAGATCTGGGAATGCTGGACATTGGCTCCCTCGGCCAGTAAAGCAAGATGAGCGCCGCAACCCCAGAGTTGTCCGCGACTGGACTTAACTGTCAGGGGTCCTTTACCTTTACCTTTACAGTGAAGACACTGGCTTGATTTCAATAGGCAGCAAGTTCCAAAATGCAGGTGCTGCTACACTAAATGATTGAGTTCTTACAAAAGGGTATCATGTGGCAGCTGTACCAGTGCTACAAACAGGTTAGTGTATTATACAGCCGCCGCCTTCTTCTTTGGTGATCACTTGTCTTCTATGAATATGGTCTCAACAGGTCTGGGAATGCTGTGGGGCAGGAGGGAGGGCTCAGCTATGGACTTAAGGCTGTCATAGACTTGGTAATATTTAGTAGAAGATTGAGATACCAGAATGAACACTGGTGTGCATGGTCAGAGCACCATTCTGTCTTTCCAGCATAGATCCTAGCTGAATTCCTGCATCTGTTTTTGAAGTGGACGGTGGGGTAGCCTTTAATGGGGGGAAACTGGACTTCTGTAGATGGAGGTGAACTTGATACAACCTGGTTTCTCCTCCTGTTTTGATATCCCATCCCCCCCCAAAAAAACTGGAAATCCTTCCTTTCTTGCCAAACATCAGCAATGCAAGCCTAATGCAGTTGATCTCAAAGAGCAAAGAATTCGGGCTATTCCCTGCCCCCAACCTTCCAGAGAAGTAATCTCTTGGTTACGTAATAGCATCTGGGAGAATTCCAGTTCATTAGGCCAAATGGGTACAAGAAAATGTAAAAAAGTGCAACTTCATGTTGTCTATCGCCCCCAAACCCAGCTCAAATCTAGCTTTCGGCCAACAGATGTTAGCAGGCGAGTGTCTTCTTAGCAAGTCATTCAGCAAGCTTTGCAGAACCCCAGTTAATGTCATTTGGGCTGCACCTCATTGACTTGACCTAGGAGGTTACATTACATTCATGTTCACAGCAATGGGCAAAAGAAGGAATGGCACAGAGCAGGCGGGGAGGGTGAGAGAGGGGTGTTGCCAAGGCTTTCAGTGGCTTCAGGTACAACCCTGCTCTCAGAATACAGCCTCTGCCATCAGTGAGGCAGGACAGCCTGATCCTTCAGCCAGATAGAATAATTTGCTGCTCCTCAGAACTCGTGAGTCATGAAATTTGCCTGCAAGTGGCTGAATTTTCGTCTTTAGCTGCACCACTTGTGTAACACTCCAAAATTCTAGGGCAACACGACTTCTGTCAGGGTTGATACGGATCATAAATCTGTCGCCTAAAATAACATCGCCTTTCTTGGATTTTCGCCGGCGATTTGAGTAACTAGACCTTACCTCTCCTTGTGAATCTGAGCCTTGGCTTTAAATGCTGGCTTATATCTGATAAATGTGCACATGTTCCTTTCATCGTGTTCTCTCCGCAGCTTGTGGGATGACTCCCGACCCCTCTCATGTGAAAGCAGATCGCCTGTTTACCATCCTGTTTTTCTGTTTGCTGAGCCGAGATCAGCGGTCAGCAAAATGACAGGGCGGGGAGCTATTAAAATATGGAACAGTTGTTTATCAAAACATAGCCTGCTCTGCTCTGGACTTCTAACAGTATACAAACAAGCTGTCAGAATGCCCTTTTGCTTTTAAATCTCTTGTCAGGTTTGAGAAAAAAGTCTGTTTTCTGCACCGGCATTTGAGCATCACAGAAGTAAATCCATTGTCTCTTTTGTTTTCATTCATCACAATGGCATTTCTATACTTTTACCATGTAAATCAGATTTTGTTCAACTTATAAATATTAGGGGGTGCGGTGGGGTGTGTGTGTATTTACAGCACACGCTTGTTGAGTAGAATGAAGACCTTTTTGTTTTATTCCTTTAGCAGTTCTAGTAATCTGTAGCCATAATAGATGGGGAGAGAAGTAGTAGTAGTAGTAATAATAATAATAATAATAATCACCATCATAATCATCAGACACCCCATTAAAAATGCACTGGGTGTCTGATTCTGATGATTGTGTTTAGTTCCCAATGCATTTTAATGGGATGTCTGATCCTGATGATCACAGCATAAAATTGCAATACAAAAAGCACAAAATGCATGATTAAAAAAAGAACATAATCAAACCAATAACCCTCTCCCCTCCCAGAACACATTTAAAAGGGTGTTGAATGTCAATCAGCCAAAGGCCTGGTTGAAGAGGAACGTTTTCGCCTGGCTCCTAAAGGTGTCTAATGATGCTTCCATGATATGGTCGTTTAAGTTTCTGTACTTTTATGGGCTTGGGTTCTGAGTTTAACCTGAGGGAAGTTTGCAGAAGGAGGGTTTCCAATTCCTGCAGCTACCTGGATCCCTCCCTCAGAGCCCCTCCAGGTGGGATGGTGGGAGAGGGTCTCCTGGAGACTTTCCTTCCATGAACATCCTTAGATTGATTTATCTTTGCATCCGATAATTCCCCCCCCCCCCCCATCTTTCAGTGCTGTGCTTAAGTCAGAAAATGTGCATTATTTAGTATGGCAAGAGAGAGACTTGCATCTGTGAAAGTGTTCTTCAACGACTCATCCCTGTTTTATCGAGGGCTCATGTGGATATCTGTTGTTGTTGTTGTTTTATGCATTGCCTTAGACGTGAGGATCCCTAGGCGACTTTCATAGAAAGAAAGCCCACTGCATTTTGGTGCCTAGGCAGCAAATCTAACTATTACTTCCCATGATGGTAAAAATGAAATAATAAGCAACTTAATTCACGATTACCTTCTCTTGCTTCTTCCTCCTCCTTAAAGCTAAGACTGACTCCGGCTTTAAAGAAAGAGAGGCAAGAATCCTTAACAAAACGAGTGTTGCCTTGTTTGTGCAGGATGAGCGGCTTATCCTAATTATGGTGTTGGAATATGTTTCTCGTAGCTTTTTTAGTTTCCTACCGTGTCTCAGGGGCGGGAGGCGGGAGATGGTGGCTCAAGTAAGAGAAACGGAAAAGGGAACAGCTGATGGGTGATGCACTCTTTCCAATTCTCAGGTGTTCTTGATATTTATCTCAGATGACACAGGGAATGTAAACAGTGCTGTAAATAAACAGCAGCTTGAAAGGGGATCCAGGAGAGATGCTTAACTAAACTGAGTGAGCAAGGTGACTCATGTGGGCCTCTTGCATTCAGGATTTCTTGAGGCATTGGGGAATTCTGTGCCATGACTCTGATGATGAAACATCCCATCAGTACCTACTAGAGTAGACACTTGACAGGTATTTTAGTGCCTCACCCTGTACAAAAAAAAAAAAAGCTATATCTACAAAAGGAGTGAGAAAGTTACCTCTATTTAGAGCCAGTGTGGTTTAGTGGATGGATTCACTTCAAATTCACACTAGGCCACAAAGGTTACTGGCATAACTTTGATCCAGTCGCTATCTTTCTTGGCCAGCCTGCCTCGCAAGGTTGCTGCGAGGATGCAGTTGGAATGAAGTTATATGGCTTTAGTAGAAATGTTATAAGGATTTAAGTATAAATAGATTAATGGAACTTTAAAAGTAAAATAAGGTTAGAATGTGTTAAGATAATTATTTGACAGATAACAGAGGAAGATGGAAAGGAATTGCTGAAACATTTGACAGAAGTGGAATACAAAAAGGGAGATGTGAGGAGGTCGGTGAAACAAGTGAATGGAAGATATGATATTGAAATTGTTTGAGTGTTTTAAATTGTTTTGTTTGGTTTTGTTTAGTTTCATGTCTTTAGTGTTATGTAGTGTCTTTTTATGGTATTGTATTGGTTTTTATTTTTCTGTTTTTGTTTGGTTTTGTAATGTCTAAACTGTCCAAAAAGCAATAAATATTTTATTTTTTTTTTTGTGTGTGTGTGTGTGTGTATATATATATATATATATATATATATATATATATGATGCAAAGGAGATGGGATGGAAGCACCCTCACTAGAAAGGAGTAGAATAAAAATTTGAGGAGTAATAACATGAATATTGAACTGTTAGAGCCTAACTTAGTGATAGGTAATATAACACAGACACCCCCCCAAAAAATGTTGGTGTACTACTGTTGTAAACAAAATCTGCCCTTCTTCCCTCATGGGGTATCCAAGAGCCCGTATAGAGTCCTTACGTGGGTTCCCTATTGGTAGGAGAAAATAACAGATGCCAACCAGAGAATATCGAGAAGCAAAGCAGCTATTAAGCCTGATCTTTATTAAAGCTGTAGCAGCAGGGTGCTCCCCGCACACGCAGGAAAGGAGGAGGACCCAGAACCCAGGTGTGCCCGCCCTTATATAGACATTTTAAATTCCCTGCCCTGGAGCTCAAAACCACCCCTCCATACATCATACATACATCACACAAGGGGTGTAACCCAAGACCTCCCCCAACAAACATCATACCTACATCACAGAAAAGGTGGTCTACAACAGAAATTTGAATGTCGTTGTTTTTTCAGTCTGCCCGGTTATCTGATAATGCCTTATCTGATTGCCTTTCCTGGTAGTCTGCCCATTCCTTTGAGATGGTGATTACCCAATTCCTGAGACAATGGGAATGTTCCCTCACCCCCTCCCTCCTTGTAGAGAAAACATTTGGTCAGTTTGGGAGTCAAAATAGTTTCAGGACGGTCTTCCTGTGCTGCTCCAGACGGTGTTTCCATGCGCTGCTCTGGTTCGCCAGAAGCCGCTTAGTCATGCTGGCCACATGACCCGGAAGCTGTACGCCGGTTCCCTCGGCCAATAAAGCGAGATGAGCACCGCAAGCCCAGAATCGTCCAAGACTGGACCTAATGGTCAGGGGTCCCTTTACCTTTATAAAGACAGGCCTCCAGTGTCCCTGCAATAGAGATGTGCCCTGCCCCTTCTTTACGCCTCACTATGAAGATCAGTGTGCACATGGTTCCCCGGAAGTCTTCTATTCAGAAGCTGGGCAATCTCAGACATGCTCATCTTTGCAGCTGTTCAGGGTGCCTCAGACCATGCACAAGTCTCTCTGGTTGCCTGGACAAGTGAGTGCAGTTTGCAGATGGGTGCCAAAATCATCCCCAGGAATGCAGAGCTGAAGGGAAGCATGCTCGGCTTTCTACCACTGAACATAAAAGCCACAAAGAGGTTCCTCCCAGGAAGAACATCATAGCAATGGGAATAATAATAATAATTCATTATTTATACCCCGCCCATCTGGCTGGGCTTCCCCAGCCACTCTGGGCGGCTTCCAACAAAATATTAAAATACCATAATGCATCAAACATTAAAAGCTTCCCTAAACAGGGCTGCCTTCAGATGTTGTCTAAAAGTCTAGTAGTTGTTGTTCTCTTTGACATCTGGTGGGAGGGCATTCCACAGGGCGGGCGCCACTACCGAGAAGGCCCTCTGCCTGGTTCCCTGTAGCTTTGCTTCTTGCAGTGAGGGAACCACCAGAAGGCCCTCGGCGCTGGACCTCAGTGTCTGGGCAGAACGATGGGGGTGGAGATGCTCCTTCAGATATACTGGACCAAGGCCTAGCCCTATCAATTGGCCAGAAATGGAGCAACTGCAGAGAGCTTGCTTCATTCTTCCTTGCCAGAAAGCAGGAGTGCCTGGGTGTTGCTGTTTTCCCCTCCTCCCTCCCTGTCACTTTCTCCTTTTGTGCCATGTCTTGTGTATTGAACAAGGAGCATGGAATCGCAGAATTGTAGAGTTGGAAGGGAACCCTGAGGGCCATCTAGTCCAACCCCCTGCAGTGCAGGAATCTTTTGCCCAGCATGGGGCTCGAACCCACAACCCTGAAAAATTAAGAGTCTCATGCTCTACCGACTGAGCTGTCATCTTGTTACTGATCATTGTAACCCCTTTCTGGAGATCTTTTCAGCTGGAGAGCAGGGTAAAAATACTTTATTGCCGTTAGGTCAAGGAATATATGGGCTTTAAAAAAATATTATTTTAGTAGAGTGGAGTTGGGCACAGGAGAAGGTGCATGCAGCAGAGCAGAGTGTGGCTCTGTTTAAGGGTTTTCAGAGGACACCCACGTGTCTGCCTAAGCACATGTTCAAACTTGCAGCACTAAATTTTCCTCCAGGCGCCCAGTTGTACTTTTGGGAATGAAGCTTGTAAAATGAGATTGCAGGATAAAGGTCAGCGATGGGCCCTGCTCACGCATCCTGCCTCCAGTGATTCCCAATGTAGCCCCTGTTTGCTGGTCGCTTTGAGAAGAGGAGCCTTGGGATGCAGGGCTAGCTCATCTTGCTTGTGCCACCCACGTTTGACTGCTTTTCCATTCCTTCTTTCGTTCTCCCTTTTTTGCTCACTTCCCTTTTCATCTTTCAAGTCCTCTTTTCATAACACGTGTGTTGGGGATGCACGAAAGGCTTATTAAAGGCAGGAAAGGATTTCTGAATAATTATCCCGAGTTTGGAGTGATAAAAGTACTGTTTCTGAACACTTACGGGCAGGATTTGCCTGTGCAAGGACATCTGATTGCACAACAGGGCTCCCTACCTTCTCCCGCCCCCCATGCATGCCCTGGATCTCCCAGAATAATATGGGGGGCGGGGGGTGTTTCTATATTATATATTTTGTCATCTCGGTTTGTATTTTTCTGTTGCAAACCGCCCTGTGTTCTTCGAACGAAGGGTGGTATACATCAGGGGTGGGCAACCTAAGGCCCATGGGCCACAAGCAGCCCACAGGGGTCGTTTAACTGGCCCACAAGCCGCCCGCTTGGCGAGTCCCCACATTCTGTTCTAAACCAGCGCAGCATGGGGACTCGCTTCCATGGCACCAGAAATTGCTTCTGCGCAGATGCCGGAAATCGTGTGCATGTGCGCAATCCAGCCCACGGAGGGATCTCCGCTGGAGTGAACTGGCCCAGGCGAGGTAAACCTTGCCGACCCCTGGTATACATAGAACCATAGACTTGTTGGAAGGGAACCCCAGGGGTCTTCTAGTCCAACCCCCTGCAATGCAGGAATCCTCCCCACAGCCGTCCCTGGGTGGACTCAAAGCACCAACTTTCTGGTTAGCAGCCAGATGCACTGACCCATTGAGCCACTGGGACACACATTTAATAATACAGTTTTCGGGTTACGGACACACCAAAACCCGAAAGTACTGGAACGGGTTACTTCCGGGTTTCGGTACTCGCACATGCGCAGAAGCACTAAATTGCGCTTTGTGCATGCGCAGAAGCGCAGAATCACAACCCACGCGTGCAGAGACACGACGCTGAGGGTTGCAAACGTGCCTCCTGCATGGATCACGTTCACAACCCGAGCATCCACTGTAGTAATAATAATAATAATTAATAATCTGCAATGCTTGCACAGGTGGAACAGCAGGAGCGCAGTGTTCAGTTCCACCCTGTATCCTCCAAGTTGATGAGGCTCGTTTGACATCACCATGAAACAGAGCTTTTAGTCTCATCGGCCCAGTCCTATGGGATGCTCGTCCAGCAGAGATTCAGCAGGTGTCTTCTGCCTTAACTTTCAAACATTTGCGGGGGAATGTTTTCTGTGTCGCCAGGCTTACGCAGACAATTAAGAAACTATTTCCTGTAATAGTTAGCTGATGATCCGCTACCTTAAATTTTGTACGCGGTGTGTGTGTGTGTGTGATGCTTGTGAACCGCTTTGATATTTTTTATGATGCAGTATACAAGTATTTTTTTCCCCATAAATGCAATAGGTTTATAGTCTAAGCAACAGCATCTGGTGCATTTAAAAGCTAGCAGGGTTTTTTGGTGGCTTTTGTGAACCAAAGCCTAGTTTGTCAGATGCCTAAACCATTGGCAAAAAGCGGCACCGTGCTTGACTTTGCCTCAGGGCTAAGATTCAGCAACCACATAACCGGAGTCTTAAAATTCAGCCTTGGATTTAAAAAAAGAGTCTGGCTTGCATTCCATATTACTGGCCAACATGCATGTGGGGAATATGTGATTTGGAGTGGGGGGGGGGGGGGACAGAGGAAGAAGGACAAAACATAAAAGTAACTGCGTTTGACCCGTAAAGAAAAATCTCCTAAGTTGGCTGCTAATGTGTAATGAGTAAAAGATCCCTTGCAATACCCAACAGCTATTCCTTCATGTTTGTTATTGTTTCTGTTGGTGTTATGAAGGCATTTCACAGTTCATACTCAACCGTGCAGTTACACAAGACTGGGGGAGGCATTGTGTGGGTGTGGGACTCTGAAGAGCCTCATACGAAACTCTCCTGCTTGACTTCCTTTGTGCAGCAACGTGCTTGCTATCTGCCTGTACAGCTTACTGTGGGTGCTGCAAAGCGATAAGAAATGATGTGTTCCGCATAAGATACTGGTAACTTCAAAGAGCTGGCTAACATTTCACCTGCAATGCTCAAATGGCCCTTAAAATAAGTTGGCATCGGTGACATTTGCAGTAGCCGTTGTTGACACACACAGCGATCCTTCTCACGATTCAGCAGCAGAGGCTTCATTTATAAATGTTTGCTTTTTTTAGAGAACAAGATAACCCCCCCCCCCTGTTTTGTTGTCATCTGTAGACCAGAGTGTGGTGTGCTAGATCAGCATTCTGTGTTCAGGACCCAGACATCATAACACAGGGCCAAGAGTGGCCTGAAACCTGTCTTCCACCTCATCCCCAATGCATAGTCATCCAGACATTTAAACCTCATCGATAGCTAAAACTAGGGGTGGAGAGCCAGAGGCTGAATTCGGCCCTGCAGGCTCTCAATCTGGCCCTTGGCACTCTCCATAAGCACACCCTCTCCCCAGGCCATGCCCCTCATGGCTTCTGCTCTGCTCCCACCTTGAATGTTTTTAACCTGGTTCTAATGTGTCCTTGGGGTGCAAATAATGCTTCTTGCTTGCCTGCGTAGAGTCTGGAGAGAGGGCTTTTTGCGTATGTTGGTAGAAACCTCAGGCTTTTGGGTGTCTGGAATTTAGCCTCTTGTTGTTGCTGTTGTTTAGTCATTTAGTCGTGTCCGACTCTTCGTGACCAGAGCACACCAGGCACTCCTGTCTTCCACTGCCTCCCGCAGTTTGGTCAAACTCATGCTGGTAGCTTCAAGAACACTGTCCAGCCATCTCGTCCTCTGTCATCCCCTTCTCTTTGTGCCCTCCATCTTTCCCAACACCAGGGTCTTTTCCAGGGAGTCTTCTCTTCTCATGAGGTGGCCAAAGTATTGGAGCCTCAGCTTCAGGATCTGTCCTTCCAGTGAGCACTCAGGGCTGATTTCCTTAAGAATGGATCAGTTGGATCTTCTTGCAGTCCATGGGACTCTCAAGAGTCTCCTCCAGCACCATAATTCAAAAGCATCAATTCTTCGGCGATCAGCCTTCTTTATGGTCCAGCTCTCACTTCCATACATCACTACTGGGAAAACAATAGCTTTAACCATACGGACCTTTGTTGGCAAGGTGATGTCTCTGCTTTTGTACAAGAGGTGATGCCTCTTGTACAAAGGTAATGATCTCCCTTCATCACCCACCCCCTTCTCATTTCACCCAGCACCACCTGCAACGGCATGTATCCCCAGGAGGGTTCCCTATTAGGGCATGGGGCCCTCGGGCTGAAAGCCTGATGTTGCCCTGGGAGGGGTCCCTAGGGCATGGGCAGAATTCAGGATGACTCGCATGCTGCCGCCGTCGTGGCAGTGCAAAGTAGCGGGGCACAGGCAAGATCTTGCTTTGTGCAAAGAGAGATAGAGATCACACACCCAAAAACTTAGTCGCACATTGATCTTGTAGTTCAGATCACACAGCCCAGGGGAAGGGGTCTTTGGGTCACTTGCCAGTTTGAGCTGGAGGAGAGTTTTTCATCCCAATCGCTGTGATCAGATTCTGACTGGAAAGGGGATGAGCTTCTTTGGCTCCTAATACAGTGGTGCCTTGCAAGACGAAAAGAATCCGTTCCGCGAGTCTCTTCATCTTGCGGTTTTTTTCGTCTTGCGAAGCAAGCCCATTAGCGGATTAGCGCTATTAGCGGTTTAGCGGCTATTAGCGGCTATTAAAGGCTTAAGGGATTAGCGGATTAGCTGCTAAAAGGCTATTAGCAGCTTAGATCAGCTGATAAGTGGCTTAGCGAACAGCTGATAAGCGGCTTATCGAACAGCTGTTAAGCGGCTTAGGGGCTTGGGAAAAAGGAGGGGAGGGAGGAAAAACACCCAGGAATCGCAAGACATTTTCGTCTTGCGAAGCAAGCCCATAGCAAATTCGTTTTGCGAAGCACCTCCAAAACGGAAAACCCTTTCGTCTAGCGGGTTTTCCGTCTTGCGAGGCATTCGTCTTGCGGGGCACCACTGTACACTCAGCATCCATTCTCCCGGTAGCCATAATTTCGCTAAAGGGTAAGATACAGAGTGTAGATCGAGTTGTACAGAATGGCGATAATTCAGACAGGCAGCTTTTTACTCCAGAGCACAATGCCTATGTATTCTATAATGTAGAAATAATAGGGAGCCAAAAGAAGCAAAAGGCATTGACACTGCAAATAGCAAGGGCTTGTGCGCATGTATCATATTTGGATGTATTCTGCATTATTTGGTATTTAAATTGAAACACGATGGGAAACTTCTGGAGGATGCAGTCATGAAAAATGAAATGTGTGTGTGTCAGAGAGCGAGAGACGGAGAGAAGAGAATCTCTTTGTAAGAATAGTATGACATGGAGTCTCTCCCTACCATATTTCTCTTTCCATTACAGATTTGCTTCCTGTTGCGGAAATTTGGCACCGAGTTCAGATTTTAAAACAGAAGCATTACATAAATATCATTAGTTACTTTGGGTTTTTGGAGAAATTGATATTGAGCCTGCATTTTACGGGTGTTTTTTGCCTTCCCAGAGGCGATCAAATGGAAAGTTATCTATTTGCTTTGAGTTTGCTTTCTGCAATAAATAACAATAATGCTGCTTTTTCTGAGGCTCTTTTGACTGCCAATATACACCCAGCACTTTCTCTCCGCTCCTTCCAGCAGTTCATCTTTAATTTAACTTCCCGCCTCTCAGTCAGTGCCGATCCATTAGAGAGGGTTTGTATCAAACGGCAGAGGATGACCGCTGTATTATCTTTTGCAGCCAGTTGGAGTCAACTTGGTTAGTGTGTTCTCAAGTCCCAACGATCAGAGCCTGTGGGCGATCGACAACAAATGGAACGTCCATGTTCGCACGGGGATTACAGAGGAGATGCCTGTAGGCACAGATTGGGAACAGGTTCCAGGTGAGAAGATTTTGCCTTCATCATTTGGTTGCTGTTGAAATGCCATTGGGAAATGTGTAACCTCCCTTTCCCCCATGAAATTAGAAGCAGAGGAAAAAGTAGAAGCGGTGTGTCGCTGTTCCTCCTCCTCCTCCTCCCTGCCTTCTTTTTGCATTTCCCTTTAGTGACACTGTATTTTGCTTTTGTATTCGCTCTTCTGTACTTTGACCAAACTTATCCTTCGGCTTCAGGGCTTCAGGCATGCCAGCTGGCGATAAGTACAAGGACTGTTTGGGCACGTTGTCCGAATGGCGACATAGCACGTCGGTACGGCATCACGGATAAAAACCCCGCAGGAGATTACTGGAAGAAGATTCCAGGGAATGTTACCTGTTTGACAGGTGAGTTGTGTTTTGTTCTCTTTTTTTATACAGTGGTACCTCGGGTTAAGTACTTAATTCGTTCTAGAGGTCCGTTCTTAACCTGAAACTGTTCTTAACCTGAAGCACTACTTTAGCTCACGGGGCCTCCTGCTGCTGCCGTGCCACTGGAGCACAATTTCTGTTCTCATCCTGAAGCAAAGTTCTTAACCTGAGGTACTATTTCTGGGTTAGCGGAGTATGTAACCTGAAGCGTATGTAACCCGAGGTACTACTGTATATACATGCTCTTGCGGTCTTGTGGGGCTTGTAGTGGGAATTGCACCCAGTACAGTCATACCTTGGGTTACAGACGCTTCAGGTTGTGCGTTTTTGGGTTGCGCACCGTGCCGAACCCGGAAGTACCGGAACAGGTTACTTCCAGGTTTCGGCGCATGCGCAGAAGCGCCGAATCGTGACCCATGGTGCTGCAGGTTGCGAACGCTGCAGGTTGCGAATGTGCCTCCTGCATGGATCACGTTCGCAACCCGAGCGTCCACTGTACTTGAAACATGAAGCATGCTGGTCTGAGCAGGAGCATAAGTAATAGCTGGATCGCTCAGTGGGTGGAGCAGGCAACTCTTCATCTTGGTCATAGGTTCAAGCCCCATGTTGGGCAAAAGATTCCTGCATTGCAGGGGGTTGGTGTAGATGACCCTCAGGGTCCCTCTTTCCAACTCTACAATTCTATGTTGTTGTTTTCAAAGTGTTGAATGTCCTCTTCTTAAAGAGAACATTGGATGAATACAGTCATACCTTGGTTTTCGAACAGCTTTGTTCTCAAACATTTTGGCTCGCAAACCAGGAAGTGACTGTTCCGGTTTGCAAACCATTTTTGGAAGCCGAACATCTGACAGGGCTTCAGCGGCTTCTGATTGGCTGCAGGAGCTTCAGCAGAGAGGGAGAGCTGCGCAGCACCCCTTCAGCCAAGCTGGAGGAGAAAAGGGGCTCCATTTCTCCTGCCGCTTCGCTGAAGGGGCGCTGAGCAGAGAGGGGGAGAATTTCTTTTTCTTCTTCTCCCCCTCTAAAACAAGGTGCATCCTATGGTCGGGTGCGTCCTATAGAGCGAAAAATACAGTAAGTAGGAATAGTTGCAGCGATACTGTCAAACAACTCCCCACCCCATCTTGCCTTCAGCTGAACTGTTGAGCCTGTTAGGCTTCAAATGGGATCTTTAGCACAGGAGACGCAGCAATGCAAAGCAGGCAATGCTTCTGGGAGTTGTAGTACAGGATGGGATGGACTCCTTAGCTAACAGCCTGTCTGTTGGCCTGCTAAAATTGAACCTGGCAACTTTTTTCTTCCCCAGCTACTCCTCTAGATGAACTGTGGGCCGTTGGTCCTTCAGGCTGCCTCCTTCAGCGCCTCACTAAGACCTTCCGCCATTCTCACACGTTGCAGAAACACAGCGACGCTTCCATGTCGTTCCACTCAGACGAAGACGAATGGGAGGTAATATGAGGCCCCCCCAGGACCTGGAGCACTGAAACAGCATGGAGATGCACGTGGGAGTGTCGGGCCAGCGTCTGACAACAATTAGCACTTTGATATATAAAACACTGACTTTGTCGAATATCCCCCAAACCGTGTAGTGAGGTGTCTTGTTTCTGTATCTCTTGGGCGAGATGGGCAACGTGGCTTTAAGAAGTCTTTGCCGTAGCTGTACCGTTTAAAAATACTTATCGATTTAACCTCGTTAGCAGCAAAACAGATGTTGCTCTAGCATGCAAATTAATATCTGTGCGACATTGGGGAGGACGTCTGTTACATAGGCTGAACAGCAGAAATGCATTTTTTAATGTCCTTGTACTTTTACACCGCGCAGGGGGAAATGGGTGCAATGTGGAAGACGGTTACATTTCAGAACGAGAGAACCTTTCTCAGTAGAAAGTCAACTTAGCAAGGCACAGTCTGGCAATTGAGGTGAAAAACTCTTGGGACCATTTTCGTTGTAACTTCCAGGGTTCCACTGAACCTTCACTCTGCGGTTACTAATTTCATACCTTGCTGAAAAGGTTGGGTTCATCCCAGGCTTTGTGCAGACATTGGCTCCTCTTATGCCTAAAACCGGGACACTAATGGCTTTTGTTTCATAGATACCCATGAGAGGATTAGGCAGAACATTGCTTGTAATATGAAGGGGGTGGGCTGTGGGTGCCCATTGAGATCCATGCTTGGCCTGACTGAACTGTAACTAGAGCAGACTCAGAATTTCCACTTTTGTATCACGAAACAAAACGAAAATAAAGAAATTGCATCTCACGAGAGAGTCTCTGGTATTGGTTAGGTTTTGTCTTCAGAATGGTCCTTTTTTAAAAAAGCTATATTAGCTATATATTGCAATGTCTTATACTTGAGATGTTTACAGCAGAAGTGCTTGATAATTTACTAATCACTGCAATTTACCGTATTTTTCCGTCTATAAGACTCCTCCATGTATAAGACGCCCCCATTTGGGGGGACTCAGATTTAAGAAAATGGGGGGAGATGTATCTGTGTATAAGACACCCCCAATTTTTGACATTATTTTTTAGGGGGGAAACCTAGTCTTATACATGGAAAAATACGGTATATTTCATGAAGAGTTAAAAAAAAACAACCAACCCAAAACTCTAGGAAAGAGCTTGATTCCAATGGCTTGGATGGGAAAGCCTTCCCTTATAGTTTTAAGGATATGTTTATTTGAGGAACAGAAGCACCCTTGGGGTTTTTTAAGCAGCTGCTAATGAAACTGTGGATGAGCCAACTTAACAGCAGGGACTGGGGGGGGGGGGGCACGTGTGGAGAGGCTTTGGGAACCCAATGCCCAGGTCAAGTGCCACGCCTGTTTCCTCCTTAAACTGCCCTGTGGTAGATTTTCTGGGGCGAAACCACTGCAAACCAAGAACACAGCACCTCTGCATATCGAGAACTTAACATTTGGTCACGGCAGATACCTGTTTTGCAACAAGCGCTTGCATAATGAGTTTTACGCTTCTTCCCTTTCAGTTTAGGGTGACTAGCAGGTCATATTTGTTTCCCTCTGAGACCTGATCTGTTTTGCTCGATCCCTTCCTCATCTATATATGGAGCCGGCCTCGGAGTTTCTTTTTATAGTCTGCCACTGGATCATAACCAACTCAGCTGCCAAGGTTCACCCAGGTCACTAGATGGTCCGTTTGGGGAGCTTCATCGGCAAGCGAGATGTCAAAAGGCATCCAAGACATTTCTCTGAAGTGGGGAACTTCTGGAGGGTGGAAACAGGGCTGTTTTGCACTCTTCGTGGTCAAGAACCAGATGTTCATGTTACAGTACTGAAATATTATACTTTTTTAATTAAAAAAAGACCTCATGATAACAGCTTGGCTTGCTAGTTTGTATTCTCTGTAATAGGGCACCTTGCTTTGTTCATTAATATTAGCTGGTGTTTACAACCCTTTTAAGCCAATAAGTTTTTTTTATTATTATGTTTCATCCAACAGTCTGAAATGTTTACCATCTTTAGTTTCATTTCTGTACACCTGTGCATGTGGTTTTTTCCCCCCATTGTGCTTTCAGATAAGTGCAATAAACTATCCTTTTTCTTAAAAAAATAATGCTTGGATTTATTTATTTTTAAATACGGCTTTCGTGGGGCAACTTAACATCACTAAACCAATACACAAACTGCAATGTGAGCTGAAATGGAGTAACAACTCACCCAAGATTCAGTTTTCTTCTGCAAAGCCTGGAATAACTCAAATGCGACCGCATGGACCATTCAAGCTGAGCATACACCAAATATTCTGTCCTGGTGCACTGCAAACACGCAGTCACTCTTGCATGGTGGCGCAGGGGACATGCAGCTCTCCAAATGTTGCTGGACTGCGACTCCCATCGGTCTCAGCCGGTGTGGCCAAAGCTCAGGGATGATGGGAGTTGGGAGTCCAAACAATGGAAGGCCACTGGTTCCCCATCATGGGACTCTCCTGTATCTACAGCTCTTGAAGCCATGTGTCTGAAAAGACAAGACATGCATCTTTGGAGTAGTGGGAGCTGCAGGGGTCTCTGCTTAAGTAACATTAGCCTGAGGTGGTGTAGTGGTTAGTGCGCTGATCTAAGACCTGGGAGATCAGGGTTCGATTCCCCACTTGGCCATGAAGCTTGTTGGGTGACCGCAGGCCAGTTACTGCCTCTCAGCCTAGCCCACCTCACAGGGTTGTTGTGAAGGTAGAATGGAGAGGAAGGGGAATCATGCACACCACCTTGAGCTGCATTTGGTACAAATGTAATACCGTATTTTTCCGTCTATAAGACGCCCCCATGTATAAGACTATTGGGGGGGGCCTCCAATTTAAGAAAATGGGGGAAGATCTATCCGTGTATAAGACACCCGCAATTTTTGCACATTATTTTTTTGGGGGGAGGGGAACCTAGTCTTATACACAGAAAAATACGGTAAATAAATCCCTTTCCCTGATGCAAAATATTAGGAGGTAACTGAAGAAAAGGAAGCATGGCAATTTGATCCCTTGCCAAGCAGAGAACATTTCTGCGCATTCTCCTATCTCGTGACGGTCTTTGTATATCGACGTTGCTAACTGTAATCAAGGTGTATAGATGACCAAATAACCCTAAGTATTCCATTACACTAGCGTTATTTCTTCATGCATGTATAGAGATCTCGAAGAGCAGAGGACAGTCAGGAAAGAGTGGATTTCCGCAGTGTTACAAAGGAAGAAGGCAGAGAGTTTGGCAGCAGGACTGAGCATGCGAAATGGCAATTTAGTGCCTGGAAATATACTTGATCTCGTACAGGCACTGCTTAATAATGGCAGGCGCATTAATGTCTAATGAGGCCAACACTGTTGTTACTATAACTATGAAGTGAATTAATAATGGCTTAAAATGATTCCCAGTCATGTATCGCATTCCAAATAAACTCGTGAAAAAGAAGCTTTTAGTCACAGACGTTTAAATATAATATGTGTGGTAGATCCTTGCTGTCACTTCTGGGGACAAAAGAAAAGTTGTTCTGTTTTCTTGGGGAAATTTTCTTTTGAATATTTAGATTTCCTAGATAAATAAATGAGCATTCTTTCTTTCTTTCTTTCTTTCTTTCTTTCTTTCTTTCTTTCTTTCTTTCTTTTGTATCCTGCCTTTCTCCCACAGACCCAAGGCATCTCACAGCATTACTACTACTACAAATACTACTACTATTATATTTATATTTATATGCCTCCCATCTGACTGGGTTTCCCCAGCCACTCTGAGCAGGTCCCAACAAAATATTAAAAACACAATAAAACATTGACCATTAAAAACTTCCTTAAACAGGGCTGCTTTCAGATGTCTTCTAAAAGTCATGTAGTTCTTTATCTCTTGGACATCTGATGGGAAGATGTTCCACAGGGTGGGTGCGACTACCAAGAAGGTCCCTGGAACCTCACTTCTTGCAATGAGGGAACCGCCAGATGATGATGATGATGATGATGATGATGATGATAATAATAATAATAATAATAATAATAATTTATTATTTATACCCCGACCATCTGACTGGGTTTCCCCAGCCACTCTGGGTGGCTTCCAACAAAACACTAAAATATAATAACCTATTAAACATTAAGAGCTTCCCTAAACAGGGCTGCGTTTAGATGTATTCTAAAAGTTTGGTAGGCCCTCCCCTCGGAGCTGGACTTCAGTGTCCGGGCTGAACGATGGGGGTGGAGATGTTCCTTCAGGTAAACAGGGCCGAGGCGTAAATTAAGACAAGTCTTTAAAATAATGAGGCCTCAACTGCAGTCTATAGTGTTATCCAGCAGTGGTACCTCAGGTTACAGACGCTTCAGGTTACAGACTCCTCTAACCCAGAAATAGTACCTCGGGTTAAGAACTTTGCTTCAGGATGAGAACAGTAATCGCGCGGCGGCAGCGGGAGGCCCCATTAGCTAAAGTGGTGCTTCAGGTTAAGAACAGTTTCAGGTTAAGAACGGACCTCCGGAACGAATTAAGTTCTTAACCTGAGGTACCACTGTAGTGGATTCAAGCATCTACTATTTCTACATAGTACATGGAATAGTCTTGTGACGTCACAGCAGCACTTGACATGGAATTGCAATGGTTGGTATGATAGATAGCTTCACCTACCTCCCTAATTCATTTTTTCCCCATAAGGCTCTGCCTATGTTAACTTGTGTGGGACGCGGGTGGCGCTGTGGGTTAAAGCCTCAGTGCCTAGGGCTTGCCGATCGAAAGGTTGGCGGTTCGAATCCCCGCGGCGGGGTGCGCTCCCGCTCTTTGGTCCCAGCGCCTGCCAACCTAGCAGTTCGAAAGCACCCCCGGGTGCAAGTAGATAAATAGGGACCGCTTACTAGCGGGAAGGTAAACGGCGTTTCCGTGTGCGGCTCTGGCTCGCCAGAGCAGCGATGTCACGCTGGCCACGTGACCCGGAAGTGTCTTTGGACAGCGCTGGCCCCCGGCCTCTTTGAGTGAGATGGGCGCACAACCCTAGAGTCTGTCAAGACTGGCCCATACGGGCAGGGGTACCTTTACCTTTACCTATGTTAACTTGTAGATTAAGGACTGCACATGCAATTTTGCCTTTCATCTCTCATACCAATTGAATTATGGTGCCAAGATGGGCTGCTCATCTTGGCACAGCTCAAAGCAGGCTCTTCCTGACTCCGATACTGCTGATTTATGCCTTCTGAGATTTCTTCGGCTCTATGATATACTCCAGTAGTTCTACTGGAAAAGGGGATCTCATCAGATTAGCTCTGATGTACCTCCCGTCTCTATAATTCCACCGGCTGCAGAACAAATTGAATATGCTATCTTTGAAACATTATAGTCTTACAATTCTGCCTTACAAAGCAGCATGTGTCATATTTCTCTTAAAGTGTTTTACATTTTCATTTTGCCCTGTCATTTGTTATGCTTATTTGTTAATTTATATATCTTATTTTTTGCTCTATAAGACTCACTTTTTCCCTCCTAAAAAGTAAGGGGAAATGTGTGTGCGTCTTATGGAGCGAATGCAGGCTGCGCAGCTATCCCAGAAGCCAGAACAGCAAGAGGGATCGCTGCTTTCACTGCGCAGCAATCCCTCCTGCTATTCTGGCTTCTGAGATTCAGAATATTTTTTTTCTTGTTTTCCTCCTCCAAAAACTAGGTGCGTCTTGTGGTCTGGTGCGTCTTATAGAGTGAAAAATATGGTATATTAAGTCAGACCACTGGACCAATTAGCTCAGGTGTCCCCAAACTAAGGCCCGCAGGCCGGATAAGGCCTGAGGGACTCATTTATCCGGCCCGCGGCAATCCCTGCCTCCCGCTGCCGCCGCCTGTTCTTACCGGCACAGCACGGCGCGGCTGCCCACTTCTGGGTTGGAGGAGCACTGGAAATAGCTTGTGCGCATGTGCAAGCGTTATTTCTGGTGCACATCCGGGTCGTAGGAGGCACATTTACATGCGCACAAGCTATTTCCGGTGCTCCTCTGACCCGGAAGTGTGCTGGAAATAGCATGTGGGCACGCGTATGGGAACGTGCTCCCCCGCCCTCCGGCCTACCACGCGATCGGTGCTGGAGACACCGGCCTGAGGCGCGGTAAGTTTGCTGACCCCTGATCTAGCTTAACATTGCATGCACTGACTGGCAGCAGCAGCTGTCCTAAGTTTCAGGCAGGAGTCTTTTCCTAGCCCAAACTGGAGATGCTGGGGATTCAAGTTGGGACCTCCTTCATGCAAAGCAGATACCACAGAGCTATGGCCCTTTCCTTTGCAATGCCAGTTTCCCAAATTGGGATCTGGCTGCTCTACCAGTTAACTTGCAAAATCAGCATCCCTTGGGAGGAGAGTCCGTTCGCCCTGTGGCTGAGAGCCCTCCTCCCATTATAAGAGAGCCCCCTTCAGCAGCAGAAGGAGGCAGGGCCTTGAGTCTTCCCTGTAATAAACGAAAATCTGCCCTTATTCCCTTATGGGGGACACAAGAGCCCTTATAGAGTCCTTTGTAGGTTCTCCATCAGTTGGAGAAAAGAACAGAGGCCAACCAGAGAATATTGAGAAGCAAAGCAGCTTGTAAGCCTGATCTTTATTGAACTGTTGCAACAGGGTGCTCCCCTCACCTGCAGGAAAGGAGGAGGGCCCAGAACCCAGGGGTGCCCGCCCTTATATAGACATTTTAAATTTCCCACCCTGGAGTCCAAGACCACCCCCAGAAACATCATACATACATCACAGAATGGGTGTAGCTCAAGACCACCCCCCAGACACATCATACCTACATCACAGAAAGGGCGGTCTACAGCAGAAATCTGAGCGCGTTGTTTATCTCCTGTCGTCGTTTAGCTCCTGTCTAGCAGGTTACCTGTTAATGCTTACTTGATTGGATACCCTGGGGAGCCTGGCTAGCCTTTTGTACAGTGGTACCTCGGGATGTGAACGGGATCCGTTCCGGAGCCCCATTTGCATCCCAAACAGAACACAAGACACGTCTGTGCATGTGCGGGTCACGTTTCGCCGCATCAGCACATGCACGTGACCTCATTTTGACCGTCCGCACATGCGTGAGCGGCAAAACCTGGAAGTAACGTGCTCTGTTACTTCCGGGTTGCTGCGGAGCACAACCCGAATGCGCTCAACATGAAGCATATTCAACTCGAGGCATGACTATAGTGACAAATACCCTGTTCATACACAGATATACCCTTAAGACAGGTTTTGTGAATGAAAAGACAATGGGGAGGCTTTTCCATTTTCCTTTGACCTTGCAGAGAGAACATTCGGTCAGTTTGGGAGCCAAAATGGCTCCAGGACTGCCCTCCTGTGCTGCCTCAGACATGTGGCCCATACATTTATGTAAGTGTTTGCCTGGCAAATCCACGAACATTTATTATTTATATATATAAGACCTTAATTGTTTTATTTCATCCCCCCCCCCAAGGTTTTTCTGCCCCTGCACACTGTCCCGTGGAGCTGATTTGCGATGAAGCGAGATCACGCTCCAAGGGGGTCCAGTGCTTAATGTTTTCTTTCTCTCCCTGCCTGTGCTTTATATCCCTCCACGCACATGGAAACACTGCAAGGTTTTGCCGGTTTCTGGGCAACTGTTTCTAACACATGTGTGCCAAAGTGGGAGGTAAAGAGCCGGGAGTCTTTCAACTTCAGGACAAAGGGGCTGCAGATTGCAGAGGCTCAAGATCTCTCGCAGCTGTTGTGTGGCTTCCTACTACCCAGCTGGAGCAGATTCCTTTTTTAAAAACTGCAGCATTAAAAAATTGAGATGAGCCTGCTGCTGGATCAGGCCAGGGGCCCATCTACTCCAGCATCCTGTTCTCACAGTGGCCAGCAAGCAGGATCCAAGCACAAGAGCTCCCCTCCTGCGGTTTCCAGCTGCTGGTATTCAGAAGCATTGCTGCCTCTAGCTGTGGTGTCATTTATTCTGAATAAGGAAGAAGACCAGAGCTAAGGTTTGGCCAGGCCTCAGCAGAGCTCCATATCTGGTTTTCAGTGCCAGGACTCAACCCTGTAACAACAGGGGGAAAAGGGAGCCTCTGAGCATGGTTAGAATGTATTTCATCTGCTTTCAGCAACACTGAGTTACAGGGAACCAGGCAGAGGACTTTCTCGGTAGTGGCACCCGCCCTGTGGAACGTCCTTCCACCAGATGTCAAAACAACTACCAGACTTTTAGAAGACATCTGAAGGCAGCCCTGTTTAGGGAAGCTTGTAAATGTTTAATAGACTATTGTATTTTAATGTTCTGTTGGAGGCAGCCCAGAGTGGCTTGGGGAAACCCAGCCAGATGGGCGGGATATAAATAATAAATTATTATTACAGTCGTACCTCGGGTTAAAGACGCTTCAGGTTGAGCGTTTTCAGGTTGCGTTCCGCGGCGACCCGGAAGTAACGGAACGGATTATTTCCTGGTTTTGCTGCTCACGTATGCACAGACGCTCAAAATGATGTTCTGTGCAAGCGCAGAAGCAGCGAATCGCGACCCACACACGCGCAGACGCGGGTTGCGTTCTGCTCTGGATGTGAACGGGGCTCTGGAACAGATCCCATTCGCATTCAGAGGTACCACTGTATTATTATTATTGTCCGTCCGATTAATGTGAACAGGCTTATCATTGTAGGCATGCCTTAAGGACAGAGGTGGTGAACCGGTTATTCTTCAGATGATGCTAGCTCTCCAACTCCCATAAGTCCTAGGCAATATGACCAATGGTCAGGGATTATTGGAGTCACAGCTTGAAGGCCCCGGGTTCCACCTGCTCTAAGGAAATACCTGGCAAGAGTCTTGGACTTTACAAATGAATGCTGGTAGTGTGAGGTAATCAGGTGATGCCTCTTAATGGCAGAAATTTCACTGGAACATGAAACCAGCCAGAGCGCAGCAGGTACTGGGCATGGCAGGGGGTTGGACTGGATGAACCCTGGAGGTCCCTTACGACTGTATGATTCTAATATTTTTAAATAAAGTTTTTAATAATACAGTAAATCATGGGAAACTAGTGTAAATATATATATATATACGGAGTCCTCTCTTAAAGGTAGTTCTTAACCCTTAGCACCCACAGAAGGGAGTAACCCCTCCCAGCATTCAGCTGGGATCTTTCCTTTCTCCTCTCAGTCCCTGGACCCTAATAAAGATCCCGATGAGAGGATGCCAAAGAAGAAAGAGAAGAAGGGAGGGTAGAGAGAAAGAAAGAAAGAAAGAAAGAAAGAAAGAAAGAAAGAGAAAAGAAAAGAAAAGAAAAGAAAAGAAAAGAAAAGAAAAGAAAAGAAAAGAAAAGAAAAGAAAAGAAAAAGAAGGCTATGGAGTATGTGACTGATTAAGACTGCATGTTTGTACTTGCAAGAGAGAGCTTTGTCTGTGCAATCGGTGAACAGAACAAACAGGCTTTCCAGACCTTCAGACCGTGCAAGCAAGCAAGCAGCGCAGCAGCATAAACAGCCTGTCCTGTTCTGGAGTCAATTTGCTGGATATCGAGTTGGCTGGGCCGGACTATTGCATACCCACAGACATTACGCAAATGGTAAAGTTACTTGTGCAACAGCTGGATTTGCATCTCTAGCTGCAAGGATTGTGACTGATGCAACAAACCGGTACTGAGTCTGTACAACTCAGCCTCTACAGAGAGAGGTAGGAATATCAGGTCTTAGGTAAAGGTAAAGGGACCCCTGACCATTAGGTCCAGTCGTGACCGACTCTGGGGTTGCGGCGCTCATCTCGCTTTATTGGCTGAGGGAGCCGGCGTACAGCTTCCGGGTCATGTGGCCAGCATGACTAAGCTGCTTCTGGCGAACCAGAGCAGCGCACGGAAACACCGTTTACCTTCCCGCCGGAGCGGTACCTATTTATCTACTTGCACTTTGACGTGCTTTCAAACTGCTAGGTTGGCAGGAGCTGGGACTGAGCAATGGGAGCTCACCCTGTCGCGGGGATTCGAACCACTGACCTTCTGATTGGCAAGTCCTAGGCTCTGTGGTTTAACCCACAGCGCCACCCTTAGGGTCTTAGGGTCCCTCAAAAGACATCCTTTTTACTGTGTGTTCACAGTGACTTGTGCTCATGATGGTTATATGAGTGGTTATAGGTGATCCTTTCAGTACTGTGTTTGCCTGAAAGTTTTGGGGGCAGACCTACTGCTTTGTTTCCAGTCTGTGCACGCCCTGCTAAAATCCCATCACTTTAAATGTTCAAGGGGTTTGTTTTGTTTTGTCCTGTTTTCGTTGCACTATATTGCAAGAGTGCCTCTCCAGGCGGCAAGAATGTGGTAAAACTGAGGGAGCATCGCAGAACTAGTAGTAATAAAGCAGTGTGGACGCTCCTGTATAAATCCTGCACTATTACAGCATCAATGACAGGTTGCAGAATACAGCTGCAAAATTAAAATACCAGTCTGAAGGGGTCCCTAATGAATATGGAAGCCAGGGGGTGTCCAAATTCAGAATTTCATTTTTAAGCAATTGTGGCTCTGCCAATAAGCCAAACCAAGTTGTGTGTCAACTGAAGAAACAGCTTTTCTCCCCCTTAAAAGCAACAATCAAACACATTGTTTTGTGAAGAAGTAAAAGTAGTATTTACTTACATAATCTAGGTCTGGAACCAGCCAATTACAGTAGCAAAATGAAGGCAGGTTTATAACTACTATCTAAGTTGCAAACATGCAAAATATAAGTTCAAAAGTGGTGTCTGAATTGTGGGCCTAGTCTGGCTGTGTGGTGTGCGGCCCCCCCACTTCTTGTTCAATCTGTGGACCTCCGCCACCCCTCGCTCATTTGACAGGGGACACGGGCTTGTGTTACCTGCTCAACCTTGATTTCTGCATGCAGAAGTGTTGGTGATGGAAATGGTTCATCAAACAGGGTTGGTGATTTCTAACTCAGGTGTGCAGCAATGCTTCTGTGAGGCCAAAGGAAGAGAGGGGAGGGGAGGCTGGGTTGTCCAGTGTACAGTCAATTTGCTCTTCTTGAATACAACACAATCTGAGTATCTTCTGTGATGGTGTATTGAGGCCAAGGAGGAATTTCTTTATGGCTGAATAAACCAGGTTACTTATTGAAGGGGACAGATGGGTCATTCCTTGCCAAGAGGATGTAGAAACGAAAGGCAGACAAGAAAAAGGCATGCCGCATTTTCTGTACATATTTTTCGTCTCCTTCTCCAAAGAACAGGGTTGTATTGGCCAGCCAGCTGATCTGATCCGTTGCCCAAACGAAGGAAAAGTGATGTGTGGCTTAGTGGCAACATAGCTGGTTGACGGCCCTCTATGGCTATTTGAATCAACTTCCTTTGTCCCTTAAAAGGGCTTTCCTGTAACCAGACATATAAAATACACTTGAAGCACATTACTTTCCCCCCCAAAATCCTGGGATTCTTAATGTCTCACAAAGTTAAAATTCCCAGCACCTTTAACCCAAACTACACTTCCCAGGATTCGGGGGGGGGGGAGGAGGAAGCTACGTGCTTTAAATTTAATAATAATAATAATAATAATAATAATAATAATAATAATAATAATAAATATAAAAAAAATTAAAATTTTTATTTATATCCCGCCCTCCCCAGCCGAAGCCGGGCTCAGGGTGGCTAACAACACTAAAATAGTGCAACTGTGCAATTTACAGTGTGGGTATGACATAAGTGGCTTGCCAGCGTATGACAGCTGTTTCTACAGAAAACCTTTGGCATCCTTGGAGGGCCTTTAGAAGGCAGAACATCTGGGGAATCGCACAAGCTCCCTTTCCACCCCTCCACCTCCTCTTTCCCCTTCCAATGAAAACAGAGAGGCTGTGGCCATTGTGCAGCATCTGTGCCACTCCGAAGATCCTGCAAACAGAGGAGCATCAGCACATATCCTGTTCTTTCCACTTGCGCATGCAAACGTCCAAGATGCTGTTTCGAGAACTGGGCTGAGAGTTCTTTTTGTCAGGGCCTGGGAGAAAACCACGGGTCGATAAAAGCCGTTTTAAAAAATTTATTTTAAGGATAACTACCTAATCATGGGACGCGAGTGGTGCTGTGGGTTAAACCACAGAGCCTAGAACTTGCTGATCAGAAGGTCGGCGGTTTGGATCCCCACGACGGGGTGAGCTCCCGTTGCTCGGTCCCTGCTCCTGCCAACCTAGCAGTTCTAAAGCACGTCAAAGTGCAAGTAGATAAATAGGTAGCGCTCCGGCGGGAAGGTAAACGGCGTTTCCATGCACTGCTCTGGTTCGCCAGAAGCGGCGTAGTCATGCTGGCCACATGACCTGGAAGCTGTGCACTGGCTCCCTCGGCCAATAAAGCGAGATGAGCGCCGCAACCCCAGAGTCGGCCACGACTGGACCTAATGGTCAGGGGTCCCTTTACCTTTACTTTACCTAATCACAGGGAAGCAGGTGAATCAAGCTTAAAAGAAAAGGTGCAGAAGGAAAAATAGTTTTCGCCGTAGGCAAGGTTGTGGGTTTTTCTCCCAATGCATGTACAAAAATCATGCAGGGTTCCAATGCTAAGTATCTCAGTGTGTTTATAAAGCTTGGGGATTTCCGCGAGTTCAAGCGTGTCTAAGCTACACGCTGCTATCTCCCTCTCCTCTGAGCCTGACACTTGATCTCAATGCTTTGCTGCTCCCCCCCCCCCCTTTTCCTTTGGGCTGCGAATGTGATAGGGGACGAGTGATGCAACACCTCTTGGCCTAGAAAGATAACTGTTTTCTCAAATCAGCTGAGCGGAATACTTCTCCGCCAGGCAAGGTCAAACGCCGCCACCCCCAGACTGTGTAGAAACGATTGCAGAGTGTCCCAGGAGCAGGCTGCTTGTGGCCAATTGTGCGGCAATTCCAGAACCTTCCTCTGACTGATACGTAGTGGGAAGTACGCGGTATAATAGGCAAAACTAGTTGTGATGTTGGCTGGCCTGTTCTCTTCAAATGCATTTGACTCCCTCAATCCTGAGACTAGACTTGAGGGATCAAGATTTCCTTAATTAATCTTCTGTTATGTCTGCAAAGGGATTTGCCATCCTGCTTTTTATTTATTGAAATCGTTAATATTTACCGTATTTTTTGCTCTATAAGACTCACTTTTTCCCTCCTAAAAAGTAAGGGGAAATGTGTGTGCATCTTATGGAGCGAATGCAGGCTGTGCAGCTATCCCAGAAGCCAGAACAGCAAGAGAGATTGCTGCTTTCACTGTGCAGCGATCCCTCTTGCTGTTCTGGCTTCTGAGATTCAGAATATTTTTTTTTCTTGTTTTCTTCCTCCAAAAACTAGGTGCGTCTTGTGGTCTGGTGCGTCTTATAGAGCGAAAAATACGGTATATACTGCTAGCCATAAAGAACACCACAGAAGTTTGCAACATTATGCATACAAAACACACAATTAAAAGCCATTATTATTATTATTATTATTATTATTAAATCAGAGATCTTATTGCCTTCCAACCTCCTTCCATGTCGTTTGGAAACTAGATTTTCAAAATGATTCCCATTTTTACGCAAGGAACAGAACAGTGTTCTATCATTGCAATTCTCATTTTTTTTCTCATATATGGTAGGTTGGGAAAGACTCACAGTTTATGGGATTTGTTGCCCCTTGATTAGTCAGACACCTTCCCTGTACTTCTTCCAGCTCCTGCTAAAAAATAATTTTGTTGAAGAAAGCCTCCCCAGACATGTAAATTTCATAGGCCTTTTTGTATGTCTTTTATAAGGTATGGTTTTTTTAAAAAATTGCTGGTATTTTATTTGGGAATATTTTTTTTTAGGCTAAATCATTTTTTCTTTCATCGGTAATTTTAATGTATATTTTATATAAACTGCTTCCAGGTTTTGATGATTAAATGGCATATCAATCTTGTTAAATAAGTAAATAAACAAATATACAATCAGCTCAGCACCGGAAACCAGTGGCATAGCGTGGGTTGTCAGCACCCGGGGCAAGGCAAGTAATTTGCGCCCCCTAACCTGTGGATTTGCACCCCCTAACCCGTGGATTTGCGCCCCCTAACCCATGGATTTGCGCCCCCTAACCCTAACCCCCAGATGTTGCGCCCGGTGCGGCCGGCCCCCCCTGCACCCCCCACGCTACGCCACTGCCGGAAACGTCTGCCGTGGGTGTGTGCATTTTGACAATGATTACTCAGTGATGAAGGAGAGATACTTTGCACATGGTCAGAGTAACTCTCTTCGTCCTTGACTTCACATAGTCTTCACATATTCCAGGACTGAATTGACTGGAAACGGGATTGAAATATACCCTTGATGAATCCTGACTAAAATAAAAGTATATTTCTCTTTCTTTTGTAGGCGAAGGGGATTTCTCCCCTTCCCTTTCTTGCTCCGTGGCGGCCATTTTTGGAAGCTGGCCTTGGTGCCCATTAGTTTGGTTGACATAGCAACCCCAGATAGCTTTATTAAGCATGACAGCAGCTGTATAATGGGCATTAGCTGCCTTTTTTCCCTTTCTTTTTCAGCCAACAGCCCCTGCAGAAAGGCCACAGTGATGATGACAGTGACTAACCCCTATGAAAGGCCCGATTTGGGCATGCTGTCAAATGTTAGGAAACAGAATCGCTGCTTGTGAGGTAATACTCCGTGACAGAACAGTAGGCCTCTTGTTCAAAGCCTTTGGCAGTCCCAGCACCTTTCCAAAGCATTAATGAATTCCGGATCCTAACAAGGATCCGGGGGAGTAGAATCATAGAACCATAGAGTTGGAATCGACTCCCAAGAGTCCAACCCTCTGCAATGCAGGAATCTTTTGCGCAGCATGAGACTCGAACCCATGACTTGAGATTAAGAGTGTCATGCTCTACAGACTGAGCAACAAGCATATTAAAACATTTTTTTTTATTTAAAAAACCACTTCCCTATACAGGGCTGCCTTCAGATGTCTTCTAAGAATTGTAGTTATTTATCTCCTTGGCTCGGGGGTCACATAACTCCATATCCTCCAACATTTCTCTGATGAAAACAGGGACACCCTAAGGCAGGCATGTACAAAGTCCGTTTTGGGGGGCCTAATCCGCCCCCCTGGACGGTTTTATCTGGCTCCTGTGGCAGTTTACTGATTGGGGTCAAATCTTAAAAAAAGGTTCAACAACTTCAATCCTGAAAAAAGCTCAAGAACTTTGGTCGGCCCTCACGCATGTTCACTTCATCCAATCTGGCCCTCTTTGAAAAAAGTTTGGGCACCCCTGCCCTAAGGAAAAGCGGGACATTCCGGCATCAAATCAGAAACCGGGACAGCTTCTGTAAATCCAGGACTGTCCCTGGAAAATAGGGACACTTGGAGGTTCTGAAATAAACTGAGGAGAGAAATTAGGTAGTTTAAAATCGGTGCTTTTTTCTTGCGGGTACTGAAGGGTACGCTTTTATTTTGGGAACATTCTGAATTCCGTGACCAACCAAATTGTTATGAAAGAGTGAGCAAGCTTTTCAGATCAGTAGCTCTTTTTCTAGGTGAGTGTTAAGCAAAGGAGGAAGGGTAGATTTTAAGAATCAAGAGGGCTTAGTAACTGAAGCCACAGCGACCACATTAACACTGCACATATAAAGCGCTCTGAGATCACTTTAAACAGTCAGGATTCCTGCCCCCGCCCCCCAATAATTCTGGGAGCTGCAGTTTGAGAAGGGTGCTGCTGAGAGCTGTTAGGGGAGACCCTTATTCCCCTCCCAGATCTACAATTCCCAGAGTAGTTGAACAACCAATCTTAGGTGCTTTAAAGGCACTGGTGTGAATGTGGCCAGCATCTGCATTAGTCAAAAATGCATTTATTAATTTTTTTGCAACTCTTTCCAGGATACGGCAACATCTCATTTATAAGGCTGCCATACGTCTGGACATTACTAGGATTTCAAAGGCGGAATTGACGTCCGGGGAAATTTCTGAAAGGTGGCGCTTTGTCCTGGATCTTTGGCAGTTCAATTGTCTAAAAATGTTTTTTGGGGGGTTTTCCCCAAAAAACTTTTGGGACACCCTGGTTTTTACTTTTTGAAATATGGCAACCCTGGCGCTGTGGTCTGAATCACAGAGCCTAGGGCTTGCCGATCAGAAGGTCAGCAGTTTGAATCCCCGTGACGGGGTGAGCTCCCGTTGCTCGTTCCCTGCTCCTGCCAACCTAGCAGTTTGAAAGCATGTCAAAGTTCAAGTTGATAAATAGGTACTGCTCCAGCGGGAAGGTAAACGGCATTTCCATGCGCTGCTCTGGTTCGCCAGAAGCGGCTTAGTCATGCTGGCCACATGACCCAGAAGCTGTTTGTGGACAAACGCCGGCCCCCTCGGCCTATAGAGCGAGATAAGCACCGCAACCCCAGAGTCGTCCGAGACTGGACCTAACGGTCAGGGGTCCCTTTACTTTTATCTTTTATTAGTCACTTTCTGCATCCTAGGAAAAGGGAAATCTGTGGTGATACTGATTTTGCAAAAAGAAAAAAAGGGGTGGTGGAGGGGGAGTAGAGCTAGTTAAAGGGTAAGTCTAAGCATCTGCCATTTTTGAAGCAGGTGTTCAGTTAAATAGCACAGAAACCCCTGGACGGGAAGCTTGAAGTGGTAAGTGGTATGGTACTGTCCCTCCATCCTATCCTGTGTTAAGTGATTTCAGGCTGGCAGATTAACCAATATGCCACTCCTCAACCATTGCAAACACCCACAGGACTGCAGGATCGTTTAGCGCCTCTTCCATTCACCTCTTTATAAATGGGGGACGAACCACACATGCAAATGAATCCTGTAGATGATGTTCCTTTGCTGGGAATGTGCACACATTGCCCTGGTCTATATATCAGTGATGCTGCCAAGCTGCTACTCATGAATGAGGGGGACATCACAACAGTGCTATTGCTGATTATCTATCCCTGGCAGATGCAAGCATGTTCAGCTGGATCAAAGCATCAGTTTCTCAGATTCCACTGATTTGAATTGCTCACAGGTCAGTTGCGGGAAACATGCCTGGCTTGCAAGAGGCCCCCCCAGGTGTGATACCTGGCATCTCAAGGCGGAACTGGGGAAGATGAGCTAATATGGATCAATTGCCTACACAAAGCATCTTCCTTCAATCCAAACCCTCTGTGCTTTTCTCTTTCTATGGGCTGTGCTGTTATTCACATCCAGCCGAAGGCAGGTAAAGTAACAATTTAAAATGGGCATCTTTTGCAAAGTACTGGAATATGAAAGGGGGAGGGGAGATAAAAGAATGCATTCAGGGACCAGGTGGATTAAAGGTAAAGGTACCCCTGCCCATACGGGCCAGTCTTGACAGACTCTAGGGTTGTGCGCCCATCTCACTCAAGAGGACGGGGGCCAGCGCTGTCCGGAGACACTTCTGGGTCACGTGGCCAGCGTGACATCGCTGCTCTGGCGAGCCAGAGCTGCACACGGAAACGGCGTTTACCTTCCCGCTAGTAAGCGGTCCCTATTTGTCTACTTGCACCCGGGGGTGCTTTCGAACTGCTAGGTTGGCAGGCGCTGGGACCGAACAACGGGAGCGCACCCCGCCGCGGGGATTCGAACCGCCGACCTTTCGATCGGCAAGCCCTAGGCGCTGAGGCTTTTACCCACAGCGCCACCCGCGTCCCTAATCCACCGCGTCCAGGTGGATTAGTTATTTATAATAACCTAACAACTGTGTTTTGATGCAATTTAAATATTCCTCCATGTTCGCCCTCTCTGGAATGCACCCCATGGTTCCACGTCTGTTTAAAACGATATTCTAACCCCATAGAATTGCTGTGGAACGCACTCCCCAGAGGTGTGGACAAAGGTTAAAAGCCCCACGCCTTTGCAAAGCCCCACTGCATGTGCCCCCTGGCACGCTCCCTACCCCTCATCTCCAGCACATGGTATTTGGGAGGCATGTTGTCTCTGGAACTGAAGGTAATATTGCCATCATGACAAATAGCCATGGACAGCCTTCTTCTCTGAGGATAAGGATGGAAAAGGGACTGTGCTATCCAAATCACTTTTATGAGCGCTCCGGGAAATCGCCGTAAGGTTTGGACCCGTTTTGTGAGTTACCAGTGTTTGTGCTTAAAAGAGGAGCCTAGATCACACAGAAAGGATATACAGTCATACCTCGGAGGTCAAACGGAATCCGTTCCGGAAGTCTGTTTGACTTCCAAAATGTTCAGAAACCAAAGCGTGGCTTCTGATTGGCTGCAGGAAGCCCCATCGCACATTCGGGTTCCAAAGCACGTTCGCAAACCGGAACACTCACTTCTGGGTTTGCGGTGTTCAGGAGCCAAAACGTCCGAGTACCAAGGCGTTCGGGATCTAAGGTACAACTGTATAATATGAAGTGAAGGCTTGCAGCAGCAGCCAATTTTCACATTGCAGGAACGGCCTACTTGGTACCGTCTACATTGCTGACTCCATCATGACCATTCAGGGACATTGGAAGCTGGAGCCCAGCAAAGCCTTGAGGACAGCAAGTTGGCTAGCTCTGATTTATTTATTTAGGCTGCTAGCCTCAGCTCTGAACACCTATGTTGCCTTTTCAGACATGCACGAGGAGCATGTAGCCTTCCAAATACTGCTAGACTCCAATTCTCGTAGCCCTTGGCCATTGAGTCCAACAGCATCTGGAGGGCCAAAGCTTGCTTTTAATATCTGCACAGCACCATCAAGCAAAACATTTCCTCTCAAACGCTCTGCAGCTATTCCACCACATTCAAATAAAAGACAACACCACATTCGGGACTTTTAAAAAAACAAATTCTAATGAAAACAAATGCTTCTCCCGCTCCCACAGTTTTTATATTAAACACACCGGCTCTCTGCGCCAGAGCCGAGAGCCCTATTTTCATCACGCAAGCGGGAACTGCGAAGGAAGGAAGGACGTCCCGGGGGGGAAAGTTCTTAACTCTTCAGTTTCAGGTCCAAGGGCTTCAGGAAGTGTGGCAAAGGCAGGTCGTCCAGCGCCTCTGGGAACTGATCTGGCGTAATGGTCCCGATTAAGACTTGCATGGAACTCACAAAGAGGGAGGGAGGCGCTAAGCCCGCCAGCCACTGGAACCTGGGCTTCCCCAGCAGGTCCTGCCATTGCTCAGAGTCCTGCAGCAGCTGCTGCTTCATGGCACAGTGGGAGCCCCGAGGCACAAAGAGGAACAGGGAGTCCAGGAGAAGCAGCTTGGTGCGCAGGTTCGAGGCCGGGCTCTCCCAGATCTGCTGCAGGAGGAGGTCCAAGGGCGTGTTCCCCGTGCAGTCAACAAGGCAGGGTGAGGCCCCGTGGCCCAGCAGCAGGAGCAAACACTCGGGCCTCACCAGCTCGCAAGCCACGTGGAGGGCGGTCTTGCCTCCTTCCACTCGGCTGCACCCTCTGCGGTCCAAATAGCTGGCCCGGTCGCTCGCCGGGAAGTCTCTGATGGCCTTCAGGATCTCCAGAAGGATGTGGACGCGGTTGTAGCGCACAGCCATGGCCAAGTGAGGAGCGGAGGAATGGCAGCAGCTGAAGTGAAGGCTGGGGATAGCCAGGGCGCTCTGAGGGAAGTTGCTCAGCAGGTAGCGGGCGTAAGGCTGGTGGTTATGCACCAGGGCGTAGAGGAAGGCCTCGGAAGGGGAGTAGGTGCTGACTTTGCCCCCTTCCTGCCAGTGGAAGGCCTCCATGCGCCTCATGTCCTCCAACAGCCACACGGGCAGCTGGTCCCTCACCGCTTGGTAGAAGGCAAAGGAGGACTTCTTGCATTGCTTCTGGGACTGGGAGCTGTGGCTGCTGTAGCTGCTCAGCCATTTGATGTTCCAGGGCATCGCTGGGGTGGCGCGTCAAGGAAGGTGGCTTCCCAATGGTCTACCAAGCCGTTTCTTCATGAAGGCCCAAGAGAGGTGAGAATGCTGGGAAAGGAAGAAGCACAATGATTAGGACACACAAGCACACTGCTGCCCACTCAGACGTCGCCCCTCTGAGCCCATCGTACAATTCTTATCAGAGGGTGCTCTTCGACACAGAAGTTGTGCATGCACACAAAGGCCACCGGTCATGGATGATGGGAACGCCAGCCCAACAACACCTGAAATGCGGCGCTTTGGCTATTCCCAATTTAACGTGTGTTTTACTTCGAGCCCCCACAATCTTGCAAAGGTAACTGTGGCTTGGGGAGCAGGGCAATTTGGACCAGGAAAACATCATGTGTGTGTGTGTGTGTCAAAACACCTTAATTCCCCCGTGCTATAGTTCTGTTCAAATTCAGACCCCCACGCCCAGCTGCAATAAAATAAAGACAAAAACATCAGGAGATTGACACTGCTCAGTTTTTTATGATCTGGTTTTTTTTGAGAAGCAGCTGTTCTAGCCGCAGAACTCTCCCATAATGTGTTGTTTGGCCCTTATGACACGCGCTGGTTATCTCCTGCTTGGACTACTGCAATGCGCTCTACGTGGGGCTACTTTTGAAGGTGACTCGGAAACTACAACTAATCCAGAACGTAGCTGCCAGGCTGGTGACTGGGAGTGGCCTCCGAGAGCATATAACACCGGTCCTGAAGGATCTATACTGGCTCCCAGTACATTTCCAAGCACAATTCAAAGCGTTGGTGTTGACAGAACCTTTAGAAGACATCTGCAGGCAGCCCTCTATAGGCAAGCTGTTAATGTTTGATGTTTCATTAAGCTTTTATATTTGTTGTAAGCCGCCCAGAGTGGCTGGGGCAGCCGAGGCAGATGGGCGGGATACAAATAAAAATTATTATAACTAACACTAAGTCCCCCCTCCCCACTGAGTGTAATGGTAATTATCCATGTGCTTTCATCAAGCAACTCTGTGTAGTTCAGAAACACGCGTTCTCAAAATACCTGTACAGTACCCAAACCGTATGGCCAAGCCAAAGGCACCTTCAACTCCAAAAGAAGGCTTTCTGAGAGCAAAAGTAGTCTTACCAGTGACTTCGCGGGACTATAGAAAGCTGCCAGGCCACTGGTCCACCTGGCTCAGTAGATCAGACAATATTGAGCTAGAGGGACCCAAGGGCCACAACCAAAGGCAGCTCCTTATGTTCCTTCCAGCACCACCCAGAGTGGAACTGGAACTTAGTTGTAACTAGCCTTTATTGGCATAAGTTAAAACAGTAAAATCATACAAAGTCATCCAAATACACTGATAATTCAAACACATACAATAAAAAGACTAGATAACCACCATTGAATAAATCAGGCAACTTTAGATTTAGCTTTAGAAATCTCGGCTAAGTATCACGAGACTATCTTGATAGTTTCGGGAGTATCATCCCTCAACAAATATCGGATTACAGACTCTCTGCAAATCAATATTTTGAGCTGTAAGGGAGTCACTAGGAGATCTCTGATAGGTGTTGAGAAGAGGGCAACCCAAAATTACGTGGTGTATTGTATCTGGTGTTTTCTCATTACAGGAACAAAATCTGTTCTGGGAGAGGATTTTTTTGAAACCTTCCAAACAATATAGATGAGGGGAATGCATTTAGACAAGCTAGCATAAACGCTCTGCCATGCAATGGAGTCTCTAAATCAGGCATAGGCATACTCCGGCCCTCCAGATGTTTGGGACTACAATTCCCATCATCCCTAGCTAACAGGACCACTGGTCAGGGATGATGGAAATTGTAGTCCCAAACATCTGGAGGGCTGGAGTTTGCCTGCTCTAAATTATAAAAGTAATTAAGCATTACTCTATGGCGGGGCTGCAATCCTAAGTAGACGTGGCACAGTGGTTAGAGTGCGGGACTAGAACCTGGGAGACGAGGGTTCAAGTCCCCACCCAGCTGTGAACTTCACTTGGCCACCTTGGGCCAGTTGCTCTCAGTCTATCCTACCTCACAGGGTTGTTGTGGGGGTTCAATGAGGAAAGAGGAGAACCACGCATATGCCAACTTGAACTCAATGGACAAAAAGGTGGGATATCAATTCAAAATTAAATAATTACAGGGGTTTTTTAAATGTTGACGTCCTGAGAGCCTTCTCTTTCCCTCTGCTAACTCCTCAACCTTCCTTCCCACCTCCCACATCACAATGGACTTTTAATTTTATGCTATTTTATTTATTAAATTTGTAAGCCGCCCTCCATCTGAAGCTCACAGGACTTGTGCATCCCACCAAACCCTCTGGCTGATTTAGCCACTGTCTGCAATGTCCTCCTTTCTGCAGCAGAATCTTAAGCAGCTCTAGATAATAATTGCCTAAACCCCCAGCAAAGTCTGCAAGGGCACTTCTCCCCTCATCCTTTCACCTCTTGTGCCTCCTAATTTTCAGCACAACAGTTAGCAATTAACTTTCCTCTCCTCCCCCCCCACTACCCCATGTCCCTTTTAAAAAAATATAATAAAACGGGGAGGGAAGAGCTGGTTGAACAAACAGGGCAGCTTAAATCTGGTCCGGACTGCAAACAACTTCCCTTAAGGCAGGTGAAACTGAAAACGGCAAAGTTAGCTTTTACCGGACACCAGGAATCTAAACAACTTGTAGGCAAAGATCTGTTCAGGGCCATTGCCCTTGAGGTTTCCTAGGATAGGATAAGGAATATTACCCCCCCCCCCCAAAAAAAAAGACACAGGACATGCATTTTGATTTAACTAACAAAGCTATCTATGGTCACATTCACACCACCCATTTAAAGCACTGTGATACCACTTCAAATCACCATGGCTCCCCCTGCATAATTTGGGGAGCTGTAGCTTGTGAAAGGTGTTGAGAAATGTTAGAACATAAGAGTGGATCCAAACTACAAGAAAGAAGATTCCACCTAAACATTAGGAAGTACTTCCTGACAGTAAGAGCTGTTCGACAGTGGAATTTGCTGCCAAGGAGTGTGGTGAAGTCTCCTTCTTTGGAGGTCTTTAAGCAGAGGCTTGACAGCCGTATGTCAGGAGTGCTCTGATGGTGTTTCCTGCTTGGCAGGGGGTTGGACTCGATGGCCCTTGTGGTCTCTTCCAACTCTATCATTCTATGATTCTATGGTTTAACAGTGAATCCTTCTTCCCAGGGAACTATGGGAATTGTAGCACCCATAACAAACTACAGCTCCCAGAGTTCTTTGGGGGAAGCCAAGAGTGCTATAAAGGTATTGTGTGTAAATGTGACCGACGTCAGCTTCATTGACTGGAAGTTCCTGGTATAACAGAATGAAGAGCATGCCTTGCAACATCCTTAGATTGAGCCAAACTCTGTTGAGCAGGCATTTATGGGCATGAAAAATAGTGGGAGGAGATCAGTTTGCTTTGACCCCCAAAGAGGCAAAAGATAGGTTATGAAATTCAAAGCTTGAGGCATAAACAGCACGTCAAAGACTGAATGAGCATTACAACTGAAGCTCTCAGAACGATATGAGCTTCAGAACCACAGTTCTTGACATGGTGAAGCAAATTGGCGGAAGGGCTGTGGCTCAGCGGCAGAACATGCATGCAAAATAGTCTTGGGTTCAATCCCCAGTATCTCCAGGTCAGATTGGAAATGTCTGAAAGCTAGAGAGCTGCTACCAGGCAGTGTGTAGACAACAGATGAGCTGGCTTGTCTGCCTCCGAACCAGTGTAAGCAATACTGAGCTAGATAAACCAATGTTTTAATTTGGACTCTTCCTTCCTTGGGAGTTTTTTTAAAGCAGAGATTGGATGGCCATCTGTCGTGGAGGCTTCAGTTTATATTCCTGCTTAGCAGGAGCTTGGACTTGAAGAAGATATCCCGCTTTATCACTACCCGAAGGAGTCTCCAAACGGCTAACAATCTCCTTTCCCTTCCTCCCCCACAACAAACACTCTGTGAGGTGAGCGGGGCTGAGAGACTTCAGAGAAGTGTGACTAGCCCAAGGTCACCCAGCAGCTGCATGTGGAGGAGCGGGGAAGCGAACCCGGTTCACCAGATTACGAGTCCACCACTCTTCACCACTATACCACACTGGTTGATGACTCTTGGCATCCCAACTCTACAATTCTATGGTATAAAGCAGCTTCATTTGCTACTCTTTCTTCGTGGAACCTCAATGGGCTGCTCTAGCTCCATGCATCCGAAACCCAGAATTTGTGCAGATTTAAAATTCAGAAAGGTAGCAAACTACAAATCTTCCCTACGCTCCCTCTGCACCCCCAGATTCCCAATCAGGGTAACACATGCAGTAATGTGACTTCCGATTTTCTTCCTTGTAGCAACTCTTGACAACAACCCAGTGCTCTCCCATTGTATTGGATTGCTCTGTGTGTGTGTGTGTGTGTGTGTGTGTGTGCAGGAGATGATGCCAAAGTTTGTGGAGTGAGTGCAGGGGTGGGGGAGGCTCCCTGGAAGGCAACTTTTAAAAATATATTTATTTATTATTGAATTTATATCCCACCTTTTTGTCCATTGAGCTCAAGGTGCCATATCCATGGTTCTCCTCATTTAAACCCCAACAACAACCCTGTGAGGTAGGCTCGACTGACCACTGGAGTTTGGAAAAGGGCTGCCTTACGGGCTTTGGAGCTCATGGGTTTCCCAAGCATCTTATTGGGCAAAAGTTGTTGCTTTTTAGAAGGATATTCTCCTTTCTGGCATCTTTTGAGCCAGCTCAGGAGGATTATCAAAGCACGCTGTTGTCACTGCTGCGTCTCTCTCTTCCTATTGATACCCCTGAGATGAGGGAACTCTGCCAGCCAACTCAGAAACACAGTTTTCTGTCATACTGACGCTTGCTGAGAAGTTGAAAGGTACTTGCTTCCTGGCTCAGAGAAGCTTGCTATGAAACAACTGAGACTGTCACCTCGGTCGTTGGTTGGAATGGACAAACTATGAGGAGGTGTCACAGCGAATCAGCTGGCAGGCCCGTGACAGGAGCCTCAGTTCACATGAACAAACTGGCGTCCCTGAGAACCTCAGCTGAGTGTAGCGATGCAAAAATACAGTGTGTAGTGAGCTGAGTGTGCGACTGCACCCAACTATGAAGCTGCCACACCGCCAGCCTCACCCCGCTGCCAAATCTGGTTGCATTCTGGCAGCTGAGGTGAACATGGTTTGAGTTGTGAGATTTACCACAAAAACTCACTCAATGCGCCCTCTCTATTGGCCAGTTCGGTCATTTTGAGGGGCCCCAAATGCTTTCAGTGTGAGGCAGCTGCTTGGTCCATCTAGCTCAGTACTGTCCACACTGACTGGCAGTGGACCTCCAGGGTTTCAGGGAGGGTGTCTCTCTCAGCCATACCTGAAGATGTTGGGGATTGAACCAGCGACGTTCTGCATGCCAGGCAGATGCTCTGCCACCGAGCTACAGCCTTCCCCATTCCAGACCAATGAAATGCCACAACTTTGTCTTTCCAGATGCTGCAGCCCCATGATCTAGGCTCTCCCCGCCTTCTCCAGCCACCTCCTCCTCGCTGCCTTCGCCTTTCTTCCAACACAAGCCCAGGCTCCCCTCTCCAGGCCCTCCACCTCTCCTCACCTCCAAGCTCTGGAGTCCTGCTCCCCTCCTTGCTTGGCAAATTCTCTCTCCTGCCCCATGGCATTCTGAAGAGGACCTTATTACTTTTAGGGGAACGATCTCCGAGGCCAAGGCTTCAGAGCAGAATGGAAAGCTCCTCACAACCCCAGGCTCTGCAGCTCCCCGCCCCCCAAACTCTCCTTCTTTCTTCCTTGGAGGTTTTTAAGCAGAGGTTGGACGGCCATCTGTCCTGGATGCTTCCCGTTGCGATTCCTGCATTGAAGGGGGGCTGGACTAGTTGATCCTTGAAGGTCCCTTCCAGCTTGACAATTCTACGATTCCCCCGCATCATTTCGAGGCGCCCCTCCCTCCCTCCCTCCTCTTCCCAGATCTCCATCTTCGCCACCCGCACCCCCAGTTCTCTCCTCCTTCGCCCCAGATCTCCCCTTGCGCCTCCTGCTTTTGCAGAGAAAGGGGTCGCCCGCCCCACTGGCGGGTGGGTGGACGGACGGACGCCTCTCGGAGCCCAGGGGAAGCGGCTGCTCGACGGGAAAGAAGCCCGAGCGGAATCCTCCTTACCTCTCCTCCGCTGCCGGCGATGATGCCGCCTCGGACTTGGAGCGGGGAAATTGCGCGTGGGCGCCGACGCCGCTTGCCGGCTCCTTGCAGCCGAGCCGGCTTCCTGCTGCAATGAATGAGCTGCGCCTCTCGCTCCTGCTCTCCGCCCTCGGCAACCACACGCAGCTCAGCCCGGCCCTCCGCCAGCTCCTCCGCGGCCTGCGCTCTCCTCCCCGCTCTCCTCCGCTGCTTGCGCAGAGCTGGATCGCCGCTTCCCTTCCCGGAGCGCAGGAGAGGCAGCACCGCGCAGCAGCAGCAGCAGCAGCCAAACCTCGGCTGCCTCCTCTAGGCTCTTTTATCCCCTCCGGCCCGGGGAAGGTCAGTCCGGACCGGGGAAGCGTCCAGCGCCCCGTGATTGGTCCCCGCCCGGGGCTCCCCCAACTTCCCATTGGCTGCGAGGGAGGAGAGGCCGGCGCCCCGCGACGATTGTTTGCGTCAGAGGGAGGCGAAGTTCCAAGGAACTTGGCCGGGCTGCGCGCGCGCCATGGAGACCGAGCGAGGACGCGGAGGGAGGCAGGAAGAAAGAAAGAAAGGGGTGGCTCAGGTGGCATGATGGGTGCCACCCACCACCCCCGCCAAGGGGATCAGGTGGTCCCTCCCAGGCGCATCACAGTTGGGAGAGCCCAACTTCCACATGCGCGCGCGCGGATCCTCTTCCTTCCCCTTCTCTCCAAATCTCTCGCACCTCTTGGGGTTTTGCAGGCTTGCAAGCATCCAACTTTGCTGCTGCTAACTTTTTATTTGTTTACTTCATGTGTGCATTCAGTGAGTCATCATCACCTCCGCTATGGAGAAAAGCTCTTCCGAAATCTATCAGGAAGAGCAGGGGTTTAGTTTGACCTCTACGCACAGGGAGGCGCGCAGAGGTGCCCTTGCTGGGCGCGATGAGGGTGGTTGTTGTTGTTGTTCTCCACATTCAGCGTGAGCAGTTGTGCGTCGTGTCTGAAAGTGGGAAGAAAGGTGACACACCTCAGGGTTCGCCCCAGGGACAATCCGTTGCCTAGAACCTGAAATTAATGATTAAGACTGTGACATTTGGGCTGTGCCCAGGAATTATACTTAGATTTTTTTTAAGGGTGTGTGGTTTTGTGTGTGTATTCTCGTTGCCTGAAAAATGGAACTAAAACCTATATTGCTTGGATTTGAATGCACAACCTCTTTAAAACCAGGTCTGTCCTACTTGTGGTCACGGTGCTCACAAGTGGGTTTGTACGGTTGACTAGAAGGTGTTTTGAAGGTTGCTCGTGAAAGCATTCTTGCAGTCTTATTCCAAGCATGTTTGCTCAGAAGTATGTTGGATTGTGGGACGCGGGTGGCACTGTGGGTTAAACCACAGAGCCTAGGACTTGCCAATCAGGTTGATGGTTCGAACCCACACAATGGGGTGAGCTCCCGTTGCTTGGTCCCTGCTCCTGCCAACCTAGCAGTTCGAAAGCACATCAAAGTGCAAGTAGATAAATAGGTACTGCTCCTGCGGGAAGGTAAACAGCGTTTCCGTGCGCTGCTCTTGTTCACCAGAAGCAGCTTAGTCATGCTGGCCACATGACCTGGAATCTGTACACCGGCTCCCTTGGCCAATAAAGCGAGATGAGCGCTGCAACCCCAGAGTCGGCCACGACTGGACCTAACCCTAACCCTTTACCTTTTACATGTTGGGTTGTGAGTGACCTTTCAGCAGCACATACAGTAACTCACTGTGGGTTCCCAGATGTTGTTGGACTACAACTCCCATCATCCCTGACCACTGGTCATGCTGGCTAGGAATGATGGAAGTTGTAGTCCAACAACATCTGGGGACCCACAGGTTGAGAAACACTTTGCTAAATGGACACCATATATATATAAAAGAGGAAAGTGTGTGTTTTTCCTTCAAAAGTATTGCTTTCTATCCAATTTAATAAATCAGCTAAGATTAATTAACCAGGTGACAGTCCTGGAAGTCAGTCCTCCTGATTTCAACGGAATTTGGCCCTGTGCAGCTCTGCCAACCTTTGGGGGGCCAGTTGACAGATTTGGAACTTTGAGGAAGTGCCGTGGTGACATAACAAAAAAAAATGGCTACCAAGAGCAGCAAGAAAGACAAGACCGCAAAATGGTGCAAGTCCCCCATCAAGCGGGGGGTGGGAGGAAGGAGGCACTGTTACACTCCCTCACAGAGATAAGCTCTGTTCAGAACTGCAGGGAGGTTGGGTGTCCAATCCAGGCACCCAGGGAAAGTTTACAGGGGTGGCATGCTCAGTGTTGGGGAGGCTGAGCCAGGGCAAACAGGAACTTCAATATGTGCTATAATCTGGCCTTGGAATGTGTTAGGAAAGTGTATCATTCAGAGCGTTTGCCAAGCTCTATGTGGAAACCTAGACTGAGGCAAATAGCACTGTACATTCCCCACTGAAAGTAGGTCAATGCAATCCAAACAAAGCTATGAAGATCTCCGGCAATGTCCCAAATTTCATTTATTTGGTCTGGCAAAACTTAGGAAATGCCAAAACCAGTGTCTAAAATTGAGCTTCAGACCCCAGGCCAAAATAACCCTCGATTAACGCAGTTCTGAGAGAAACAGTTTAAAAGCCTTGTTGACCTACCCAGGGTAAAAAAACCCAGGCTGGTGCATTTTGAGACCAGCTGACGTTTCTGAGCTGTTTCCAAGGGCAGCCCCCATTGAACACAGAGTAGTAATTGGAAGGGGGTGGAGTCAGCAGAGCCCTTCCGCCTAGCAACCATTCCACAGTGCATTCACCTTAATGGAGAATGAAATCTGAACCTTCGGAACATTGTGCTACTAGGAACAGAAGATGAGTTTGAGGATTAGCTGTGACTTTCTTTCGCCCAAGGTCACTCACACGCAGCCACTTTTGATAATAATGATAAGACTGTTGTCAGTACAATACCATTCTGGTACTATGTTGTGATGATATAGACAGCCACAAATGGGCCTGGTTTCCTTGACCAAAGGTATGCACTTAATTAAATTTTAGTTGGTATTATGTCATATCTATGTGGCTACTTTTGAATCATATGATAAGCCATATGAATAAGCACTGAGCCAAAACGTGTTCACCAGTTTCCCAGAAGTTTCCTTCCCTGAGAAAAAAGACTTCCATTTTCTCCCTTCATTCTCAAGACAATTTAGATTATCTTTAGCATTTCTGTGGGCACAGGATTTTGAGCTTACCTTGAGCTGCGAGGCAGTCAATGTGTCTTTTTCTTTCCTGTTTTTCTCCAGTGCTCTGTGGCCTATCAGTCTGCCTGCACTTCTTGATCTGGAAAAAGCCACATGTTGCCTTCTTCTGGTCTTCCATTGCGGCTTCTATAAGCTGCCAGCATTGCGACAGTTGACACAGCCCAGGAAGCCCATTTGACTAGTCAGCTAAACCAGGTGTTGGTAGCTGATGGGTCTCAAACCCTCAGTGAACTAGAGACTTCGCCCTGCATGCAAAGACAGATTGAGAAGATAAGACCAATATTGGGCCCAACAGTAGATAAGGCCAGTGCTGGATTTATGTATAAGCTAAACAAGCTATAGCTTAGGGCCTCACTCTCTTGGGGCCCTCAAAAAATTTAAAGGGAAAAAAACCCTGGATGTACATTTCCAAAATATAAGATATAAAATAAAATAAAACCTATATACAGCAACAGTTTTTTGTGTTGTGTAGGCTCCTATTTTGTTTTGTACAAATGGCTTTAGATACCTATTAGGTCCATAAATTACCATATAACATATATTCAACACAAAAGACAGTGACAATTTGTTGTTGACAAAGGACAGCTGGGCATACAAAGGGCCCTATTACTTTCAGTAGCCTAGGGCCTCATCAAAACTAAATCCAGCCCTAGATAAGGCAGTTTCTGCATGTGTTGTAGATGGAAGTAAGGGGCAGATGGGGCTCATCAACCTGGGAAGGAACCCCATCTAGGAGAAGAAAAACTCTGTTTCCTTTTGGGACATTGTTATGTACTGAGGATCCAAAATGCAGCAGTCTGATTGGTCCTAGAATATTAGGATTCAGAATGCAGCAGTCTGATTGGTCCTGGAACAATAGGATTCAGAATGCAGCGGTCTGATTGGTCCACAGGAGCCACCCAATCCAGCTCCAGGTGGAAGTGAATCCGCAAGCTTATTGGCCTACAGGAGAATCCCAGAATTAGCCAACCACGTGGGGCCCATTGTGTATATAATGTATATAAAGCAGACATTCTGGGGGAACATTCATTCCTCCTCAACACTATGAGCTGAATAAAGAGCATGAAATCCACTCTTGACATCTTTGAGAGCAGAAAAGGCTAAGGAGCAAACCATACACCAGGGACGAAACTAGGCTTTTTTCCACCCAGGTCAAAGACCCAGTTTGGCACACACCTCCATGCACATTTGCATACAGAAACACAGACTGGGAGCCTCAGTGGTGCCCCTGTGGAGACTTCACCTGGGGCTATGGCTCTGCCCTACACAAATCCAGAGGGGAGTCCTCAAGATGTTTGGATGGTGCCTTGTACGCCTCCTTCTGGCAACTCCTGCAGCCAAGCTGGTGCCAAATGTATTGCTCTGTTTTCCTTTGGACCATATCAGCCAGGCCGAGAGGATGGGGGGGGGGGCAGGGCTTGTCATCTGGGGAGCCCGGGCTTTCCATTGCGCCCAAGGGACGTCACTTCGGTGCTGCTAACACATCGGTTTGACATCACTCTCGGAGGCGCACTCCACTGTCTCTCTAGACAGGTGCATGCCAACCATCTACTATGCAACTCCTTCACATCTGCATGAATGCCAACTGCAAGGATCTCTTTAGGAAAAGAAATACCAAAATCGGAAAAAAGAATTTTCTTATACACGACCACCGCAGCTAGGATAGTAATAGCATCTAAATGGAAAGCTAAAGAACTACCTACCAAGGAGGAATGGATTCTCAAATTTAAAATTGGCTAAATTAACAGCATCCATACGACAGCAGTCAAATCAAAAACTAAAAAAACGATTGGCAATGCTTTGATGATTATATGACAAAATATTGCTCTAAAAAAGACATGCTAATATGCCTAGATTAAGAATGTAAATGCATCAAAACAATAAATTATCAGTGACATATATATAGAGAGAAAATAAAATCAATCAGAACACAATGATAAGGGTAAAATTGATTCTAGAGAAGACGAGTAGCGGTGGAGGGAAGTTAAACAGGCTGGTGGATTTATTTTATTTTGTTTGTTTTTTCTTTTTGGATATTGTATACAGTGGTACCTCGGGTTAAGTACTTAATTCGTTCTGGAGGTCCGTTCTTAACCTGAAACTGTTCTTAATCTGAAGCACCACTTTAGCTCACGGGGCCTCCTGCTGCTGCCGTGCTGCCGGAGCACAATTTCTGTTCTCATCCTGAAGCAAAGTTCTTAACCCGAGGTATTATTTCTGGGTTAGCGGAGTCTGTAACCTGAAGCGCATGTAACCTGAAGCACATGTAACCTGAGGTATCACTGTAATGATTTAATGTTTCTTTTCTGTTATGTATTATTTCTCTTTTTTTAATTAAATTGTATGATGGAAAATCTAAATAAAAATACAAAAAAAGAATGGCCAATGGTCCAGGAAAATTAACAACAGTCTTAACAGCAGGGCCACAGACTCTGCACCCGGATATATGCCCTTCAAGAACACAGTCAGCAGGAGACACATCTTTTTGGACCCCCAGTAAATTGTGTGGGCAGTCTTGTCTCTCTGCTCGTTCCAATATTTGCTTTGTCTTAGCTGCTCTGGGAGAGGCCCACTCAGCTCCTCTGCATCCAAGAAGACTCCTTAGGTTCAAAGCCTAGTTAGTGTGAGCCATCCTTTTGCCCTGTGCCATGCCAAGATAAACTGGCACTAACAATGGGCTCTGCTTTTTGTTTCCCTGTTTTTTCTGTTTTCATCTGGGAACCCCACAGTGACTCAGACAGTGAGGGAGGACATGAATTGGAAACAATGACCTAAGCAAAGACAGACACCAGCAGCTCTTGTTATTTGAGCTTCCTGGAGTCTCTGATGCCTGTTCGCTTTGGAGCTGACAAAGGCTTCAGCCCAAACATGTTGAATTCTGTGACATCTGGGGAATCAAAGGAATCTTGCTTTCCTTTCCTTTTTTTTTTAAAAAAAGGAATGGGCCAGGAACCAAAACTTCCCAAGGCAGCATCTATGGTCCATCCAAGCCTGAAAGAATCCTGAAAAGGAATTGTTTCTGCTTCACATTACATTCACATGCGAGCAGTAATGAAATGTTTAAAAAGGGATTCCTTCTACTGCACTGTTATGTAAACAAGACTATGGGAAAAGACCCAGGACAGAAAGCCTGCCTCGCCAAAGCCAAGGTTCTTGTTATTCTGAGCTCAAATGAAGGGAATGTGATGATGTAACAATACAGCCTGAGAATATTATTATTATTATTATTATTATTATTATTATTCCCGGAGGTCTCAGGGTAGTTCACAGAATAGAATCAAAATATAAAACCACAAAATATATAACAAAAATAACAAAAATAAAAACAACAACCCAATAACCCTCCCCCCCCAAAAAAAACCCCCTTCTTAAAGCACATAGGATGCCAATCAAATCAACCAAAGGCCTGGTTAAAAAAACGCTTTTGCATGATGCCTAAAGATGTGTGCATACTCCGCAATAAATAACTGTCCCTCCCAAATATTTATGCCATGCTTTTGAGGCATCTGATCAAAGATCTGTATTTTAAATAAGCTTAAAAATATATCTGTAGATTCTTGCTTCAGATGCTTGCTCCAGCCTTCGCAGAGGTTTAGCCTTGACAGATGTTTATTCTTCTGAACAGGGCCCCTCATTGATTTGTTGCAGTACTTCAAAGTTGTAAAAAGGAGCAAAAGCTGGGAACAAAGGTCATACAATTTACAGAATACAATCCAAGCTGCAAAAACATTAATTAGAGTTGGTAATTACTCAAACTCAGCCATATCTTCTCAAGGTTTATATCCTGAGAAGGTTAAAAGGCAAAGAGCTAATATCAACAACAGCTGGTGGGGGGGGGTGTAAATTGAAGGGGTTTGCTTTAGAAACTGCTTTTCTATTAAGTTCTTTTCCTTTTAAAAATCTATGTGTGATATATGTACTGACTTTAATGTAACTATGCAAAATCTAGAAAGTAAGAGATGTTAGATTCTTATGTTAGATTCTTATTTCATTGATGGTGTGTGAGAAGGTGAACCCAAGACCTCTGTTTATATGACAAGATTTAAAACCATGAGCCATCTGTTTTAGCCATCTGTCCCTGTTGCCAAGGGCAGAAGAGCCAAGAGCAGAAGAGCAAAGGGCATAGGGGATCTGATAATTAAGATGCTTGTCAAGACAAATGTAAGATATATGATAGAAGGAAATATAGCTCTTTGTCTCCCATAAAAGGTAATAGGAAATGGGTGTATCTTTTATGATTGGTTCTAGCAAACAGCCAATAGGAATTTCAACCAGGCTGATTGGACAGAGGCAGCCAAAGGAGGAGTAAGGAGGCTGGGCTGAGGGAATATAAGTGCTGGCCACCAGGGCTGGGGTGGTGCAGAGCTTTTGGTAAATATACCACTGTGCCAATCATTTATTTGTCTGACAAATAAATTATTATTTTAATTTCTCTATTGCTGCGTTGAATATTTCATTCCAGCTAAGCGTTAACCACAAGCAGGGTGCTACATTTTATGGTGCCTCTGTGACTCGGATAAGTGGTCTGCTGGAACGCAGCCCCTTCGCCTTAGTGGGCAGGGTACCAGAGGGAGGACACTCACTGTTTACCCAGCGCGCACTGGAACTTTTTTCCAGGGGAACGCAGCAGTCTCGTCTGTCTACTACCCTGCTCACTGAACGGCGACGGAACCGGGGGGAACCAGAGAAATTAACAGGGAACCAGCTAAGGGTAAGTGCACAAAAGGGATTGTGGCCCTCCAATTAATTGGGAGGAAGAGAAGTCTTGATCAAACTTCTGCGTCTCAGTTAAGGGGAACTGAGTACGCTAGGTGGCTGGGTACATCAGATGCTGGTCTGGTGGAGGAAAAGGGAAATATTGGGAGGTAGAGTGTGGTGAAGTATCTAGCGCATTGTATGTGTGAGAAAGTACTATTTGTAGCTGACCTGAGTGTGGAGTGGGTAGTACTTCGTTTCCCAGTAAGGCGACTTCACTGGGCAAGGAACCCCACGAAGCGAGTGTGTGAGTGACTGAGTGGATACTTCACAGGGCCATACAATGGGAGTTGGAGGTTCAAAGGGGGGAAATACACCTCTTGAATGTATGTTAAATAATTTTAAGAAAGCCTTCTCAGGAGCTTATGGTGTCAAAATGACCCCAGAGCGCTTGAGAACGTTATGTGAATTAGACTGGCCGAAACAAAATACTGGATAGCCGTCTCAAGGAACTTTTGATATAAATTTAGCAAGCAAACTTTGGTCTAACATCACCAAAGAAACTGGAGGGTGCCCAGAACAATTTTCATATATAGACTCTTGGCTGAGCACATTAAATAATAATCCTCCATGGATAAGGGAATGCAAAGTCCAACAATGCAAATTATTGGCTGTAAAAGCCGAAGCTAGGAAAGGAATCTTGCCAAATAAACTCAAACCCATTTTTGAGGGACCAGAGAAAGAGGTGCTTTCACCTCCACCCTATGCTCCACGTCTGGGGGAGCCTAATCCAAACACTCCACCAGTTGTAACCCCAAGGCAAGAAAGTGGAATGAGTAATGGAGCTGAAGTCACAGACCTTGATTCCTTGATAGATTATGATAAATATCTTCAGGAGGCATTGGAGTCCTATAATAAAGCCCAAGCAGAAGTGGTTGTTCCACCTGTGAGTCCCAGTAGAACTCCATCTACAGTCTCCTTTAGTGGAACAACTGATTGTCCACCCCAAACCCCTGTACGTCCAAGTCCTAGAGAATTATTACAGAAGTTACAGGGAGACCTTGAACGGTCAGCAAGCAATACAGCCAGGCGCATAAAGCTGCTAAAAGGACGCCTTGGGACAGATACCATCCCCTATGATTTGAGGCCCCTAGAGCAAAGTGAAGAGAAAGGTCACGTAGTAGCCCCTCTTAGAAGAGTATTTGATGCACTTTGAGGAGCCTGTGCTGGTTAACGGGCAACCCGGACCACGGCCACCTCGAACTTCGACCCTCCAATACATTCCATTCACGACTATGGGTCTAATGAATTGAAAAAGCACAGATATATTTGCATGAGCAGGCCAGAGTGGGAAATATTTGTCATCTCCAGGACAAACTTCCCCTTGGAAGATCCTAATTGGGATCCAAACAATGCAATTCACCTGGCCAGGCTTACTACCTACCGCCAGACGCTTGTGCAAGGTATCCACAGGGCATGCCAGAAGCCCAATAATATATCTAAAGTCTCAGAAGTAGAATAGAAATCAAATGTTCTACTTTTGGCCGGGAGACTTTTTGAGAGGCTGCAGGAAGTCTATCGTATATAGACTCCTTTTGACCCTGAAGCCCCTGAAAACAGCAGAATGATTACTGCTACTTTTGTGGCCCAGTGCGCTTCTGACATTCGTAAGAAAATTCAGAAATCAGAAGGATGCGCACCCACAAAAAGACTTAAGTTGTCACCTTTTGAGTTCCTGTATGGGAGGCCACCCTCCTTTGTTCGGGATATTCCAGCTGACCTCAAATAGGAGACCATGTGACACAGGGACAAGTGCAATCTCTCTCCCGTGTTTTGTTTGTTTGTTTGTTTGTTTCTCTTAACAGGTGGGCCCTCAGCGCACGCCGTGCAGCATTGCCAAGCCGATTCATCAGTTCCAGGCTGGCGATAGCTATGGGTGAAAGAGTGGAAACGTGATCCACTTGCACCTAAGTGGCGTGGGCCTTACACCGTCTTGCTCTCTACTCCAACAGCGGTGAAGGTAGCTGAGGTGACCCCCTGGATTCATCACTCCCGTTTGAAGATGTCCGAAGGCAGTTGGACGTGCAAAGGTGACCCCTCTAATCCTTTAAAACTGACTCTCTCCAAAAACCCCTGTATCTAGCCCTACGGGGAACGGGCTAGGTCACGGGCAACATTGAGACGACCGGCCTGCTGCAGCCACAACCTGGAAGCTGGCTGACCTGCGCACGCCTGAAGCTTGAGGAGCGTCTAAACCAGCGATTGTGAACGGGAAGATTCTCTTATATAATTGATTGACTGCCCCCCCCCCTTGTGGAACAATTATCAGGGATATTACTCATTGGGGATCCTCGGGATATATGTTTTGGTCTTGGTGGTTCCTCATTTCTGTCACTGGGGGAATTATATTGGGGCTAATATTTTTTTGCTATCACAATAAGGTAATCTTTTGTGGGAGGAATGCATATACTAGACATCAACATGATTTTATTATTAATCCTGATCCCTTGGGAAGGGGAAGGGTCCTTGAATCTGACCAAATTTGCTAAATATGGATTCCGCCATGACCACAATATGTGGGTAGGCTTAGCTGAAATGGTAGCCAATGCTACAAATAAGACTAATTGCCTTGTTTGCTCTCTTGGGCCAGATGATTCAGAGGGAGGTATGCCCTTATTACCGATACCATTAAATGCCATTGGTATGGTAAGCGAAATGCCACATCAAACAGAAGTACAGAATTTCCCTGGATGGAACTCACCTAAACCAATACGAGTTATACCTGTACAAGGGGAATTCTGTGTACATAAATCATCAGATACAGCTGATTCTACCATGGTAGGCTCTTCTCGTTGCCACTATACTTGGAATTATATTAAGAATAATCAAACCTGGGCAGACGGTACTTCCTATCGAACTCGGAATACCTTGCCCTGTGCACCTCCTTTTATTCATGCATGGAAAATGGTGTGGAACAAAACTGTGACAGCAAAAGGCAATCTAACATACTGTATTGTGAACTCTTTACCCCTTGTGATATTTCGCCTTATGCACTCCACGTTCCAAAAACCTCAGACCCGATGGTTGTGGTGGATATGTGGAGAATGGGCATACAAGCAACTCCCTTCTAAATGGAGTGGGACTTGTTTCCTGGGATGGGTATTACCACCAATGTGGGTTATGCCCACTAGTTCAGTCAAACGTACACGAAGAAATGCTGATATTTCTCATATAGCAGGAGGAAGTACCCAGAGTTGGAGCGATACTGACGATTGGCCACCAGAGCGCATTATAGCCTATTATGATCCTGCCTCCTGGAATCCTGATGAGCTGATACAAGGGGCACGGGATCCTATTTATAATCTAAACAGAATAATTCGATTGCAAGCAGTAGTGGAACTTGTAACCAATGCAACGGCCCAGAGTTTGAGACTTATTGCACAACAGTTGGATGAAAGTAGAGCCGCTATTTTGCAGCTATAATTGGGAATGGATTATGTACTTGCCAGGCAAGGAGGCCTATGTGGAGTCTTGAACTTGACAGGGAATGCCTGTTGCTTTAACATTTCTGATAATGGTGAGGCAATCCGTGTGTTGGCCACAAAGATGGAGAGTATAGCACATGTCCCAGTACAAACATGGGAAGTATGGGATATGGGATGGCTCACCAATTGGTTACCAAATGTTGCAGGACTCAAAGGGATATTATTGTCTTGCTTGTTTTTCTTGACGGTAGTAGTCATGGTTTTATGTATGGTGCCATGTATCTTTTCATGTTTTAGAAGTACAATTAGCAAGATGATTTCAAATGAAACTCTACCTCATATCATGGCCCTATACAGAGCCTTACCCCAGGAATATGATGAAGGTCAAGCTATCAAGGACACTTGGGATGAAGGTCCTTGAGCTTGAAAGGGGGGAATGAGGCATCTGATCAAAGATCTGTATTTTAAATAAGCTTAAAAATATATCTGTAGATTCTTGCTTCAGATGCTTGCTCCAGCCTTCGCAGAGGTTTAGCCTTGACAGATGTTTATTCTTCTGAACAGGGCCCCTCATTGATTTGTTGCAGTACTTCAAAGTTGTAAAAAGGAGCAAAAGCTGGGAACAAAGGTCATACAATTTACAGAATACAATCCAAGCTGCAAAAACATTAATTAGAGTTGGTAATTACTCAAACTCAGCCATATCTTCTCAAGGTTTATATCCTGAGAAGGTTAAAAGGCAAAGAGCTAATATCAACAACAGCTGGTGGGGGGGGGTGTAAATTGAAGGGGTTTGCTTTAGAAACTGCTTTTCTATTAAGTTCTTTTCCTTTTAAAAATCTATGTGTGATATATGTACTGACTTTAATGTAACTATGCAAAATCTAGAAAGTAAGAGATGTTAGATTCTTATGTTAGATTCTTATTTCATTGATGGTGTGTGAGAAGGTGAACCCAAGACCTCTGTTTATATGACAAGATTTAAAACCATGAGCCATCTGTTTTAGCCATCTGTCCCTGTTGCCAAGGGCAGAAGAGCCAAGAGCAGAAGAGCAAAGGGCATAGGGGATCTGATAATTAAGATGCTTGTCAAGACAAATGTAAGATATATGATAGAAGGAAATATAGCTCTTTGTCTCCCATAAAAGGTAATAGGAAATGGGTGTATCTTTTATGATTGGTTCTAGCAAACAGCCAATAGGAATTTCAACCAGGCTGATTGGACAGAGGCAGCCAAAGGAGGAGTAAGGAGGCTGGGCTGAGGGAATATAAGTGCTGGCCACCAGGGCTGGGGTGGTGCAGAGCTTTTGGTAAATATACCACTGTGCCAATCATTTATTTGTCTGACAAATAAATTATTATTTTAATTTCTCTATTGCTGCGTTGAATATTTCATTCCAGCTAAGCGTTAACCACAAGCAGGGTGCTACACTTTTTCCTCCTTTAATGATCAAAATTCAGACAAAAGTGCCGTATTTTTCCATGTATAAAGCTAGGTCCCCCCCCCCTAATAAATTATGTCAAAAATTAGGCGGCATCTTATACACGGATAGTGCCAAGGCCATTTTCTTAAATCTGAGTCCCCCAAAATAGGGGGTGTCTTATAGACGGGAAAATACGGTAATTCCCAAGGAAAATGATGAAGACGAGTGTGGCATCTCCTTTGATAAATCACAGAAAGAAACATCAAAGACTCTTGTCATCTTCTCAGAGGCCACAAGTACAGGAAGTGCCAGCTAGGAAAGGCACATGGGAATGTGTTTTGAACAATTATATTTTTTAAAAAAACATCCACCCACTTTCCCTCTGTACAGAAAAAAATGGAACAGATGTTTCATGGTAGCACAGAGTCATCTATTCTAGGAGATTTCCATGCAAATGGTCAAATCCAGACAGCTCCACCCTGCTTGTGGGGCATGAGACATTTCTCTCGTTAAAGCAATGAAATTCACATTTGCAGTGCTTTTTTATATCTCTCTCTCTATAAAACAACTTTCAGCTTCCAGTCTTTATATTTATAGTAACATAGTTTTTATTCATTTTCATCTTAATACTGTTTAACATGGCTGCATTGGGATATATCTTTGTTTACATTAAAGCATATGACCTGCAACAATGACATGAAATTAAAAATAAAAGTAAAGCAACAATAAACACTCAGACAAACGTTTATGAATATATTAACAAAGTTGTGTCAAAGTGTGTATATCAAAATGATTACTGCATTTGCAGTACTGCCACTAAAGTGATAGCAGTAGCAGCAGCAGTAATTATTTTATTTTATTTTATTATTTTATTATTTTATTTTATTTTATTTTATTTTATATGCCACCCATCTGTCTGGGTTGTCCCAGCCACTCTGGGTGGCTCCCAACAAAATATTTAAAATACAATAAAACATCAACCATTAAAAACTTCCTCATACAGTGCTGCCTTCAGATGTCTTCTAAAAGCCATATAGTTAGTTATCTCCTTGACATCTGTTGGGAGGGTGTTCCACAGGGGGGTGCCACTACCGAAAAGGCCCTCTGCCTGTTTCCCTGTAACTATACTCGCAGTGAGGGAATTGCCAGAAGGCCCTCATGGGGCTGGGTGATGGGGGTGGAGATGCTCCTTTAGGTATACAGGGCTGAGGCCATTTTGGGCTTTATAATAAATCCACATTAAGCAATGGGCTGCTTTAATATCCAAAAGGGAAGCCCATGTAAGTCCAAGAAGTCCTTATTTCCACTATGAACATTATATCCACATTCCCATAGTAGTGACAATTAAGAATTCACAAGGAACATGGGAGGGGCTGTCACTATTGCATCTCCTGATTTCCTCAATTGAAGAGCAATTTTTCAAACTCAGCACAGCTTAGACTCCAATGATCTGGTGATAACTGTATATATTGACTTTGGCCAGATTCTACATTCAGCCCATTTGACCTTTTGGATTCTGACTCATCCATTGGGTGATCTGGAGCTGTTTCTGATTAAACAGTGCTGGGTTTATACCAGGGAGAGTAATCTGCCTTCAGATGACAGCAAATGATACCAAAATATTGTTTTCTAAAGATTCAGATAGCACAGTTTTTCTTTTTCGTTGAGTCTGCAAATGCAGCTAGTTGGAGAGGACCAAAAGAGGTACTGAAGAAACAGCAACTTCCCCTGCACTGCATGTGTTTCATTTTAGAGGGAGGGCCAAAGCTTAATGGTAAAACAGCTGATTTGCATGAAGTCGACGGGGATAAACTCCCAAATTAATCCCTCTAAAGCTGTTGTCACCCAATGTGGACAATACTGAGCTAGATGGACCAAATGGCTTCATCTAAGACAGATTTCTATGATGCTGATGATCCATTGTGAGCAGAGAACCTCATAACACCCAAACCTGTTTTTCTCTTCCCTCCTCATCCCTTTATCCTTGTGTGCTGTGTCTTTCTAGATTGTAAGCTTGGGTGCTGCGCTTGTTTTGTTTTCTTCTTGTTGTTGTTTAGTTGTTTAGTCATGTCGAACTCTTCGTGACCCCATGGACCAGGGCACGCCAGGCACTCCTGTCTTCTACTGCCTCCCGCAGTTTGGTCAAACTCATGCTGGTAGCTTCAAGAACACTGTCCAACCATATTGTCCTCTGTCGTCCCCCTCTCCTTGTGCCCTCCATCTTTCCCAACATCAGGGTCTTTTCCAGGGAGTCTTCTCATGAGGTGGCCAAAGTATTGGAGCCTCAGCTTCAGGATCTGTCCTTCCAGTGAGAACTCAGGGCTGATTTCCTTAAGAATGGATTGGTTGGATCTTATTGCAATCCATGGGACTCTCAAGAGTCTCCTCCAGACCATAATTCAAAAGCACCAATTCTTCGGCGAAGAGCCTTCTTTTATGGTCCAGTTCTCACTTCCAAACTTCACTACTACGAAGACCATAGCTTTAACTATACAGACCTTTGTTGGCAAGGTGATGTCTCTGCTTTTTCTGACTGACCCGTATCTGGGAGCTTTTCAGTGCTGAAGAGTAGCCTAAAGAAGGCTTTGAATGAAGGGCTGAATGAATATTAGTGCTGTCCTTTATTTATACATTTGTGTATAGGGTCCTTTGCATATTATCACAAAGAAAGAGAGAGGTCTTTGCCTAAGGAACAATGTTGACAGTGCCCCCAGCAGCCTTAACTTAACTTACTAAAAGTTTGAAGGATTGAGCCAGGAGGAAGTTCCATATGAATGGTTCCATCACCAAAAATGGAACTGCACAAGGGCCATATCCCCTCTAGGCCAGGCCTGGCCAAACTTGGCCCTCCAACTGTTTTGGGACTACAGTTCCTATCATCCCTGACCACTGGTCCTGTTAGCTAGGGATGATGGGAGTTGTAGTCCCAAAACAGCTGGAGGGCCAGGTTTGGCCATGCCTGGTCTAGGCCAAGCCTTGGAGGAACAAGAAGGATACATACCAACCGTGGGTGTGGTCAGGTAAGAGTTGGCATGGCCAAAATTAGCGTTGCCCACCTACGAACACAAACAGCATGCATGGATTCATTCTTATAGATGCAATGGCTAATGATAAAGATATACAGAGCCGGCTTTCTCTTGACTTGAGGATCTGGGGGGGGGGGGGCTAAGAAGACCTTGTGGTCCTCCAAAAGGTGCTGAAGTCCAACTCACATGGCCAATAAATCACAAATGATGGGAGTTGCTGTCCGACAATATCTGGAGGGCAGCAGGTTGCCCAGCCCTGATTGAGGGATTATGGAATGGTGGTATTCTGTAGCGAGGAAAGTCTACTACTAGAACTCTGATATTTAAAAATAAGGGATAACTTTTTACGAGAATAGATGCCTGGCAATCCCACCGTCATCTTAATATAGCTTGTTATGTTTGCTGCGTTAGATATATATTAGCGAGAATAGGCTGCACTGGCAGGAACACTCTGAGCCCAAGGCTTTGGCATAAATATAGAAACAAAACAACACAGCAGGAGAGGCATCTGTGATCTATAACCTAAGATGTACAAGAGAAAGGCAGAAAATAGACCTTCATTACAAGGCATTCCACATATATTCCATTCGCTCATGATGACACATAGTCCTATATACAAAATGCCCTTAATCTGCATGTTGCAAAGAGGTAAGTCCCACTGAGTTCCACAGTACTTTGTTGTTGTTGTTGTTTAGTTGTGTCCGACTCTTTGTGACCCCATGGACCAGAGCATGCCAGGCACTCCTGTCTTCCACTGCCTCCCGCAGTTTGATCAAACTTATGCTGGTAGCTTCGAGAACACTGTCCAACCATCTCATCCTCTGTCGTCCCATTCTCCTTATGCCCGCCATCTTTCCCAATTTCAGGGTCTTTTCCAGGGAGTCTTCTCTTCTCATGAGGTGGCCAAAGTATTAGAGCCTCAGCTTCACGATCTGTCCTTCCAGTGAGCACTCAGGACTGATATCCTTCAGAATAGAGAGGTTTGATCTTCTTGCAGTCCATGGGACTCTCAAGAGTCTCCTCCAGACCATAATTCAAAAGCATCAATTCTTTGGCGATCAGCCTTCTTTATGGTCCAGCTCTCACTTCCATACATCACTACTGGGAAAACCATAGCATAAAGGGCATACAGGATTGTAGTCTTACACCTTAAGAATTCGTGATTTCCTGTACATGGGGCAAATTGACACTTCCAAACTGTGTCAGATATTTAGCGAGATGTGCAGGCGTGTAAATCAGTCTATATCTTTGCTTACCCATGCATGCCTATGTCAGCCATTTCTGGCATCGAGGTGGCCTGGAAAGAGAGGAAACATGATGTCTCCTGCTCTGCAAAATGAGACCACCGTTCAATCGCCACTGGTGATCAGGCAAGTGGTTATTTACAAGTCCTGCATTTATTTGGCAAGCGTTCCAGTGTGGCATAACAGTTCGATGAGCAGAGTAGGATTTAGGAGATTCAGGTTTAAATCCCTATTCAGCCTTGAAGCGATTTGGGGTCAGTTACCCTTTTGGCTCTAATTTACCTCACAGGACTGTTGTGATGATAAAATACGGAACAGGGAGAAGTCTGGCTACGCTGCCTTAAGCTCCTTGGAGCTTTTATGTGTGAGACACTGGGGCTCACTAGCTGTCTTCCTGTTTTTGCAAGTAGTTGCAGATATTCATAGCTAAATAAATAAAAACAGCTCTGTTTCTTTGCTTTCCTCCTAGCAACCTCATAAAGAAAACACTCGTTCCTTTCTTTCAACTTTCAACCAATCAAAACCGTAGCGCTAAGTTTCTGTTTCCCAAGAAAAGGATTTTTTGCTACCCATTTCCTGAAAACCTGGGCAGCACCTTTGGTTTCTATTCCTCTGGGTTACTTTTGGTTTTCGTTTTTTGGTCCCTGCCTCCACCTGCCCCTCAGGTACACATCCATTGCCACTTCCAAGGGCCTCGTCTGATCACACAATTGGACCCCAACTCCTTTGCTCCTTTGTCATTGTATTTCCAGGGTACCCAAATCTTGCAGCATTTGCAAAAGCAGCATCATTAGGTTAGGAAGAGCAGTGTTCACCTGAGCTTCCTGCTGCTCCAGGAAGACTCTCATGCAGGTAAGTGCAGACAGTCCGAATATAGCAGCGATTCTCAATACTAATCTCAGACATCACTCTAAACCTCTTATTTATTAGTGTTTTTTTAATTGCATCTACAGTGGTGCCTTGGGTTAAGAACTTAATTCGTTCTGGAGGTCCGTTCTTAACCTGAAACTGTTCTTAACCTGAGGTACCATTTTAGCTAATGGGGCCTCCCGCTGCAGTGCAATTTCTGTTCTCATCCTGAAGCAAAGTTCTTAACCCGAGGTAATCTTTCTGGGTTAGAGGAGTCTGTAACCTGAAGCGTCTGTAACCCGAGGTACCACTGTATATCCAAGGTACCACTTTCTCCAAGGAGTTCAAGGTAGTGTACATGGTTCTGCCCCACCACAACTGATACCCACACAACAACCCTGTGAGGTAGCTTAGGCTGAGAGCAGTGTGAGTCCCCCAGGGTCACTCAGTGAGCTTCATGGAAGAGCCAGGATTTGAACTGTGGTCTCCTGGGTTCTAGATAAACACTCTGGCCACTACACTACTGGCACTTGTTTACTAGCTGAGTCTGCATGTGCCTAGAATGTTCAGTTCACATTGAGTTCATGAAACATCATGAAACATCGTACCTTGACCTGTTCTTAATGCATGGTTGACCACATCTATGGAATGCGATGGTTATGCTTTTTAAAGTTTTGCTATATCAATCACTAGTAGGGAGGTTTTCATATCTGTCCAACTCTGTGTTCCTTTCCCAACCTTTAATCTATTGATGATTAATGCTTATATGCAACCCTTGCATTGTCTTTGTGTTAACCAATAAGCAACAAGCACATACGTGGCAATGCTGTAATATTCAATAAAAGGGACTCTCCGAGACATGCTCGAGAGATGCCTCCCATATGACACTTGTCACTCGTCTGTCGTTTATTTCAACCCAACACTAGCCGAGTGTGCATATGCCTGTGTACATGTAATGTACTGAGTTGAATAGGATCCAAAATGCAGCAGTCTGATTGGTCCTAGAACAATGCAGCAGTCTGATTGGTCTGCAGGAGCCACCCAATCCAGCTCCAGATGGAAGTGAATCCACAACCTGATTGTCCTACAGGAGAATTCTGGAAGACTTCCTCAAACCTGGATCTACTGATACCCCTTGGTGGAACAATCCAACCATACAGCACACGCCACATGCTAACATATGCTATATCTTGGGCTCCATTTTTACTACACATTTAAAGCCTCATCGTGCCACTTTACATAGTCATTGCTCCCCCCCCCCCCCCGAATTCTGGGAACTGTAGTTTGTTAAGGGCACTGAGAGTTATTAGAAGACCCCTTGTTACATTTCTCCAAGGCACGATTCCGTGGGAAAAGGGATTGACAAACCACTCTGTGGATGAGGAATAATTACAGTGGTACCTCGGGTTAAGAACTTAATTCGTTCTGGAGGTCTGTTCTTAACCTGAAACTCTTCTTAACCTGAGGTACCACTTTAGCTAATGGGGCCGCGCCACCACCACACGATTACTGTTCTCATCCTGAAGCAAAGTTCTTAACCTGAAGCACTATTTCTGGGTTAGCAGAGTATGTAACCTGAAGCATATGTAACCTGAAGCGTATGTAACCCGAGGTACCACTGTATTAGTGAGAAGGCTGCAGTGGTAGTTTTTCACAAAGTAAATTGCTTGGGGGGGTGATGTTTTAAAATCACTTTTCCAGTGTGGTGTAGTGGTTAAGAGCGATAGACTCATAATCTGGGGAACTGGGTTCGCTTCCCCGCTCCTCCATATGCAGCTGCTGGGTGACCTTGGGCTAGTCACACTTCTCTGAAGTATCTCAACCCCACTCACCTCACAGAGTGTTTGTTGTGGGGGAGGAAGGGAAAGGAGAATGTTAGCCGCTTTGAGACTCCTTAGGGTAGTGATAAAGCGGGATATCAAATCCAAACCCTTCTTCTTCTTCTTCTTGTAATTCTGGAGTAGTCTCCAATGAGTTGTGCCCTGGTAAGGCAAACATTGTGCCTATTTACTTTGGGGGTTAATGTTCATTATAGGAACGGGGTTCCAATCTGCAATGCTTCCTTGCCCTAATTCTGTCTTCCTGTTACAGAATCAACTTTCTAAAATGGATAATTAGTCCATTGTTGTTAATTGCTACGTTTCATATTGTAAGCTCTACCAGCAAGTAGACTTTATTATTATTATTTTTAAAAAATAAAACGACCATCTGATTGTCACAGAGCTGCTCTGCAACTGCTGTTTGCTTTGGCCGTTTGCTTAACAGGGTTAAGCAAGTAGGAAAGTTTATCGCAAGAGGACAGAGACCTGGCCTTGGCTTTAGGAAGCAAAGTTTAGGCAGGCCAATGGATCAACCTCCTTTTCCAAAACTACACTTGTCAGCACATTTTCTTGCTCATCATGAAGATTTTCTCTTAGCTATTTCATTCTTCAAAAAAAGTTTATTTGGGTTTTCAGATTTACAAACAATCATATAGAAAACAAATAAGACAATGTCCATAAGTCCCTACTGACTTCCTTCCTCCCCTTTTGTGAGTCCTTATGTTAACTTTTTCTCCATCTTCTCTGTTAATCCAATTCTATTAAATCTTCAATAAAACCATAGTTCTAATTACACATAGGTAGCCGTGTTGGTCTGCTGTAGTCGAAACAAAATTAAAAAATTCCTTCCAGTGGTACCAACTAAGTTAGTTATTGGTATGAGCTTTTGTGTGCTTGCACATGAAAGCTCATACAATAACTAACTTAGCTGGTCTCTAAGGTGCTACTGGAAGGATTTTTAAAATTTTGTTTCAATAAAACCATAGTCCAACTTTTAACCATGAACGTCATTCCAATCCTACTAATAACTGTAATTGTTTACAATGATTTTTTAAATAAATTTTATATTTCCCCCATTCCTTATTGAAATTTTGGCCTTCCTGTTTTCTAATTCTTCCGGTCAGTTTTGCCATTTCTGCATAGTCCATCAGTTTAATCTGCCATTCTTCCCTGGTAAGGACTGTGCCTTCTTTCCATCTCTGGGCTGATAGTGTCCGGGCAGCAGTAGTCGCCTACATAAAAAGTCTCTTCTGGTCACTTGGAATTTCGGCCATACAATTCTTGAATGTGACTAACACATGGGACAGGAACTAAGCCTCAGATTCATCTGGATATCTCACTTCTTCCCTATGTATCCATTTCCTAGATCTATCTAAATGTACATTGTGTATGGAGCCTTTAAAGCACATGACCCCACGGCTGTGGCACTGTGCTGGGCCCAGGGGTAACCCGAGTAACGCAGTCCAGGTCCGGTCCTGAATCCAAGGGTTCTGTGAGGAGTCAGTCCGACAGGGCCAAGGCAAGACACAAGGCACAAGGTCTCAGGCAGGTTCTGGCAAACAGCAATGTTGCTCCTGCAATCTGGGGCAGGGTCCGACAGCCTTTTATCTCTGTCGGGGTAGTGGCCGGTCCTGATCCCCCGGTGACTCACCTCCCTGTCTCGCCCGAAGGCGAGCACTCCTCCTGTGAGTACTCAGGTCTCTCCTTCTCTCAGACCTGAGTCTCTACAGCTCGGGAGATGTCGGTGGGTTACTAGACCCAGAGGCCGCCTCAGCCTCTCCTGACCAAACTGATAGTGGAGCAGCTGTAAGTGATGGCCCAGCTGAAGGCAACAAGGTAATCCCCGCATCTGGAGCCAGGGCAGGCTCAGGCCCCTCACTCGGCCCAGTTGGTGCTTGTTGCAGGGGAACCTGTGCAGACTGGGGCTCTTCAGAATTAGGCCCCAGACTAGGTTCAAATGCCGCCTGGGGCAAAGGATCCAGTGCGGACTGAGACTCCTCTGGCTCCGAGTCTGAGCCCGAGTCCCAGGCCATCACAGGTTTGTGTGTCCTGCTATTAACTAGGAGGTTGTTGGTTCGAGCCCACCCAAGGATGGCTGCATTGCAGGGGGTGGCCTAGATGACCCTCGAGGCCCCATCGAGCTCTACAATTCAATTCTATGACTTATGATCCCTTCATTAACCACTTGCTGTTTATCAACCGTTTCTGTGCGGAGCCCAAAGCTATTGCTCTAGGGATGCTGTCACACCAGAAACCCAACAAAGGAACACGATCTGTTGGAGTTCCATCTTGTGAACACCCTGTAAATATGAATAGAAGTATATTATCACAGAGACACACTGTCTCCAGCAAACTTCATTGCAAAGACAACCAAACTCAAGGTATGAGTTTGCACTTCTGAAATCTGTTACCACTCAGAAGTTGGGTATGTGCGTGACAATGACCGATATATTGTGGCTAACGGGAGTTCGTTAGAGACCGAGCACAAACGAATGGCATGAAAGCAACTCAAACACACTCAAAGGAAGAGCATACAGAAAGATTTCATGCATTGGTCAATATCCAATATTGACTAGGCAAAGTACAAACCCTTAATCTGAGTCCACATTCCCCAACACTGCCTAGAGACGATGAGGGCAGCCCAAGCTGCACTGAATTGCATTTTAAATGTTTGCTCGTGGTTTTTATTTCACCTTTTAGCTTCAGTGGTTGCCAGCTCATTTCCAGGCCCAATTCAGATCATGAGCTGAAATTAAAGAGGTTTGAAGATATAAGAGGATTATTAACATTAGTTACAATACCATCAACTTTATGATATCTTTAAGATGGACCAAAAGAAAGGTTTCTAAATTCTAAACCTCTAAATTTGAAAAGGAGCTGTTAGAAATTAAGACTAAATTATTTTTGTAAAATCAATAAATTATTATTAGACTGATATACAAAAGACGAACAGATCAATTTGGTAATTATACACTGGGTGAGGGATTTTGGATATGACATACAATTGGCAGCATGGGAGAGGTTATGGAATCGGGACTTGAAAGTTCACAGTGTGCTATACCATGAAAGAAAACCATATGAAAATGATGTGCTGCTGGTATTTAAAGGTAAAGGTAAAGGGACCCCTGACCATTAGGTCCAGTCGTGACCGACGTACAGCTTCCGGGTCATGTGGCCAGCATGACTAAGCCGCTTCTGGCGAACCAGAGCAGCGCATGGAAACGCCGTTTACCTTCCCGCCTATTTATCTACTTGCACTATGACGTGCTTTCGAACTGCTAGGTTGGCAGGAGCAGGGACTGAGCAACAGGAGCTCACCCCGTCGTGGGGATTCGAACCGCCGACCTTCTGATCGGCAAGTCCTAGGCTCTGTGGTTTAACCCACAGCGCCACCCACGTCCCAATTTAACCCCTAGTAAACTAGCTAAAATATATAAAGCAAGATCAAATGCATGCTGGAAACGTAAGGAGAAAGAGGGCACCTTCTAACATTTGTGGTGGACTTGTAAAGTAGTAAAAGAATTTTGGGAGATGATATGTAACAAATTGAAAAAAAAAATGTTTAACATTTTCTAAGAAACCAGAAGCTTTTCCTTGCAGTATTATAATACTACTAAAATGTTATGATATTTGCTGCTCCCCAGAAGACATACAGAAAATCATGGAAGCAAGCTTCTTATAACGGTCTCGGTACAATACCTCTCCTATTGGAAATATAAATGGTGCATAAATAATGGTATAACTCACTGTTTGGTTTTTGTAATTACACAGAAAACTGCCTCATACCAAGTGAAAAATTTGGTTCACCTAGCTCAATATTGTCTACAATAGTTAGCAATAGCTCTTCCAGGCAAGATGCTTTATCTGGGACCTACAACAACAACAAAAAAAGCCTCAGCGCCTAGGGCTTGCCGCTTGAAAGGTCGGCGGTTCGAATCCCCGCGGCGGGGTGCGCTCCTGTTGTTCGGTCCCAACGCCTGCCAACCTAGCAGTTCGAAAGCACTCCCGGATGCAAGTAGATAAATAGGGACCGCTTACTAGTGGGAAGGTAAACGGCATTTCCGTGTGCGGCTCTGGCTTGCCAGAGCAGCGATGTCACACTGGCCACGTGACCCGGAAGTGTCTCCGGACAGCGCTGGCCCCCGGCCTCTTGAGTGAGATGGGCGCACAACCCTAGAGTCTGTCAAGACTGGCCCGTACGGGCAGGGGTACCTTTACCTTTACCTTACAACCCTCTCTGCCATTAAAAGATTGGTATATGCCCCTCCCATATTTTAAAGACATGTATGCCACCTTGCTCCCAAATGACATCCAAATCACGTTAACAAAATTCCATGTGTGTCATGTGGGAATTGTGCTTAGTCATTCCCTCCAGCCTTGTTTTTAACCACTCCCTCCCACAGCCGGCCACTGAGCCTAAGAGATTACTGAGCCTCTGGTTGTGGCAGGATGTGACCCTTGCCCACACACATTTCTCTGCTTCCATCCTAGGCTGCATTCGCACTCATGCTGCCAGGAGTGAGTCAGCAGTCAATCACACATAGCAAGTGGATTTTACTATTTATTAAGAAAAAACCAGGATCTGCACGGGAGTGTCAGGCCTAAGGAGCACAGCAGCTCGTCTTCTGTAGGTCTTGCCGCCGTGAAGCTGTTGCAGAGACTGAAGGTCCCCTCCTTCTCACAGCTGCCTGTCGCTTCTTCCAGGATTTCCCCCAAGCAATCTGATCCTGAGCCTGCATGAGACTAATTTCTCCTCCACCCTCTTCATGCCTCCCCTGGTTCTGGGAGACATGGGGAGAGGGGAGCTTGTCACAGCAGGAGGGGCAGACTCCCGGGCATCTTCACCAGCCTGACTCATCTCCTCCTCTGGACCTCCCTCATTCAACTCTCCTGCTTCAGCTTCTGCCTCTGATTCTGGACTCCTCTCTGCCACAGACTCTCCCTGCTCACCAAACCCTGATACTTCTTCAGCTTCTGACACCTCCGCCTCCCAGTCTTCTCCTTCATAGTCATCCTACCACCAACCCCAGGCTCTGAGCCTTCTTCCCTTGCTGGTTCCTCCCACCTGCTTACACTCGCTTACACACTGTTTCCAGTGCTGGGTTTTTAATCCGTGTTCACCCCAGTATCCAAAATGCATAGGTACCCTGCGCTTCGTTGCGAAATGTGACTGTTCGATACGACTGTGGCACTGATAAAAACAAAGTTGATGTGAACTGCTATGGGGAAGGAGGTGCAAAACACACCGGGAGGGTGGCAGAGGCAGGGGAAAACAACTTCATTGCACCCTAAGGCAGTACAGTGGTACCTTGGGTTAAGAACTTAATTTGTTCTGGAGGTCTGTTCTTAACCTGAAACTGTTCTTATCCTGAGGTACCACTTTAGCTAATGGGGCCTCCCACTGCCACTGCGCCACCAGAGCACGATTTCCGTTCTCATCCTGAAGCAAAGTTCTTAACCTGAGGTACTATTTCTTGGTTAGCGGAATCTGTAACCTGAAGCATCTGCAACCTGAAGCTTATGTAACCCGAGGTACCACTGCAATGTGGTATCTCTGGTTACGAACTTTATTCGTTTTGGAGGTCTGTTCTTAACCTGAAACTGTTCTTAACATGAAGCACCACTTTAGCTAATGGGGCCTCCTGCTGCTGCCGTGCCACCGGAGCACAATTTCTGTTCTCATCCTGAAGCAAAGTTCTTAACCCGAGGTAATATTTCTGGGTTAGCGGAGTCTGTAACCTGAAGCGTATGTTACCTGAAGCGTATGTAACCTGAGGTACCACTGTAATGTGAACACATGCCCAATGAACAAAGCACACATTGTGTGTATCCCTGGCCACATTTGAAGCTGCCTTCCTTCCACAAAGCTCGATTAAAGGATCCAGAGATTAAGTAGAACTCTCACAGAGCAACATCCCGAATTTTGTGTGGCTTATTGTATATATTTTTTAAAAATTAAATTAGTTTTTATTTTCTGGTTTTATGTCCTTGCCTGTCCCAAGGTGCTTCTTTCTCGCTGTGTACCACCTCCCCTGCAATCCTGGCTTATTTTTTGGTCTCGGAGCCCAGGCATGAGAAAATGGGCTTAGATCCTGTGTGCAGGTTCCCCACAAGCATCTGTTGGCCTCTGTGAGAACAGGATGCTGGACTCGATAGGCAACTGGCCTGATCCAGGCGGTTAAGGGGTGATATGATAGCCATGTTCAAATATATAAAAGGATGTCACATAGAGCAGGGAGAAAGGTTGTTTTCTGCTGCTCCAGAGAAGCGGACACGGAGCAATGGATCCAAACTACAAGAAAGAAGATTCCACCTAAACATTAGGAAGAACTTCCTGACAGTAAGAGCTGTTCGACAGTGGAATCTGCTGCCAAGGAGTGTGGTGGAGTCTCCTTCTTTGGAGGTCTTTAAGCAGAGGCTTGACAACCATATGTCAGGAGTGCTCTGATGACAGGGGGTTGGTCTCGATGGCCCTTGTGGTCTCTTCCAACTCTATGATTCTATGATTCTATGATCCAGCAGACGTCTTTTATGGGTTTGTGTTGTTTTTTAAAAGCAACTGGGCTGGCATTGTGCAGCAGGAGAGGGAGAGGCAGTCCCATTATCTAGACGCATTAGTTGTCCCCTAGTTACGTTGGAATTTCGTTGTGAACTTTGCCGTAGAAACGCAAATCATTAATCAGTTAAAACCAAGACAATCCGCCAGAAACAACAACAACCAACCTTTCATCAACGGAGAGCCTGAATGTAGTATTTAGCAGATACACAGCTGTGAAGCCATTTTGATAAATGAGAGATAGATGCTGCCAACATCATCTGTCACCGTCAGCTTTGATAAACGACCCTCCATTTATGGCTGGGCGCGGAAGACTCTCGTGCGTGTGTACGCTAGTATAAATGGGATGCATTCTGTATTACTGAAGTGCTATCATGGAGCTGGATTTCCCCACAAAACGCAGAGCTCCCTGCTGTGGGTGCCAGTGATGCCACATGATATAGAAGCCTTTCCCCTCTGCCTTCCATGTGCACATGGGTAAACATTGTGCCTCTGTAAAGCAGGAGCACGGCTGTGTCGGTTTCATGCCAAAAGGAAATAAAACATTCCAGTATACATTGGTACCTTGGTTCTCAAACGCCTTGGTACTCAAACAATTTGGAACGCAAACACTGCAAACCCGGAAGTAAGTGTTCCAGTTTGAGAACTTTTATTGGAAGCTGAATGTGCTCTGTTTTAAGTGCCACACTCCTGTTTTGAGTGTTACACTGAGGTTGGTCTGTTTTTGCTACAGTGGTACCTCGGGATGCGAATGGGATCCATTCCGGAGCCTCGTTCGCATCCTGAAGCGAACGCAATGCGCGTCTGCGCGTGCACAGGTCGCAGTTCGCTGCTTCCGTGCATGCACGTGACGTCATTTTGACCGTCTGCGCATGTGCATGTGGCAAAACCTGGAAGTAACACGCTCCGTTACTTCTGGGTCGCTGCGGAGCGCAACCCGAAAATACTTACCGTATTTTTCGCCCTATAGGACGCACTTTTTCCCCTCCAAAAATGAAGGGGAAATGTGTGTGCGTCCTATGGGGCGAATGCAGGCTTTCGCTGAAGCCTGGAGAGCGAGAGGAGAGCCCCAGCGGCAGCCCCACAAGGTCGGGGGACAGAGAGAGGCGGAACGCCGCCATCCCGCTGTCTCCTGAAGTGGTTTGGAGGCTGACAGCGGGCAGACCCCGCCGCCAGCCCTGCAAGCTCCAGGGACAGCTGGGAGGCGCAGCGCGTCTTCCCGCTGTCCCCGGACCTGGTCTGTAGGCAGGCGGCGGGGAGAAGAGCGCTTCTCCCTGCTGCTGCCCCCACAAGCGCCTGGGGGGGAAATAATTTTTTTTCTTTATTTCCCCCCCAAAAAAACTTGGTGCGTCCTATGGGCCGGTGCGTCCTATGGGGCGAAAAATACAGTAACTTGAAGCACATTTATCCCGAGGTATGACTGTATTTATTTCGCATTTTTGTTTTTGTGGCTCTTTTTGTTTTGTTTTTGTGACTGTATGGAACCCAGATTCAGGTAGGTAGCCATGTTGGTCTGATGCAGACTGAAAAAAATAAAAAATTGTCCAGTAGCACCTTAGAGACCAACTACCAGTAAGCTTGTTCTGGGTATAAGCTTTCGTGTGCATGCACACTTCTTCAGATACAGAAGATACAGATACAAAAGTGTATCTGAAGAAGTGTGCATGCACACGAAAGCTTATACCCAGAACAAACTTAGCTGGTCTCTAAGGTGCTACTGGACAATTTTTTAAATTTTTTTTTGTGTGGAACCCAGTTCAGCTGATGATTGTGTGACTGCAGCACATCGTTTATTGCTTTCATTTTATGGATCAATGGTCTCGTTAGATAGTAAAATTCATGTTCAATTGCTGTTTTGGGGGTTGCTTTTAAAAGTCTCGAATGGATTAATCTTTTAATTACTTTCTACGGGAAAGCGTGCCTTGGTTTTGGAACGCTTTGGTTTTGGAACGGACTTCCGGAACGGATTAAATTTGAGAACTAAGGTACCAGTGTAGTTTTAGGATTTATTCAACCAATTCCCTTGTAAGTTACCCCTTTGGATTTTCTCTACATATATTTGTTAGACAACTCTCACCACTCTCTGCCCCCTGACCATAACAGCTGGGGTCAATGGGAGTTGCAATCCAATCACATTTGGACCATTGATTGTGTCAGGTGATTCTTTTGGTTTGAAAGCCTTGAGAGTCACTTCCGTTTATTTCAACTGGGTTTCGTTTCGTTGCTGAGTTTCTTTTTCTCCGTGTTGTTTGAAAGCCTTGAAGTCACTTTCGTTTAGTCTGGGTTTTGCTTTTGTGTTTCTTTTCCTTCGTTTGTGGGAACAAAACAGAAACTGAATGTTAAATCCAGGCTGCCTCCTCCTCCTCCTCCCCTCCCCTCATCCAGATTCATGGTTTATCTTGCTGCAAAGATTACTGCAGTCCTCCTCAAAGTTAACTCTTGTGGTTCCTCTCAGTTGATCGGCTTATTCATAGGAATCATAGAACCGTAGAATTTGTTGAGCGCAAATACATTTACAAAAGAGTTCAGAGTCTTAATTCAGCACATTGCAGTGGCATCTGGGCTTGCCTTCAGTTGAATCTCAGGTGTGTAAGGCCAGGGACCATAAATAAACGCAAACATGATTAACTTAATGCACCCCAGCATTCATTCCACAGGTTATTCAGAATCCGCCAAGACTTTCTACGAAACAGTTAATAACATAACAGCGTTAGTTGAATGACATTATTTTCCTTGCCTGTTTGTATCAGTTGCAAAATGTTACCCTCTACAGACAACTTGAAGTTACTGCAGATATTATGAGATTGAGAACGCTCTTCTTCCTTTTGGTCAACACCCCCTGGCTGCTAAATGGGGGAGAAATTCAATTCAGTTCACATTTAAATTGGAATACGTCCCATTTTCACTTTCTGAAACAATAGGAGAACCAAACCACGGCCTTCAGTATTTGCACTTACCCACATTTTGCAATGTGGTTTCCCAGCCAAACGATAATTACAAAAATGCATATATCAGGAGAATATGTACATAAAGATGAACGCGCTAGTGAAATTAACGTTCAGAAATGCATCGTATTAGGAGAAATTGCTTGCAGATATGTATATATTAATTAAAAATGCATACCAAAAATGTGTTTATTGGAGGAAATTCATACTCAAATTCTGAAGAAGCTCCATTAGGATATATTATATATTATATATCATATATTATTATATATTATATATTATATATTATATATTATATATTATATATTATATATATTATTATTGCTGAAGAAATGTGTAGGATTGAATTTAAGATTGGAAAAACAAGAAACAGAGAGAACTGATAGGTCCTTTCATCCCTAGTTGCCACATTCTCTAATGTCATCATTTGCAGGTGAGAGGTAATTGAGATGCCTGCAAATCTCAACATTTCTTGCCTGTTTAGCTTTGAGGATAAATATACAGAAGTAAACTCCTTCACTGACCCTGATTCACATCCCAAGTGTTTTTGCTGGGCTGGACTATTCACTGAACTCTGATAATGTCTCTTGTTTGTCTGTCTGGAAGATATATAAGGGTGTGTTGTTGATTTTATTTTATTTTGATTTATTATATTTATATGCCACTTTTCATTCAAATGAACCCCAAAGCGGCTTGCAAACAAAAAATAGCAATAACATGACAGAACATCACAATTTCAACATAAATCATATAAAATACTTAACAAATATCCAATGAAACAAGTACATTCTGTAAAACACTGTTGCCAAAGCAACAACTAAAAAAATAAATAAGCTAAACATCATAATTAAAGCAAGAGTCATGTTATATGGTTTACAAATCAGTACAGCATTTATAATCTATAAAACAACATTAACAAAATAGCAGCCATAAAAATAAACTAAGCACTGTTAAGTTCATACACACTCTCTCTACACTCCCACAGCGGGTAACAATAATTAAAACACAATGTGAAAAAACAGTTTAAAACAGTTTATAATCGCAGAAATAAGGTGGCTCCTAAAAACCATGTCAAGAAAGCCAGACATGCAGGGCCGTTTACCCATAAGCACTAGAAGAAGAAGAGTTGGATTTGATATCCCGCTTTATCACTACCCGAAGGAGTCTCAAAGCGGCTAGCAATCTCCTTACCCTTCCTCCCCCATAACAAACACTCTGTGAGGTGAGTGGGGCTGAGAGACTTCAGAGAAGTGTGACTGGCCCAAGGTCACCCAGCAGCCGCATGTGGAGGAGCGGAGAAGCGAACCCGGTTCACCAGATTACGATTCCAACACTATTAACCACTACACTATGCTAGGAGTGTGGGGCACCCGGGCGCCAGGCCGAGAGTCCAGGCAGTGGCGTAGCGTGGGGGGTGCAGGGGGGGGCCCGGCCGCACCGGGCGCAACATCTGGGGGGGGCGCTCTCGTACTCGCAGCTCTCTGCCCCTACCTGGCTCACTCACTCTCTCTCACTGCAGTGCTGGCTGTGCGAATCCGATCCGAGCCGCCGGGTCGCCGCCCACTGTGGAGGGGAGGGTGCCAGGCGTGCGGTGCGGAGAGAGAGCGAGGGACTATCTGGGGGAGGGATAGTGCAGCGAGGGGCGCAAATTACTTGCCTTGCCCCGGGTTAGGGGGCGCAAATTACATGCCTTCCCCGGGTGCTGACAACCCACGCTACGCCACTGAGTCCAGGGAAGAGCCCGCCCATCAGTCGGAGTGCCGCGGCGGGCTTTTCTGCTGCAAGTTTGGGGGCAACCAAGCCAGTGAGACCCTGAGGAGGCTGGCTGGCTCTGCCCTCCTGCGCACCTGGGACTGGGCTACCTGGGGAGGGAGCACCAGGCGGATCTTTGCACCCTGGCGGCGCATATGCTTAAGACAGCCCTGCAGACACAGTGTGTGTGTGTGTGTGTGTGTGTGTGTGTGTGTGTCGGGCTTTCTACACTTTGGGGGGAGGTTGCTAAAATCCAAGGATAAAACCAACCCTGCAGCATAGTATCAAACCCAACATTACCTCAACGTTTTTTTTAAATGTTTTATTACCAATTTCAACATAACAACATATCAAAGCATATCATATTCATTATTCCCCCCTTTCTCCCCCCCTCCAGGTCCTCTCTCTGATTTCTTAGCACATATTATTCTCTGCATGTTATAAAATTATACAAATCCTTACATTTTCTTTCTACCATGTTATCAGCCAATAAATTTGTGTATGTTCATTCAAAACCTGCCAAGGAGTCCAATTCATTTTGTTTTCTTTTTACTTAAAATTACCTCAACTTTCTAAGCATCTGGAGGGGCTTGTCTAAGCAGGAGTGTTTTTAGCAGGCGCCGAAAAAAGAACAGTGAATGCTGATATCAATAGGCAGGGAGTTCCGAAGGACATGCGCTGCCGCACGAAATGGCTGAGTTCTTACAAATGCAGAACGGGTATTTATGTGGCACCTGTGGTAGTGCCGATTCCTCCGACTGAAGCAGTCAGGTGGGCACATGTGAGGTAACGCGATTTTGTAGGTTAACTGGTCTGAAGTTGTTTGGAGCTTTATATACTAATACAGTGGTACCTCAGGTTAAGTACTTAATTCATTCCAGAGGTCCGTTCTTAACCTGAAGCACCACTTTAGCTAATGGGGCCTCCTGCTGTCCCTGCGCCGCCGGAGCACGATTTCTGTTCTCATCCTGAAGCAAAGTTTTTAACCTGAGGTAATATTTCTGGGTTAGCGGAGTCTGTAACCTGAAGCGTATGTAACCTGAGGTACCACTGTAGCAACACCTTGAACCAGACCCAGTAGCAAATCGCCAACCAGCAAGGATCTCTGAGCACAGGGGTTATATACTGACAAGGCCTCACTCCTGTCAGCAATCGTGCTGCAGCATTCTGCACCAGCTGCAGCTTCTGGGTCATGCACAAGGGAAGCACACATGTTAGCTGCAATAGCTAAACAGCCAACAGTCTCCAGCACCACACGTCTTTTAATACCAGTCATGGGAAGCAAAGAGAAGGGGGCATCCCAGGAGGCTGTCCCATTTCTGGTTCTCGGATTGGATGGCGCTTCCCTGACCACCTCATTGCTGTGCAGCTGCCTATTAGCTCTCCAGTTAAATATTAACACAAGCGAGCCTTTATTTGCTTGGCGTTAGGGGAGGGCTGTTCTTGGTACCGAGCTCCCCGGGTTGTTGCAAAAAGCAGGTTTCGCAACGCTCTCTACCTGCAGAGCGTTTTAATTAAGAGAGCGGAAGCTCTAGATCACGGCGCTTAACCGGCGCTAAGAGCAGCGTTCGCGTAATCTGGCTTCACACGATATGTTTTGAAATTATGTGTCTGTGTGTGGGAAGAACAAACAAGAGCAGTGTGAGTGAGAAAGACTTTGGGGGTTCTGCAAGGAAGTTATATAAGCATGCCTCTCCCTGCAAATCTGATATGGAACCAGTGGGTTTTGGCTGCCAGGGGTGGCGAACCTACACAGCTTAGGCCCAAGCTATCCGAAAGACACTATTTCCTCACGTGAACCTGCCCATCTTTGGAGATCTTCAGGGAAGGTCCTCTCTTGGTCCTGCCGCCTTCACAGGGACATTTTGGGTGGGGACGCAAGAGAGGGCCTTCTCGGTGGCTGCTCCCAGATTTTGGATCTCCCTCCCTAGAGACTGGCTCCCACCTTGTTGTCCTTCTGCCAAGCAGGTAAAGAACATTTTGTTCCAACAGGCTTTCGGGAACTGACTGCTTTTAACAAAAGGCCTGGCGCTGTGTTGTTATTTTTTGACCTGGTTCTGAAAAGAAGGCTCAGCACTGGACATAGAGGCATGGGAAGACCCTACTGGGTTTAAGGCAGCATCCTGTTCTCACAGTAGCCCCCCAGGTGCCTGAGGGAGGCCCACAACCTGGACATAGGAGCAACAGCATTCCTCTCACCCACAATTCATAGCAACTGGTATTCAGAGGCAAGCTGCCCCTGGCAATTGAGGTAGAACATAGCCATTATAGCTAGTAGCCACTGGTAGCCTTATCTGGGGGCTTTTTCCCCAGCCAGAACTTCCCGGAACCTCTCAGATGGGGGCCACTGCCATTCTAAGAGAACAAGGGAGGTGTTCATGGTGAGGTCTGGCACCTCTTTTTCTGAAAAATAGTACAGGCCTTTGTTGTTGTTTAGTCGTTTAGTTGTGTCCGACTCTTCGTGACCCCCTGGACCAGAGCACACCAGGCACTCCTGTCTTTCACTGCCTCCCGCAGATTGGTCAAACTCATCCTGGTAGCTTCGAGAACACTGTCCAACCACCTCGTCCTCTGTCGTCCCCTTCTCCTTGTGCCCTCCATCTTTCCCAACATCAGGGTCTTTTCCAGGGAGTCTTCTCTTCTCATGAGGTGGCCAAAGTATTGGAGCCTCAGCTTTAGGATCTGTCCTTCCAGTGAGCACTCAGGGCTGATTTCATTAAGAATGGAGAGGTTTGATCTTCTTGCAGTCCATGGGACTTGTCCTGTCTTCTAAAGAGCCAGTGTGGTGTAGTGGTTAAGAGCGGTAGTCTCGTAATCTGGGGAACCGGGTTCGTGTCTCTGCTCCTCCACAAGCAGCTGCTGGGTGACCTTGGGCCAGTCACACTTCTTTGAAGTCTCTCAGCTCCACTCACCTCACAGAGTGTTTGTTGTGGGGGAGGAAGGGAAAGGAGAATGTTAGCCGCTTTGAGACTCCTGAAGGGGAGTGAAAGGCGGGATATCAAATCCAAACTCCTCCTCCTCCTCCTCCTCCTCCTCCTCCTCTTCTTCTTCTTCTTCTTCTTCTTCTTCTTCTTCTTCTTCTGCCATCCAAATTGGTGGCCCTCACTGCCTCCTCAGGGAACGCATTCCATTGTTTTTGTCTATGCACTGTGTGAAGAAATTCTGTCTTTTATCTGTCCTGGAACCTCCCACATTCAGCTTCATTGTTACGGTCACGAGTTCTAGTGTTGTGACAACTTCTTGCTACTCAAAGAAGTGGGACATACACTCAGGGCCAGCCCACCCAAGAGGCAAGATGAGGTGGCTGCCTCAGGCGGCAGGATCCACGGAAGCAACAGATCCCAGTGTTGATTTTCTTCCCCGCCCCCCTTGCTGCTTCCCTGAGTGCTGGAAAAAAGACCTGCTCCCTGCTGCAAAGCCCATTTCCACCTGGCCCACACTCACCTTGAACAGGTAAAAGAGGCTCCTAGGATGCCACAGGGACATTGATGCTGGAACAACTCTTGGGTTGGGGCAACTGTCTAAAATGTTTTAAACGGTTCTAATTTTGGTTTCTCTGTTTCGTTTTTGTCGGGTTAGTGTTGTTTAAATGTTTAGTTGGGGTTGGTGGTTACCTAAGTATGGGTATAACTGTAAACTGCTTATTATTGTTATTATTGAAGACAGGAGTGCCTGGCGTGCTTTGGTCCATGGGGTCACGAAGGATCGGACACGACTAAACAACAACAAAATTGTTATTAATGGTTATTGATTTATTTGTTGCTTGTATTGGAAACCTTGTTCTTTTAATGTTTGATGTTCTGGTGTGTTTTATATGTTGTAAGCCGCCCAGAGTGGCTGGGGAAACCCAGGCAGATGGGCGGGATAGATATTAAAAATTACTATTTATTTTTACTAGTGTTCCTGGTGTAGAACTTCCCTCGCCCCTTCTTCCCTGGCGGGGAGGTGGGGGCATCATATTGAGGGTCTGCCTCAGGTGCCAAATTGTGCCCTATTCATTTCAGTGAGGGCTTGCACTGGAGAAAATTCCCCCCAGGTTACATTCCTCCTCTTTGAGGAAAGTGCATGCAGCGTGGAGACAGAGGGCTGCATTCAGCCATCCACAGTTAGCTCCTCTCTGTGGAACTCAGGTTGTGTGTGTGTGTTTAAAGGTGCGAGTCAGCACTTCCGAGTGTATTTGTTGCCTCTCCACTGTGTCAGAGGCAATTAAGTTAACAGTAGGTAATGAGTGAGGAGGACTTCAGGGAACACTGATGACTGAGCACATAGCAGAGCCAAGAGAACTAACTGATTGCCTCTCCTCCTAATGCTCATTTGTGCCACATCAGATGCACTATTCTTAGCAAAAGGAGGTGAAATTGGGACAGGGTTATCTATCAATGGCTGAAGAGCCAGGGTTAATTGTTTCTCGGATACTAGCCTGGGGCAAGCAATGGCAAACCCCAGGTGGAACATCTAGCTCAGACGCTACTATTTACAACAACTCTCAGTGGCTTTCTGGGATCTCTCCCAGATCTACTGGGATCTGCCTAGATTTGAACCTGGGACCTTCTGCTCTGCCACTGAGCTATATGCTCCTCTTGCAGACACATAGGAGGTGCACCTTCTTGTCCATACTTCCTGCCCTCTGATAAGTGGCAACTATGCCACTCCCAGGAGATCGGTTCTGCATCTCCACCCCACTGGCTGCTTCTGAGCAGGAGGACAATAGCACTCCGACTCCCTGGCAGGTTGGTATTGGCCCATGGGATACAAGTCCCCAACCCCTGTCATCCGGAAAGGCCCATCTTACGCTCTTAAACAGGACCAAAACCACAAATCCCTTTCCCTAACAATAACAGAGAGAGGAACTCTTTGGCCTGTATTGTTAACATTGCTGCAGGAAGCTATTCTGAAGTTCAGGAATTAACGAAATGTTCTCTCTCTTTTTGGAACCTTAATCTTGGATACAGGGCCGGATTTAGGTTTCATGGGGTCCTAAGCTACTGAAGGTAATGGGGCCCTTTATATCATAGAATCACAGAATCATAGAGTTGGAAGAGACCACAAGGGCCATCGAGTCCAACCCCCTGCCAAGCAGGAAACACCATCAGAGCACTCCTGACATATGGTTGTCAAGCCTCTGCTTAAAGACCTCCAAAGAAGGAGACTCCACCACACTCCTTGGCAGCAAATTCCACTGTCGAACAGCTCTTACTGTCAGGAAGTTCTTCCTAATGTTTAGGTGGAATCTTCTTTCTTGTAGTTTGGATCCATTGCTCCGTGTCCGCTTATCTGGAGCAGCCAGCTGTCCTTTGTCAACAACAAATTGCCGCTGTTTTTTGTGTTGAATATATGCTATATGGTAATTTATGGACCTATTAGGTATCTAAAGCCATTTGCACATGCAGAATGTAGGCACCTTATAGATAGAAATGAGCAAACCAGTGATATTTTAGGGAGCAGGCTAGCAGGCGGGGCCCTTTACTTACACAATAGGAGCCTACACAACACAAAACACTGTTGCTGTATGTAGGTTTTATTTTATTTGTTTTTTATCTTATATTTTGGAAATGTACATTTTTTTCTTTAATTTTTTGGGGGCCCCCAAGATAGTGGGGCCCTAAGCTATAGCTTGTTTAGCTTATACCTAAATCCGGCACTGCTTGGATATATCTGATCGTTATATCTGATTGGCAATCTCTGGATATATCTGACCTTTATATCTGATTGGCAATCTTGCACCCATTCCCTCTATAGATGTCAGTGTATCACTGCTGCTTTTTCACCCACCTTTGCAATCTGAGCCACCAACCCACCCCCTGCTAGCCATCATTTGCAGTTCTTTTCCTTCCCTCCCCGGAAAAACACGAGGTGATGAACAGGGAGCAATTGCTGGGGCGGAAAGCACATTTCCCATTCTTAAACTTTTTAAAGGAAAGGGTTTCTGCTAAAACGTTTCCTGTTTGTATAACCCTGACCTCGAAAAGCTTGCGTCAGAGCTTTTGAGATACTGGTTGCTGACGCCATGTGGAATCTCGAGCGGCTCCCTTGCGATGGAGGAGGAGGAGGGCGCTCGCTCCCACAAGACTGGAGAGAGAGTGCAGCAATGTCCTTCTGCCGCCTCTCTGCCCTCAGTTGGCACGCGCAAAGGTGCACGGCGCATTAACTGCTCTTCTTGCAACTTCCCCTGCAGAACACAGCAACCCCATCTTGGCTGAGATCCAGCTGCAGTCTGCCTGCTGCAAACGAGCCAGCTGGGCATTTTAGAAGAGCTGAGCTATTTGTGGTCTTATGACTCGGGGGTTCAGAAAGAGGAAGATCGCAGGAGCTAAGGGATCCAGCCTTCCTTCCCCACAAACCTGGTGCCCTCCAGGTGTTTGGGAGAACAGCTCCGATCAGGTTGGGGGGGGGGGAGGAAGGCTGCGATAAGAGGAAGGTCGAAAGAAAGTACTTTTGCAAGAGTTGAATGTATGGAATTTGCGCTCCAATGACAGCCACCATCTCGAATGCTTTAAAAAGAGAGTTAGACAAATGTTAATGTATGAAAAGGAACACGCAGCTTGGAGGCATCTCCCTTTGTCGCTGCTGCATTCAAAAGGCAGCAGCTGTTGGACAATGAATATTTTAATCCTAAATGCAAAAATGATGGAGCCAGATGTGAAATGAAAAGCTCCCCCTCCCCCCCGTTGCTTATGTGCCTGGTGTTCTGGCTGATGCTCTGGGAAGGAGCTGGGAGTGAATTCTTCTCTGGTTTCCTGACAGGGAGTAAACAGCCAGCCCAGCCTCTACAAGGCATGCCTGCTAATCATCCGTTGGTTGGGGACAGGTGAGCTGGCAAAGATTTCACCTTGAGCTCCTCCGCAAGAGCAAAGAGCTTAATGGCAGTTGCAAGTTTTCCCTTGCCATCTGCTCCTGAATGGCCACAGACAACTTAGCTTCCTCCAGAAGGGCAACTTTGTCCACCTAGCACTTTAGAACGCAGCAAGCAACTTGCTCAAGCACTTCCAGGGAGCTTGCCACCTGCTTTTAGTGCAGTGCTTAGATCTGGAAACAGCTAATAGTCTTTGGAAATATGCAGATAGCCAGAGCCGGCCCAACCATTAGCATAGCTGTCAACCGTCCCTTATTTGGGAAAGTCCCTTATCCCAGCGCCATGTCCTGCTAATGTCGCTTATTGATGATGTCCCTTAAATTTTCCGGGTTTCAAAGGAAGCAGCTCCTCTCCCTCCCTCCCTGCCAGCCAGGGAGGAAGGAGGCTCCAACTGTGTTGCTTGGCTGTGTTGCTCACCCAGTAAGGAGTCTAAGAATGACTGGGGGGGTGGAGCTTGCATGCCTTGTGCCGATCAAATCGGCCGCGTTGCCTGGGGACTCGCCTTTGCTCAGCGCTTCCCAGCGGAGAGGTGATGGTGGTTTTCCTTGCTGCATCCACTTTGCCGGGTTGCTGCGCTGTGGGAACCACCACTTGAGGCTTTGGCTGGGCTTTCTGCCTTTGGGTCAGAGGGTCTCAGAACCTGTGCTCCGAAAATCCCTTACTTTGGCTGCTGATCCCTTATTTTCGAGGCTGCTGGTCCGTTATTTTCAAATCTGTAAGTTGACGGCTATGACCATTAGGCAACGAGAGGCAGCCATCTAGCGCAGCAAATGCTGGAGGGCATGGTGTGTATGGACAGAAGCAGTCCATGTGGCAACATTTCTAAGAGACAGACAACAAGGCCGTTCCATTAGTGACTAGTTCCCACTTGAATTGATTGTCAGAGACAATCTTGCATTGATTGTCAGAGACTGGTTGGATGCAGTGGAATAGTGGGAGGAGGCAGCTGGGGAACCCCCAAGGAAAGAAGGCTCGGAGCCTGGGAAGTGGTGGTGGAATGACAATGAGCAGGCAGAGGGAGAAGACTGGGAGGAGGAGGTGTCAGAAGCTGAAGAGGTAACAGGGTTTAGTAAGCTGAGGAAATCTGTGGCAGAGAGATGTCCAGAATCAGAAGCTGAAGCAGGCAAGGAGGAGGAGGAGGAGGAGGAGGAGGAGGAGGAGGAGGAGGAGGAGGGATGCGAAGAGGCAGAGATGAGTCGGGCTGGTGCAGAGTCATGGGTGTCTCCCCCTCTGCAAAAAGCTCCCTTCCTTCTTGTCTCCCAGAACCTAAAGAGGCATGAAAAGGCTGGTTCACACAGGCCCAGTCTCCTATTGCTTGGGGAAAGCCCTGGAGAGGAGCAGACTTAGGTGGCTGTGAGGAGGGAGGACTTTCAGTCTCGGCAAGTGATTTTCATGGAGTAAGACCACTGGGAATGAGCTGCTCTGCTCGTTAGGCGTGACTCTCAACCAAATCTGTGGAGATTGTGTTTTTGCTAATAAAGAGTCAGCACCATCTTTAAATTGTGTGACTACAGACTAGCACGCTCCTGTGGCATTGATTTACTAGAAAGTGGGCAGAGATATTGACACCATTTCTGACCACTAAGAAAAGGGCACCTTCTAAGTGAAGTGGAGCAGATCTGGATGTGTATCGGGGAAGGTTTCCAGCTTGCAACGGACAGTGATTGGAACCTAAATCTCTGGAGCTCAATAAAAGGAGGTTGGATGAATATCTATCAGGATCAGTTTAATTTGAGGCAGCTGTGCCAGTACATTGCACAAGACTGGGTGTCCCTTGCTATTCTTCTCAGTCCATACTTTCCTGTTGTCTTTAGAACTTAAACGCAACAACGTTTTCTACGTTAGTTCCTCCCACCCACAATTTTTGGAGCTTTAGCAATGTAATCCAGATGAATTTTCGAAACAAGATAAATGTTTTACAGGAGGGGATGTAAATAAATACTCTGGATTTTCTAGGAATGCACTGTTTCTGCCGACGAGGTCTTTGCAGTGTCTGGAGCTAAGAGAGGCATTCAGGAGCATCCTTTAAAAAAAACCAACACATGTGCAAGTCCAAGTTTGCCCAGCAGAGGTCAGCAGTTCATCCCAATGCAATTTGGCATCCAGGGTTCCAAAAAGGAGCAGCAAAATTTTTCTGGGACAGGTGCTAAATGTTGATACAGTTACCGAAAGATCAGAGAGCACAGAATATTTCGCTTGAACGTCTGACCTGTCACATCCCGGCAGCGCAGCTAAGTAGGATGTACTTAAAAGCACACTCACGCCACAAGATTAAATGTCGGCCATGAAAAAGATCATGAAGAACAGGGTAGTTTTACCGAGATGCAGAGGATGGGAGTTCCATCCAGGGAGCCACTTTTATTAAATACATGTCACCTGGTGTTAGGTCCTAAGGGCAAAAAATGGATTCATCATCTAAGCCGCAGTGGAAGTCTAATGCACCAGGGCAGGGAAATCTTAAATGCCAGTGAAAGGGACAAGGAATCTGTAAGACAAAGGCTGCATGCACGCCATATATGTAAAACACCCGACTCCCCCCCCAATCCTGGGAACTGTAGTTTGTTAAGGGTGCTGAGAGCTGTAGGTCAGCGCTGGGTAAACTATAGCTCCCATGATTATTGGAGGAGGGAAGTATCTCGTGCTTTATGGGACGTGGGTGGCGCTGTGGGTTAAACCACAGAGCCTAGGACTTGCGGATCAGAAGGTTGGCGGTTCGAATCCCCGCGACAGGGTGAGCTCCCGTTGCTCAGTCCCAGCTCCTGCCAACCTAGCAGTTTGAAAGCACGTCAAAGTGCAAGTAGATAAATAGGTACCACTCTGGTGGGAAGGTAAACGGCGTTTCTGTGCACTGCTCTGGTTCGCCAGAAGCAGCTTAGTCCTGCTGGCCACATGACCCGGAAGCTGTATGCCGCCTCCCTTGGCCAATAAAGCGAGATGAGCGCCGCAACCGCAGAGTTGGTCACGACTGGACCTAATGGTCAGGGGTCCCTTTACCCTTTCATCTCATGCTTTAAATGCATGGGGGGAGGGGAGTGCAGCCAAAGTGGTTAAGGAAAGGAGAAAGGTGAAGACAGGAGGGAGAAGTGAGCGATAATCATTTCCTGTCTCGCAAAAGGGAGAGTAAAGAGAAGCAGATTTCTGAGTTTCACTGTGGCCTGCGGTGGCCTGCAAGCCATGAGTCACGACTCCACAGTTGTTTATTGTTGGTATTTGGTTAAAATCACTATAAAAAAACCCACATTTTTTAAAAACAACAACAACATGGCTATCTATTTAAAGCCTCGGAAGAAAGAGAGAGAAGCAAGTTGCTGCTTTGCTTTCCTTCCTGATATTTCCCTCAGCCATTTCACCCAGCCTCTTCCCGTGCTTCTGATTGCGTCTCCCTCGGCGTGCAATGCTAAGCCAAACCATAGCTTAGCACAGAGCTTTCCAAACTTTTCATGTTAGCAACCCACTTTTTAGAGGTGCGTCTTTCGTGACACAGCGATTCAGTTTTACTAGCAAACCGGAGGTTAAACTAACCCCTTATAAGATCTCACTGCAGCCAGCACACTAACATGTCATGACACACAGTTTGGAAAGCTCTGGCTTAGCATGAAAGTGTTAATGTTTGATGTCCTGCGGAGGAGATTGCGGGTGCTTTGCTCCTTCTTGGCGCTTTTAGCGTAGTGCCGCATAGGGAGTTGAGCCGAACCTGTCCACAGCTGTGATCATGGTCAAGCTATCTCCTTTTCTGCAGCTAAGGTTTACCGTACTTTGCCTTGCAGGACCTTGTGAATCTTCTATTTAAATGCAAACCCTCCCCCCACGTATTTTCCAGCCTGTTACTAAAAAGTAGCAGGAAACATAATGCATCTCTGCCTTTGAAACCTTGCCAGAGATCTTGTTAATTAATAACTTTCCTGTGCAATCCAACCCATCATAGGCGCACCTGCCATGCCTTGCAACGTAACTGTGGCTCTGCCCCAAACATTTATTTATGTATTTCAAAAATTATATCCCACCTCTGAGCTATGGAAATGATGGCGAAACAGCTTTGCATGCAGAGAGTTCCAGGTTCAACCATTTCCAGGCAGGGCAGGAAATGTCCCCTTCCTGAAACCCTGGGGAGCTGGGTGGACACAATTCAGCATATGGCATCTCCCTGTGTTCCTAATCTTGAGCTTAGTTGCCTTGCTATGCTGAGATGAAGCACCAGCAAGGAACAAAGTGGCTGCGAGCTCCTTTCTGAGAGTCGTCACGTTTGCACAGGTAGGCCATATGTCATGAATGAGCCAGCTCCCAGGAGCAGTTTGCAACCAGCTGAATAAAGCAGCCAGGAACAGAGAGGGTTAACTGCCAGGCAGGATGGGCACCGGCTAGTGCCAATTCCCCTGCTCCTTGGAATGCCAGTTGAGAGTGTGCCATGCTCGCGAAGTGCAAACTGGCGTGAACAGAGAAGGAAGCAGTTTGTCAGAACGGGAAGAGATTGCAGCTAATCCAATCCCCCCTCAGAGTAGACTAAGGGGAGGGTTGTTAGACAGAATGCAAAACAAAAGACGTAAGAAGGAAAAGTTCAGTTGCTTCTGGTCGGGCCGGAAGCAGTCTTCAGAAGGGTCATCTTGACTGATGATGGCAGAGGCTGTGTTAGACCCGTCTGGAGTTACCTATTTGTTTTGACAATAAAACATCCTTTTTAATTAACTATGCTAACTGTGTTATCAAGCCGGGGACTGGACTCCTGGCACCGTATTTCGGCTTACTGTGATGTACAAGCTAAGCCTACATGAAGAACATATCAGAGGTGATGCAAGGTTGAAAATGGAAGTCTCATCAGGGGTGTTTGACCTGTGGCATCATGCCTCCTTCACGGACGGACATCGTCACTGACGGCCTGGCCAGGTGGGAGTGGCTTTTACTGCACCTTTCGCCGATTAATTCCATACTTATGCAATATCATTGCACAGATATTTGTCCTGGAGCCGAGCCCTGCTTCCGATCACACTCTGCACGCGCTTTAAACATTGCTTGCCAAGGCTTCATTTTGCGGCTTTGGATAAGCCATTACCTCTCAGACAGTTCTCAGTTTTGCTAAGCAGAAAGTGCTCCATAAACATTTGTGACAGCACCAGCCTCCGAAACCCTCATTACTGCCTGATTTTCACTCATTTATCCTCTGGTCCTCAAAAGCCCTGTCGACCTGAGACGAGGAGATTGCTTTTTTTAAAGAAAATTCTAATTTGCGCTGCTCATTCAGAGACAGGGAAGCGCGGCAGTGAAGGGAATGCCACAAACTGTTCTCTCTCTTCAGGATCACAGGCCTCGGGCTGTCTCCGCATCTCATTGGTAGGAATCAGACATCAAAGAGAAGCCTTAGCAGTGCTGGCAGCTGCTCGGTTCGGGGAAAGGCCTTAGCTCTGTAGCAGAGAACATGCTTCGAATGCAGAAGGTCTCAGGATCAGGCCCTAGGATCTCCAGGTAAGGCTACGAATTGAACTTCAGGTGGCCGGTGCCAGATTTATGTACAGTAGATGCTCGGGTTGCGAATGCGATCCGTGCGGGATGCACGTCCGCAACCTGCAGCGTCGAATCTCTGCATGTGCAACTGGCGAAACCTGGAAGTAACCCGTTCAGGTACTTCCGGGTTTCGGCGGTCCATAACCTGAAAAAATGCAACCTGAAGCGTCTGTAACCCGAGGTATGACTGTATAAGCTAAACAAGCTATAGCTTAGGCCTCCACTCTCTTGGGGGTACCCCCCCAAATTTTTTTAAACGAAAACACAACAACCGGATGTATATTTCCAAAATATAAGATAAACAACAACAGTAATAATAGTAATAATAATAATTTATTATTTATACCCCGCCCATCTGGCTGAGTTTCCCCAGCCACTCTGGGCGGCTCCCAAACAAATGTTAAAAACAGTACAGCATTAAATATTAAAAACTTCCCTAAACAGGGCTGCCTTCAGATGTCTTCTAAAGATAGGATAGCTGCTTATTTCTTCACATCTGAAGGGAGGATGTTCCACAGGGTGGGCGCCACTACCGAGAAGGCCCTCTGTCTGGTTCCCTGTAACCTTGCTTCTTGCAATAAGGGAACCACCAGAAGGCCCTCGGCACTGGATCTCAGTGTCCGGGCTGAACGATGGGGGTGGAGACGCTCCTTCAGATGTTCCTTCTAAAACCTACATACAGATAGAGCTTAATAATTATTTCACTATTAATATACTTCTTCTTAATTGTATTTCAGTTCAAAAATTGCTTTGATAAAATACATATTTTGTTATGTGCAAATGGCTTTAGATACCAATTAGGTCCATAAATTACCATATACAGTGGTACCTCGGGTTAAGAACATTAATTCGTTCTGGAGGTCTGTTCTTAACCTGAAAATGTTCTTAACCTGAGGTATCACTTTAGCTAATGGGGCCTCCCGCTGCGGCTGCGCCGTCGCTGCGCGATTTCTGTTCTCATCCTGAAGCAAAGTTCTTAACCCGAGGTACTATTTCTGGGTTAGCAGAGTCTGTAACCTGAAGCGTCTGTAACCTGAAGTGTCTGTAACCCGAGATACCACAGTAGCATATATTCAATACAAAAACAGAGTCAATTTGTTGTTGACAAAGGACAGCTGGACATATGAAGGGCCCCATTACCTTCAATAGCTTAGGGCCCCATGAAACCTAAATCCGGCCCTGCAGGTGGCGAGTATTTTGTGTATGTGGATTCCATTCCTGCGCCACCCATGCGTCGGGGGACTGTGCATAAGCCCATCCTGTTCCGTTCCCTCACCCCATTCCGCCCCCCATGCTGTCCTCCTCTGGGTCCAGAGCAGCCACGCATTGTTACTTGCCCCAAAGTGGACAGAAGCAGAAGTCCCAGCAAAGGAAGAATGGATACGAAAACTTATGGAATATGCAGAAATGGCAAAACTTACCGGAAGAATAAGAAATCAAGATAACAAACTTTTTATAAAACAACGGAAATGGTATATTGAGTATTTACAGATAAATTGTAAACAGATAAAAAGATCATTGTAATAGCCTGTAGTTTCATAAGAGTATATATTTAAAGAAGATGAATAAATGAGCAAATTAAGAATTAAGATATACAGACAATATTAAAAATAAATTTAAGGAAGGGTGGTGGGAATGGTTTTAAGTTTGGTAATAAGTTGCAATTCAGCAACTTCTCTTTCCAGTCTATTTCTGAAATTCTTTTGTAATAAGACAGCTACTTTGAGATCTTGTATAGAATGTCCCGGGAGATTGAAGTGTTCTCCTACTGGCTTCTCCATCTTGTGATTCCTGGTGTCAGATTTATGTCCATTTATCCTTTGGCGTAGGGTTTGGCCTGTTTGTCCAATATAGAGAGGTGAAGGTCAATATGGAGAGCCTGTAAATTGTTTTTGTTGGGTTTTGAATAAATGTGCAATCAACTTTCACTGGCATTTCATTGCGTTGTTATCTTCCTCAGTGGGTCGTGCATAGAACTACAATTCCCAGAGTTCCTCATTAAAAGGGGTTAACAACAACAACAACAACAACAACAACTCATTTATTACACCCTGTCCATTTGGTTGGTTTGCCCCAGCCACTCTGGGCAACTTCCAACAGTCTATAAAAGAATGCAACAAAACACCAGACATTAAAAACTTTCCCAAAACAGGGCTGCATTCAGATGTCAGGTGTTAAACCACTTTGGGAACTGTAGCTCTCAGGGGTGTGGTGTGTGTGTGTGTGTGTGTGTGTGTGTGTGTGTGTGTGTCTTTTAACAACTCTCAGTGCCCCTAACAAACTCCAGTTCCCAGACTCTGCAATATCTTGGGAGATTTCGGGCAAGGTCTCACCACAAATGGACGAGATCTTGTCCCAAATTGGTGCTGCTGGCAGAGGCAGCAGGGGGTGGGGGTGGGCAGGTGTGGGACCCACAGGTATGTTGCCCGAGGGGGTTTCTGCTGCCTTAGGCAATGGCCTCACATGTCTAATGGCTGGGCTGGGTTTGGGTGTGTGTATTCTTCATCAGATTCTGCAGTGACGTCCCCCTCTGCCTTTTTCTCTTATCAGCTGAAGTTGTATCCAACAGCATAACTGCAGTTTATCTAAAGTCCCGGAAAAAGAAAGAAAGAAAAGAGTGCCTTTTGGTCTCTTGACTTCTTTTCTGCACATGCAAATGCATTCGGAGTTAACAGCACATTCCTACGCATGTTTACTGTGGAAGCCAGTCCAGCTGTTGAACAGGGTGTGCTCCTAGGGAGCTGCGCAGGATCGCAGCCTTAGATGCTTTTAAATTAGGCAATGGCCCTAATACAGATGACATACATTTTTTCCCTGTTAAAACTGTGATATTTACGGAGTTGGTGAGGGCGATCGTTGGGAAGAGGAAGACAAGGCTTCTGTAACTGCACAGAAGAGAGAAATCTCAGGGAGAGCGCCGCTTTCCTTTCCTCACACTTACACACCCCCGCACGACAAACTACACCTGCCAAATGGTTCCTTCTATGAAATTCCTTCCTTTGCATCCGCTCAGCGAGGCATGGTGATTTTTGAAAAGCGGCAATCTCAGCCTCCCTTCCCATCTTTATTTTAAAGCCTAGATAATTAGGGGTGTGTGTGTGTGTGTTTGCGTGTGTGTGTCTGACAATTTGGCATATGCCCTAAAGTCTCCATTAGCAAGAAAGAGAACATAGACACATGACTTTTCCCTCTGTAGCTGTTCTGTATTTGAAGTGACAGCACAAAAGAAGGCCTGAGTATATTTAAAGGTGCAGCGCACAGCCCCAAATGCCATCAACCACACAGCCAGAGCGCTGAAAAGATCCTCTCTCTCTCTCTCTCTCTCTCTCTCTCTCTGTCTCTCTCTCTCTTCCTTTTCATTTTTTTACCTGCACTATGGAAAAGACCCTGATGTTGGGAAAGATTGCAGGCACAAGGAGAAGGGGACGACAGAGGATGAGATGGTTGGACAGTGTTCTCAAAGCTACAAGCATGAGTCTGACCAAACTGCGGGAGGCAGTGGAAGACAGGAGTGCCTGGCGTGCTCTGATCCATGGGGTCACGAAGAGCTGGACACGACTAAACGACTCAACAACAACGGAGATACTATTTATCACCTTTGCACTCAGCTTGTTAAGATGGCTTGCATTTTACACTGTTATTTTTTAAAAATATATATTTTATTGGGATGTATTGCAAATGTCAGCGTGAGACACAAAATATGCACATCACATAAATATTACAAAATGCAACTGTGAACTGTGGTCAAGGCATTGTCGAGGATATTAACAGAGAAAGGATGCCGTATCAGTAAACTTATTCTTCTTTGGCGATCACTCGTAGCCCAAGTAAGTTTGTCTTCCATGAACATGGTCTTAACAGTGAGTCCGGAAGTGACTGTGGAGGCCAGTTCTGGATCCACACATCCTTCCACAGTGGGGACATAGGTTTGATAATGGAGAGGGTTTGCCAAACGTGCCTTCCTCTTAGCTCGTTTCTCCTTTTCTCCCTTAGTTCGTGCTCCCAAGGCCCATGACACCTTTAGTAAAGGCTGTTCTCCACTTGGAGCGCTTGCAGGCCAGTGTTTCCCAGTTGCCGGTGTTTATACTACATTTTTAAAGATTTGCCTTGAGAGTCTTTGAGCCTCTTTTGTTGACCACCGGCATTACACTTTCCATTTTTAAGTTTGGAATAGAGTACAGTCATACCTCGGGTTACAGACGCTTCAGGTTGCGTTTTTTCAGGTTATGGACCTGCCAAAACCTGGAAGTACCGGAATGGGTTACTTCCAAGTTTCGGGGGTCGCACATGCACAGAAGCACTAAATTGTGCTTTGCACATGCACAGAAGCGCCAAATCGCAACCTGTGCATGTGCAGACACGCTGCTGCGGGTTGCGAACACTGCGGGTTGTGAACGTACATCCCGCATAGATCACGTTTGCAACCCAAGCGTCCACTGTAGTTGCTTTGGAAGGCAATAATCAGTCATCCAAACCACATGACTGGTCCAACGGAGCTGATGTTGAAGAATCATTGTTTCAACACTGGTGATCCTTGCTTCTTCCAGTACACTGGCATTAGTTTGCCTGTCTTCCAAAGTGATGTGTATAATTTCTCAGAGACACTGTTGATGAAATCTTTCCAGGAGTTGGAGATGGCGTTTATAAGTGGTCCATGTTTCACAAGCATACAGTAAGGTTGGTAGAACAATAGCTTTGTAAATGAGCATTTTGGTTTCCCTGTGTACAGGAGCCCTCTCCCTATCTGTGGCTTCCTGCAACTGATGTTCAGAAGCATTACTGCCTTCAACCTTGAAGGCAGAGCATATTCCTTGTGTCTAGTAGCCATCAATAGCCTTCACCCCCAAGAATTTGTCCAATCCTCTTTTAAAGCCATTCAACGTAAAACCCACTGACAAATACCCCTTCCTTTTGGTTCATGTGGGAACCAATGACACTGCAAGCAATAGCCTCCAGAAGATCAAAAGAGACTACGAGGCTCTGGACAGGAAATTGAAGCAATTAAATGCACAAATTGTTATCTCATCTGTCCTCCCAGTTGAACGACGTGGCCCAGGGAGAGAGGGAAAAATAGTGGAAGCGAACAGCTGGCTTCGCAAATGGTGTAAACAGGAACGGTTTGGATTCTTAGATCACGGACTGCAGTTTCTTGAAGAAGGACTTCTGGCAAGCGATGGGCTGCACCTCACAACGGTTGGGAGGAATGTTTTTGCCAAAAATCTCAGAAACCTCATCAGGAGGGCTTTAAACTGACTAATGTGGGGGAGGGAGACAGTGCTCCTGAAGGTAGGAGTCTATCAATTGATGAAGATGATCATCCAAATGTCATAGACCAAATGGAGCAAACAGCACGCAGACCTAGTGGTGGGAGGAAAAAATCCTTAAATAAGAGACACGGGGGAATGATTAATGGACTTCAATGTCTGTACACTAATGCGCAAAGCATGGGAAATAAACAAGATGAGCTTGAGCTCTTGGTACAGCAAACTAAATATGACATAATAGGCATCACTGAAACCTAGTGGGATAAGTCCCACGATTGGAATGTAATAATGGAGGGATACAATCTATTTCAGAGAAACAGACCAGACAAGAAAGGAGGAGGAGTGGCGTTATATGTCAGGGATGTGTATACCTGTGAAGAGATCCAAGATTTAGAACCTCAAAGCCAAAGTGAGAGCATTTGGGTCAAAATTAAGGGAGAGAAGAATAACAGAGACCTCATTGTGGGAGTTTACTATAGATCCCCAAGCCAAACGGAGGACATAGATGATGCCTTCCTGGAACAGATGGCCAAGCATGCAAAGGGAAGGGAGATAGTAGTAATGGGGGACTTCAATTACCCAGATATTTGTTGGATGTCAAACTCAGCCAAGAGCATAAGGTCAAACAAATTCCTCACTGGCCTTGCAGACAACTTCATTGTCCAGAAAGTGGGAAAAGAAACAAGAGGAACAGCCATTTTAGATCTGGTCCTAACCAATGTTGATGACCTGGTTAGTGGGGTAGAAGTGGAAGGATCATTAGGCGCGAGCGATCATGCTCTTCTGAAGTTTACTATACAGCGGAAAGGAGCAGCCAAGCACACTAGGACTCAATTTCTTGACTTTAAGAAAGCAGACTTCATAAAACTTAGGGAAGTGCTGGGTGAGATCCCATGGACAGTAATACTAAAAGGAAAGGGAGTTCATGATGGCTGGGAGTTTGTTAAGAGGGAGATAGTAAAAGCACAACTTCAGGCAATACCAATGAGACGGAAACATGGAAGGTGCCTAAAGAAGCCAGGGTGGCTATCAAAAGAACTTTTAACTGAGTTAAGATTAAAAAAGAATGTGTACAAAAATGGAAAAGGGGGGAAACCACCAAAGAGGAATTCAAAGAAATAGCCAGCACATGTAGACACAAAGTCAGAAAAGCTAAAGCACAGAATGAACTCAGGCTTGCTAGAGATGTTAAAAGCAACAAAAAAGGCTTTTATGGGTATGTTTGTAGCAAAAGGAAGAACAAAGAAACAGTGGGGTCACTCAGAGGAGAAGATGGTGAAATGCAAACAGGGGACACAGAAAGGGCTGAACTCCTCAATGCCTTCTTTGCCTCAGTCTTCTCCAATAAGGAAAACAATGCCCGACCTGAAGAATTTGGAACAAATGATTCAGCAGAAGAAACACAGCCCAGAATAACTAAGGAGATAGTACAAGAATACTTGGCTAGTTTAGATGTATTCAAGTCTCCAGGGCCAGATGAACTGCATCCAAGAGTATTAAAAGAACTGGCAGATGTGATCTCAGAACCACTGGCAGTCATCTTTGAGAATTCCTGGAGAACAGGCGGAGTGTCGGCAGACTGGAGGAGGGCAAATGTTGTCCCTATTTTCAAAAAGGGGGAAAGAGAGGACCCAAATAATTACTGCCCAGTCAGTCTGACATCAATACCAGGGAAGATTCTGGAGCAGATCATTAAGCAAACAGTCTGTGAGCACCTAGAAAGGAATGCTGTGATCACCAATAGTCAGCATGGATTTCTGAAAAATAAGTCATGTCAGACTAACCTGATCTCGTTTTTTGACAGAATTACAAGCCTGGTAGATGAAGGGAACGCAGTGCATGTAGCCTACCTTGATTTCAGCAAGGCATTTGACAAGGTGCCCCATGATATTCTTGTAAAGAAGCTGGTAAAATGCGGTCTTGACTATGCTACCACTCAGTGGATTTGTAACTGGCTGACTGACCGGACCCAAAGGGTGCTCATCAATGGTTCCTCTTCATCCTGGAGAAGAGTGACTAGTGGGGTGCCACAGGGTTCTGTCTTGGGCCCGATCTTATTCAACATCTTTATCAACGACTTGGATGATGGACTCAAGGGCATCCTGATCAAATTTGCAGATGACACCAAACTGGGAGGGGTGGCTAACACCCCAGAGGACAGGATAACACTTCAAAATGACCTTGACAGATTAGAGAACTGGGCCAAAACAAACAAGATGAACTTTAACAGGGAGAAATGTAAAGTATTGCACTTGGGCAAAAAAAATGAGAGGCACAAATACAAGATGGGTGACACCTGGCTTGAGAGCAGTACATGTGAAAAGGATCTAGGAGTCTTGGTTGACCACAAACTTGACATGAGCCAACAGTGTGACGCGGCAGCTAAAAAAGCCAATGCAATTCTGGGCTGCATCAATAGGAGTATAGCATCTAGATCAAGGGAAGTAATAGTGCCACTGTATTCTGCTCTGGTCAGACCTCACCTGGAGTACTGTGTCCAGTTCTGGGCACTTAACCATCCAGGGGTCCTTTACCTTTACCTTTTTACCTGTCTACACTAACTGGCAGCAGGTCTCAGGTGGAGGACATGCTTTCCATAGTGACAAAGGACCCCTCTGCTCTCTTGTTAACCTGTGGGTCCCCAGATGTTGCTGGACTACAACTCCCATCATCCCTGAGCTCTGGCCTTGCTAGCTAGGGGGGATGGGAGTTGTAGTTCAACAGCATCTGGGGACCCACAGGTTGAGAAAGGCTGTGTTAAAGGTTCTCATTAACCTGTGCCGATAACCTTGTCATAATTACGAGGTGTTGGAAAGATGGGGAAAGAAATGCTCTTAAAACCCAGGGTTTTTTCGTGGCTTTGACCTTGAATGCATTCAAGGAATTTGGGCCTTGATGAATAGCTTAGCCTCTCTCCCACTGCCCCTTGAGCACCATATGTGGAAGCAGAAACGGTCTACCTCCTCAAAGGACTCTTTCTCTCTCTCTCACCCACACAAGCACACACAGAAACATACTGTGCTGGAGATACACCGGCAAGGTGGGGATTCAGCAGAACATCTGTATATTGTCCATTCAGCATAACCATCTGAATACAGGCCCTGCACAGGGAACATACAAAGGAAAAGTAATTGGGTTGGAAGGGGGGGGAGCAGAACGAGTTGGAGATGTCTCAGAGGATGAATAGATCACTGGGGCGAGGGGAGGGGAGGGGAGCAAGCCTGGGTTGTTGTATCAACAGAAAAGGCAAGCGCACCTTAAAGCAGGGGCAAGGTACTTAAAAAGACTTGGGGCATAAATTGCCTTAAAATGCACATATGCTAATTTCTATGCACCAGTGTAAATGTGGGCTGGCTGTCAGAGAGGCCAGGGGGGTGCCAATAGGATTTCCTGGGCCCTGGATGCGGTATGTGGATTGGGCCCTCTGCAAATTAAGGGGAGGGGAGGCAGGCAGAACTGTTCTGTGGTGCGCTCAGCTGCTTTGTAAGCAAAGTTGTTGTTGTAAAAAACATGTTAACCCTACCTTCTTTTTTTAAGGGAAGGGCAGGAAATCTGGAGTCTGGTGCAGAAGACTCAGTTCTTGGGGCCGCTGAGCCATTCCATAGCAACACCCTTGAGGTGCACAGGCCCCCAAAAGAGTTGAGAAAGGAGGAGATTGTGAAGAGGTCAAATGCTAGATTGAGGATGCTCTTCCATTAGTGCAAGGATTTACGCTTGTGCAGTGCACTATCCCCGCCCTTCTCCCCTCACACCCTGAACTCTCCCCAAACGTGCTCCAGGGGGTTAGGGTAACCCCCATAACAGATTTAAGGGGTGCGCAGGAGGAGAGTTCTGTTGTGCATGTGTAAATCCTTAGGAACACAGAGAACACAGGAAGCTGTGCTATACTGAGTCAGACCATTGGTCAGTCCAGCCCAGAGCTGCCTACACTAATTGGCAGCTACTCTTCAGGATTTTTTATTTTGGGGGTGGGGTGGGGGTTGAACCTGCAACCTTCTGCAAGTAAAGCAGATGCTCAACCACTGACCTATGGCCCTTTCCGAATTATCTTTGCGCTAACGGAATGAGTTACTTAATGCTACATTGGATGCAACCCAAGGATTTTTCGAAACATAAAACCTCACACCTAAGTGTTTGCTAGAAACTGTAAAATTTCAGAAGCAGAGCCATATTAATTGGGCTGGCGGTGTGATTTATGCCAGCCTTTGCCAACTTGGCACATTCCAGATGTGTTCAACTACAGTTCCCATCAACCACATCTGGCACGACCTGGGCTAGCTGGGGTTGTAGTCTGATCACATCTGGAGGGGACCCCAGGAGGGCAAAGGCTGCTTTAGGTCCCAGGCCCCAGATTATATTCACGTAGTGTTGGCATGCGAGACTCAATGCGCCAAGCCCTTGTTTGCAACCTTCTGGCAGGCAGGCCAGGTTTTCTTCTGAGTAATATTTGTGTCGGAAGGAGAGAGGAGGGAGGCCCTCGAACGGTGCCAGCAGCAGCCCTTGAAGCTGACGTTGTCATCACTCATCCCGGCATGGTTACGTCTACTGAGATTGTCTGTGTTTCTAATAAGATGGCTGTCTTTTCATAAGGCCAAATGATGCTGGATGTGTTCCTGGAAAGCACACCCAAATGTTGTCTTCTGTTAACAGCAGATGTATTTTCTGCACCCCCGTGCGTGGAGAGGTGATGTCTAACAGTTCCATCTCAAACCATGATCTTTACCGAAATCCCCCTTCACCCCACACACTGCTTTTAGTTCGGAAAGGGAGGATTCTCAGTGGTGCCAATGGGAGCATTTTCCAGATTTTCCTCACACTTGTTTTTCTTTTTTTAAAAACAACAACAACAACCCACCAGGCCAACCAGAAGCTTGTAGGAAACCTGTAAGCAGGACCGCAGCACAAGAACATCACTTCCCCCTCTTGTGGTTCCCAGCTACTGGTATTCAGAAGCCATGACAGCCTCAAGAGCCAGTGTGGTGTAGTGGTTAAGAGCAGTGGACTCGTAATCTGGTGAACTAGGTTCGATTCCCTACTCCTCCACCTGCAGCTGCTGGGTGACCTTGGGCCAGTCACACTTCTCTGAAGTCTCTCAGCCTCACTCACCTCACAGAGTGTTTGTTGTGGGGGAGGAAGGGAAAGGAGAATGTTAGCCGCTTTGAGACTCCTGAAGGGGAGTGATAAAGCGGGATATCAACTCCAAACTCTTCTTCTTCTTCTTCGACTGTGGATGCAGAGCACAGCCATTGTGGCTAGCGACTTATGTGAGCCTTCGGTTAAGTAACTTTGGGAAGGCTACTTTTGTCAAATAATACTGACACGGCTATTTTGCAGCTGATCCATGTTTCGCTTTGCTGAAGCGAAGTGAAAAGAAGCCTTCCTCAGTTCAGCAACAGAACCTATACTTTTAAGGAGACAGCCACTAACTAGCAGCCTTAATTCCCTTTAAAGAGATCCAATCCGGTGGCCATTATTGTCTCCTGCGGAAACGAATTCCCTCGTTGAACTGGGCCCTGTGTGAAGATGCTTTTCCAGGGGATGAGATTGAAAATTTAGCCTGCGGCTGTTGCCAAAGCAACACCAGAGCTGTGCTGCTGTACAGCGCAAGGCTCGGCCTTGGATGAAGTCAATTCTTGCGGGGGTTTCAAGGCAAAGTGTCCTCAGTGAGCCCTTTCCTCCATCGACGGCTTCACCCAGCTGTTGTGGCAGCACTCCAGTTTTCTGCTGAGTGGCTGAGTCTAGCTACCCGTTTAGTTTCCCACAATGCCCCAGAACATTCTAGGGCATTGTGGGAAATTGAAAGGGCAGCTGGATTCAGCTGACTGGATTTGCTTGCTGTGCCAGGTATGGAAAATACCGTATTTTTCGCTCCATAAGACGCACTTTTTTCTTCCTAAAAAGTAAGGAGAAATGTCTGTGCACTTTATGGAGCGAATGCATGGTCCCTGGAGCCAAATTGCCCAGGGGCAAAAAGCATATCATGCTTTTTTAAAAAAAAAGAAGGAAATGGGTGTTGAAACAAAGCCGCTGATCGTTTGCTGATCAGGGAGAGAGATAAGGGACGCTAGAGATAAAGGAGGCTGCCCGGGAGGGGGCCGCAATGGCGCAAAAATGTGGTTACAAAGCACGGATCCACATGGATCCTCAGGATTTTTGCATTGGGTCACCCCAAATTCACCATCAGATCACATGTCTGTGGCCACAGCATGAACCAGAAAAATCATACATCCAATGTTTCGTTCAGAGTATTTTTTTTCTTGCTTTGCTCCTCTAAAAACTAGGTGCGTCTTATGGTCAGGTGCGTCTTATGGGGTGAAAAAATACGTAAGTGATGGGGATTTGGTCAGGGCAGGCACCAGCATTGGCCCTGATTGGCCCCTAAGCTCTTCCAGCAACATCATCTCTAGTTCTATTTGCATCATCTCTAGTTCGGTCCTTAATTACGCAACCACCAGCAAAATGCTCCCCCTTTCCCACCTGCCACACCGCTAAAAAACAAGTGAACAAACAAATGTAACATCATAAATGCATACTGATTGCAACATTTTTGGTAAATTAACTGGAGGGGGGTGGGTCTCCCACCCTAATTTAGGCTGCATTCATACAACACTTTGTTCCATTTCCCCGGTGCTTCCTGACCCGATAATTTCCACACTTTATGTGACCTTTTGCACAATGCAAAAACCATTTCTGGAAAACTAGCAGAATCCGGTGGAAACTTTAGCGCTCATTTCCATTTTATTTGCCTCCAGAAAACATCCCCTTTTGCAGCTCTAGAAAATTGCAGGAGTTTTGTGTTATTATTTCACAAGAGGAAATCTGGGGTTGTATTCCAACAAACAGTTCTTTTCTGACATTTAAAATTTAGGTTTATTGATCAAAAAGACCCATACACTCCTCACTGGTATGGATATTTCATGCCAACACAGACATTGGTTAAATCTCTAAGTGTTAAGTCTTGATATATCACATAACTGTTGCAACTTCTTGTTTATTAGCTGCTAATCCTGTGTTATCTGCTATGTGTATTACTGTTGATACCAAAACCAATAGGTTAGGCTGGTACCGTCATTATATACCTTTAGGTGCCAGGCAAAAACATTCCTCTTTAACTAAGCCTTTGGCTGCTTGACATCCAATGCCCTTAAACAAATTTTTTTGGGGGGGGGGTGGAATTATTGTATTATTCTTGTTTATATTTTTATTGCATATTTTGCGATTTTATGTTGTGAACCACCCTGAGACACTACGGGTATAGGGCGGTATGCAAATTGAATAAATAACAATAAAATGGCTAATGACTTTTCGATGTTAAGTGCACAGTGGCTGTAGCAAAATAGAAAGCATTTCATGTGCCCTAGCGGGGTAAAACTGAATTTGTGAAAGCTGGGCAATATGGGTTTCCAAAGCAGGGATGGAATTTGGCCTCGTGTAATATGGTGAGCTTTCTGTACGTGCAAGCATTTCACCTTGCTAACATGGCACTATCCCCTGCTCTCCTCTCCTCGTGTGAGCACAGCTTTAGTCTGGCCCTTAGTGGGACGCAGGTGGCGCTGTGGTCTAAACCACTGAGCCTCTTAAGCTTGCTGATCGGAAGGTTGGCGTTTCGAATTCCGGCGACGGAGTGAGCTCCCGTTGCTCTGTCCCAGCTCCTGCCAACCTAGCAGTTTGAAAGCACACCAGTGCAAGTAGATATATAGGTATCACTGTGGCGGGAAGGTAAACGGCATTTCCGTGCACTGCTCTGGTTTCCGTCACGGTGTCCTGCTGCGTCAGAAGCCGTCATGCTGGCCACATCACCCAGAAAGCTGTCTGTGGACAAACACTAGTTCCCTCGGCCTGAAAGCGAGATGAGCACCGCAACCCCATAGTTGCTTTTGACTGGATTTAACTGTCCAGGGGTCCTTTATCTTTACTTACTGTGGCCCTTATATTGTGAATTCAAGAAGCACACTGCCACTGACCACCGAGTTTCTATTTCACCACCACAGCCAATGGCTACCACTGGACCCGCAGCACATGAAATTGCCCCTTGTTGTTGTTGTTGTTTAGTCGTGTCCGACTCTTTGTGACCTCATGGACCAGAGCACGCCAGGCACTCCTGTCTTCCACTGCCTCCCGCAGATTGGTCAGACTCATGCTGGTAGCTTCGAGAACAGTATCCAACCACAAAGGAAGAAATGAGAACGAGGGAGAGGAGACTGCAAGAAGCCAGGATTTTGTGTGTGCTAGCGGTACTGGATCACTCTTGTCCAGGAGTAGAGACATGGGAAGGATGCAAGTGAACTCTGAGGAAATGCTGTTTCCTGTTTTGCTTTGGCCCAAAGGAGACGAGCTCCTCCTCCCTCTTCCTGGAGGCGAGAGGGTGTCTCCTTACAAGACCCTTGCTGTAACGTCTCTCAAGGACTAATTTCTAAAAGAGCACCACAGGAAAGCATGGTGCTTTTAGCTCAGAAGGCAGAACAGGATCTCCTGATAGATTTCTGGGCAGCTTGCCGCAGATGGGCAAGGATTTCTGATTCCCAACTTGACGACAGCAGCAACAGCAGCGTTACTTGTCATCCTCCCACCCTGAATTATGTTTCTGCTGCAGCAGGATTTTTTGGGTGGAAAGACTGTGAGCACCTTTCATATCCTGAAGCAAACTCCCCACACTCTGATTGAATCCTTTAATTCTTAGCTTATGTCTTCCGCACTGGGCTCCAGTTGGAGGATTTTAGGTTTCTAGGAGAAAACCCCACAAACCTGAAGTCCTTCCACAATATCCCACTCACTAATATGCATGCTTTAAAGAAATTGCATGCTGACCTTTGACGCAGGATGTCTGTCATTTGATGCAGGATTTCCCACTAAGGCCTGCCTGCTGGACTATCTCTCTCTCTCTCTCTCTCTCTTGCTCTCTCTCTCTCTCTCTCTTGCACTCTCTCTCTCTCTGTGCGTGTGTCTCTGTGTCTCTCTGTCTCTCTCTCTCTCCATACTGCTGCTGAGCTGCAGTCACAGCTGCCCTTGACTTCAGCTCTCATCTTCTCCAGCCTCTTCAAATAAGAACTTCAACTATTTCCCATCCTTCATTCCTGATAATGTTCGACAAATGATACCCATCTTCTTCTTTTTTCCAGTTTGCATTATCACATCTACAAGGAGCAGGCTGTTTCTCATGCAGAGTTCACGCGATTCATCCGTATGCCACTTACCTTCATTTCAGATCAGACATGATTAAACCTTCCCAGGGCCCGCATTTCTGAGAAACTCACACTGAATGAGGAATGCAGATCAACAGCCAGTGAAGGAGGCGTGCGTGGCAAAGACACAAATCCCTTTACTTGAAAAGGACGACTTTGTGACCTGGGTTGACACAGCTAGAGTTGTTGTGAGACGGAAAAATAAAATAACCACAAGGTGTGCTGCTTTCCCCCCCTTTAAAACCAACCAGACCAGAGCTTTTCAAACTGTGTGTCACGACACGGTAAGTGTCATGGCTGAGTGGGGATTTAAAGCCTGGTCTCCGAAACCCTAACCACTACACTTGCTTGTTTTGCACCTTCAAGAAATGAATTGGATGCTTGACTGAGCTGAAAGAGGAGAACCTTGGCGTTCTATTTTGCGTTCTGAGACACGTGAGCAGTAACGTGGCTGCAGGGCGCTTATCTCTGTTGTGCAGAAGCAGGCAGAGTGCAAGAATTCCTTGCAAACATGAGCGACCTGAAATTGACCCGAGCGGATGAGGGTCATCAGGGATGTGGGTGAAACACCCTGAAATTCCTTTTTCACAGAATGTCATGACTGGTTCCCGATAACTGTCCTGCGTCATCAGCCTCTGAAACAACCTTTGGGTGGAAGGGAACAGATCGCTGCTTGCTAACAAAATGGAAGTTACTTCAAAACATCCCATGTGGGAGTAATAACTGTGAAGAGGTGGCTATCTCCAGCTTCTGTTTATGCCTGGTTCTGCTGGTGCTTGCCCAGATTTTTGAGCAATTGCGGAAGGCTGATAATACTCACCCTACTGTCTACCCAGAAGCTAAGAAAATACTTGTACTTATTTTCAGTGGCTTATGGGCCACTTAGGTGGTCAACGCAGTTTGCTGAATGGCCAGGAAGACAATTCATCAGCCCAATAATTATATTGGATTTAAACAGCTTGGAGGAATATACATATGTCACTATTATTAGTGCATGTTTATGTTTTTTATTTATGTTATTGTTTTTCTTTTCATTTTGTGCATGAATGCACCAGAGTACGTGTTGATGGCGAGATATAACAGAAAAGCAAATTAAAACATGTGGTTTTTATTTGGGGGGGGGGATTTCAGGTGGTGTTTAGCACAGATAAAAAACAACAACAACCCCCCCCCCAACTCTGGCTTTTTTCTGTCCCCAAGTAGCACAGTCAGGAGCGTGGAAGGAGCAAAGACCTGCTACGTGTTAAATCGTATTTTATTTCAAACTATGGTTTAATGTTGCAATGTGAACCAAACCAACAGGGTTCCCTAATTCTCCTCACAGAACTACAGTTCCCAGAGTTCCTTTAGGCAATGGCTAATAAACAAGTCCTTTGAACATGTCTGGATTGCAGGGTTGCAACTAGAGAGTCTGGTGCCCTGGAGGGGGGGGAATTGTTAAAAATAGTTGCGTTTGAATGTTTGAGCAAAAACCACAGCTGCCGTTCTGTCATGCATCAAAAGCACATGTTTTCTTCCTGAGCCTGGGACGTGCCGTTTCATCCTCTCCTGTGCAAAGAGATTCGTGCTCTGGGAAGCTGCACCTGTAAGATTTGCATTTTCACCCAAAACTTGCTTCAGCCGCCATGTTGAGAAAATGCTTACCCTGCATGGAACTGTAGCATCAGAAAGGACCATGAGAGTCATCATCTAGCCAAACTTTCTGCAATGCAGGAATCTTTTGCCCAACGAGGGGCTCGAACCCACAACCCTGAGGTTAAGAGTCTCCTACTCGGGTCGCGCTGTGGGTTAAACCAGAGCCTAGGACTTGCCGATCAGAAGGTTGGTGGTTCGCATCCCTGCGATGGGGTGAGCTCCTGTTGCTTGGTCCCTGCTCCTGCCAACCTAGCAGTTCAAAAGCACGTCAAAGTGCAAGTAGATAAATAGGTACCACTCTGGCGGGAAGGTCAACGGCGTTTCCGTGCTCTGCTCTGGTTTGCCAGAAGCGGCTTAGTCATGCTGGCCACATGACCCGGAAGCTGTACGCCGGCTCCCTCGGCCAATAAAGCGAGATGAGTGCTGCAACCCCAGAGTTGGCCACGACCAGACCTAATGGTCAGGGGTCCCTTTACCTTTTACTCTACCAACAGAGCCAACCTTCCGTTATCACTTGCTTCTGTTCTCTGAATGTAGAGGCACGGCATTTGCATGCCGAATGTCCCTGGCATCTCCAGGAAGCACTGAGAGTGATGCTGTCTCTATGAAACCCCGCATTGCTGCTGCCAAACAGTGCAGACAATACTGTGTTAGAAGGTCTGGCCAGACACCCAGCAGAGCAAGTTAATTTATGCACAGAATATATGTTTGCTCTACTCTTTGTTTTCCTGCTATTTTCCCAAGCCATTGCGTCCGACAGGACCACTACGACTCCCTTCTAAGGAATAAAAACAAAAGCCACTCAAAGTGAATATTGGTTCATCGGGGCAGGATGCACACGCCTGCGGTTTCAGCAGCCCCTACTACATTTACTGGAAATTTATGGATCCCTACAAAGCCATTTAAAACAAACATAGAAGCATTGTTTAATTAGCATGTCCCAAATTGCGCTGTTACAATAACTGCAGGTGGCAAATCCATTGCTAAGGGATTCCCAGTCGAATCACCGCTGGTATGAATTGATGGAGGCACAGAGATAGCTTGTGATGGGTTATTGAAAGATGTAGGGTTGATTAGATTCAAAGGAGTCGAAAGGGATCCTGCGTTTTTAAAAGTTCAAGGTTTTGGTATTAGCACAAAGTGGCCCTTGTACAGCTGGAGACAACCAGGGCTTGGTACACATTAGCGGTCTAAAATGCAGCTAGGTTGTTCCCCGCTCCTGTGTGTGTGTGTTTCAAACTGCAGTCCTAGAGAGAGGGGGGCAGGGATGTATTCACCAAGGGCTTATGACCCGAGTTGTTACCCTGAGCCAAACTCCAATTCACTGCCATCTGTGCAGCAGTTGCCTGGATCGTACATAAAGGTAAAGGGATCCCTGACCATTAGGTCCAGTCGTGACCGACTATGGGGTGGCTGCACTCATCTCGCTTTACTGGCCAAGGGAGCCAGCATACAGCTTCCGGGTCATGTGGCCAGCATGACTAAGCCGCTTCTGGCGAACCAGAGCAGCACACAGAAATGGTGTTTACCTTTCCACCAGAGTGGTGCCTATTTATCTACTTGCCCTTTGATGTGCTTTCGAACTGCTACCCTCCTGGTATGCCCCACAGAGAAACCTACGCTCGTCAAATAAAAACATCCTGAAGGTCCCAGGCCTCAGAGAGGTTAGGCTGGCCTCAACTAGAGCCAGGGCTTTCTCGGCTGCGGCTCCAATCTGGTGGAACGCTCTGTCACAAGAGACTAGGGCCCTGCGGGACCTGACATCTTTCCGCAGAGCCTGCAAGACAGAGTTGTTCCACCAGGCCTTTGGTCAGGTCCCAGCCTGACTCCCTCCTCTGGCAACCTGCACAGAATTTTGCTCAACGGTTGCCATTAATTTGACTTTAATTAATTTTTATAATGGAATGTTTTTAGAATGTTTGATTATTTGATTGTTTGATTATTTAATTGTTGTTAGCCGCCCTGAGCCCGGCTTCGGCTGGGGAGGGCGGGATATAAATAAAATTTATTATTATTATTATTATAGGTTGGCAGGAGCAGGGACTGAGCAATGGGAGCTCACCCCATCGCGGGGATTCGAACCACCAACCTTCTGATCGACAAGTCCTAGGCTCTATTGTTTAACCCACAGCACCACCTGCGTCCCGGATCGTACATACCTCAGCTTAAAATTTTTCAGCAGGGGGCCGGTCCACTGTCCCTCAGAACTTGTGTGGGGTAGGACCATTTTTTTTGGGGGGGGGGGAGAAATGAACGAATTCCTATGCCCCACAAATAACCCAGAGATGCATTTTAAATAAAAGGGCACATTCTACTCATGTAAAAACACACTGATTCCCAGACCATCCGCGGGCCGGATTGAGAAGGCAATTGGGCCAGATGCGGCCCCCGGGACTAGGTTTGCCTACCCATGAGCTACAGGATACCTGTGGATTGTGGCTCACACCATGTGCACTTGGCTTCAAGCACCACTGGCAGGAGCACACTGGAGCCAGAATAAGCACTGGTCTCTACCCAGCCTGGGTTGCACACCTTACCCCTTACAGACCGAGCAGGGCACTGCGTTCTGCTGGAGAGTCTGTCCCTGAAGTTCCTAAAATATCACGGCAACTCAGAGCAGGGCTTTCACTGCGGCTGCCCCTGTTTGGTGGAACAGCATCCCTGCAGAGATATGGCAGGCCCCCACTATTTGTAGTTTCTGTCATAACCAAAGTCATTTTTGCTTCCTCCTATTCCGACTGGATGGAAGGGGGAAGGTTTTAAGTCTCTGACCTGAGTGTTTATCTGTGTTGTTTTTGGATCTATTGTTAATTGTTGTTGTATTGTTTTAAAAACCTATTTTAGTTGATTTTATTGTGCGAGTGACTTATGTGACAGGCAAAATAACAATAAGGACAGAAACAGAATTCATAATAGGAGGGGGGCTGTCCTCAGGTTGCTTCAGTTTTTCTTTCTTTCTGTGCATCAACAAGTAGTACCAGGGCAAAGTTCACAGTCAGTATTTGCTATGTATATTCTTTTGTTTTTTTATTATGTGAGTTTTTCTGATTGTTGGAGGAAATGCCAATACAAAAACAATTTTTAAAAAGTATCCGCCATGGGTGATGTTGGCAAACTGTACCATGTCTCCCTAACGATTTTAAGGTGGATCTTCCCCCTCTTTGGCAACGCAGCAGATCACATTAGCCTTTTGGATAACCAGGTCACACGCCCCTGCATGGCGGGTGGAGGCTATGAAACTGGTCTGACCAGTCGAGTGTGGGATGCGTGTGCCAAAAGAGCTGGAAAGGGAAATTATTTGAATGTTGGAGCTGGCTGAAAGTTAGCCAGGGATCTGTTGCCAGCTGAAGCAGCTTTGTGAGGAATTCAGAATGCTGGTATTACTTTGCAGGTGGCAGGGTCTGCTGTGTGCTTGCTTCTGCAAACCCATAATATTAACATGTGTACACATGTGTCAGTAAACACATGGGATGCTTCAAAACACTTCCCCTATCTAGCTGTGGATCATGCAACCTTGAGACCCCATCTGCCTATACAGTCATACCTTGGAAATCAAACGGAATCCATTCCGGGAGTCCGTTCGACTTCCAAAACGTTCAGAAACCAAAGCATGTGTATCCTGCAGCCAATCGGAAGCCACGGAAGCCCCGTCGGACGTTCGGCTTCCAAAAATAGTTCGCAAACCGAAACAGTCACTACCGGGTTTGCGACGTTCAGGAGCCAAAACGTTCGAGAACTAAGCTGTATGAAAACCAAGGTACGGCTGTATAATGAAAGCAGTATCATATCATTTTAAACAGTCATCCCAAAGTAATGGTCCCTTCTGGGGAACTGTTAAGGGTTCTGAGAGTTGTTAAGAGACCCTGTGCTCTGATGGTGGAGCATATCTCCATGCCGCCAGGGACTGGTGTTGTGTGTGTGTGCATGCGCTGAGGGTGGGGTGAGGGGCGGAGGACAAGCAGAGCCCACCTTGCCCACCCAGCCCTGGCCCCCGAGTGGCATGGCTGTTGCATCCTTCTTATGCCACCCTCCCTAGATCCGAGCCTTGCAAGGGAGGATGGTGTGGGGATCCGGCAACTGTCCGCCCTTCGATCTCACCTCGCACAGGTATGGTGCAACAGTCATGTTGCTTTGGGGGCTGGCGTCCGATTTGACTCCTTGTCTTGAGATTGTTGGTGAATATTATAGCGGAGGTGATGTTGCCTGATGCACACAACTTGGGAAGTGCAGTGTGAATCCAGGGGCCGGGATACGTTCCCCTTGGAATGAGCCAGTGTGGTGTAGTGGTTAAGAGCAGTAGTCTTGTAATCTGGGGAACCGGGTTCGTGTCTCCGCTCCTCCACATGCAGCTGCTGGGTGACCTTGGGCCAGTCACACTTCTTTGAAGTCTCTCAGCCCCACTCACCTCACAGAGTGTTTGTTGTGGGGGAGGAAGGGAAAGGAGAATGTTAGCCGCTTTGAGACTCCTGAAGGGGAGTGAAAGGCGGGATATCAAATCCAAACTCTTCTTCTTCTTCTTCTTGGAAGCTTAAACTTGCTCGAAAGAGGAATTGCTCTACAAGGCCTTACCAAAAATGGATGCCGAGCCTTGGCAAGAATCCATGACAGACTTCTCACTTGATTATGATTCAGCTAGAGATCTTGTCGTTCCATATGGAATGCAGCCCACAGTGAACGGCAGCAGCGGCAGCAGCGCAAGGATGAGCTAGCAGAGAATATCAAGGGAAAGCGAAGCACTCGAGGGAGGGCATGAGCCGTGGGGTAGCGGAGACAGGCCTGGCATCAGCTTGGGGCATCCTCAGGTGATTGTCAGGGTCCCAGTCACCAGCCAGATCTCACCACTTAGCGATGGGTGAATCGTTCCATTTTGGCTTCTCTCAATTTCTCATTTTTTTCAACGCAGAAGCTCAGTTCTCCAAATCTCCACATCCGTTTGCATTCTAAAAAAAATACAGTCCAGATGAAAATTCATCAGCATTTTAGTGTACATTTCCCCTCTTATACACATTTTTTTCTATGCATTTTTGCAAAGATAAACTGATTGGCCTGAGTTGGTCTCAGATATTTTCCTACATCACAGGTACTCCAGTTCACCTAGAAATTAGAAAACCTAAATAATTATGGAAAGGTAATGACTCCAATTAAGTGGATGATCAGATGCTGCTGTTTTTTGGAATGATGGTTCTGTTGCAGAGGAGGTGGGCAGAGTGTCTCCCTTTTTACACATCTATGCCAAGAACAGCAGTTGCTGATCTTAATTTTCTTCCTTCTTGGTCACGTTGCGATTTGTACATTGTCGCAAACACTTTGACCCAGTTGACGGGCAGCTTCTGGGTGTTATGTGGTTGTTTTTAACACTGCTCCTACCATTGCTTTTATGTTGCTCCCGTTGTTTTGAATTGCTGCTGTAACCTGAACTCGTAGTGTGAAGTTGTACCATCCCAAGAGGGTTGCACCACATTATCTTCCTGGACTTTTAACCTCCGTTCTCAGACTCTCCAAAATCAGGGAGGCAGTGAAGTGCACCCAGCACCACCTCTCTGTTCACAGAATGGATTTTGACCCAGCAGTGAGCCCTGGCAATTGAAGGTGATCGTTTCCATCCATCCCCCTGCCCCCTCCACCTATGTCCTTCCATTCTTTTCCACTGGGTTCCTCTCTCAGGGAACTAAGCAAAAACTGCCTCCCCTTTTCTCTTAGGGGCGGCCAACCTGTGGACTCCAGCAGCTGTGTTGTTGTTGTTTAGTCGTTTATTGTGTCCGACTCTTCATGACCCCATGGACCAGAGCACGCCAGGCACTCCTGTCTTCCACTGCCTCTGCAGCTTGGTCAAACTCAGGCTGGTAGCTACGAGAACACTGTCCAACCATCTCGTCCTCTGCCGTCCCCTTCTCCTTGTGCCCTCCATCTTTCCCAACATCAGGGTCTTTTCCAGGGAGTCTTCTCTTCTCAGAAATTAGGGGCTGCTCCTCGATAGGGAGAGCCAGGCATGTGGACATAGGGGATGGTGTGCGTTTGAACAGTTTCCTTTGTTGCAACCTTGCTATCACATGCCATTCCTACCTATGCAATAGGCTTGCTTATCTCACATGAGGATAGGCACAAATTGCTGTCACTAATTAATGAGGGCACAGTTGAGCTACTATTGCAACAGACAGAGAGCATGTAAACACACACACAAGAGGCTGGAAGCAGATGAAAGATTTGTACTTTCTCTCCTGGCTAATTATGTGTAATAGTCAGCTAGCCTGTCAGTAAGCAAGGCACAAGTGCAGTAAAGCCACAGTTCCGGCCAAAAATACTACACAGGGAATATACTGTTAGTGTCTACCGGTTTTCCTGTCCGCCCAAACTGATTTAAATATACATCTCCGTATTTGCAAAAGCTGTTGGGGTGCCCTTAGAAACAGCACATGCAGAGGGATGCTTCAGATATTGCATTTTCAGAATCAGAATTGTGAAGTTGGAAGGGACACTGAGTGTCATCTAGTCCAACCCCCTGCAATGCAGAAATCTTTTGCCCAAGGTGGAGCTTGAACCCAGAACCCTGAGATTCTCATGCTCTACCAACTGTGTTCCTGTAAAAAGTACTTGTAAAAAAATACAGTGTTGGAATGCAACAGATATGTTTTAAAAAATGCAACTGTTGCATTTTTTTGAAAGGGCAATGGTCTGCTTGAGAAATGAAAGAAGCCCTGAACAAGGTGCCTTTAATTTTTTTATTATTATTGGCATCTGTCTGTCTTGAGAGACAATGGAGTGTGCCTTCGGGGGTGAAGTCAAACCGCTGTGTTAGCAGCACCGAAGTGACTTCCTCGGGGCGCAAGCCTGGGCAGTGTGTATGGAGATACTTTAACGTTAACCCTTTAGGAAATCAACAATTGCACAATAAAAAATGTATGCTCAACTCCGCTTCTCCGATAGTAGTTGCAGAGCTGCAGACTGCAGTGCTTACCCAAGTTCATTTTCTTTTTGGAAGGAAGCTGCTGGAAGTTTAGGCCACTTTGTAATATTTGAGATTATTTATAAATATACAGGTTGGATATAGCTAGGTAGTAGCTGCTACAACAGCAGCAAGAATACTTATTGCAAAGTACTGGAAGACAAAAGAACTACCCACCCGGGAAGAATGGCAGATGAAACTGATGGACTACATGGAAATGGTGGAAATGACTGGCAGAATCCGAGACCAGGGAGAAGAGTCGATGGAAGAAGATTGGAAAAAAATTAAAGTATATTTACTGCAAAATTAATGAATGTTAGAAGTATATTGGAATGAAGGTATACGGTTCTAGCAGAAGGGTTATTAAGAATTATATGAATATTAAGTGTTAATGTGTTAAATTGGAAAATTGAAAGTTAAATTGTGTTAAGATAAATTATAGAACAAAAATTGAAGAAGAGGGAAAGGATTTGTTGAACTAGATAATTTGAACTAGAATACAAAAAAGGGAGGTGCGAGGAAGTCGAGGAAATAAGCTAATAAAAGATTGGGATATAAAAATTTGGATGTGTGTTTTTGTTCTTTTTTTATGTTGTATTGCTGTATTGTTTTTTTTCTTTTTTACTGTCGATGTATTGTTTGTTGAATTCATGTATTTTTTTCCCATTGTTTTTCTTTTTATAATTATAAAATATCTAATAAAATTTTATTTTTAAAAAAATAGCTAGGTAGTAGCATGGCTTAAACACAGCCCATGGGCAGCCGAAGCCCACTGCTGCTATTTCAAATTTGCAGGCAGAACAGGATTAAGACCTGCTGAGGCCCTAAACTGTATGTCATGTTTAAGAGGAATTATAACATTGTTCTAACAGAAAGAACTATGAAAAAAAGAAATAATAAAGGTTTATATTTGCATATATACCGGTGTACTGGCAACTAAAAACTAACCATCTAACTAAAACATCTATATTGCAAAAAATCCTATTTGCATACGAAACAACTCCAGATGAGAATATATTGTGATTTCTTGCTTGGCATACATGAATACGTTTAATGTACAGCTACGCAAAAGCAGTTTCCTGGCCTCATGAAATTTTGACACAGATTATGGTTATTTTTGCACAGATTTGTAAGGACAAGATGACAAATATGATATGAGTGATGATATTCTTTTATGAGTGGTGCTATAAACACAACATGACAAATAATTGTGTAGCTGAAGTATATTTTTGTCATATCAGAACGGTAATGTCTGTTCACCCCCACCACATTTACATGATCTTTTTTTAAAAAGTGATTATGTAAAGCTTGAAATTTAGGAACAGATATGTATTCAGAGGCCCCACATAATCTAAGAGATAGCCAATACAGTACCCTAAAATCCATACAAAACCAAAACCCATCTCTTTTTCTTTCTCATGCTCATTCAAACTCCTGTCTACTGTTCTTTTTACACACAGGTCTAACTTGTTCCCTCTTCCTGGATAGAGTATTGAAGTTAGATCACCTCTTCTGATTGTTCCCAGCCTTGTCTGAGCAGCTTGGCTCCTAAGAAGACACACCACTTTTTGTTTCCCAGGAAGCTGACAGACACTCTTTTTGTCAAGCTTAGGTATTGCAAAGACTTCTCTTTATCTGGGCACTAGGCCCTTAATTTGAAGGGTGACTGTGGGACAGCTCAGTTGGGAACACATGAGACTGTGACTCTCAGGGTCACACTGTAAGAAAAGTGACTAACAAATCATCATCATCATCATAATACAGTGGTACTTTGGTTCTCAAACTTAATCCGTTCCGGAAATCTGTTCCAAAACCAAAGCGTTCCAAAACCAAGGCGCACTTTCACATAGAAAGTAATGCAAAATGGATTGATCCATTCCAGACTTTTAAAAACAACCCCTAAAACAGCAGTTTAACATGAATTTTACTATCTAACGAGACCAGTGATCCATAAAATGAAAGCAATAAACAATGTACTGCAGTCACACAATCAATCAATCAATCAATCAGTAGCTGAACTGGGTTCCACACGGTCACAAAAACAAAACAAAAAAGCTACGAAAACAAAAACCCACAAAATAAATAGCAAAAACAGACAGACCTCAGCGTAACACTCAAAACGGAAGTGTAACACTCAAAACGGAGCATGTTCGGCTACCAAAAAAATGTTTGCAAACTGGAACACTTACTTCCGGGTTTGCAGTGTTTGGGTTCCAAGTTGTTTGAGTACCAAGGCGTTTGAGAACCAAGGTACCACTGTATATTCATTGTTTGGGGTGAAGGTGGCAGGCTGTGTCACATTCTGCAGCCTTGTAAAGAGTTTGATCTTCGGATGCGGGGCCCAACCTCTCTGTTATATTTACATTCAAACAGTTATGAAAACGAATGAACTTTGCACTCTACCTTCTTGCCCTCCCCCCCTGCCCCTGAGGTGGAGTCGACAATCTTGCCCTCAAGAACAGCCATGTTTGCTTGATGTGAAGAGCCATCTAGTGTGAGTTTGTAGCATATGGAAAAGAAGCAAAATCTAAGTGCATGCTTTCATTGGATTGCACATAGGATTAGACCAGACTGGACCATTGGTCCAGCAATGGTAGTAGCATCTGTTCTGACTAGTTATCAGATTTTCAGGCGGAGAGGTGTCTCTCACCTGGACTGCAAGCCACCCAGGGAACTTAATGTTATGGGCTAGCTTACAAACACCACAGAAAAATTAATGAATGTAAAAATAAATCACAGTGCTGAGAGGGTAGGACTTTGGGGCAGAAATTCAGGACCTCGGATCCTCCAAGTGTCCCTATTTTCCAGGGACAGTCCCAGATTTACAGAAGCTATTCTGGTTTCTTATTTGATCCCTGAATGTCCTGCTTTTCCTTAGGACGTCCCTATTTTCATTGGAGAAATATTGGAGGGTATGGAGTTATATGACCCCACCCCCCGAGCCAAAGAGATACAGTGGTACCTCAGGTTACAAACACTTTAGGTTACAGACTCTGCTAACCCATAAATAGTACCTTGGGTTAAGAACTTTACCTCAGGATGAGAACAGAAATTGTGTGCCAGCAGCGCGGCGGCAGCAGGAGGCCCCATTAGCTCAAGTGGTGCTTCAGGTTAAGAACAGTTTCAGGTTAAGAACGGACCTCTGGAACGAATTAAGTTCATAACCAGAGGTACCACTGTACTATACAACCCTTAGAAGACATCTGAAGGCAGCCCTGTATAGGGAAGTTTTTTAAAATAATGTTTAATGTTTTATTATGCTTTTATGTATGTTGGAGGCAGCCCAGGGTGGCTGGGGAAACCCAGTCTGATGGATGGGGTATAAATAGTACGGATGATGATGATGATGAAATAGGATGTATCTATTCTCATCAGATAAATCAGCATTTATCTGTTGAACCGTGTATGAGGTAGGTCACCCCCTAAACTCTGACAACAGATTTCGAAGGAAGTGAAGTAATATATATTTCCGGTGCTTTGTTTGGTTTTAAAAATATATATTATAATGAGATGCCAGTACTCGTATCTTGATAAAACTGCCGTGGGTGCTTATTCTTACATAAATGTGTTTAACTACCATAGCAGAAAAAGTGCACCCTCTTTAGTTCCTATAGCTGTGATGGTGCTGTGACTGAAATGAAATAAAAACACAAAACTGCAAGTTGTTGTTTTTTAAATCAGGGTTGGCAAACTGCCTATCATTATTTTTGATGTAACGTATCAGGAATTTGGAAGCCGTTGTAAAGAATGGGGTGGTGGTGGCGAGAATATAAAGTTAAGGGTTCGCTTTACTTCAAATGACGGTCAGCAGAGACTGAAGTGACCATGTAAGCCTTCCCCCATAAGCCCTGGGTCTAAAATTATCTCGGTGCACCCCTGGACGGAGGAAGATTCAGCAGAACTGCTCCCACCATCCCTGTGACCCGAGTAAATGATGTGCAACTTGAGAATGCACATTTGCTGAGGTAACATCAGGTTTTGTTTGGGATTTTTTAAAAGTTTTTTAATTCAAAATTAAAACAAGACATATTATCCAAAAACATATCATCCTTCTCCCCCCCCCATTTTTCCTCCCTCCCCCCACCCTCCCACACAACCCCCCCCCCCCGACTTCCCTCAGTTCCAGTCTTTGGTATCTCTGAGACTGCTGTTTTCTGCATGTTACAAAGTTGTATAGATCCTCAAACTATTTCACTGATTATTATCAATAAAAAGTTTGTGAATCATAGAATCATAGAATCATGGAGTTGGAAGAGACCACCAGGGCCATCAAGTCCAACCCCCTGCCAAGCAGGAAACACCATCAGAGCACTCCTGACATATGGTTGTCAAGCCTCTGCTTAAAGACCTCCAAAGAAGGAGACTCCACCACACTCCTTGGCAGCAAATTCCACTGTCGAACAGCTCTTACTGTCAGGAAGTTCTTCCTCATGTTTAGGTGGAATCTTCTTTCTTGTAGTTTGGATCCATTGCTCCGTGTCTGCTTCTCTGGAGCAGCAGAAAACAACCTTTCTCCCTCCTCTATGTGACATCCTTTTATATATTTGAACATGGCTATCATATCACCCCTTAACCTCCTCTTCTCCAGGCTAAACATGCCCAGCTTTGAATGTTTATTCAAAACCTGCCAAGGAGTCCAGTTCACTTTGTTGCCTCTTCAGATACTTTGTAAAGGGTTCCCATTCATCTTTAAAGTCACAGTTATCAGGTTTTGGCCATGCGTACCTTCCCAAAACCACCTGAAGTGATGCGTCAATGTTACTCCGCTCGGGATCTGGTGTAAACAGCAGCAGCTGCTCCCAGCACGTATCTCTGGAAGCATGTTGACAAAAACACACCCTTATTATAGATTTCAATTTTTTAAAAAGAAGCGCTGACATTAAACGGAACGAAAACAACTGCGTTATATTTATAAGTTCAGAATGCCAATATGCCAAAGATAGGAAATTCAGAGCCATCACTCCCACAGCGACCATAACATCGTCAGGCGCTGCAAATTGTGATTGTTGTTGATTTAACGGCATGGGATAAGTGGAAGGAGTTTGTGTGGGGGTTCAATCAAGGAGTTGGAACTGAAGCTGAGGGTTTCATGATTAAGCCCACCTTTTTGGAGGGGACCCTACAGCCACGACTCCTTTGCAGATATTAATTATATCGACTGTTGGCAAATTGAAGCACTCAAGCGGGTGGGGGGGGGCAGAGGAAAGGAAGGGACAGCACATGCTTATGTCAAAATGTTGCTTGTCTGCATAGTGGGAGGCACACTTACTGTACGTAGCTAATGACTCTTGTGTTATCAAGTCCCCTCCTCTCTCTCCTTCCTCTGAACCCAGCAGCTCATCTTGAAAGCACAACTTTCACTGACACCCTTTTTCCATTGTTATGTACTGAGTTGAATAGGATCCAAACTGCAGCAGTCTGATTGGTCCTAGAACAATAGGATCCAAAATGCAGCAGTCTGATTGGTCCTAGAACAATAGGATTCAGAATGCAGCAGTCTGATTGGTCCTAGAACAATGCAGCAGTATGATTGGTTGGCAGGAACCACCCAATCATGCTCCAGATAGAAGTGAATTCACAACCTGATTGGCTTACAGTAGTATTCCGGAATTAGCCAATCATGTGCAGCCCATTGTGTAAATAATGTATATAAAGCAGATACTGGGAGGGAACTTTCATTCATTCCTCCTCACCACTATGAGCTGAATAAAGAGCATGAAATCACTTTGAGACTCTGAGTATATTTCATCCATCTACTGAGCAAATTTGGGTGAGGTAAGGGCCGAGATTGACAGAGGCTAATGGTGAGATCCTAGATCACTCCTGTGACATTGCTATTGGGGTGGGGAGCACCTGTTTTCTGTGTCTAGGGGGCCCAGGTTCATCTCTCGGCAAGGTTGCGAATATCCCCCTTTGGAGGTGCTGGACTGTCCTTCCTTGGTGGTTTTGCTGAGGTGGGATGGCCACCTGTGAGGGATTTTTCAGTTGTGATTCTTGCATTGCAGGGGGTTGGACTAGAGGACCATTGGGGTCCCTTCAAACGCTACAATTCTACGATTCTGTGAAACCCTAGGGAGCCGCTGTCAGTCAGTACTGAGGTAGGTGGAGCAACAGGTCTGGTTCATAATCAGGCAGCTTGCTATGTTCCTGAAAAAATCCGCTAATCAAGAATCACAAGTAGGACCTGCAATAAATTGTTGCAGCATGGAGTACTGCTGCTTTGATTCCAGCCCTTACACTCCCTCTCCCACCTGGTCTTCTTTTCATCAACCCCCAGCACTTGAAAAGGTAAAGGTACCCCTGACCGTTAGGTCCAGTCGCGGACAACTCTGGGGTTGTGCGCTCATCTCGCTCTATAGGCCGAGGGAGCCGGCGTTTGTCCGCAGACAGCTTCTGGGTCATGTGGCCAGCATGACTAAGCTGCTTCTGGTGAACCAGAGCAGTGCACGGAAATGCCGTTTACCGTCCCGCCAGAGCGGTACCTATTTATCTACTTGCACTTTGACGTGCTTTAGAACTGCTAGGTGGGCAGAAGCTGGGACTGAACAACGGGAGCTCACCCCGTCGTGGGGATTCGAACTGCCGATCGGCAAGCCCTAGGCTCCGTGGTTTAGACCACAGCACCACCTGCATCATATAGTTAGCATTATATGGCTGTTGAACTCTCCTCTGTCCCCCTTGGTCTGTTTTTTTGTTTCTCCACCCCTTATTTATTTCCTCCTCCTGCAAACCTTGGTGTTTCTCCAAGTTTGCTGGTTCCTCCCAGCTGTGTTTTGGCAACATCATTCACAAAACAAAAGATTCACGCATCAAAGCTAGATAGCAAGGGGAACACAACCCCTGAAGCTGTTTCCGGCCTGGGAAGGAAGACTTTGTGTGGTGTTCAACTAAGTTTTTCCCCTCAGAGTAGGCCAATGGAAATGATTAGACCTGGTTCAGGGCCAGATTCAAGTAACCTGCTCCTCTAGCGAAAGCAGGGGTGCCAACTTGAACAAAACATTGTGGAGGCCCTGCTTAATTGATAACATGACACGGCGCGCACACACCATTTGAATGGCGATGCCCATCAACTTTGGGGGGACTCCATATTTATTTTTATTGAGAGGGCCGCAGTCCCTGCAGACTCTAGGGGTTGGCTCCTATGGGTGAAAGCCAGCACAAGGACTCCAATTAGTGCAATGGGGATCCCCCATTTTCTCCCCCTGTGCCTCCCCCAAATCCGCTCTGGAGGGTTGGGAGAACAGCCCACATGGAGATGAGAGTGGGGCCGTTCAGTCAGACCAACAGAAATGTTGATGCAGCCCTAGTGCTCTGTTGAATTCCACTCATAAGTCACGTCAAGCCATTTCAATGGGTCTGTACTGAGTAATATTTAGTTGAATGCCACCCCTCATTTCCTCATTTTCTACCTGTTTAACAGAAGACAGGAGTGCCTGGCGTGCTCTGGTCCATGGGGTCACGAAGAGTCAGACACGACTAAACAACAACAACACCTGTTTAACATAATAGTTTCACCTGTGGAATACCGGCATGTTTCTGCACATGTCCCTCAGTCAGTCAATCCATATTCCATGGCCACTGAGAATACTCAGTTCTCAACGGTTCTGGTTCACGTTTTTCAGTTGATTTTGCTACTTTCAAATCTTGGGTTCCTCTGTAATATTTCTATGGGCAGATGTCATTTGTGTGGACAGAGCCGCTTCTGCTTCTTTCTTTCAAAAAATATATTTATTGATACTTGTCCAAAGATATACAAAAGTTCATAACCAATACCAAGTATATTTTTATAACAAACTGAAATAAAATAAATGTTTAAAAGAAGAAGAAAGGGGAAATAAAGTAAAAAAGGGGGGGAAGAAAGGAAGAGGAAAAGGTGTGTGTGTGTGTGAGAGAGAGAGAGAGAGAGAGCGAGCGAAGAATAAAGAAATATAAAGACTTCCAGTTCTCTGACCTACAGCTACATATAGTATTCACTCATTAACTTCCAACCATTCTATCTTCTATAAGCCAATAATTTTTTCAATCTTCAAATCCAGATTTTACAAGTTCGTTTTATCTTCCACGCAAAAAGCCCATAAGAAGTTTCCAAGCCATAATAAAGTGGGGACACAGCTTCTCAACGTGAACCAGGAAATAACCTATCCACACAGTAAGGTGGATCTTGCTGCCCTTTCTCTATGAGTTTCTTCCTTTTTTGTCTGTTCCACCCACTTCATTCCATTAGCCTTCCCACGTGGTTCTCAGTCCCCCGCCCCCCAGGGGTGGAGGAAGGGGAGTGCGGTGGGGGCGGGCCGCCCCGGGTGTCACCACTGAGGGGGTGTGTGTGACAAAATGCCGGGCGGCACTAATCATAGGGCCTGCAGCGTGCCCAAGCCACGCATCTCTCCTGGGAGTGAGGCGGTGGCTTGGGCGTCCGCAGGATCTGTGCTACCCCAAACGGTCCGCCTGCCGTCTCCCCATCAGCTGCAAGGTGGCTGAGGTGGAGGAGGCAGGCAGACTCCTCGGAGGCCCCACGGAGCATCCTGCCCCGGCTGGCCCCGCCCCTGGGCGCAGGGCACGCATGCCACCCCAGGCACCCAATCAGCTTGCTCCGCCGCTGCCGCCAGCTGCTTCAATCTGTCATCAGTGGCCATTGAGACCTATTGGTCTGTCCCCTAGAGGTCATTCCCCTTCTTTCCACCCCTGAACATTTTGGGGTTCTCCTGAGTCTTCTGATACCTCCGTGTGTGTGTGTGTGTGTGTGTGTGTGTGTGTGTGTGTGTTTGCCGGCAGTGCCACCATTTTGATGCCATTTGCGAGCATCTTTGGGGATGGAAATGATAAATAAAGTGAACAATTATTTTGGCTGCACAGCAGTAATACCCAGGAGGAACCGAGATATCTGCACAGCGCACAGCTCCAGGTCAGTGAAATTAGAGGGTTTTGCTGCAAGTGTGTACAAAACCTAATTAACACGTGAACAAAACCCGGCGAAGGTGTGGTAGAAGATCCACAATAGCATTGTAATTCCCTTACTCCTTAGCGTAGTTTCCAGCCAGGTAGGACAATAACAGAGAATAAACGAGTTCTTGCTGCTCAGTCATTTTCCACTAGTAATTCCTTGCTGTCTCCAAAAGTGCAAGCAGAATAATCAATTTTTAAAAAATTAAAATTGGGGGAGGGAGACTCTAGTGGAGAACACACTTAATAAAAAAGGGATGCTTTTTTGGTGTGTGATTGCTTTAACCTAGTTAAAAAAATTAACAGTGCTGTGAATAATTAAATGTTTTTTTCCCTACTTTGACATCTAACTCGGTTTCACAAAGCTTGAGTATTACATCAACAGTTTGTGAACTGAGGGTGTGTTGAAGTCAACCCAAATGCCTTTGTTCTTTGTTCGTGGTCACCATAGCTACCATTTCAACTTGCTAACATACTGTTGCTTGCCACCCCAATCTCTGAGCCATTGGTGTGAGAATCATGGGGTTCTGGGCACTTACCCAGGGTTTGTGTTTCCTTTTGGAATGAGGCACAGCAGAGACTGTGGTGTCTTTATGCTATATGGTTTATTTTCAGATACAGTGGTACCTCCGGTTGCGGACGGGATCCGTTCCAGAGCTCCAGTCAGATCCCAAGGTTTTCGCAACCGGAGGTGCCTGTTCTGCGCATGCATGAGGTGCGGTAGAGTGCTTCTGCGCATACGTGCGGTGTGGTAGAGCGCTTCTGCGCATGCACGCAGGGCGAAACCCAGAAAAATACTTCCAGGTTTGCCGCATGTGTATCCCGAAGGATACGTAACCAGAGGTGCTCGTAAGTAGAGGTACCACTGTATATACAACCTCAGCCTACAACAGAGTGGTTCACAGTGTTAAAACACCAAGAGGGGGTCTTGTTTCTCCCAAAGCTGCAGCCTAGGATTCAAACAGAAATCAAACAGCCCTCCCCAGCATTGCTCCGACTCTCTCTCTCCGACTTGCTGCTTTGCTTCTAAGGTCACATCGCTGCAACTCAACCCTGAACTCTGCTTCCTCCTTCTAACTATCTCTGAGTTGAGGGCTCTTCCCTTTGTTTCCCTTAATGGCCCACTGCCCAGGCTGTCACCTCAACACAGGAAAATAGCCTGGCTTATATTTTAACGCTTGTTGGTTCCAGGAGTTAGAAGGATCTCGCATACTTCCCCTCGCCTCCCAACTCATAACAATACACAGCAGCATTGTATTCTTAAAACTTCTTCTTTCCACAGATGCTGCCAAGATTTTTCCTTTGTTCAGATTTGATGTATTTGCACCAGATTTTGCCGCTTTCAAATGGCTGCTTGATTAGGCTACTGAAACTTGTAAACGCCTGGGAGCAATTGCCCTTCTGGCATGATTTGTACTTACGGCTCTATTTTGAGGGCACCTTCATATTGATTGTTATGGTAGTAATAAATAACAGCAACACATAATAATAATAATAATAATAATAATAATAATAATAATAATAGTAGTAGTAGTAGTAATAGTAGTAGTACCCCGCCCATCTGGCTGGGTTTCCCCAGCCACTCTCGGCGGCTTCCACAGAAACCAAAAATACACTAAAATATCACACATTAAAAACTTCCCTGAACAGGGCTGCCTTAAGATGTCTTCTGAATGTCAGGTAGTTATCGCTTTGACATCTGATGGGAGGGTGTTCCACAGGGCAGGCGCCACTACTGAGAAGGCCCTCTGCCTGGTTCCCTGTAGCTTTGCTTCTCGCAATGAGGGAACCGCCAGAAGGCCCTCGGCGCTGGACCTCAGCGTCCAGGCAGAACAATGGGGGTGGAGACCTTCAGGTATACTGGGCCGAGGCCGTTTAGGGCTTTAAAGGTCAACACCAGGATTTTGAATTGTGCTTGGAAATGTACTGGGAGCCAATGTAGGTCTTTCAAGACCGGTGTTATGGGGTCTCGGCGGCCGCCCCCAGTCACCAGTCTACATATGTACCATTAGAGCTCCTGCAGCCTTCTCCAATATTGTGCCATCCAGCTGTTTTGAACTACAACTCCCATAAGCTCCAGTCGACAGAGAGCATTAGCCGGCAGGCAGGAAATACGTTAGATCTTATCTATGTGCAACAGGTAACTAAGCCATCACCAACATAGTGCCTTCCAGATGTTGTTGGGTTACAACTCCCATCACCCTTGACCATTGGCCAGTCTGGCTGTGACTGATGGGAGTTGAGTCTAGTAACATCTGGATGACAACAGGTTAGACATTACTGGGTTAGATCTTCCTTTTCCCCCTTTAAGTGAACGAGGTATGGTGCAGCTAAGGACGAAAAGATGATCTGAAAGGAAGAAATGGGACCGTGGGAATGCTTGGAAGAGAATGGAGATTAGATCTTTGCATGCCAAGATAAGCTTAAATTGCATGCGGTGAAGGCAGCCAGCACAGAGAACAAAATAGCCGAGATAAAGAGTGTGAAAAATTAGGGTGAGACCAAATGGAGTTTAAAATGGATCCAGGATGAGGTCACCTCCAGACAGGTGTGGGATGAAGTTCTCTGCCCCTTTCTTCTGAAAGCTCATCCCTAGCTAGTTGTTTCTATGGCAGCACACCTGTACTTGGCCAACTCTTTTGTCATGCAAAGAGATGCTTGGCTAGGGCCATTAACTGAATAAAAAGGGTTGTTTGGAGTCTTTTTTTTCTTTTATAGAACCCCACCCCTTACAGATATAAAACCATGGGCTTGGATGAGACTTAAAGACAGCTTCAACGCAACCAATCCTGTAGCAGTATGTTTTTCCTGGATTATTTACTTTACTCCCCCCACCCTTGAAAAATTCCCATGGGTGCCTATGCATACACAGTTAGCCTTCTGTTGCGGGACCCAGCTCGCCTCTCTACTTCCACCCATTGCTCAGGCTGTGGGCGCTTATATAACAAAAACAGTACCGCTGACATACAAGAGGGGGATTTCAATATGCTTGGGGGAACTCCATGTGGGATGATCAGCCTCATACAACCAAAATGCTTAAGTGTATGGCATAAAGGGGTTAATGCCATAGAGTAAGCTGTCCTGCCAGGCTTAACTAAGTCACTCTCCCGCAGTTTGGGAGGAAAGTAATCAAGGACTCTGTTCACTTTCAGTCTGCCTGAGAAGCAGTGATGAGGTTCTGAGCTGGTTGCTGCAGCGCAGGCAGCATGGCTCTTACAAGCCATTCTTGTATTCCTAGACCAATAATTTAGGAACTTTCACCACTGTAACCAAGCCAAGTTGTACTGCCTGTGTTTTCTGCTGTATGGAAAAGCACATGAATCTGACCTTTGGAGAGTTTGTAAGTAAACCATTTTTATCTTACCGAACATGTGGACTTTCTCTATGCTAAGGGAAGTTTTGGAATTTAGGAGGGCATATTTTAAAGTTCTAACAGCCTATAATTCCATACTTTACTTGGCTTCATGTTTTGCGATTTTAAATCTCTGCTGGGGTTCTCTCACAAAAAAAATACTTGCCCCAAATTTAGATCTTGGCATCCAGGGAATTCTCCTTTTATACCCCTCCTCTTGACACTCCAAACTTTGCAGAAGTAACACTTTTTTAAGAAAAGAAAAGAAACAAACCAGCAATGCAGGGACAGGATGGATGGCCCAATGAAAACTGATCAGTTTCTTATAGGTGCTGAGAGTTTGGCACTGTGGTCTAAACCACGGAGCCTCTTGCTGATCAGAAGTTTGGCGGTTCAAATCTCCCTGCAATGGAGTGAGCTCCTGTTGCTCTGTCCCAGCTCGAATCCTGCCAACCTAGCAGTTTGAAAGCACACCAGTGCAAGTAGATAAATAGGCACCGCTGCGGCGGGAAGGTAAATGGCATTTCCATGCATTCTGGTTTCCGTCATGGTGTTCAGTTGCGCCAGAAGCTGTCATGCTGGCCACGTGACCTGGAAAGCTGTCTGTGGACAAACGCCGGCTCTCTCAGCCTGAAAGCAAGATGAGCGCTGCAACCCCATAGTCGCCTTGGACTGGACTTAACTGTCCAGGGGTCCTTTACCTTTACCTTTTACCTAGGGAACCCCTATTCCCCTCACAAAGCTACAATTATCAGAGTCCCCTGGTCTCCTGCCCCACAACGTGATAACTGCACACTGAATGTCCAGACAGGACTCTGGTTGCAAATTCCACTTGTACAAATGGTTATTTCTGAATATTATGAACATTCTGAAACAGAGCTTTAATTTCTCCAAAAACATGATCCTAAGAGATGGGAAAGAAATCTCATGTTATAAGAGTTGTGGAGGCTGAGAACTATATTTAGCCATTTCTGTCCCTGGTGTAAGAAAAACAAGCTGCTGGTGAGAATCTGGCCACAATTTCACTCTTTTCAATGTTGCTGCTTTCTCTTATCGCCCTCTTTTTGGGATTCCTGATACTCCCTACTCTTCCGTGTTTCTGAAGAAAGTCAGATTTTCTAGTGATGTGACAAAAGGAGAGGTACAGGAAAATGCAGGGTGATCATGATGATAATCAGATGGCATCGTTAACTGGGGTGCTCTGTAAAAAGTGAATTAAATACCATGGAAGCCTTGCAACTTGAATGTTTTGGCTCCCAAATGAGTGTTCCGGTTTGCGAACATTCTTTGCAACCCGAACATCTGACGCGGGTTCCGATTGGCTGCAGGAACTTCCTGCAGCTAATCAGAAGCTGTGCCTTGGTTTCCGAACGTTTTGGAAGTCGAACGGACTTCCGGAACAGATTCCGTTTGACTTCCAAGGTACGACTGTATGGCAGTTCTACACTAAATGTGGAAACACTTTTGGAGACATAAGTAATTTAGCAGGTGGGCCCTTTTTGGGTTTGAAGATAATGCATTTAGAGCACATCAAAGCCACATTTAAAATGTGTGACTGCCCCGCTAGAACCCTGGGAACTGTAGTTCCCCATACAGTTCTTAGCAGCCTTAACAAACTACAGCTCCCAGGGCTCTTGGGGGGAAGTAATGCACTTTAAATTTAGGTGCTTTAAATATATGGTGTGGATCTGCCCTTTAAAGTGATGAGAAAAGCTTGACTTTCTAACTTCCTGCTGCTGTTAAAAGACCTACAAACGGCATTATCAAAAATTAAAAATCTAGTGGCAATCCTACCTTAGAAGCTGCTTTTTAGTGAACTATTCCTAACTTAAATTGCATGCGCGCTCTCAGATCTTTCTTTCGCCTTCCACATTTTTGTTGGTTAGGAGCAATTTCAAACGAATTTGCAACGCTTACCAAGGGGACAGATTGCCACCTTCTGTGGAAAAGCTTGTGGGAGAAGGGAAATGCCAAAGGCCTCCCCCTCTCTCTTAGGAGGCGCCAGTTCCCAGCCTGGAAAGGGCTGGAACGCTGAAAGCCTTTGCTGTGTACGAGCCGGAAGGAACTTTGTACAGAGCGGAATGCCAGACTTTCTCTGCTCTCCATCATGGTGCATTTGTGGTCGCCTTTGAAAATTCAGAAGAGGGAAATGTAGAGAAACTCCTTAACCCACTGAAGCTCTAGCCCCAACCCTCCTTCCACTCCTTGACCTATGATCAAAGTGAAACCCCGAAAAGCAGATTAGATTGCATTCATCATAGACCTATAAAGAAGAGGAAGAGGAGTTTGGATTTGATATCCCGCTTTATCACTACCCTAAGGAGTCTCAAAGCGGCTAACATTCTCCTTTCCCTTCCTCCCCCACAACAAACACTCTGTGAGGTGAGTGAGGTTGAAAGACTTCAGAGAAGTGTGACTGGTCCAAGGTCACCCAGCAGCTGCATGTGGAGAGCGGGGAATCGAACCCGGTTCACCAGATTACGAGTCCACTGCTCTTAACCACTACACCACACTGGCTCCCACATAAACACATGATGAAGGCAATGTAATGCTTTAAAGGGAAAGGGAAAGATTCACGCAACGCAAATCTGTATTATTATCTTACACTGAGATGGGCAACCCGTGTAAGGCCTGATAAAGACAAGCAGCTCAAGTTTATCTTTAAAAGGAAACCTTTTCGGAGTCTTTTAAAACACAGCAAGAACCTGAGACACTAGCCCAGATCAGAGCACCTTACAAGAAACTTACAAGAAACAACTTTGATTTGGGGAAGTTAATATCAGGTTCTGACCTGAATTTGGTCTTCAGCCTTGCTGCTTTTAGTATGTTTTATTGTGCTTGAACATTGTTGTAAACTGCCCTCAGAACTTGATTGAAGGCAGGGATTACAGTACTAGAAATAGAATTATAGAGTTGCCTATGATAGCAGTGTTTCGCACCAAATGTACCTGACCTGTAGATAAGACTCCAGGAACTGAAAACAGAGTTGTTATTTGTACCTTTGTTACCCATGAAAATCTTTCAATCAAAATATATTTTTTTAAATTACTGTATACAAATAAACAACCCTTATCTGTATATAGAAAAGGCAAATAATTACGATAGCATATTCTCTTGGAAATTTAAATTCCAACCATTTACAAAGAGAATCCAACATTTTGACAAATATATCTGGTTGAGATACTTTCTTTGCCTGTCCAGTTAGGAGCACCACCGTTTAAGACGGTTATTGATAAGATGGAATCATAGAATCATAGAGTTGGAAGAGACCACAAGGGCCATCGAGTCCAACCCCTTGCCAAGCAGGAAACACCATCAGAGCACTCCTGACATATGGTTGTCAAGCCTCTGCTTAAAGACCTCCAAAGAAGGAGACTCCACCCCACTCCTTGGCAGCAAATTCCACTGTCGAACAGCTCTTACTGTCAGGAAGTTCTTCCTAATGTTTAGGTGGAATCTTCTTTCTTGTAGTTTGGATCCATTGCTCCGTGTCCGCTTCTCTGGAGCAGCAGAAAACAACCTTTCTCCCTCCTCTATGTGACATCCTTTTATATATTTGAACATGGCTATCATATCACCCCTTAACCTCCTCTTCTCCAGGCTAAACATGCCCAGCTCCCTTAGCCGTTCCTCATAAGGCATCGTTTCCAGTCCTTTGACCATTTTGGTTGCCCTCCTCTGGACACGTTCCAGTTTGTCAGTGTCCTTCTTGAACTGTGGGGCCCAGAACTGGACACAGTACTCCAGGTGAGGTCTGACCAGAGCAGAATACAGTGGCACTATTACTTCCCTTGATCTAGATGCTATACTCCTATTGATGCAGCCCAGAATTGCATTGGCTTTTTTAGCTGCTGCATCACACTAAAAAACGTGTGGAACGTGTGCAGAGACAGGCGACCAAGATGATCGAGGGTCTGGAAACCAAGCCTTATGAGGAATGGGTGAGGGAGTTGGGTATATCTAGCCTGGTAAAGAGGAGGCTGGAAGCTGTCTTCAAATATCCCAAGGGCTGTTGCATGGAAGATGGAGCAAGCTTGTTTTCTCCTGCTCCAGAAGGTAGGACCCAAAGCAATGGATTCGAATGATAAGAAAGGATGTGCCGACTACACAGTAGAAATATCTTTCTGACTGTAAAAGCTGGTCAGCGGTGGAAAAGACTACCTTGGAAGGTGGCAGTGCCGTATTAAACCCCGTGGAGGCTCCTGGCAGTCGAAATCTCGAGGGGGGGGGGGGCCCTCACAAATTATCTCCTAATATCCAGAGGACGAGATGGTTGGATAGTGTTCGCGAAGCTGCCAGCATGAGTTTGACCAAACTGCGGGAGGCAGTGGAAGACAGAAGTGCCTGGCGTGCTCTGTTCCATGGGGTCACGAAGAGTCGGACACGACTAAACGACTAAACAACAAATACATTTTTGATTTTATAATTAATAAAAATAATTAATATTATTTTGATCTATTGTTGTGGGGCCCCTAAAAGGCATGGGGCCCCATAGGCCACTGCCTGCTCTGCCTATTTGGTAATTCGGCACTGGAAGGCGGTGGACTGTTGGTCAGTGAAAGTTTTTTAAACATACGAGTGTGGATGGGATTTTTTAGCTGCAATTCCTGAGGACTAGATGACACTCAAGGCCCCTTCCAACTCTGCAGTTCTTTGATTCTTCCTTGTGTACAAAAGGAATGCCCAGATAGGGCTATGGTGAGTCACCACAGGAAGATGCATCACCGAGTGGCCATTTGCATCTGGGGCTCCCAACCCCTAGATCAGCTTTCCAACCGTGAAGCTTCCTTCTGACACCACACATGTGCTCAGGTATACAAGGTCACCAAGGTGTTGGTGCTGACCTTTAAAGCCCTAAACGACCTTGGCCCAGTATACCTGAAGGAGTGTCTCCACCCCCATCGTTCTGCCCGGACACTGAGGTCCAGCTCCAAGGGCCTTCTGGCGGTTCCCTCCCTGCGAGAAGTGAGGTTACAGGGAACCAGGCAGAGGGCCTTCTTGGTAGTGGCACCCGCCCTGTGGAACGCCCTCCCATCAGATGTCAAGGAAATAAACAACTACCTGATATCTGAAGGTAGCGCTGTTTAGGGAAGTTTTTAATGTTTGATGTTTTATCACATCATGATGATGGTGATGTTGGGAGCCACCCAGAGTGGCTGTGGAGGCCCAGCCAGATGGGCGAGGTAATAATAATAATAATAATAATAATAATAATTAATGGGAGAGGGCAATAAAACTTCCTGAAAGACACATGAAGAAGCAGATTGGCAGTTACTTTTCTCTCATATAAAAATAAAAATTCATAAAAAATATGAAAGCCGCTTTCAAAAGCTATGCATAAAATCAATGCAATTAAAAACATATTATTATTATTATTATTATTATTATTAGTAGTAGTAGTAGTATTTTAAATCAGAGAACAGCTAACTCTTATGATATCTAAGTCAGTACATCATGAGACACTTAATGTCAGAGCTGTGGGTTCAAGCCCCATGTTGGGCAAAAGATTCCTGCATTGCATGGAGTTGGACTAGATGACCTTTGGGGGTCCCTTCCAACTCTACGATTCTGTGTATTCTTGATTGCCTGCATAAAACTGGTGGAATAGAAAAAGTATTCAGTGGGCACTTGAAAGCTGAGATAGAAGGGCCCCGACTCAATCTCTATTGGCAGCGTATTCCAGAAGACTGGACCGATGACACTAAAGGCTCCTTTTCTTGTCGCTGTCCGAATGAGCCTCGGCAGCCCAGGGAGTGACAAATAGCACTCCTGCGGATGATCCTGCAAACTATGGCTTGCAATCCTGATAATAGGCATTTTTTATTTTTTAAACACTTATATACCACTTTGTATTTAAAAAAATGCCACAGCAGTGTACAGAGACAATGACCTGGTTCATACACCACACTTTGCCAAAGCATTGCAAATATACAAGTATGAGGCATCCCAGAAAGGGGAGGGTGACTGCTACAATCTCTAATCTTCCTGCTGCTATGAGCTAAGCCATGGTTTGGTTTTACGTGTTGAACAAACCTGGACTTATGGTTTGTCTCCTCCAGACAAACCACAAGCTATACACCCAAGGACAAACCTTGGTTACAGCTCACAATCTTTATGGAGCAAGAGAAGCTTCGAACCCGGGTTCAGACAACCAGCTAAGCCAAACCATGGCTTGGTAGTACTGCAGCAGGACTGTGGCAAACGTAAAGCAGCAGCTGTGAGCTCTCCCGGAATCCTGACACTTGCATGTGTGCGTCAAACCATAGTTTGGCTTAGCGTTAGGTGCAAACACTAAGCTAAATGTGCAGTTCAATAAAAATCATTCTAATGCACATTAGTGTTTTTATTGAATCGTGCAATTCAGTAAAAACCATACCACAAAACAGAAAAAAACCAAAGCCATAACACAAAAATTCACAGTCATATCCACTGTAGGTGCTGCTCTGTGTTTCCTATTCAATATTGATGTCCTGGGAATGCCTGGGCAGATAGATGAGTGTTAAACACATCCTGACAGCCTAACAGAGTTGGCAAGTCAGCTACATTGCGCTCACTGGGCCTTACTTCTGAGTCAACATGAAGTAGGGCGCTTCAGTGGCTTAATTTATTTTCTTATTTGTTAAGATTTCTGTTCTGCCTTATCGCCAGCGGCCCTGAAACCAGCATACAGTAAGTAGCTTAAAACAATAAAGATGGCTACCATAAAAACCATCAGAGCATTAGACAGAACACTAAAACCGGCTGGTTAAAAATGAATCAAAACAGCAGAAGGCAATTAAATGTGTCTCGATCCTTATCAAAAGTTATTATTTATTTTATTTACTACATTTATATGCCACCTTTACCTTTCAAGGATGGGACGCGGGTGGCGCTGTGGGTTAAACCACAGAGACTAGGACTTGTTGATCAGATGGTCGGAGGTTTGAATCCCCTTGACAGGGTGAGCTCCCGTTGCTCAGTCCCAGCTCCTGCCAACCTAGCAGTTCAAAAGCATGTCAAAGTGCAATTAGATAAATAGGTACCGCTCCGGCGGGAAGGTAAACGGCGTTTCCGTGCGCTGCTCTGGTTTGCCAGAAGCGGCTTAGTCATGCTGGCCACATGACCCGGAAGTGTACGCCGGCTCCCTCGGCCAATAAGGCCAGATGAGCTCCGCAATCCCAGAGTCGGTCACGACTGGACCTAATGGTCAGGGGTCCCTTTACCTTTCAAGGATCTCAAGGTGGCGTCTATGGTTCTACTCCTCCCCATTTCATTCTCACAACAACCCTGTGAGGTAGGTGACTGGCCCAAGGTCAACCCAGTGAGCTTCATGGCTGAGTAGAAGGTTCGAACCCTGGACTCCCAGGTCCTAGTCCAACACAACAACAATTATGCCACACATTGGAGGCACAGACAGCAGGGCAGAGTTGGGCTGTAGCTAAGAAGGGCACTGGGGTACCTGTGTAGCAGAGAATTGTAGAGACGGGAGGGACCACAAGGATTGGTCAGTTCCAGTCCAACCCCCTGCAATGCAGGACTCTTTCTCCCCATGTGGGGCTCGAACCCACAACCCTGAGATTAAGAGCCTCGCACTGAGCTATCCCTCAGAGAGTTTTGCAACAGGAAAGCCACCACTGGAAAGGCTCTGTCTCCAGCAGGGATGGGAAGCTTTCTTCAACACATCCCCTTCCTGGCAGCTTTCCAAGGGCCACATGACAGAGGTGGGCTGGGCCAGAGGCAAAAGCGGGCGGAGCAACAAATGCAAATATTACCATTTCCCAGCAGGCACTGGGACACACATCTGTCACAGATGCTTCCGCTGAGTTTCCTGCATTGCAGCGGGTTGGACTAGATGACCCTTGGCGTCCCTCTCAACTCTTACATTTCTGTGATTCTATACCCTTCTCTATCCTCCATCCTGATATGCAAGATTTCAAGGACAGAAACATTAGGAGCGCAAAGCAGAGCCAGCAAGGCGGAAAAAGGCTGGGTAAAGTTCCTGGAAGGCTGCATTTGGCCCGCTCCCAGAGGTTCCCCAACCTGGTGCCCTCCATATATTATGAACAACAGGCCCCATCAGTGCCCTCTAGCTACAATAATGCAGGTTGTAGCTCAAAGCAGCTAGAGAGCACCAGGTTGGGGAAAGCTGTGGCACAACACACCAGGAAGGATTTTGAAGACAGATTCCAGCTGGCAGTCGGGTTCATATTTGCCGGACGAGTGAGGCTTCTGGAGTTCTTCGATTTCATATCACAATTTTTCATTTTCATTTTTTTTAAAGCAGCCACCCCCTTGGTTTTGTACTATAAAATTTCACCTGCCTTTTAGGTTTTGCTCTTTGCTGGGGGGGCGGGGGGGGGGCTAGGGAACACAGCCTGGGTATCAACGATATTTTGTGTGCTGTTTATTTTCCTTCTTAAAGGCCTTTGAGGAGCCAAACAAAGGCCACCACATACAGAAACTTCAGCCCTTCAAGGCTGCCTCTCTCTCGTTTTTCCTCCTTCCCCCGTGTGGAAAAAATTGTCAGATGTTGACAAATTCTTTCCCTCAGCCTCCACCCCCCCTTCCTTCCTCCTCTTTTCTTTTTGGAAGGGGGGGGGAAGGAAAGACAGGTTTTTTTTGCGGGGGGGCGTAGAGAGACGGAAGGAAGAGAGCGAAGCCTCTTTCACTTTGGAATCAAATGTTAAGACAGCTTTGGAAAATATGCCATTGGCCTTCGATGTCTCCCTTTGCCCAGTGGGTGGATTGGACGGGTACATTATTTTGAGGGTTCTCTGTCTTTCTCTCTCTTCCACACCACCCCAGGCATTTGAAACCTCCTCCAGGGTTTCCTTTCTCCTTCTCTTTCTTCCCCTGAATATTTGTTCTGCAGTACCATTACAAAAAGAAAGAAAGAAAGAAAGAAAGAAAGAAAGAAAGAAAGAAAGAAAAAACCCCATCTCCCTTCTTCCTCTTCTTCTTCTTCTCTGCCTCGTGTGGAAATGTGCAGGGGAAAGTTGCCTTCATTTATAATAAGGTGGAAGGTTCTGTGTATTTCTCTCTCTCAACTCCACGCCACCAGACAGGAGAAGCAATTTGCTTTTTGCTTTTTAAAGGGGGGAAAAAACCACACAACTCCAGCAATTTAGATGACTTTGCCTATCCGCGCACCCCGCCTTTCTCTGTAAAGAAGCAATAGCTGCCACTTTACACGCAAGAGAAAGGTTTTGGGCATTTGAAAAAAAGAGAGAAAAGGGGGGGGGGGAGGAGGAACGAAACAATGCAATAACATCTTTCCACGCGCGCGAGTGGGGCGAGGGCACCCGTCGCACCACAGCGAGCGACTTCGTAGTATTATCTTAGTTTCTTTGTATGGAGATTCCATTCAAACTGTTCAGCGTGTCACCAGTAACCTTCCGCCAAAGAGGAGGAGGGGGAGAAAAAATAGTCCCAAGCTACTCGTCACCCTTCTGATGGGTGCGGAGGTGGGGGGGGTGTGGGAAATATATGTGAGCACGAGAGAGAAATTGCTTGCAACTCGCTTTTTTTTTTTTTTGCTGCGGCTACGCCACCCTCTTATATTTTGTACCCAAGCTCCCTGTTCCCCTGAGCATGGCTAGAGTGCATTTGCCAACACTGCCCCCGAACTCCCCTTTTTAATTTTTTTTTTTAATTGCAATCTTTCTTTTCCTCTTTTCGCTTCAGTCAAGACACAGTGTAGCCTTGCAACGAGCCTTGCCTCATTGGGCGCAGAGATTGCAAAGGGAACGCTCTCCCCCCCCCCCCGCCTTCTCCACCTAACCTGAGCAAACGGAAGCTCCGGACCGGCTTTGACGGGCGGCTCGGCGGAGCCAATGGCGTGGCGGGGAGGCTTCCCAAAATGTGTGGGCGGCCAATGGGCTGCGCAGGGGGGCCGGCTCGCGGGGAGGCTAGCAGCTCAGGTTGACAGTGACTAGTCCCAGTGCAGGGAAGTGCAAGGAGGGAGAGAGAGAGAGAGAGAGGAGGGGATGAGCTTCAAAGTTCGAGGCTTCCTCTCATTGCAGGGAATTTCCCCCCCTTCTTCTTTGAAGGAAGGGGAGAGGAGAGAAGGGAGATTGCAATAAAAGCAGCCTCTGGGGAAGAGCTTTGCAATTGCAGCTTGCTTCCCCTCCCCTTTCTTTGCAAAAAAAGGGGGGAGGAAAAAATAAAAGAAAGCAGCAAGCTCGTCTTCTGCTATTCTCTCCTCCCTCTAAATTCTGACTCTTTCCTTTTCACCTTCTCTCTATCTCTCCCACCCACCCCCAACCACCCTTCACACTCCTCCTCTTCTTCTTTCCTATTTATTTATTTTTTTTTGCCTCCCCCCCAACCCCCAATGCCAGCCATGATAGAGAAGGGCCCGGAGATCTCGGGCAAAAGAAGGGGCAGAAACAATAATGCCAGCAGCCAGGCGAGCGGCGCTGCTTCTCAGGGCGCCTCTGCCTCCGTCGCAGCCGGCAGCGCCAACAATGGGAATAATAGTAAAAGTTTGGCATCGGCGGCGGCGCCCAATGGCAATGGCAGCAGCGCCGCCAACTCTTGGGAAGAGGGCAGCTCGGGGTCTTCCAGCGATGAGGAGCATGGTGAGTCTCCCGGGGATATTGGGGTGGGGGGGAGGAAGGGATGGAGAGAAAATTGAGAAGGGGGGGTGGGGAGGAAACTCTGCATACTTCTGGAAATAGGCGCATGGTTTTTGTAAAGCAAGCATTCTTATTTTTAAATCAGGAGCGGGGGTGGAGGGAAGCAAGGGAGGAAATCGAGCAGAGTTTGCCCCCCCTCCAAAAAAAAGCTTGCAGACTTTTGGGAATACAGGTATGGCAAGCATTTTTTTTAATTCTTGTTTGCTTCCACATCAGGAGGAGGAGGCATGAGAGTGGGACCCCAATACCAAGCCGTCGTTCCCGACTTCGACCCTGGTGAGTCATTTTCCGTGGATCCTACGTGCTTTTTTTTTTTTTTTGGCGTCTCATCTGGAGTAGTTTTAAGGAAGTCCTACTCGGGAGTAGGCCCGTTGGAGTGCATGGGCCCAAGTGGGTAGTCATGGGTGGCCATTAATTCCAACCGGGGCTGCTCTGAGCGTGGCTGATCCGAGGTCTGCCTCTTTCTGTGCACAACCCGCCCCCCCCCCCCCCGCTAATCCTTCGCCATTTGGAAGGGGAAAAGGATCTGATCTGGTGCCTGCTTTTTTTTTTTTTTTGCTTAGGAAGTAAATTCCGTGGTGCTTCCTCCCAAGTAAAACGTGTAATGGATTGGGGAATGGCTAAAGTCATTTTGTGTGAGAGATTGCGAACTCAAGAGTGGAAGGGCTTTTCCTTCCTTTTGTTATAAAAAGTAATTTTTTTTTTTTTTTAAAAGTGTTGTTGTTTCCCCCACCCTGTTTAAGAAGCAGGAAGATGACAACTTTTGCCCCTTCCCCTCTGTGTTTACCCTGCTGTCCAAGGAAGGAACAGCAAGGGAAGGGGGGGGGGTTGGAAAAGCAGAGAAACGTGCTTGGGAAACGTGCCACCACACTTGATGATAAAAGGGGGGGGGGGGACGATATATTATGGGTTTTTTTACTTCTTTGAAAATCTTCCCACAGATCCATTCTTTTCCCCCATTTCTTTTCTCTCTCTTCCTTTTAGAAAAATAAAGTGGATTTTTCAGGGAGGAGAAAAGATTAATATTCTCCCCCCCCCCCCAATTCCACGCTTTGCAGGTGTGGTTACTATTTTCATAATTCACATTGGCGGAGTGGGGGGGGGGAGGAACCTGCCCTTTATGAAAATCCGGTGCCAGTCGACTCCTTTAGACTCCTCCCCGCAACCTCTCTCTCTCTCCCCCCCACTACCAATTATTTCACATGCAATTGACCTAAATCCAATTACTTTTACAATTATTGTTATTAAATAAGCAGTTCGCGTTGGTTAGGTTGTCCAGAGAGGTGCGGAGGAGGGCAGGAATCTTCTACTTCTTTTAATGATGGATTTTTAGGGACGAGTGGAGTAGAGGACAAAAAGAGAGAGACAGGGAAGAAAAGAAATCCAGTTAATAAAAACAACAGAAGTCTTTCCAGGGGGCGCTTTATAGACTGGGTGTCAAGCAGAACAACAGATTTGTCCAGCGAGAGATGGCGAAAGGGGAGTGTTTGCTCCCCCCCTTTAAAAAAAAATCTCTGTGTACGTGGATATATGGTGTAGGGTTTTTGGGAGTGGAGGAGAACAAAACAGCCTCGTTCCTTTATTTAGGATGTGCAGACTTATTGTAATCAACTGTTTCTGTTCTTGGGGGTTGGAGAAGGAAGAAAAAGCTAGTTCCCCAATGCTCTCTGTATACTTAATCTCTCCCTCAGTTTCCCCTACTCTTAATTTAAAATGGAAGGGGTTGGGGGGGGGGGAGAGAGAAACCTGGGCAAACAAAGGAATTCAAGGTTTCCTGTAAGGCAGATAATTTATTATTTTTAATGTGTGTTTGTCAGGAGCCATGCTACAGCCTTTACTTCCTTAGTTTTGAAACGGAAAGGCTCCCAGTTCTTCCTTTGCAACTATAGCTTAATGCTGTCTTCCTGTAAAACAAGCAAAACAAGCGACAACAACCCACCACCCCAATCCCTGCCCCACCCTCCAACCCCCCACTGTCTCGGTCTTAACACGAGAGCTGACTCCAGCATGTAGCTAACTTGATTGAATCCTTTGTTTCTGGACTTTTCAAAAATAATAAGCCCAACGAAAAAAAGAGCGCCCGGCCTCTCCCCCCCCCCTTTGAAAAGTATGATGTTTCTCTTCTTTTTTTTTAGCACGACCCGCAGGAACTCCAGATAATTGATTTTTTCCCTAGTTTGCTGACTGTCATAATTTGTGATAGCGCTCGCAGATTTGTAGGGCTGGTGTAGTTGTGCAGGGCCGGGACTTAGGATACCCCCGCTTTAAGAATCGCAAGAGCTGGAGGGGTTCCTGCAGGCCATGTAGTCCACCCCCTCCCTCGATGCAGAAATCCCACGGGCAGAGCGTCCTCAGATGTCCAACCATCTGCTTGTAGTCCTAGTTTGTGCGGGTAACGGGTGACATTGTTGAGCCGCTCTCCTCTTTTTATTTTTTTGCATCCGAAATCTCCCATTAAAGCTTCTCTTTCCTCCCCTCTGTGTGGCAGCTCTTCAGATATCTGAAGAGTGTGTCTTCCACCTTGATCTTTCCGCATTCGGGCTAAACATAACTCAGCTCCCTCCATCCTTTCCTCTTAAGACATGTTTTCCATACCACTGGCCATGTCCTCCTCTGAACCTGTCCTTTTTTTCCTAAGTGCGGAAGGGCCAGAACTGGATGTGGTACTTGGAATAAAGTGCAGCTATTACTTCTTGCGCACTTGGGGGTGCATTTCAAGCGAGATCACTCTGTCAAAACAGTGAAATGATCTCTCCACTCCCCCCCCCCTTTCCCCAAAATGCACTGTACTTGATGTTCTCCCAGATTCATGGAGGTAGAGGAAAGCCCGGATGTGCTACTGAGAGTTCAGTTCTGCTGGCTGCTGCTAGTGGAACGGAGTACAGTGGTACCTCGGGTTAAGTACTTAATTCGTTCTGGAGGTCCATACTTAACCTGAAACTGTTCTTAACATGAAGCACCACTTTAGCTAATGGGGCCTCCTGCTGCTGCCGCGCCTCCGGAGTACGATTTCTGTTCTCATCCTGAAGCAAAGTTCTTAACCTGAAGCACTATTTCTGGGTTAGCGGAGTAACCTGAAGCATATGTAACGTGAGGTACCACTGTACAGTGGTGCCCCGCAAGACGAAATTAATTCATTCTGCGAGTTTTTTCGTTCTAGTTTTTTCGTCTTGCGAAGCACCAATATGTATTGACGGTTTCCCATAGGAATGCATTGGCGGTTTTTTAAAAAAAGGCGCAAGACGTTTCGTCTTGTGAAGCAAGCCCATAGGGAAATCCGTCTTGCGAAGCAGCTCAGAAAACGAAAAACTCTTTCGTCTTGCGAGTTTTTCGTCTTCCGAGGCATTCATCTTGTGGGGCACCACTGTACTTGAATCTGGCCCTTGGAAACTATGGCTCTATGATTAGCAGCTTCAAACTGCGTTGGCCTTTTTTGCCGCAGCATCACACCACGGACTCTCGTTTCCGTTGCAATCCCAAGCTCCTTTTCGCATGCGTTACTGTCAATGCAGGCATCGCCATTTGATTTCTGTTTTGCCCAAATGCAAAACTTTTGCATTATTGAATTTTACTTTGCTGAGTTCCAACGTTAGTGTGTCGGCTGCAGTGTGTAGGTGTGTCATGCGGACGCTTCCCGCTCTCCTCGCAGAGCTGGAAAAGGGTTAGTTTAACCTCTGGTTTGCTAGTAAAACTGAATTACTGTGGCGCGAATTGATGCAAAACTGAATTACCGTGCTGTGAAATGATGCATATGTAAAAAGTGTGCCGCCGACATAAAAAGTTTGGAAAGTTAAGTCGCTGATAAATTTAAATCTTGCCCCAGCCACAAACTTGCCAAACCCTTGATCCTATGCATACTTATTCAGAAGTAAACACAACTGGTTCACTGGATGTGAATGTATTCATGGGAGTTTATTTGGTTTCAAAGAATGTTAATCTTAAAATAAATATGAGAAGGTCCTTTCGTCTGGCTGTTCACTAGAAGGTTGGTGGTTCGAATCCATCCAGGGACAACTGTGGGCAGGATTCCTGTATTGCTGGGGGGGGGGGGGGTTGGACTAGATGACCCTTGGGAATCCCTTCCAACACTATGATTTTATGAAAAATGCCCACCTACCTTACTAGGTTGTGTTTGAGTATTGCTGAGAACATGTGATTCAAAAGTGCTGTATAACGCTCAGAAACACTTAAATGTACTATATTAATGTGAAGGACCCTGTGAAACATTGGGGGCGGGAGGAAATATAATGAAATCTTAATCTTTTTGTGTGGTGGTTTTTTAATACATTTATACTCTAAAGTTCAAGGGTCTTTCTCCTCACACTCTCTTCACCCCCCGCCCTTTTGTCTCTCAACAACCACATGAGGAAGCTTAGGTTGAGAGATGGTGACTGGCCCAAGGTCACCCATTCATGGTTGGACAGGATTTTGAACCTGGGTTTGTTGACACTCTGAACTGGGGCGGCTCAACTTCTCATAGCACGTGGGCCTCAAAAGTACTTCAACACGGAACATGTGGACCGCACAGTGCCTTGTCACGTGTGTGTGTGGGGGCGAATTGAGGCAAAAAATTGACACACGCCCCCAGCCCTTACACTGCCCTCCCAACCCAAAGCCCACTAAACAAGACTCTGGGCTTTGGGAAGTAGGTGCCAGGCTAGGGTTCGAAATTAGCAGGGCGCCAGGCGCGTTTTGCGCCTAAAGATTTTCCATTTGTGAGGACCTCCAAAAGTCGTGGGTGCCAATTTTTTTGCGCCTGGCTTGACACTAAAGGATTACTGAAATGTATGTGCTTCGAAGCCTCGAAGTATACGTTAAAGATAGACAGTACGTTAAAGAGTTTAACAATAAAGAGTAGAGTGTTTTGAAAACTGAAGTATGGTACTAATATATTTTGATGTAAACACCAAATTAAACATGTGTTAACAAATTTCTGCTAAAAAACACGATATTAACAATGTGAATTAATTGTGTGTTAATTCATGCTTATCAAAATGATAAATAAAAAGTGCTGGCATTCTGTTTTGGCGCCCACAACCCAGGTCCCAGAAGCCATTTGGCTCCTGGCTTTTCTATCCCAGTTTCTTAACACTCCTGGCAAGGTACTGCAGCCCTGCCACCTCCTTACCAACCCTGGAAATGTGCTAACTAGGCTTGCCAAGGGCCGCCCATAAAGGCTTCGAGGGCCACAATTGGGCGTTGGAACACCCTGCTCTAAACCACACTGGCCTTGCCCTGATCTAAGCTTTTTATGACTCGTATATGTTTGTTTAGTGTTGCGTGGCCCTAGACTGTGGCCATGTGTTGTATGCGCACACATCTGGTTTTCCATGTGTACGTGTGTGTGTGTGTGTGTGTGTGTGTGGAGCAGCTGGCTATACATATGGCAGCACCAGGTACATGTGTCTTTGTCGCACACAATTAACATCAAAGGGGATTCCCACAGTAGGACACTCCCCATGTAGGAAGCTCTTCCCGGATGAAGGTTACAGACAGGGCCAAAATCGCAGAGGAGATTTCCTGCCCCCCCCCTTTTTCCCCTAGTTGAAGAGGGTGAGTGTCTGAATTGGGCCCATGAGCTAGAAAAGCTCGCATCCTCTTTCCCAGGTGCATCTTCCCGATCAAAATTGCTGCTACCTATTTGTAGGGGGCAGGTAGGGGGCACACAGGGATGTGTAAATTTGCATGTTTCTCCCCTTTGGGCAAAGAGTTTCCACACTGGGGAGGGGTTTTGGCTAGTAAATGTTTTTGTGTCTGTTGGCTGTTCTCCTGCACCGCAGCCCTGATTAGATTTACTTCCCTACATTTCTTTTAACCTTTAAAGAAAACCAAATACCTGCAGGAGATCCAATCAAGGACCTCTCAAAGTCTCGCCTAATTTGATCCTTTTGTATTCTTCCCTCCCCCACCTCTCGCAACGCCTCCTGCCCCGGTTCTGTAGGTTACAGTGGTCCAACCATTATATGCTGAAAATTAAACCTGGCGTTGTGTTTTAACTTTTGTGGCCACTGGTTGGCTCTAATTGCTTCTGATGTACAGTGGACGCTCAGGTTGTGGACGTGATCTGAGTGGGAGGCATGTTCGCAACCCGCAGTGTTCACAACCTGCAGTGCCGCGTCTCCGCACGCGTGGGTTGCGATTTGGTGCTTCTGCGCATGCACAAAGTGCGATTTAGCGCTTCTGTTCATGCACGATCGCCAAAACCCGGAAGTAACCCATTCCGGTACTTCCGGGTTTCGGCGCGTCTGTAACCCGAAGAAATGCAACCTGAAGCGTCTGTAACCCGAGGTATGACTGTAGTAGGTTGTTTCCTGCCGCAATAAACTTGTTGCTGAATATTTTCGTGAGCTGGTTAGAAGCATTCTTAGGTGGAGGTGCTGAGATGTGTCTGAGCAGCATGTTCCTCTTGCAGAACTATAATCCGCAAGCTTCTTTTTGGGGAGGGCCCCCTCAAACTAGATTGAGTTTTGTAGTGTGGTCATTATATTTTGGTCATCTTGTTGCTCCAAGTTGGACTGGCCACTGCAGCTGTCAGGCATGTTGCATGGGGACCATTTTTACGTTACATCCGTGTGACGTGGCAAATGACGCCGTTATTCTCCAGGCGATCCATTCGTCTCATGTATCTCCTTTCTGCAGATATGGCTAGGCCATGTGGAAGTGGTTCCTAAGCTGCAATAATGCAACTATTTTTTCTGAGTTTGAGAGTTTCATGGAGAACTAACTGTGAATTTATTGTTAGAATAGGCCCTCTTATGTGTGCACTGTTGGGGGTGGGAAAACATATACCCCACCGAAATCCCATCAGTCTTAAAGCTTCCACATCTTTTAAAAGAGAGATGGGATATTTTGCTGCTTGGAAAATAAGAAGGGGTTACACTCAAGGTCCTGGCTGTAGGCTTCCCCATGGCAGCTGGTTGGCCTTCTCTGAAAACAGGATGTTGGATTTGGGGCCCTTTGGCCTTATTCCACAGGGCTCTCCTTAGGTAAATTCTAACTTGTTAGGAATTGGGATACTTGGCTGTTGTAAATGGGGTTGCATGTACAGAATTATAGAATTGTGGAGTTGGAAGGGACCCTGAGGATCATCTAGCCCAGGCATGGCCAAACTTGGCCCTCCAGCTGTTTTGGGACTACAACTCCCATCATCCCTAGCTGACAGGACCAATGGTCAGGGATGATGGGAATTGTAGTCCCAAAACAGCTGGAGGGCCAAGTTTGGCCATGCCTGATCTAGCCCAACCCATGGGAATTGTAGTCCCAAAACAGCTGGAGGGCCAAGTTTGGCCATGTCTGATCTAGCCCAACCCTGTGCTGCTGTCCTGCAAGGGAATCGAACCCTTGACCTTGGCGTTATCAGCACCACACTCTAACCAAGTGAGAACCTTAATTTACTTTCCGCAAAGATTATCACATTTTTTAAAATCTCCCTGTCGCCCTTCCCCACACTTACAAAAGCCTGTTGTCCTCCAGATGTTGTCTGCAGCTGATGAGAGTAACATTCAAAAAGACTTTGGATAGGACCAGGTTGTGTGGAAGGCTAGCTCCCCCCCCCCCCAACTTGGGCTTCCATCAATTGAGAGTCATGCATACTACCTTTTTATGAACTAAAAACCCCCTTCTTAATGATGCTCTCTACTAACCGGGGTAAAGACCTGTCAAATTACTTGATGGAGCTTGTCACCAAGGTATTGCTTTAACTTACACAAATGTCAGTGATGTCAAGTTTGTCAGGTTAATCTTTCCCAGAAGTGTTCTTGTCAACTAGTTCTTGAACGTCAGCATTTTTTTTTGGGGGGGGGGGGCGTAAGTAAAATGTTTAAACCTCTCCTAGAAGAAATTGGTATTTCTTCCTCCTCCTAAGGAAATTGGTATTGAAAATACCTTGTGTATTCTGCCTCCCAAGTGCCTAAAAATTTGGTGCTGTGGGTATCTAGAATTAGGGGTGCTCTTCCTGTCCTGCCTTTTAACTTTTTATGACTATTTATTTTAGCTGTCTGATGGTTTCAATATTAGGCAGAATGACAGGAAGCATATTTGGTGTTAGTGGCTTAAATTATACCTGGTTAGGGTTAGTTATTCAGTGTCTGCTTAAATCAGTAAGGTTGATGCACACCTAAAGTATTTGCTATGTGCTTGCTTGACCCAAGTGTATCATTTTAGCTATTCTGTGGAAAGCTCAACACTATTCTAATGGTGTGTAATAGTTATTTGACCTTGTACAGGCATAGGGGGTTCTGTGGGCAGGGGCGATCCAGCTAAAATCTTAACCCAACCAGTCGCTTTGATCTGTGGAACTTGCACTTATACAAGGGCCACTCAACGTTCATTTCACATTGTAAGGGGCCATTTACGGTTGCATATTCCTGCATTGCAGGGGGTTGACCTAGATCAGGGGTAGGCAACCTAAGGCCCGGGGGCTGGATGCGGCCCAATCGCCTTCTCAATCCGGCCTGCGGACGGTCCGGTAATCAGTGTGTTTTTACATGAGTAGAATGTGTCCTTTTATTTAAAATGCATCTCTGGGTTGTTTGTGGGGCCTGCCTGGTGTTTTTACATGAGCAGAATGTGTGCTTTTATTTTAAATCCATCTCTGGGTTATTTGTGGGGCATAGGAATTCGTTCATTATTCCCCCCCCCCCCAAAAAAAATATAGTCTGGCCCACCACATGGTCTGAGGGACAGTGGACCGGCCCACAGCTGAAAAAGGCTGCTGACCCCTGATGTAGATGGTCCTCTCAGGGTCCCTTCCGACTCTACAATTCTATTATTCCTTTAGTGTGGCATCACCCGATCTTTGGAACTCCCTGCCTGGTGACATTAGGTCAGCACCATCATTGTATCCTTTTAGCCACCTGCCAAAAACTTTTCTGTGTTTCGGCAGGCCAATTTGGAGACGTGATTTGGTTACATCTGTTTTTTAAACTTGTCTCAGATGAGACTAGTGTTAGAAACTCAGATATATAATCAAATGACACCTTAAACCGAGGTTACGGTCACCACAACAGAATGTCTAGGCACATTTTTTGTGTGAATCTTCTTCTTCTTCTACTACTACTACTACTATCACTTTTAAAGAAAAAACCCTCAAAGCGGTTTATAACACATTAAAGCATCAAATAAAACAATCTGGAATAAAACAAATTCAGTCTTCAAGGAAAACATTTCAGATTCTCTTCCAAGGGACATTTTTGCCCCCCCCCCCCATTTATTTATTTACCTACTTTCTTCATATAACTGCCTCATAGCAGAATTGCTTTAGGAACCCAGTGTGGTGTAGTGGTTAGAGCAGGCATAGGCAAACTCGGCCCTCCAGATGTTTTGCGACTACAACTCCCATGATCCTTAGCTAACAGGACCAGTGGTCAGGGATGATAGTCCCAAAACACCTGGAGGGCCGAGTTTGCCTATGCCTGGGTTAGAGTGTCGGACTAGGGCTTGGGAGATCAGGGTTCAAATCCCACTCGGTCATGAAGCTTGGGTGACCTTGGAGTCAGTCACAGCCTCTTAATCTACCTTACAGGGTTATTGTAAGGATTAACTGAGGGGGGAGGGTGAACCATGTACTCCATGGATATAAAGCTGGGATATACATTCAGTAAATAAGTTCTTCTGCTTAAAGGTAAAGGTAAAGGTACCCCTGCCAGTACGGGCCAGTCTTGACAGACTCTAGGGTTGTGTGCCCATCTCACTTAAGAGGCCGAGGGCCAGCGCTGTCCGGAGACACTTCCGGGTCACGTGGCCAGCGTGACAAAGCTGCATCTGGCGAGCCAGCGCAGCACACGGTAACGCCGTTTACCTTCCCGCCAGTAAGCGGTCCCTATTTATCTACTTGCACCTGAGGGTGCTTTCGAACTGCTAGGTTGGCAGGCGCTGGGACCAAGCGACGGGAGCGCACCCCGCCACGGGGATTCGAACCGCCGACCTTTCGATCGGCAAGCCCTAGGCGCTGAGGCTTTTACCCACAGCGCCACCCGCGTAACCCGCTTACTTGCTTAAGAAAGCTGGAGGGGCCAGCCAGATGGAGATGTCAGTCAGCAACCTGGAACCCGGGGATCTCCACGTAGTTGAATTTACACCAGTTGCAAAATGTGTCTGGCGCCTGGGAAATTTCGAACACTGGTTGCGTCCAAATGTCTCCATGTTTTTATGGAATGACTGGTCAAGGAGTGAAGAGGTGCTCAGGTTGGAAAAAGGAGTTGATAGCCTTTGCAGTTTCTCGGATCGGCTGCTCGTCTCACCTGGCCTGACTGGATGTAAAGCAAAGCCATCAGGAAGCTGCCTTATACTGCCATTGGCCCATCTAATTTAGTATTGTCTAGATTGGCAAGCATAGGGACGCGGGTGGCGCTGTGGGTTAAACCACAGAGCCTAGGACTTGCCGATCAGAAGGTCGGCAGTTTGAATCCCTGCGACGGGGTGAGCTCCCGTTGCTCGGTCCCTGCTCCTGCCAACCTAGCAGTTCAAAAGCACGTCAAAGTCCAAGTAGATAAATAGGTACCGCTCTGGCGGGAAGGTAAAAGTCGTTTCCTTGCACTGCTCTGGTTCGCCAGAAGCGGCTTAGTCATGCTGGCCACATGACCTGGAAGCTGTACGCCGGCTCCCTTGGCCAATAAAGTGAGATGAGCGCCGCAACCCCAGAGTCGGTCACGACTGGACCTAATGGTCAGGGGTCCCTTTACCTTTACCTTTTAGATTGGCAAGCAGTGCGTCTCCAGAGTTTCAGACAGGGGTCCCTCCTGACCTTACCTGGGCCCTTACCTGGAGATCGCTCTTGGGACCATAGTGGATTTTGCACCACTGAATTAAGAGACTTTCCTTTACAGCGAGGACCTAAAGCCCATGAAATTGCCAAGGTAGCTGGAGGCCTGTCATAATTCTGTGCAGAGCCCAAAATGTATCCAAGATAAAAGCAGTGGCCTGTGGTGAGGTTCTTTGTTCTCTGTGACTCCATGAACTGAGGGGAGGCAAGCAATGGCTTGGCATCCTCCCCACATCTAAATGTTAAAGTCTGTGTGAAATCCAGAGTAAAGCACACAGATATGGCCTGTCTGCAAGGTGTGCATTGGTAATAATTGATTTGCATTAAATAAAAATTCCAGACAGTGTATGGGGTCTAATTTGCACATTTTCATAGCAGTGCCGAGTAAAATCAGCAGAAAGGTCTGTAGCTTTGCTGCCATTTTAAATGCCAGAGATATAGTAGGCTTGGTGTGAGGTATACCTTTCTAAGGAAAAAAAGGAAAAGCCAGCAGGATATGGGTCTTATCAGCTAGACAATGAGTAGGGGTTCTCTGCTGCTAGTCTTGGAATTTATTATTTAGCAAAATTTATATGCCATTTACTGCAGAAAGAAAGAAAAAACCCCCTGTTCAGTGGTTTACAAGGCAGTCGGTTCAATTAAGAAGGAGTTACATAAAAAATGAAATCAGTAATTGTAAAACAGTTATACCTGTTAAAATTACATGCCTGGGTAGGGCTGCTGGAACCAAAAACTTTTTAGCAGACACCCAACAGCAATTTAGTGAAGGCATCTGCTTGATATCAATGGGTAGAGAGTTCCAAAGTGTTTTGCCACAGCAAAAGATGTGTTTCTTGCAACTGTGGAATCATGTAAGCGGTTGAGTGGGCACATGTGGGGTATTGCCAAAGCAATAGTTGCTTTTAAAAGCTTTCGGTTTCTTTCACGGTGGATTCGCCAACCCTTATTTCTCCCGCTGTATTTGATTGACTTGCCTCCAGCTTGGACACTCCCAGTCCTTAATTTTGCTGCTTGGGTAGCCACAAAGAGTTGCTTTGGGGACGTTTGCTGTGATGATGTTTGAGCAATAATAATAATAATAATAATAATAATAGAATTGTAGAGTTAGAAGGGACCACAAGGGTCATCTAGTCCAACCCCCTGCAGTGTCAGAATCTTTTGCCCAATGTTCTCATTTCAAACTGTACTTTGGTTGGTCACCAGGTTGGCAGAGGCTGCTATAACCAAGCAAAGTTTTGTCCGGATATTTCCATTTTTAGGCAATTGCTCAGCTATGTAAATAATCCAACCGCCTCGTCCCATAACACCAAACCATGGTTTATTAAACCATGACTTCGTGTTGTGCGTGAACACAGTCCAGTAGCTTAACTATAGTTTGTTTACTGGCAACAAACCACAGTCTGAAACAATGGTTTGTTGTTGACTTATGAATCATGTTTTAGCCGTGTGAACTCAGAACCTTTCCGTAACCGTGATTTATTTGATTTTCCCACAAAGACACAAGGCACTGTTCGAAGAAGGGCCTCCATTGGAAATCCTGTAGATTCTCTTGAGATGGGGAATAGCATAAAGAGAACAAAGAGGGAGAGATAGTGTAGTGCAATGGCCAGAGCCAACCAATGAGAATAGGGTTAAAATCCTCACTTTAGTCATGAAGCTCACCAGGTGATTTTGAGGCTAGTACCTTGCCTCTCAGACGAATCTACCTCACAGGGTTGTTTTGAGGTTAAAGATGGCAGTGTACGGAGGAATTTGGTACCTCATTCCAATCTCCTTGGAGCCGAGGGCAGGATAATCATAAAAATGTAATAAAATAAACAAGGAAACCCTGTCTAGCTACCTCTGGACGAACTCCAATAGTTAGCAAGGACTGAGAAGAGTACCTTGCTTGTTCCTTTCCTTCCCTGCAGGCAATTAGGGTTATTCTGAGCCTTGATAACTTTTTGGAAGCTCTGCAATACATTCCTGTTTGGGCTGCAATTTAATAGCCAGGTATGGGGTTAAAAAGCGAACTTCCACTTTTAATACATATAAGAATAACATAGGCCTTGCTTGCTAATGCAGCACCAGTGCATTTTCATAGAATTGTAGAGTTGGAAGGGACCCCGAGAGGCATCTAGTCCAACCCCTTGCAATGCGATGTGAGGCACGAGCAGGTGATTTTTTACTGCTTTGTGTGTTAGAATGAGCCCTGACTGCTAGGAAATCCTGAAAATGGATTGACTACAGTTTGGGTTGTGAAGTCTGTAAACATCTTCGGAGAAGCCACTTTTACAGGAAGTGAAGACAAAGAGTGAAAGAGGGCTTCAAGGGAGATCATATTGGCTAGCAGGTCCCCCTTTCCACGTGTTAGCTATTCTAGAATTGGGGGAAGGAATTTGCAGTGCCAGCTAGGAAAGAATCAGGGCTTACACAAAAAACAACATGTTTAGAATCATAGAGTTGGAAGAGTCCACAAGGGCCATTGAGTCCAACCCCCTGCCAAGCAGGAAACACCATCAGAGCACTCCTGACATATGGTTGTCAAGCCTCTGCTTAAAGACCTCCAAAGAAGGAGACCCCACCACACTCCTTGGCAGCAAATTCCACTGTCGAACAGCTCTTACTGTCAGGAAGTTCTTCCTAATGTTTAGGTGGAATCTTCTTTCTTGTAGTTTGGATCCATTGCTCCGTGTCCGCTTCTCTGGAGCAGCAGAAAACAACCTTTCTCCCTCCTCTATGGGACATCCTTTTATATATTTGAACATGGCTATCATATCACCCCTTATTTATTATACAGTGGTACCTTGGGTTACAAACGCTTCGGATTACAAACGCTTCAGGTTAACATACTCTGCTAACCTGGAAGTAGTACCTTCGTTGTTAAGAATTTTGCTTCAGGATGAGAACAGAAATTGTGCGGCGGCAGGGGGAGGCCCCATTAGCTAAAGTGGTACCTCAGGTTAAGAACAGTTTCAGGTTAAGAATGGACCTCCGGAACGAATTAAGTTCTTAACCAGAGGTACCACTGTATAAAATCCAAACCCTTAGTCTGGGCGATGGGAAGGATATGAATTGACTTAAACAACAACAACAATAACAACAACACACAGAGAGTTTTTAAAAACAGTTTTATTAAGACTTTCCATATCAAAGAAAAACAAGCAAAGAAACAATGCAAACTCAGAACATATACCGTATTTTTCTGTCTGTAAGACGCCCCCAGGTATAAGGCACCCCCTATTTTTGGGGACTCCGATTTAAGAAAATGGGGAGAGATACTATCCGTGTATAAGATGAGCCCAGATTTTGAACAGTATTTTAGAGTAAAAAAAACATAGTCTTATACCCAGAAAAGTACGGTAAACCTACATATTTGGTTCACTGCAAACATAAGAGGAAGACAAGTAGACGACAGAAGATCTCCCACAAATACACAATTCGTAACACACAAACAAGCATACGGTGGAGCCATCACTGAAGTAATTGGCTAGCCAAGCACAGAGAGAAAAGAGTGGGTGGGGAATTATCTCAGCCTATAACAGCACTTCATGAAATCATAGAACTCTGTAGAGTTGGGAAGGTCGACAAGGGTCATCTAGGTGCAGGAATCTTGCCCACGGCTGTCCCTGGGTGGGCTTGAACCACCAAGCTTTGGTTAACGGCCAGATGCATTGGAGTAAATGTGTGGCTTTTGCATGTACCACTCCCAACATGGTAGAATATTATTTGTGGTGAAGCATGTAGATAAATATGTAATGTGTATTGTATAGGGCTGGGCGATATATCGCCCCAGACCAGTTTGAAGTCCATATCGTGATATTGGTTTCATAATGATGTATGTGTGTGCGTGCTTTGCAAAAATCACGATGTGGGAAAAACCGTGAAGCCAGCATTGCTTTATTTCTTATCTACATAATTAAGAGAGATTTGCGTATTTATTTATGATAGTTACTATGTGGATACGTATTGTGTTTCTGACCTTGATTCCTTTTTGTTGGGATTTATAAACTGCTTTCTGTTGAAATAGGAAACAGAATATGGATTGAGTAACTAATTAAACAAAATCTGAAAAAACAAAAGAACGGGGGGGGGGGGTGTTGGTGAGGTTATTGTTAAAGGATCCTTTGAAAGTATCCATAGCAGACACCCAAGTGGTGAAACAAAGAGAAAAACAGCCACAAAAACTGACCACATTTAATTTTCAGAGAAAGTTGGCTGGGTTTTCTTTCTCTTTGTTTTATCCCATTTTGGGGGCGGGGGTGCGTTTTTGTCAGGACAAGCCAGTGTGACATAATTGCAGGGACTTAGCACTTTGTCTCACTCAAATGGTTTTTTAAAATACCCCTGTACTTTTTTTAAGGAGTGGGAAGGAGTTTGCAAGATTATAAAAGGCAGTCTTTCGTTGTAATGGTTTGACATCTTAGTGGAACAGCTGCCTTATCTCCTAGCTGTGTCGAGTAAAGCCCAAGTGAATGATGGGACTTTACCTTCATTTTTTAAAATCTCCTTTTCAAATCTAATACTAACGTAGGAAGCGAGGTGTACCATGGAGATTCTCGAAACTTTCAGCCCCCTGGGCCCAACTGGAGACACCTGAAAATTAACAAGGCCCACACAATGCTTCTGATGAAAGGGCAAAGCAAAGCCAACCACAAGATGGTGGCAGAGTTTGGCATAATCAGCTGACATCATTTCCTTCTGATACCTAATCCACGGTTGGTGGTTACTGAATTGTTTCCCACAGCATTTTCCTTTTGGCAAGGAGTTCCGTAGTTTAGCTTTCCTTAAGCAAAGAACAGACATTTGCTTTGGTGATAATACCACAGGCTCCCCATTCTAGGTGAAATCTGCTCATCCAGATGCTCTAAGTTGAATTGGCATTTTCTTTCATAATTTTTCCTGTCCTTAACCCCCTCTCAGGCATGTTTTTACCATCTCCTGGAATTTCCTCTCCCGTTCCCCTCTCACCTTCAACTTGTACCTTATTTCCCCCCTCAAACACACTGCCTCCTTTCTGTGCCTTTTGCATTCTTCCTCCTCTCACGGCTTTCCTTTCTCACCCCCTTACTTATTATCATGGTTCTTATCATACATATTAGCAATTTGTCTCACTTTCTAATTTCCTTCAGCACTCCTCTCTAACACCTTTGCCCCTCAGAGAAGGGAGGCCTTTCTTCCTTCACTCTCCCACTCCCTGCCAAACTTCTCCCAAATCTTTAGTCACCTTTATTCAGAATGCAAGGAGTGGCTGGTGCTGGCCTTGCTCCAAACAGAAGGCTTTGGCATGACTGGGAGTTGGGTTGGACGAGGGAGGAGATACTGGACAGGCTGTGGGAAACATTGCTACACCAGATAGCTACCTTGGCCTACTCATGCCGCCTCTCAGCTTGGCCTGCCTGGCAGGGATGTTGTGGGGAGAGGGGAGGACCACGTACACCACCCCAAATCTCTCCTGGAGAGGAAGGTGGGATATAAACGCAATAACTAAAGACCCCGGCGTTTCCAAGCAGGATGGGAGAAACCCCTTTCCGAATCCCTGTAGAGCTGCTGCCAGTCAGTGTAGACAGGACTTAGCTAGCAGGAGCAGTGGTCAAGGATGATGGGAGTTGTAGTCCAACAACAGCTGGGGACCCAAATTTGTGAACGATGGCTCAGTTGCTAGAGCATGGTGCTATTATTATTATTATTATTATTATTATTATTAAGAATTTATATACTGCCCTATACGAGGGACGCAGGTGGCGCTGTGGGTTAAATCACAGAGCCCTAGGACTTGCCGATCAGAAGGTCGGAGGTTCGAATCCCTGCGACGGGGTGAGCTCCCATTGCTCGGTCCCTGCTCCTGCCAACCTAGCAGTTTGAAAGCATGTAGAAGTGCAAGTAGATAAATAGGTACTGCCCCGGCAGGATGGTAAATGGCGTTTCCATGTGCTGCTCTGGTTCACCAGAAGCGGCATAGTCATGCTGGCCACGTGACCCGGAAGCTGTACACCAGCTCCCTCGGCCAATAAAGCAAGATGAGCGCCGCAACCCCGGAGTCGGTCACAAATGGACCTAATGGTCAGGGGTCCCTTTACCTTTACCTATACCTGGAGGTCGTGGGTTTTGAGCCCCACGTTGGGCAGAAGATTCCTGCATCCTATCAACAACCTTGAAAAGGAGCCATCAAGTTACTAGACCTCATTATTTACCTACTCATGTCCATCTGTTGAGGGGGGAGGGAAACATCTGCTCCTGAGACAACTTTACTTTTTTTTTTTGGCCACCAGCGAGTGCCTACTCTTAGCAAGCCTGATTGTAAAGTTACGTTGCAAGGAGGGTGTGCAGAGACACACACAAAGAGCCATTGCTTGGGTGCGGGAGCTTTTCGGAAGGGAAGCTGTGGGTGAGGAACGCAATTCAAGGCCAACTAAAAGCAGAACGGGCTTCCAGAGCCACTCGTAAGCTCTCTGTTAAATAATAATTTTAAAAAGCCATTTTAGTATTCACGCCTGTGTCTCTGGTCCTTCCGTTTGCAACAGAATTAAATGAACGTAGAATGGAACAGTCAGAAATAAAAGCACCTGGAAAGAGGAGCAAAAGATAGCCTTGGCAGCAAATTGCTGTATGTATAGCATGGGGGGCGGGAAGGGGAAAATTCCTCATTCTTTCCAAAGAAATAAAAGCCTTCTTTTCATCGTGTTCCTTAATACAGTGGTACCTCGGGTTAAGTACTTAATTCGTTCTGGAGGTCTGTTCTTAACCTGAAACTGTTCTTAACCTGAAGCACCACTTTAGCTAATGGGGCCTCCTGCTGCTGCCATCCCGCCGGAGCACAATTTCTGTTCTCATCCTGAAGCAAAGTTCTTAACCCGAGGTACTATTTCTGGGTTAACAGAGTCTGTAACCTGAAGCATATGTAACCCGAGGTACCACTGTAGTTGTGGTGCAAATGCATAGTCTGTACACCTTCATTCTGTATTACCTAGAGTAGAAGATGGACACTGAGAGAAAGAGACAGTGAGAGAGACAAATTGGGGTGCTGTGCAGATGTTGTCACCCTGCACATTTCAAGGGACTTGGGGGATCCCAAAATTTGACGAGCGGAGGCTGACATGTTCGCAGGGATAATATCGGCAAGCCAACGGAACTGAGGGTCAGCTCCTCAGAACTAGGGTATTGGCCAGCTTCTCAAAACTTGTGGTTTTTCATTTTCCCTTCCCGGCCTAGCAAGTTGGGTGAATTGGCAAAGTGGCAGGGCTAAGAAATCCCTGCGATTAAGGCCTTATTATTAGCTCGGAAATCTTGGCTCTGATCAAGGTGTGCTACATAACGAGGCTTAGGGTGGGATCTTGCCCAGCTACATCCTTAAAGTGGTTGCAGAAGTGAGGATTTCCCATTTGCTACACCCTAGTAGGTAGTGCAGGGACGCGGGTGGCGCTGTGGGTTAAACCACAGAGCCTAGGGCTTGCCGAGCAGAAGGTCGGCGGTTCGAATCCCCGCAACGGGGTGAGCTCCCGTTGCTCAGTCCCTGCTCCTGCCAACCTAGCAGTTCAAAAGCACGTCAAAGTGCAAGTAGATAAATAGGTAGCACTCCGGCGGGAAGGTAAACGGCATTTCTGTGCGCTGCTCTGGTTCGCCAGAAGCAGCTTAGTCATGCTGGCCACATGACTGGAAGCTGTACGCCGGCTCCCTCTGCCAATAAAGCGAGATGAGCGCCGCAAGCCCAGAGCCGGTCACAACTGGACCTAATGGTCAGGGGTCCCTTTACCTTTACCTTTTTAATAGGTAGTGCACCTGCTTGTACCCATGAGGTCTGTGGTTGTGTGGAGCAGAGAGGGGGCAGGTTCGTAACAAATGGAAGGGAGGCTTTCTATTGGGCCAGACTGTCCCATGTTGCCCTGTGTGGTCTGTTCTGATGGTCACCAACATCTCAAAGGCATCTTTGCTTTTAAACGGCTGAAGACCACAATACCTCGAGATATCTAAACTGCCCGGGACTGTACGATCATCACTTGAGGCCCTTCTTTTGTGTGGCACTTTTGCAAGAGGTCTGGAGGGTGGCAACGTGAGAACAGGCCTTTTCTGCAGTGGCTCCCCATTTGTGTAATGCCCTCCACAGCGAGGCTGATTCGATACCTTCATTATACACCTTTAGGTGCCAGGTGAAAACATTCATGCCTTTGGCTGATTGATTGATACCTGATGCCCTTTTAAATGTGTGTGTGTGTGTGTGTGTGTGCGTGTGTGTTACTGGTTTCCTTTTGGTCTCTTTTTTTATTATGTATTTGGGTTGTTTTTTTTTTAATTTTTTATTTTTTCCAGTGCAAAATCATAACAAAAATTACAAACATTGAATCCAAAAAAATACTATACAAACAAACAAAACGGAACATACAAAAAAAAAAAAAACCCCGAAAAAAAGGGGAACAAAACAAAATCAAACGAAAACGAAAAAGCACACATTTACAGGAAAACAAAACATATCACTACATACATTTACACATATTGACTTCCTTCCTTTGTTCTAAAACCTCAGTAAATTTACTCTTACTGTATTGTTGTGTCTGGTTAAATTACTTTCATCTTTATACTTTTTTTTTTTATATATATATACACCATTTTTTCCCCTTTAACCCTGTAAAGCATCATTCATTACATACCAATATACTTACTCCAGAACAATGTTTTTTCATATACTCTTTTGCACAACCCCATTCTTTTAATAATTTCTGGTCCGATTGTCCCCTTATAAATGCTGTGAGTCTTGCCAGATTTATGTATTCACAAAATTTAGTTTGCCAATCTTTCACTGATGGAATTTTCCTCCCTTTCCAGTTTTTTGCTATAAGCATCCTGGCAGCTGTTGTTGCATAAAGGAACACTTTCCTTTGATTTTCGGGAATATCGTTTGTAATTAAGCCTAAAAGGAATGCCTCTGGTTTTTTACTGAAAGATATTTTAAACATCTTTTTGAGTTCTTCGTAAATTTCGTTCCAGAATTGTTTAATAGGTCGGCATTCCCACCACATGTGAAACATTGTTCCTATTTCTTTTTTGCATCTCCAACAGGTATTCGAATTTAATTTATAAATTTTAGCCAATTTTACCGGAGTTAAGTACCATTGGTACACCATTTTCATAAAATTTTCTCTTACTATGTAACATGCCGTGAACTTAATATCATGTTTCCATAATTTCTCCCATTGTTCTAGCCGAATCACATATCCTATATCACATGCCCATTTGATCATAACTTCTTTTACTTCTTCATCCTTTAATTCCCATTCTAATAAGAAATTATACATTTTGGATATATATTTTTTTGAGTTTTGTAATAATACTTTTTGTAATTTTGATTCATCTTTTTCAAATCCTATTGTTTTATCCTGATTGAATATTTGTGCAATTTGGTGATATTGAAACCATGTAGTACAGTATTGGGTCACCTCTTCATATGGTCTTAATTTTAGTTGGCCCTGTTCTTCCTTTAGGAGCTGCTGGTATGTCGCCATTTTTCCTATAGTATTTTTCTTTTTAACAGATGTTACTTCTAACGGTGAGACCCACCATGGGGTTTTCGGTTCTAACAACCTTCTATATCTCACCCAGACCTTGTATAATGCATTTCTAATTACGTGGTTTAGGAATTCTTTATGTACTGCCACTTTGTTATAAATTAAATAGGCATGCCAACCATATCTGTTGTTCCATCCCTCCAAATCCAAAATGTCACTGTTATCCAATTTGATCCAATCCTTGATCCAAGTAAAGCATGCCGCGTCATGATAAATGTGTGTGTGTGTGTGTGCGTGTGTGTTACTGGTTTCCTTTTGGTCTCTTTTTTTATTATGTATTTGGGGTTTTTTAATATCGTAATTTTATGTTGTGAAGTACCCTGAGATCTATGGATGAAGGGTGGTATACAGATTTAAATAATAAAGAAATAATTGCCTGAAGTGAAATTAGAAGAGAATTTGGAGAATCTTCAGTAATGAGACTATCTGAGGAATTTAATGGAGTATATAGCAGATTTTTTTACACCTTCAGTTCTTCTAGCAAAAGTCCCCCCTTTTTTTTGCGAAATGACCCACGCTCTCAATATCCTTCTACTCCCTGCTACCTGATTATTCTAACTGGAGATGGCCAGGATCGAACCTGCGACTTCCTGCAAGGCATGTAATCTGAGCAATAGTATTCCCCCCCCCCCAAGTGCACTTGGATAATAGCTGCCCTGAAAGCATCCTGCCGAGCAAAAATACTCAAAAGAGTGTGCAAAGCCAGGAAAAGGTAAAGGACATGGCCAGGGAGAGGGGTTGCAACTGCGGATCACACCGAGAGCAAAATATACAGATAGATACCGTATTTTTCGCCCTATAGGACGCACCGGCCCATAGGACGCACCTAGTTTTTTTGGGGGGAAATCAAGAAAAAAAATTTTATTTCCCCCCCAGGTTTGCGCAGCCATACACAAGCTAGAAGAGGGAGACGGACCGCACCGTCTCCCTCTTCTGCCTTCAGGGACAGCCTCTCTAGCCTCCGTGGGGCAGCGGCTTGCCCCGCTGTCCCCCGAGGTTGTGGGGCTGGTGGGGGGGGGGAGAAGCAAGCTTGCTTCTCTCTCCCCCCCCCCAGCCTCCAGATCAGATGGGGGAATAGCGGGGTGGGGGTGCTCCGCCTCCCTGCTATATCCCGAGGTTGTGGGGCTGTCAGTGGGGAAAAGCAAGCGTGCTTCTCCCCCCTCCCCCGCCAGCCTCCAGATCAGGTGGGGGAATAGCGGGGTGGCGGTGCTCCGCCTCCCCGCTATCCTCCGAGGTTGTGGGGCTGTCAGTGGGGAAAAGCAAGCCTGCTTTTCCCCCTGCCAGCCTCCAGATCAGGTCGGGGAATAGCGGGGTGGCGGTGCTCCGCCTCCCCGCTATCCCCCGAGGTTGTGGGGCTGTCAGTGGGGAAAAGCAAGCCTGCTTCTCCCCCCGCCAGCCTCCAGATCAGGTGGGGGAATAGCGGGGTGGCGGTGCTCCGCCTCCCCGCTATCCTCGAGGTTGTGGGGCTGGCAGGGGGGAGAAGAAAGCCTGCTTCTCCCCCCGCCAGCCTCCAGATCAGGTGGGGGAATAGCGGGGTGGCGGTGCTCCGCCTCCCCGCTATCCTCCGAGGTTGTGGGGCTGGCAGGGGGGAAAAGCAAGCCTGCTTCTTCCCCCCCCCCCAGCCTCCAGATCAGGTCGGGGAACAGCTGGGTGGCGGTGCTCCGCCTCCCCGCTATCCTCCGAGGTTGTGGGGCTGGCAGGGGGGAGAAGCAAGCCTGCTTCTCCCCCTGCCAGCCTCCAGATCATGTTGGAGAATAGCGGGGTGGCGGTGCTCCGCCTCCCCGCTATCCTCCGAGGTTGTGGGGCTGGCAGGGGGGAGAAGCAAGCCTGCTTCTCCCCCTGCCAGCCTCCAGATCATGTTGGAGAATAGCGGGGTGGCGGTGCTCCGCCTCCCCGCTATCCTCCGAGGTTGTGGGGCTGGCAGGGGGGAGAAGCAAGCCTGCTTCTCCCCATGCCAGCCTCCAGATCATGTTGGAGAATAGCGGGGTGGCGGTGCTCCGCCTCCCCGCTATCCTCCGAGGTTGTGGGGCTGGCAGGAGGGAGAAGCAAGCCTGCTTCTCCCCCCCCGCCAGCCTCCAGATCAGGTGGGGGAATAGCGGGGTGGCGGCGCTGCGCCTCCCCGCTGTCCCCCGAGGTTGTGGGGCTGGCAGGGGGGGAAAACAAGCCTGCTTCTCCCCCCGCCAGCCTCCAGATCAGGTCGGGGAATAGCGGGGTGGCGGTGCTCCGCCTCCCCGCTATCCTCCGAGGTTGTGGGGCTGGCAGGGGGGAAAAGCAAGCCTGCTTCTCCCCCCCACCAGCCTCCAGATCATGTCGGAGAATAGTGGGGTGGCGGTGCTCCGCCTCCCCTCTATCCCCCGAGGTTGTGGGGCTGTCAGGGGGGAAAAGGAAGCCTGCTTCTCTCCCCCCCCCGCCAGCCTCCAGATCATGTCGGAGAATAGCGGGGTGGCGGTGCTCCGCCTCCCCGCTATCCTCCGAGGTTGTGGGGCTGGCAGGAGGGAGAAGCAAGCCTGCTTCTCCCCCCCGCCAGCCTCCAGATCAGGTGGGGGAATAGCGGAGTGGCGGCGCTGCGCCTCCCCGCTGTCCCCCGAGGTTGTGGGGCTGGCAGGGGGGGAAAGCAAGCCTGCTTCTCCCCCCCGCCAGCCTCCAGATCAGGTGGGGGAATAGCGGGGTGGCGGCGCTCCGCCTCCCTGCTATCCCCCGATGTTGTGGGGCTGTCAGGGTGGAAAAGCAAGCCTGCTTCTCCCCCCCGCCAGCCTCCAGACCATGTCGGGGAATAGCGGGGTGGCGGCGCTGCGCCTCCCCGCTATCCTCCGAGGTTGTGGGGCTGGCAGGGGGGAAAAGCAAGCCTGCTTCTCCCCCCGCCAGCCTCCATACCAGGTCGGGGAATAGCGGGGTGGCGGCGCTGCGCCTCCCCGCTGTCCCCCGAGCTTTTGGGCTGCAGGCTGCTGCCCGCAAGCCTTGGCAGCCCGCGGGACCTCCCGCCGGGTTTGCAAGACTTGCGGATAGCTTCCTGAAGCCTGGAGAGCGAGAGGGGTCGGTGCGCACCGACCCCTCTCGCTCTCCAGGCTTCAGCGAAAGCGTGCATTCGCCCCATAGGACGCACACACATTTCCCCTTCATTTTTGGAGGGGAAAAAGTGCGTCTTATAGGACGAAAAATACGGTAGCTTCTACTCCTGCTACTTTAGGTGCCACTGGGCAAGGGTGAGCCAGCATTAACAAACCATGGCTCCGTGTATCATGGTTTGTTCAGAGAGAATCGTGTGGGCTGTAATTCCAAGCTCGCTCCCGTGTGGTTTACTCCCCAGTGGACTTGAGGAGCACAGCTGGAGCCTGGAGCTGTATTCTTCAGTTTATGCACATTGTGGCTTCTGGTTACGCCTAAACACGACCAGTGACTGGCCCTGAGGTCACCTAAGGAGCTTTATGGATGAGTGAGGACCTGAACCCAGATCCCTCCCCCAATTTGTGGTCCTGTACTCTTAACTACTACACCTGCACCGGCCCTTTTGCAATGCTAATATTGGAGGGGGGGGGGACATTTGCAGGAAAGAATCATTGACTGGGAGAGATGGCTTGATTTCTTTGCCCACGTATCCCTTGCTGTATTTATCGTTTCTGCGATTAGAGTAGGCGTTTGCAAGGGGGGGTCCGTTACATTCATTCCTTGTAAATCCCTCCCCTGTCCCCCATTCCTGCATGTGTTTAGCAAGTGTGTGTGTGTGTGTCTCCACCCTTGGAAACCACTTCCCAAAACTTTTTACGTTGTCAGGAGGACTGTTCTAAGGTGCTGCTGCGAGGCTGACAGCTGCTCATTGCCAGATAATAACTTCTCTTCAGATGACAAAAGACTAAAACCGTTGGGTAATCCTTAAAGCGCAACATTACGGTCACATTTCAAAGGTGGGACATTGCCTAGCTTGCTGGTATGGCCCCATAAAACTTCTAAGCCACCTGCCTATCGAAATTGGGCGCCTGAGTTGAAATATTTGTCTGATCTTTGTCTTATATGTATTGGTCAGGGCTGCTGTGGAATTCTTAGAAACTACCAGACAGCGAAGGGCAAGTTCTCTTTAGATAATAAAAGTGTGTGAGAGTAGTGTGTTTTGTTAAAGGTAAAGGTACCCCTGACCGTTAGGTCCAGTTGCGGATTATTGGGGTTGTGGCGTTCATCTCACTCTATTGGCCGAGGGAGCCGGCGTACAGCTTCCGGGTCATGTGTCCAGCATGACTAAGCCGCTTCTGGCGAACCAGAGCAGCGCACGGAAATGCCGTTTATCTTCCCGCCGGAGTGGTACCTATTTATCTACTTGCACTTTGATGTGCTTTTGAACTGCTAGGTTGGCAGGAGCAGGGACCGAGCAACGGGAGCTCACCCAAGTCGTAGGGATTCGAACCGCCGACATTCTGATCGGCAAGCCCTAGGCCCAGTGGTTTAGACCACAGTGCCACCTGCGTCCCTGTGTGTTTTGTTACTCCTCAATTTACTCTTTCATAAAGGTAGTGGTTTTAGGGAGAAACTTGCAAGTTTGAGTGTCTGGCTTGCACGCCGAATGTCACAAGTTCATTTCTCAGCAACTCCAGGTTGGACTGAGGGAGCCTCTCCTCTGATTCAGCAGGCATCTTACAGAAGTTGCATCATGCGTATTTTTAAGGAGCTTAAGTATTTACTTGTGGTTTTTGTTTTGTCTTAACGCTCCCGTATTGTTTTGGTGGATGGATTGCTTTATCGGTTGTTGTGTAAGCTGCTTTGGAACGATCTGCATCATCCATGACAGCTGGTCCTGCTAGCTGGGTATGATGGGAATTGTAGTACAACAGCATCTGTGTGAGAAACAGTGCTCTAACACCTGATTTTCAGAGGTCTGTTGCCTCTGAAGATGGAGGTTCTATTTAGTTATCATGATTAGGCCTTCCTCTCGTTATACTCCCCCTTGAAGCTTTCCAAGCAAGTACCAGGCAGACTTCAGGCTAGTGGGAGCTACTTTCAAGCTTGGTTTTGCTAGAACCCCAGGTTCCACTAACTGTGAGAAGTTGGTGCAGGCAGCCACTTCTCGTGGCGGCAGTGGGAGAGGCAGGAGCAGCGAACCCACTTGTGGAATTAAAGAGCAGGCTGCCTCTGAGAACATGCTCAGCCCAGGAGATGGTACTGAAAGTGAGCTGCTGTGACTGAAACAAGCCCCCACCAAAAAACAACAACACACCAACCCTTCTGGTTTCCCTTACAAGCTTTTTTTTCATCCCAGCATCCTAATTTTAGAAATAAAAGGGGGGGATAGCTTCTTTGTTGTAGCCTGTCCTTATGTAATTGTAGATTTGTAAACAGCATTTCGGAGGTGCCCCATGGCGAATAAGTTCTGTATAGCTCAGTGGCAGAAATGCATGCTTTTCATGCAGATGGTTAAATCTCCAGCATCTCCCCAGGCAGGGCTGGGAATGTCCCACTTGGAAAAACTTGCTGCCTATCCAGGTAGACAATACGGACAAACCAGTGGTTCTGTCTCTGAATAAAGCTGCTTCCCAGCGTCCAAACAATTCGGAGCAAGCTGAAACTGCAAGTCCTTCTTACTTAGGCAGCTTCTGGTGTTTCTTTGCGCGACGAGTTGACTCGCAGCAGTTCTGCAGACCTGGGGATGCCTTCTTCGTTTCTCTCTCAACCTCCCCTCTTTTGCAATACTTGTAAATCTTTGTGTATGTCGGAGATGCCTCGTCATGTCTTTTGTGAAAAACACCCTGCATTCCATAGGCGCTTGTGGGAAGCTGGTTTCTGAGCTCTTGCTTTGGCGGGGACAAGAGAGGGGCGAGTCCACCTGGACGCTTATTTATACCACCTCTGGCATTTTCTCTCTCCTCCATTCTCTGTGGTCCTCCTGGGACCTCGCTGCTGATTGTGTGTAGCTGCTGAATTCACCATGGGTGACAGTAGCCATGGGAACGCAAGGAGGGAGATGCGAGTCTGTGGCTCCCAACTTGTTGCTAGGCAGGTCTAACTCAGTGCAGGTATTGAGCAGTCTCCGTAAGAGGAATATGTTCTGATTTATATATATATATTTAAATATATTTTTAATTGAAAAAAACCCCAGCTTCGCAACACTTGGGGAGCTGACAGCAGAACTGGAGGGTTCATTAGTGGAATAGGGAGATTGTGACCAAAAGATGGGGGGGCGTCCAGCCGGGCACAGCAGATTAAAAGCTCATTTGTTTTTGCAGCTCTTAAGAAGTCTTGAAAGAGCCAATGTGGTACAATGGCTAGAGGATGCTCAGGTGCTCCCCCACAACCAGGCAGTGTTGGATTACAATTTCCAATCTGTAGTGTAGTGGCAAGTTCAGAAGCCCAGGTTCCCTCCTGGTAGTCAACTCACAGCCACACCCCATCTCAGATTATGCAACTTTATAAAGTTATGTAGTCATCTTATAATTGCACAATAATAACAATTAGGCATGCACTGCAATGATTAATGCAGATATGCGAGTGTTGCCTTTCAGCTAAGTCTGCTATTTTCTGTACGCGATCATGGGCAAATGTTGTGGAGTGCACAAATATATATTTTGGCAGGTGACTTGAGTTGTGTTTCCTGCAAACTTGCGCACCATTCCCTTGAAGCTGAAACACCTCGCATTTTCAGGCAGCTTTCAAATATCGCCAGGTGCCCTTTGCACCTAGCTATCGGCAACTTGCAACCACCTGATGTCTCCACCATCTGGAGGTGCATGCCTGGAGACCCTCGGATCTTGACCGTGTTCACACACCAGCAACACATCCTGTAGAATTCAATCCATTATATTTCATCTGCACAATCAGAATGAATTTCAGCAACCAAAATGAGTTTCTAACACTGTTTTCAGGGGACCTAAATGCTTTGGAGCTCAGGGTGGCAAAAAATCTCTCCTTGCATGTTGATTGGGCAGGTCTAGGACATTAGAGACAGGGACGCTGCTGAGGAAATACCGTATTTTTCGCTCTATAAGGCGCACCAGACCATAAGACGCACATAGTTTTTGGAGGAGGAAAACAAGAAAAAAAAAATATTCTGAATCCCAGAAGCCAGGACAGCAAGTGGGATTGCTGTGCAGCGATTCCGCTTGCTGTCCTGGCTTATGGGATAGCCACGTGCAGCCTCTCTCGGGCAGCGGGATGAAGGCTCCCCAAGAGCCGTGCTCCCTTTAAAGAGCGTGTGTGCGGCTCTTTAAAGGGAGCGCTGAGAAGAGCCTCCCGCCTGTATTTGCTCCATAAGATGCACACAACATTTCCCTTACTTTTTAGGAGGGGAAAAGTGCGTCTTATAGAGCAAAAAACACGTATTACCGGGTCTGTGACACTCCCCCCCTTGACCCCAGACCACTACACCTCTGCTTCCACCAGTCCCAGCTAGCCAGGACTTAGTGGTCAGGGATGGTGGGAGCTCTGCTCCAAGAAAATCTGGAAGGCACAAAGTTGGGGAAGGCAGGGTTGGACTAGGGATTGCAGAGACCCGGGTTCAGATCCTCCATCAGCTATAGAGCTGACTGACTGCGTTAAAGTGACAATCTCTGAGCCTGTCCTTATCTTACAGGTTTATGGTGAGGATAAAAAGACCCCCCCCCCCGTGTGTGTGTGTTTGTGTGTGTGTGTGAATCATGTACATTTCCTTCAGTTCCTTGGAGCAAGATTGCTTGGATATGAATGCAATTAATAGCAATTTCAGAGATCGAACAGATTTCTTTTTTTTTTTTTTTTTTTTTTGGAGGCAGTCGTGGGAAATGCTTGCATGGCGCTCTCCAGCCCCCCCCCCCCCACGGCCCCAGAAACGCTGTTTTTAATTGAATTTTTCAGTATGGAGCTACCAGGTCTGTATTTTTAACATCAAGAAGTGTTTGGGTTTTTTTTGTTTGTTTGTTTAAAAGGAGGAGGGGTTAAATAATTCAAATAGTACTGGAAGTTTGACTCTGGCTTCACAGTCTGGCCTTCTGCCAGTTGCAGCAGCGGCTACTGACACAACTTTAAAAGGCCTCCTCTGTGCAGTGCTGTTCCTCCTGGGCCCATTGCATGCAAATATCACAATGCCCCAGTGAATCTGCGCAGCAGAGTGATGCCGGTGGTGGAAACTTGTCTAGGAGCTGAATCTGATTTCGTTGCCGCTGCAGCACATGAGCCATTTTTGGTCACCCCAGGGGAACCCCGTGTTTCCAAAGAGCCAGTGTGTTCAGTTCTGAGATGGGCATCTTCCTGACTGCTGCTGAGCAGAGTCTGCCGTAGACTGAACTTGGAAACTTTTGCATGCATCGCTGAGCTGCATTCCCTTCCCTACAGGAAGTTGCGGGTGGCAATCAAGAGTATGTGAGGGCACAGAGTACACATTTGCGATGCTCTGGATCCCAGTTAACGTCATGCCTTCATAAGGCCTTGGGGTTGAAATACCTTTATCTACCTAGCTGCAGCACTCAAAATATGAATATTACCGTATTTTTTGCTCTATAAGACTCACTTTTTCCCTCCTAAAAAGTAAGGGGAAATGTGTGTGCGTCTTATGGAGCGAATGCAGGCTGCACAGCTATCACAGAAGCCAGAACAGCAAGAGGGATTGCTGCTTTCACTGCGCAGCAATCCCTCTTGCTGTTCTGGCTTCTGAGATTCAGAATATTTTTTTTCTTGTTTTCCTCCTCCAAAAACTAGGTGCGTCTTGTGGTCTGGTGCGTCTTATAGAGCGAAAAATACGTTACTTATCTGTGCAGCCAAAGCCTTGGCAAAAAGCAACATCACTCAACATTTTGTTGTGCGCCAGAGGGAGGCGGAACTTCCTGGGATAGGAGCAGGGCAAAGCAGCGGGAGCCCCTTCTAGCCATTAATTTTGGTTGTTGTTGTTGTCGGCATCTGTCTGTCTCGAGAGACAATGGAGTGCACCTCCAGGGGTGAAGTCAAACTGCTGTTTTAGCAGCACTAAAGTACCCCCCCCCCGGGACACAAGCCTGGGCAGTGTGTATGGAGGTCTTGGGCTGCCCAGACAACAAGACTATCCTCTCAGTCTCACTGATGTGGTCCAAGGCAAAGCAGAGCAATACGTTTGGCACCAACTTGGCTTTGGAGTTGCTGGAGGGAGGCGTACAAGGCATTATCCAACCATCGGATTTGTGTAGGATTTACTCCTTATCCTTTTGTCTCTCTCGAGGATACCATGCAAGGCCAACGTTGGACTGGGACCCCATCACTCGGCCACAAAGCTCACCTTGGACCAGTGATGATGATGATGATGATAATAATAATAATAATAATAATTTATACCCCGCCCATCTGGCTGAGTTTCCCCAGCCACTCTGGGCCACTTCCAATTAAGTGTTAAAGACAATAAAGCATTAAATATTAAAAACTTCCCTAAACAGGGCTGCCTTCAGATGTCTTTTAAAGAGAAGATAGCTGCTTATTTCCTTCACATCTGAAGGGAGGGCGTTCCACAGGGCGGGCGCCACTACTGAGAAGGCCCTCTGTCTGGTTCCCTGTAACCTCACTTCTCGCAATGAGGCAACCGCCAGAAGGCCCTCGGCGCTGGATCTCAGTGTCCGGGTGCCTCTCATCCTAACCCACCTCACAGGGTTGTTGTAGGGTTTAAATGAGAAGTGGGGAGGAGGACAATGTGCGCCATCTATGCAATAATTAAATAAAGTCCCTGGCATTTCCTAGTAAGCTAGGAGAAAACCTTTTCTGAATCCTTGGGAGAGCTACTGCCAATCAGTGTAGGCGGTATTTAGCTAGCAAGACCAGTGTTCACGGATGCTGGGAGTTGTCGTCTCAACGACAGATGGGGACCCAAGTTTGAGAGTGATGGCTCAGTCATTAGAGCATGATGTTCTTCATCTCAAGGTCGTGGGTTCGAACCCCACGTTGGGTGAAAGATTCCTGTATTCATTGCAGGGGGTTGTATTCGATGACCCTGGGTGATCCTTCCAACTATGATTCTATGAAATGCTGGTGGAATGGCCTGTATGTCCCTTTGTTACTCCATCCTCTCCGTGGCTTCTGCTTGCGTCCTTGAAGGCAGACAAATTGGGGGCTGGGATGCTCCGAAGGCAGATGTCTCCAGCAAAACGTTGAGTGACTAGATTACATGGAACATTGCTTCATCTGATTATCTCTTGCTCAGCTGTGTGAATGCAAGCTGCTCCACTTCCTCCTTCTCCCAGAGCAGCCGAATAGCATTGGGGTGTCCTAGAGCAGCATAACGTCAGAGGCCTGGAAGACAAACCAAACTCCCTTCAAAGCAATGGCGTATCTGATCACAAACCTGTTCTATTTACCCCTTTTCCTGGTGGACAATCAAGGAATGGGCCAAAACCCCATCCCAGTGACCTGTGGCCTTGATGTTTGGGGGAACTGTGAAAGGATTTGACCCTCTCCTTCCACAAAAACGGCTTACGGTCGCACACCAGTTTGCTGCCTTTTTAAACGGGTGCTCCTGTTACTGCAGGCATTCAATAAAAACGTGTGCCGTATCTTGTTGCCTCACAAAGCTGCAATGTTCCTCGCCGCTGGCTGGCCTTTTTCCTTGTGTGCTGCCTGGTGCATTTTGGCTCGGGTCAAAACTTTTAAAAGTTTCTGGCTGGCGCAAGGCATGGTGTGCGTTGAGGCGGTCTCTGGAAACTTGGTATGCAGTGTGCAGATGAAGATGATGGACAGTTTGAAGGAACTTGCGTGAGAGACAGGGAAGGTGAGATCAAATTGGGGGCTGGGAGGGAGAAAGGTTGTTTTCTGCTGCTCCAGAGAAGCGGACACGGAGCAATGGATCCAAACTACAAGAAAGAAGATTCCACCTAAACATTAGGAAGAACTTCCTGACAGTAAGAGCTGTTTGACAGTGGAATTTGCTGCCAAGGAGTGTGGTGGAGTCTCCTTCTTTGGAGGTCTTTAAGCAGAGGCTTGACAACCATATGTCAGGAGTGCTCTGATGGTGTTTCCTGCTTGGCAGGGGGTTGGACTCGATGGCCCTTGTGGTCTCTTCCAACTCTATGATTCTATGATCTCCCAGGGTGAGGAGAGAAGAAAGGGATGTTCCCAAGTTTGAGATACACTTGTGTGAGGGAGAACCTTGTATTTTTCTATCTTTCTTTCTTTCTTTCTTATTCTTGGTGTGGATTGGCATGTCGTTTCCTGTGCAGTCGTACCTTGGATCTTGAACGTCTTGCAAGTCAAATGTTTTGGGTCCCGAATGCCACAAACCCGGAAGTGATTGTTCCGGTTTGTGAATGTTCTTTGGAAACCCGAACGTCCGTTGCGACGTTCAGGAGCTTCCTGCAGCCAATCGGAAGCCGTGCCTTGGTTTCTGAACTGTTTTGGAAGCCGAATGGACTTGCGGAACTGATTCTGTTCGAATTCCAAGGTATGCCTGTATTGTGAAAACGATTAATAAAGATTTATTAAAAAAAGAAAAGGGGGGGAAAAACCCCCTGTCATTTGGCGGAGGTTGAAGCTCACCCCCCTGGTGGTTCTTCTGTGTTGATCCTTATATATCTGTCTGTATATATACTATCTGTGACAGTAGCTGACTTGAATGTGTGAATGTGCCATCACAGCGCTTACCTTTTAAAAAACAAAAAACACCCAAGCAGCTTACAACATCAAAACAGGAAAACACGGATTTGGGGGAATTTGCAGATATAAAACAGGACCCAACCTTACTGCTGAGGGAGAGGCTGGACATAAAGATATGATATTATAAGACATTTGAAGCAGCTGGTAATTGCTGCTTCATTTATGGCATGGGAAGGGCATTCCATGGTACAGGGGTAATATTCATAATCATAATCATTAATTACTTATGCCCTGCCCATCTGACTGAATTGCCTCAATCACTCTGGACAGTTAAGTCCAGGCGCGAACGACTCTGGGGTTGCGGCGCTCATCTCGCTTTACTGGCTGAGGGAGCCGGCGTTTATCTGCAGACAGTTTTTCCGAGTCATTTGGCCTGCATGACTAGGCCGCTTCTGGCGAAAACAGAGCAGCACACGGAAACACCGTTTACCTTCCCGCTGGAGCAGTACCTATTTATCTACTTGCACTTTGACGTGCTAGGTTGGCAGGAGCTGGGACTGAGCAACGGGAGCTCACCCCATCGTGGGCATTCGAACCGCCGACCTTCTGATCAGCAAGTCCTAGGATCTGTGGTTTTAACCCACAGCACAATTTATGGCCTTTGGTTACATAATGAACATTTGGTAGGGATGAAACTGCCTGGGTGACCTTGCCCCCCCCCCCCCCCGCCTAGACTTCCTCATAGGGCTGTTGTAAGAGCACAGTTAACAGTGGGCACGAATGAGAAAGTGATTATATCTATGCGCCTCCCTGGGTGTCCAGATCTCTCTCTTTCCCTCGTAGCTGCTTTGCTAATTATCGTTCCTGCAACTTGCATAACGTCGATCTGCAATGGCCCGCTAGGCTGCGATACCTGAAACCTTGACACTGTAGCCTTAATTGCCTTTTATGAGCCTTGCCTCTGCAGTCAGAACTAGAAACCTTTATAGATATAATACGCTGAAATTGTGTCTTTAAATCCCCAGGCAAAGTCAAATTATATTACAGGCCAGATGTGTCTCGTGGCCTATCTAAGAGTGAAGAACACAAATTGTAACTCGGGCAAGGAGAGCTTTGTGCTAAATCTCTTTTGACACTTCCGGGCGAGTGAAGCAAAACCCATCTCTCCCTCTTATTCCTAAAATGCATGGACTTCCTTAAAAAGTACATGGGGTCAAATGGGGTTTGCTCCCTCTTTTCCTCAAGTCATGGTGGACTAAGACCTATATTGCTGGCAATGCTTTCTTAAATGGGGTAAGTTTATTCCCAAAATTATAATACACAAAAGGGGCTCCTAACGGCCAGGTCACTGTCCCAAATACTGGCCCGTGAGCTACTAAAAATAGAAAGTTAACTTTTGCCACAAGCTACTGCCTCCATTTACGGTTCCATAAATCAGTTTTTATAAGACAGGGCACAACTGTGGATGTTAAACAAACTGTGTTTGTTAAAATTGTGATGGTTTTGTTTGTTCTTGTTTTATTTTTGATTCTCATTTTCTGTAATTGTTGCATGTTACCTGGTTTTTAATTACTGTATTATTATTATTATTATTATTATTATTATTAACTCACTGTAGTTGTTGCACGACCTCTTGTGTGGGGTGAGGAGGGAAGAGAAGGGAAACTGAAGATTTCAACCAAGTAAGCTACACTCAGAGTAGAAATTAATGGGCTTAAGTTGGTCAAGTCCATTTATTTGAATGGGCCTCTGTTGTGCAGCTGGTACCGTTCTTGCTACCCTTTAGGCACCAGATGAACTTTGTCCTTTTCACCAAAGCTTTTGATAGTATTTTAAGATCCTTGAGCTGTGTGTGTGTGTTTTGGAGGGTCTGATCTACCTGGGAAAGACTATTTCTGTGGGTCTTTTTAGCCACTTGAAGAGCTTTATGAGTGGAAAGGCTGGATGGAAACATCCTAAATAAATAAATGAAGCAGATCGGAGACTGCCAGGGAGCCACATGCAAGACAAGACTGTACTGAGGTTTCCAAAGGAAGAGGAACAATAGACTTTTAGTAGGTAAATATTCTTCTTCCTGGTCTGTCTTACTGGAGAGGAGGATCAGCATTTATTTAGCACTTCTTTGTGTGCATTCAAAGTTCTTTGTGTGCATTTTTGTTTGCAGTCCTTAAAGAAATACAGTGGTGGCCCGCAAGACGAATGCCTCGCAAGACGGAAAACCCGCTAGACGAAAGGGTTTCCCGTTTTGGAGGTGCTTCGCAGGACGAATTTCTCTATGGGCTTGCTTCGCAAGACGATAATGCCTTGCGATTCCTGGGGTTTTTTCCCCCGCTCCCCACCCCCTTTTTCTAAGGCACTAAGCTGCTAATAGCCTTTTAGCAGCTAATCTGCTAATCCCTTAAACCTTTAATAGCCGCTAATCCGCTAATCCGCTAATGGGCTTGCTTCGCAAGACGAAAAAACCGCTAGACGAAGAGACTCACGGAACGGATTCTTTTCGTCTTGCGAGGCACCACTGTACTGCAATAGGTTAGCAATGTCCCCATATTGCAGACAGAAGGCTTTTGAATGAGTGTTTAACTCATAGCTTGCAACGTTAAGAACTGGTCCCTCCCTCCCTCTTACTTTTTTCCCTTTTCTATCAAGTCTTAGGTCAGGAATCCCTAACCCTGGCCTTCTACACTTGAGAGAGAGAGAGAGATTTTAGGACCCACCCTGTTCTCTTGAGTGTAACCCTTGTTTTAATCCGTTTTCAACATTGCATTAAAAAATAATAATTGCTGTAACCCGCCCTGGGACCTTATGGTGGAAGAGCGGGTAGGAAATTGAACAAAGTAAATAACCGCTAATGTGAAGCTGCTCTGCGGGGAGGCCTTTTCAGCTGCTGAGCAGGGTAAAAATTCTGCTTTCAGCAGATCAATAAAGAAGTTTAAGGTGAGATCTGAACTGGGAGCTGCGGAGTTTGCTCTGTTTCTAATCGGTAAGATCAGTAGCAGCAGACCTTGTTCAGAAACGGAAGTTTTTTTTTCTTTCTTTCCTTTTTTAAAAGAAAGAAACGGAAATAGCAAGGAGAGGGACAAGGCTGTTACTTCTCCATTCTCTCTCTGTCTCTCACCCCCCCCCCCCCCGTTGTGAGAGGGGTCTACACTTTATCCTCTGCCCTCAAAGTGCGTGTCTGCACACTTTTCCCGGGGAAGGGAGTTGCACAAGGGAAATTTATAATCTGCAAGGTATGCGTCTGCTGGTGTCCTTTGGGTACCGTATTTTTTGCTGTATAAGACTCACTTTTTCCCTCCTAAAAAGTAAGGGAAAGTGTGTGTGCGTCTTATGGAGCGAATGCAGGCTGCGCAGCTATCCCAGAAGCCAGAACAGCAAGAGGGATTGCTGCTTTCACTGCACAGCGATCCCTCTTGCTGTTCTGGCTTCTTGTTTTCCTCCTCCAAAAACTAGGTGCGTCTTGTGGTCTGGTGCGTCTTATAGTAATTTGGCTCACACAATCCTCCACATGGCAAGCTCTCCCGTTTTCTGGCTGTACAGTGGTACCTCGGGTTACATGCGCTTCAGGTTACATACGCTTCAGGTTACAGACTCTGCTAACCCAGAAATAGTACCTTGGGGTTAAGAACTTTGCTTCAGGATGAGAACAGAAATCGTGCGGCGGCAGTGCGGCAGCAGCGGGAGGCCTCCTTAGCTAAAGTGGTGCTTCAGGTTAAGAACAGTTTCAGGAACGAATTAAGTACATAACCAGAGGTACCACTGTATAATCTTTTGGGCACTTGCCCAACAAGACTTCTAGTCTGGTGTAGGCTATTGCAGATGCTCTTTCGTTGACAGTTAGAAATGTTTTCTCCCCTTCCCACCCCAAACCAGGTCCCTAGTTAAAAGTGGGTGGAGGAAAGAGGACGAGAGAGACCCCAGGTGAGTCGCTCACCTCTTGAGGTACAATCTTAGACTGTGGAAGGCATGATTTAAGGAGGACACCAGCACACTGTTTTGGTTCCACTGCAAATCAAAGGAACTGACTTAAGCCCTGTAGCAGCTTCATAAGGACTAAACACAACCTTTCTTTTGTTATTTCCGAAGTTTGGTGTGGGAGTACAGTCGTACCTCTGTTCCGCAAGTCCGTTCGACTTCTGAAACGTTTGGAAACCGAAACGCGGCTTCTGATTGGCTCCAGGAAGCTCCTGCAGCCAATCGGAAGCTGCGGAAGCCCCGTCGGACGTTTGGCTTCCAAAAGAAAGTTCGAAAACTGGAACACTCACTTCCGGTTTTCGATTAAATCGTTTGGGAGCCGGAACATTTTTGATTAAATCGTTTGGGAGCTGGAATGTTCGACTCCCGAGGCGTTCAGGAGCCGAGGTAGGACTGTATTTGGTTCTAAATCTCCAACTGCATTTTAAATAATGGCTGCTAGGCTGTTCAGTTGGAACTAGGGTTTTAAACCTGTTTGGATCTCAAACCAGTTTTTTTTTTTTAAAAGGTAAACTGCAATCTCTTTTCACTTCACCTCTCCACCCTGGAGGGAGGGAAAATTGGGAAAGACTCAGTTCTCCATTGTAAAGAAGATAAATACAGATGAGGGTGGGATGGGGAACCTTTTCAGTCTGAGAGTCCCATTCCCTCCTGGGCAACACATTCCTTCCTGGGAAAAGTTACAGATTCTATATCTACAACTTGTATGAGCAACGCAAATGGGACTCTTTAATAGATTTGCTTGTTTTGCATAATTTAGCTTCTAGTCATTGAGCAATGAGCAAGGGGAGGGAGCGTTATTGTTTTGTTTGTTATTATGTTGTGTATTTCTGTGTTTTTATACTGTGATCCTCCGATGAAGGGTAGTATATAAATTTAACCACCACCACCAACAAAAATATACAGAGCAATGAAATTTCACCTTTACCAGCCATTTGAGATCTGCTCTATGCCCTTTGAATGTGGGGTGGAATCAAGTCTGTTTCAGTTCACTGTCTTTCCCTCCAGCCTCTGATCCAGACATAGGCAAACTCAGCCCTCCAGATGTTTTGGGACTACAACTCCCATCATCCCTGACCCTGGTCCTGTTAGCTAGGGATGATGGGAGTTGTAGTCCCAAATATCTGGTTGGCCAAGTTTGCCTGTGCCTGCTCTGATCCTTTGCAAGTTGACCCCACCCCCTCCCAGGTCTACCTCTGCAGCCACCCATGCTTAGAAATGTGCTTACATAGAAGCTTAAATTTCTAGAAGCTGGCTGACGACTGAGTCCAATGGCACAGTCTTGCTAATGCTAGCTTTGTTGTTGTTTAGTCGTTTAGTCGTGTCCAACTCTTCATGACCCCATGGACCAGAGCACGCCAGGCACTCCTGTCTTCCACTGCCTCCCGCAGCTTGGTCAAACTCATGTTGGTAGCTTCGAGAACACCGTCCAACCATCTCGTCCTCTGTCGTCCCCTTCTCCTTGTGCCCTCCATCTTTCCCAACATCAGGGTCTTTTCCAGGGAGTCTTCTCTTCTCATGAGGTGGCCAAAGTATTGGAGTCTCAGCTTCATGATCTGTCCTTCCAGTGAGCACTCAGGGCTGATTTCCTTCAGAATGGATAGGTTTGATCTTCTTGCAGTCCACGGGACTCTCAAGAGTCTCCTCCAACACCATAATTCAAAAGCATCAATTCTTCGGCGGTCAGCCTTCTTTATCGTCCAGCTTTCACTTCCATACATCACTACTGGGAAAACCATAGCTTTTACTATACGGACCTTTGTTGGCAAGGTGATGTCTCTACTTTTTAAGATGCTGTCTAGGTTTGTCATTGCTTTTCTAATGCTAGCTACTTAATGGCAATAGACAACAAAATTGTTTTTTTGGTAAACTGAATGCAATTTGCTTCTAGGGGGGAGTTTGTTGAGAGGATGATGCATTCTGTGCTTTAAAATTAGGAGCATACGTGGTAAGTGCCTTACAGATGGGTCTGACTGTTCTCGCACCATTCAGATCTGTGAAACTTGCCACTCTTGGAAAATCTGCTTTCAGTGCCTGCCCAATAGTGTTCCTGAATCTAATTAGCAGTGCATTCCCTCTTGATTTTAACAGTGTCGTAAGGATATTTCTGTCATTTCAGAAACTTACGGTTTGAATCCAAACGTTGGAATCAATGGAATTTAAGTTGGTTGTGACTTAACCTAAGTCTCACTGATTTCAGTGATGAAGTCTGGATCCAGCCCAAGGCTTAAAGCCCTTCTTGGTCTCAACTAGGATAATTTGCAGTTTGGAGTTTTCCCAGCGACACAGTGCAGTGCTTGTCATTCCTAATGCACACTCTCTGTTGCCTTTTCTTGCTTTAGCCACCTGCAACATGTTGGACAGATTATAATAATTTTGGTTTAACATGGAATTGTCTTCTTGGCTGGTAGGAACTGCTGACCACTGCCCCATGTGGCGAAGTGCATAACTACAGTTTTCTGTGAAAGCTCTTCAAGGTTCCACTTGCCAGGCTGGCCATTGACTTTTCCAGAACAGGAAGGAGTATAAGAGGACTTCCTGTTTTTCACTGCTCATTTGGTCAAGCAACTGAGATATACCTGCACTCTGCTGTGACTTTTGTTTATGGACTGGGTCCTCATTCCCGGCCCCTGAGTTTTGCTGTATTGTTTGCAAAATCACTACGTAGACTGGATTCGAAGGAACAATTTTTTCTTAGCTCCCAACGAACGTTTCGCTCCATAAGATGCACCTTTTCCCCTCCTAAAAAGTAAGGGGAAATGTGTGTGCGTCTTATGGAGCGAATGCAGGCGGGAGGCTCTGCTCAGCGCTCTCTTTAAAGAGCCGTGTGGAGCGTGTGTGCAGCTCTTTGGGGCTTTTCCCTGAGGAGGGAGAAGGGCAGCCCATCAGTCCCTTCTCCCTCCTCGGGGAAAAGCCTGCAGGCGCCGCACACACGCTCCACGTGGTTCGTGAAAGGGAGCGCTGAGCAGAGCCTGGGATGCATACACGCTCTGCTCAGTGCTCCCTTTAAAGAATATTTTTTTTCTTGCATTCCCCCTCTAAAAACTAGGTGCGTCTTATGGTCAGGTGCATCTTACGGAGCGAAAAATACGGTATATACGAAACTGAAACTAGTCAGAACATCTTAAGCTTCCTTTCCCTGCTGGTCTCACTCAGAACAGATCCCCCCTCCATACAACTATTTCCAGATTACTTGAGTTCCTTCTCTCACATTACTGTTGCCTATAGCTCATCTCTAACAATGGCCTCTTAATATTTTGTGACCAGTGACCAGGAATGTTGGGCATTTTGGTCCAACAGCATCTAGAAGGCCACAGATTCCCCACCCTAGCTAAGTTCTATTAACGTGCTTGAGGCAGACAGCTGCTCCTTTCTATGGACTCCTATCCAGGCTGGCTACCATTTTATTACCATATGTCTTCTTCACCCCTCATTATCCCGGTGTAAAAGCTGTGTGCTGGGTTTTTCTGAAGGAACCTTGATTGGTTCTTCGAGTGCATTGGCTGTAATGGCAGGGGCGGGCTCAGAATACAAGGACTGGCTCCTTGCTGCTGCAAACGTTGTGCATGATTGGTTCTCGAGGACAAGGTGCACCAGCTATGCTAGGCTGTGCAAATGGTACAAGGAAGAGCAGAGTGAGCAGGTGTTGAGGTGTTGGCTGCAACTGCAATGCTGAACATTAAACTTGTAAGGACAATATAGATAGATAGTGCCACAGTTAATTGGGAAGGAGGAGGCTACATGGAAGAGGAGATGATGATGATGATGATGATGATAATTTTATTTTATTTTATTTATACCCCGTCATCCCTGGCCAGAGCCGGGCTCAGGGCGGCTAACACCAGTAAAATTACAGTAATAACATAATAGGAAAAAAATACAATTTAAAATACAGGTTAAAATGGAATTTAAAATGCAGCTTCATTTTAAAAGTAGCCCATAGATCAAAACCGTAAGGGCAGGGAAACAAAAGGGTCAGACTGAGTCCAAACCAAAGGCCAGGCGGAACAGCTCTGACTTGCAGGCCCTGCAGAAAGATGTTAAGTCCCGCAGGGCCCTAGTCTCTTGTGACAGAGCGTTCCACCAAGTCGGGGCCAGTACTGAAAAGGCCCTGGCCCTAGCTGAGACCAATCTAGCCACCTTGGGACCTCCAAGGTGTTGTCATTTGTGGACCTTAAGGTCCTCTGCGGGGGGCATACCGGGAGAGGTGGTCCCGTAGGTACATGTATGCATGGCACACAGATTGTTTTACTGTATTAATTTTAGTGAGGCGTGGGGCTCTATTTGAATGCAGGCTTACCAAAGTGTAGCCCCCAAACAGCGGCGGAGCTTTATGCTTTGGCATCGGGCAGAGAGCAGGCGGGGGCGGGACTGGCGCGTGTCCCGAGGGTGTGGCTCGTCGCCCGAAGGGGCGTGGTGTGTGTCCTGGGGATGTGGAATGCCGCCTGCAGGGACGTGGCGCCCAGGGTGGGCAGGGGGACTGCCGCGATGGCACCTCACCAGGATCATGCTGCCGGGGGTGGTGCGCTCCCCCCACACTCTTCTTCCTCCGCCAGTGCCCCCAAATCTCCTTGGAGCATGTGTAGTACCTCTTAAGTTTGTAAATGAGTGGATTTTGCTGATGGCTACCCCACCACATGTAGAATTAGGGGAGAGGAATTCTCCTCTGGAGGAAGTTGCAAGAAACAGTTTGGTCTTTGCAGGAGGGGAAGGCTATTTTGTGACCCAACACTCTGGTCGTTCATGGAAGTGGGAAACAGTGTGTAGCCAATTGCAGAAGGTTCAGATTTACCTGGTGGATAAGCATGTTGTCCTTTCTAAATTGGCCTACATTCCCTTCCTTCTGCTTGAGGAAGCACACAGGGAAACCAAGACACCGAACCCCTAATCACAGCAGCACACCAATTGCTGCTTTTCTCCTGGATTTTTGCCCTATTTTCTTTGTATGCCGTTGTCTGACATCCTAGTGGAAGATGCTTAACCGCTCAAGAGAAGGCAGGTTGAGGGAAATTCAGCATGGTTCCATACTCTCCCAACACATGAAAATGTGGGTGCCCTAAGGAAAAACAGGACATTCAGGGATCAAATCAGAAACCGGGATGGCTTCTGAAACTCTGGGACTGTCATAATAATAATAATAGTAATAATAGTAATAATAGTAATAATAGTAATAATAATAATAATAATAATAATGTATTATTTATACCCCACCCATCTGGCTGGGTTTCCCCAGCCACTCTGGGCGGCTTCCAACAAAACACTAAAATACAATAACCTATTAAACATTAAAAGCTTCCCTAAGCAGGGCCGCCTTCAGATGTATTCTAAAAGTTTGGTAGTTATTTTTCTCTTTGACATCTGATGGGAGGGCGTTCCACAGGGTGGGTGCCACTACCGAGAAGGCCCTCTGCCTGATTCTCTGTAACTTGGCTTCTTGTAGCCAGGGAACCGCCAGAAGGACACCTGGAAGGTCCATCGTTCATCAAGTGCAGAAGCAACAAGGAGGGAGAAGTTCTTTGTATTCTGGTGCCCTGGAGAATGTGTAGAGAAGTGGTGTCCAAACTTTTTTCAAAGAGGGCCAGATTTGATGAAGTGAAGGGCCGTGAGGGCCAACCAAGGGGCCAACCAAAGTTGTTGAGCTTCTTTTAGGATTGAAGTTGTTGAGGTTTTGGGGGGGGATTTTACCCCAGGAAATAAACTGCCACAGGGGCCGAATTAGGCCCCCCAAACAGACTTTGGACATGCCTGGCGTAGAGGGAGCATTGGTCTCTGGGGTTGAAAATTAGAAGCACTTTAAAAGCATAAGCATTTTTTCCATTCCCCTCTGTAGAACTTAGTAAGAGCTGGAGGTCTGCTCTCTTAGGAGGTCAGCATTTTAAGAGAAAAGGAGACCAAGTCTGAAGAGTGGAATCCCATCCATATCTAACCTGGATCGTGGGAGATCAGGAGAGCAGCAAGGAGAGACTGGGCCTTCTCTGTCATAGCACCCCTTACCTGGTGTTTTTGCTTTTATCCGGACAGCAGCAACAATATTGAACTGCTAACTCTTATTTTATTACTGTATTTATTTGCTGTAAGTTGCTTCAGGGCTTCTTCTTTTAAAGTGGCAAATGCTTATATTTAATAAACCTAAATTAGCCGGCTGTACACACGAGATCCCAAGCAGGAAAATGGCAGGATTTGGGTCTGCTTTTCCAGTTTGCACCTTGTGAACAACTTCTTCCTTTGCTGATCTTTTACCTAGCACACCTTTTAACCCTCCTTCTTTTAAAAAAGTTAAAGCAGAAGTGCAGTTAGTGTCCTTTGTAAAAAAAAGTCCCTTTCGTACTCATACGGGAGGGAGGAAGCGAGAGAGAGAGAGAGAGAGAGAGAGAGAGAGAGAGAGAGAGAGAGAGATTGATTGCTGTATCCTAACCCATTCCTGCAAAGCATGAATTGCAATTCCGCACGCAGCTTACAGCTTGCTAGCTCTAGGAGTTTACAGATCTGGAAGCATCCCCAGAATTTGCGAATGAGTTGGCTGCCCTCATCCTTTCCCTGCTTTCCGTTGTTGGGGCGAAAGCGGAAGAGTACCGTGTACAAGGAAACTGGAGGAGGTGGTAAAGGGAGAAAGCAAGCCCCCTCCGTCTCCGGGCCATAGGTACATAATGTGCTGTACATTATTTGTGGGAGGAATCACGCAGAAGTAAACAGGCTCCGGTTCTGTTTGACTCCTTCTCTACTCTTCTGGGAATGACACTAGTATTCTTGCGTCTTTGCAGCAGTATTTTCCTTGCCGGTTTTGGTTCACAGGTAGCAAACTGTGGGTTGGTTGTGACTGTGTGGACCTCCTGGAGAGGAGGACAGAGTTTCTTTGCTCCTTCCTGTTTTCCCCGTTCTGTTTTCGGCTGCCATGCAGCACTGTGCTAAGCCAAGGTTTGGGCCAGGGGATACATCCGTAAACCAGTTGTTTCCTTCCCATTCGAACAGAATATTTTCCTGTTCATCGTGTGGGCGAAACTTGTGTTGTTTTGGATCATTCCAAATCCTGGCAATTTGCTTCTGGTGACAGTCATCCTGTGGTCTTCCTGATTTATAAAGAAGATAGAGGAATATACCATACAGTGAAGAAAGCATTAGGTTTTGCCTGCCCTTTGGCAGGTTGGAGTTGAGGTGTTAGCTTTTCAGCTCCTTTTGCTCCGAATAAAGGTATTTATGCTTGTGCCGCATCTGATTCCCCCCTTCTCCTCCTTCTAATGGGTCAGCACAGCTACCTGCTCAGTCACAATGATTGATGTTTCAGAGGCCTGCTGGAAATGAGCAATGCCTTCTTAAGTTCACAGATAATAGCATTGTGCTGAGACCCCAGCAATAAACCTTACTTGCGTTTTCTTGCTCTTCCGTTGTCTTTTGTTTGTTTGCAGTTGCAGATCTGTGTTGTGCTCCATCCCATTGTGTCACTTTTACGCAGTGATACAATCCCAATTACTAATTCAGGTATTTATTTTTCGTTTGGCTCGTGTGGCTAAAGCAACTTCAGCTAAGAAGGGTACGGGGTTAAAGGTGACTCAGATAAACTTGGACCAGGGTTTCTCAAGTGTCCACAGCAATGTCTTGTCTTAGCTTGGGAGGTTTGTTTATTATTTATTTAAAGCACACCTTACCCTGCTCTTCAGAACAAGAGAAAGTCAGTCCGTGCCCTCAGGCTCACGACCTAAAAGACACGAAACAGAAGGAAAAGAGGAGGAGGAGGGAGGAGGAAAGAAAAGCAAGTGGAGTCACCAGTTGTTAAACCTGCCCCCCCAAGTGCAGCACAAAGTTGCACTTTGTGTGTTGCACAAAGTGTGCAGTTCAAACCAACATTTTCAACCCCAGTGATAATTACGGTATTAAAAGTGAAATTTTGTATGGTCTGCGCCACTAACAGGAGAGGGATGCGCGGGTGGCGCTGTGGTCCAAACCACTGAGCCTAGAGCTTACCGATCGGAAGGTCGCGGTTCGAATCCCCGCAACGGGGTGAGCTCCCATTGCTCGGTCCCTACTCCTGCCAACCTAGCAGTTCAAAAGCACATCAAAGTGCAAGTAGATAAATAGGTACCTCTTCGGTGGGAAGGTAAATACCGTTTCCCTGCGCTGCTCTGGTTCGCCAGAAGCGGCTTAGTCATGCTGGCCACATGACCCGGAAGCTGTATGCCGGCTCCCTCGGCCAATAAAGCGAGATGAGCGCTGCAACCCCAGAGTCGGCAACGACTGGACCTAATGGTCAGGGGATCCTTTACCTTTACCTTTTTACTAACAGGAGAGGTTCCTGTTTGCTTTGGGTATGCAGTGCAATCTGGAGGTGGGAGACTTGGCTGCTGATAAATATCTTAGGGTGGTAGACAGGAAAAACATATGAAACACTGATATATGCAGTGGATTAGTTAACACCTTCTGAACTGGAAAACAGGTTTTTATTGTACCTTTGCAGACTTCAGAGTTCTTGAGCCCCACCCTTATTAATGAAGCACAAAGAGGAGAAAAAAAGTTGTTGCCTTATCTCTGGCCCCAGACAGATGTCTTGAGACGGTTTGGTGCCTGAGGCAGAAAAATCCAGATAAGTCGTCTCCTCTCTTCCCTAGTGATAAGAACATGATTGTGCTTTTTCAAGGCTGCCCATTTTTCCAGTGGTCTTCTCCAGCTTGGTGCCCTCAAAATATGTTAGACTAATCCTCATCAGCCTCAGCCAACTGGGTTTATTTATACAATTTTACTGTTTCATTTGTTGATTTATTTTACTGAGTTCATCAAATCTGTATAACGCTTGATTGTAAACAACAACAAAGTGGTTTAGAATAAAAGAACAAGATGAATTGCAAAAACAACATCTATATATGGGGAACTTGCCTAAAGTTGCAATCTCATGTGCGCTTACTCAGGAGTAAACCCACTTCAGAAAGCATGATTTTTGACGAATTGTATTTAAATGCTACTAATCCTTTATAAACATTTGTAAGCCTTTAATTTTTTTTTTTTTGAAAAGTGCAATTTTAAGAGTAAATATCAAAGTATGGCATTTTAACCTTTCTATGCTTTATAAAGCTTTGAAGATACGTAATGTCGGACGTGGCAGCAGTGTTGTAGTTATTTGTGTCACAAGTGAAACTAAAAAATTGGGGTGTGTGTTGGGGAAAGATGGACAGACAGAGGAATATTTATGTGATAATTGGGTATAGATGCGCATAGGAAGTCTTTCAATGCTGCTTAATTTACAGCTCTTTTAATTAAAAAGAATCCACTTGATATACAGGTTTTGGGCCTGGAAATGCTCCTTCACGTTTTAACAGGCCTACAAATTGTACAGCCAAATTGTATATTGGCAAAAGTTCTGCTGGGAAGTCTGGGGAATCTGCTGAAAGACTTGAGAATAAGGTTGATAAGGGAGGAAGAGATGGAGAAGGATTGAACATCCGACCACCTGTGGATTGTGATAGGAATTTTATGTTCTTAGATATATGGTAATGTTCATAAGTGTACCAACCAAGCACGTACGTAGATCAGCACAGGAAGACCGACCTAGAACCATTTTGATTCCTAAACTGACCAAATGTTTTCTCTGCAAGGTCAAAGTGGGAAACCTCCCCATTGTCTTTTCCTTCACAAATCCTGTCTTAAGGGTATGTCTGTCTTTGAATAGGGTGTGAGCCTGTGACCTGGCCCAGGAACTATTTATCACTACAAAAGAATGGCCAGGCTACCCAGGAAATCCAATCAAGTAACCTGCCAGACAGGAGATAAACAACAACAGGAGAAAAACAACATTCAAATTTCTGTTTTAGACCGCCTTTTCTGTGATGTAGGTGTGATGTATCTGAGGGGTGGTCTTAGGTTACACCCCTTCTGTGATGTATGTATGATGTTTCTGGGGGTGGTCTTGATCTACAGGGTGGCAATTTCAAAAGTCTTTATAAGGCCTTGCACACCATTTTTCTGGGTTCTTCTTCCTCTCCTGTGGTTGAGGGGAGCACCCTGTTGCAACAGATCAATAAAGATCAAGCTTACTAGCTGCTTTGCTTCTCAATATTCTCTGGTTGGCCTCTGTTATTTTCTCCTACCAATAGTGAAACCTATGTAAGGACTCTATATGGGCTCTTGGATACCCCATAAGGGAAAAGGGCAATTTTTGTTTACAACAGGATCTCTTTTCTTGTAGTGCCTGAAGGACTTGCCCTTTCCCACATTTTTCTTGAGCAGTGCTTTTCAGTCTTTGATATCGTTGGGTTGCAGCTCCCATCATCCCTGACACCTTAGGATCACAAAATTGTAGAGTCACAAGGTCCAATCACAAGGTCCAATCCCAGCAATGCAGAAATCCTGCCCACAGATGGGGAGATGATTACGATTACATTTATCAGTTGCTTTAGACAATAAAAAAATGATCAGGGCAACCTATCCCAGTAAAAGACAACACGTAAAAGCAATATAAAACCAGATTTGTAAAAATGCAAAATACATAAAACACTAGTAATAATGACAGGTCCTGCCCACAGGGTGGATAAAAACCAATGATTTTTTTTTATTTAAATCAGATTTTTAAAATTTAAATCAGATTTATTTTTTTAAAAAAATGGATTTTTAAAATAAAATGCTTTTGGAGGAGAAATCTTTCTAAAGATAGTTTTCTATTTAAGTTACATTATAGTCCAAAGGCTATTCATCAGGAAATAAGGTTTTGTTTTAAGTTTTCCATGTGTGCTAAAACTCAGTCTAAGTTTTTTTTTTAAAAAAAAGGTTAACCACATCAGTTAACAAATATGGATACATATTACATAATGTTATTGTTATGGTTAAATACATTGTTTAAATTGTTATTCAGGAAATGATTATTTTTCTCCTTCCAATAAAGTACAGCAGAAAAGTTGTCCAAATATAAACAGTTAAGTTATTAAACCGCACAATACACAATTCTCTGTCTATGTATTTCTAATAGTATAACCAAATCAGTAATTTTTTATATACAGTGGTACCTTGGGTTACATACGCTTCAGGTTACAAACGCTTCAGGCTACAGACTCCGCTAACCCAGAAATAGTACCTCAGGTTAAGAACTTTGCTTCAGGATGAGAACAGAAATCGTGCTCCAGCGGTGCAGCAGCAGCGGGAGGCCCCATTAGCTAAAGTGGTGCTTCAGGTTAAGAATAGTTTCAGGTTAAGGACGGACCTCCGGAACGAATTAAGTACGTAACCAGAGGTAGCACTGTAACTGTAAAAACTACTCTGAAAATTTATTACTCCAAAAATGAAACCTTCATCTGGTTGTAAATACTAAGATTATACCTGCAAGAATGAGTCTTTCTGTAAAAAAATGATTTAAATCAAGTCTTACTGACTAGTGATTTAAATCATTATTTAAATCGTGATTTAAATTGATTTGATTTAAATCAAATCCACCCTCCAGCCCACCCTCCTTTAAGATGCGCGTCACTGTAAGAGGCAACAGTGCTTAACCAAAGCCCTGGGGAAACCAAAGAGTCAGTAAAAACTGACTAGATGAGCATTCCCCCTGAAATGAGGAGGGGAGGCACCACTTGAAAAGCTCTGTTCCGTGTGGCCACCCTCCACACTTCCTTCTGGTGGGGCACCCAGAGAAGGGCCTCCGGTGAAGATCAGTTCCCTTGGGGCCCAATTCAAAGTGCTGGTTTAGACCGTTAAAGCCTTAAATGGCTCAGAACCACAAAACCTCAGGGACTGCCTCTCCCTATATAAACCGACCCAGACTCCATGAGTTCATCATCTGAGACCCTTCTTTGTGTGCCTCCTCCATGTGAGGGTGGCGACAGGAGAACGGGGCCTTTTTTGCATTGGCTCCCCATTTGTGGGATGTTCTCCCCAGGAAGGTTTGCCTGGCGCCTTCATTATATATCTTTAGGTGCCAGGCAAAAGCGTTCTTCTTCAGACCTTGGACTGATTAATATTCCACAGCCTTTAAAATGTGTTTATGGGAAGGAGGGTGGTGTTATTGTTTTGTTCTTTTATCTATTTGCTTGTGTTTTTAGCTTGTATTTTAATCCTGTGAACTGCCCTGAGATATTCGGATGAAGGCAGGTATATACATCTAATAATAATACAGTGGTATCTTGGGTTAAGAACTTAATTCGTTCTGGAGCTCCGTTCTTAACCTGAAACTGTTCTTAACCTGAGGTACCACTTTAGCTAATGGGGCCTCCCGCTGCCCCCATGCGATTTCTATTCTCATCCTGAAGCAAAGTTCTTAACCTGAGGTACTATTTCTGGGTTAGTGGATCTGTAACCTGAAGCGTCTGTAACCCGAGGTACCACTGTAGTCGTCATTATCATCATCACAGCCCTTGAGCTTTTGTGGTCCTGAGCCATACAGGGCTCCAGAGATGAACTTGACACTCAAACTTCCCCATTCCCCCATATTCGGATTAACATTAGCTCCGTTCAGGTGTTTCCATGCAACTGAAATGGTGTAGAGTTTGGCAGAAGGGGTTGTGCCATCTGCAAACAGCATATTCTATATGTTAATTCAGCAAAGATTCCGTAGATTGCACTGCATTATGCTTTGATGATGCCAAAATTTGGGTGTACAGGGAGAGGGATAACTCATTGGTGGCCGTCTACTGAGAGAAGAGAATGAAGAAGAAGTCAGTTTTGGTGACCCCCTTTCCCTCCTGCCCCACATCTCTCTAAATCTGATGTCGCAGCTTTGGGGACTATCCAGAGCCTTTTTTAGAGGGGGTGTGGGGTGCTGCAGCAGTCATTGAAAATTGGCTCCCCCCCTCTGTGCCTTTGGATTCTTTCCTGTCAGTGGAAAGTCACCAATGGAGACTACACTAAGAATGGAAAGGTGGATAAATGCAATAGCTTTGAAACTGCTTTTATGTTACTGCTGTCTGTGTATTTGCATAGCAAAAGCTGGAAGGAAGCTATCGGAATAAATGCCTGATGGGAATGAGCAGCTGCTCCCCCCCCCCCCCCCCAGTTTTAGCGCAATGAATATAAGTTATCAGCAGCATAAGACCTGCAGCTTTGCTGTACATGTGACAGTAAAAAGCTGTCCAATTTAACCTGGCATGTCTGATATTGTGACATTTTAGGAGGTTCTTCTTCTTGGTATTATGCCGTGCTTAGAAGACTTCTAGAATTAAAATCTTAAAATAGCAGCAAATCTGGCTGTGCTTTGAGTACTGTGTGTGCATAGGTGAGCTTGTTCATCAGTAAACTTGAAGTCACTTTAAAAATGTCAGTTCCAGAATTCACCAAGCTGAGGCTTGATCAACGGTTGAAAGTCCACTGTGCAAAAGGATACAGAGAACGAAATTGAGAGCACTGGTCATTCTGCAGAAAAAGGGCATTTGCTAGAAGAACTGTTGTTGTTTAGTTGTGTCCGACTCTTCGTGACCCCATGGACCAGAGCACGCCAGGCACTCCTGTCTTCCACTGCCTCCCACAGTTTGGTCAAACATCCTTCATGGATCACTGTCTTTCCGTGGCGAAAGGGCTTTAATAACTCAGAGAAGCTATGAGCTGTGCCGTGCAGGGCTACCCAATATGGACAGGTCGTATGGAGAGTTTTGACCAAACGTGATCCACATGGAGTAGGAACCGGCAAGCCACTCCAGTATCCCTGCCAAGAAAACTCCATGGACGAAGACAACAGAAGAACTGGAGATGTACAAAATCTAGTCATGGCCTAGGGTACCCCTCTGAAAAAAGTTACTCATCTCAGATGAACTTTTAGCTCCCTTAAAATACTTTGTAGCACCCCCAATTCACTTTTCATCCTGTTCTAAGTGAAATTTTGAGGGACACAGGTGGTGCTGTGGGTTAAACCACAGAGCCTAGGACTTGTCGATCAGAAGGTTGTTGGTTCAAATCCCCGTGACGGGGTGAGCTCCCGTTGCTTGGTCCCTGCTCCTGCCAACCTAGCAGTTTGAAAGCACGTCAGAGTGCAAGTAGATAAATAGGTACTGCTCTGGCGGGAAGGTAAAAGGCGTTTCCGTGTGCTGCTCTGGTTCACCAGAAGCGGCTTAGTCATGCTGGCCACATGACCCGGAAGCTGTATGCCGGCTCCCTCTGCCAATAAAGCGAGATGAGTGCCACAACCTCAGAGTCGGTCACAACTGGACCTGATGGTCAGGGGTCCCTTTACCTAAGTGAAATTTTGCCTGCAGCAAAATATTTTGTGGAGGTTCTTAGAATAGCAGAATGCCCTATCACAAGGGAAAAGTTAAAAGTCTCATAAATGGCAAACACAGTATGTTGGGAAAGGGGTGGAATATGCAGAAATGGATCTAGGAAGAACAGTAGTGGTCTTGACTTGAGGAAACATTGGAAAAATCAGTTGGCTGGAACCAGTTACATGATTCAAAAGCACCCGGTCACATTAATGCCCCCCCCCCCCTTCTAGTAAGAGTCCTGCTGCATCCATTATGTGTGATTTATGTAGAAAATGTGGAATTTGTATATCTTCATCAATCTAGGAGTACTTGTCGTCTCTGGAACTAGATTTTCCAACTGTGCTGATGATGCTCTTGGCATGGCTGCGTTGCAACATTCAGGTAGCCACACCCAGTTCTCTCTTTTAATTGGCAGCTCGTTTGCTTGACTTATGCAAGATTTCCTCTTCTGCCTTGTAACCGCCCTAGATAGAAGGAAGCAGCAGATAACACTTGGAGAACGGCTGTTCTCTCAAGCAGTTTGCAGGCTCCCATTTCAAACATTTTATCAGCCTGTTGTTCTTCGCAGTGAGGAGTGAGGTTTGCGGGAACATAGGCTACTGTCTTATACTGAGTCCCACTGTTGGTCTGCCTCATTCAGTGTTGTCTACACCATGGGTAGGCAAACTAAGGCCCAGAGGCCGGATCCGGCCCAATCACCTTCTAAATTTGGCCTGCGGAACGTCCAGGAATCAGTGTGTTTTTACATGAGTAGAATGTGTCCTTTTAGTTAAAATGCATCTCTGGGTTATTTGTGAGGCCTGCCTGGTGTTTTTACATGAGTAGAAAATGTCCTTTTATTAAAGTGCATCTCTGGGTTATTTGTAGAGCCTGCGTGGTGCTTTTACATGATTAGAATGTGTGCTTTTATTTAAAATGCATCTCTGGGTTATTTGTGGGGCATAGGAATTGATTCATTGCCCCCCCCCCAATATGGTCTGGCCCACCACATGGTCTGAAGGACAGTGGACCAGCCCATGGCTGGAAAAGGTTGCTGACCCCTGGTCTACACTGACGGACAGCAATTCTCCAATTTAAAATGCATCTCTGGGTTATTTGTGGGGCCTGCTTGGCGCTTTTACATGAGTAGAATGTGTGCTTTTATTTAAAATGCATCTCTGGGTTATTTGTGGGGCATAGGAATTCGTTCATTCTCCCCCCCAATATAGTCCGGCCCACCACATGGTCTGAGGGATGGTAGACCATCCCACAGCTGAGAAAGGTTACTGACCCGTGGTCTACACTGACGGACAGCAATTCTCCAGAGTTTCAGATGTGGGCCATTCCCAGCCCTGCTTAGAGAGGCCAGGGACATTCTGAATGCAGTGCATATTCTTTGATTGAGCTATGGCCCTTCCCACATGGTGAGAAATCATTCTTGCCCAGGAAGGATACTTGCAAAATGCCCTGGGCCCTGGCGATCTGTGGTTAAACATCTCATGCTTCAGTTTGCTTTACTGAGTTTCGAATCTCTTTACAAGCACCCGTTGATTAGGGATAAATTACCCAGCCTAGGTTCCAGGTCAGGCAGATCAGATCTGATGACCTCCAAGCCAAATCTGGTGCCACCTTACAGGCCTGAACATATAGGAGCATAGAATTGTAGAGCTGGAGGGGGGTGACCCTGAGGATCATCTATCCCAACCCCCAACAATGCAGGAATACGCAGCTGTCCACCTCTCTCCATAAGAGCCTACCTGGACCCTGAGACCATCCTCTTCAAGACCTTCTTTGTGTGCCTCCTCCACGAGAAGTCCAGAGGGTGACAACACGAGAACCAACCTTTTCTGTGGTGGCTCCCCATTTGTGGAATGCTCTCCCCAGGTTATGGAGCCTTCATTATACATCTTTAGGTGCCAGGCTGAAAAAACATTCCTCTTCGGCCAGGCGTTTTGGCTGATTAACATCCTTCACTCCTATAAATGTGTTTGTGGGTGGAAGGCGTTTTTTATTGGTTTGTGGTTTCTCGTTCTTGTTCTTATTACGCATTGCGTGTTTTTATCTTGTGCTTTTGTTTTGTAAACCAAGATCTACAGATGAAGGGCGGTATAATAAATAAAACAAAGCCAAATGGAATGCAGAGGAGGGGGTCTTTAAGAGACTGGCTCAAAAGGGCTACTTTTATCTACCAGCTTCCCTTTCTGAGACCTTAGGAGCAGTGTCAGAGATCTTGCTGTTGGGTGTTTCATTAGCAAACATTTCCTTGGTGGGCCCCAGTGACAGGTCGTTCATGATTGGTTTTCTTCTTCTTCTTCTCCAGTGACAGGTCGTTCATGATTGGTTTTCTTCTCCTCCTCCTCCTCCTCCTCCGCCTCCTCCTCTTATTATTTGGCGATCACTCGTAGCTGAGTAAGATTGTCTTCCATAAACACGGTTTTAACAATGAGTCCATAAGTGACTATGGAGAAGAAGAAGAAGAAGAAGAAGAGTTTGGATTTGATATCCCGCTTTTCACTCCCTTTAAGGAGTCTCAAAGTGGCTAACATTCTCCTTTCCCTTCCTCCCCCACAACAAACACTCTGTGAGGTGAGTGGGGCTGAGAGACTTCAGAGAAGTGTGACTGGCCCAAGGTCACCCAGCAGCTGCATGTGGAGGAGCGGGGAATCGAACCTGGTTCACCAGATTACAACTCAACCGCTCTTAACCACTACACCACACTGGCTCTCAATATGGAGGCCAATTCTGGACCCACACGTCCTTACACAGTGGGGATATTGGCGGCAGTTGATCATGGTGAGGTTTGCCAAGTGTGCCTTCTTCTTAGCACGTTTCTCCCTTGCGTCCTGAGTTTGAGTGCCTTCAAAGCCCATGAGACCTTTGGTAAAGGCTGTTCTCCAACTGGAGCACTCGCAGGCCAGTGTTTCCCAGTTGTCAGTGTTTTTTAGATTTGCCTTGAGACAGTCTTTAAACCTCTTTTGTTGACCACCAGCATTACGCTTTCCATTTTTAAGTTCGGAATAGAGTAGTTTACATTTATACTATACATTTATATTTATACTATACATTTAACCCCTCGCACCCCCCCAAAAAAACTGGGAGCTGTAGTTTACTCCTCACAGAGCTACAATTCCCAGCACCCTTAACAAACTACAGTTCACAGAATTATTTGCAAGAGGGAATGTGCTTTAAATGTATAATGTGATAAAGGGGGATTTGATCACAGACCTAGAGGCCTTTAATGAACCCAATAGAAGCTCTCCTTCTCCTTCAACACCTGATTTAAGACCAGTCTTCAGGGGTAACTGCATATATAAGTTGGCTGGCACTGCTGGTGTTAAGAAACTGATCCAGCTTTACCTGCTGACACAATACAGCCAGAATCCCATTTCTCTTTGCTTGCTCTTCTTTTTCTCTTGGCTAATAGCTGGGGAGAATCAGATAGCAACCTTTTCTGCAAATCCTGCAGTTTAACTCTATAGTGTGTTAGTGTGGGGGTTTTTTTTGGCATGTTCCCTGAAAATGCCAGAATCTTAAAGCAACAACAACAACATTTTTAATTCTGTTTCATCTTCATCTTCAGTTGGTCCAGGAAAATACTGTCAAGACATAATTTTTAAAATTATTTTTAAAATGAATGAAAACATTTCAAGGATGTGGTACACTGTTTGTGAGCCTAATTATAGAGTTTATTTTATCAGTGCTTAGAAGCAATAAGATTCCACCTTGCTATTTTATTTTAACATACATATATGTGTTTTCTTCCAGCTAAACTTGCAAAGCGGTCGCAGGAGAGAGAAAATCTTGGTATGCTGGTCTGGTCGCCCAACCAGAATATTTCTGAAGCAAAGTGTAAGTCTCTGGATTTTTGCTTCCCCCAACCTCCCTACTTTTTTTTTTTAAAAAAAAAGCCTGTTTAAAAAGGCAAATAAAATAAAACACCAGGATGCTTTCTCACTGGGGAGAGACTACAGCTGTAACCTACTTTGTGTTTCCATTGTCCTTTAAGTGGAATTTTGAGTCTGTGATGTAACGCAACCTTACGCAAGGTTTGTTGAGGCTGATGGGAGGTGTTGTCGAAAACCTCTGGATGGAGAAAGCATCTTTAATTCCTTCGTTTCCTAATCACACATCTTGTGAAAATTTTGAATGCAAGCTTCCCAGAATTCTCACTAAATTACTGGACGTGTTCTGTGAAGCATTGTGCAAGGATAAGTGCCATTAGCTTTACTGGTTTGGAGAGGGAGGAAGGAAAAAATAATGGCAGCTCAGCTGCAGGAGTAAAGTTTGTTGGGAGCAGTGTTGTCCCTAAGAATAAAGTGGGGAGTAAATGCTCAGAGGCAGGTATTCCCATTCATGCTATTTAGTTAACAAGTTTCCCATAAGAATCCCCCAAAATATCAGGGTGACTGAAAATAGGTTATCTGCACTTTTCTTACTGACTTTTTTTTCAAAAAAAACTTTTTAAAAATGTGAAATGGCCACTCAAATTTGCATTATTAGCAGAGCTGTCAACTTTCAGATTTGAAAATAAGGGATCAGCAGCCTCACCTATCCCAGAGACAGTCTATGGGATATCTAATAATCCGGGATAGCAGCGGGAAACGGCGCTGGAATAAGGGAATTTCCCGCAAAAAGCTATGATTATTAGCCCCCAAACTAACTAACAGTAGAGCATTTGTTTGTTATTGAAAGCATTTTTACCCTCTCTCTTAGCCAAAAAGGTTCCTTGAGTGGCTTGCAAAAACTGATGACTCATTCAGGGAGTCATGACACACGAGGAAAAAATAAGGGGAGGGAAGAGGGGAAAGACAAGCACAAATTACATCTCTTATAACACAGTTCTATAGTTTTGCCTGTGCGGATTCTGTCTTGTCTCCCCACCACATCATATCTGGAAACAGAGCAGGTGACAACATTTGGGCCAGGCAGGAAGGATTGTTCCTGCTACACAGTTCTTCCTTTGGGCCAGGGGCAGGTGTGGTTGGAGAAGGCCTGAGGCCTTGCCCTAGAGAAAGACAAGAGGGTCAGTTACAGAGGCTTGATGGGCCTTGGTCTGAGGCTCCCCACCCTTTCCTCACCCTTTTCTGCTCTATTTTTAACCTGGCCAGTTGCATGTTGGATGTGCATTCTGTGAGGTTTGCTGTTACCTGGCTGCATTCAGATCATCCCAGTATATGCTTGGAAATGGTATGACTGGCCACTGAACATAGAATCATAGAGTTGGAAGAGACCACAAGGGCCATCGAGTCCAACCCCCTGCCAAGCAGGAAACACCATCAGAGCACTCCTGACATATGGTTGTCAAGCCTCTGCTTAAAGACCTCCAAAGAAGGAGACTCCACCACACTCCTTGGCAGCAAATTCCACTGTCGAACAGCTCTTACTGTCAGGAAGTTCTTCCTAATGTTTAGGTGGAATCTTCTTTCTTGTAGTTTGGATCCATTGCTCCGTGTCCGCTTCTCTGGAGCAGCAGAAAACAACCTTTCTCCCTCCTCTATGTGACATCCTTTTATATATTTGAACATGGCTATCATATCACATATTTTGTGAATCTTATATGATGCCGTTAGCGTAGCAGTCAGCATAGACTGAGTCTGGTGTTTTCGATTTGTTCAGCAAGGTTGCGACTCCCTTGCAGTGCGGGCTTGTTGTCAGTCAGATTTAGTAGGTAAGTCAGGTCAGCTAAATGACTCTACCTGTAGCTGTAGTTTGTGCACCTTCAAATAACATGACAAAACAGAGATATACATAAAAAGTAAAAGGTTCCTGTGTGAGGAGGCATTTTCTTCTGGTTTTAATTATATCTTCACCATATGCTGTTGCAAGGAACATTGTCCAAACACGGAAAATACTTTGAAGAGCGGCAAGCTTTGCTGAATAGTTCCAACACTCGTATTTTCAAACAACAACAACATAATTATTATTTATTAATGTCCTTTTTGTATTCTTCAGTTACATTCCGTTGCCTTATCCAACCATGAGGGATAGAACTTTTTGGAAAGTGATTTAAGGCTCTTAGTTCCGATAGGGTAGAAGGAGATTTGCAGCTCTTGTTCTTTATTCTCCTTTCCCTTTATACTTCCACGGGACGAAGCTTTTCTGAGATCTTGTGAAGTTTTGCATCTGCAAATTAGCATGCGTTCTAAAAAAAAGTGTAGAGCTGCTATTCTCTAAAAGTTGTTGTTACAGTGCGCTTCAGGGCAAAAACTGTTGGTGCCGCCTTAAATGTAACCAAGACAATGCAAATTAAAAAATAAATAAATTGGAACATAGGGAAAGGTGGCAGTCATGACCACATCGGCCCAGGACTTGTCTTTAACCTTCCCCAAGGAGCTATAACACCTGCCTCCGAAATGAGCAGAAGGCCTGGTCTGTTGTTTTCCTTCCAGTTTTCTATAAATATTATACATCGACTGACTTGCAAGGTTAAATCACGACAAGGCAGAGTAATTTCCCTCTTCAGGGGTCTTCACTATAGGATGTCCAAGCTGCGGATTACCGGCGGAACTTGTGGCCCCTCAGAAATTTCTGAACTGTATCGCCCATCATTCTTTACCATTGGTGAATCTGGCTGGGGCTGATGGGAATTGGAGTCCAATAGCACCTGGAAGGGTACAGCTCCCTGCTAGAGGCCATCAGAAAATTTTCCAAATCGATCCCCCCCCCCCCCCATAGGGGTTTTTGGGACAAATAGCCTGAGACGAGACTGATTTAATGCAGTGACAGCCAACATAGTGGTCTCCAGAGTTGCTCTCCAAGTTGGACTCCAACTTGTCATTAACGTGGCCTATGTGCAAGGGATGGTGGGAGTTGTAGTCCAACACAAGAAACAACTGTTGGCTGCCAAGACTAGACACAATTTGCTGGTTCCTGCACAGTGGTACCTTGGGTTAAGTACTTAATTCATTCCGGAGGTCCGTTCTTAACCTGAAACTGTTCTTAACCTGAAGCACCACTTTAGCTAATGGGGCCTCCTGCTGCTGCCGCGCCGGCGGAGCACAATTTCTGTTCTCATCCTGAGGCAAAGTTCTTAACCTGGGGTACTATTTCTGGGTTAGCGGAGTCTGTAACCTGAAGCGTATGTAACCTGAAGCATATGTAACCCGAGGTACCATTGTACATGAATTTCTATAATGGCACATTCAATTCTCTGCATGCATTCTCTGGTTGATTGACCTATCTCCACTGAGGGTTGAAGGCCATACCACCTTGTTGAAAGTCTATAATGTACATATGTGTGCACTTTTCTGAAGTTACCACACTTCTCCTGGCTGTAGACTTTTTGTTTGTTGTTGTTGTTGTAAAAAAATACCCGCCAGGAGCATTTGAAGTGCCACTTTAATGTGCGATGCACAGGGGAGTGTTATTCTGATCAAAGGCTTCTCCACCCACATCAAAAACCTGAAGGAAAAGTGAAGCTGGGAATAATTTACATAGCCAAAGAACATTTTATTAATACCAGGGAGTTCCAGTCGGATTTTCTCTCTTCTCTAACTCCAGAATCAGTGGATCTAATCAAATACTAGGCAGGTTCAGACATGAAGGGAACTCATGGTTTGGCGCTGCTAGTGCATGAATGATATTTGGGTCCACGTGTTTCATCCTCCCCTTGTCTGCTCAGGATCCTTCATTTAGTTCTGGTTCTTGGCAAACCATAGTTTCTTGGGCAAACTGTGTCTTGCTGAGAGCATGAAGCTGAAGGAAAGAAAGGGAGAACGTGGATGCAAAGCTTCATTGGTTGCATACTATCCTGCCATGGTCTGGCATTATGGGATGGAACCTCTGGCTCACATGTTTCCCCTCTTTTTCTTCCTCTGCTTAATCAATTACAGTATTTCCTACTTTTGCTTCATGCCTCTATTTACTTATATTATTATTTAAAATATTTACCGTATTTTTCGCCCTATAGGATGCACCGGCCCATAGGACGCACCTAGGTTTTTTTTTGGGGGGGGGGAATAAAGAAAAAAATTGTATTCCCCCCCAGCCGTGGGAACTCCCGCAGGGCTCCCTAGGCTGCGGATAGCTTCCCGAAGCGCGGGGCGCTCTGCTTCAGTGCACCCCGCGCTCCAGGCAAGCAGGCTGCTATCCGCAGCCTAGGGAGCCCTGCGGGAACTCCCGCAGGCTCCCCAGGCTTACGGATAGTTTCCTGAAGCCTGGAGAGAGAGAGAGGGGCTGGTGCGCACCGACCCCTCTCGCTCTCCAAGCTTCAGCGAAAGCCTGCATTCGCCCCATAGGACGCACACACATTTCCCCTTCATTTTTGGAGGGGGAAAAGTGCGTCCTATAGGGCAAAAAAATATGGTATGTCCTGATGGTTTGCTCTGATTCCAGGTTGGTTCACAAAAACGTTATAAAACATACAAATCATAGCTTGTAGTTATAGCCAAACTTGCAAATTATTGTTTGAATTTTCTCCTGAACCAGGACTTAGCTGGGCAAGCACAAACCATAGCTGTAGTTGTTCAAGGGTAGCAGCAAACCAGGCAGTAACTAAGTGGATAATTCCCAAAGATGTATCATATAGCACAGGGCTCATTTCCATAGCACCAAACGACACATGTTGGGCAACCTGTGTTTATATGTACACAGGTCAATATTGAATGCGAATTTTTCTGCAGCCTTTTGTTGCACGGGCATTTGGTCGCAAACCTAAGTTTGGTGTTCCTGTAATATGAAGAATATTAGGCAAATATCCACCTGTTTGATTGAGCTTTGCTTGAATATTAGTAGTTTGTAATGCTGCAATTCGCAGGGATGCGGGTGGTGCTGTGGTCTAAACCACAGAGCCTAGGGCTTGGCAATCGGAAGGTCGGTGGTTCGAATCCCCGCAACGCAGTGAGCTCCTGTTGCTCGGTCCCAGCTCCTGCCCACCTAGCAGTTTGAAAGCCCACCAAAGTGCAAGTAGATAAATAGGTACCACTCTGACGGGAAGGTAAACGGCGTTTCCGTGCCCTGCTCTGATTCGCCAATAGTGGTTTAGTCATTCTGGCCACATTGTTCCTTTGCTTGGAACCAAAGGTGCAAAAAGCTCTCCCTATTGCTCATGCAGTGTGAGACCGTAATTTCCATTGGTCTTTGGCACTCTTCCTCCTCCTCCTCTGCAACCTTCCTTTTCACATCCCATATTTTTCGGACGATTTGGGACCCCACCACATACACATGAGCTTGGTGGCAAAGTGGCAAGACTGACAAAAGTGGAGGACTGACAAAACAATGGGGTCCCCACTTACAGTTTACATTTAGCATTGTAAACGAATTCTGAATTTGAATTTATGCATTCAAACAATAATATCAGTTTACAGTAGAATGTGGAAAGTAGATCACCCTAAGATCTATGGATGAGGGGTAGTATGCAAATTTAATTAATTAATTAATTAATTAATAAAAAGGTGGCACCCAATTTTAGTCACACACAGTGAGGACCCATTGGAAGCATTGGACAGCAAATGCAGAATTATTTTTTTGGGGAAAAGTTTTCATTGTTAAAATAATTCAGCATTAATACACGCATATTGCGAATATACAGGCATACATTTCATACAAGCCTTAAAAATATTCAAGCATACCTACATTCAGTCCCACAGATAATTCCTTTTCCTATAACCTTTTGAACTTTTGAAAACAGCAATTTGCACTGAAATGCAGGTGCGCAGTTGTTAGCCCTGTTGTTACTATCCTCAAAGTCATTTAGCTGGCCTTCTCCCCAGTGGGAAAAAAAATAAATACAAAATTGAAAAAAAAGTTTCCATATTAATTGCAGCTTCTTTTACCATTTCCCTCCCCTCCCACGCCATGCTCCTAGTTATTAAAAGTATTTTAAGGGGCAGTTTGCCTCAGTGTCGCCCGTAACGCACACACAAACACACACATATTTCTGTTGTTTATTTTCAGTAGTATTTTAGCAGGGTTTGTTGGATGTCATTAGCGGCACAGTGGATTCAAAATACTGAATCCTCACACTAGAGGGGGCCGGAGGAAAAGGAAAATCAATACTTTGTTGCCATGGCAACTGGAGGAGGCCTGGGTTGGCCTGGGGTGGTCTCCTCCATTGAATTAATACATTGCTTCGTTTTCTCCCTTTTCTTTTTGCCCTCTGCCCGTATAACTAGCATAGCCAGCTCCCCTTCGGAGTCCTCAGTTTAGCCGAACAAAAAACTCAGAGCACACATACACCCTATCCTGGAATTCTTTTCTCTTGCAAGACATCATGACGTAGTTGCCGCCTTTATTCCAGATGGCGGGATCATACTCTCCACCAGCAAAACGTGAACAAGGTTTTCCTGTGTTTTTTCCCATGTAGGAAGTTTTAGGGAATTGCCTGAGCTTAGAAACAGTACCGGAATCCCAGGTGCTATTTTTAAGTTGGCTTTGCTTTGTTTTTGGTGGTGGTTGTGGTCAGAACGATGTGACTTCCTTATTTCTTTTTTTTTGTGTTTCTTGCTGCTCTGATACGACCGATGAAGGTCAGATACGAATATTTTCCCGTCATGTTAAGTTTTACCTGAAATGCTTCAGAAGTGTTCCAGAAATCTATTGAGTGTCTGCAGGAGACAGTCTGCTGCTGCTATTTTTATTATTATTATTATTAGTAGTAGTTTCCCTTCTCCCCATTTTTCTTCTCACAACAAACCTCTGAGGTAGGCTATAAGCTAAGGGGCCTAAAGTCACCCAGTGAGCTTCATGGCTGTGTTGGCATTTGAACCCTGATCTCTCAGGCCTTAGTCTAACCAAATTTATCTGCAAGTAAAGGCCTGCCGCTAATTGAGATTTTGAAAATGGAGACTTAAGAGTTGTATCAAGCTAAATTCTACTCTCTACACCCCCTGAAATTAATAAGTGTGACTTAGTCATATCTGTTCTTTTCAGTGGGTCTGAGTAGAACTAAAGATGGCTGCAACCCTATGAAAGGAAGCTAGGATTTGCCTACACTTTTTAAAAAAAAAGCATTCTCCTTCGTTTTTAATTAATCAAGCTCTTGCCTCACCTGCTGCAAGAAGTCACAGCTGGGAGCCTGTGTAGGTCCTGTGTTGCCACATTTTAAACTGTCCCAGATTGACGAGAAGCAAATGAATCAGGCTGTTTCAGTTCATAGTACATTACAACAGAATATTGTAATATTTCCAGGTATTTTGAACTGCCACTCCTATGAGCACCAGGCAAGGTTGGCAAAGGCTGCATTAAACATTGATCTTAGCCCATCGGTTGTTTGCAAGACGGCATACATACCGCACATCCAAAATGTGCACACCCACTACAAAATCCTGGGAACTGTAGTTTTACGCCTAACAGCACTATAATTCCCAGCACTCTTGACAAGCTGCAGTCCCCAGAATCCTTTGTGAGGAAAATATGTGCTTAAATATATGGCAAGTATGCAGCCTCCGTTGGCCGCTCTGTGCCTTTGCTCTTGTTTGCAGCCTTTTGTTTAAAAGTTGTATGTGGTGGTGGTAAGGTCTTCCCAGGGGCTTTCTGAGCCTTCTTCCCAGTTCCTCCTAGGTTATGCTGCTGCTTAGCTGCATCCTGTTGCACACATCTTAATGCTAAAAGATAATAATCTAGGAAGGTGAGAAAGGCAAGTAGACACCACCTGTTTCTCCTGCAAACCCTTTATTATGGTCTGCCAGGGGGGTGGGGAGGAGATGGGAGAATAAGTGTTGAATAATGAAAACCTTGGAAGAGGCAAGTACGTGACTGGGAGGCAAACGTACAGGAAAGCAGAAATCAGCTCAGATAAAAAGTGTGACATCCTGCAGTTGGAATCAGTCATTAATGCATCCACCATCCTGTTCACCCATTACTTATTGATTGATTGCATTTATCAGGCGCTTTATGCGCTAAAAAGTCTCCTAAGCAACTCAAGGCTTAAAATAGGGGAATCTAACTTCAGTGGGTTAAGGGCTGAATCTAACTACAGTGGTACCTCAGGTTACAGATGCTTCAGGTTACATATGCTTCAGGTTACAGACTCCGCTAACCCAGAAATAATACCTTGGGTTAAGAACTTTGCTTCAGGATGAGAACAGAAATCGTGCTCCAGCGGTGCAGCGGCAGCAGGAGGCCCCATTAGCTAAAGTAGTGCTTCAGGTTAAGAATGGACCTCCGGAACGAATCAAGAACTTAACCTGAGGTACAACTGTACTTTGACCTTGCTATACTTTTAACACTTACAGAATGCTAGGTGCTGTACTGCTGCCAAGAGAAGCACAGTCCCTGTGGTGGGGGGTGGCAGTCTTCACCCTACTCCAATGAACCATGACCCCCAGGCTCCCAGCTTTCACTTTGTTAAAAAAAAATTAAATTACTATCATTTATAGAACCTAAGATATGAGGCACAATATGCAGGCACTATTCTTTCTTTGTTTTGTGAGAAACTAGCATTTAATTATTTGTAGTGTTGACTGTGGAAGGAAGGAAGGAAGGAAGGAAGGAAGGAAGGAAGGAAGGAAGGAAAACTTGTGGATGTTCACAGTCTCTTCCTAGAAGCAGTACCAACTGTATTCAATGGGCAAAGCAAAAATTGGCAGAATGTGAGGAGCATTATGGGTAGCAATGGTTGTGGACCATTTGGTGATGTTCCCCAGTAAACATTCTCCCCTTAAGGAACACATCCATATTCTGCCTTCCTCCTCCTCATGAAACTCTTTGAGAGCTGTCACCAGTCACACTGAGCCCAGGCTTCCTCAAACTCAGCCCTCCAGATGTTTTAAGACTACAATTCCCATCATCCCCGACCACTGGTCCTGCTAGCTAGGGATCATGGGAGTTGTAGGCCAGAAACGTCTGGAGGGCCGAGTTTGAGGAAGCCTGGGCTAGACTGATTAGCCGTTTGATTTGATACAAGGCAGCTTCCATTGCCTTTGTTTGGAGAGGGGCTAGGCATGGCCTCCCCCAGATTCTAACAAAATCTATCACCTTACTGCACTCCCTGGCAGTAGAATTTCCACAGGGAAGAACAGTCAAGTCTCCATTGCTGGTTGATCAAGTTTCTGCATGCTCAGCTGAGACAGAGCTTAGAATTGTGACTGCTTTTTCCCCTGATAGCAAAGCTATGTCTGTGTGGTGAGGAGTGAAAGAGAGAAGTTGCAGTTAGAGTTATGGGGACATGTATGTACGTTTTTTCCACTCTTTAATACTAGCCTCTTGGAATCTCCCAGCCTCCTCATGCCCTCAACTTGATGTGTCAAATGTGTTCAAGAAACCTGGGCCAAAAAGGGTGGGTGTGGGTGGGTGTTTGTGTGCACATGCTTACAGAGCGAATAGTTGGAGGGCAAGAAAGGTGGAGTTTGTTTTTGGTTGTCTTCCCCAACTCAGTGACCTCCAGGTGTTGGACCTACGTTTTATCCCCAGTAAGTGTAGTGACAAGTTCAGAAGTGCAGGTTTCCTTCATGATAGTCAACAGTCATGGCCCCTCACAGCCAGGCTACTTCAAATATCATACAGTTCAAGCTTCTAAGAAAATACAAGAATATTATAATTCTACTATTGTACAACAGTATTTTTGTGAACTACCCTGAGCTATATACAAATTCAATAAAAAAATAAAATAAAATTAGCGATGCAATGATTAATACAGATCTCTCATGTTTTGCCTTTCAGCTCAATCTTGCTGTGCAAATGATTTGGAGTACTCTAATATCACTAAGCCACAGAGCCTAGGGCTTGCCAATCAGAAGGTCGGCAGTTTGAATCCCCGTGATGGGGTGAGCTCCCGTTGCTCAGTCCCAGCTCCTGCCCACCTAGCGGTTTGAAAGCACGGCAAAGTGCAAGTAGATAAATAGGTACCGCTCCAGCGGGAAGGTAAACGGCGTGTCCGTGCGCTGCTCTGGTTCACCAGAAGTGGCTTAGTCATGCTCGCCACATGACCCGGTAACTTTCTGCGAACCAACGCCGGCTCCCTCGGCCTATAGAGCGAGATGAGCGCCGCAACCCCAGAGTCGTCCACGACTGGACCCTAACGGTCAGGGGTCCCTTTACTCTTTAATATCTATAATAATCTATATCTTTAATATCTTCTTTGGAGTGACACTGTGTTTTCCATGAAATGTCACTCTGCGTAACAGAACTTGCATACCAATTCCTTGAAATGGATGCACTTTTAAGTTTTCAGTGTTCCTAAATTCCTAGCTTTGGTGCACAAGGTGGCTAAAAAACCTCTCCTTTCTTGCTGATGGAGTGGCTCTAGGATCTTGGAGACTGGGGCCCTGCAGCAAAACTAGTAGCAGGTTTTTGAACCCCCCTCAATCCCAAGACCACTACACCACAGATCATTCCTGACCATGCAAAATGCTGGCCGGCGTTGATGGGTGTTCAAAGCACAGCATCATACTTGGAAAAGTTGGTCTGTGGTCTAAAGACATTTACTTTTTTCAGCAATGAAAGTGCTGTTTTCCTCTCCCTTTTTCTGTAACCCCCGCCCTCGTTATATTTATGAATAAATGTGTACAAGAGTTGTTCACTTAAGGGGTGTGTGGAAGGATTATTAGAAAGGCTGACTGTAACCTAAATTCCAGAGCGTTCAGTGAACTTTGAGAGTCAGGGAATCCTGGGATTAAGCATGCCTTAGCTTCTGCCAGACTATTCGAGCGTGTGACCTGAGAAGCAGGTGATTAAACCCAAGGTTTGAAGGTGATATTAATTTGGTGCTTCATGCTCTGTTTCCGATGTCCAGGGTTGTGAGTGCCATCGCTCACCTAGTCCAGATGGCATGAGCCCACACAAGACGTTGGAGGTATTACCCAGCCTGGGGGAACCTGAAGTTTGCAGGAGTACCAAAAATCTTAATAGTGGGAACACCACAAATGGGTGTTTCATGGCATGGGATGCCAAGTGGGTTTGGAAGTGGAATGGAGTATCAGGCAGGAGGACTGACCAGTGGAGGATGGTGCTTTTGGGTATATAGGGCACTGCCCCCCAACCCCATTCTGCTCTCAGCCTGTGCTTGCCTGCCTGCCTTCCTTAAACCGGTCCAGGGGGTGTTGCATTCAACGTCTGCTTCCTCCTCCTTAGTCCCAGACTTGCCCCTTTTGGAACTCAAAAGGGAAGAGGATGGGGACAAAAAGATCTGCCTTATATTGGCTCTGGCTCCCCCTACTGTTGGCTTCCCTGCCTTTGCAACCTATCAGTCCTCAGTGCATCCCAGCTGCTGCTGTGGTTGGCTGGCTGGAACAGTGAACAGGAGCACTCCACACTGCAACATTTTAATGCAGGTCTCACATTCCATTGCCAGAGTTCTGGAGTTTCTCATGTGCAATTCAGCCTCAGAATTCACATGCTGACTATTGGCATATGGCTTAAAATATTAGATTGTGATGTTCTTTTACCGGCGAGTGTGAACTTCTAGCTTCTGTCAGTCCTATGTACGTGCAGTCCTATGTAAAAATGCCCCAATGAATGCACCCTTCGTGATAACCGTACGTAGGATTGCAACCTATATGTGAGAAGTGTGTATGGGACAAAGAAAGCCTAGGTAATTTGTAGTTAATTTGCAGAGAAAGCTGCCTATGAAACAATTGTTGTGACATGCCCCCCGCCTTTTAAGTTTCTTAAACTATATTTCAGTATGCGAAGTTACATAAAAAAATAAAAGAATTCTAATCTTTACTGGCAGTGTGTCTTTCTAATTATAGTATGCCTTTAATTGTAAATATTTTAATCCAATCAGATTAGGCCCTGGGGTTCTTGTCTGGCCTAGTACTTAACAAAAGGAAATCATCACCTTTTCCCAGACTAGGAAGGTGGTTAGGGGGAGTTGAGAATTGGAGGAAATACCTCTGTTTCTGCTAACTCGGGAAGGACTTTTACTGTGGATTCAGGGGAACAGGCTGGCATGCATGTCTTGCTCATTTCTCTTTAATGGAGAGCTGGCAGACATGGGAATCTCTTAGGTAAAAGGACCCCTGGATGGTTAAGTCCAGTCGAAGGCGACTATGGGGTTGCAGTGCTCATCTCACTTTCAGGCCAAGGGAGCTGGTGTTTGTCCACAGACAGTTTTCCGGGCCATGTGGCCAGCATGACTAAACCGCTTCTGACGCAACGGCACACCGTGAGGGAAACCAGAGCGCACGGAAACACCGTTTACCTTCCCGTCGCAGCGATACCTATTTATCTACTTGCACTGGCGTGCTTTCGAACTGCTAGGTTGGCAGGAGCTGGGACAGAGCAATGGGAGCTCACTCCTTCGCAGGGATACGAACCACCGACCTTCCAATCGGCAGGCCCAAGAGGCTCAGTGGTTTAGACCAGTATTTCCCAACCTTGGGTCTCCAGCTGTTTTGGGGACTACAACTCCCATCATCCCTAGCTATCAAGGCCAGTGGTTAGGGATGATGGGAAATGTAGTCTGAAAACAGCTGGAGACCCAAGGTTGGGAAACACTGGTTTAGACCACAGCGCCAATCTCTTAGAACTTGCATGCAAGGTCCCAGCTTCAATCCATTGGTATTTACAGGTTACAGCTAGGAGAGAACCCTGTTCTAAGAGTCATTGCCAGTTAGTGTAGATGGACCAGGTCTGATTTGGGATGACACAGCTTCCCATGCTGGTAAACACAGTTTCTGACATCCATCTTGGCTGTGAGTCCTGGAAGACCTGCTCCCTGCCTTGCAGGCCTTTTTCTATCTGGCCTGGGAGGGAGGGACCTGGACGGACTCCAACTACAAATGCTGAGGCTACTGAACAAAATATTAGGCTGGGGTATTGTTTAGGAAGGGTTGTTGGTGTTATTCATACTAACTTTGTGTGTCTTTGTTTTAGATCTTATGATTTATGTGAAGTTGTTCAGTTTGCTTGTGTATTTTTTGATATTTTATTTATTGTTTATGGCTAGCTTTGTTATGTTGCAATTATGTGTGTTTTTCAAGTTGTAAGCTGTCTTGAGTGTGGATTGAACTATGGAGAAGCAGCATACAAATAAAATCCATGTTACGTTATCTCTTCATCGTGGTTCAAAATAGCTAAAAATCAGAAGGCCATGGAGATTTTTATCTATCAACTTAAATAACCAGGCTGATTAATCAGGCAGAGTGATTTTGGTCAACATTTGCTGTTAACCCAAAAGTGCAATTCATGCACAGGAAGTTCAGATTTCGGGTGAACATCCCCAATTCCCCAGTGTAAAGGTAAAGGTACCCCTGCCTGTACGGGCCAGTCGTGTCCGACTCTAGGGTTGTGCGCTCATCTCACTTAAGAGGCTGGGAGCCAGCGCTGTCCGGAGACACTTCCGGGTCACGTGGCCAGCGTGACGAAGCTGCTCTGGCGAGCCAACACCAGCGCAGCACACGGAAACACCGTTTATCTTCCCGCTATAAAGTGGTACCTATTTATCTACTTGCACTTAGGGGTGCTTTCGAAGTGTACAGGGGCTGTAATGATCTGATACTGTATACAGCCTTACAAGAAAGTCTTCCTGTTAATGTGGTTTTAGGGTTTTAGGAATCATTTTGGGGGAATAAATATATTAACCCCCTTGTTTTAAACATTTTGTTAATCATTTCATAATTTTTTAAAAAAATATTTATTCCATTCTCCCCCCCCCCTTTTTTTTTTTTTGGTGATGAGCGAAAACAAAGAGAGGCTTTGTAAAAACCTGGAACAAACTCTGGTTTTTCCTGATTCTTTTCTCAGGCCTTCACATCTCTAATGGTCTCTCTGTAGTCCCTGACCTAAAGCACATTCTGAAGCAGTCCTGGGAAGTCTCTTGCTGATAGGCAGTGGAAGTTGCTAGACTGGTATGCTGAGACTTTGATGACAGGTATAGATTAGGACCAGCCCACGTGCAGCTGTTAACCCAATGAGAATCTGAAGGCATCGCGCAGTTTGCAGGATGTGGCCTCTTGCCAGGTATTTCCTGCCTTTTGGCTATTGCTGAGTGAGAATCAGAGAGCTGCTGCAAAGTTGAGTGTGGTTTTTCTTTTTGTAAAGCTTGAGAACAAGCTTAAAGCTAATTCACAGTGGCTGCTAACAAACAGTCCTTTGAAAAGGCAGCATTTGAAGCCATGGAGGAGAATTGTCTAATTCTAGATGCGTATATAGTTTGGTGTTGCTGCTGCTTTGAACTCGTTAGCATTGGAAACTGACAGGGGCCAAGCACATGCTGCTACATGCACTAAAAGCACCCGAGGTCATGCAAGACCTTGTTCCCATCCCATCATTCCTGAATCCAGCGCATAGTTTTAAAGTAACTCTCCTCCTCTTAATTCTTCTCCATTGAAGATTCGCAGCTCCGTTCATGAATTTATTAACTATCCTTGTAAAATGTTTTGCCTTTGGTGTCAGAGGCAGAATGTCCCTGAATGCCTGTTGCTAGGAATAAGAAGAGTGCTATTGTGCTCAGGTCCTGTATGGGAACTTCGCATAGGCACCCGGTTTGTCATTATGAGAACAGTATGCTTTGGGACTTATATGGACTCTACACTCCCTGTTCCCCAACAACCCTGTGAGAAAGCTTCCAGAGGGGTAGCCATGTTAGCTTGTTGCAGTTAAAACAACCAAAAGGGACTGAAAGTCCAACAGATTTATGGTAGCCCAAACTTCTATGTATTTTGAGCAGTGTTAAAAACTCAGATATACAAGCTGATTGCCAAATGACACCTTAAGCAAGCCCAGGTTACGGTCGCCACAACAGAATGTTTAGGCACCCCTTTTTATTTTGCAATGAGCTCGTTTTCCATTTTTGGGCTAACAAAACATGGGCCGCAGTAGTGGCATACATAAATAGGCTTTTATGACACCTGGGAATTTCCATCTGAATTATCCCCAACAAAAATGACTCTTTTTTTTTTTTTTTTAAAAAGCACTTTAAAACTTTTTTTCCAATTCATTATAAATTATTTCCCTATACAGTGGTACCTCGGGTTAAGTACTTAATTCATTCTGGAGGTCCATTCTTAATCTGAAACTGTTCTTAACCTGAAGCACCACTTTAGCTAATGGGGCCTCCTCCTGCTGCCGCTCTGCCGGAGCACGATTTCTATTCTCATCCTGAAGCAAAATTCTTAACCCGAGGTAATATTTCTGGGTTAGCGGAGTCTGTAACCTGAAGTGTATGTAACCTGAAGCATATGTAACCCGAGGTACCACTGTACTCTTTTACAGGTCCTCAAGGAAAACATTTCAGATCCTTCTCTAAGTGACATTTTGCTTTCCTCATATTTATTTACCTACTTAATTTATATAGCTGCCCCATAGCAGAAGTACTCTAGGAATCCAGTGTGGTGTAGTGGTTAGCGTGTTGGACTAGGACCTGGGAGATCAGGGTTCAAGTCCCCACTCAGTCTTGAAGCTCATTGGGTGACCTTGGAGTCACTCACAGCCTCTTAGCCTACCACACAGGGTCGTTGTAGGGATTAATTGAGGAGGAGGGTCAACCATACACCTGTTGGAGGAAAAGTTGGGATATAAATGCAGTAAATAAGCTCTTCTGCTTACCTGTTTAAGAGTGCTGGAGGGGCCAGCCAGATGGAGATGTCAGTCACCAGAAATCTCCACATGGTCGCAGTTGGATCTGTGCCAGTCGCAAAACGCACCTGGGGAATTTATAGCGCTGGTTTTGTTTGTTTGTTTTGTTTTTTAAAAAATATATTTTTATTAGCTTTAAAATTATAAAACATACCACACAATTCGTCACAAATACTCTCTTATTAGACTTCCATCAGCACCTCTGACAATCTTCCGTCTTAATCACTTCTTGCGCATTTCCTAACTTAATATTGCCTTTACATTTTTAACACAACTCATCTCCTGCATTTTTGCAATATTTCTAATATTAGTCCTCACAGAGCTTCTTGCAAACCTACAAACGTCGTCTGGTTCTCGCAAATACTTTTCAAATAATCCGTAAATTTACTCCAGTCCTTGCTAAACTTCTGGTCCCGCTGGTTTCAGATCCTTCCCTTTAGTTTATCAAGTTCCGCATAGTCCATTAATTTCATCCTATAGCGCTGGTTTTGAGGGGCAGGCAAGTGATCCTCAGTGAGGAGATGGAAGTGTGCTATCAGCTGCTGCCATTTTGAATTTAAATGGGAAAAATCCAAACCTTAATTTGATTAGTTAATGACAATTTCGCGGCATATCTTTTTTTGTGTAATGCCAGCACACAGATCATGCCAGAGATAGCATGTGGTGTTCATGTGGATTCTCTGCCAACCTGTAAAACATGCAATAGGATTTGCACTGCAGTAGGATTTGCACTGTTTCTGTGCCTGGGGAAAATAAAATGTGTGGACTTGCTTTCATTTGCCCTGTTAATTACCTAGAGGGTGTGTCTTCACCACAGTCCCTCTCAGTTAGACTACTGGAACTGTCATTCCACATATACATTAATTCACCAGTTAAAAAGAGCAATCTCTTTCACATACTCAGTTGACATAAAAACTTTCTCCTGACTGAAGCTGATAGGAATATTTATTTTTAGGCTGTAATCATAGCCCAACTTATAAATTTTCTGGAGCTTGCTTCTGACGTGGCTAGGATTCCACTGTAAACTGTTCTTGCTAGTGATGTGTGCCCTCTCGTTCTCTTACTCCCTCAAACACACCCCTCAATCATTTGGTTCCTCCCTTGTCTGCCTGCTTCTTTCTTACTCATCCACTCTCTGCAATTCTCTTGCATTTTCCTGATGGGGTGTGTCTGTGTGTGTGTGTGTGTGTGTTGCGTAAAGAACTTTTAGGGAAAGCATTCCCCCCCCCCTTTCAAACAGAAACTTGCATGCATGTGTAAGAGAATATGTGGCGCTGCTACATGAACATTGTACTATGTGCTAATAAGCTTTTCCCACTCTTAAAGGCACTCTTAAAGGCATCTTAGAGAGCTCTTTGTGAGGAGAGTCTCTGAGTATTGCTGCAGCTTCATTTCGAACTAAGGAAGTGCCTTTTAAAAAATAATTTATAATAGCATTTTAGAGGGTCTGCCTGTACGAGAAATGGCTGCAGCTCCATAGTAGAGCACAATTGTGGTGTAATTGCTAGATCAAATCCCCCACTCAACCATGAAGCTCATGCCTTAGGCCAGTTATAGCCTCTCAGCCTAACCTATCTCTTAGGATTGTTGTGAGGATAGTTGTATGTGCCATCTTGAGCTACTTGGAGAAAAGTTGGGCTATAAGTATAATAATACAGTGGTGCCTCGCAAGACGAAAAGAATCCGTTCCGTGAGTCTCTTCGTCTTGCGGTTTTTTCGTCTTGCGAAGCAAGCCCATTAGCGGATTAGCGCTATTAGCAGTTTATCGGTTATTAGCGGCTATTAAAGGCTTAAGGGGTTAGCGGATTAGCTGCTAAAAGGCTATTAGCAGCTTAGTGCCTTAGAAAAAGGGGGTGGGGAGCGAAAAAAACCTCCCAGGAATCGCAAGACATTTTTGTCTTGCGAAGCAAGCCCATAGAGAAATTCGTCCTGCGAAGCACCTCCAAAACGGAAAACCCTTTCGTCTAGCGGGTTTTCCGTCTTGCGAGGCATTCGTCTTGCGGGGCACCACTGTAATAATTTTAAAAATAGAGACAGCACCTGGCTCAGTCCTATTAAAAGGAGGATCCGGGTGGCAGGTGATGTGAGAGAGCTTCTGCCTGAGAGACGTTTGCCAGACAAGCGTAGAGACAGGTAGTGGAACAAATAGACTGAGCTTACATAAGGGGCAGCCCCCTGTTTCCCCTTCTTACAAAACAGCCCTGCATGGTAGGCCAGTATTGCGGTTTCTGTGTTGCAGTGGGATGGCCAAGGTTGGGAGAAACCTAGCCTGTCTTGGGCCTCATCCGCAGCACATATTAAAACCAGTAATATACTGCTTTATAAACAGCCGTGGCTTTCCCCAAAGAATCCTGGGAACTGTAGTTTGTTAAGGGGAGCTGGGAGTGGCGAGGAGACCCAGCTCTTCCCCTCACAAAGTGGTCTTAACAATAAATTTGCAGTGCGGTTTCACAATCAATTCCTTTTTTCAAGGAACTCTGCGAGGGGGAATAGGGGGTCTCTTAACAACTCCCAGCATCCTTAACAAACCACCGTTCCCAGGATTCTTTGGGAGAAGCCACGGCTGTTTATAAAGTGGCATGTTGCTGCTTCAAATGTATAATACAGATGAGGCCAAGGCTAGTGAGTTTAAGATGGAGGAGGAGGAGGGGAGATTTCAGAGGAGGACTTCCTGACTGAGAGCACAGTCTGTTTAATCACTGCACCTTGCCAGCCCCTCCTCCCCATTTGTGCCTCTTTTAACTTTCAGCAAAGTCCCAAAGTCCGTGGAGAGCATTGCTTTCCTTTCCTGCTTGCCATTCTCCTAGAGGGCAGCAAGAAGTTGAATAGGCCTCTACTTTTGCTGCTTCAGCGGTAAGACTCCATGGTGATCCCTCTCCCTTGCAATAGGCTTCATTATCAGTAGCCCTCTTAATGCATCTTAATCTGATGGCAAGTCCGTGCATATCCACCCTTTGCATGTGTGCCTGAGTGCAATGCAAAAACCTACGCCCTGTAGTGGAATAATGGACTTGCACAATGTGAACTATTTATGAAGCTGGGCTCCTGTGTAAAACTTTCATGAGATAGGGAGAGGGAGAGAGAGGGTGGGTGGCAGAAGTTGACATGCCTAAGGATGAAAACAGCATTCTTCTTAGAGGCCCCATTCAGCTTTTGATAACGGAACTGGGAAAACTGGACTGGACTGGTGAGGGGTGTGTATGTGGATCTGAGCAGTATTTAGTAAAATATATTTTGGTTTTAATCACAGGCCTTGTATTTAATACACAGGCCTGTGTATGGAATTGAGGAAATGGTGTGCTTAGAATTCTGTGGTACCGAGTTATTGTATTGGTTCATTTGTTTCTGTATTGTCTGAACTGACCGGCAGCAAGGCGGCCCAGGGTTTTCGGACGGGGTATTCCCCAGCCTTACCCAGAAATTGAACAATATGAAGAACCAAATAAACAGAAATCTTATAAATCTCTAAAGTCACAAAATGTGCTCTCTTGATGGATTCTCTTGAAAACATAGAACCAAATAAACATAAGTCTTATAAGTCTCTGAAAGTCTTTGTAGACTATGCAAGTCTCCGAAAGAAGCAATGGGTCAGATTCTTATCTGATGAAAACAAGCAGTAAAGCTTTGTTTTATGACGTCCAAGGCTGCCGAAGAGGTCCGCAGACAGACGTAGCGAACAGTGATTCCAGATATATCCACTGTTTCGTAGAATTTTTCTTCAGCACAGCAGAAGGATGCAAAAATGCTTCATAAACTGTAAATGAATTATTGAAACGATGACCTGCATATACATGGTAACTTACAATAACTCAGATTCTATGTTTTCAAGAGAATCCATCAAGAGTGAACATTTTGTGACTTTAGAGATTTATAAGATTTCTGTTTATTTGGTTTTTCATATTGTTCAATGTTCCGTATAGATTATATAAAGAGTTTATATTGATATTGCATTGTTGTACTTGGTCATCGGGTTGCCTGGGATATTACTGATAATTGTTTGCAACACAGGGGTTTAATTGTTTGGTTACTTACCCAGAAATTGAACATAGGGATCCTTTTGCATGCAAAGCAGATCCACCGAGTCCTGCCTCTTCACTCTGAGATTTCTTAGAATCGATAGTGTTGGAAGGCACCCTGGGGGTCATCTAGTCCAACCCCCTGCAATGCAGGAGTCAAAGCTAAAGCATCCCTGGCAGATGGCCATTCGACCTCTGCTTAAAAACCTCCAAGGAAGTAGAGTCCACCACATTCTGAGGGAGTCCTTTTCACTGTCAGAACAGCTCTTAACTTTTAGGAGGTTCTTCCTGATGTTTTGTCGGAATCTTCTTTCTTGTAATTTGAAGCCATTGGTTCGAGTCTTGCCCTCCAGAGCAGGAGAAAACAGGCTTGCTCCATCCTCCATGTGACAGCACTTAAGATATTTGAAGACGGCTATCCTATCTCCTCTCAGTCTCATCTTTTCCAGACTAAACATACCCAGCTCCTTTAACCATTCCCCATAAAGCTTGGTTTCCAGACCCTTGACCATATTGGTTGCCCTCCTCTGCACACATTCCAATTTGTCAATATCCTTAAATTGTGGTGCCCAGAATTGGACACAGTATTCCAGTTGTGGTACTACAGTCATACCTTGGGATGAATACGCTTCAGCTTAAATATTTTCGGGTTGCGCTCCGCAGCGACCCGGAAGTAACGGAGTGAGTTACTTCCGGGTTTCGCCGCTTGCGCATGTGCAGATGCTCAAAATGATGTCACACGCATGCGCAGAAGTGGCGAAACGCGACCTGCGCACGCGGAGACGCACTGTCGCGTCTTACGTTTGCTTCAGGATGTGAACGGGGCTCCGGAACGGATCCCATTCGCATCCAGAGGTACCACTGTATTATTTCCCTTGATCTAGACACTGTACTTCTGTTGATGCACCTTAGAATAGTGTTAGCTTTTTCTTTTCTTTTGCTGCTGCTGCATCACACTGTTGACTCATGTTCAGCTTGTGGTCCACCAAGACCCCTTGATCCTTTTCGCATGTACTGCTAGTAAGCCAGGCTTCCCCTATCTCATATTTGTGCCGTTGGTTGTTCCTGCCTGTAATGGTTCTAGGGGTTGCTTGTGCATAAGTTGCCTTTACTCATGGGTAGGTTGCATGGTTGAACCCTTTCTGACAGGACAGCCTGTATTCCACGGCTGCCTCAGTCTCTGGCAGAATCCGTCAGTGGGCGTTTCTTAAACCGCTTCCAACATAAAAGCTGCTTGACACCCAGTCTCCTCCCCCATTGCCTGCGTGAAAGCTTTTTGCGCAAAGTGGGAGTGGGCAAAGGAGCACCTGTCCCCTCTCCGCTGGTCTCCTGCGAAGAGTCCTGGAGCCACCTCTCCGCTTCCTCTATCTCCTCCCCTTCTCCACTGGTGTTACGCTGATTTCCTTCCCCAGCGTATGGGCTATCCCTCCTCCTACTAGGACTCTCTCCACCATCATCCGGGAGCCCTCTCATCGCCTCCCGCTCCGATGGCAGTTCCCTGACACTGCCTAAGTGCAGAACCTTTCAATTTTAGCAGTGTTATGAAGCGGGGGTCCAACAGTATTTTTAACACTTAACTTGGTGTATTATTTTTTTTGGAAATTCCTATATTCTCTTTCTTTTGCTTTGCTACCTTTTTTCTGGCCGCACCTGTGTGAACATGGCTTGTTGTTGATGAGGATCAATATTCTAAAATGTGCACATAAGTAAACAAGATGTATGACATTAATACCCAACATTCAAAGGAAGTTTAAAAGGGGGGGGGGGGGAAGCAGCATTCCTTGAACTTGTATAAAATTGTGTATTAACAGCCTCCCTCTACCTAACAACCTTCAGACGACATTGGACTACAATGCCCATCATCCCTGGCCATTGGCCACGCTGGCTGGGGATGCTGGGAGTTGTAGGCCATGAGACTAGGGCCCTTCAGGATTTAACCTCTTTCCTTCGGGCCTGTAAGACAGAGCTATTCCACCTGGCCTTTAATTTGAATTCAGCCTGATCTTTCCCTTCCCTTCTCTTCCCTCCCCTTTTATGAAGATTACCTGCTCTGAGACCCCACAGCTAATTCTCCCCTGGCCTCCTTGCTGGCCCAAGTAGGACTAATTCAGCCAGCTAGCCCTGGTGACTATCTAATGCCTATTGGATAGATTTCCCCCAAATTGATTTTTGAACTTTGAATTTTATTGTTATTCTTGTTTTTATACTGTATTTCATGCTGCTTCTATGTTGTATTGCAATTAAGTGTTTTAAATTGGTTGTTAGCTGCCCTGAGCCCAGTTTTCTGAACCGGGAAGCGTGGGGTATAAATAAAAATTATTTATTTATTTATTTATTATTATTATCTAGAAGAGCCACAGGCTGAGAAAGACTGGGGTATATAATATATATGATGGTAAATGTTTATGGTACGTGAATTTCTGGAGTAGAGAGAGTTTTGGATCCATGGGATACTGAGTTAGACCACTGGTCTGTTTAACCCAGTATTGAATCATAGAATCATAGAATAGAATCATAGAATCATAGAGTTGGAAGAGACCACAAGGGTCATCGAGTCCAACCCCCTGCCAAGCAGGAAACACCATCAGAGCACTCCTGACATATGGTTGTCAAGCCTCTGCTTAAAGACCTCCAAAGAAGGAGACTCCACCACACTCCTTGGCAGCAAATTCCACTGTCGAACAGCTCTTACTGTCAGGAAGTTCTTCCTAATGTTTAGGTGGAATCTTCTTTCTTGTAGTTTGTATCCATTGCTCCGTGTCCGCTTCTCTGGAGCAGCAGAAAACAACCTTTCTCCCTCCTCTATGTGACATCCTTTTATATATTTGAACATGGCTATCATATCACCCCTTAACCTCCTCTTCTCCAGGCTAAACATGCCCAGCTCCCTTAGCCGATCCTCATAAGGCATTGTTTCCAGGCCTTTGACCATTTTGGTTGCCCTCCTCTGTACACGTTCTAGTTTGTCAGTGTCCTTCTTGAACTGTGGTGCCCAGAACTGGACACAGTACTCCAGGTGAGGTCTGACCAGCGCAGAATACAGTGGCACGATAACTTCCCTTGATCTAGATGCTATACTCCTATTGATGCAGCCCAGAATTGCATTGGCTTTTTTAGCTGCCGCGTCACACTGTTGGCTCATGTTAAGTTTGTGGTCAACCAAGACTCCTAGATCCTTTTCACATGTACTGCTCTCAAGCCAGGTGTCACCCATCTTGTATTTGTGCCTCTCATTTTTTTTGCCCAAGTGCAATACTTTACATTTCTCCCTGTTAAAATTCATCTTGTTTGTTTTGGCCCAGTTCTCTAATCTGTCAAGGTCGTTTTGAAGTGTGATCCTGTCTTCTGGGGTGTTAGCCACCCCTCCCAGTTTGGTGTCATCTGCAAATTTGATCAGGATGCCCTTGAGTCCATCATCCAAGTCGTTGATAAAGATGTTGAATAAGACCGGGCCCAAGACAGAACCCTGTGGCACCCCACTAGTCACTCTTCTCCAGGATGAAGAGGAACCATTGATGAGCACCCTTTGGGTCCGGTCAGTCAGCCAGTTACAAATCCACTGAGTGGTAGCATAGTCAAGACCGCATTTTACCAGCTTCTTTACAAGAATATCATGGGGCACCTTGTCAAATGCCTTGCTGAAATCAAGGTAGACTACATCCACTGCGTTCCCTTCATCTACCAGGCTTGTAATTCTGTCAAAAAATGAGATCAGGTTAGTCTGACATGACTTATTTTTCAGAAATCCATGCTGACTATTGGTGATCACAGCATTCCTTTCTAGGTGCTCACAGATTGTTTGCTTAATGATCTGCTCCAGAATCTTCCCTGGTATTGATGTCAGACTGACTGGGCGGTAATTATTTGGGTCCTCTCTTTTCCCCTTTTTGAAAATAGGGACAACATTTGCCCTCCTCCAGTCTGCCGGGACTTCGCCTGTTCTCCAGGAATTCTCAAAGATGACTGCCAGTGGTTCTGAGATCACATCTGCCAGTTCTTTTAATACTCTTGGATGCAGTTCATCTGGCCCTGGAGACTTGAATACATCTAAACTAGCCAAGTATTCTTGTACTATCTCCTTAGTTATTCTGGGCTGTGTTTCCTCTGCTGAATCATTTCCTCCAAATTCTTCAGGTCGGGCATTGTTTTCTTTATCGGAGAAGACTGAGGCAAAGAAGGCATTGAGGAGTTCAGCCCTTTCTGTGTCCCCTGTTTGCATTTCACCATCTTCTCCTCTGAGTGACCCCACTGTTTCTTTGTTCTTCCTTTTGCTACGAACATACCCATAGAAGCCTTTTTTGTTGCTTTTAACCTCTCTAGCAAGCCTGAGTTCATTCTGTGCCTTAGCTTTTCTGACTTTGTGTCTACACGTGCTGGCTATTTGTTTGAATTCCTCTTTGGTGGTTTCCCCCCTTTTCCATTTTTTGTACACATCCTTTTTTAATCTTAACTCAGTTAAAAGTTCTTTAGATAGCCACCCTGGCTTCTTTAGGCACCTTCCATGTTTCCGTCTCATTGGTATTGCCTGAAGTTGTGCTTTTACTATCTCTCTCTTAACAAACTCCCAGCCATCATGAACTCCCTTTCCTTTTAGTATTACTGTCCATGGGATCTCACCCAGCACTTCCCTAAGTTTTATGAAGTCGGCTTTCTTAAAGTCAAGAAATTGAGTCCTAGTATGCTTGGCTGCTCCTTTCCGTTGTATAGTAAACTTCAGAAGAGCATGATCACTTGCGCCTAATGATCCTTCCACTTCTACCCCATTAACCAGGTCATCGACATTGGTTAGGACCAGATCTAAAATGGCTGTTCCTCTTGTTGCTTCTCCCACTTTCTGGACAATGAAGTTGTCTGCAAGGCCAGTGAGGAATCTGTTTGACCTTATGCTCTTGGCTGAGTTTGACATCCAACAAATATCTGGGTAATTGAAGTCCCCCATTACTACTATCTCCCTTCCTTTTGCATGCTTGGCCATCTGTTCCAGGAAGGCATCATCTATGTCCTCCGTTTGGCTTGGGGATCTATAGTAAACTCCCACAATGAGGTCACTATTATTCTTCTCTCCCTTAATTTTGACCCAAATGCTCTCACTTTGGCTTTGAGGTTCTAAATCTTGGATCTCTTCACAGGTATACACATCCCTGACATATAACGCCACTCCTCCTCCTTTCTTGTCTGGTCTGTTTCTCTGAAATAGATTGTATCCCTCCATTTTTACATTCCAATCGTGGGACTTATCCCACCAGGTTTCAGTGATGCCTATTATGTCATATTTAGTTTGCTGTACCAAGAGCTCAAGCTCATCTTGTTTATTTCCCATGCTTTGTGCATTAGTGTACAGACATTGAAGTCCATTAGTCATTCCCCCGTGTCTCTTATTTAAGGATTTTTTCCTCCCACCACTAGGTCTGCTTGCTGTTTGCTCCATTTGGTCTATGACATTTGGATGATCATCTTCATCAATTAATAGACTCCTACCTTCAGGAGCACTGTCTCCCTCCCCCACATTAGTCAGTTTAAAGCCCTCCTGATGAGGTTTCTGAGTTTTTTGGCAAAAACATTCCTCCCAACCGTTGTGAGGTGCAGCCCATCGCTTGCCAGAAGTCCATCCTCAAGAAACTGCAGTCCGTGATCTAAGAATCCAAACCGTTCCTGTTTACACCATTTGCGAAGCCAGCTGTTTACTTCCACTATTTTCCTCTCTCTCCCTGGGCCACGTCGTTCAACTGGGAGGACAGATGAGATGACGATTTGTGCATTTAATTGCTTCAATTTCCTGCCCAGAGCCTCGTAGTCTCTTTTGATCTTCTGGAGGCTATTGCTTGCAGTGTCATTGGTTCCCACATGAACCAAGAGGAAGGGGTATTTGTCAGTGGGTTTTATGATTCCTTGCAGTCGTTCAGTTACATCTTGGATCTTAGCCCCGGGGAGACAGCACACTTCCCGAGACATCTTGTCAGGCCCACAGATCACTGCTTCTGTTCCCCTCAGTAGGGAATCCCCTATCACCACTACACGCCTTCTCTTAGGTTTGGTCAGGGTTCTTCCGTGAGTGGTCCGTTCCAAGGTCGCCTGCACATTCCCTGAGGACTGACTTTGCTGCTCATCTTCATATACGTGATCGACTGTAATGAGGGAGAGATCCTGAAATGGAGTCTGCTCTTCGTCTTCCATGCTAGGGGAGAGGACCTCAAAGCGATTGTGTATTTCTAGACAATCAGAGCGAACCCTGGGCCTCCTACTTCTTTGAGTCACGTTTCTCCACATATCGGGCTCCTGTGTTGGTGAACTAGCCTCCTTCTCAGGGGAGTCCCCTGTCTCCTCCTTGGTGGAGACGGTGTGCTCTGTTGCTTCCAAGAAGAGCTCCAGCTCTCTAATTCTTTGGAGCGTAGCTACACGTTCCTCCAGTTGCTGGACTTTGTCTTTTAGGAGGGCAATCAACATGCAATTGCTGCACGTAAAGCTGCCTGCAACCTTTGGCAAGATGGCAAACATTGCGCAGGAACCGCAGGCGACTGCAGCTGTTCCCTCCCCCTCCATCTTGAGAATGTGTCGTTGGGCTTGAGACTAGCTCCCCTAAATCTAAAAGATGGTTCAAACTGCGCGCGCCGATAGGCGCGCGCCGCTGCCCTGCAAACACTGATAAGCTCCTCCCACAGCTAATCACCTGCCTCAACAGAAACCCTGCCCCCTCTGACCTTTGACCAGGGAAAGCAGCTAATCAGCCACAAGAATCACACACACAAGAAACCCCTTTTGGCTCCTTCTTCAGCCGCTGCCCTGCAAACACTGATAAGCTCCTCCCACAGCTAATCACCTGCCTCAACAGAAACCCTGCCCCCTCTGACCTTTGACCAGGGAAAGCAGCTAATCAGCCACAAGAATCACACACACAAGAAACCCCTTTTGGCTCCTTCTTCAGCCGCTGCCCTGCAAACACTGATAAGCTCCTCCCACAGCTAATCACCTGCCTCAACAGAAACCCTGCCCCCTCTGACCTTTGACCAGGGAAAGCAGCTAATCAGCCACAAGAATCACACACACAAGAAACCCCTTTTGGCTCCTTCTTCAGCCGCTGCCCTGCAAACACTGATAAGCTCCTCCCACAGCTAATCACCTGCCTCAACAGAAACCCTGCCCCCTCTGACCTTTGACCAGGGAAAGCAGCTAATCAGCCACAAGAATCACACACACAAGAAACCCCTTTTGGCTCCTTCTTCAGCCGCTGCCCTGCAAACACTGATAAGCTCCTCCCACAGCTAATCACCTGCCTCAACAGAAACCCTGCCCCCTCTGACCTTTGACCAGGGAAAGCAGCTAATCAGCCACAAGAATCACACACACAAGAAACCCCTTTTGGCTCCTTCTTCAGCCGCTGCCCTGCAAACACTGATAAGCTCCTCCCACAGCTAATCACCTGCCTCAACAGAAACCCTGCCCCCTCTGACCTTTGACCAGGGAAAGCAGCTAATCAGCCACAAGAATCACACACACAAGAAACCCCTTTTGGCTCCTTCTTCAGCCGCTGCCCTGCAAACACAGTGAAGCAGTGCAGATTCTCATTTGAGTACTCAAGATATTAGTTCACGGCAGCCCCTGTAGCATCTTCCAGTTCCCATCATTCATGTTCATTGGCCATGCTGGACTGTGTGCATCCTTAATTCTGTAAATGAACACCCATTTTTCATTTGCTCCTTGAGGAACATTTATGCAGTAGGAATTCAAACAGCAAGATCTGTTCAGTAATCTTAATTACTGCATTAAGCGACTTGTTGCATTCTTTCTACTAAAAGCGGGGGGGGGGGGGAGAGCAAGTTGTCTAGGAAAATATCAGCCTAGGAATAAACAATCTGTTCCGTTCTTTCCATTGAATCAGCTTCTTCAAAGCCTTCTCCCAGCATTTAAATGATAACACACTTTTAAAAGGTGTTGTTTCACTTAATTGTCTTCTGGATTGTTTACAATCTTTCGTCCTTCAACTTTTGTTGTGTATTTTGTCTCTGTACACAACCAATGATTATAAAAACAAACAAACAAACAAACAAACAAATAGTAAATGTGCCAGTACTCACCAATAAGTTGTTACAGTAATTGCCACACTTTAGCATGGGGGGGGGGGTTTACTGGTACTGCGTACTTTTGAGTACCCCCAGTAAATAACTATATAGAAAATCTCATGTTAAGTGGGTACTCAGTTTTATGTTATTTGGATGGTGGTAGTATTTGCTGAGTAAACTCTCTGTATGTTTTTATTTTGTATTTTTCAAAAAAACAAACATTATTGATCGAACTGAATTGATTCACATGGGTAGCAATTGTGGCTGATACAGATTTTTAATTAAGATGTTTTGATTGTATATTATAATGCTTAATAGTTCATGTAATGTATGGACTGAGAAGCTGCAAAAGCCTTTCCTGAATTTGAGTATACAGTGGTAACCTTGGGATGCAAACAGGATCCGTTCGCATCCCGAAGCGAACGTAACCCGTGTCCGTGGGTCACGTTTCAGTGCTTCTGTGCACGCGCGGGACATCATTTTGACGGTCTGCCCATGCATGCGCTGCCAAACCCGGAAGTAATGCGCTCCGTTACTTCTGGGTCGCCGTGGAGCGCAACCCGAATTTGCCTAACCCAAAGCGTATTCATCCAGAGGTATGACTGTATAAAGCCATTCTCAGTTCAGGTGTAAAGGTAAAGTTGTACAACTAAGATGGACCACAATCTTGGTATCTTAAGGGTGGTTTTTGGTGGTTTTTTGGGAAAATGCAATGCCACCTGCCCTGACAATTTCAGAAAGCTTTAGTTAGAAATTGCAAATGCACTAACTGGAGCAAATTGCCTCTGTCCCCAAATCGTCAGATTATCACAGACTTGCAAGCCAAATCCAGCCCATTAGCCATATAGATTTAGCACTTCATCAGAGGGTCATTAAAAGGCACTGTTTTTGCAAACCCACATGGGGCTTAGGAAATAGGGGAGTTGCATTCAGCTTGAGAGCTCACAAGTAAAAATGTTACATGGGGGGGGGAATATGAGAGAGAGAGAGAGAGAGACATTGCACACCTTTTGTAAATCAAGAAATTTTTTAACAACAACAGAAAAACAAGTTGCAGAGGCCTTCCTTGCCTTGTTTAAACAGGCTTGCTTTGGGCCTCTTCCCTCACACTGCGCCTTTACCAGCAAGAATGCGCATATGCACCACAAGATGGCAGAGTTGCTTTGCCGATGAACCGCGAGCCACCTGCTAACCGCAGATGTCCTTCTTTTCTTCCTTTCCTTTTTAAAGGAAAGCTAAAGCGCAGCTCCCGGTGTTTGTTTTAGGCTGTCACCATGTTCTGGAGCCCGGAAGATGCTTCAGATTTGTATGCAAGCAATCTGCACCGGCTCTTCTGTATGATAATGGGTTTTGGAAGGTGGGGGAAGACGAGGACGGAGGAATCTTGCCCTGTCTTAGCCTCTCATTGTTTGATCAATGCTAGAACCTGCACCGAGCATACTAAATACGGGGGTGCTGTTGAAACCGCTGCCGTGTCCTCAACTCAACCCTGTTCTCTCAGTGCATTTTGGCACGTAACAGGCAAGGTGTTGCAGAGCCTCCTTTTACAGTACCTTGTCACGTAATGGTGAATTAAGCCTGCCGCGGCCACCTAACTTTTGGGGTTTCTTGTTCTCTCTTTTGGGCTCGGCTCCCTATGGATCTCTCTTTCCCTCGGCTCCTTATCAGGATAATGTGGGAAGGTAGCCTCGCTCTTCTTTCTGCAGCAGCAGCAGCTATGGCTGATGGAATGCTGGGTCAGAAAGCAAGATTCAGAGATCCACAGTGGGTGGATCTTTCTTCATAGATTTGGGCTCTCCGTAGTTGAAGGAAGCACATGTAATTAATAGGTCTGGCTATGCCTCTCTCTGCCCCCTGTTCCATAAAGCATGCCCAGCATTTACTGTGTCCATTTTATGGGTTATTGTATGGCTTTTATTGTGATGCGCTGTTCGTTTTATTTTATGTTATTCTCAATGCACTTAAATTTTTGTAAGTCGGAGGCTGTGTGCTTCTGAAGACCAGTTGCTGGAACCCATGGGGTGGGGGTTGGGGGTGGCGGCGGGGAGAGGGCTGTTCTCAGGTCCCACTGTCAGGCTTCCCAGAGCCATCTGGTTGGCCACTTCCCAGAGCAGGATGCTGGCCTTAGATGGACTACTGGCCTGATCCTGCATGCTAGGTAAAGGTAAAGGGACCCCTGACCATTAGGTCCAGTCGTGACCGACTCTGGGGTTGCGGCGCTCATCTCGCTTTATTGGCCGAGGGAGCCAGCGTACAGCTTCTGGTTCATGTGGCCAGCAGGACTAAGCCACTTCTGGCGAACCAGAGTAGCACACAGAAACGCCCTTTACCTTCCCGCCGGAGCGGTACCTATTTATCTACTTGCACTCTGATGTGGTTTCAAACTGCTAGGTTGGCAGGAGCAGGGACCAAGCAACAGGAGCTCACCCCGTTTCGGGGATTCGAACCACCGACCTTCTGATCAGCAAGCCCTAGGCTCTGTGGTTTAACCCACAGTGCTACCCGCGTCCCACGGTCCTGCATGCTACTCTTACGTTATTAAGTTTCTTGGAGACTTCTTGCGTGGCGAGCGACTAATGAGTGGCAAGCGACACATGAATTGAGTAAATAAGATTTCCTCGCCAGATGCCTTCACTAAAATGCAGAACCACTCTCCACGTTTTGCTTTTCTAGGTATGGGGTGACTCATGTGTCTGCACACACGCTGCCATGCGTTTTTTATGAATGAGCGTGCAACTGAATCAGCCGACGGGAGCTGGCTTGGCAGTCTGCAGGTCTCGCGTGAAAGCTAAACCCACACACATTACCGATTCATTAATAAAAGAAAAAACCTGACACATGCATGAAATCATTGAAGGGACTTGCATCGTGTTTGCAGAGCCAAAAGGAGAGGAGTGAGTGTGTTGTGTATGTGAAAGCGCCTTCCTATCTTAACTTATTTTAGGTCATAGGAACATAGGAAGCTAATGTACACACAGAGTATTATCTACACTGACTCACTCAGGGTTTCAGGCATGCAGATTACCAGCCCTACTTGGAAGTGGTAAGGATTGAATCTGGCACCTTCTGCATGCTAAGAAGTCTGTCTACCACTGGGACATGGGCCTTCTCCTCTGGCCTGTTCCTGAGATTCTTGAAGTATGCATATATCAGTGTTTGCTCCATATTAACACATTGCATGTTTGCATCATTCACATAACGCTAAGCAGGAGCAAAGGCACAACAGTCCTGTTATGAAACTTATGCCCCAGTGTTAGAAATTCTAGGGCTGCTATGCATCCAGAATTTCCTAGACATACAGGAGTTGGAAACAGTGTCCAGGCAGAAATCACTGAGATGTCTGGGAAAATCCAGACGTATGGCAATCCATGTCGGAAGTCTAGATTTTGGCGAATTTCCTTCAAAATACAGTGGTACCTTGGTTTACGAACTTAATCTGTTCCAGAAGAACCAAGGCATGCTTTCCCATAGCAGCTAGGGACTCAATTTGCAAATGGAACACACTCAACAGGAAGCGAAACATATTCTGCTTCCAAGGCAAAGTTCACAAACCAAAACGCTTACTTCTGGGTTTGCAGCATTCTTATTCCAAGTTGTTAATAAACTAAGCTGTTCTTAAACCAAGGTACCACTGTAGCTCAATAACTTCTTCTTCTTTTTTGAGATTTTGCAAAACAAAAAAAAGGCTGAACAACTTTTTGTGTCTGGATTTTCACCTTTTGAAATATGGCAACCGTAGAAATTCCCCGGGCACGTTTTGCAACTGTCAAATGTCCATTTGCAACCACATGGAGATCTCTAGATGCCAGGTTGATGACTGACATCTCTATGTGGCTGGCCCCTCCAGCTTTCTCAAGAAGGCAAGCAGAAGAGCTTATTTATTGTGTTTACTCCAAGGAGTAAATGGTTTACACAGCTCCTCTCAGTTAATCCCTACAACAACTCTGTGAGGTAGGTTAAGAGGCTGTGACTGGCCCAAGGCCAGCCTGTGAGCGTCATGGCGGAATGGGGATTCTAATCCCCCAGGTCCTAGTCCAACACTCTAACCACTGCACCACACTGCCTTCCTAGAGTACTTCTGCTATGGGGCAACATTCCCACCAAGTCAATGGCCAAAAGAACCATCAATTCAGCTCCACCACACTGCAGAGGAATAGTTTGGAAATTCCTGTGAGAATACCAGCTCTCAGAGGGAAAGCAGGGTGCATTTATGTTGTCTGTTACTCTAGTTTTTGTTTTAGCACAACTCCCTCTTGGATATTGGTCTGTATGCCACCAGTTCTGTCGCTAGCACTTGCAGTATATAATAGCTTTTTAAATTAGTGGGGACTTGTGTTTATGAGAAATTACTGATTATTCCTTAATTAATCTCAATTGCTGATGGTTACTTAGGCTTTCCATTTTTCATAATTAACATAATGAGCTAAAAAGATTAGAGTGAAAAAAGATGTTCATCCTTAGCATAACACTAATAAATGAGCTCTGGCCTATCACTGAAGGGTAGACCTGCACAGCGTCACTTTGGCTGGAGTCTCAGGCCTGGTTGACAGATGCAGAACCAATGAGGTGTGAATGTCTTGAAGAAGAATGAACTAGGACTCCCATCATCCCTTGCCATGCTAGTTGGGGCTGATGGAAACTGTAGTCCAGAATTGTCTGTAGAGCATCAGTTTGAGGAAGGATGTTGGTCTATCTAGAGCAGGTGGCCTAGAACACTTTCCTATAGATTTTGAGGAACACCCAGAAGAACACCTACAGCAAGAACTGGTAGAGTCTGTTCTAGCAGCTCAGGACTCTACCAGTTCACACGCTGCATGCATAGACTCATGCATTCTGCATGACCTAAACCCTCATTCTGGTGACCTAAAAGATTTTAGGTCCTCTTTCAACAAGAAGAACTTGCCCTGTTATGCACAGTTCACTAAAGGGGTAATTTACTGAGCTTGTGCTTAAGATTGGTTAGGGTTGACTTGGCATGAAATCCCACCTGCATTTTATATTATTTACTCCCAAGGTTTCTTAAACAGCTTTTCAGCTGCCTCTCCGAGAACCACCTTAGTATCTCAGATTAGAAATCTCCTACCAAAATTAAAATGACAATTGATTCGAGTTACAAGAAAGGAGATTCCAACTAAATTTCAGGAATAACTTTCTGACAATACGAGCTGTTCCACAGTGGGAAGCACCCCCTCTTAGAGGTTTTTAAGCAGAGGTTGGATGACCAACCTCTCATGGATGCTTAAGTAGAGATTCCTGCATTGCAGGGGGTTGGACTAGATGACCCACAGGGTCCCTTCCAATGATACAAGTCTATGATTATATGACAAAAATATTTGGCATGATGGCAACTAATTACAAAAAGCAAACAAAAACAACTCAGAACAAAACGTAACTGATGCTTGCTTCCAGAACACCATGAGAAAGAGTGTTGAGCGGAATCCTCATGGAATGAACAGCTTTGAGACCCTGGGGTGCTGCTGACAATGAGTATGTAGACCATCCTTCTCTAACCTGATGTCCCCAGATGTTCTTGGACTCCAACCATCCCTGACCACTGGCCATGGAGGATGGAGCTGACGTAGAGTTGGAGTTCAACAGCATCTGGCATTCACCATGCTGGAGGAGGTTTGTGTAGACCTTTGTTTCCCAAACTCCAACTGTTTTCAGACTACAGTTCCCATCCTCCCTGAGCATTGGTCTTGCTAGCAAGGGATGATGGGAGTTGTAGTCCCAAAAACCTCTGGAGACCCCATTTTGAGAAATACTGGTGTAGACAGTCGTAGGCTATATGGACGGGCAATCCGACTTTTTAAGGCAGCTCTATTATTTCCAGACTAGCTGTTGAAGACTAGTACTGCTGTTGTATTATATATTGCCGGTGGTTTGTTTTATTTTGTGTTTTATTTGTTTGTGTGTGTGTTAGAAGCAGGTTTGATCTTTGGAGGAGTGATATATAAATACCATAAAAAGGGGTTGTAAAGAAGTTGCCTGTTCTCTGTCCCTTAAGTGTTCTTATTTGGTATCAGTGCTGGCTAGGATTGCGAGATAACTAGAACTTGTACCTGTGTTCAGGCAAGGCAAGGCAACGAAAAGAATGAATGAATGTTGCCGGAGAGAAGTACATGAATTACAGAAATGTATGGTAATGGGAAGCAATATATAAACAAATGAGTTAGAGAATAAAGCCTATGCCAGTGCTACCCCATAAAATCTGATGAATTAGGAAAATAACAAAGGGATGTTCATAAGAAGACATGGGGGACCCTATAACAAAACATTGCCAGTGTGGAGCGCTTCTGTTCTGGATTCAAGTCACTCCAATCCCCGCATAGCTTCCCTTCTCCCCCTCCAGTGGTCAGTTAGCATTCCATGCCCTCTGAACATTCTCAGGCAACTCTCGTGCCCCATTCAGGCTACATTAAGTTCTCCAGTTTCTTCATTGATGTCTGAGGCTAGCACTCTCTCTTGTTCCTGGAGGACATGGCAAAATAGCTCCTCAAGTGTGAATTAGGAAGACGACGAGACGGTTGGTTATTCTTTATTCGAACCCAACCGAACAAAATCAGAAACAAGAACGCCAAGCGTCTTCTATGCGCAGACCCCACAAAAAATGTTCTAATAAATTATTTGGTTTATTATTGCATTATTGTCCCATCTTTCATCCAAGGAGCTAAAGGTGAGGTACGTGGTGGCATACATCGTTCCCTTCCTTATCATCATCATCATCATCACATATTATTTATACTGCACCCATCCGGCTCTATTATCCTCATTAAAACCCTGCGAGGCTGAGCGCTGGTGATTGGCCGAAGACCATCCATTTCTTGCAACCAAGTGAAGATGCTCTGGCACCAGGATGGCTCCTGACATCTCCACCATCTGGAGGTGCATGCATGGGGATCATTGGATCTGAGCTGTTTTCACACACTAGCAACACATCCTGTAGAATTCTATCAGATATATTTTATCTGCGTAACTGGAAGGAATTTCAGGAACCATAATGCCTTTTCTGTGCAGCCTGAGCAGAAATCATTAAGGAAAAGATGTCGGAAGAGGCCAATATATATGTGGACTGTCCCTGGGTCAATTGATTTTCCTTCTTTAAAACTTCTCAGAACTCTTAACCTAGCTCAAGGTTGTCATCTGAACTAGCCAGATGTTTAACTGAGAATCAACCCCTGTCAGGCCATTGTTTGAAAAACAAGACTTTGGAGCTGTCTGGCCCAAAAATGGCAGCTAGACATTCCGTTTTGGCGACTGTAACTATGGTTTAAGGAGTGATTTGGTGCCTGGCATATATATTTTGAGTTTCAGACATGGGACTATTTTTTCTTTTTTACATAGTTTTTATTAAATTTTCTGTTTTACAATTTAAAATATTCGTTTAAACAACCTTATCAATCACTTCCCGTGGTTCATTTTGCATAACCATCATCATCATCTTATTTATATGCCGCCTTTCCATAGTTGAAGCTACACTCAGGGCGGCTTACAACATAAGATTTGCATAATTACAAACGTAACAGAAGTCATAAAGAATGAATAAAACACATCAAAAAGTACACAACCAAATGGAAACAATTTCCACATAAATCATAAGATCTAAAATGAAAGATAAAACAATAATACCAATAACAGCAACAGTTCTCTCAACCCCCCGTAAATAATACTCCAGCCCAGGGGTCAGCAACCTTTTTCAGCCGTGGGCCGGTCCACCGTCCCTCAGACCATGTGGTGGGACCGGACTATATTTTGGGAAAAAAATAATGAACGAATTCCTATGCCCCACAAATAACCCAGAGACGCATTTTAAATAAAAGCACACATTCTACTCATGTAAAAACACCAGGCAGGCCCCACAAATAACTACATGGTTGGCGGGGCGTAGCTTCCCTCCCCAAACCTCTGTGGGGATTGCTCTCCCACAGCAGCATGGGGGAGAGTTGCGCCCCCACGATGGCTGGCAGTGCACAGCTTTGCATGCCCCCCCCCCACTATCTGTTGTAATTTGGGGGTGCTGGGTGGATAGTTGCATCCCACATCTACTAAAGACGGCCCTGGCTCCGAGAGAGAATGAGTGCCACTTAAACACACATGAGAAGAAGAAGAAGAGTTTGGATTTGATATCCCGCCTTTCACTCCCTTTTAAGGAGTCTCAAAGCAGCTAACATTCTCCTTTCCCTTCCTCCCCCACAACAAACACTCTGTGAGGTGAGTGGGGCTGAGAGACTTCAGAGAAGTGTGACTGGCCCAAGGTCACCCAGCAGCTGCATGTGGAGGAGCGGGTAAGCGAACCCGGTTCACCAGATTACAAGTCCACTGCTCTTAACCACTACACCACACTGGCTCTCTTCCCCGCATGTGTGCATCTTCTCTATGGTACCCTCCAGATGTTACTGAACTCAAGCCTTTGCTACCCATGAGTCATTGGCCCTGCTGTGGCTGCATTGGTAGATTCCAGCAACATCTGGAGTGCACCATGTTGGCAACTCCCGCACAGCCTGTCCCCTCTTGACCCCTGCCTCCTTTTTCTCTGCTTTGGAGAGAAAAGGTTTATCCCAGTGCAAACTCCCTACTACGTTTTATTCGCGGAAGCTAAGAGCGGCGAGCGTTTGGGGCTTGTGCCTGCGGAATGTGAAGCAGGCTTAACAAAACACTTCTCATCTGCTATCAATAATTTCTCAAGGTAATGAAACAATAGATCACAGTCCCTCTTTCCCCCTGGGGCGTGCCGTCTTTCGGTTCTGGGAAACTGCTTTCGTTTTCTCTATTAAAATCTTATTCACATGCTCAGCCTCAACTTTGGACCAATGTTTAATCCACCCCACTGGCCACAGTGACCAAGTTTTGCTTTTTATTTCTAAAATGGCACACACACAGAGAGAGAGGTCACTCCAGACTCCAGCTGCTTTTAAAGGTGCTCTTCCTGTAGGATACTCCCCCCCCCATCCCTTTTATACCCTTAAGTTGAATTGGCAGTGAGGAGAGGGGCTTTTAATGGACAGTGAAAACCCTGACTTTAATTGCCGCAGACATTAGGACGTTAAGAGGCTAATTTGTAAGAGAGAACTTTTTATCTGTCCTGCTTTTTATTGATCTTCCGGGGGGGGGGGGGGGTTAAAATGTTATCTGGAAGGTGGACTTTGCTTCATGCTAAAAGCCAGTTAATGGCAGCTGTGCTGTACTCAAGAGAAGGCTGGCTCATGATGGAAACCTGCCATATACATATTGGAGCCTTTAAGGACTGAGTTTCTGCAGCAGGGAGGTGCAGAGAAATGGATGGAATAGAGAGAAAAGGCATTTAAACCTGGGGGTGGTTAGCGTGTGGCATAAGAAGAACCTTGGCTGGATGAGGCCAGTGGCCTGTCTCACCAAACATCCTGTGACCAACTAGATCCCTATGAGGATCCCACACGCAGGACCCAGACGCAATAGTCCTCTCCCCTTCTACGGTTTCCAGCAACCGGAATTCATAGAGGAGGTAGAAAATCAGGGCAGTAGCCATTGATAACATGAATTTGTCTAGCCTCTTGCAAAGTTGGTGGCCATCGCTGCCTCTTGTGGGAATGAATCTCATCATTTTAACATTTTAACGTAAATAAATGCTTTTACCTGTCCCGTTGGATGTCCACAAATTCTAGTGTTATGAGAGACAGAGGGCAGCTTCTCTCTATCTCTGCTTTCTCCGTGTTCGTTTTAGAAAAGCCGGAAATTCCGCAACCTGATCCGCAATGCATTATAGCGATTCTGCAACCTGATCTCTACACTATGGCGCCTAAGCTTCGTTCAGATGGCGTCTTGCTCTGCTGGCCGCAGCAATACCGCTAAGTCAATGGCCAGCAGGGTGTGCCAGGTTCTCACACTTTTGCCTGCCTTGTGTGTGCCCTTGGGGTTTAGAACTCTTTCCCTGGGGAAGTCTGCCTTGTTTGTTCTCGGGGAGCCTTCCAGAAAGAAGCCCTTTCTTTCAAAGTGTTAAAAAATTCTGTTTTTGTTTGACCCTCCAGATAAAATTCCTTGGTTGCCCTAATAAGCCAAGAGAGTTGACACATTTAAAAATGTGTATGTATGTATAAGCGCTACTAGCTTCTTTATTTTATCTGTTGTTCTTTGTTGCTTTTCGCAACGGTCAGTTTTATTTATATTGTAAAGTGCTTTTCGACATCTTCTTATACTTAACCTTACAATTACATATACCCCACCTTTCAGAATACACAGATCATCCTGACAGGCTTCACAGGCAACATTAAACCACGTTGTGTGTTTTTTTGAAAAAGCATAGTAAACAACATCAACATGCAAAATGTCGTTGGGATCGTTCCCCGTGGGGAGTAGGTTGGCAGAGGATGGTATAAAATGGTGCAAGAAAATGCAAGCGCCGTTTCCTTCTGTGGTTGTCAATTAAAGCAGCCGCATGGGAACGGCTTCATTCCCACTTTGCTGCTGTAATGCATAATTGGCACCACCTACGTCGTGTTGTCCCTTTGAGAGTTTCTGCTGAGCTGTACACTGTTATCTTTGGAAGGGAGTGGATCGGGGAGAAAGCCATAGCAAACTGGCCTTGCATCTCGTGACCTCATTAGCCCTCCCTATCCAGTGACCCTCTCCCCAAGACATCACAGGGTCTTCTAGCTGCTTCAGGAACCAACTCATAAAAAGGCAGTGCTCAACAATGTCGATTTAGCATAGGAAGCGCAGCTTCTGCAGGTCTGTGTGCAGAGAGACTCCCACTGAAAAGAAGAAAACGAGACTGGTCAGCCATGCTATGTTCCTGGCGGTGAAATACAGTGGTACCTCGGGTTAAGTACTTAATTTGTTCCGGAGGTCCGTTCTTAACCTGAAACTGTTCTTAACCTGAAGCACCACTTTAGCTAATGGGGCCTCCTGCTGTTGCCGGCCGCCGAAGCACGATTTCTGTTCTTATCCTGAAGCAAAGTTCTTAGCCTGAAGCACTATTTCTGGCTTAGTGGAGTGTGTAACCTGAACGTATGTAACCTGAAGCATATGTAACCCGAGGTACCACTGTACTTGACATTTCCTATGCACATTCATGTTTCCGCAGAGCTTGCCACGTGGGCTGTGGTGTGCAAGGCTTTCAGGATGCAATATCCCAAGGCCCAGGGAGGTTTGCCTCCCAGGAAAGAAAGTAATGTCATGGGGAAAACCTTGGCTGTCCAGCAACAGGGAGCTTACTTGCTATTCCCAATCAGACAGAAAACACCTTCTGGTCTTCCTGGGATTGAAGAAATGGAAGAGAAGAGAGCTTTGTCCTTGCTGGGTTCAGCCGAGATTCATTTGTGCAGAGGACAGAGGCATAGTATCATGGGGGTTGTGGCTCCGGGTGCAATTTTGAGAGGGGGTGCACACAGCAGGCTCCTCCTTCGGAGCCTGGCTCCGTTGCAGAGCCCTGACTGCGGTGCTTGTGCCTGGTATAGCTCCGCCCCCCAGGGCAGATTTAATGGGGGAGAGAAAGAGAGAGCAGGCGAGTGGGTGGCAGTGCTGCTGCCCACCCTCCTCAGCTGTGGCACACCTTGCGCCAGGTGGCAGCAGCTCTCCCACCACTTCACTTCTGACTCGGCAGCGGAGAGCATCGCACCTTGGCCATGGTGAGATGCGCCCGGCCACAACAGCTCCGCCTCCACCACTGGGTCAGGTGGAGAGCAGCTTCCCTGCCCCTCTCCTAACCCTGAAATGTAGCACACAGAGGGTGCCCTCTGCCCCCACGCCCCCTCACTGGCATGCCCCCCTCGCTTGCCCCAGGCAGCGCGAGCATACACTCTGCCACTGGCAGAGGGCACCCATGGTTTCAAGCCAGAATGGGGAAATGCTTGCTCCATCCCCTGGCAATGCAGTTTCCTGAAAACCGCAGCTCACATGTAGGGGCCCAGGGAGAACAGGAACCCCAAGGAATTGGGGATCTCCGTCATGTGAGAAGCTTCTTGTACATGGGTGTTCCATTGCAGAGGGCTGTGCTCAGCTGGTGGGTCTAGCACTGATGTGGCTGTTAGAATTCCTGCTCCGTTATTGCAGTCATGGGATTATTGTCTATCACATGACAGTATATGTTCTGACTCCACAAAGTGGGAAGTGATGGAGACAGGATGTTTGTGTTACTGTGTTCCGTGAAGTGAGACTATTGTCTTTTGTTCTTTTTTTCTTTGCTGTCTGTTGCTAGAGAGAGAGGGAGCCATGGTGCAGTGCTCCGTGTGTGTTTGTATGTAAATGAAGTAGATTAGCCAAAATGCTGAGTTGCTGAGGTCTGTCACATGTGTGCTGCAAAGACTCTGTGGATCCCTAAGTGTGCCGGTGTCGGTTAGCATCAGTCGCTGTGATTTTCGGGCTGAAGAAAGCTTATGAAGCTCCCGAACGATCGACCAGGAGGGAGAGAACATACCAGTCGGGCATGTGTCTCTGCCAGGGTCCTACTCGAGTGTACGCTGAACTCCTGACAGTGGCATTGGGGCAAGGAGCGTGGCCTCGCTGCAGCATAGAAGGGCGAGTGCCCTGCAAGCAAAAAGTAGCATGTAAATGGGGCTTAAGCAACTTCAATAATTTATCTTCCCATCCAGTTTTCCCTCCTCAGCCCCCACTCTGTTGTTGTTTTTTGTTCTGAGCCTTTCCGTTCTGAGCCGGGGCTCTCTTGTTGTTTTTAATCCCTGTGTGGTGCTCAGCAAATTGTAGGTGCTTTATAAGTGATAAGTCATAATGATAGATAGGCAGTTTTGATAACTTATTTTCTGGCTTGCGTTCAGAGGATCAGAAGTATGCACCGTCTTTTCTTCACGGAGGGGAATATTGTGCTTTTCCGAAGCTTTTGTTGCTCAATATCTAATTCTCTTTCTCCCTCCCTCTTTCTCTCCCCAATTTTCCCCAGTGGATGAATACATCGCTATTGCAAAAGAAAAGCACGGCTACAACATGGAGCAGGTACTGAAAAGAATTCAAAAAATTATAGTGTCCTATTAACCAAATGATGACTTTTTCTAAAGGGAAGATTCATTTCCAGTATTATTGACTGACTGACTGATTGATTGATTGATTGATTGCATTTATACCCTGCCTTTCCTCCAAGGAGCTCAAGGTGGTTTACATAAGTCTCTTCATTTAATCCTCACAACAACCCTGTGAAGTAGGTGAAATTTGGTGTCCCGGATCCTAGCCCAACACTCTGCATGTCCATCACTTGCATTCCAGTTGTTAATGAAACAAATTCACCTGTAAACTAGACTGTTGTACTGCAGTCTTCCTTCTTCCCTTTGGACCAAGGCAGTTAATTTTTTGATGTCTGGAATAAGCAGATATTTTACTAATCATTCCCAGTACGTTGGATTTTGTTATCGTTTCCATTTCTTAGCCTCCACATCTTAATTTTTTTAAACCACTGTGGGGATGTTTTACTCCTGTTTCTAACCAAAATAAGGTGTTTGGGGGTGGGCAGGCAAGGAGAAAACCATACCCATGTAGATGCATTTGACACGATCCTTATCTGCCATTCTTGGGTGTATTTATGTATAAACAAGCACATTTAATATCTTGCCTCTCCGTAAAAGGTCAGGCTGGCTGGAAACATTAAAGTCTTGCTCAAAATGAGTATACCAAACAAACAACAAAGGCTAATACCTTAGGAAAAAAATCCACAATATAAAAGGACACGCAGCAAAACACACAAGACCAGTAAGTGACGTCATGAAACATAAACCCGCTAGATGCCTGCCTAGACAGGTGAGCTTTGCCTTTGTTTCTAAATTGCCAAGAAGAACATTCGCTGGCTACTCTTAAGATGGTTCAGGAGCAGGAAATTGCACAGATAGGAGCTAAGCAGAAGGACCTCTTCAGGTGTTCAGAAGAATGTATGTGGCCATAAATTGTGAAGGAGAGTGCTTGGCAGGGGGTTGGACTCGATGGCCCTTGTGGTCTCTTCCAACTCTATGATTCTAGAAACTTAGATGTATAAGTCAAATGGCGCCTTAAATCTAGGTTACGGTTGCCACAACAGAATGTCTAGGAACTTTTTTTCTCTCTCTCTCTCTATAATCACCATCATCATCATCATCATCCTCATCAATTCTATACCGCTTTATGTTTTAAAGAAAAAATCTCAATGCATTTTACAACAGATTAAGACCCCAAATAAAAACAGTTCACAATGAAACGAATGCAAGCTTCAAGGAAAATATGTTTTGCTTTCCCCAAATTTATTTACCTACCTAATTTATATAGCTGCCCCACAGCAGAAGTACTCTAGGAAGCCAGTGTGGTGTTGTGGTTAGAGTATTGGACTAGGACCTGAGAGTTCAGGGTTCTAATCCCCACTGAGCCATGAAACTCACTGGGTGACCTTCGGCCAATCCCTTACTCTCAGCTTCATGTACCTCCCAGGGTTGTTGTGAGGATAACATGTGTAGGATATATGCTCTGGGATATAAACGCGAGAAATCGTAAAGCTGGTTCCTGCCCAGTCTAAAAAGTGACACCGGAAAATGACAAAAGAAACAGAGAATAGAAGTGGGGGTGGAGGTGGATATGTGATTGTTTTAATTTCACATGTTTCTGTTTACTTTTGAACCTAAGGGGTAGCAGATGAGAGAGAGAATTAATTCATGCATCTCTTCTGGCCAGTTGAAAATATCATAGTATGTATATGGGTGCCTCTCTTCTTCCCTATGTACCCATTTCCTAAAGGTAAAGGGACCCCTGACCATTAGGTCCAGTCGTGGCCGACTCTGGGGTTGCGGCGCTCATCTCACTTTATTGGCCGAGGGAGCCGGCGTACAGCTTCTGGGTCATGTGGCCAGCATGATTAAGCCGCTTCTGGTGAACCAGAGCAGCGCACGGAAACGCCGTTTATCTTCCCGCCGGAGCGGTACCTATTTATCTATTTGCACTTTGACGTGCTTTCGAACTGCTAGGTTGGCATGAGCAGGGACCGAGCAACGGGAGCTCACCCCATTGCGGGGATTCGAACTGCCGACCTTCTGATCGGCAAGTCCTAGGCTCTGTGGTTTAACCCACAGTGCCACCCGCTTGTACACAGCCTAAATTGGAAACTACTGGAGCATTATGACTCATGGAACTAAGGTATATTTGGAGAAGGCGGCGAATAGGATCCACTTAATTCTTGAATGATATAAGTAGAGAAATGCATAATTTTAAGCTTTGGTTATTCCATTATTCAACGAGGCACCGTCCCTGCCGAGAGGTTAGAAAGGGGCGGAAAGGAAGAAACTACTATTTCATGTAAAAAAGGTTATTTTCACAGTGAGTCATGTTGAAGGGAATTCCAAGAAGGAAAACTCCCTAGATATTGAGCAATGAGTGTGTGATGACACAGAACTGAGCAGCAGGGTCTTGCTGTGCTGACCAATGTGGAGCTTCAGGAAATCACAAAGCGATGACTTTTCTACCAATGAAGAATTTTTTTAAAAAACAATAATAATAACAATTTGCATTGCAAAATAGGCTTGGGGAAAGGGAAATCCCAGCCTCAAAGTTAGCGCTTTCACTTTGAATAACCTGAGTCAAAATGTTTTAGCCAAGAGGTATGTGATCTATATATAACTTGCAGAGAATTAAGAGGTTTGTTCCAGGGCATTTTTAACCAACAGATGGAGGGAATAATAATTTTACTTGAGGAGACAGTGCTGCCAAATTAACCCTTTTTAAAACTCTGGCCGTGAGATAGTTGGTCCTTTCTGAAATGTTTGCTGTGTGGAGGAAAGACTGGATCGTGCAGCAGATGCAATTTGGTGGGGTTCAGAGGTGACGCCGTGTCTTCAGATTTGGTGCTCTTCTGTACAAAAGAATTTAGTAAGATGGGCTTTCCAGACATTCTTTGTGCCACCCTTCCCAAATGTATCATGGTGATCTTGAGTGGCTTAACTAACAAACAAACAAACACCTGAGCATATACCTACATACTGTCTCGGGCATTAAAACCAGCAGTAGGGGCTCTCTTGGTAGTTCATCCACCCTCAGAGAAGTTTGGAAGTGGGGGGTGGCCCAGGAGAGGACATTCTTTGTTAGCTGCCCCCAAGTTGTGGAAATCGCTCTCCAGAGAGGTGCATCTGGGACCTTCATTGTATGGCTTTTGTTTTATGATGAAGACACAACTTTTTACTCTGCATTTGAGCAATATACATATATAACACACGGATATATATACATATATCTGTAGAGATGTCATCACGCTGTAGTTCACATGGTTTTTTTTTTTTAATTTTATTTATATCCCGCCCTCCCCAGCCGAAGCCGGGCTCAGGGCGGCTAACAACAATTAAATAATCAAACAATCAAATAATCAAACATTCTAAAAACATCCCATTATAAAAATTAATTAAAGTCAAATTAATGGCAACCGTTGAGCAAAGTTCTGTGCAGGTTGCCAGAGGAGGGAGTCAGGCTGGGACCTGACCAAAGGCCTGGTGGAACAACTCTGTCTTGCAGGCTCTGCGGAAAGATGTCAGGTCCCGCAGGGCCCTAGTCTCTTGTGACAGAGCGTTCCACCAGATTGGAGCCACCGCCGAGAAAGCCCTGGCTCTAGTTGAGGCCAGCCTAACCTCTCTGAGGCCTGGGACCTTCAGGATGTTTTTATTTGACGAGCGTAGGTTTCTCTGTGGGGCATACCAGGAGAGGCGGTGCCCTGATAGGTGGCACTGCTTACTACAGTGCGAAGACAAACTTAGCAAGTGACCAGCCAGCGGGTGGCAGAGGCCACAGCGGCCAGCATAATAATAATAATAATAATAATAATAATAATAATAATAATAAATTATATATACATACATACCTTGCCCATCTGGCTGGGTTTCCTGTAAGAGTGGCAGGGTGGGCAGCAGGGGCCAGCGAGAGAGTGGTGGGATGGGAGAACTGCAAAGTTTTAACTGCTGTCTGAAGCCGCCACGCATCCTATTCTCTTGACAGCAATTTGTTTTAAATGGGTTTTTAATAATGCCTTTTGAAATTGCTGTAACCCACCCTGGTGGCGAAAGGCAAATAATGAATGAAGGAATGAGAGAGAAGCAGAATCTCCGGCTCATTCTGTGACAGTACAGCCATGACCAACAGATCTGAGGACTTCATCTGAAGTTCATTTGCTCTTCAGGAGCTCTGCTCCTCATGGTCTAGGGCAGGCTTCCTCAATCTCAGCCCTTCAGATGTTTTGAGACTACAATTCCCATCATCCCTGACTACTGGTCCTGCTAGCTAGGGATCATGGGAGTTGTAGGCCAAAAACATCTGGAGGGTCGAGGTTGAGGAAGCCTGGTCTTAGGGAATGCCCAAAGATGTTCAAAACAAAATTAAAGGTGTGGTTTGTACATTGCACTCCATCTGCATGTTCAGTAGTCCACACATGTGGTCTGCTATTATTATTATTATTATTATTATTATTATTATTATTATTATTATTATACTGGCCTATACCTGGGGGTCTCAGGGCGGTTCACAGAATAAAATCAAGATATAAAACCACAAAATACATAATAAAAACAACCCAATAGCCGCCCCCGAAGAAATTTACAATATAATACATCTAGAACTCTTAAATTATATAGGAATAGTTAATCTATGATTGGATATATAAAAAAACAGTTAGAAATATGAAAACAGCTTAAAAGAACAGCACGTAAACAAAATCAATTCAGTTCCGAGAAAGATACCAAGTGGTGTAAAGATTTTAGAAGTCTTGTGGAAACTGCTCGGAGACTTTACTGTACTTTGAGTGGATCGTTTCAAGATTAGCATGTGTTGTGCACTCTCTCTCTCTCTCTCTCTCTCTCTCTCTCTGTGTGTGTGTGTGTGTGTATGAGAGAGGCAGACAGAAACAGAGACTGTGTGCCTCTTTAGTCAACTGGAACTGGATGCAAGGCCAGCTTTTCACTTCCAGAACACTTGTGTTCTCCTTATGGTAAGAAAGCAGTGAGCCTGCCAGAAGGTTATCAGAAAGGATCTGAACACAGCCCAAGCCCTAAAACCTAGGAACTAAACTAAGGGTAGAAGTGTTGGCCTTTTTACTTACATGAAAATTGCCCGGGTGACGGTTGTTTGCCTTTGGTTGTGGGTCCACTTTTTGTTGCATTTATCCATGTTACACCTCTCTCTTCCTTCCTCCAGGCCCTGGGGATGCTATTTTGGCACAAGCACAACATTGAGAAGTCTCTGGCTGACCTGCCCAACTTCACCCCCTTCCCAGACGAATGGACAGTTGAAGACAAAGTCTTGTTTGAGCAGGCTTTCAGTTTCCACGGAAAAACATTTCACCGTATTCAGCAAATGGTGAGGCATCACTGAGGCCTAAGTGTAAAGGCGTGAGAGCCTTGGCTTCGGAAGCAAGTGCGGGTGCTGCGATCTGTGTTGGGTTTGGATGATCTCAAGCAGATTTTCCAGTTGGGGAAGGCGCAGGGATCTTTGGAGCCCGGGGATGGGAGGGCTGAGTTGCAAGAGCTTGAGTTTTTGGACTTCGTGTTTATTTCCCCCCACTTTGTTCATGAACTACACAATTGATAAGTGTGAAGCACTGATAGGGAGGAGGGGTGGAGACTTGGGGCATGAGATTATAACAGGGGAAAAGATGATGTGCTGGGAACTCCCCCTTTTTTACATTTATACTGTAAGAAAAACAATCAAACAGAAAACAGGTTGCAAAAATGCAGAGATAAGAATGAAAGCTACCCTTCAAAATGTCGAAAGCAGCTACTGAGGAAGAGAGATTCTACTCAGCTGCATTAAAGCAGCACAGTGGAGAATGCAAATTAAAGGACATAAGATGAACACTCCGGGATATACTTCTAAAATGGAGACTAGTGTTTCATCCTAATAGAATCAGATCCAACAAGGAACTTGTCAGATAAATATTTACGTATATCATAAAGGGCTACTCAAGTGCACCCCATTCTGCTGTTGTTGCTTTGCCCTTGATGGTTTTAACATTCATGAATAAGTTTTTCAAGAAAAGAAAAGTGCTGTGTATACACACACACACACACACAAAATGAAGACTTACCTACAACTGGTCACTAATATCATAAAGATGGGAGTGTCTGGCAGTCTAAATGGTTAGGTTATTATTTTGCCTATAATATGCAGGAAATTCACAGACTGAGAGAGAGATCAGGCCCTCCTTATACTGGTGTATGGAGCGAGGGGATTTTATTATTCCACTGCCGTGAAACACCAGCGACGACAACACTGTGATATGGAATCCCATAGCCACCTTTCTTGGCCTGGAAAGTGGATTCAGATTGCCAAAACACATCCATCAAAATATTCATGTACAAAAAGATCACAGCAAGGTTTCTAAGGCTGGATCTGTTGATATAGGAGTTGTGGGTGGAACCAAATTAAGATGGCAGAAGCGCAGGAGTTTTTTGTATCTGTTTTAATTGCATTTTAACTCAGCTCTTGCATAAATTTGCTTTATTGACTAAGAGAAAGAATGTACAAAAAAGGGACTCCCTCTCCCCCAAATCTCTGCATTCTTGCTTTTCCTTGAGGGTTTAAAAAAAAGAAAAAAGAACAGAAGTGTTTTATATTTATATTCACTGGAGATTACGGGTCACACTAAAAGCTGTGTGCTGTTAATTAGCAGAAGTAACAGCCGTAACTCCCCCGCCCTACCAAGTCTTCCAGCTTAATCCTTGTTCTTTAACTATTTTACCACCAGTTCTTAAAAATAATAATTATGTTTTGTTGTCTACGGGCAGAGCTACATGTGGGCCTGTTACTCAGAATGGGAATCCCATATTGAGGTTCTCCCACCTCCTACTGGTAACGTACAGGCAGACGTTTAGCCAATGATGTAGAGTAGGGTGGGGGACAATGACTTTGTGGTACGGATACCTCTGGCCCTCTGCCTGTTGTCGGATTTGCAACTCACATTAGGCCCAGCCACATGTTCCCTGGCTCTGATTCATGATTTGGAGCATTGGAAATGAGCCCCAAGCTCACACGATCCTTTTGCCTATGTGGCTTGTGTCTTTCCCATTTAACCATAGTTTGCCATGATGTCGAAATCTGCAAACTGGATTTCAGACTTCAAGCCACGGTTTCTTGATTTGGAACATTATGACAAACTATGGTTAGCACTAAACTGCAGCACTGCAGAGAGAGGAAGGGTTCGCCATTATTGACTGATGGAAAACCACGGTTAGGATTTATACTGTGGGAGAAAGGTATGTAAGATGAGTGGAGGAATCCTTCGAATGATGATTTGGAAGTTTGTCTGAACTGGGTCAATATGTAAAGAAGCCTGTAATTAATAGCGCCTTTGATTGTTTCACAGTTGAGGGTCTTTGACTACCAAGTTTTACGTTTTTCAACCAACAAAGACGACCTTTCAAGTGAGCAAGATGCAGGGCTTTCTTCTCCATGTGAAGTCTTATTGATTTTCAGCAACTAGCAAAAAATGAACAAGCCACTCCAAAGGCATAAATATGGTTGCTGTGCTTGAAAGGTTCTCGGGAAGAAATGACTTTTCCAGGGCCTGCTTAAAAGTGCATTCTTGTGGCATTCGGTACTGTTATGAGGACGATGGCAGAATTAGTCACTTCAGGTCACCAAGATAGCACCAGCCATGTTTGTATGGTACTTTACACAGGAACATGAGCCAAAAAGTGACTTAGGAGGAGCTTGCACTCTAAATTTCAGCCATGGGAGAGACATGCCAAGGGTGGACGGATAGTGAGTGCAGTCTCAGTGCTTCCTTTCAATGGGAGATGAGTGCAAAGTCGTTATACCCACGGCTTCAAGGATGTCTAATGGGTTTTGTGACATACCTAGAAGGAAGAGAGACCAAGCATCACTTTGCTATAAGGTAGTTCCAGGCAGAAGGGAGCCAGTAGAGATTATGGACAGAATGGCTTGAGAGCAGGGAATTTTGGGTTGATTCCTTTGGAGGTGCAACGGCACTGGGAAATCAGAACATAATGATGGAAATGATCACCCTCATTTTATTTGTCGGCCCCCTTTCCATAGTTGAGGCCACGCTCAGGGCGGCTTACAACATGAAAAGTTTCACACAATTACGAACGTAACAAACGTAGTTGTAAACAGTAAATAAAGCACATCGAAAAGTATGCAACCAAATGGGACAGTTTCCACAAAGATCATCATAAGATCATTTTAAGTTGTATTCATTCAACTTGTTTTTATTATTGGTTGTTAGCCACCCTGAGCCCAGCCTTGGCTGGGGAGGGCGGGGTATAAATAATTTTAAAAAAATTATTATTATTATTATTATTATTATTATTATTATTATTATATCTAATAGTAAAGGTAAAGGTACCCCTGCCCATACAGGCCAGTCTTGACAGACTCTAGGGTTGTGCGCTCATCTCACTCTAGAGGCCGGGAGCCAGCGCTGTCCGCAGACACTTCCGGGTCACATGGCCAGCGTGACGAAGCTGCTCTGGTGAGCCAGCGCACCAGAGCAGCACACGGAACGCCATTTACCTTCCCGCTATAAAGCGGTACCTATTTATCTACTTGCACTTAAGGGTGCTTTCGAACTGCTAGGTGGGCAGGAGCTGGGACCGAACGATGGGAGCTCACCCCGCCGTGGGGATTCAAACCGCCGACCATGTGATCGGCAAGTTCTAGGCGCCACCCGCGTCCCCCATTATATCTAATACAAAGATGCAAAAACCAATTAATACCAATTACAGCAACAAGATCCCCCAACAAAAACCCCTAAACCAGTGTTTCCCAAACCTGAGTCTCCAGCTGTTTTGGGACTAACAGTTCCCATCATTCCTGTCTACTGGTCTTGCTAGCTGGGGATGATGGGTGTTGTAGTCCCAAAACAGCTGGAGACCCAAGTTTGGGAAACGATGTCCTAAACAATACTGCAACCCAAGAGTATGTTTAGCGGCCTCAGCTTTTGTAGCTGGAGTCAGTCAGGGCCCTTTCTTAAAGCGCTGTGAGACTGACCCGCTGACTTTGTCATAAGCCCAAAGCTTGGCCTTTCTGTTTTTTGTACTTGCACCCTCTTTTGTACCCATACACTGCACCCAGTGCCAGCCTTTTCTCCCACAGTGGATCATTCAGAGGCCTTTGCAGTGCAGCTTGGTGTTAACAGACTAGTGACCTAGCAGACACTTCAAAAAGACTAGAAGAAGGGCAGTTCCGTTCTGGACATCCTTTCATAGGCCATGTACCAGGGGTGGGTGGGGCCAGGAGCAAGAGTAGGCAGAGCCAGTGGCATAGCGTGCGGGGTGCAGGGGGGGCCGGCCGCACTGGGTGCAACATCGGGGGGTGGGGCGCGCTCGCACTCGCAGCTCTCTGCCCCTACCTGGCTCACTCACTCACTCTCACTGCAGTGCTGGCTGTGCGAATCCGCTCCGAGCTGCCGGGTTGCCGCCCACTGTGGAGGGGAGGGTGCCAGGCGTGCGGTGCGGTGCGGAGAGAGAGCGAGGGACTATCTGGGGGAGGGACAGTGCAGCGGGGGGGGGGGCGCAAATTACTTGCCTTGCCCCGGGTGCTGACAACCCACGCTACGCCACTGGGCAGAGCAACAAATGTAAGTTTTATCTTTTCATAGTGGGCTATTTTTCACGCCCTTGAATGCCACACTTTCTGTCCTCCATCTGAGCCAAGCGGGGGGGGGGGGGGGACCAAAACAAAAAAACCACAACCAGTCTTTGAGGAACACACCTCAGCCAGGCAAAAGTACTCAGGGAAGGTGCAAAGAAAAACTGGTGAGGTCATGTGTGGCCTGGGGAGGGTCACGAGAGCCGGATGGAAAAGTATGGAGGGCCACATTATTTAATAATAATAATTAAAAAAAATTTTATTTATACCCCACCGTCCCCGGCCAGAGCCGGGCTCAGGGCGGCTAACACCAGTAAAATTTCAGTAAAAACATAATAGAAAAAAACCCCAATTTAAAATACAGGTTAAAATGCAATTTAAAATGCAGCCTCATTGTAAAAGTAGCCCATAGATCAAAACCGTAAGGGGAGGGAAACATAAGGGTCAGACTGAGTCCAAACCAAAGGCCAGGTGGAACAGCTCTGTTTTGTAGGCCCTGCAGAAAGATGTCAAGTCCCGCAGGGCCCTAGTCTCTTGTAACAGAGCGTTCCACCAAGTTGGGGCCAGTACTGAAAAGGCCCTGGCCCTAGTTGATACCAATCTAACCACCTTGCGACTTGGGACCGCCAGAGTGTTGTCATTTGTGGACCTTAAGGTCCTCCGCGGGGCATACCAGGAGAGGTGGTCCCGTAGGTATGTGGGTCCTATTATGTTTCCAGGCCTGAGGTTCCCCATCCACGAACCTGCAACCAGGCTTTTCTGATCTCTTCTAACACCTCACTCTAAAAGCCAAGCAATAAACTATAAAAGCAGCCATCAGATCAGCAGCTGGGATGAAAGAGGCAACTAGGGTAGAAATTACACCAAGAAATCCGAAGTACAGTGGTATCTTGGGTTACAGACGTTTCAGGTTACAGACTCTGCTAACCCAGAAATAGTACTTCGGGTTAAGAACTTTGCTTCAGGATGAGAACAGAAATTGCGCAGCGGCAGCACAGCATCAGCAGGAGGCCCCATTAGCTAAAGTGGTGTCTCAGGTTAAGAACAGTTTCAGGTTAAGAACGGACCTCTGGAACGAATTAAGTTCTTAACCCAAGGTACCACTGTAAGTGAGTAAGGGTACTCTTTAGCTCATCTATAGTTTTTTTATTATTAATATTATTAATAATATTCTGCTTGGAGACGCCCAGAGTGGCTGGGGAAACCTAGCCAGATGGGTGGGGTATTAATAATAATAATAATAATTTAATTTTGGCTGGTGAAGAGAATATTACTTGCCTTGCCTCAGGATCTGAGGAACTTTGATCTCCCCAAAGCAAGACCACTTCCATACAATATGAGAACCAGTGGATGAAACTCAGCCATTATCAACAGGTTTTCAGAGGACATAAGGTGCTACGAGAGGAGGAAATGACACGCAAAATTGCCCCCCTTTCAGGTTGTAAGCACATTCTTTTTAAAAAGGAAGAAAAAGAAAAAATGCAATTGAGAGACAACTCTTTAATTGCAAATTGCTTTTTCTAAAGCTGGGCTTGTCTAGCAGTAAAAGCAGAACAACTGATAATGTAATTAGTGTTTAAGTGAAAATAAAGCAAGACCAACTCAGGTAGAAGTTGGTGGGAGGGGAAAAAACATGCAAACTTGAAAAGGAAGGTGTTGTGTTATGGAACGTGAGGCAAGTTATAAGGCCAGCCTCTCCACTGAAGGCCAAATAAAAGGAATCATTAAGAAGCAACCAACTGAAGCACCGTCAAGTTGTTGCCTTTCGGTGGCTGTGTTCACATATAATGCTAACCCATGGTTTGTTTTAACGATGGCTTGTTCAACAAACCACAAGCTTCTCATCACACCTGAGCACCTGAACCATGGGTTGCCTCTCCAAAGCTTGGCTGGCTTTGCACATTCAGACAAGCAATACCTGGGCTGAACAAACTGTGGCTTGGTGTTATGCTCAAACCAAGCCCATGTGTCCCTCTTTATTTTGTGATTTTAAGTTAGTCGTCCTCAACATGCATTTGGGGACCCACTTCTTAATTTTTGACACTTGTTTGAGTGGTAGCAGGGCTGCTATTTTGACCCGTTTTAGGTCGCTGTGCAAGCCAACCGTGGGTCAAAGGCCAGCAATACGTAAGTCATTGGCTGTGATAATGCACTCACTTTGCCTGTTGCGTTGTGTTCGGTTTCTGGAATGGCACCTGCATTTGGATTTCCCAGAAAACCCATGCACCAGCCTTTTGTGCGCTGCTGCCGGTTCAGGCAAGTGCTAGCTCATCCCCAAGCAATCCCAGAATCAGATTTTGCCCTGTCCAACACAACAGTTACCAACTTCTGCTCACAATGGGTCATGGCTGTGTTCCTCGGCAAACTTTGCTATCTGATTGGAAGCTGGTGCGTGAGTAACGCAGGGTGTCTCAATGCTCCCGATATTCTGTGTTCCGCAGCTTCCTGACAAATCGATAGCAAGCCTGGTGAAGTTCTACTATTCCTGGAAAAAGACGAGAACCAAAACGAGCGTCATGGATCGTCATGCTCGGAAGCAGAAAAGGGAGAGGGAAGAAAGGTAAGCTTGCCGATAGGATTTGAAGACATAGGATCTAGAAACAAGGGCCCTTCGAGGTGCATATTTCGCAGTTTTGTTTTGTGCAGAGTTATGCAGGCAGTTTGGAGTTCTTTGAACAGAAATACCTTTTAACACACACAATTTGGGAGTCAAATAATAATTTATTATTTATACCCCGCCCATCTGGCTGGGCTTCCCCAGCCACTCTGGACGACTTCCAACAAAATATTAAAATACAGTAATGCATCAAACATTAAAAACGTCCCTAAACAGGGCTGTATGGTGGGAATATTCAGTGTTGATGCTGTGTGAGCATCTCACACAAATGTAACAAACAGGCAGCCCTGTTTAGGGAAGTATTTAAGGACTGATGTTTTTATTCTGTTTTTAGATATGTTGTAAGCCGCCCAGAGTGGCATGGGAAACCCAGCCAGATGGGCAGTGTATAAATAACATTATTATTATTATTATTATTATTATTATTATTATTATTATTATTGCAGAGGTGACCAAAATGGCGGCTGCAACTTCCGTCATCCCCGTTCACTGTCCATGCTGGATCTGTTGGAGCAGGATTATGACATTGCATAGAAAGCACCATTTCTCCTTAAAGAATGAAAAAATTATTGTGGCCTAAGTTTTGTGGCTGCACCTGACACTGTAGCCTCTGTCCCTAAAAGCTCGTGTCATTATAAACCTGTTTGACTGTCAGGTGCCAAGATGCTCTCTGCTGTTTCTGCAGCTGCAGATCTGCAATGCTTCCTTTGGAAGTTATCACACAAACAAGGCTCTTGTTTCCCCCCCTGAAAAGAGCAGCATTTTGCAGTGTATTGCAAGTGATGTCCATGTCTGTGCTTTCCCATTTGTATCTGGCTGTATATATAAAACTAAAATTGACACAGTGAAAGGGGTGGAGCCTGGCATTTTAGGACTGGCTGTTTAGACAGCGCCTATCTGACCAAGTTGCAAGAATTATCAATCAGTTGCTGCTACATGAGATCAAATGCAGACCATTCCTGGAAAGTCCTAAATTACCCAAGGAACCTTTCTTTATAACTACCCCAGGATTCACGAGCCCAGTGGACACTGGGCATGTCTTATGGGGTGATGACATAGACAGTCCCTGCCAGGGTCTCTGCCTTATAGGAACATGCAGCTTCCCTGTTAATTCCTTGTTGTGAAATTGGATTTTCTGGTAAATGGGATCCTTGCTGTGGGCTTTTATTTCCACCTCTCCTCCCCCTGTCAGCCAGTCATGCATTCTGTTCCCGGGGGCAGGGTTGGTTTGCATTAAGGAGAAAAGTCATTTGTGTGTCACTGCTTATAAAGCTTAAGGCCATTAAAAACAACAACTCAGGTCCATTCGAACACAGCCAATCAGTTCTGAATAAGCCAACATATGAATGAACCTTCTGCCCATTCATGCAGCACCTTTCTGTCTCCGTCTGTCTCAATGAGATGTGTAACTAGCCATCGTTTCCTGTGTTCTCACAACCAGCAAGCTGGCTACCAGCTTCGCAGCAAGTATGTTGAGAGATGACCGTTCAGACGCAGATTGTTCCTTTCACACCTTCTATGTTTGCAAGGAAACATCGCATTAATAGTGCCGTTGTTAATTCCCCCCCTTTGTTTCCTTTTGCAGCTAAAAGGCTTGCATTCAACAGCATTATTATTATTATTATTATTATTATTATTATTATTAATTAGGTTTGTGTCTTTAATGGCAATCATCCACTTGGCTTATTCTGAGGACATGCAAGCAGAAAATTTGCAATGGAAATAGTCCCAAAAGGGGAAATAGCTTAATAATTCCACCCTGCCCCTGTTGGGTTTTGCTTTCTCTCCATCCTGCTTTTTCCTTGAGACCAGCACGTGTTCTTAATCTGATTTACAAGGTATTTTCCTCCATACCTTTGGACCCTGGGAAAACTCCACAAAGATGTGCCTGAGCCTAGATTTTGCATTAATTCAGTGCTCTTGCAGTGCAGGAATATTGATTCAAAATAGTCATGAGAGCCTGTTGCTATGGAGATGGTGATTCCGCTCTTACAATTTAGGAAAGGGACCAAGCTAGCATATGTATATTTTGTGTGAATATATATATATATATATATATATATATATATATATATATATATTTTTAAAAAAACCAGGAATAGATAAACTGCAGGTTTAAATTGTGCGTGGTTTCTTAATTGTGATCCACCTTGAGCTAAACTTGGAAAAGCTGGGTGCAACTGTATTAATTTCATCACTGAGATAAGCTTGTGAGCAAAAAGGGTTTTTGGCTTGATCTCTAGACAGCAAGCAGCACTGCAACTGGTGCCTCCCTCCCCCCCCCCTTTTTAAAGAAAAGCACCAATCCAATTTCAGTAAACAAGCCAGTATCTGAATGTATGTGACCAAAAAAAATATTGCAGCCTGCGGGTGCCTTGGTTGCAAACACTGAAGGGGAACATTTGCACAACGTGAGTGAATGCAGAATAGAAATGTCCCTGAGCCCTGGGTTGGTGCTTGCTTTCATCAACACCAATGACTTACAACTATTGCAACTAAACTGAAGGGAGCAGGCATGCATAGTAGACTTGCTTCGCATGATTTTCCAACATGCCTTACCCTTAACACTGGAACCAGAGCAAGCAAAATAGTAATCGGAATATTGCTAGGAACTTAAGAAGCTGGCTTATTTTGAGTCACGCCATTAGTCTATCTAGGTCTTTAACATAAAGACTTCACTCACCTGGTGTCTACACCCATGTCACTTAGGCGCAAGGCGAAGGTCTTCTTTTATTTTTCCAGGCTTTTAAGTGAACTTCCTGAATTTCATCTTTTTAAATGGTTGAGTAGGGCTACAGTTATTGTTCTCAATTGTTTGGGTGTGTGCATGTGTACGCTGTTTAGTGTGTGTGTGAGAGAGAGAGAGAGAGAGGGAGGGAGAGTGATTGTCTTTCTTGCACTGCATACTTCATATTTTTTTTACTGTGCTTGTATTGCTTGCTGGCCTGGGAATTCTTGAGAGTCAAAGGTATTGTTTTATCCAACAAATGCAAGGCGCAAAGGTGGATGCAGAAGCAAATACATGCATTCTTCCTCCGCCTTAAGCAGGTGCACTGGGAAATAAAAAGCCACCCAGGTAGCCCCCTTCACACATTACGTTTTATTTCGTTTGTTAGTTTGTACGTTGCCCTTTTGTATAAATATTCCCAGGGCTGCTGCGTTCAATAAAGCAGAACAATAAAAACACATGCAGCGAACGTAATTTTATCCACCACTTCAGTTTATTATCGCCAGCGACGATCTTTCCACAGTTAAGAGAGAGTAAAAAGGAAGGAGATAGATCTCGGTGGTCCAGCGTCTGCTTTGTAGGTCTCAAGTTCAGTCCGTGGCATCTCCCAAGTAGGGCTGGAAGAGACCTATGACTGAAGCCCTGGGGAGATGCTGTCAGTCGTTGTAGGACAGAGGCAGGCAATGTGGTGCTGCCCAGAGATCATAGAATCATAGAATCATAGAGTTGGAAGAGACCACAAGGGCCATCGAGTCCAACCCCCTGCCAAGCAGGAAACACCATCAGAGCACTCCTGAATATGGTTGTCAAGCCTCTGCTTAAAGACCTCCAAAGAAGGAGACTCCACCACACTCCTTGGCAGCAAATTCCACTGTCAAACAGCTCTTACTGACAGGAAGTTCTTCCTAATGTTTAGGTGGAATCTTCTTTCTTGTAGTTTGGATCCATTGCTCCGTGTCCGCTTCTCTGGAGCAGCAGAAAACAACCTTTCTCCCTCCTCTATGTGACATCCTTTTATATATTTGAACATGGCTATCATATCACCCCTTAACCGCCTCTTCTCCAGGCTAAACATGCCCAGCTCCCTTAGCCGTTCCTCATAAGGCATCGTTTCCAGGCCTTTGACCATTTTGGTTGCCCTCCTCTGGACACGTTCCAGTTTGTCAGTGTCCTTCTTGAACTGTGGTACCCAGAACTGGACACAGTACTCCAGGTGAGGTCTGACCAGAGCAGAATACAGTGGCACTATTACTTCCCTTGATCTAGATGCTATACTCCTATTGATGCAGCCCAGAATTGCATTGGCTTTTTTAGCTGCCGCGTCACACTGTTGGCTCATGTCAAGTTTGTGGTCAACCAAGAGATAGTTGGACTGACTCCCAAATTCCATCATCCCTCATGGCTAGTTGCAAGGGATGATGGGAAATGTAGTCCAGCAGCATCAGAAAGGCACCATGTTGTCTACTGATGTCATGGGCTGGTTGGTGGGAGGAGCCAGCTGTGGAACTCTCAAGGGAAGAAGGCTCAGAGCCCAGGGGTTGGTGGTGGGATGACAGTGAGTGGGTGGCGGGAGAAGACTGGGAGGAGGAGGTGTCGGAAGCTGAAGAAGTAACAGGGTTTAGCGAGTTGGGAAAGTCCATGGTAGAGAGAAGTCTAGCATCAGTCAGAAGCTGAAGCAGGGGAGGAGGAAGGATAAGTGGCAGGGATGAGTCTGACTGGTGAAGAGGAGGGAGTGTCTCCCTCTCCTGCTTCAACAAGCTCCCCTTCCCACTGGTCTCCCAGAACCAGAGGAGGCATGGAAAGGGTAGAGGAGAGGTGGACTTCATGGAGGCGCAGTCTCTGATTGCTTGGGGAAAGCCCTGGAGAGGAGGGGATTTGAGCAGTTGTGGAGAGGTGGGGACTCAGTCTCAGCAACTGTTTCACAGGGCAAGACCTTCTGGAGATGAGTAGTTGTGCTCATTAGGCCTGACACTCCTGCGCAGATCCTGTTTTGCTAATAAATAGTTAACACCAGCTTGCTTAGTGTGATTTACTGCTCCTGTCAACCACTGACTTAGATGGTAGACGGACTCAGTCGTGGGACTCTGAAAAAGCAGCTTCATAGAATGACTCCCATTTGGGGAAGGGGCTGTAGCTCTTCGGTCGAGCATCTATGTTGCATGCTGATGGTCCCAGGCTCAGTCCCTGACTTGCCCAGACCCCTGTCTGAAACCCTGCACACTTGCTGTCTGCACAGATTTGAAGTTAGGTTTGCCTAGCCAAACGGTAGAAACAGATTCATAAAGCGTGAGACTGAAACAGGGGAGGAGAGGTGTGTGTGTGTCGTTCTCTTCATTTAATTGTATACAACATATTAGAAAGTTTGTACAAGCGATGGTGTATAGCACATTACTTAAGGTTGCCTGAATCGGTGCCCCCTCAACGATTCCTGCGTTGGGTTATTAAAATTATTTTTGCCTCGATTTGTGAAAACCACAGAGTCAGAAAATAATAACAGAAGTGTTCCGCAGTAAACAGGTGCAAAGTCCGGGCTCCGTGGAAGGAATTCTAAAACGGTTTGGGAAAGAAAACAGCAATGTATGTCATATGGGCTTCTGCAATAGCTTTTTTTAATTTCATGGGTTGTTGGAAAGGTGTGCCAGTTTCATTGGATCTGAAGCCTACGCATATATTAAAAGTGGAGCCAATAAGTTCTTCGCTGTTGTCTGTCCTTCCTACATGGCACAAGCCTCTTCAGCAGCATCCTGTACAGCAATGCTAAGTCACAGGTGAGCATCACTGTGAATGGTGGTCCAGCGTCTGATTGGAATTATTTGATGGAATCCCATCAAAACCTGATAGGTTAGATCAGTGATCCATCGTGCTCAGGACTGATGTTGCCCTTCGTCAGTGGTCCCCAAAATTGTTGCCTCCGTGGACCACTTGAAAATTGTTGAGGGTCTTGGCAGACCTCGGAATGGCTTTTCATGCCCATTGCAGCAATTGTAATGTGCTCTGCAAGGTGCTGTGTGGTTTTAATTGTAATTTCATTGCTGCTTTTACCGTTTATATTTTACCGTATTACGTGGAGTGCAGATTGTAACACAATAAAATAACAATAAAAGAAGCAATGCAGACACAAATTAAAAATCAATATCACTGTTTTAATGCAATGGAAGTGCCATCTCCTGTAGTCAGCCACAAATCCACAGGCGCACTGTGGACAACCTGAGCAAAATCTGCAGACTCACTGGTGGTCCATAGGCCACATTTTTGAGAAACCCCTGCCCTCTGGCCCCCACCCCTGGGAGGTTCACAAGTGTAGCCAACCCTTCCAGTTCAACCTGGAAATTGAGGTGTATTCTGGAGACAAAAACTGCAGTTCTGGTTAACAGCTTGTTGCTAGACATGTCCTCCTTTCCTTTTATGTTCCCTTGCTTGTGTCCCTTTCCCACATGGTGTTGTCTTTTTTTCTTTTTCTTTTTTTAAGATAGCAAGCCTGCAGGCCGGGTTTGTTTATTTCAAAATAATTAACTGTGCAGTGCCTAGCAGTTGAGGCACTTTATAAACAGTGCATATTAATCTCTCTCTTTCAAAGTAATTGCTATGATATAGCTTGCATATTAAAGCAGCAGTTAGACCCATGGGAAGATGCTCTGTGCTGGGTTGGGGCTATTCATCCAAGAAGCCCAGGGAGATGTCCTTCCAGATGTTCTCGGACTCCAGCTTCCAACAACATGTGGAGGACTACGGATTCCCTATGCCTGATCTAACCCAGTATTGTCTAGCCCAGGCTTCCTCAACCTCGGCCCTCCAGATGTTTTGAGACTACAATTCCCATCATCCCTGACCACTGGTCCTGCTAGCTAGGGATCATGGGAGTTGTAGGCCAAAAACATCTGGAGGGCCGAGGTTGAGGAAGCCTGGGCTAGCCTGACTCAAGGATTTCAAGCAGGATCTTTCCCATCACGTGCTTCCTGGTCTTTTTAACTGAGGATGCCAGGGATGGACGCCAGGTCCATCCTGCATGTAAAGCATGAACTCTGCCTCTGAGTTGAGGTGCCTTTCTCCTTGTTCTCAAAGATAACACTTATAGATGCTTCTACAGCTCTGGGTACCTACACAAACCAATCTAGGCAGCTATTCCCAGGTCTGCACTCTTATGAAGCAGTTGCAGCAGCAGGGGACCCATTCCCCTCCACTAGCTTGTGTACCATCCCTCGACGGGCTGCACGCATGCAGCCGGAGACTGAGCCTGCGTGGAAGCCGCCTCTGCTCCTCCCTTTTCACTCCGCTCCTGGTTCTGGGAGACAGCGGTGCAGGAGAGGGTGGGGAAGCACTTGGCCCTTCAGTTGCTGGACCTGCCTCTTCCTCCGCTTCTTCCAACCCATCCTGAGCTCCACCCTCCAGCTCGGAGGCTTCCTCTGCCTCCGACTCTTGCCTCCTGGCCGGTGCAGTTCCCCACAAATCGCTGGCCTCCGACTCCAGCCCACCTTCCCCTGGGACACATCTGGTGGCATTCTGCCAGTCCCTGCCATTGCCTCTTCCCTTTGCTCAGTAGGTGATCCATGAGCCAGATTGGGGCTTCTTCTTCCCTCCAACTAGCCCTCTGAGCCTTTGCTCCATCTCTTTCTTGCTGAGCTCCAGAAGGGGAAAGAGTTTAATCCCTGACAACTCGAGGTTCAAGCAGAAGGTTTGATTCCTGGCACCTCCAGGTAGGGATGGGAAGAAATTGTGGTGGGCCACTACTGGTCAGCCTAAATAGTACTGAGATAGGTGGAACCTGACTGGGTACCCTGTGTCCATATGCCATTGTCCTTGCAGTGGCTGCTTTCTCTAGTTCTTGTGGCTGCATTTCTTTGATTATGCACGTGAGACAGCAGTTGTCCTTAGTCTTGGTACAAATTAGTCTTTCTCAGTGGAGGACCTACATTTCAGGGTCTCTGAAGTTTGAGCCCATCACAACCAGCAACAAAGCCTGGGTAACCACTGTTGTCTTCTTCAATGGGGTTGTTCTACGACAGGTCACCACATTAAAAAAATAAAATAATTACTACTACATATCAGATTTTGATTAGAATTGCTGTGCTGGATCATCTCGTATTACATGAAGCACGTTTTGCAAAATACTCTTTTTTTTTTTTTTGGTTTTTCTAACAACATGCATGTACAGTTTCAGACGAAAATGTCATTTTCTAGAGACAATATGCCTAAAGAATTAAAGCGCTCTTTAGCAAAACAGCCAGTTTACCGTGACACTCCACCTTTACAGCATCTGTGCCACTGACTCTCAGACTTTGGGACTGTTTTAATATATACAACAAAAAAACTAATCTACTAGACCCATTTTTTAAAGCAATATGGGCTAAAGTCACTTCTGGGGCCCCCCCGGGATTAGGAGCTTGGAAGCTTAAGCTTAATTAGTTTCATAGTAGATCTGCGCCTGGGCTTACTTCCCCCATAGCTGAACTGAACAAACTTTCATTTTAAGTATTATTTCCTTGTATATTTTATATTGTTTTATATAAACTGCTTAGAGGTTTCTGTTGATTAAGCAGCATGTAAGTGAATATAAACAAACAAACAAAAAATCCACTAAGTCTGCAGGCCCCGTTTGACAGCTTATCACTGACAGTAATAAAAATAATAAAAATAATAATTAATAGTAATAATAATAATTTTATTATTTTTATCCCACCCAGTGTGGGGTACTTTCATAGGGTGATAAGGCCCATTGAAATCAATGGATACAAGTTCATTGATTTCAGTGGGTCTACTCTTGAGTATGGCTAATGTTAACTATCGCACATATATCCCAGAATATAAAATATTTGCCTTCATGGCTGGTATTGTAGATAGTGGTGACAGATGACTTTGAAATACTTTGCTAATATATTTTTGTTTTATTAACTGGGGTTTATTTAAAGTCATTATTAGGCACCTTGATACTTCAGTGTGGGATTGGTTAAGATCTAAAGGAATCTCTTAGGGCTGTGAGTGCTTGCAAGATCTTACATTCGTTTTCCCACCTGGCCTGGGAGGGCAGGGCCCGGACTGACTCCAGCTACAAAAGCTGAAGCTGCTGGACAGACCCTTGGGCCGCAGTATTGTTTAAGGTGTTTTGTTGCAGAGGTGTGTGTTGCTGTTAATTTTATGTACAGTCATACCTTGGGTTACAGATGCTTCAGGTTGCGTTTTTTTGGGGGTTACGGACCGCTGAAACCCGGAAGAACCAGAACAGGTTACTTCTGGGTTTCGGCAGTCACGCATGCGCAGAAGCGCCGAATTGCAACCTGCGCAGGCGCGCCGCTGTGGGTTGCAAACGCTGCGGGTTGCGAATGTGCATCCCGCACGAATCATGTTCGCAACCCCAGCGTCCACTGTATCTTTATTTTGGATCTTAGGATTTGTGTGGAAATTGTTTGATTTGGCTGTGTACCTTTTATGTTTTGCTTATTGCTTAGGACTACTTCTGTTATGTTTGTAGCCATGTAATTTTTCACATGTTGCAAGTCACCTTGAGCATGGCTTGAACTTTAGAAAGGCGGCATACAAATAAAATGATTGATTGGTTTTCCCCAACGCCCTTATTCTGCCTGTCCCATGACAATCAATAGTGTTCCAGTTTGATGTCCGTTGTTTATTCTTTTGTTATTGACAAGAATGCGTTTTCACTCAGCCAGGAATTAAAACAAACACATACACAGATTGCAGAGCATATGCTGTTTTGTGCCTGGCAGGGGAAAATCTGTCACCTGTGGTTCCTTCCTTCCTTTGTTAAAAAAAAGAAAAGAAAGATACCGTATGATTTAGCAAACAAGAAAATCTGTGTGCAGCCCCGTTTGGGCTGCAACCCTATATTCACTTACCTGGGAGTAAGGCCCATTGAACTCAGTGGGAATTGCTTCTGGAAAAGGCCATTTCCGTACTGGGAATAATCAGGAAAAGAATTGAAAATAAAACTGCCGGTATCATAATAAAAGGTAAAGGTACCCCTGCCCATACAGGCCAGTCTTGACAGACTCTAGGGTTGTGCGCCCATCTCACTTAAGAGGCCAGGGGCCAGTGCTGTCTGAAGACACTTCCGGATCACATGGCCAGTGTGACATCGCTGCTCTGGGGAGCCGGAGCCGCACACGGAAACGCCGTTTACCTTCCCGCTAGTAAGCGGTCCCTATTTATCTACTTGCACCCAGGGGTGCTTTCGAACTGCTAGGTTGGCAGGCGCTGGGACCGAACAGCGGGAGCGCACCCCGCCGCGGGGATTCGAACCGCCGACCTTTCGATCGGCAAGCCCTAGGCACTGAGCCTTTTACCCACAGCGCCACCCGCGTCCCTCCGGTATCATAATGCTGTTGTACAAATCTATGGTGCAACTGGAGTATTGTGTACAGGTCCGGTCTCCTAGCCTGGAAAAGGATATTGCAGAGTTGGAAAAGCTTTGGAAAAGGGCTACCAAAATGATCAGGGAAATGGAAGAAGAGAAGAGTTTGAATTTGAGCAACTCCCTCACAAAGAAAAGTTGCAGCATTTCAGACTTTTTAGTTTAGAGGACAAGGCAGGAAACATGATAGAAGTTTGTAAAATAATGCACGGCATGGTTAAAGGTAAAGGACCCCTGGATGGTTAGAGTCCAGTCAAAGGCGACTCTGGGGTTGCGGCGCTCATCTCGCTTTCAGGCCGAGGGAGCCAGCATTTGTCCACAGATTTCCGGGTCATGTGGCCAGCATGACTAAGCCGCTTCTGGCGCAACGGAACACCATGACGGAAGCCAGAGCGCACGGAAACGCCGTTTACCTTCCCGCCAGAGCGGTACCTATTTATTTAAAGCTTTTGACCTTTAAAGCCCTTCACAGCCTAGGACCCTCGTACCTACGGGACCGCCTCTCCCGGTATGCCCCACGGAGAGCCTCAAGGTCCATAAATAGCAGCATCCTAGTGGTCCCGGGCCCTAAGGAAGTTAGATTGGCTTCAACCAGAGCCAGGGCCTTTTCAACACTGGCTCCGGCCTGGTGGAACACTCTGTCTCATGAGACCAGGGCCCTGCAGGATCTGATTTATTTCCACAGGGCCTGTAAGACAGAGTTGTTCTGCCTGACCTTTTTTCCTTTCTCCTTCTGTGATGGAACTCTTATTTGGGGACTTCCCTGGCTTTTTTCTGGCCCACGTAGGACCAGTCTGGATAGTTGGCCTTGGTGAAGATTTGACATTTTGATCCCACAAAAGTTTTTGATTTGAGTTTCTACTCAAATGAGGCTGCATCTTAATTGTATTTTAATCAATTGTTTTTATATCTGGTGTTAGCCGCCCTGAGCCCAGTCTTGGCTGGGGAGGGCGGGGTATAAATAAAATTATTATTTTTATTTGTTGTTGTTGTTATCTCCTTGCACTGGTGTGCTTTTGAACTGCTAGGATGGCAGGAGCTGGGACAGAACAACGGGAGCTCACTCCATCGCTTGGATTCGAACCGCCGACCTTCTGATCGGCAAGCCCTAGAGGCTCAGTGGTTTAGACCACAGCACATGGCATGGAGAAAGTGGATAGAGAAAGGTTTCTCTCGCTGTCTCATAACACTGGAACTCACCGGCATCTGATGGCTAGGCTCTGCTCCCACAGTTGAAGGAAGCAATGCTTCTGAATGCCAGTTGCTGGAAACCGCAGGAGGGGAGACTGTTGCTCCTGTGTATTATGTCCTCCTTCGTTTCCCACAGGCATCGGGTTGGCCACTGTGAGAATAGGATGCTGGACTACATGGGCCAGTGGCTTGATCCAGCAGGCTGTTTTCATGTTCTCGTGCATAGGATCCTCCGCCAGTTGGTTTGCTCTATCTGGGCTTGGGCTAAAATGAGGTTGTCACCAACACTGCACACACAGAGTTCCATGGGATCTTCCCCTTCTTATCCTCTCCCATGTGCTCTTAGACTTTGCCTGGAGTGTGTGTCAACCTTCTTGGGTTGATTTTGCAGAGGGCTGATGGGGGAGAGGTGGGAAAGATTCTGTTGTTCAAGCAGAAGTGTGCTGCACTATTGGAGCAGCAATGATGGATATGACCCATGAATTTAAAAAAACAAAAACAAACGCAAAGGGTTCAGGGCTATTTTTTATGTATTTATTGCTCCCCTTCCAAAAAGACATAATATGAAACTGCCATGGCAGCTTACAAAGCAAATAATCCCAAACCATAATATATAATGATTTAAAGCAAATAAAAGGAAACAGCTTAAAAGCAGCTACTTGCTTCTAAGGTTTGGAAACTTGGTGTCAGGTATAAGTAATCGCGAGTGCTGTAGACCTTTCAGTGAAGTGGCTTTTGTTATAGCTCTTCTAAGATGTAATGGATTGGTGGCTCGCACGCAAAAAAAGCCTGTGTTTGCTTCAGTAGTTCTTGTGAGATGGTCTCTTAAAATATAAGAATGACCTGTCTCTCTAAATACAGGTCACATTAATACTTATTTAGGTGATTGTTTCCTTAGTTTGAGCATCTCCCCTGGATGTTCCTTATAAGATTCTTGCATTCTCTTTTTGATTATATTTTGTTGTATTAGAACCTGCACACCGTCTTTTCTTTAAAGTGATCTGTCTGGTGTTTACTGAAAAATAATGTGGCATTTTCTTCCTCTTTTGTTTTCTAGCGAGGATGAAATAGAAGAAGCAAATGGAACCAACCCTATCGATATCGAGGTTGAACAAAACAAGGAGAACAAAAAAGAGGTATTTTCCCTAATAATGCTTTAGTACATTTAAGGTAGGGAGGGGGAAATATCCTGTGGAATTGCGTAAAACAATCCTAAGTAGTTTGTGCTTTCTTCATCTAGGTGTTGTTGTTTTTTTAAAGTAAGGATTCAGTTCTAACTGCCTTAGCTTATGTGGGAGGTAATATGAAAACATAGGTTAGTTACAAGTCTGTTCTAGAAATTTGTGCCTCTGATTCTTTTAGCCTCAACTGTTTGCTTGCTGTTGGGGTCATTTTTTATTAACTTGGCTCACCTCTCTATCCTAAGTCACCTTTGGCCCTTCACATCTTGCTGAACTGCAACTCCCAGCATCCTTGGCTGTTGGTCATGTTTGCTGTGGCTGATGGTATTTGTAATTCAGGAACGTCTGGGAGTTTCACAGCTTCTCCTCCCGCCCCCCGACCAAGAAAAGCCCTATATTTTATCTGTTCTTAATCTTCCAATATTCAGCTTCACTAGGATGTCCATGACTGCTAGTGTGATGAGAGAGGTGAAGAAAACCTTCCCCAGTGTTTTTTTCCATTAAAAAACCCAACATTTAGGAGTACTCTCATTTTGACTCAAGAAAATCACCATTTTATAGTTCAAATTGGGGAAAATAAATACAGTAAATGGACAAAAGTACAAAGAACATTCATTACCTCATATCACACAGCTGACAGCTCACAGTAACTTCCACATTGGCACGAGGGTGTGCGCACTAACATCTTCCTACTCATATTGAAATACTGCCCCTCAGTGAGGCCAAACTTTCATCAGAAAAACACCACACATCCTCATTCCACACTGCTTCACACATTAAACGCTCTCTTCTGTCGGAAATTCAGGAGACACCGGGAAAGGAAATGAGGCCTCCATCGGGGGTGGTAACAGTGAAACTGACCAATCACCATGCTAGATTCCAACTCCTACTTCACACATTAAACGCTTGCTTCTGTCTGAGACTCAGGAGACACCGTGATAGCAAATGAGGCCGCCATCGGGGGTAGCAACGAACTGACGATTCACCGTGCTAGAGAAGACACAAAACATTTAATTTTTTTTGTTTCTTCTCCCGTTAGATTCATAAAATGTTTAGGGGTATGCGTCCCCCCAGAAAACAAGCACTGGTCTTCCCCCATGCCATGCATACTATCTGTGTTGTCATGTGCGTAATCAAGGACATGTAGCAGCTAGAACTGCAATCTGAAACTTGAGCCCAAACCATGTTAGAACATCTGTATCCAGCACAACTTTCTTTGAGTGTTCAGGATTCTAGCTTGCAAGTTGGGAGATTCATGGGAAGGAAAGCTTTCCTCAGTGAATCGGGCTGGTCCATCTCGGTTTATCCAGCTAAGTGCAGCCTACCGGCCACTGGACTCCCTCGTTCTCTCTCCTCGCCACCAGGCAGACACACATCAAAAACAGGAAGATTCTCACGCCCCTTGTGGACCTCCTTTTTATGGTTGGTGGGCTATAAATGTTTGATAGACCACCTAGGTGCACGGCTTTGCCACATATATAGCTGTCTTGTCAGGGAGTGTTGGTGATGCTAAATTTTAAGAAGCTCTTTGAGCTTCTGAACCTCTTTATCACTGCTTATCGCCGGAATTTGTCACACTTGGAACGTTGTACTTTTGTACCTTATGCTCATACAATCTATTAAGTCACTTTTGTGGTTAATCAGACTCAGGATTATATAGAATAAGCAATTACGTTAAAGCTGCAAAAGAATAGACAGCAGTGCGATGGGCAGGCGTCCAGTTCACCCTTTCGCCGAGCTGCATTAAATAGAAAATTTTAAAACATCTGAGTGAATAACAATGTTTTGATACCAAAATTCCCTGGAGGAGTTTGGAAGAGGGGAGATTATATATTCCTTCTCTTTAAATTGTAGCACGGCAGCCTAAGACAGCTGTTTTTTAAAAAATGCTTCCTTGGCCCAGTAAAACATCACTGCTCTTGGCAACCGGATGGCACAAAACGATCATCTTATTTGCTCGAACTGGAGCAGGGCTGGATGCAAATCGTGACACATCCCTTGACGTCTTGGGGGCAAACATCATTCTACAAACTCCAAGACTGCCACACCGTACGTGGCTGCTATCTTGATTAGTGCCAAAGGCACCTGTCAACAATACATTCAGCATTGAAGATGATGGGAATTAAATCATCAGCTGGAAGCCCATAGCTAAATTGTACGTTAGGAGTGCGTGTGGCAAACTAATCTACTGTTCAGAGGAAGCTCTGCAACTGGGAACTTGGCACCATTGCTTTAATCTGGATGCCATCTTTACTGTGTTCTTTCATTCAGCACCTTCTCACCCTGTTTTCAAACTTCATCTGCTTGTCATGAGGACCAGAGACATCTGTAAATTGGGGTTGCATTGGAGCAGGCAGTGGTCGGTGTCCACCACTGATGTTCTTGCTTTTATCTCAACCTCATAATGGCTTTGAGAGGCCAGCGTGATTACTAAATTGCTAAGACTAGTGTCTGTAAAGATGAATATCCGAGGCAATCCTTTGCCCACCCACGGTTGTACTGGTTGCATTTGAACTGTTTTTCTGGCACCATGAACAAAATTTGCTGACCTTATCTAATAGTTGCTCCATGCAGAGTTTTGTCTTGGTGCATGGTCACAACACGTGGGCCGTTGGATTCCTCCATGGTGCAATTGATAAGAATTACCCCATGGTGGAAGTAACCAACCAGACAAATCCACTGTCAAGGAAACAATCCTCAGCCTTCTACTACTAGAGGTCTCCCCGCTTAAAGAACAGTTCCTTAGTTGTAGTAGGGCAGATTAAACACTTCTTCACTGTGGAGACAGTAACAGCACGGATGACACTTAATCTGTGTTGCATACAACGATGTACTTCCTGCAATCTGGTGCAGCTGCTGATAGATTATCCAATTTCCGCCATATTGTTTGTTCGTTTTGATTTATTTTTTAAAAACCAATCTTCCACCCAATTGGCAGTCCAGAGCAGCACGCAGTATAATTAAAACCCATCAACACAAACTGATTCACGACACCATTAATGTCTTAAAAACTCAACCTTCCACAACTACAGTTGAACACGCATGAAGATTAGGTCCCTGGGTAACTAGGTTCCCCAAAGGCTAGTTGAATAAATAAGCCTTTGGCTGGCACCTGAAGCCCAGCAATGAAAGGAACTGTTGTGCTTCCCCAAGGAGGGCGTTCTAAAGTCTGAGGGCCACCACTGAGAAGGCCACTTGAGCACCACCACAAGCAGAGCGCCTTGCAGTGGTTGCAACCCACGCTAGGCACACTGTTCTGTTAGGGGTGTGGGGGCTTGCAAGGGACATAACCATGTGAGCCATTATATCTGTGTGAGTGAAAGCTTGCACACATTACTGGGAGCAGCACGCAAGCAGCCAAAGGACAAAGGCGGCAACCACATTTTTGTGCATAACGTGCATTGCTGTGAGTCATGAAGCAATGTGCCAGTGTGGCATAATGCAGGGATGAGGAAGCTTCTTCTTGTCGGGTGGGGTGAGGAAGCTCATCTCAGCAGGAGGGGGAGCCATCCTGGCTTCCTCCCCAGCTGGACTCATCTCTGCCTCTTGGCCCCACTCCTTTCCAGCCTCTGCTTCTGCCTCCAAGTCCGGACTGCTCTCTGCCACAGACTCTCCCAGCTCACTAAATCCTGTTGCCTCTTCAGCTTACAACACCTCCTCCTCCCCAGTCTTCTCCTTCAGACCACTCATCGTCATCCCACCACGAATCCTCAGGCTCTCGGGCTTTTTCCCTTTGAGGTTCCCCAGCCGATGCTTCCCACCACTCCTCTGCGTCCATGGCACATGGTTGGGAAAGACTCTGAGACATCGGGGAGCTGTATCTGATCTATGTCAGCAGTACTAAGCTAGACAAATAAATGACCTAACTTCTTTTGCCAGACTGGGCCTGGGGTTAGACCCAGGCTTAAATCCCCACTTTGTCGTGCAACTCGTTGGGTGACCTTGAATCAATTAATACTTCTCAGTATAACAGACCTCTGCTCAGGTGTGTTGTGAAGAGGAAAGTGGGTTGGGAGAACCGTTTTCACTTCCTGGAGCTCCTTGGAGGAAACGTAGACTATAAATATAATGTAATGCATAAATCAGCAGACCGTTGCATGGACTGTCTTTCAAATGCTGAATTCTGGAAGCACGTATGTTTCCTGTGCCCTTGTGTTCCTTTTTGACAGAACCCCTTTCATAATTTTTGCAATTATTGTTTTTTTTAATTCTTAAGTGACAGATGGATGAATTTATCCAATAACACCTAATGAAGTGCTGCTGGAGGGAGCTCCCACTTTGGGAGTTTACGGTGACATTGAGTGATAATTAAGCACAAATTTAATGCAGTTTAAATTCTGTTAAAATTGCCTGCCTGCCAAATCCCCAATCCAGGAAGCTTGAGGTGTGTATTGTGTTTCTGAGGTGATGAGCAGCTCTTTGATGTTAATACCGCAAGTGCCGTCACAGGTCTTTGAACAAGCTCTTTCCACCCTACCCCTTCACAATATTAGCATTCGTAATCCAAATCTTTCAGACCAGGGTCAGGAACAACCTGACCCCAAAGCAGAGGTCCAGAAGACATAAACAAATTATGGGATAACCAGCCTCATATAACCAACATGCTTAAGTCTAATGAACGTATGAAGGGGTTAAAACCATAGAGTAAGCTGTCCAGCAGGCTTAGCTCTCTTTGGAAGAGACTAGGTAATCAAGGCATTGTTCTTCCCCGGTCTATCTGAGAAGCTCAGTGTATGAAGAGGCTAAGCTGGCTAAACTTAGCTGCATGGCTCTAACATGCCTCTCTTTAGTTCCTGTACCAATAATTTAGGAACTTTTACCACTGTAACTAACCAAGTTTTGCTGCCCATGCAATTTTTCTGAATGTTGTATGAATCTGACCTTTGGAGAGTTTGTAAGTAAATCATTTTAAACTTACCAAAGGTGCGGTCTTTTTTCTATACTGGGGAAGGGGCAAATTTTAGATCTCATAAGGGCATATTTTAAAGGTCTGACAGCCTATATTTTCTGTGCTTTACTTTTCTGCATGTTTTGTTATCTTAAATCTTTGCTGGGGTTCTCTCACCAAAGACAACTTGTCCCAAACTTGGATTTTGGCATCCAGGGAATTCTCCTTTCTAAAAATGCCTATTTTTTCCCTTGAACCAACATTTGAAAGCACGCAGATTTCACTTGCCAATCTGACCTTGTAGGACTTTTTCTCTCCTGAAACCCTGGTCAGTGCAGGCAATGCTGGGCTCAATGAACCAATGGTGTGACTTATGTAAAAGCAGATGGGTGTGGTTTGCAAGACCAATAAAAATATCCCACTCTCGCTTTTATTTTACTTTTTTTAATTGGCATTGTTTTCTGGCACTACCAAGGCCACAACTGTCTCTTTGTCAGATGGATGTTTTAGGATCGGTGTATAATTAGCTAAAAGTTTTGAAATCCCTTTGACAGGTTTTGCTTATGACAAATGTTGGCTTTGGCTGTGCCTCACCCCCCAAAGCCTTTTATTGCCACTGGCTCCCCGCTGCAAAGCCAAGAACGGTGGACGTAGCCGTGCATGCTGAAAGTCAAAGTTAATTTGTGTCTGCTGTGCTTTCCAAAAGGAAACAGATGGCTGCAATGTTTGAGTTCAGGTCCCCTTTGCAGCCAAGCAGTGTGCGTTGGATTACACACCCTTGTTTATCACGCTGTAGTAGAGCTAATCTCTGCCTTCGTTCCCTCCCTTGTACTCACCTGGCCCCTCCAGAATTGCCAAAGCGCATCCAGTCGCTCTGCGGGCACAAGGACACGCTGCCTCTTAAGAATACATAAGAGAATTGTGTGCTTGTGTGTGCATTGCGTACGTGTGTGCATTCTTCAGGTCTGAGAAGGGAAACAAGGTGTTTGGCAGCAGACACCGTTCTTGGTGCCTCGGTCACTGCCCAGAAGCTGCAGCGCATTGTGGGGTACAATGAGAGTTCTACTAGTCACAATGGCTGTGCGCTCTCTCTATTGCCATAGTCGTTGGCAGCTGTCTTGAGAGACAACGGAGTCCGCCTCCGGGGGTGAAGTCAAACCGCTGTGTTAGCAGCACTGAAGTGGTCTCCCTAGGATGCAAGCCTGGAGGTCCCAGGCTGCCCAGATAACAAGGCCCCCTTGATGTGGTCCAAAGGAAAGCAGAGAATTATGTTTGGCACTAGCTGGGCTGCAGGGGTAGCAGGAAGGAGGCTTACAAGGCGCCATCCAACCGTCTTAGGGACTCCACTCCAGATTTGTGTAAGGTTTACTCCAGGGGTCAGCCAGGTTTACCGGCCATGGGCTGGATCACTCCCATGGAGATCGTCCGTGGGCCAGACTGACGCAGCACGACGCCTGAAATCGCTTCTGCACGTGCCCAGATGTTGAAAATTGCGCCTGCGCCGAAGCGAATTTCAGCATCTGCACATGCACAGATGCAATTTCTGGTATCTGTGCGTGTGCAGACGTGATTTCCGGCGCGCTCAGTGAGTCCCCGCACCACACTGTACCATTTTGGCGCAGCGCATGGAGGATTCGCCAAGTGGGTGGCTCAGTTCAGGGGCAGCTTGTGGGCCGGCAAAACGGTCTTCGTGGGCCACATCTGGCCCATGGGCCACACATTGCCAACCCCTGGTTTCCTCCTTAGCCTTTTCTTCTCCCGAAGATATCCCGCGAGGCAGTGGAGGTTTAGAACCAGAGTTTTCCTCTTCTGTATTTGTTTGCAGCAGGAGGGACTCTCTCGACTCTTCTCCAGTGTGGTGTAGTGGTTAAGAGCGGTAGTCTCGTAATCTGGGGAACCGGGTTCGAGTCTCCGCTCCTCCACATGCAGCTGCTGGGTGACCTTGGGCCAGTCACACTTCTCTGAAGTCTCTCAGCCCAACTCACCTCGCAGAGTGTTTGTTGTGGGGGAGGAAGAGAAAGGAGAATGTTAGCCGCTTGGAGACTCCTTAAAGGGAGTGAAAGGCGGGATATCAAATCCAAACTCCTCTTCTTCTTCTTCTTCTTCTTCCCACCTGCTGCCTTTTCTCTGGCATCTCTCTCTTCCACAGACCCCCCCTTACTCCCCCACCACCTTCAAATTTGCCCCCTCCACTACTGTTTTGACCTGTTTGACAGAGACCTGGTGAAGAACCATAGAAATGTAGAGTTGGAAGAGGACCCCCCCCCCCAAGGTTCATCTGTCCCACCCCAGTGCAGGGCAGTAGTGCCCCTGGGTGCATTTGAGTGTTTGTACTCCTCTCCTCATTCTCAGCGCTGCAGAGGACCACTGCAAAATTGGATAAGATATGGGGGCTTAGTTGTGCCATTTCTTCTCCTGGGATTAAATCCTAGAACATGCCTTTAAAATGGAGGCACTATTAAGGTCTGCTGCAGGGTGGGGAAACCCTTTCAGTCTGAGGAACAGATCTCTTATAGCTAACTTTCCAGGGACGGCAGGCCAGGGTGGGTGGCATCAGAGGCAAAGGTGGGCCGATTATTAGATACCACTGTTACTTGGAAAATAAATGCACCAGCCTTGTAAAAGTGAGTGGTTTTTTTTTGCCCCCCATCACATCATTTAGGCAAGCAGGAGGCACCACATCATAGTTCAAGGACACATTCCAGCCAGGCCAAAGTAGTTGAGAATGGCACAGAGCAAACTCGGTGTGCAATGTGTCTTCGGAAGGATTCCAAGGGCCAGATGGAAACCTCTAGAGGGCCACAATCTGCCCACAGCCTCGAGATTCCCTATCCCTGGCCTTCTAGATTATTGAGCTGCAGGGACTCTTAGTGAGGGATAATTGCATTGGTTCTACCTGGGTTAACCGCCAAGGTGACCACCTTGAATAGAGCAAAGATGGAAGTTGTCAGTCAGAACTGGCAGCACAGAGTTAATCAGCCTGCATATCTATAGTCCCTCGGCTGATGCAATCCAAAATTATCCTGCGAGATTAATCTGTGAGAGGACGTACATCTCTCCCCATTCTCCCTTCACTTGTCATATTTTTCTGGAAATGACATGGTCAGGTTTCTCTTCTCCCTCCTCCCCTCCCTCCCTATTTAATTAAAAACTGGATGAACTCGGAGTACGCCGCTTTATCATTTGGTTAAATGGTATTAAAAATTAATATGAGAGTGGAAGAAATTATATAAGGGTCCTCCGCACAATGTACGTGTCACAATTGGTTTTCTTAAAGCTTGTTAACAAAGTGAAATCTCTGCCCCTTTCCCCTCGTTGCTTGTGTATTCCTTTAATCCTTTGATCAGCAAATCCCATTGTTCCTTTTTTAAAAAATAAAGTCCCTGCTTCATCCTTCAGATGTTCTGTGGAGCCGTGAAAAAAAAATTAAATATAATTTATTTCTTCTGCTACTGTAAACAGAAGCTGAGGCTGAATAGCGCTCTTATCCAGCCCTTGGGAGTCTCTTCAAGCCAAACCTTTTTACACCCTCCTCAAGTGCTTTTGCCTGACTAGAACCTGCCCTGGAAGACAGTGATAATGCATTTTGTTTGCCTGCATGGAGAAGGGAAATAGGGACGCGGGTGGCGCTGTGGGATAAACCACAGAGCCTAGGACTTGCTGATCAGAAGGTCGGCGGTTCGAATCCCCGTGAGGGGGTGAGCTCCCGTTGTTCAGTCCCAGCTCCTGCCCACCTAGCAGTTCGAAAGCACAAAAGTGCAAGTAGATAAATAGGTACCGCTCCGGCGGGGAGGTAGAGGGCGTTTCCGTGCACTGCTCTGGTTCGCCAGAAGCGGCTTAGTCATGCTGGCCACATGACCCAGAAGCTGTACGCCGGCTCCCTCGGCCAATAAAGCGAGATGAGCGCCGCAACCCCAGAGTCGGTCACGACTGGACCTAATGGTCAGGGGTCCCTTTACCTTTATGGAGAATGGAAAAATGTAACGGTTGGGGTGTGGAAACCTCCTAGAATCATAGAATCATAGAATCATAGAGTTGGAAGAGACCACAAGGGTCATCGAGTCCAACCCCCTGCCAAGCAGGAAACACCATCAGAGCACTCCTGACATATGGTTGTCAAGCCTCTGCTTAAAGACCTCCAAAGAAGGGGACTCCACCACACTCCTTGGCAGCAAATTCCACTGTCGAACAGCTCTTACTGTCAGGAAGTTCTTCCTAATGTTTAGGTGGAATCTTCTTTCTTGTAGTTTGTATCCATTGCTCCGTGTCTGCTTCTCTGGAGCAGCAGAAAACAACCTTTCTCCCTCCTCTATGTGACATCCTTTTATATATTTGAACATGGCTATCATATCACCCCTTAACCTCCTCTTCTCCAGGCTAAACATGCCCAGCTCCCTTAGCCGATCCTCATAAGGCATCGTTTCCAGGCCTTTGACCATTTTGGTTGCCCTCCTCTGTACACGTTCTAGTTTGTCAGTGTCCTTCTTGAACTGTGGTGCCCAGAACTGGACACAGTACTCCAGGTGAGGTCTGACCAGAGCAGAATACAGTGGCACTATAACTTCCCTTGATCTAGATGCTATACTCCTATTGATGCAGCCCAGAATTGCATTGGCTTTTTTAGCTGCCGCGTCACACTGTTGGCTCATGTTAAGTTTGTGGTCAACCAAGACTCCTAGATCCTTTTCACATGTACTGCTCTCAAGCCAGGTGTCACCCATCTTGTATTTGTGCCTCTCATTTTTTTTGCCCAAGTGCAATACTTTACATTTCTCCCTGTTAAAATTCATCTTGTTTGTTTTGGCCCAGTTCTCTAATCTGTCAAGGTCATTTTGAAGTGTGATCCTGTCTTCTGGGTTGTTAGCCACCCCTCCCAGTTTGGTGTCATCTGCAAATTTGATCAGGATGCCCTTGAGTCCATCATCCAAGTCGTTGATAAAGATGTTGAATAAGACCGGGCCCAAGACAGAACCCTGTGGCACCCCACTAGTCACTCTTCTCCAGGATGAAGAGGAACCATTGATGAGCACCCTTTGGGTCCGGTCAGTCAGCCAGTTACAAATCCACTGAGTGGTAGCATAGTCAAGACCGCATTTTACCAGCTTCTTTACAAGAATATCATGGGGCACCTTGTCAAATGCCTTGCTGAAATCAAGGTAGGCTACATCCACTGCGTTCCCTTCATCTACCAGGCTTGTAATTCTGTCAAAAAATGAGATCAGGTTAGTCTGACATGACTTATTTTTCAGAAATCCATGCTGACTATTGGTGATCACAGCATTCCTTTCGAGGTGCTCACAGATTGTTTGCTTAATGATCTGCTCCAGAATCTTCCCTGGTATTGATGTTAGACTGACTGGGCGGTAATTATTTGGGTCCTCTCTTTTCCCCTTTTTGAAAATAGGGACAACATTTGCCCTCCTCCAGTCTGCCGGGACTTCGCCTGTTCTCCAGGAATTCTCAAAGATGACTGCCAGTGGTTCTGAGATCACATCTGCCAGTTCTTTTAATACTCTTGGATGCAGTTCATCTGGCCCTGGAGACTTGAATACATCTAAACTAGCCAAGTATTCTTGTACTATCTCCTTAGTTATTCTGGGCTGTGTTTCCTCTGCTGAATCATTTGCTCCAAATTCTTCAGGTCGGGCATTGTTTTCTTTATCGGAGAAGACTGAGGCAAAGAAGGTATTGAGGAGTTCAGCCCTTTCTGTGTCCCCTGTTTGCATTTCACCATCTTCTCCTCTGAGTGACCCCACTGTTTCTTTGTTCTTCCTTTTGCTACGAACATACCCATAGAAGCCTTTTTTGTTGCTTTGAACCTCTCTAGCAAGCCTGAGTTCATTCTGTGCTTTAGCTTTTCTGACTTTGTGTCTACACGTGCTGGCTATTTGTTCGAATTCCTCTTTGGTGGTTTCCCCCCTTTTCCATTTTTTGTACACATCCTTTTTTAATCTTAACTCAGTTAAAAGTTCTTTAGATAGCCACCCTGGCTTCTTTAGGCACCTTCCATGTTTCCGTCTCATTGGTATTGCCTGAAGTTGTGCTTTTACTATCTCCCTCTTAACAAACTCCCAGCCATCATGAACTCCCTTTCCTTTTAGTATTACTGTCCATGGGATCTCACCCAGCACTTCCCTAAGTTTTATGAAGTCGGCTTTCTTAAAGTCAAGAAATTGAGTCCTAGTATGCTTGGCTGCTCCTTTCCGTTGTATAGTAAACTTCAGAAGAGCATGATCACTTGCGCCTAATGATCCTTCCACTTCTACCCCATTAACCAGGTCATCGACATTGGTTAGGACCAGATCTAAAATGGCTGTTCCTCTTGTTGCTTCTCCCACTTTCTGGACAATGAAGTTGTCTGCAAGGCCAGTGAGGAATCTGTTTGACCTTATGCTCTTGGCTGAGTTTGACATCCAACAAATATCTGGGTAATTGAAGTCCCCCATTACTACTATCTCCCTTCCTTTTGCATGCTTGGCCATCTGTTCCAGGAAGGCATCATCTATGTCCTCCGTTTGGCTTGGGGATCTATAGTAAACTCCCACAATGAGGTCACTATTATTCTTCTCTCCCTTAATTTTGACCCAAATGCTCTCACTTTGGCTTTGAGGTTCTAAATCTTGGATCTCTTCACAGGTATACACATCCCTGACATATAACGCCACTCCTCCTCCTTTCTTGTCTGGTCTGTTTCTCTGAAATAGATTGTATCCCTCCATTTTTACATTCCAATCGTGGGACTTATCCCACCAGGTTTCAGTGATGCCTATTATGTCATATTTAGTTTGCTGTACCAAGAGCTCAAGCTCATCTTGTTTATTTCCCATGCTTTGTGCATTAGTGTACAGACATTGAAGTCCATTAGTCATTCCCCCGTGTCTCTTATTTAAGGATTTTTTCCTCCCACCACTAGGTCTGCTTGCTGCTTGCTCCATTTGGTCTATGACATTTGGATGATCATCTTCATCAATTAATAGACTCCTACCTTCAGGAGCACTGTCTCCCTCCCCCACATTAGTCAGTTTAAAGCCCTCCTGATGAGGTTTCTTAGTTTTTTGGCAAAAACATTCCTCCCAACCGTTGTGAGGTGCAGCCCATCGCTTGCCAGAAGTCCATCCTCAAGAAACTGCAGTCCGTGATCTAAGAATCCAAACCGTTCCTGTTTACACCATTTGCGAAGCCAGCTGTTTACTTCCACTATTTTCCTCTCTCTCCCTGGGCCACGTCGTTCAACTGGGAGGACAGATGAGATGACGATTTGTGCATTTAATTGCTTCAATTTCCTGCCCAATTTCCTGACGTTTGCGTGGCTAGGTTGTGGCCTACAGTACCAAAATTAGAACCATCGCCTCGCCCACTTTTGCCTCTGGCCCCGCCCATCTGTGGCATGCGGCCCCTGGGAGGTCACCTAAGGTGGAATGTGGCCCTTGGTGGGAAAAGGTTCCACACACATTAAGGGATTGTTAGCTGCGCCGCGTGTTCCAAAAAGCTTACCCTAAAATGTGTCGATGGTGGTGTCTCTGCTGGATGGTGCCACTGCCCACAGATGTTGACTTGTGCTTGCCGGCCATTATTTGTTGTGGCCTATCTCTGTTCCCTTGAGCCCCCTGGCACACAGAGAGCGCTTGGGAAGACTGATGGGGTCACAGTGTCCCAATTGCTCTGGAATGTATGGAAGCAAAGGAGCAGAAATGGCCTTCTCCCCAAACATAGTGCAAATCATCATCATGTTATTTGTAGGCCGCCTTTCCATAGCTCAAACCATGCTCAGGTTATCGAACCACAGTTATTTACATAATTGTAAACACAGCAACAACAACTTTATTATTTATATGCCACGCATCTGACTCAGTTTTCCCAGCCACTTTGGGTGGCTCCCAACAGAATATTTACGCGGCCTTGTTTTCTGTCTCTAGTTCAGAAGTGAACAATCTGTGCCCATGGTTATCTGTGTGAAGAAGTATTTTTCAACTTTGAATGTAAATTGTAGGGTGTGCTCCTCCATCACAGTGTTTTGGGGGGGGAGGGGCCTATTATTTTACTTTTATTAATTTGTTGAAGCAGCTGTATGCTGCCCTCCTGGTGCAAAGGCACCGCTCGGGGTTGCTTGCATTTAAAACGGACAATTTCATTAAACAAAAAAACCTCATCAATATGAAACAATCAGCCAAGGAGACAAGATCAGCAGTAGAAACCAAGCATAAGAACATTAGCTCCCCGCATATGAACAAAAGCCTGCCGGAACAAAGGAATCATTAATAGCTGACGAACAACTGGGAGCGAGGGGGGCTGAGATCCAGAGGCACACAAACTGCAGAGGCCCCCCCCCCCTCCAATTGCTTCTCTTTCAGCATCTCTGAATTACCCCACACTACCACCCCCTTCCTTTCCTTGTTAGTGATCACGAAACTTGGGTCGTGGTGCCCAGACTGGCATAACCATCATTTAAAGCCAGCCAAAGTTTGCTTTCAAAGCAGAGATTGAAAATCAAGATGAAAAACTGGTTTCAATCTCTGGCTTGCAAGCCAAGGGTGACTAGAGGGAACAATTGCTGCACATTGTGGTAAAAACATAGTTATGACTACGCAGAAAAAGAGGAGGGGGGAGGAAGGTGAACAGCAGAGGCAGAGATGTAAACGAAGCTATGGGATGCTCTTGGTTTGAACCACAAGGTAACAAAAACACGTAAAATATAATGTGCTGCTATTCTGGTGCATGTGACTGTTGCCCTCTGTGATAGCTATTTCACTCAGCTCTGGCTAATGCAGATCACAGCTGTCAGCCTACAGAGTCTCCTCCCTATCTGAGGAGGCACCAGCCATCATAGGTGCTTGACCATTGGAGCATCTAGTTCAGTATTGTCTACACTGACTGGTAGCAGCTCTCCAAGATAACCTGGAGATGCGACCTGACACTCAACCCCTTTGCTGCAGCCCATCCTTAGAACAAGGTGTGTTGCCTGCTCAGGGAAGGTTTATTCCAGGGGTCGGCCAGGTTTACCTCACCTGGGCCGGTTCACTCCAGCAGAGATCCCTCCGTGGGTCGGATCGTGTGACTGATTTCTGGTGTCTGCATCTGCGGGTGGCTCGGTTCAGGGGCGGCTCGTGGGCTGGTTAAGTGACCCCCGTGGGCTGCTTGTGGCCCATGCTTAGGTTGCCGGCCCCTGGTTTATTCCCTCAGACTAGGAGAGAGCAGCACGACTACTTCATACCTAAAGGTAAAGGAGGACCTCTGACCTTAGGTTCAGTCGCGAACGACTCTGGGGTTGCGGCGCTCATCTCGCTTTATTGGCCGAGGAAGCCGGTGTACAGCTTCCGGGTCGTGTGGCCAGCATGACTAAGCCGGTTCTGGCGAACCAGAGCAGCTCACGGAAACGCCCTTTACCTCCCCGCCGGAGTGGTACCTATTTATCTTGCTGCTTGCTGCAAACAGCAAGCAGACCTAGTGGTGGGAGGAAAAAATCCTTAAATAAGAGACACGGGGGAATGACTAATGGACTTCAATGTCTGTACACTAATGCACAAAGCATGGGAAATAAACAAGATGAGCTTGAGCTCTTGGTACAGCAAACTAAATATGACATAATAGGCATCACTGAAACCTGGTGGGATAAGTCCCACGATTGGAATGTAAAAATGGAGGGATACAATCTATTTCAGAGAAACAGACCAGACAAGAAAGGAGGAGGAGTGGCGTTATATGTCAGGGATGTGTATACCTGTGAAGAGATCCAAGATTTAGAACCTCAAAGCCAAAGTGAGAGCATTTGGGTCAAAATTAAGGGAGAGAAGAATAATAGTGACCTCATTGTGGGAGTTTACTATAGATCCCCAAGCCAAACGGAGGACATAGATGATGCCTTCCTGGAACAGATGGCCAAGCATGCAAAAGGAAGGGAGATAGTAGTAATGGGGGACTTCAATTACCCAGATATTTGTTGGATGTCAAACTCAGCCAAGAGCATAAGGTCAAACAGATTCCTCACTGGCCTTGCAGACAACTTCATTGTCCAGAAAGTGGGAGAAGCAACAAGAGGAACAGCCATTTTAGATCTGGTCCTAACCAATGTCGATGACCTGGTTAATGGGGTAGAAGTGGAAGGATCATTAGGCGCAAGTGATCATGCTCTTCTGAAGTTTACTATACAACGGAAAGGAGCAGCCAAGCGTACTAGGACTCAATTTCTTGACTTTAAGAAAGCCGACTTCATAAAACTTAGGGAAGTGCTGGGTGAGATCCCATGGACAGTAATACTAAAAGGAAAGGGAGTTCATGATGGCTGGGAGTTTGTTAAGAGGGAGATAGTAAAAGCACAACTTCAGGCAATACCAATGAGACGGAAACATGGAAGGTGCCTAAAGAAGCCAGGGTGGCTATCTAAAGAACTTTTAACTGAGTTAAGATTAAAAAAGGATGTGTACAAAAAATGGAAAAGGGGGGAAACCACCAAAGAGGAATTCAAACAAATAGCCAGCACGTGTAGACACAAAGTCAGAAAAGCTAAAGCACAGAATGAACTCAGGCTTGCTAGAGAGGTTAAAAGCAACAAAAAAGGCTTCTATGGGTATGTTCGTAGCAAAAGGAAGAACAAAGAAACAGTGGGGTCACTCAGAGGAGAAGATGGTGAAATGCAAACAGGGGACACAGAAAGGGCTGAACTCCTCAATGCCTTCTTTGCCTCAGTCTTCTCCGATAAAGAAAACAATGCCCGACCTGAAGAATTTGGAGGAAATGATTCAGCAGAGGAAACACAGCCCAGAATAACTAAGGAGATAGTACAAGAATACTTGGCTAGTTTAGATGTATTCAAGTCTCCAGGGCCAGATGAACTGCATCCAAGAGTATTAAAAGAACTGGCAGATGTGATCTCAGAACCACTGGCAGTCATCTTTGAGAATTCCTGGAGAACAGGCGAAGTCCCGGCAGACTGGAGGAGGGCAAATGTTGTCCCTATTTTCAAAAAGGGGAAAAGAGAGGACCCAAATAATTACCGCCCAGTCAGTCTAACATCAATACCAGGGAAGATTCTGGAGCAGATCATTAAGCAAACAATCTGTGAGCACCTCGAAAGGAATGCTGTGATCACCAATAGTCAGCATGGATTTCTGAAAAATAAGTCATGTCAGACTAACCTGATCTCATTTTTTGACAGAATTACAAGCCTGGTAGATGAAGGGAACGCAGTGGATGTAGTCTACCTTGATTTCAGCAAGGCATTTGACAAGGTGCCCCATGATATTCTTGTAAAGAAGCTGGTAAAATGCGGTCTTGACTATGCTACCACTCAGTGGATTTGTAACTGGCTGACTGACCGGACCCAAAGGGTGCTCATCAATGGTTCCTCTTCATCCTGGAGAAGAGTGACTAGTGGGGTGCCACAGGGTTCTGTCTTGGGCCCGGTCTTATTCAACATCTTTATCAACGACTTGGATGATGGACTCAAGGGCATCCTGATCAAATTTGCAGATGACACCAAACTGGGAGGGGTGGCTAACACCCCAGAAGACAGGATCACACTTCAAAACGACCTTGACAGATTAGAGAACTGGGCCAAAACAAACAAGATGAATTTTAACAGGGAGAAATGTAAAGTATTGCACTTGGGCAAAAGAAATGAGAGGCACAAATACAGGATGGGTGACACCTGGCTTGAGAGCAGTACATGTGAAAAGGATCTAGGAGTCTTGGTTGACCACAAACTTAACATGAGCCAACAGTGTGACGCGGCAGCTAAAAAAGCCAATGCAATTCTGGGCTGCATCAATAGGAGTATAGCATCTAGATCAAGGGAAGTTATAGTGCCACTGTATTCTGCTCTGGTCAGACCTCACCTGGAGTACTGTGTCCAGTTCTGGGCACCACAGTTCAAGAAGGACACTGACAAACTAGAACGTGTACAGAGGAGGGCAACCAAAATGGTCAAAGGCCTGGAAACGATGCCTTATGAGGATCGGCTAAGGGAGCTGGGCATGTTTAGCCTGGAGAAGAGGAGGTTAAGGGGTGATATGATAGCCATGTTCAAATATATAAAAGGATGTCACATAGAGGAGGGAGAAAGGTTGTTTTCTGCTGCTCCAGAGAAGCGGACACGGAGCAATGGATACAAATTACAAGAAAGAAGATTCCACCTAAACATTAGGAAGAACTTCCTGACAGTAAGAGCTGTTCAACAGTGGAATTTGCTGCCAAGGAGTGTGGTGGAGTCTCCTTCTTTGGATGTCTTTAAGCAGAGGCTTGACAACCATATGTCAGGAGTGCTCTGATTGTGTTTCCTGCTTGGCAGGGGGTTGGACTCGATGACCCTTGTGGTCTCTTCCAACTCTATGATTCTATGATTCTATGATTCTATGATCTACTTGCACTTTGACGTGCTTTTGAATTGCTAGGTGGGCAGGAGCTGGGACCGAACAACGGGAGCTCACCCCGCCGCGGGGATTCGAACTGCCGACCTTCCGATCAGCAAGCTGTAGGCTCTGTGGTTTAGACCACAGCGCCACCCGCATCCTTTATTTCATACCTAAAAGGTAAAGGTAAAGGTACCCCTGCCCGTACGGGCCAGTCTTGCCAGACTCTAGGGTTGTGCGCTCATCTCACTCTAGAGGCCGGGAGACAGCGCTATCCGAAGACACTTCCGGGTCACGTGGCCAGCGTGACAAGCTGCATCTGGCGAGCCAGCGCAGCACACGGAACGCCGTTTACCTTCCCGCTAGTAAGCGGTCCCTATTTATCTACTTGCACCCGGAGGTGCTTTCGAACTGCTAGGTTGGCAGGCGCTGGGACCGAACGACGGGAGCGCACCCCGCCGCAGGGATTCGAACTGCCGACCATGCGATCGGCAAGTCCTAGGCGCTGAGGTTTTACCCACAGCGCCACCCGCTTCTCTCTATTATTTCATACCTAGCAGTCTTCAAATAAGGAAAGGAAGAAGTAACGGTGGTAGCACAAATATTTTAGAAGACCCTTTCACATTCTGCTGTGTATACTTCCTTATCCATAAGAAACTGGGAGAGAAGCAATACAATGAGTTTTTTAGAGAGAGAAATCTGTACTGGAGCTGCAAGCAAATCCAAGTGCTTTGAAACGCAAAACAATATCCCAGATTCATGTTTTGTAAATGCATTCTTTCTGTTGCCTACCTTGTCCCCAGAAGACCTTTTATTTTCTTTTGCAGGGCAGATTCCATACCCATGCAAAAATCCTTATCTTAGTGCTTTGCGGTACTGCATATAAAAATGAATGAGCTTTAAGGATTAGTCTGCAATCATCTGACCCCTCATGTTTTGTCTTAAATTAGTTTCTGCTTCTTCCCCTCTGGCTGACACACAGGAAATTACATCTCAAACTTAAACTTTACTCCTCTCTCTCTCTCTCTCTCTCTCCCACCCACTCAACAAGCTAGGTCTTCTTTTATTTCTGGCAAAGAATTAAAGTGACATATTGGTGGCCTAGCTTTGGAAAGAGTGGCGTGGAAATCGTTGTGTAGCTTTGAGTGACACACGTGGAAAGTGCTGAGGGGAGCGGGGACAGGATTCTTTAGCTCCAGCTGGTAAAACCAGTAGCAACCTTCTATAAGGGTATTTATTTTACAAATACCTTTGGGGCTGAACCCTCTCAAGGCAGCTTCCAGCAAAGCAAAGGCTCAGCCCAGGCAATCTGCCGGAGATGAGTTGCTGTCCTCATCAGGCCTGACGCTCCTTGTGTGGATCCTGCTTTTGCTAATAAAGAGTGAACTCCAACTTGCTAGTGTGATTTGCTGTCAGTGAGGGAAGGAGGGGAAAACAGATCACCTGGCCCTAATGGAAGAACTGACTGAGCACTACCTTGGATACAAGTCAATATTAAATGCATAACACAACATCCATACAATAACAAAAATTTAAACAGTTGTATAAATTACAGTTCATAATAATGAACAGTACAATGCATGATAACAGGTAATACATGATACATACTGAACATAATGAATACATACTAGGAAGCCGTGGCAAGTTAATCACAACTTTGTCCCAGCAATAAATTCCAACTCAGCCCCTGTAAAGTAGTCTCATAACTTGTTATTACCCACTTACCTTGCTTGCAACTGTAAAATACAATGCATATCCTTTTTTTAATTGCAAATTTATTAAAGAAAGAAAATGCACACAAGGGGGTGTGTGGAACCAAACAACAACAACAGAACAAAACCCAAATCATCTATTCACATTCACAATAACACTCAGCATCTATGCATCCATCTTAATTTACACATACAGATCAATATATGCCATCCAAATGTCCAAGGGCATTAAGGTCTTCAGATCATTACATAATAGATGGTATTTATTCCTCCAGGCTTAAGTGTAAGTCACTTAGTCACCATAAGGACTCACAGATTCCATTTTTGTTGTCCTGTTGTTAGTCCCCATACGACAGGGGAATAATTTAAAAGTACATGAACACCCACAAATATGAAGGATTTTTAGAAGAAGAAGAAGAGGAGTTTGGATTTGATATCCCGCCTTTCACTCCCTTTAAGGAGTCTCAAAGCGGCTAACATTCTCCTTTCCCTTCCTCCCCCACAACAAACACTCTTTGAGGTGAGTGGGGCTGAGAGACTTCAGAGAAGTGTGACTGGCCCAAGGTCACCCAGCAGCTGCATGTAGAGGAGCGGAGACGCGAACCCGGTTCCCCAGATTACAAGACTACCGCTCTTAACCACTACACCACACTGGCTTTCCAATACAGGATTAATACAGACAGCAACTTCAGCGCAAAACAAGTATTTTGCTGCACTGGCCCACATTATATGCCTCAACGAGGCATTTCCTGCATTGCACTTTCAGCCTATATCTGAGCTTGACAGCAATAACTTGTAGAGATGTTATGGAATCCAGCTTACCTGAACCCCCCAATTTTTAAATCAGAAGAAACATTCTGTCTAGATTCCAAAGCAATCTTCCATTGTTCGGGTCGTATTGTACATTCTAATTCCCTGTTCCACTCTTCCCTAAATAATGCAAATACAACATCTTCCTGGAAAATACGAGATGCCTTAGCATATCTACATGCTATTGTTAATGATGCCAGCCTCGTTCTGACAGATGCAGTGCAAGCATGGTTAACAGCACTGGGGTCACCATCGTATGTATGTCAAGCAGGCCCAGAGTTCCAATTTGTAAGAACCATGTCAGCCTTCGTGGTGGCTGCAGTAGTGCTGTAATGGTGGTTCTTCCCAGGGAGTCCACATTTTCCCCACCATGCTGGGGGCTGGTCTGCTAATCCCAAACAATTTGCAAGGCAAGATTGTCCATACATCTGAACTGCTCTCTGCCATAGCATCTTCCTGCTCACCACCACAAGCAGAGCGCCTTGCAGTGGTTGCAACCCACGCTAGGCACACTGTTCTGTTAGGGGTGTGGGGGCTTGCAAGGGATATAACCATGCGAGCCATTATACTGTGTGAGTGAAAGCTTGCACACATTACTGGGAGCAGCACGCAAGCAGCCAAAGGACAAAGGCGGCAACCACATTTTTGCGCATAACGTGTATTGCTGTGAGTCATGAAGCAATGTGCCAGTGTGGCATAATGCAGGGATGAGGAAGCTTCTTCTTGTCGGGTGGGGTGAGGAAGCTCATTTCAGCAGGAGGGGGAGCCATCCTGGCTTCCTCCCCAGCTGGACTCATCTCTGCCTCTTGGCCCCACTCCTTTCCAGCCTCTGCTTCTGCCTCCGAGTCCGGACTGCTCTCTGCCACAGACTCTCCCAGCTCACCAAACCCTGTTACCTCTTCAGCTTCCGACACCTCCTCCTCCCCATCTTCTCCTTCTGACCACTCATTGTCGTCCTACCACCAGTCCCCTGGCTCTGAGTCTTCTTCCCCTAGGGGTTCCACGGCCAGTTCTTCTTAACACTCCTCTCCATCCAGCCAGTCTATAACTTCAGGGCATAACAATACAGCGGACTCTCAGGTTGCGAACGTGATCCGTGCGGGAAGCACATTCACAACCTGCAGCATTTGCACCCGCAGCGGTGCGTCTGTGCACACGCGGGTCGTGATTCGGCGCTTATGCGCAAAGTGTGATTTAGCGCTTCTGCGCATGTGCAAGCGCCAAAACCCAGAAGTAACCTGTTCCGGTACTTCCGGGTTCGGCACAGTGCGCAACCCAAAACCGCACAACCCGAACCGTCTGTAACCCGAGGTATGACTGTACAACATAAAAAACACAAAACACATAATAAAGTTGAGCAATCTTCCCTCCCACAACACATTTAAGGATATCAGATGTTAATCAGCCCAGTGTTTTGCCTGGCAGCTAAATGTATGCAGTGAAGGCACCAGGCGAACTTCCCTGGGGAGAGCATTCCACAAATGGGGAGCCACCCCAGAAAAGACCCGTTTTCGTATCACCACACAAAGAAGGGCCTCGGAGGATGATCTCAGGGTCTAGGTTGGTTCATAGGGAGAGAGACAGTCTTTGAGGTATTGACTAGATGGGTCATTTTGGTCGGACTTGGTATAAGGGAACTTCCGATGTTTCTAGCCTCTCCCATTACACATATGGGGCTATCACATGGAGTCGCTGGTGTGTACAAGCTGATCCCTGCATGTGGGGCCAGTTAGGGCTGGGTGATATATCTATACATCTTCCACAACCGGTTTGAAGTTCATATCGTGATACTGGTTTCATAATTTTTAACCTGGCAATATATCGCAAATCACGATGTGTTTGTGTGCGCGCTATGTGAAAATCACAATGTAAGAAAAACTGCAGAGCCAGCCAATGCCTCCACATAGCTCCATCCTTATTTGAGACACGGGTGGCACTGTGGTCTAAACCACTGAGCCTCTTGGGCTTGCCGATCAGAAGGTTGGGGGTTCGAATCCCCATGATCCTCCTGGCAACCTAGCAGTTCGAAAGCACGCCAAAAAGTGCAAGTAGATAAATAGGTACCACTCCGGCAGAAAGGTAAACTGCGTTTCCATGCGCTGCTCTGGTTTCGGTGTTCTGTTGTGCCAGAAGCGGCTTAGTCATGCTGGCCACATGACCTGGAAAAACTGTCTGCGGACAAACGCCGGCTCCCTTGGCGTGAAAGCGAGATGAGCGCCGCAACCCCAGAGTCGTCTGTGACTGGACTTAACTGTCAGGGGTCCTTTGCCTTTCTTTTTTATTCTGCGATGGTGGTATATCACAAAGTTGAAAACCAGATATCACCCAGCCCGAGCGCCAGTAATGTGGCAGCTGCACTCCAGCCACCACAATCAGACAAATTACAGGTTCGTAGTCCTCTTAAACAGTTGTATGTGTGGATTATGGTTTGAAGTGAATTATCCCGGCTTAACGTATGGCAGATTTCTACTTTGCAGGTTCCCCTGGTGGAAACAGTTCCTCAGGTGAAGAAGGAAAAGCACAGTACCCAGGCAGCTAAGAACAGAGCCAAGAGGAAACCTCCCAAAGGAATGTTCCTTTCTCAAGAAGATGTGGAGGCAGTCTCCGCCAACGCGACAGCTGCTACCACCTTGCTGAGGCAACTGGATATGGAGTTGGTCTCCATCAAACGGCAGGTACGAGCTCTTTCCCTGCGACAAATCAGGGCTTATTTTTAATCACCCCATACATATTTTAAGAAAGGAGCTGCCATCGGTCTCAATTCTGTGCCTCCCCGGAGGATTCATAGCTCGGACGAGATGTTTTGCATCGGGATGATGAGACTTGATTAACAAGCTGTCAGCTGAGCAGCATGTTTCAGAATGGAATTATTTCATCTTGGCTTTCTATTTACAGTGCAGCAAGGTGCAATGTGCGGTTTGCCAGCTTCCTGTCTCTTCCCCCAAGATGCTACTATAGACTTCTATAAATCACAGTTTCTGTACTCTTTTTTTATACTCTGGATTGGGGGGGGGTATCTTTTTTTCGTTTGGAGAACATTTTTGTACCGGCCAACTATTTTTTATAAAAAACTTCTTCTTTTTTGGCATACTTGGTGACTTGATTTCCTTCCCAATCTTCCATACTCTCAAATCCAGGAATACAACTAGGATAGCACTTGTTTTTCCTGCCCATACCATTCCTATACAATAGATATTTCTCTACACCCCCCCCCCAAAAAAAAACCTCCCTCCAAATTACAGCTAGTCTGAACTGTGTGACAGATTTGGCCTAGTTGATGCCGTACTGCAAATCTTCAAGGTTCCTATGTTAAAACGGCTTTCTTCCAATTTTAAGAAAGAAAACTGTTATAATATAACTGATATAACCCAGTAGCTCAGTTGGTTGGATCATGGTGCTGAGAATGCCAAGGTTGTAGGTTCACTTCCCTGCATTGCATGGGGTTGGGCCACATGATCCAACTCTATGATTCCATGATTTTATGATCGCAACCCTTGGGCAACTCGCTCCCCAAATATGCTTTGTCTTAAAAGGATTGTTCTGTTCTTTCAAGTGCCACATATATTCACCCAGCGTATTTAAAGCACTATGATTCCATTTTGAACAGTCATGGCTTCTTCCCCCAACGAATTTTGGGAGCTGTAGTTTGTGCTGCTGGGAGTTACCGTATTTTTTGTTCTATAAGACTCACTTTTTCCCTCCTAAAAGGTAAGGGGAAATGTGTGTGCGTCTTATGGAGCGAATGCAGGCTGCACAGCTATCCCAGAAGCTAGAACAGCAAGAGGGGTTGCTGCTTTCACTGTGCAGCGATCCCTCTTGTTATTCTGGCTTCTGAGATTCAGAATATTTTTTTTCTTGTTTTCCTCCTCCAAAAACTAGGTGCGTCTTGTGGTCTGGTGCATCTTATAGAGCGAAAAATACGGTACTAGGAGATTCCCCTATTTGCCCCCTATAGTTCACAGAGTGGCTTAACAATCAAGTCCCTCTTCACAGGGAACTGTAGCTCTGGGAGAGGAGTATGAGTCTCCCAGCAGCTGTCAGCACCCTTGACAAACTACAACTCCCAAGATTCTTTGGGGGAAGACGTTGAGTGTATGAAGTAGTATGATACCACTTTATGGTGTGAATGTGGCCCAGGCCGCCTCTAATAGCTGGTGTGAACTGTTGCCAAGGGAGATATAAGCTCCTCCCAGACTTTTCCTAGTATGTACTGATTGGTCCATGGTGCAGAATTCCAATTGCCTTTCTCCCAATCAGTGCAATAGAAGAGGCTGTGTGTTGATTGGTTGCGCTCATTATTAGCTGAGCAACATTCATAGTTTTTAAAAGGCAGGTTTCTCTCACTTTCTAAATTAAAAATAATAATAATGCAGAAGCATGTTTCTTCATATAGACACTTCTGGCCTTGTTCCCTTTTCTCTTGAACCAATGATCAATAGCCCGATTTGGATGATTTATGCCTGTTGCACCACTCTTAATTACTGATAATAAAAATTTAGGGGCTATATTTTGGCCAAGCATCCACTTCCAGCATAATAGAAATTAGAGGTCAGAGCATCAAATATTTTATGCCCTTTATGAATATGAACAAAAGCTTCAATCCTATGCGTGCTTATCCGTGAGTAAATACACTTGAACCTGTGAGTAAACATGCACAGAATTGCACTGGAAGTTAATGCAACCTTTTTTGTTTGGCCGCATTCTACATTTGCTTATACCAATCACTTAATGGCGCTTTGGTTCCATGCGCAGATAAGTGGGATAAACCCCTCACCCCGAACAAATAGAAATCAAGTAAAGCAAATACTCCCTTTTCCTAATTAATTTTACTACGTTTATATCTTGCATTACACCGGGCTTTTATTTTCCCTGCACTGGCTACAGCTATAAAAGGGTTGAAGTAAGAAAAATGAACCCTGGTGTTTAATGGAATCTCTTGAAAAGCTGAACAAAATATTTATAGGCTCCGCATGGATTATGAATGCCTCATGAAGGACTGAGTAATGAAGGACGGGTGTTGAAAACTTGGCAGGTGCGGCCTTGCCAACACTGAACCCACCAAAGGGAGAAATGGCACCCTGCTGACTTCACTTTTGCTCTCTCTGACCCCTTTGTAGAATAATAATAATAATAATAATAATAATAATAATAATAATAATAATAATAATACATTTTATTTATACCCCACCCTCCCTGGTCAGAGCCGGGCTCAGGGCAGCTAACACCAGTAAAATTACAATAAAAACATAATGGGGGGGGAACCCAATTTAAAATACAGCTTAAAATGCAATTTAAAATGCAGCCTCATTTTAAAAGTAGCCCATAAATCAAAACTATGAGGGGAGGGAAACAGAAGGGTCAGACTGAGTCCAAACCAAAGGCCAGGTGGAACAGCTTTGTCTTGCAGGCCCTGCGGAAAGATGTCAAGGGCCGCAGGGCCCTAGTCTCTTGTGACAGAGCGTTCCACCAAGTCGGGGCCAGTACTGAAAAGGCCCTGGCCCTGGCCCTGGTTGAGACCAATCTAACCACCTTGCGACTTGGGAGCTCCAAAATGTTGTCATTTGTGGACCTTAAGGTCCTCCGCGGGGCATACCAGGAGAGGCGGTCCCATGCCGATGCTTTTGTTGGGACTCCCAACTCCCTTCATTCCTAGCTATTGAACAAGTTGCCTAGAGGGGATGGGAACTGGGAATCCGACAGTATCTGGAGAGCCACAGGTTCCCCACCCCGAATGAAGAGGAGCATGGCAGCCAGTGAACCCGTCATCCCACCCCATGCCTCTCCTGTTCAGCAAAATGCACAGAGGTGCCATGCCACAGATTTAAGAGCATAAGAAGAGCATTGCTTATGGGTCAGACATGGGGATGTCCCTCTCCTATAGTTGCTTCCCAGCAGCTGAATTGCTAGATTCTTTGGGGTGGTAGGTGGATGGGGTGAAGCAAAAGGGAGGCCTGGGTGTTTCTGTATGATTTCCTTCTGGTATCTGATTCCAGGCTCTCTTTAATGTTTCCCTACAGTATACTGAAAGCGACAGTCTCAGTAGGGCTCCAAGGCAGGGCTTCTGTGTTCTATAATCTGGTGGTTGTTGTTGTTTTTAGTTTTTAAAAAACCAAGTTGTTTTCTCTTGCTGTGTGTTGTTGGGGTTTTTTAAGGGCGGGATAGGTAAGTACTCTCTGCTTTTAAATGTCAGCATTAAACTGTTACCAGCTGCCTCTCGGCGTAAAAGGTCTTTGAGGGCAAACGCTCTCTGTAATTCAAAGGCCAGGCGTACTTTCCCAGTTATTTCCTACTGAGACCCGTGGCCTGCAAACCGTCTCCAAGATCCTCTTGACCTGCGCCTCTGAAACTTAACAATTCCCTTAGATTTTGTGCGTGTGTAAAGAAGCCCTGGAAAAGGGTATTTTCTTTTAGATCTTGTGCAGGCTTGCCTCTTAAATTAGTTAAAAGTTCTCATTTCTTCCCTGGAGTCCTTTGGCTCTGAAGCGAAGCTGCAGTCCTCAAAACAGCACTGGCCAGGGGAAAAAAAAAAGGTAGGAAGTTTTAGAGAAAGGAGAAAGCGTTTCAGAAAATTGCAGATCAGAGCTTGGCAGGGGCTTCTCCACCCCACCCCATCTGAAGGAAGTGATGTTTTATTCTGTTATCTCTATTGACAGACGAAGCTTTTCTTTTCAGATTCAGAATATCAAGCAAACAAACAGCGCTCTGAAAGAGAAACTTGAAGGAGGAGTCGAACAATATCGGCTGCCAGAGGTAACTTTATGTCCTAGTGGAATTTGAACCAAAGGAGGGGGGGGGGTGTGAGATGGCAGCTGTGCTGAAAGTCTGCTGGTTTCATGTGCGCTAACTGGTGATAAATTCATATGAGTTCTCATTTTGATGTGTCTTTACCAAATTCACACTTCCTGAACCAGCAGGCAGATTGAAACACAGGTTTCCTTTCAAATTCACCTCCAAACTTTGGAATGCAAGTCAGCAACAACAAAAATGCATACAAATATTATATATATCTTAGAGGAAATTGCCACACTCATCTTGACTCTGGTCTTGCCTACTTGCCTAACCCTGCAGGCTAACAGGAGAGAATGCAGGGCTTCCATAGGGGGGGGGGGAGCTTCTGCACCTTTTTAGCAATGCAGGGATCAGCCTTGGGGCTCACATGCTCTCCCTTCTCACTCCTCCTCCCGGTGCAGCCATGCAGAAGAGATTATAGAATCATAGAATCATAGAGTTGGAAGAGACCACAAGGGCCATCGAGTCCAACCCCCTGCCAAGCAGGAAACACCATCAGAGCACTCCTGACATATGGTTGTCAAGCCTCTGCTTAAAGACCTCCAAAGAAGGAGACTCCACCACACTCCTTGGCAGCAAATTCCACTGTCGAACAGCTCTTACTGTCAGGAAGTTCTTCCTAATGTTTAGGTGGAATCTTCTTTCTTGTAGTTTGGATCCATTGCTCCGTGTCCGCTTCTCTGGAGCAGCAGAAAACAACCTTTCTCCCTCCTCTATATGACATCCTTTTATATATTTGAACATGGCTATCATAGCACCCCTTAACCTCCGCTTCTCCAGGCTAAACATGCCCAGCTCCCTTAGCCGTTCCTCATAAGGCATCTATATGCACTTCTGCGTAACCAGAGTTCTGGTCTATGTCTGGACTCTGAGCACCACTTGCTGGGAATTGCAGGCTGCTGTTCTCATATTCCCCTTGCAGGCTTTCCCCCAGGCATCGCTGGTTAGTTATTGTAAGAACTAGATGGCCCACTGGCTTTGATCCAATAGACTCATCTTACATTCCCTGAACTATGGTTAGCTTAAACTATGGTTTGTTCAAACACATTGGGATCAAACCATGTCACGATCCTGGTGCCAGATTGAATGGAGAAGCCCCCCGTGAGTATAGCCAGCTCCCCCTCGAGACTTTCTCATATGAGACAAGGAGTTCAGGGTTTTGTTTTGTTTTTAATGATTTTATAGGTTGTGTGGCTTTGTTTCTGAATCTGATCCTTCTACATGGTTTTGTATGCATTGTGGTATTTTATATATTGTGACTTGCAGTTATTTTGATTCATCATAGTTTAGTAATTATTGACAGGTAGGTAGGTAGCTGTGTTGGTCTGCCGTAGTCGAAACAAAATAAAAAAAAACCTTCCAATAGCACCTTAGAGACCAACTAAGTTTGTTATTAGTATGAGCTTTTGTGTGCATGCACTGTGTATCTGAAGAAGCGTGCATGCACACGAAAGCTCATACCAGTAACAAACTTAGTTGGTCTCTAAGGTGCTACTGGAAGGAATTTTTTAAAAATTATTTATTGCAATTGTTAAGAGTGAACTTCTGTTTAATTATTACCTGTTAATGTTTTGAGAGTTGATTCTGTTTTTTACTATTATATTCTAATAGATCACTGAATATTACTTTGTTTGATATAAGTCTTTCCATTTCAAAGTTCCGTTTTATTATTACTTTCTGTAGTGGATCAGATTGTTATAATGTGTGTGTTCTTTGTTGCACATTTCATTGCTGTATACCGCCTTGTGTATAGTAACATACCCAAAGGTGGTATACAAATTAAAAGTGAAATGAAATGTGAGGTCAGGGAGTGGAGCCAGGCTAGCAGGCATAACATTGAGAGAGCCTGACATGTGAGGCTCAAGTGAGTCACCATGGACCAGTCACAAGCTCTTGGCTGAACCACTTCCCAGGGTTCTTGTGAGGATGAAAGGCAGGGTTGAATCACGTCTGCCATCTTAAGCTCCTTGGTGGAAGGGAGGTGTTATGGTTCTAGGGATTGCTTGTGCGTAAATTGCCTTTACTCATGGCTGTGTTGCATGGTTGAACCCTTTCTGACAGAGCAGCCTCTATCTCGTGGCTGCCTCAGTCGCTGGCAGAATCCGTCAATGGGGGTTTCTTAAACCGCTTCCAACATAAAAGCTGCTTCACGCCCAGTCTCCTCCCCCGTTGCCTGCGCGCAAGCTTTTTACGCGCTGTGGGTGTGGGTAACGGAGCACTTGTCCCCTCTCCACTTGTCTCCTGCGAAGAGTCTTGGAGCCAGCTCTCCGTTTCCTCTATCTCCTCCCCTTCTCCACTGGTGTTACGCTGATTTCCTTCCCCAGCGTATGGGCTATCCCTCCTCCTACTGGTACCCTCTCCACCATCGTCCGAGAGCCCTCTCACCTCCTCCTGCTCCAATGGCAGTTCCCTGACAGGAGGGCTATAAATAAAATTTCATAGAAACCTAGTTTTAACATGAAACTCCGTTGGGGTGGTGTTTGAAGCGAACTTGTTGGTTGTGGCCACCATCGCTCAATGGCAGAGCATTGACCTTGCATGGAGAAGGTCCCAGATTCAGTGCCTGGAATCTCTAGGTTGGGCTGGAAAAGAATCCCTGAGCTTAGATCACCTGCCCACTTCAACCCCTCCTTCTTCCCTGCTGTCAGTCAGCAGTTAATTCAGATAATGAATTGCTTCTGTCGTTTGACTAAATATATTCTTTCTTTCTTTCTTACCGCTCAGAGGAATAATGGGGACTTTGTTTAACAAATGACTGTTTTCCTCTTGCAGCTCAAGCAATTTGTTCAACTTTTTCATTTGTGTACACTTGTCAGGCTCGGGGTTTGAAAGCAGATCTGTTACCTAAGTAAATGATTCCTTTTCTTTCTCGTGACACTTAGGTTACGCTGAAATGCAACGCGCGCTGGACCACCGACGAGCAGCTTCTTGCTGTACAAGGTATAGTGCCAGAAACCCATTTCTGTGCATTGGAGGGTGGCTCTCAGTCCCCGGGGTAGTCAACGTGGAGCCCTCCAGATGTGATGGAGACTCCCAACTCCCATCAGCCCAAGCCATCAGGATCAAAGATCAGGAAGGATGGGAGTTGTAGTTTGCCATATATAGTGGGCACCCTATTTCTTCGTGATGGGGAACTTCCACATTGATAGCAAAGAATTTATCCTGTAGTGGTGCAACTTCTCCTACATTTAGGTGAGGTTTTGGGTGTATCAGCGCCAGCTTCTGAGGTGTTAGGTGCAATCTATAGATTAGTTTCAAAGTGAATTCCCTTCTTTTGGCTGAGATGAGCTTAAAGGGTAGCTTAGACCAGTGGGTGGGGTTTATTTCGTAACCTATATCATGCTCCCTTTGGACTTTGATTGCATGGAGGGATTTCTCTAGTGTCTTGGAGTAGTATTTTGTATATAGCAGTGTCTCACATCGAATGTAACCGACCTCTAGAAAGGACTCTATGCATTGAAAACAGAGCCGTTGCATGTACCCCTATTAACTAAAACCTTTGTTAATAAAAAACATTTTTTAAAAGAAAAAGAAAATCAGAGAGAATTTATCCACTTTCCTACTTAATATTATCAAGAGGCTCCTGGTGTCATCACTGCATGTCTTTAGGCTTTGGGCAAAAACATTCCTCTTTATCCAGGCCTTTGGCCATTAGGTAACCTGTGGCCTGTTAAAGGTGTTGGGGACTGACAGTTATTATGATCATTTTTATTATTATGCTATCTATTACTGTGCTTTTATGTTTTTCTTATTAATGTTGTACACTGGGATCTTTTGATAAAGGGCAGTATATAAATCAAATTAATAATAATAATAATAATAATAATAATAATACTTACTGTAAACCATCGCGGTAGTTTGGAGGGTGTCTGATTTGCAATTTACGGTTGAGGTTGCTCTGTGATAGATCCACCCAGGTAGCGATGCCCAATGCAGTTTCGCAAGTCACGGGTGGAGTTTGCTAGCAAAAAAAGAGGCCTATACATTTGTAGTATTATGAATATTCACTCAAAGGACTTTTAGCTAGGAGCTAAATGGCACCCTAAACCTAGGTTACGGGCTCAACAACAGAATGTCCAGGCACGTTTTTTTAATAACTGAAAAAGAAAAAGCTGAAAAGCAATGAACTGCAGCTGAAGAATTACGTTAATTTTTCACATGGTCTAGTCCTTCCCCTGCCCACCCCCCTAATATTCTTAAGAGGGTCTCTTCTCCAGTCTTCAGAGAGTAGCTGGAAGTGGGGAGGCAGAAAAAGGTCCTCCTTTCCTTCCGCTATGCAGCTTTAATCTGAAATCTTAGGCGCGGTACTGCGCCGGGAGCTCAGAAACTGCTCGCGTTGATGAAATTCCCCATGGCAGAATGCGCCTAGAATGATGGGAGTTTCGAACAATGGATGAAAGTGTTGGGGCCAAGCACACTTCTAAGGGGAAGGCATTTGTCAAGCAGAACATCCCTGTAGAAAAGGCACTTTCTTGGACCACAGCGTAACCCGCCTCCCACAACAGTGGCAAACAGAGAGTATTGGTTGTGATGCTTTGGGTCTGTTTACTTCTGTTTTCAGTAAAGTTTGACTGATATTTTACAAGTTCTTATTAGCTGGCATAGAAAAGTGAAACGAAAAGGGATTGGAGATAAAACAAAAAGCATGCAGCTTGCATAGATCCGCTTTTCTTTCTGCAGTTTTTTATATATAAAAAATACAGAGTTGCATGCAGTCCTGGTTGCATTTCTTAGATCTTTTTTCTGACTTTTAAAGTTGCCTAACAATGGTGATGAATTTTATTTGTTCCATTCATACCTAGTAGCGCCTGTCATGCATTTGATGCAATGCAGCTCTAAGTATTGTCGGGCCAGGAACAATTTCAAAATTTTATTTTGTGTTTATATGCCCACCCTTCATTAAGAAATCTCAAAGCTGTTCACAAATTGTCATATAGATACAAGAACACAGAATAAATATTGAAACACACTGGAAAAAACCACGACCTGCATACCATGGTGCAAATTTCGAATGGCTTCACATAAAAATCCTATAATCAGAAAAGATCTGAAGACCCAGAAAATGTATATCAAAAGGGCTCAAAACCCTGGGTGAAAAGTTGCACCTTAAGTTGTTTGCGGAATTGAAAGCTCAAAGATGCAGATCAGTCGCCGAGAGTTCCATAAGGAGGGTCCTGCTTGACCTTACGATATTTCCAGTGTTTGCTATAAAATATTTATGAAATCTGTTTTAAACAGAGTGTGCTGCTATTGAGAAGCCCACCGTTCCTTGAGCATAGCCCCCTGGCGTGACCATGGGCAGGATCCTCTTCAAAGATAATAAAATCAGAGTTGTAGAGTTGGCAGGGGAACTCTGAGGATCATCTAGTCCACCCCCCTGCAATTCAGGAATCCCAGCACACAGTTCCCCCACCCACCCACCATACTGGACTTGGGTGATCTTGGGCCAGGGGAGAGGATGAAATGGGGGTGAATGCATACTGCTCTCAGCACTTTAGAGGATGATGGGAAGGATAGAAACGCAATGTAAAGTAGGACACAGTGTCCCAACAATACAAATTCAAGCATCACGTGTCTAATAATAATAATAATAATAATAATAATAATAATAATAATAATTTATTATTTCTACCACGCCCATTTGGCTGGGTTTCTCCAGCCACCCTGGGCGGCTTCCAACAAAGATTAAAAATACATTAAAATGTCACATGTTAAAAACTTCCCTAAACAGGGCTGCCTTCAGACGTCTTCTAAATGTCAGGTAGTTGTTTATCTCTTTGACATCTGGTGGGAGGGCGTTCCACAGGGCGGGCGCCACTACCAAGAAGGCCCTCTGCCTGGTTCCCTGTAGCAATAATAATAATTCATTAAAACTTTAAAGGCTTCCATTATTGCGCTGATAATAACCTTAGCACCTCTTCTCCTTTTCTCTAGCCATCAGGAAATACGGTCGAGATTTTCAGGCAATCTCTGATGTGATTGGAAACAAGTCTGTGGTGCAGGTGAAGAACTTTTTTGTAAATTACCGGCGGCGTTTTAACATAGACGAAGTCCTACAGGAGTGGGAAGCAGAGCATGGCAAAGAAGAGACGAACGGAACTAGTACGCAGAAACCCATAAAGTCGCCAGATAATACCATTAAAGTTTCCGAAGAAGAAGATGAGGTAGGAGGGATATAACTTGAGTTCAATCTTGATTTAGTTCCCAAAAACTTGACAATCAGTTCCTTGGCAGAACCGGCTCCTTTTCGGATGGTGTTTTGCTAACATTATTACTTAGCGGTGTCATTTGGAAGCTGGCCAGTCATATATTATCAGCTAACTGCCTGTAGTTTTGACATGTTTGGAGAACGTCAAATATTCGCTGGAGCCAAGGATAGCCTTGAGGCCAGCAAAACGAAGCAAAAGTTTGCTCTGCGGCAACTTTTTAACATAGCATGCACAGAGAATAGCAAAAAAAGAAAGAAAAAAGGTCATTCTGGGTTCGGCGTGTATCTTATTTATTTATATTTTATTTTGTAGACTTTAATCCTACCTTTCTTCCATCACGGAGCTGGCAGAATTAAAGCCTGCTTTCCAACTGCTATTCCGCAAATTGGGTTGCATTTGAAAAGAAAAAAATGAAAGCAGAAGTTAAATTATCTTGGCAACAATAAAACTATAACAGGGACAGATTAAAATAGAAAGTTGGCAGCCTCCAAAGATTGTGTGTGGCTAACCTGGGGGCGTCTAGCATGTACATGGGAGATCATTGTCTTTCTCAGGTCTGATTTAAACGCACTGTCCACCAAGAACTTTCTTTGTGACTCCGCGTCAAAATTTTGTTGAGTTTTCTGTAAAATCTGTGACAAGAAAGTGGCTGGTGGAGGCCTTTGGGGGTAATGCGTCTCCTCACATGTGAGGATGATATTTATACCCTGCCTTTCTGACTGGATTGCCCAAGCAATTCTTCTTCTTCTTCTTCTTCTTCTTCTTCTTCTTCTTCTTCTTCTTCTTCTTCTTCTTCTTCTTCTTCTTCTTCTTTGCAGCTTACAGATAAAAAGAAGAATCGCTAAAAACATAGAAGAAACAATCATTAAGAAACAATTGAACATTAATAGAATTAAAACTATACACACACATAGAATCTGTTTAAAACATGCAAATAATTATGGCAAAAACAGCGCAGCACCAACCTTTTAGTTAAAAGCAGTCAGTTCCTGTAATGGTTCTAGGGGTTGCTCGTGCGTAAATCGGCGCCACATCTGGGTGGGTTGCCTGAGTGAACCCTTTCTGTCTGGACAGCCACTCGCCCGTGGCTGTCTCAATCGCTGGCAGAATCCGTCAGTGGGCGTTTCTTGAACTTCTTCCAGCATAAAAGTTCTTTGACGCCTAGTCTCCGCCTACTCTCCCTGCGCGGAAGTCTTCTGCGCAGGGAGGGTGTTGGGATCAGAGGACCCGTGCTCTCCCCGGTGAGGAGTCTTGGAGCCACCTCGCCGATTCCCCCATCTGCCCCCCTTCTCCACTGGTGCTACGCTGATTTCCTTCCCCAGAAGATGTGCTGCTTCTCTCCCTCCCGGGACGCTCTCCGGAATCCCTCTGGAGCCCTCCCTCTCCCTCTGGCTCCGATGGCAGTTCCCTGACAGTTCCCAAAGTCTGGTTGTTGCTATTGACAGAAACAGTGAAAATCAATTCGTTTATTCTTGACATTGTTCAAATGATGGCAGATCTTATGGCGGCTTGTGGGAGTGAGGTGCCTTCCTCAGTGGGGTGATGCCTGTGTTTTTGGGCAATGTGCTTTGCGTTGGGCTTACCCGAAGGTCCCTTTGGGAGTTCCCACTGCAGCTTGCTTTGTCATAGCAGCAGGGAGAACCAAGACTCATTCGCCTGCCATGGTGGCAGCTGGACAAGCGTGTGATTTACTTCCAAGCAAAATTCAAGTTCTGGTTCTGACCTTCCAAGATCTTAGGTGGCCTAGGACTCACATGTCTCCATATGACTCCCCTCCCAGTGGTTAGGAGCCTCGCTCATGAGTTCCCTCCATGGAATGTTGATTTCCTGGGAAAGTGCACCCGAACACTTTCGTTTCTCTGGCGTGTCAGGCCCAATTTCTAAAGCTTCCCTTTCTAACGAGTTCGGATGGCACTCGACTTTTTCATATCGTTTCTCTCCCCCTACCCTGTTTCATTGCTTTGTGAGCTTGATGTGCGTGCAGCTTTTATATTTGTTTTGACTCTATTATGGAATATCTCGAGTGTTGTGCATGAGACATAATAGACATTTATAAATCTAGGGCCCAGGGGGGTTTGAGGATGACATTCCTACCTCATCTCCCTCCCTTCTTATGTTCTGCTGAAAGCCGTGCCATTGACAAGAGTGGCGATGCAGCTTGACGTCTCAGCTTTCTGTTTGTTTATGAATATTGACTGAGAAATCCGTGAATGATGTCTCGGAGCAGACGGGAACTGCCAGCTCCTTGCTCTCAATTCAGCGATCTGTGGGTTTCCTCCCCCCCCTCCCCTCATTTTGGTGCCTGCTACCTTTGATTCCTTGGGGACAGGATACGAGGTTTGGAAATCTGACCTCTGTGTGAGTCGTCCGATTTTAATGTTGTGTCTCCTTTCTCTTTGCCCCAACCCCTTCTCTTTTCTCCTCCAGGCAACTTCTGTTTTGGATGTCAGATATACATCCGCATCATGAGAAACTCAGGTAGCCTAGAACAATGTTGATGTTTTGACTACTGTTGGTTATCCATGATATCAGGTATTAGCAAAACCTCAAGACAGCCATCATATCTCCGTGGACAAGCAGCTATTACCAAAAAGAGAGAGAGAGAAGAAGAAGAAGAAGAGAACAAATCGCAAACCAAGGCAAAAACACTTCTGTTCCTGTGCTACATTTGCCTTAATTTTCTCCTCATTCCTCCATTTGCTGTTCTGCAGTTCCTGGGACAAGCTCTCTGCCCTTCAACAGCACCCAACTTCAAAGCATTAGCTTCTCCTTGAGCCATCTACGTGCCGGCATGCAAAAAACCTCCTACCAGCCAGCTCTCCTCCCCCTCCTGCTCCTCCCCACGCTCAGAGGTTGACCCCTAAAACCAGGGGTGTTTCTTGCTCCCTAGTAGTATGTATTTCTGTACGGCCTTGTGTGGTTTCAGCTTACTTTATGGTGTAATCATTATTCTTACAGTGACATTTTAAAATCTTTTTCTTTTTCTTTAAAAAAAATATATATACATACATATATATATGAATGAACTCTCCATCAAAAACATGTATTGAGCATGTGCTAGTATGGCCTGGTGGCTTCTCTGAAGTCAGGGAACATGGCAAGTAGGTAGGATTTCAGGGCTGCAAGCGGTAGACCACCCGCCTCCTAGCACATGCAGAAGCTGTATTCTGCTCCTTTTTATTTTTAAAGAAAACTCCGTTCTTAGTTGTGATTTCTATTATCGTCATTATTATTGTCGTAATGGACCTTCTTACTTAGTGCAAAAGGGAATGTGCAGCCTATAACCTGCTTTGGAACAATCAGTTGGTCGATCGATGTATATGCACCCAAACACCCGCGTTCTTTCATTATAACCTCCCAGCGAATGCTGACACAGCTGAGTTCCTTTGACCGTCTTAAGGGGTTAGGGCAAAAGCAGCAGCCTTTGGCATTCGCCCCCGGGGTTCTTCTGCATCTGTTTGATACTTCTGTCGTCTTAAGGAAGGGACTTGGCGCCCCACCGAAGTGAACAGAGGCTGCACAGTCTCTGCGCTTGGCAAATGGCTTGCTTGGCCATGACATTGCGATGCAAATTAGGATCGAGAGCTTCAGTCCTTTAAAATGTGTGTTTGAACAGAGGGGACACACACACACCCTGTCCCCTTTCTCCCACCCCAAGAGCTCCTTCAAGCTGCTGTCGCTTAGTTCCTTCCAACACGCGGAGCCCAGCTGTGTGGCAAAGGCCGTTGTAGCAAGTTCCACTTCCTAGGAGCTGGGATGGAGCTGGCTTGAGCAAGAGAGGTTGGAGGTTCCTCCTCCTTAGACTTCTGAACCCGGCAGTATGGTGGCGGCGTGGGTACCAAAGGAGCCCTTCAGCTGAAAGATGTAGGATGTAGCATTCTTAAATATTTTCATTAGCTGTAATAACGATGCAAAATTAAATAATTTTAATCAGGGATGTCCAGGGGTTAATTTATGTGCGCGTGTTTTTAGTTGACTTCATTGCCACAGTACCCTTAACGTAGAAATCAATTTCAAATAAAGTTGCAACCTCAATATGCACGGCTTTTTGAGACGCTGAGGGCGATGGGGGGCATTAATTTGCAATTTAATAAACCTACCGCTATTTGGACGGAAAAAGAGCTATCTTTAATACTTTTCTCTTACCATGCCCTTTTTTACGGCAGCAGCTGCAAATGTACATGTGTGCCCTTCGCTGGTAGTCACGCTGAATTTAAAATTTGCCTCTGCCTTCTAAAGTTGACACACACAAACCCTGCCTACGAACTAACCTGCCGATCAAAGCTTGCTGTCCTAAGACACGTTCTGTTTGGTACACCAAACGCCACTGCAAATATATGGGGGAACAGGTCTTCTAGTAATAACCCTTGTTTCCTGAGGTAATGTAAACGCCTTATTTTTGGAAGGGTCTGTCCCTTCTGTTTTGATAATTAAAAATATATGCAGTCAAAGCACAACAGGTGGCTTATTCCTTACGACATGCATTAGCCAGTGTAAGCATTTTAACCATTGTGGTGTACTTAGATGGCTCTGAAGCTTTTTAAAAATATAATAATAATATAACAGTAATAATAACTGGAGACTTCTACTATGCATGAGAAGGCAGAACTGCACTTTATCATAATTTTCAGTGGCTGAAACCACAAGGGAATTGCAATCGGCTGGTAGACAAATTTCACTGAAAATAATAGCCCAACCAGCTGCCCATTTTGCCCTGATTGCAGGAATGAAGGACCTTAGCTCCCATCATGCCTAACCTTGCTGGCTAGGGCTGATGGGAACTGTAGTCCTGCCAAATGTGGCAAGCAACAGGTTCCCCAGTCCCTAGCATAGCGAATCCTGAACAGCCAAGATCAAGACTAATTCTAGCCACTTGGAAGCACCTTTTAAACAAGACTTGCTTCATAGCAGCTGCCTGATGGTGAAATGTTGGAAAAGTCGAGATATATAATGTTGCTTGTTTTCTTATCCAGGGTTCAAAACAAGAGGAGAATACATAGATAACACCAAAAATCATAAAGAAACAATAAAGCTTTTTGAAAAACAACGCCAGCTAGTCTACTGAGAAACAGGGAAATTGAAAAACACTAGCGTGCAAATGACAAAATCTTGGCCTCCTTCCTTTACTCCTAAGTGACACCTCCTTGTGCCTGAGCTATCTGATCTAGATTACGATCTCTGGGAACCATTTCTTCCCCTTCTTTAAATCCTCACCTATCCATATTGAATTGAGTCTGTTCCCTGCCAGGCAAGCTTGTAGAAAGCAGCTGCTTCCAAGAGACGTGGTGAAGAATAATTGGCGTCTTTTAACAATGTTCTACATTAAAAAGGTTATGGGTTTGGATTTCCGCCTAGTAATTTATTTATTTTTAAAAACAACAACCCTGGCCTGTCCTTTTTTAAAAAATCGAGCCACAGCGCTAGGCAGTGTGCAATTTTATATTTTTAAAGAAAATCTATGTAAATGTTTTATATTAAATTAGCAAAGGATATAATAGCCAGGTTGGTTTGAACGGTCTGCCTCAAATCCATACTGTCGGAGAGCTGAAAGGTATGATCATGTGATGTATATGTTGCTGGACATTTGAGATTGCTGGTTGGGAGAGATTTGAAAACTTCCACGTAGAGAACTTTCATGACAGAGAGTGAGGCCAGAACATGTTAAGATTGTGTCTCTAGGGAGCATTTATGTTGCGTAACCTTTCCTCTACAGCTGAAGTGGTACAGTCTTGACAGTGGACCTGCTGATCATGTGGTTTAACTCAGAGTACAAGCCTGTTTCACTGTTCCCTTCAGCAAGCCTACCAAACATTATCAGAAAAAGATCGGGTTTTGGCTTGATCCCTATCCCAGTAAGAGAAATCATGTCTTTGCCTCTTCATGATTACCTTATTGTAAACCTGAATACAATAAAACATGACACTGAATTCCCCTCCCCACCATTAATTGAATATCACCTGCAACTGTTCCAGTATGAAACGGGGGAAATATTATTAACTTTCGGTTGTTTTCTTGGTTTCATAGTCTTGTCTCCTATATGGAAAAGCTTAACCTTTCAGTTCAAGCATTCACGTTCCGAGGCACCACGTTCTGATTTAGAAAGGTCCGCAAAGATTGCTACATTACGTGTAATAATTTGCTTAAATTTTGTTTCCTTAAACTATCAGTGTGGATGTTATAATTATATATATTTTGTGGAAGATGGGAAGTTTTCGTTTCCTTCTAAGTATAAGTTATTGTGCAACGATGGCTTCGCTACGGCAAAAAGTGGTACTTTTTTATTAAAAAAAAGACTTTTAGTTTTAGAAATCTTAACAAATGTACACATGCGCCATAATTTTACGTTTGTTCTATTTAATTTTTAAGTATAGTTGTGTAACATGCCAGTACATTTTCCTCCCCATTTCTTCCCAACCTGCTCTGCTTATCCATCAGGGTGCCTTGTTTCTTTGAATATTGTATCCTAACTGGTCTGAAACATGGCGATCGAACTCTTTAATCTACAGCCAAGGGAAGACGAGATATTTGCAAGAGACGTTGTATGTTGAACTTAACACAGCTTAGGGAAATGTTGTACAATCATATGCTCAGCAGCAGCTACAACTGGCAAAGCAGCCATAAGGCTTGCCCTCGTACATATTTCAGGGATTTATTTCATTTTATTTTTTTCCAGATTCCCCCTTTGAAACGCATCTGTGTGTTGAGGAGGGAGGGAATTGTAGCCCTTGGCCCCGATCCCTGACCTTCATGCAGCTCCTCCCCCATCCCTGTTTTCCAGGGGTTGGCAGAATGTGTGCAAAAGGGCTTGTGCTCATGCACAGATCTATGGAGTCTTCAGTGTGAGTAGGGACATTGCACAGCCAAGCTCTTTGATCGTGCGGATAGAAGCCGTCTGTGTATAGACACCCTTTTTATACATTCTGCTGAAGACAGATTGAGGGGCAAGATGACCCTCCATTTTAACTGCTCTTCCACTCCATGTAGTCAGCATATGCATGGAGGGAAGGTGGAGAAGAAGGTCAGGCTCTGCCTTCTAGTCTACTAGTCTGGCTACCTGCCTTGCAATACCGCCCAGGAAGTCAAGGGTCTCCTCCACGCAGCTCCCAGAAAGGTCAGGTAGGACCAGAGAAGCGATGGCGCCCATCCTCGATCTTGGAGGTGATAATTTTGCCCTCCTGTTCCACAGCCCCAAGTGGCCCACTGCAAAGATGTACCAGGAATTCCAAACAGAATGATCTCTGTTCCAATGCCAGACAACACCGTGTTCAGGCGTTCTGATAGATGAGTCACTGAGTCCCATGCATGGTGTCTGCAGTGGCCTCCTGGCAGGGATCGATGTATGGGGTGGCTGTTTTTCTCAGAAGCTTAATCCCATGTGAAGTAGTTTGCCATGTGCCATTGGTAGGCCAGGGAACGGATGCCATTTGAGAAGAATAAAAGGAAAAAATATAAAGCTCGCTTGAGTTCCAGAAATGACATTGGCTGTTGCGTGCATCTTGAAGTTGGGTAAAAATGGTAGCAAGTATTTTACAACTTTTTTGAGGGAAAGAGGAGGAGGGATATATCCTCAAATCGCCATCCTAGCCGGCAGTTTTGTTACTATTTACGGCCCGGCTAAAATATGGCCGTTGTCATTTAACTCTTCACTTTCGTTTAGATTCTCTCTCACACTGCATGTTGTGTACCAGATATGATCCAAGCATTCCTTTTAAATAACCTGATTTCCTTTCAGTGTAGACGAGTGTAACAGGCTTTACTAATTTTGGAAGTTTCCGTTTTAAAATGGCAAAGTTTAATCCTCTTGGGACATTTTTAAAACTTGAACAAAGTAAAAACAAAATCAGTGTCCCTGTTTTTATGAGTTTCAATTAGCTGTAGTCTGTGTTTTTAGCTTGTCAAAACCGAGCCATCTTGTGCAATGCCCTAGAATACCCTGAGCCCCCTTCGGCTACTCCCTGAAAAAAATGCAGCTTTTTTTGTTTGTGTCTCTGGGCACATCCCACTTGCAATGATGATGATGCATAGCCTCCGTTCGTTTCAGTGGTGCTTGAGCTGGAATCCTTTCCTTGCAAGCATCCCTGAAACAGAAGCAGCACCTGTTGGATAGCTGCCTCTGTGGGCAGCAAAGCACAATTAGCAGCGAAAGCGACAGTTCTGAAGAGAGAAGGTCAGTATATGTCTGGGCATGTTGTATATTAATGAGTGTTTACATTCATATTCTCCTCAAATTTAAATTTATACTGGAGTGTATAGTTATTCCATTATGTAGATTTTATCAATTTTGTTAAATTCTCATAGACCGCTTACAAGGTCAATCCCCCCCCCCCCCCCCCGGACTTTCTGATGATTAAGGTTAAGTTTGCAAATATAATAAAATTCTGTATTAGCCTTTGAAGTGATACAATTATGCATCAGGGGTAGGTTTTTTTTTAATGTATGTATTGATAATGCTGTTGTAAGTAATATTATTCATCTCTCTCTTTTGTTGCCTGTTTCTTTCCCTCCCTGCGCATTATTTAGTACATTTAACTGTGATGAATGGTCATAGAATTATAAAACTGCTTAGCCACTGAAAATAATAGTTTTTCCTCCCCTACCCCTTGAATTATCATTTTACTGTAAGAGGAATTATGGCGGGGAGGGGAACTCGTGATTCTTTTCTGAAACTCTGCACAGTTCATTTTTCTATTATTTCCAATGTTTGCTGACATGAAATTAAATAAACAAAAAACAAAACTCAAGCCATTGATGTGATGTAGTGTGTGCTTAAAAGCCTCATCATTCCAAAATGGATAGGACTTGAGAATTGATTGCTTGTCCAGCCTGATTGGTGCCTCGCTCTGTGAGAGACACAGGCCTGTTACAGGTATCAGCAGCCAGCACTTGAGGTGACCGAGATTATTATGGCCTGTCCTTAAGAGCCAAACCAAAACAAGCAGACCTCTTCTTTCCTAATAAGTCCCTTCTTGTAATCAATATGCAACTTCTATTTATCCCATATTTAGGCTGTGTACACAGTACCTGCTTACAGTGCAGCTAAGTCATTCTTCTTACTTTGGATTGAGGCTGCTTTTCATAAGGAGAGACAGGATAGATCCAGATTCTGGCTCACGGGATTTGTAAAGGCAGCTCCTGCCAGACAAGCACAATGTGTTCTCGGGGAATAACGTTGTGAGTGTTTGCAGAGCAAGTCTGCGGTTTCCACTGATTCCCATGAGGAAAATTCTATTGCATTCCCGACTACGGGATTCGGGCTCCAAGATAAGGAATAAAGCACCAGGACCACCCTTTAAAACCTTGCAAAAGGCAAACAAGGAAGGGGAAAATATGCTCTTTTATATGCCCAATCTCTCCTCCTCCCTCCCTATGGGCTGCCACAGACCCTCAAAACAAAAAAGCAAGGCTTGTTTAAGGCGGCTTATTTGTTTACAGTACTACATGCAGGTTCAGCTGTTTGGATATCTGAATCTGCGGTGTGTCTAGTGAGGTTTGGGTACAAATTCCTCGTATTTGGACAGGTGAATTTTTTGTATAATGAGCGTTTGGATAGCAGGACCTGGTTGCACAGAACTTCCCAAACCAGTGACGGAAGTGTGTACACAGCCTTGGTCTTCTCTTTCCTCGGACCATAGAAGAAAGAGCTGTGGGTCCAGCGAGAAGCCAGAAGTGAGGAAACCCACACCAGGGAACGCACACACTCATCACTCCTGACAGAACCATCATTGGCTTGAGAGAACTCTTGGGCTAAGTGAGGCTGCCAGCACCACCTCTTCTTTTCAAGACATAGCAGAACATAATCCTGTTTCAATTTCTTCCTTCAAAACAAAACAAAACCCCCAAATAGGCTTTAAATGTCATTAAAGTCTTTATTCCCATTCACCTCCTCATATGTGTAAGACATTTCACTTCAATAATACACACCATGGCCTCCTAAACTGCTATCGCTATTCCAGACGGCAACACACTTCTGCATTAGTTAAAACAAGGATGTTCTATCAATTGTCAGAATATTCCAAGCAAGCTCTTGATTCTCTCGTGAGTGTTTTGGATAACCAGGAAAGATCACTCTTGGGCTGAAGAGTAATGCTGTATCCAATAATCCTTTAAAAAACTCTCTCTATTATTTATCCAATAAATTTTAGCAAGGCTACAGTTCCACCGTAATCCCTCAGATTATGCTGTCAATATACATTAGGACAGTCACACAGTTCATTCGGTCTCGCAGGGGCTCATTATGGTTGTAACATATAGACTATTATTTCTTATTTTAGGTCAACACTTACAGAAGATGCATCCTACAGAAATGACAGCTTTGCCACTGGAAGTGATTTTCCTTCCTTGCCGTTTACGAGATTCAGTCTTGTACCCTGCAGGCTGCAAACTCGCACTTTTAATTCACAAATTTAGCATTGCGTCTGCAAACATAGAAGCATTTGATTCAAACCATTGAAACGTCCCATTTTCAGACCATTTAAGAAATTAGGGTATCAGATTATGGGCTACTATAGGCTGACTGGCAGTTCTGGAAGTTGCCCAGAAATTATGATTACCAGACTCTTGAGTCCTGCCACTGAGGTCCCCAGACCTTTTGTTGATGTCTTGTTCTGGGTTCATGGGGAAAGGTGGAAAGGCAGACTGGTGGCTGCAGCACCTAAGAGAGCTCCCTCTCACCAAAGAAACCAAAACAAATGTGTTACTCATGTGTAGGGCATGCCCCCATACAGACCAGAGTCACTGAAGGTGGGGGCAAAGGGGGCACTACCCTATGAACATCAGCCTGCTCTCGGCCATTTCCTGTCTTATGTACCTCCTTGCATATTTCAAACCTAGAAATTGAAGTCATGTCTCATTAAAAGGCTTTCATGCACAATGCAGGGTCTCAGCTACTGGCTCCGCTTCCATTTGGAACATTGGAAAACATCTTCCTTGGTTGCCAGTTCATTTCTGGACCCAATTACAAGTGCCCATGCTAGTGTTGAAAGCCCTAAATGACTTAGGTCCCAAATATCTGAAAAACCTCCTCCTTCCCTACTGACATGTCTTGGGTGTGAAGATCAGCAGTGGAGACCCTCTTGGTAATTCTGCTGCCCTCAGAAGTTCAAAGTGTGGTTGCCCAGGAGAAGACCTGTTTTGTGGCAGCCCCTAAATTGTGGAATTCCCTCACCATAGAGGTGCTCCTGGCTGTCAGCATCGCCCTTGAGCCAGTGCCACCAACTGGACTCATCCACTTCAGCCCCGACTGGGCTAGGCGAGCTGGGTAGCACTTCCAGAGACCACCTTCTGCACAGGAACAGGTCAAAGTGCTGTGGACTCACAACTCAGAGCTGTGAGCACCGCAAATCACTCCACCAAGAAGACAGTCGTTGTACAGCAGAGTACAGCAGAGCATAAATCACTCGGACGACAGCGCTGAAGAATATCTTCTTTTATTCACTAACAGCTACTGTATTATACAAACTATATACAAATGGAGATGCTGGACTGCACTGAGTGTTACAGCTGCTTTCTGCAGCGACCTTATCTACACAGAGATAACACTCAGTCTTTTCCTCTCCCTGACTGACTGACTGACTCACTCACTGACCGACTCACTCTCTCACTGACCGACTCACTCTCTGATGTGGTGCTGGAGCAGAATATGTAGATATCAGTACACGCCTCCTCCTCTCTGCAGAATCAGCAGACTGCTTAGGAGATTCTTGGGTATGGGAGGGGTGAAATCTCCTCACTGGCACCTTCACTGTACAATTCTCATTGTATGCTGAAGGTGCACCTCTTTACCCTAGCCCTAGACATGCGTTGTAATATCTTTCATGACAGAAATGTGTTTCAAACACTATTTAAATTATGACTTGCCTTGGGACATTGTGATGAAGAGTAGGTGATGAAGAGTAGGTAAAAGGTAAAGGGACCCTGACCATTAGGTCCAGTCGTGACTGGCTCTGGGGTTGCGGCGCTCATCTCGCTTTATTGGCCGAGGGAGCCGGCATACAGCTTCCGGGTCATGTGGCCAGCATGACTAAGCCGCTTCTGTCGAACCAGAGCAGCGCACGGAAACGCCGTTTACCTTCCCACCGGAGTGGTACCTATTTATCCACTTGCACTTTGACGTGCTTTCAAACTGCTAGGTTGGCAGGAGCTGGGACCGAGCAACGGGAGCTCACTCCGTCACGGGGATTTGAACCGCCGACCTGATCGGCAAGTCCTAGGCTCTGTGGTTTAACCCACAGTGCCATCCGCGTTCCTTGATGAAGAGTAGACAATACTTCAAATTAAGAACTGGTGTTAATGGGTGATGCTCTACTAAGTTTTTCTCCAAAAAAGACCTATTGAAATTAATAATGTTGGTCTAGTAATTTCCATGGGTCTACTCAATGAGTAAAACCTTGTTTTATGCCACCTAATATTATTAATAAAACTAATAAGTAAATAACACTGTAGAACTGACTCATTTCAACAAAGGAACTGCATCCTCTACTGAGCCAATGTCAACCCAGTAAACGTGAGGTGAGCATACCTGGTTTTGTTCCTTTTCTAGGGGAAAGCCCAGTGGATCCACAGCGGAAACAGAGCAAAACAATGGCTGCACGAATGGAGACCTCTGTTTGGCACATTAAGAGGCAATTAGCAGAGTTTCATGGGAGTGCCTATTTATTTTCTGTTAACACAATTTACCAAGTAGGTTACAAGCACTCCTGTAGATCCCTCTTCTTTGCACAAACAAAAGTCTGGTTGTGTTGAAAGAGGGGACAATCTTTTCAACATAACGCTATGGTTCACTGAAACATCCTTTTCATTTGTCTTTTTCCTTCTCTCTCTCAGCATAGTATTTCTAATGAGAGCATTGGCTTCCTCCCTTTGTGATGGGAATAGTCACAGTGCCCAGGCACTGAGTTGTACTTTTGTCTCCTTAAATGCGTTAAAGCTGATGAGCAGTTATGTTTTGACTATTGCGCATGAGCTGTAGTGCTTAAGAGTAGTTGGTGAAATAGGCAGGGGCCTATGTTTTTCACATAGAACAGCAGTGGGGGACCTTTTCTGGCTCTGCGGGCCCGATCCTTATCAGGATCAGCGTGGCTGCCTACCTGTCTGTCACCTGATAGCACAGTGGTGCCAGGTGGCTAGGGACTTCGAGGTCCCCAAATTGGACTTTACAGAACTACACTCAGCCAATCCAACATCTTTACGATCCATCAGTTAATGGGAAGTAGAGCCAAAGTCCACAGAAGAGTGACTAGTGGGGTGCCACAGGGTTCTGTCTTGGGCCCGGTCTTATTCAACATCTTTATCAACGACTTGGAGGATGGACTCAAGGGCATCCTGATCAAATTTGCAGATGACACCAAACTGGGAGGGGTGGCTAACACCCCAGAGGACAGGATCACGACCTGACAGATTAGAGAACTGGGCCAAAACAAACAAGATGAACTTTAACAGGGAGAAATGTAAAGTATTGCACTCGGGCAAAAAAAATGAGAGGCACAAATACAAGATGGGTGACACCTGGCTTGAGAGCAGTACATGTGAAAAGGATCTAGGAGTCTTGGTTGACCACAAACTTGACATGAGCCAACAGTGTGACGCGGCAGCTAAAAAAGCCAATGCAATTCTGGGCTGCATCAATAGGAGTATAGCATCTAGATCAAGGGAAGTAATAGTGCCACTGTATTCTGCTCTGGTCAGACCTCACCTGGAGTACTGTGTCCAGTTCTGGGCACCACAGTTCAAGAAGGACACTGACAAACTGGAACGTGTCCAGAGGAGGGCAACCAAAATGGTCCAAGGCCTGGAAACGATGCCTTATGAGGAACGGCTAAGGGAGCTGGGCATGTTTAGCCTGGAGAAGAGGAGGTTAAGGGGTGATATGATAGCCATGTTCAAATATATAAAAGGATGTCACATAGAGGACGGAGAAAGGTTGTTTTCTGCTGCTCCAGAGAAGCGGACACGGAGCAATGGATCCAAACTACAAGAAAGAAGATTCCACCTAAACATTAGGAAGAACCTCCTGACAGTAAGAGCTGTTCGACAGTGGAATTTGCTGCCAAGGAGTGTGGTGGAGTCTCCTTCTTTGGAGGTCTTTAAGCAGAGGCTTGACAACCATATGTCAGGAGTGCTCTGATGGTGTTTCCTGCTTGGCAGGGGGTTGGACTCGATGGCCCTTGTGGTCTCTTCCAACTCTATGATTCTATGATTCCCTTGCAAATACACAACCAGGTTGGCAGCCATGTCTCTACCTGTCCCAGGCATGGCATGGCAACTTGTTGGGACATCTTTGTTGCTTCCTCCCAGATCTGAGCTGCTGCTTGTGCTCCTGAACTATGACTCCTGAGCCCTGTGTCTACTGCTATGCCGGTGCCACTTCTTGCTTGAATAAGTATATATTTCCTCCTTACAAATAAGAGCCTTTGCTTGTGTGTTTTAAGGCCTTCTGCATGGAGTCTTGTGTGCTTTGCTATAGACTATAGCTTTGCTATTGCTATAGCCGTCCTTTCCCTTGACAAGGATCTGCATGAGAGGAATAAAATGTTGGGGCTCGCAGAAGCCGCTGTGAAGTTAAAAGGGCCGGATGCTATGATTTTGTGTCACAACTTCACAGGGAAACCATAACAAATGACTGCATAAGAGACACAATCTGAACGCTCACCCATCAGACCTTCTCATTAGTGTCAGGTTCGGCTTTGGGCTCTGACAGCAAAAATCTGGAAGACCTGCAATGGAGAATGTTCTGCTCTCTGGGAATGCATTAGCATAGCCTGTGTGAGGGTGTTTTCAAATGGCAAAATATTGCCATAAGCTTTCAGCCAAGTAGTTGTCAATAGGCAAAAGGCAAAGGCGGGCCTGCTCATTTAGAAAGGACAATGTAATATAATACAGAACATAATCTGTCCCCTTTCCTTAATAAACCAACAATCCTTCAAAATAAAACCAACCAGTTTCTTCTATGAAGAAGAATTAGGTGTAACTGATTATATGTAGAGCATTATACTATATCTTTCTTACTGTATTTTGGGCACTATTCCCCCTTTTTTACTTTTTCTTTTCCTCTCATAACTTCTTTTTTAAATTTTTTAAATGTTGGAGCTCTGATGCGATTGGGCTGGAAAAATTCAGGAAAGTTTGCAAAAAAGGGCTAAAAAGCTGTCACCCAGCCCAAACCTAGGACTAGCTCCTGAGCTGGTATGAATCAAAGAGAACCATAGAGTTGGAAGATTATAATATATAATCTATATATTATAAATGCCCTCTCACTTTTCTTAATGGTGTGGGACAATCACCTGAAATCTCTGTGCTTGACCTATGACATCCATATAGATCCGGCTACTTCTGGCAGAGAGATGCACATATTTGGATTGAAGGTAAATGAATAAAGTCCCACCAAATTGTACTGAAATATTGCCTTCCCCTGTTTCAGTCTTAGATTGGCCACTATCTTTCCTGAGGTTGCAGCAGACCAAAGGCTATCATACCGAAATAGTGTAATAATAATAATAAATAAATAATTTATTATTGATACCCCAGCCATCTGGCTGGGTTTCCCCAGCCACTCTGGGCGGCTTCCAGCAAAATATTAAAATACAATAATTCATCAAATATTAAAAGCTTCCCTAAACAGAAATCTGTGTAGACAGATTTTCCGATTCCTTCCCATGCTGAACTGAGGTGCCCATCTAGCTGCAATTAGTGAAAATGTTTACAGTTCTTTAGACAGAATATCCTTGTTTGATCCTGGAAATATTGTCAAAATAAAAAGTTCTGGAGTGCAATTGATTGATTGATTCAGTATTTTTTTTGGTTTTTTGTTTTTTTAAAAGCTCTCCTGACTCAGGTGGCTTTTAGTCATTCCCCAGGCAGACAGACAGAGGAACATGACGCATTTGGAAGTCGTGAAAGGCTATCCCTGCTGCTGGATTTCCCCATCTCCCAGCCGGATGAACCCTTTCTACCCTGCATGCTGAAGGGGAGACACAACCTCACTGCCTCGCTAGGGTAGGAAGACCAGAGTCCTGAGCAATCTTAAACTGGCAAGCTGGCATAAAACAGGACTGCATTGCAGTCAATTCCTACCTTAGAGGTCTTAAAACAGGGGCCCACCTGCCAGGGACTCTGGAGAAGTGGGTTTCTTGCAAGCAGGTTGGGTTAGATGACCTGTTGATGTCTCATCCAACTCTTAAGTGCATATATGACTGCAGTCTTTGCATCGCTGGTGGCAGTAAGAGGCTGTGCCCTGGGAAGAGCATTGTTTGCAAAACGGGAACGTTGGCGGTGTCCTTTTCCGATTTGTCAACAGCCTAAATGTCAGGTTATAAAGCATTCTGCATGATATAATTGCCCTATAAATGATCGTCAATGATAGGATACGCTTAGGATTCACATTTGATATTTTCCTAGCTTTTAACCACGCTGTGCTTTGCCCTGGGCTGCTGTGAACAGGGCGTGAGATAAATCAAAACAGAAGTAATATAAGACTTGAAAGCTCGCTTGAGTTATGGCACTAAAACTCCCTTAGGGAGAAGGCACACGAGGGGGTTTGGAAAAGAAGGATTCCTTAATGAGGTTTCTGCTGGATGGTGGAATGAGATGGGGAGGGACAGCCGCTCTGGTTTGTGAAAGGAAAAGTAAATGAGAAAGATGACATATTGCCTTTTCTTTCTTCTCCCATTTGAGAGGCTGCCTGTGTGACATCTTAACAGTGGCCTCTCAACATAAATCTACATAGATATATGCCTTTGCAAGGAACATAGTCTGTCTTCCAATGGTGGGCTGACATGGGAGCTCCGGAGGGTGGCAACATGAGAAAGGGCCTTTTCTGTGATGGCTCCCCATCTTCAACCAAGTCCTTAGCTGATTGACATCTGATGCCCTTTTGAATGTGTTGTGGTAGAGGGGATTATTGGGTTGTCTTAGTTCTTAATTTTATTAAGTATTTTGCATGTTTTATATTGTAATTTTATGTTGTGAACCATCCTGAAATCTATGGGTATAGGGCATAATAATAATAATAATAATAATAATAATAATAATGAAAAACAGCAGGGTTGTCCTCCAGATGCTACTGCCTTTCAAATTCCATCACCCCTGCCTTTTGGTCAAGCTGGCCAGCTGTACTCCAAAATCTGGAAGTTAGTGTGGAATTAGGGAGTGCATAAGATACGGGTGGCGCTGTGGGTTAAACCACAGAGCCTAGGACTTCCCGATCAGAAGGTCGGTGGTTCGAATCCCCACGACGGAGTGAGCTCCCGTTGCTCGGTCCCTGCTCCTGCCAACCTAGCAGTTCGAAAGCATTTCAAAGTGCAAGTAGATAAATAGGTATCACTCCAGCGGGAAGGTAAACGGCATTTCCGTGCGCTGCTCTGGTTCGCCAGAAGCGGCTTAGTCATGCTGGCCACATGACCCGGAAGCTGTACGCCGGCTCCCTCGGCCAATAAAGCAAGATGAGCGCCGCAACCCCAGAGTTGGCCATGACTGGACCTAATGGTCAGGGGTCCCTTTACCTTTACCTAATGCCCCAGGCTACAGCTACCCCAACCTGTATGCTAGTACGATGTATGGTATTTTAAAGCATGGGTAGGCAAACCAAGGCCTGGGGGCTGGATCCAGCCCAATCACCTTCTCAATCCGGCCCGCGGACGGTCTGGGAAGCAGCGTGTTTTTACATGAGTAGAATGTGTGCTTTTATTTAAAATGCATCTCTGGGTTATTTGTGGGGCATAGGAATTAATTCAATTCCCCCCCCAAAATATAGTCTGGCCCCCCACAAGGTCTGAGGGACAGCAGACTGGCCCCTTGCTGAAAAAGTTTGCTGACTCCTGTTTTAAAGGGATGTGTGGTATTTTAAAAGGATTTCCTCGGACTGGCAAAGGGTTATTTTTTAATGCGATAAATAGGCATAATTCCGAGGCAATGGCACAAGATAATGGGCTCTAGCATTTATGCTTGCTCTGTTTCCTAAAACGATTTCCTTGCACTTCATCGGTGCTTATCAGTAACATTTGTAGCAATAACTGTGCCACTTTAGGGATGTTCTTTTTATTTATTTATTGCCGGTGGCGTTGATGATATTTTCATAGCTGAGGCTGAAAATAAAGGGTGGCGATATGCTACCCAAGAACAAGTTGATGAACAAGTTTGCACTGGGCATTTCCAGTATAAGTATCACTTAGCATTTTGATATAGTATATGTCAATTGGGTTCAAGTGCATCTTGGGTGCTATGTGGACCAAGCAGTTATTTAATACCATATACGTACCAATGGGAGTCCTTTCAGAAGCTAGTGTCCAGATAGCACTTAATACCAGCCAAACATAATGCCATAGCAGTGGGAATCTCTCACTCAAATGGGCATTCAACATGATCACAGAAATAACATAGCAATGCTGGGTATTTCAGGTCAAGCTCTGCCAAAAGAATAATGGAAAATATTTATGTATGCTGCAACAGCTGCAACAGTTTTGCTAGCCCAAGGCTGGAAGCCAGGAGAAGTACCAACCAAAGAACGATGGCAAGAAAAATCGACGAATTATGCATAATTAGCAAAGTTAACTGACAAATTACATGGAAAGGACAATGGTGACTTTAAAAAAGAATGGGAACCTTTCACAACTTACCTACAGAAACAACAAAAAGAGATGGACTCATTGGCAGGTTTTGAATAAACATTCACAACTTCATTTAAGCAGAATATGATGACAGACAGCGTAACAACATGTATAGTTATTTAACATGCGGAAGATAACAAGTAATGCAATAAACCAGAAAGGGAAGATGAGGGAAGTCTATGGGAGGGTGGGGATTGTAAAATATAAAATTTGGATAACTGCATTTGCAATTTGTTATAACAAAGAAACCCAGTAAAAATGTATTTAAAAAAGAAAGAAAGAAAGAAAAGAAATAATGTAGCAAAAAATATCCCCTGCCAGCCTTTAATGTTGATTTATTATTTAATTCTATTTGCATGGCTACTGGAGGAATGTGTTATCTGGGCAGCTTTAAAAAAAAAAAAAGTAATAGAAAAAACTGCAAAGTTATAATACTGTACGATTAATAGAAAGCAGCCTAATTGTTTTCCCTGGCAGGGGGGGGGGGGAACAATTAACAGCATATCTGTGCAAAATGGGGAGCCAACGTCTTCCTGCTGGTTACTTACTAAGACAAAAGGCCTGAGTTATCCACAATACACAAGAGATTGTTTGTTCTTCCTGCTTAGTTCCTGGTTCAGCCTCTCCTACATCAGGGGCCAGCGAACCTTTTAAGCAGGGGCTGGTCCGCTGTCCTTCAGACCTTGTGGGGGGCTGGACTATATTTGGGGCGGGGAATGAACAAACTTCACCTGCCTGCAAAGAGGCCTGAAGATGCTTCGCTTTACCTGTCCCACCTGTCGTCCCAATAGTCGCAGTTGGGCTTCTCCAGCCAGCCAGGCGCTGTGGCGGGGTAGGGGGCTGTGTTGCCGGCGAAGACGGAAGCAGCAGCCCCGGTGGAGGAGCCACGGACGGAGGTAGGGGAACATTGTCGGAGCTTTTACCCACCACCTGCTGCTGCTTCCTGAGAGGCACCGTGGAGAAGAAGACAGAGCCGCCCGCCAACCCGCAAGTGGCCACAATGACCCGCCTGAACGCCATGGGAGGAATGAAGGAGGGAGGGTGGGAGGGAAACAGGCGGCGGCGAAGAAACCGCACGAGGAAGCGGCGCAGAAAAGGGGCGCAGAGAAGAAAGGGGGTGGACTGTATGATAGGAATTTTGAGGTCTTAGATATATGGTAATGTTCATAAGCGTACCAACCAAGCACATACGTAGATCAGCACAGGAAGGCCAACCTGGAACCATTTTGATTCCTAAACTGAGCAAATGTTTTCTCTGCAAGGTCTTTATAAGGCCTTGCGCGCCATTTTTCTGGGTTCCTCTTCCTCTCCTGCAGGTGAGGGGAGCACCCTGTTGCAACAGTTTAATAAAGATCAGGCTTACTAGCTGCTTTGCTTCTCAATATTCTCTGGTTGGCCTCTGTTATCTTATCCTACCAATAGGGAACCTATGTAAGGACTCTATATGGGCTCTTGGATGCCCCATAAGGGAAAAGGGCAATTTTTGTTTACAACGTATGTCGTACATTAAACAAAGCCCACCCCACCCCATCCCCTGGCCCTGCTTAAACATGACTATATTTCATTGCATGCAAGACTAGGAGACCTCTCATTCTGAACAGGGGAAAGGTTCAAAGAGCTTCTCTCTATGTTTTGCAGCTCCTGATATACCGTAAAACAAACTCAAATGGAAAAGCCCAGATTGTAAAAGCACAAATTATTTACGTGTTCCTGGGTGAAGTAAAAGGTCTTTGTCTGGCGCTGAAAACCATAAAGGGGTTGCAAGGGAAACAACTCCATAACTGGTGTGCCAACACCAATAAGGCCCTTTCTCAAGCCGACAGCAGCACTCAGAGCAGGCCCTCTGATTAGGATCTGGAGAAGCAGGCAGTTTATATGTAGGTGGAGGTGAAATTCCAGGTCACCTGCTTCCAGCTCATTAAGGGCTTTCAAGGTTAAAACCATCACCTTAAACTAGGCCCAGAAATAAACAGGGAATCAGTGCAACTGACAAAGCACGGTAGCAATTTTATCGCTTTTTCTTTTTCCATTTGGTAGGCTCTGCAAACTAACGTTTTCCTTAGGGGTCTTATCTCATTCATGCTGGTGGCAGCTTGATTAGAAACAGAACGAAAGTAGGAACTGGCAGCGGGCTGCACGTTTGAGAGCTAGTTCTCAGAGATTTGGCACCCCATCCGCCTGAGATCAGGGGCGTGGATAACCAAGATTCACCCCAAGCCCAGGCTACGTGGCTTCCATTCTTGGCATATCTCAATAAGGACTTTGTTCCTATCTGCCTGCCTGCCACTCGTGCCTCCTCTTCAAAACACTCTCTCTTTAGAATTGATTTGTACAGCACAGAAACAATCCGCCTGAAGTGCCATCCTGGATATTTGACAATTGCATGACAGCTGTAATTATTCAGTGTTAATGTCACAATATTTCAGTATTGGAGTTCCTGGGTTTTTGTTATATCGCTCATAATGAGCTGATCAAACATGATAGGTGAGATCTAACATGTTCATCCCTCAGCAGGGCAGATGCTATTGGCATAGCAGATTCTCCTCCACAAATGCAGTCTGGAGGGTTGAGAAGTCCATACCCTCCAATATTATTCCTCCAATGAAAATAAAGGTAAAGGGACCCCTGACCTTTAGGTCCAGTCGCGGACATCTCTGGGGTTGCGGCGCTCATCTTGCTTTATTGGCCGAGGGAGCCGGCATACAGCTTCCGGGTCATGTGGCCAGCATGACTAAGCCGCTTCTAGTGAACCAGAGCAGTGCACGAAAACGCCGTTTACCTTCCCGCCCGAGCGGTACCTATTTATCTACTTGCACTTTGACGTGCTTTTGAACTGCTAGGTGGGCAGGAGCAGGGACCGAGCAACGGGAGCTCACCCCGTCGTGGGGATTCGAACCGCCGACCTTCTGATCGGCAAGCCCTAGGCTTTGTGGTTTAACCCACAGCGCCACCCGCGTCCATACCCTCCAATATTATTCCTCCAATGAAGATAGAGGCGTCTTATTCCTCCTTCTCCTCTTCCTCCTCCTTTCCCCATCCATCTTACTGGGCTGCTCCAGCCACTCTGGGCAGCTTCCAACATATATAAAAACAAAATACCACATTAACCTTTAAAATAACTTCCCTTCTAAAAGTTGTATAGTTACTTACCATCTTGGTTCTGGAGTCACATAACTCCATACCCTCCGACATTTCTCTTATGAATATAGGGACATCCTAAGGAAAAGCAGGACATTCTGGGATTAAATAAGAAACCAGGACAACTTCTATAAATCCAGGACTGTCCCTGGAAAATAGGGACACTTGGAGGGTTTGGGAGTCCTCTGAAACAGATTTGGAGTGGGGGCTGCTGAAGAAGAAGGGAGAGGAAAGGATGTCCCATTGTAGGAGTGGAAGTCCACTCTTAATATATTGGATGTCACCTCTCTGGTTGGATCTAGACAGTAAAATTTTTCACATGTTCCATTCAGTGGGTGTACCATCCATATCCATGTGTACACAACAGCTGAGCTGTACACTTGTACAGTCATTCCCATGTCAAGTTCAGTGAGTGTAACGTCTGTACCCCTGTGCACGACCGTTAAGCTCTGTATATCAACAAGGGTGGACTCTTTCACACAAACCCTTTTACGTGGGTTGGGATACTTTGCACCTGTGCTCAGTGCAGCATGTGAACAAGCCTTTGGTCCATATTTAGCGTAAGACCATTGAAACCATTGGGACTTGCTCATTCAAATCCTTTTGATTTCAACGAGTCTATTCGAATAATAATAATAATAAAATTTTTTATTTATATCCCGCCCTCCCCATCCGAAGCCGGGCTCAGGGCGGCTAACAACAATCAAATAATCAAACAATCAAATAATCCAACATTCTAAAAACATTTCATTATAAAAATTAATTAAAATCAAATTAATGGCAACCGTTAAGCAAAATTCTGTGCAGGTTGCCAGAGGAGGGAGTCAGGCTGGGCCCTGACCAAAGGCCTGGTGGAACAACTCTGTCTTGCAGGCCCTGCGGAAAGCTGTCAGGTCCCGCAGGGCCCTAGTCTCTTGTGACAGAGCGTTCCATCAGATTGGAGCCGCAACTGAGAAAGCCCTGGCTCTAGTTGAGGCCAGCCAATAATAGACTCAATAAAAGTATTTTAAGGTGTATTCATGGACATTATGTCATATTACTGTACTTTTACAAGTTAGGCCCATATTTTCACCCCCATGATGCTGATTTTTTCGGGGCGAGGGGGGCAGGATGCTGAGAGCACAGTGGCCACATCATTATGAGATGAGGTGTGAATCGGGACCTTTCTGGCTCACGTTCTGCACTTTGCGGTAGATCTGGAAAGAGATGGTGGAATTCTGAGACTGTAGAAGGGACTGTGCCATTTCAGTCTATAAGGGGGGGTTATTGTGATTTTAAGAAAAACAAAAACCTGGCATTTCAGGGGGAGATTTTCTAGTTGAGCCGGCTTCCTATATACAAGGAAACAAGCAAAAACAAGCAAACCACGGGGGAGCATTCAACACCTCACCACACACCTGAAGTCTGAAGTGGTTACAGTCACCTCTTATCACCAGAGCATCCTCACATCCACCAACATGTCACAGGGTAAAACAGGGTCGCATTTTGTACCTAAGTGCCATTATTCTTACACCGAGGGCTGCTGCTCAAGCTCCTCCCACCCCAGTTGCAAATCTTCTCTGCCTGTTGTAGGGTGCGTTCTTAGGTGCCAACTCCCTGAGGCGCTGGGTGCCCGAGCACCCACAACATTCCCCATGAATTGGCACCCACAAATTTCAGTACCACCCATGGCCCCGGGCAACCACAGTCGCTGGGCCAAGTTGGAACTCCTGGATGCAGTGGCGTAGTGTGGGGGGTGCAGGTGGGGCCGGCCGCACCGGGCGCAACATCTGGGGGTTAGGGTTAGGGGGCGCAAATCCATGGGTTAGGGGGCGCAAATCCACGGGTTAGGGGGCACAGATTACTTGCCTTGCCCCGGGTGCTGACAACCCACGCTACGCCACTGCCTGGATGCATTCATTTAATCTGCAATAGTCTGTAGTGATGCAGCTTCTGAAGAAAGAGTGTTAGTCAGCATGTTGCAAGCGCGTTAGCAGCTCTCTCTCTCTGTGTGTGTGTCTGTCTGTCTCTGTAGGGCCAGCCCACACATGAGACCAAGTGAGGCAACGGCCTCAGGCAGCAGGATCCCCAGGGGCAGCACATCCCGATGTTGTTTTTCCTCCCCCCTCCTTGTTCCTTCACTCATCCCTTCTTCCCTTGTGGGGAGGGATAAGCCATTTGGAGGGGGGGGGGTTGCCTCAGGTGCCAAAATGTACTGGTGTGTGTGGGAAGGCACTCATGAGTGCATGTAGGTGAGCCACATTGGTGTAAAAGTGAGAAGGGGAACTGTCTGGGCTTGGGGGGGGGGGCTGCAATATTTCCTGGGGCTCCAGCCCATCCTTGCGGGCCTGACAGGCAGGGACTGCGTCTTCATAAAAGCAGCAAGTGGAGATTTCCTTAGATGACTTCCTTGGCGCACGTACGCCTACCTGTGCTTGAGAATCCATCTGTATCTGGTAAGTTATGCAGCCGCAGAGCCATATAACGCTCAGGATATAATAAGAGAAGTCGCGAGGAAGTGGCAGAAGACGTCCCCAGATCCTCCCGAGATGGAGCAGCTCTGCTAGTAAATTGGTTTAGTTTTCCTAGGGCATCCTGTGAGCTCCACAGCCTGCCTGTCACCATCCAGGGTCATTACTGTGGCAGCAGAAAGCGGTACATTACAGCCCGCACCAGAAATAAAGCCAAGGTTAACTTGCCTGTGATCTGAATGCAAAAGATGCAGGGGCTGAGAGGAAGCTGCGCCAGGCATTCGCTTGCAGGAACAAAGCTCGTTCCTTTTGTCCAAATAGAACACGCCGTGTCCATAGCACAAGAGGCGATGCAAAGTTAGGGGTCCGTTAATAACTTATTCATTTATTAGACAACATATTCTTCGCCCTTCCAGCTTCAGAAATGCTCGATGCTGCAACCGATGGATAGAACGATTGAACAGCAATCCCTCAACCTAACCTACACGATCGGGTTGTTGTGGGGATAAACCAGGGAGAGGGAGGACCATATATAGCACCTTGGGCTTTTTGGAGGAAAAGTAGAATACCAAGCCTTAGAAGAAACAGTTGGGGGAGTTGGGCATGTGATGGACTGAGAGGAGATATAGATTCAGGTAGGTAGCCGTGTTGGTCTGATGTAGTCAAAATAAAAAAATTTAAAAATTAAAAAATTGTCCAGTAGCACCTTATAGACCAACTAAGTTTATTCTGGTATAAGCTTTCGTGTGCATGCATACCTGAAGAATTCAGAAGGTATCTGAAGAAGTGTGCATGCACATGAAAGCTTATACCCAGAACAAACTTAGTTGGTCTATAAGGTGCTACTGGACAATTTTTTATATTTTTATTTTGAGAGGAGATTAGAATCATAGAATCATAGAACTGTAGAGTTGGAAGGGACCCTGAGGATCATCTAGTCCAACCCCCTGCAATGCAGGAATATGCAGCTGGTCCATACAGGGATCGAACCTGCAACCTTGGTGTTATCAGCACCATGGTCTAACCAACTGAGCTATCCAGGCTCATCTGTGATAAGCATCTTCAGATATTTCGAGGGCTGTCACATGGAAGATGGAGGAAAATGGTTTCTCCTGCTCCAGAGGCTAAGACCCGATCCAAGGGATTCAAGTTGCAAGAAATGAGATTCCGACTCAATATAAGGAAGAATATAATGGCTCACAATGGAACGGTCTCTCTCTGGAGGTGGTGGACTCTCCTTCCTTGGAGGTTCTTAAGCAGAGGTTGGATGGCCATCTGTCATGGATGCTTTAGTCGAGATTCCTCATTGCAGGAATGGTTGGAATTGATTATTCCAACTCTAAGATGCTATGATTGCTGTAATGGTTCTAGGGATTGCTCATGCGTAAGTTGCCGTTACTCCTGGCTAGGTTGCCTGGTTGAACCCTTTCTGTCTGGACAGCCTCAAGTTCCGTGGCTGCCTCAGTCGCTGGCAGAGTCCGTCAGTGGGCGTTTCTTAAACCTCTTCCAGCATAAAAGCTGTTTGATGCCCAGTCTCCTCCCCCTTTGCCTGCGCGGAAGTCTTCTGCGCAAAGTGGGTGTGGGCAGCGGAGTACTAGTGCCCTCTCTGCTGGTCTCCTGCGAAGAGTCCTGGAGCCACCTCTCCGATTCCCCCATCTGCCCCCCTTCTCCACTGGTGTTACGCTGATTTCCTTCCCCAGCGGATGGGCTACCTCTCTCCCTACTGGGACCCTCTCCACCATCGTCCTGGAGCCTCCTCTCCGCCTCCCGCTCCGATGGCAGTTCCCTGACAATTGCATAAGTATCATAATAAATAAAAAGGATGCACCAACAGCAGAATATATATAAATGCAAAGATGCATATCAACAAACAAGCACGCAAGTAAATCAAAGGTTTGTTAGAAAAGAACAGTCTTCCGTAGGTGATGCTGGAACAGGGGGTGCAGGGGTGACAAGAAAATGTCCTGGTAATGGAAAGCTTGAGAAAATGTTCTCTGCATGAGGGCAGCCTTCTGGGGACCTCATGCCAGTGGTGGTTGGAGGTGTGTGTGGGGGGGGGGATGGAGTCGGCAGATCAACAAATATAAATTTTGCCTTTGTGCCATAGGCTAGTTTCTACACATAGCCGCATGTCATTCTCAGTCCTCCATCCAGGCAAACAGCAGACATGATGGGAGTGCAAGGATGCATTCTGGCCAGGCCAAAATGCCCAGGTCTCTGTGTGTATTTGTGTGGGTTCTTAGTGCTTCCTTGAGCACAACATATTCCTGTCAGGAGAGGACAACTGTAAGTGGTGGCAGCAGCTGGTACTGTGTAGTGAAGACGCAACCAGCCAGCTCTGCAAGGCAGTTGTGCAAGGAATGGCACGGGGCGCTCTCCAGGGCTTCCCCCTTTTGTCACAGGCATCTCTGCTGCAACCTCTCTTGCTGGGGCGAAAGAGCCCTTGGTCTTAATGGAGGGAGGGCTTGCATAGAATTGATGCTACCTATTAAAAAAACAAAGGATTCACCGGTGTCTTAAGTCAAGTCAAGTAACCTTTATTGGCATCACATAAGAACATTCAGAATAGATAGGCCAGTGCGATCTCGTCGCCACCCCAACGACACAGTCACCCGCCAAAGGGCAGAAGAGGTGAGCAATCCACCTCATCTCTGTGGGTTTCCAGCAAGGGCAGGATCCTGTAGCGTACTTTGGCGACAAAAAATCAAACAGAGGAACTTAGCTACTGTCTTGGTGAGCTCCTGGTCTCTCTTCTGTAATAAGAAGGGCATAACCTCCGTCTCTGGTTTCCATGTTGGAATACATAGATAGTCTAGAAATTGTTGGCGGAGATCACCATACATTAATATTGGGGGAGATTTGACTGTGACCACACAAGGATTTACTTGCCATTCCTGTCCCCCAGCTGTCTTGGCTCCATGCTGTGTCTGTATTATTTATTAATCCTAACTAAACCATCTTCTTAGCTCAGTTGGTTAGAGTGTGGTGGTGCTCAGAACGCCAAGGTTGCAGGTTCGAATCCTGTGTGGGATATTTCTGCATTACAGGACTTGATGATCCTCAGGGTCCCTTCTGACTCTGCAGTTCTGTGATTCTCTATCTGGAGCCCAAGGTCAGCTGAGGCCCCTGCTCTACAGAACACCGAGGTACGTGATTCATCCAGAACCTATTAACATAACATCTATACTGTTCATATTTGTTTCTGGGCTGCTTGTCAGCCCAAATCCCTCAAAGCAGCTCCCGCTAATTAAAAAGAAAAGCAACCATAAAAAGATAATGAGAACCAAACTCAGTCAAAGCACAATAAACAAGCACAACGACAGGGCTGGCCAAAGACGTTTTGCCACCTAGAGCCATCCTCTCTGACCACTGGGCATGCTGGCCGGGGCTGATACGAGTTGGCCCCCAGCAATGTCTGGAGGGTCATAGCTGTCCCACCCCCACGCTGAGCCTGACACTTTCCTGCTTTTACTCGCAGTGTTGCCTCAATGAGACAATATGGCCACATTCAGCCCATGCATGCAAGGCACTATGATGGCACTTTAAACAGCCATGATGGCTTCCCCCCAAACTGCGTATTTCTTTGTATACCGACTTGGTGAAGAGCAGTTAAGAATACTTATAAATTAAATATATACATAAGGTATCACCACCTCTGAAACTGAGTTCTACTCTCCCACAAATATGTGTCTTCTAATGCAAACTTGCCCCCCCCCCATGCATGCATTTTTGTATACATTGGAGAGCTGCATCGCAAAATTCGGAGAAGTGTGGACTTGGAAAAGATCACTGCATTTTGTTCCATATGTTGTTGTTGTTTAGTCGTTTAGTCATGTCCGACTCTTCGTGACCCCATGGACCAGAGCACACCAGGCACTCCTGTCTTCCACTGCCTCCCGCAGTTTGGTCAAACTCACGTTGGTGGCTTCAAGAACACTGTCCAACCATCTTGTCCTCTGTCGTCCCCTTCTCCTTGTGCCCTCCATCTTTCGCAACATCAGGGTCTTTTCCAGGGAGTCTTCTCTTCTCATGAGGTGGCCAAAGTATTGGAGCCTCAGCTTCAGGATCTGTCCTTCCAGTGAGCACTCAGGGCTAATTTCCTTAAGAATGGATGCGTTCCACATATTGGTTCCAAATGTTTGAACTGGGTAGTTTCTCATAGGAGATGTGAACAAAATCAATTCCATGCCCCATCCCTCCCCACAGCCCACCCTGCAGCATCTTTTCCAACGCATGCCACTGACAGCTGGTGCTGCTGATTGACAGGAGGAAGAAGAGGAGCAGCCCAGGAGTGACAGCCCACCTACTTCCTCAGCAGAGCTCCAGAAACCACCATCACCATCACCAACATATGTGGGGCAGAGCTTTGAGCTTTGCAGCACCTCTTTCCCAAACAGATGCATTGCAACTGATGCTCTCGAAAAGAAAAAAAGGGGGGGGAATGTCATTTATTTTGGGGCTCTCTTATATCCCTCGAACCGTTTGATTTCCTGAGATAGTGAGCCTCTTGGAGACAGAATTCTCAACGTTTAGAAAAACTGCGGTAAGCCTGTCCGACCCCATGGAATAGGGGAAAGGAAGCACTCATTTGAATGAGAGAAAATAAAGAGCTATACTCAGGACTGCACCCCTGGGTCACCCCAGGGCCAAATTAAACATTAGGTCAAATGCATTGTTACGTTTTTTGAAAATGCAACCAGCAGCTTCTGGGGAGGAGGGAAGATATTTATTGGGATCACAGCAGGCTGAAAAGGGGGATTCAAACCCTCTTCCTGTCCTGCTATGCTCTTGGTGAAGATTGCTCCTCTGAAGCTGCTATTTACAATGGGAGGAAATCCACACACACCCTTTTGGCGCCAGTGATCTGGGATGAGAGGCAGACTTTGCTCCCTCCTGAGTGTCTCTCAGATTGCAGGCTGCTTACTTTGTCCCACAGAAAGCAAAGGAATCTGCCTTATACCCGGATCGATATTGTTGACATTACATTCAGGCAAAAGTCTTTCCAAGTCTTCCCTGGAGATGCCAGAGACTGGACCTGGGGCCTTAAGCAGATTGCTCAGTCCCTGAGCCTCAGTCCTTCTGAGATATCCTTGCCCTGAATTCTGGCATGACAGCAGAGTGTGGCAGACCCTGGGATCTGGGGCTTTTAAGACTGCAGCCAGCAGAGAGCAGCGTGGGAGCTGGCTGTTTCCATACAGAAGATAATGGTGCTATTAATTTGCAAAACACTTTGAGATCTTTATTGACTCTATGCTTGGGAGGAAAGACTTTCTTCAGAAGGGGTAGAACTAACAGAAATTATATTTTATCGCACCCTAGCAACAGGAGACTGCGAGCGGGGAGAAAACCTGAGCAAAATTAACCCAACACATACACACACACACACAGAGAGAGAGAATTGCTGCTTTCACCAGAGGTGCAATTCTGAAGCCTGTTTTGAAGCGAATTCTCTGGTGGATTCTCAGGTGAAACATCTGAGATATTCTTAAGGCAGCAAAATGTGTTTCGGCGGTGTAACCATGCAAATAAGGCAGGACTCAGACATAATACACCAAAGAGCACTCACTGCACCACAAACATGCAGCAATTGCCGTTCTTGCTGCTGCCTCGAGCAGACTGGGAAATCAAATGTGGATATGGCCCCACTCATTCGTCTCCTGCTTTCAGTGATCTCCCCTTTTATTTTATGTTTTGGGATGTGAATAGATGCTAGGAGAGGATATATTTATAAAATATTCTCTTTCCTTCCTCACGTTTGCGAGTTCAGCAGAGTGCCACCCCTTTGCATCTTAAAGGGAAGCTTGGATAGGCTAGTTTTAGCCTTTTTGTTTAAGTAATCTAGGATATTTTAAGGCATACTGGATTTTCCCGGTATTCCCCCCCCTTTCTCCCCCCTTAAAACAATAACCACACAAACAGTCTTGTAAAAGGTAAGAATAACATTTCCTCATTCAGAATACTTGGCGAAGAGTAACAGGTACAGCAGCTTTGTCCAGGTAGGCTTAAAATGGTAATTCAGTTACAAAGACATATGTAAATCTAAGCTTGGAGCTCAGACTAGGCAGATGTTGGCACACTGCTGGCAGAGTGGAAAGAGATGGGAAAAGGTTGTGCCCTGGCAGGTAGAAGAAAATATGGCTATGCCCTCCCCCTGTCAGGGCACAGTGGGAGACACTCTCTAGCAAGTTTACAGGGAAACTCTGTGAGCTTCAGTTCCTACCATGTGCCTGTCTAGCAAAATGTGAATTGTTGGTTTGACTGCATTTTAAATATCCCACATTATGTGCAACTTCAGCTGAAAGCCCAACTAGGTTTCTAGGGAAATAAAAAAATTAAGGGCTTATATATATAATAAATGTTCATAAATGTACCAACCAAGCATGTACATAGATGTGTGGATCACATGTCTGGAGCAGCACAGGAGGACCCCCTGAAACCATTTTGACTCCCAAACTGACCAAATGTTTTCTCCGGAAGGAGGGAGGGGGTGAGGGAACCTTCCCATTGTCTCAGGAATTGGGTAATCACCACCACAGAGGAATGGGCAGACTACTAGGAAAGGCAATCAGATAAGGCATTATCAGATAACCGGGCAGACAGGAACAACAACATTCAAATTTCTGTGGTAGACCACCTTTTCTGTGATGTAGGTATGGTGTTTGTGGGGGGTGGTCTTGGGTGGGTTACACCCCTTCTGTGATGTATGGAGGGGTGGTCTTGAGCTCCAGGGCAGGGAATTTAAAATGTCTATATAAGGGCGGGCACACCTTGGTTCTGGGTCTTCCGCCTTTTCCTGTGTGTGAGGGGAGCACCCTGTTGCAACAGTTCAATAAAGATCAAGCTTACAAGCTGCTTTGCTTCTCAGTATTCTCTGGTTGGCCTCTGTTATTTTCTCTGACCGACGGAGAACCTACAAAAGACTCTATAAGGGCTCATGTGTCCTCCATAAAGGAAGAAGGGCAGATTTTTGTTTATTACACTAGTCCATAACAAAAGCTCACATACACCTATGATAGTATGTCATGTCGCATCAATGGCCTAATGGAAACTACCGTACTTCCTCTCTGTGTCACATAGTGGGGGCGTTTCTGAGTTGTCACCAGCAGGACTGGGCAGTGGTGATTTATTTCTCCAGGTGATTTCGTGCCCCTTTAAATACGCTTAAATTCTTTATAGGGGACAGAGCACAACCAGGAATCTGGCTGGCTGCCTTGCATAGGCAGCCCAAGCACCCAACACAAATACAGTTCCCAGATAAATTGGTCACCAGTCATGCAAACGAATGTCGTGACCCGTAGACTGCATCTTCATTCTGTTGGAGAAGGTATCATGGGGTCAGTAAGTAATTAAAACTTGCACCTTAAAAGATGCATTTTAAAATGTACTGCTGCAGGCTTCAATCAGTAGGTTAATAACCCAAAGATAGCAATCTTATCTAAAGCTTGATTCATTAGTGGGGGCAAACATTAATTGCAGGAGATTAAAGGGCAACGCTCTTCCTTTCTTTGAGGATTTATTTCTCTGTCTCGGGATGGTAACTGTAACAAGAGAATGGAAAATAAAATATTAACAATGCCCTTCTGTCTAATAATGAGCAGTAGCTTTCATTTATTACATTGAGATTTTAAGGAAGCACCTTGCTAGACCAGATTTAAAGGTAAAGGTAAAGAGACCCCTGATCATTAGGTCCAGACTCTGGGGTTGCAGCGCTCATCTCGCTTTATTGGCTGAGGGAGCTGGCGTACAGCTTCCGGGTCATGTGGCCAGCATGACTAAGCCGCTTCTGGTGAACCAGAGCAGTGCACGGAAACGCCGTTTACCTTCCCGCCGGAGCGGTACCTATTTATCTACTTGCACTTTGACGTGCTTCGAACTGCTAGGCTGGCAGGAGCAGGGACCGAGCAACGGGAGCTCACCCCGTTGCGGGGATTCGAACTACCGACCTTCTGATCAGCAAGTCCTAGGCTCTGTGGTTTAGGGCCTGTCAATTCAGGCAGCTGCCTTCAGGCACCAGGCCCATTGGCAAACCAACTCTGCGTCACAAAGATGTCTGTAAACGTGACATGAAGGCTGGCAACATCAACCCTGCGGTGTGGGAATCCCTTGCAGGTGACTGTCATGCCTAGAGACAGGCAGTCAAGTTGTGCGTCCACGGCAGAAATGACCACTGGGAGGAGCGCAGGGAGAAGAAACGCCCTGTTGCATCTGCAGCAGCACAACCGGATGCCTTCATCTGCCCCAGCTGCAACAAAACATGTCTCTCTTGCACTGGTCTCTACAGCCACAGCAGGCGCTGCAACCTCCCAATCGTTTGGCCTCACCCCTAAAGGCTCACGTCTCTGATGTCACACCAGACAGATGGATGCCAACAACTTTAGCATACTATTTCAAAGAGAAGCCACTGAGATGCATTCAGAAAACTGGCACGTCTGTCAATAGTCTTTCCCTCTTGCATACATGTGCTCAGTGGCGTAGCATGGGTTGTCAGCACCTGGGGCAAGGCAAGTAATTTGCGCCCCCTAACCCGGGGCAAGGCAAGTAATTTGCGCCCCCCCCCCCGCTGCACTGTCCCTCCCCCAGATAGTCCCTCGCTCTCTCTCCGCACTGCACCGCACGCCTGGCACCCTCCCCTCCACAGTGGGCGACCTGGCGGCTCGGATCGGATTCACACAGCCAGCACTGCAGTGAGAGAGAGTGAGTGAGCCAGGTAGGGGCAGAGAGCTGCAAGTGCGAGCGCCCCCCCCCCAGATGTTGCGCCCGGTGCGGCCGGGCCCCCCTGCACCCCCCACGCTATGCCACTGCATGTGCTTCCTGGCGGCTCTTTGTTGTGGGGTCGGTGCTTTTTGTGTGTGCAACCTTTTTCCAATTTGCCTTAATACAGAGCGTTTTTGCATGTTATTTTCTTGAATATTTATATGCACGGTTTATTAAATGCATTTTTTTGGGGGGTACACATTAATTGGCTAGAGAATTGCATTGCTAAATTCAGAAAAAGGGCAACTTTTGAAGGACAGCTGTGTTTCAGTTCACATAGCGACGGGGCAGAATGTGAATTGGGGAGGTTTGCCTTTAAATGCAAGCTGAATCAAATTTATGGGTGGCTCATCCCCAGGGAGGTGCACTCTGCAGTTTACTGCTGTCGTTTGTGAAAGCTGCTGAGAACAGTAGCAACTATGTAAAGGATAAACTACAGTTCCCAGGATTCTTCGGGGGAAATCATGTGCCTTCAGGAGCCGCCCTGGGCTCCTTTGGGAGGAAGAGCAGGATATAAATTTAGTGAACTATATTAAAATATGTAGCTTTGTCCGTGTTAAGAATGGGATGCCTCCAACAACCCCCATCATTCTGAGGTCCAGCTTCAAGGGCCTTCTGGTGATTCCCTCCCTGCAAGAAGTGAGGTTACAGGGAACCAGGCAGAGGACCTTCTTGGTAGTGGCACCCGCCCTGTGGAACGCCCTCCCATCAGATGTCAAGGAAATAAACAACTATCTGACTTTTAGAAGACATCTGAAGGCAGCCCTCTTTAGGGAAGTTTTTAATGTTTGATGTTTTATTCTGTTTTTATGTGTGTTGGAAGATGCCCAGAGTGGCTGGGGAAACCCAGCTGGATGGGCGGTGTATAAGTAATAAATATTATTATTATTGTTATGTATTGAAGTTCTCACCCTGGGCCAGCAGGGGGATACTGTAGATAGTTTTCACTCAGGTCCACATATGCAAATAAGGAATTGAAAGTGACGTTCAGTGATTGGATAGTTACAGAAAGTTGTTACTGTTGCTTTGTAGCTGAGCTCTATATAGGCTGGTTGGCTGAACCCTTCAGCCCAGTTCTGTTCTGGGCCTGTGAATAAACAAGAGCAGTTTGAAATATCGCTATGTCGTCTGATATGTTCACCCTCAACTTAACAATTATTGTTATTGTTGTTGTTGTTGTTATTAGAATGTCAAATCCTTCATCTTGAATGAAGTATTGAAACTGAATCAAAATAATCATGAAGAGAGAGGAGAATATATGTTTTTTCTATGGAAAAGATAGAGGTTTTGATGTTATATTATCAGCTAGGCTTACGTGGAAGAGACAGTTCTAGTTGTTTGTGTGCTTGCTTCTTGCATTCCACTTTTCTTACCTTCTGAGGTTGAAAAACTGACAATCTTTAGATGCCTAAGAAGACTCATCTTCTTGCTATGCAGTGCATATAACTCAAGATTTACCTTGATCCCCCTTTGCTGTCACTTGTTTTCTCTTCTGCAATCCCCACTATGTAGGTTGCTGTGGTTTCCTAGGACTGTAGCTCTGGTGATATTTAATTTTTTCTTTTACAAAGTGATCACTTCATGACACTTAATTGCTAAAAAGAGGAGTAAAGGTAAAGGTAAAGGGACCCCTGACCATTAGGTCCAGTCGTGGCCGACTCTGGGGTTGTGGCGTTCATCTCGCTTTATTGACTGAGGGAGCCGGCGGACAGCTTCCGGGTCATGTGGCCAGCATGACTAAGCCGCTTCTGGTGAACCAGAGCAGCGCACAGAAACACTGTTTACCTTCCCGCCGGAGCGGTACCTATTTATCTACTTGCACTTTGACGTGCTTTCGAAATGCTAGGTTGGCAGGAGCAGGGACCGAGCAATGGGAGTTCACCCCGCCACGGGGATTCGAACCGCCGACCTTCTGATCGGCAAGTTCTAGGCTCTGTGGTTTAACCCACAGCACCACCTGCATCCCAAAAAGAGGGGTAAGCTGGGCCTTTTGAGTCTGTTTGGAAGTCATGGGCTCAAGCTTCAGATTTTGTGTGAGCTAGGTTTTTGTTTTTTAAAAAAGTTTTTAGAAAAATTTGTGAATTATAAAAAGAAAGAGAATTTTTTACATACAAACCAACAGGCATGATTGAGGGGGAGGCACTCAAGTCAAATGTAGCATAAGATGCAGCAACAGAAGACAAAACAATTGCAACATTTTTCACGCAAGAAGGCATTTTCTCAAACAGAGCAATTCACATGCAGACTTGTCAGGTGAAAAAGAACGAAGGAATGAAGAGTTAACAGCATTGTTTTCCATTGCTTCCCAGGTAACTAGTTGTCCAACAGACATATAAAGTGCATATGTCTGCCTAAACTCCACAGTTTTGTGGGAATGTAGAAAACCCACATCAAAACAATGGTTCCTGGAGAATCCCCGCTTTCGATTTGAAAAGAGTAAGTTTCTAGGTCTTATGATGGCGATGATTTTCTTTGTTTGGATGCCATGCCCCACCACTGTCCACTGGAAAAAACTACTCTTTAGTGCTAAATCAGAACAAACAGCAAACCCAATTACCATTTGTCCTGTTAAAGGTCAGATTTCCAGGGGTGGTGGTGACAGGGCAAACAGGGGTGTGGATAAGCCCTGAGCCACAGATGGGGAACCCAGGGGCCTCCAGAAGTTGTTGAACTTCAACTGCTATCCACCTCGGTGTCAGGGACTGAGCAGAGGAGGAAAGGTGGAGACCGTCTCCCCATCCTGACCCTTCCAGGGAGGAGGAAGAGGAAGACAGTATAGATTTACAGCAGGGGTTTGAGGGAGGTCACAGCTCAGAGGCAGATGAGGGGGAAAGTTGGGCAATAATGGGAGAGCCAAGAGCAACACCTGCTGCCGTGTCATTGTGACGTTAACATATGAGAGTGCTGGAAGTGACCATCAAAAGTGTGAAAGAATCATTGAACATTGTGGCAGATGCCTTATCACAAAAACCGGAGAGTGAAGGATGAACAGAGACAATCAACAATTTACTTGTTTATGTATGTATATATGTATATGTGTTTGTGTGTGTGTGTGTATATGTATATATATATATATATATATGGAAAAAACAAAACAAAACACAAAACTGATCAGGAGTGTAACTTTAAGAAGTTAACTCTCCTGAATTGAAACTTCTTAAGGGGGGAGGTATGTGATGTTAACATATGAGAGTGCTGGAGGTGAAATAGTTAAACAGGTTACCCAATCAGAACCCAGGGGGGTGGAGTCAGAGGGACTATAAAACCAGCTCTGGGAGGGGCGAAGGAGGAGTTCGTTAGGAGTTGGGTGGTTGGTTGGAGTGGGAGTGAATTGGGATACAGTCTGGGGGTAGGTTGAGTTTGTGTAGCGAAATAAGCTGAGTCAGGAACAGTTAGGGGCTAGGAAGACAAGTAAATATCTGAGAGTTGGTTTAGTGAGTGAGAGCAGGTAGCGGAAGTTATAGGTCTGGACAGGCACCCCATGATTGTAATGGACCGATACCATTTATGAAACCACTCGCTTGTTAAACTGCAATAAATAAACAATTTAACCCTGACTGGACTCAATATTGTACCAGGTAGGGCCTGGGTGGTGGCAGTGAGAAATAAAGTGGTGGCACAGGGATCAATAGACGGTGAAACGTCCGGGGACCCTGTGTGATCGCCACAGTCATTAGAAAGCATTCCAGACCCTCCATCTCCCAGAACCCGGTGAGCCTTAAAAGTAGGAGAGCAAAGAGCTCAAAGACAGAGGGCACGTAGCAGCACCCGTAGAAGTGACGAATGAGGAATTGGGAGAGACAGGGGGTGGAGATTCACACGGGACAACGCCATTATCCAAGAGGCAGGGTTCTATAGCCTCTCTCTCTAAGGATTGGAATAAAAAAGGACTGTAACCAACTTTTCCTTGTCTTTATACTTTCCTGGGCATCCAGCCTGGAGCCTCTGACAGCATCCTGACACCCAGCCAGTACCATCCCAAGAGCTACAGGTCCCTCATTCCCGCCGGAGCTGAAACCAGGTTTAAATTAAGTCCTGTTGGGAGGTGCCTGGCCTAAGAGCTCAGCAATTACAGCAATGGGCAGAAAGAAGCACTCCGCCCTCTGCCAGGTGGCACATCTGAAACTCTTAAGGAAGGGGCTGATGTATGCAGTGCGAGCATCCTACAGTGCCACAGAACCACCGGATGCCTAAAAATAGAACACAAAAGTTGTAGGGGTTTGCACATAAATGGTCCATAAATCTGGGCCGGAACGATCGCTATAATTCTAGCGACGAGCCACTAGACAGGACCAGGAGAACAAGCAGATGCGGAGATGGTTGGAAGCAGCTGAAGATGCTGCACTGAATTTTCCCCAAGGTAAATTTTCATCTGGAGGTGACCCATCGCTCAGATCTTAAGGATTATTTAGTACCTTAGCTGACGGAAGGATCTCGGGGCTTGTGAAATCATTTGTAAAGCTTTTGGATCTGTAGATAAACGACGGGTGGGGGGCTGGGGGCTGTTGTAATTATCCTCCTTAATGCCAGCGTGAAAAGCCCTGGCAAGTCAGTAGATTAGAAGCAATGATCATGTAGATTACAGATTCTGGCCGAGGAGGATTTATGCAAAGTGTCTTTGTGTTGCTGCTGCTACTGAAGGAGGAAAGAAAAATGCCCACATATTTGGAACGGAATTTGCAAACTCCAGTATGCGCCGTTCTTCATTTTTATCTGTGATCTTTGCCACCGTTGCTTTCGAAATGCATTTTTAATGTTGTGCGTCCTTTATGTTTGGGGTTTTTTTTGCATTTTTTAAATAAAAAAAGCATTGTGCTTTTGTTGTGAGCTGCCCTGCGTGGTGTATGAGCATTAGAGAGGTAGGGGATACGATTTTGAGCAGAGGGTTATAAATTACCGTATTTTCCGCTCTATAGGACGCATTTCCCCCCCTCCAAAAATGAAGGGGAAATGTTTGTGCGTCCTATGGAGTGAATGCAGGCTCCTTGGCTTCAGCGAAAGCAATGCGAAGCCTCCGAAGCGCAGAGCGAGCGCTCCCTCTGTGCTCCGGAGGCTACGCGTTGCTTTCGCTGAAGCCTGGAGAGCGAGAGGGGTCGGTGCGCAGTGACCCCTCTCGCTCTCCAGGCTTCAGGGATAGCTGCCTGAAGCCTTTGGAGTGCAGTGGTACCTCGCGCTGCGCTCCAAAGGCTTCGGGGTTAGCTGCGCAAAGCCTCCGCAGGGCAGCCGGGTAAAGGCACCCCGCTGCCCTGCGGAGGCTTGAAAGGCTGTCCCCGAAGCCAGAACAGCGAGAAGGAGCGCTGCGCAGCGTCTCACTGTTCTAGCTTGGGGATGCCGCGGCTTTATGGGGAAACCCCGGGCTTCCCCCGACACTGATTTGATTCAAAATATTTTTTACTTGTTTTCCTCCTCTAAAAACTAGGTGCGTCCTTTGCTTGGGTGCATCCTATAGAGCGAAAAATAGGGTATAGTTTCTGGGAAACACTGGCCTGAGAGTGCTCCAAAGAACAGCCTTTACCAAAGGTGTGATGGGGATGTGGGGGGCGCTGTGGTCTAAACCACTGAGCCTCTTGGGCTTGCCAATCAGAAGGTCGGCGGTTCGAATCCCCATGATGGGGTGAGCTCCCTTTGCTCTGTCCCAGCTCCTGCCAACCTAGCAGTTCAAAAGCTCACCAAGATGGTAAATGGTGTTTCCGTGCACTCTGGTTTCTGTCACGGTGTTCCATTGTGCCAGAAGCGGTTTATTCATGCTGGCCACATGACCTGGAAACCTGTCTGTTGACAAATTTCAACTCCCTCGGCCTGAAAGCGATATGAGCACCACAACCCCATAGTCACCTTTGACTGGACTTGACTGTCCAGGGGTCCTTTACCTTTACCTTTACCATGGGCTATGAAGACGCTCAAACTCAGGGAGAAAAGGAGAAATGTGCTAAGAGGAAGGCACACTTGGCACACTGTGTAATCAACTTGAAGGGTCTGCAAATATGTGCCACCAATTGGTCTATGGAGTGTCCTGGTTCCTGGACTTTTAGGAAGATGAGGATCTCACTTCTCATGCTTCGGAATTCCTCCGCAGGACACACTTGCTCAGAAGAATGATTTGAAAGCCCCCCACAGATCATAATGTGCAGTGATCACCCAAATGCAAATTGGGTATACTTGGTTTTTCGTTCGCCCATGCAGGGAAAAATGTCTTGTGTGAAGGTTCTCTTACAGAGATGGGAATAGCTTTATTTCTGAAGCAATCTATGTTTTAATTTCAACGTAGGATGCCACTCTAGTGAAAGGAACCAAATCTCCAAGCTTTGGAGGAACAATCAACCCCACACCTGAAGTGTGCCAGGAGTGGAAGGATATGTAAATTTCACATTATCATTGGCTAGGAGTTTCATAGCTACTGCTTCAATAAATATAATGCACTCTCCTGTGTGCAAATGTTTCCCCGGTTGCTTGTCTGTCTGGCTTCAAGCAACTTCACCTCTTCCTTCCCTTTCTCCTTTCCCCTCTTTTCTGCAGGAGCTCCAGAACTTCTGCCTCTCAGTGCTTATTTGGACCAATGGAGGGGGATAAATTAGAAAATGGATTGCCAACAAGGTCCCACAAGTGGCAATAAGTCCATATGAAGTCCATATGATGTCTAGGTAAATATCCCCTTTAAAAACCCCAGTGCAGGAGAGATTGGATGTCTGCACACTCCTGTTTACTCTCTGTGTAGTGTGCTCCTGCTGCCGGTTTTGGAAGCAGTGTGCACATGGCTGTCAGGGACTGGGTAGAGGAGGAATGGTGGAGACCTTCTCCCCAGCCTGACCCTTCCAGAGAAGAAGAAGACAGTTCAGAATTACAGCAGGGGTTTGAGGGAGATCACAGCTCAGAGGCCGATGAAGGGGAAAGCTGGGAAATAATGGGAGAGGAGGAAGCAGCAGCAGTGGACCTGACGGACACAGAAAGCATTCCAGATGCCTTTTGCGATCAACTATGGACGCGGGTGGCGCTGTGGGTTAAACCACAGAGCCTAGGATTTGCTGATCAGAAGGTTGGCGGTTCGAATCCCTGCAAAGGGGTGAGCTCCCGTTGCTCGGTCCCAGCTCCTGCCAACCTAGCAGTTCGAAACCATGCCAAAAGTGCAAGTAGATAAATAGGTACCGCTGCAGTGGGAAGGTAAACAAGGTTTCCATGAGTTGCTCTGGTTCGCCAGAAGCAGCTTAGTCATGCTGGCCACATGACCTGGAAGTTGTACGCCGGCTCCCTCGGCCAATAAAGCGAGATGAGCGCCGCAACCCCAGAGTCGGCCACGACTGGACCTAATGGTCAGGGGTCCCTTTACCATTATGGTCCCAAAATCCTTTCCTCATGTGCTGCTTCCAAAATATATCCCATCATATACATGTGTTGTTGCCCAAATGCAAGACTTAGTATTTGTCCTTGTTGAACTCCATTCTGTCCATTTCAGCCCAGTTTCCCTTTCTGTCCATGCTGTTTTGAATTTCATCCCTATCTTCTGTGGCATTCCCTGTTTTTTGTGTGATATGCGGGTTTGATAAGGGTCCCTTCAACAACCGCTTTCATCTAAGAAGAGAAGAAGGAGATATCCCGCTTTATCACTACCTGAAGGAGTCTCAAAGCGGCTGACATTCTCCTTTCCCTTCCTCCCCCACAACAAACACTCTGTGAGGTGAGTGGGGCTGAGAGACTTCAAAGAAGTGTGACTGGCCCAAGGTCACCCCACAGCCGCATGTGGAGGAGCAGGGAATCAAACCCAGTTCACCATATTACGAGTCCACCGCTCTTAACCACTACAGCACACTGGCTCTCAGTAATCTAAGTAATTAATGAAAATATTACTAGGCTCTGAGTAGCGGCACCCCACTCAGTGCCTCTCTCCAGTTTGATGAGGAACCATTGATGCCCACTTTCCAAGTATGATTTTCTCTCAAGCTGCGAATCAACTGAACGGTATTATTGTCTGGCTCACATTTCACCAGCTTGCTAATGCCATGGGACATTTAGCTGCCCAACACTGACTTATCATTTTTGTGGACATCTAAAGGTCAGACCTCCCCCACAAGGACTCCAGCCCCACTTCCTGCTAATTCTGGCACATTGTCGGAGCCGAACAGCTGCGATCCTAGGCAGAAACCTAGGAATGGCATTCCAATCTTTCCAGAGAAGAGCTGGACTATAGAACAAGTATTCTCTCAAGTGACCTGGTTTTAGGACCGATGAAAGGATGTACTTTTTCACACAGCATGCTGGTGGTGGGCGGGACAAAAGGGAAAAGTGGATGGGGCAATAAAAAGTGCTTTACCTTTCTGTAGTAGCCTAGTGAAAGTGAGGAGGAATTAAAGAACCTTTTAATGAGGGTGAAAGAGGAGAGCGCAAAATATGGTCTGAAGCTCAACATCAAAAAAACGAAGATCATGGCCACTGGTCCCATCACCTCCTGGCAAATAGAAGGGGAAGAAATGGAGGCAGTGAGAGATTTTACTTTCTTCGGCTCCATGATCACTGCAGATGGTGACAGCAGCCACGAAATTAAAAGACGCCTGCTTCTTGGGAGAAAAGCAATGACAAACCTAAACAGCATCTTAAAAAGCAGAGACATCACCTTGCCGACAAAGGTCCGTATAGTTAAAGCTATGGTTTTCTCCGTAGTGATGTATGGAAGTGAGAGCTGGACCATAAAGAAGGCTGATCGCCAAAGAATTGATGCTTTGGAATTATGGTGCTGGAGGAGACTCTTGAGAGTCCCATGGACTGCAAGAAGATCAAACCTATCCATTCTTAAGGAAATCAGCCCTGAATGCTAACTGGAAGGAGAGATCCTGAAGCTGAGGCTCCAATACTTTGGCCACCTCATGAGAAGAGACGACTCCCTGGAAAAGACCCTGATGTTGGGAAAGATGGAGGGCCCAAGGAGAAGGGGACGACAGAGGACGAGATGGTTGGACAGTGTTCTCAAAGCTACCAACATGAGTTTGACCAAACTGCGGGAGGCAGTGGAAGACAGGAGTGCCTGGCGTGCTCTGGTCCATGGGGTCACGAAGAGTCAGACACAACTAAACAACAACAAGTAGCCTAGTTTCCAAACATGCACTCCCACACCCCTCTCTCCATCCTCCTCCATCCAGAGGCGTGAACAGAATTCCAATGCACATTCCAGCCAAAGTCTGTGGAGAAGGGCCAGTGAGGATGTGTGGCCTGGGGAAAGGGGGCTCCCCTAGCCCACCACAGCTAAAGAAGGTATACGTCTGAGAGTCAAGTCTTTATTGACAAAAGAAGCACTTAAGGTGACTCCCGTGGTGCTCTAGATGCACACGCAAATGTACACGCACACACACACACGGCTCTAGTTGCTAGACAGCTGTCCTCCATAAATCTGCACCCTGCAGAGCAGTTGTGCCAATAATGAGACCCCCACCCCTCTGCAGCTTATATACCCTCCCCTAAAAGTATGGTGCTGGAGGAGACTCTTGAGAGTCCCATGGACTGCAAGAAGATCAAACGCATCCATTCTTAAGGAAATCAGCCCTGAGTGTTCACTGGAAGGACAGATTGTGAAGCTGAGGCTCCAAGACTTTGGCCACCTGATGAGAAGAGAAGACTCCCTGGAAAAGACCCTGATGCTGGGAAAGATGGAGGGCACAAGGAGAAGGGGACCACAGAGGACGAGATGGTTAGACGGTGTTCTCGAAGCTACAAACATGAGTCTGACCAAACTGCGGGAGGCAGTGGAAGACAGGAGTGCCTGGCGTGCTCTGGTCCATAGGGTCACAAAGAGTCGGACACGACTGAACGACTAAACAACAACAATGCTTCTTCTGCATGGAAAGTTGTTGGGGACTAGTTGGATGCAGAGGAATGGTGGGGGGAACCAGGTGGGGAACTACAAAGGGAAGAAGGCTCAGAGCTCAGGGATTGTTGACGGGGCAAAGTGAAGCAATAGCTTAGTGAGCTGGCAGAGTCTGTGGCAGAGAGAGGTCCAGAATCAGAGGCAGCAGCTGAAGCAGGAGAGGAAGGAGGCCAAGAGGCAGAGGTGAATCCAGCTGGTGAAGAGCCATGGGTGTCTCTCCTCCTGCTGTGACCAGCTTCCCTCTCCTCCTCATCTCTCAGGACCAGAAGAAGCATGAAAAGGGCAGAAGAGAGATTGGCTTCATGCAGGCGCAGTCTCCGATTGCTGGAGAGGCAGGGGGCTTAGATGGCTGTGGGGAGGAGGGGACTTTCAGTCGCGGCAACTGATCTTCATGGAGGAAGAGCACAGGGAATGAACTGCTCTGCTCACTAAGCCTGGCACTCAGTGAAGTCTGTGGAGATGGTGTTTTTACCAAGTGAACTCCAACCTGCATGGTGTAATTTAGGGCTGACTTGCTGTTTCCACTTCAAGCCCCTCCTGGTTCTAGGAGACAGCAGGTCCGGGGAAGGCCTAGTGACCTGTCTGCCGCCTGAACGGCCTCTTCTTCTTCCACCACATCCTATGCGCCTTCCTCCATCTTGGACTGCCCTGATTCTCTTCCCTTCGCCTGCCCTGGCTCCTGCCTTGCGAATGGCGTCAAACCCCATGAAGCGCTGGCTCCCTCTCCTGGGTCACTCCCACACTCAATTCGGAGTTGAGAGTGGATTTCATGCTCTTTATTCAGCTCATAGTGGCGAGGAGGAATGGAATGTCTGCTTCATATACATTATTTACACAATGGGCCCTACGTGATTGGCTAATTCCGGGATTCTCCTGTAGGCCAATCAGGTTGCGGATTCACTTCCACCTGGAGCTGGACTGGGTGGCTCCTGTGGACCAATCAGACTGCTGCATTCTGAATCCTATTGTTCTAGGACCAATCAGGCTGCTGCATTTTGGATCCTATTCAAATCAGTACATAACACTCCCCTTGGCCCCTGCCTCTGCCACACACTCTTCAGAGACCTGACAGGGGCGTGGCTGGGGAGAGGTGGGAATCCCCAGGACCACATTCGGCCCCTCGGCCTGAGGTTTGCCACCCCTGAGCTCCAGTTTCGCCATGATGCTGTGTTTCTGTAAGAGGCCTGCGATATCCACAGCTTTCCTAGTTTCTCAGGGCTGTGCAAAGAGACTCTCTGGCAATGTTGAATGCGGGAGCAACAGCAGCTTTGCATTTTTGTTTTTTGAGGGGTGGGGGTGGGAGAAAGATGCCTATCTGACCTCCCCGAAACCGGGCTTTGCATTGCAGCAGTAGAATTTACTTCCATCTTGTGGGTTTTAAATGCTGCCTTGGCAGGAGAGTCGTGATTCAACTCTGCAGCTGTGTCCTGTGGTATATACACAGCATCCAGAAATGACAAATTAAGCTTTCAAAAGGGGGCAAAATGCAATTCCAACCCAATTCCGCAGCTTCCAGTTGTCACCATGCATGTGTTTTATAGGCATCTTCTCCCCCATCTTGTATATATATATCCCTCCCCCCGCATAAAGTAAAAGAAAAATGGCATTACGGTATTTATCTGTGGCTTTGAACAAATAGTTCTAATTTTCTCTTCCAGGGGAGAAAATAATTACAAGGTCAGTCAGGCTGACTGTTCTTCTATAACCAAACCTTTGGGTTGCATTTCCTTGGGGGTAATCTGTCAGGGGCCACATGCTACTGGCGAGCAGGGCCGGATGCAAAAGTGGGAGGGGGCACAATCTTCTCTCCCCCTTCCTTTCACTCTGTGTTTTTTCCCCTTCCTAATAATAATAATAATAATAATAATTTATTATTTGTACCCCACCCATCTGGCTGGGTTTCCCCAGCCACTCTGGGCGGCTTCCACAAAGACCAAAAATACACTAATATGTCATACATTAAAAACTTCCCTGAACAGGGCTGCCTTAAGATGTCTTCTGGGTCAAGAGCCAACACCAGAAACGGAGAACCATTCACAGTATGGGAGGGTTCTGGGTGTAGATACTTCTGGTACCCACATGCCAGTGGTAGGTAAGGCCACAGGCAAAGGTGGGCACAGCATCAAATCTGAATCCAATCCTTTATAGCAAGGATGGGGAACCAGATCTTGATATCGTGGGACACTATCGTAGTCATACCAACAAATCATGTTCTGCCAGATAGACACATGAAGGAGCTGAGGCTCGCAGAGATTTCCTGTAATATTTGCTAGAGAGAACTCTGTGAGGTCACTTCCTTTGGCTGCCCTGGCAGGAAGCTTTAACACTGCACACTTCCTTCTTGCCTGGGCACCTCTCTTTTTCTTCATCATGCTCCGAAGCTGATGACACAGGCATGCTTGATCTCTGCAGCTCCGACACCTTTAAAAAAAAACCTTCCATTTTGTACTTTTTGTAACTTAGATAGTACAGTAGTTACAAACCTGCCTTCATTTTGCAACTTTAATTGCTGCTTCAAGGCCTAGATTATGTAAGTAAATACTACTTTTATTTGTTCACACAACCATGTGTGGGTGTGTGATCGTTGTTTTTAAGGGGTAGAAAAGGGGCAATACCAGGAAAATCCAGTCTGCCTTAAAGCATCCTGGATTATTGTTTCTAGAAGGTTAGGTCAACTTTGTCTTAGCTTCCAAGTTTAAGGTGCAAAGGATGGTACTCTGTTGATCTCACTAAAGTGAGCAAGGAAGGATAATAACAACAACAGTATATCCTCTCCCTATGCAGTGACTGCAGCAAGAATACTGATGGCTCAGAAATGGAAGCAAGAGGAGCTACCTACATTAGAAGAATGCAGAATGAAGATGACGGACTATGCAGAACTTGATAGACTGACAGGAAGGATCCGAAATCGACAAGATCAGAGATTTATAGAAGACTGGGAAAAGTTTACAGAGTATATGCACAAACTAAGTGAAAATCAAATAACGCTTGTAAGCTTTAATGAAGCTCTGTAAGAAGAAATGTTAGTATATGAGTAAAATAAGACTTAATTTATAAAAATAATAGAAGTAAGGTTTTAGAAATGTGTAAGAAATTAAGAAGGGAAGGAGTATCAGTCAAGTTGAGGGAAGTCAAAAAAGAGAATGGATATAAATAAGATGTATGAACTATAAATTTTATATTGGAAAAATCGAATAAAAATGATTTATTAAAAAAAACAACAGTATATCCTCCCCCAGTGACTAAATCTGTTTCTACAAATCTTTCTCACCCCACCACCATGAGACAACATTGACCCCACCCACCTGTCAGTCATCGCAATGACATTAGGTGACTGATAGGTGGGCAGGGGTAGGCCCTCCATCTCCCACCTGTCAAAGATGCCCCATGGGGCCAGATGGAGGGGTCTCATTCACCAGCACATTCCCTGCAGGGAATGAGCTGGTGAAACAGCACTCAGCTGGATTGAACCATGCTAGCCAACTGATGTCACCTGGTCATGTCAGCTGATGGTCAGGTGGGTTTGGTTTTGGGGAAATGTCTTAGCAGCCCAACTCGGACTGCCTCGTAGGCCAAGAATGGCCCAGAGCCCAGAGGTTCTTCCACCCCTGTTTTGGGAACGTCTGCCTTAGGCGAATAGCACAACATCCACACGTATTTAATGCTGTTTGGATGGTAAACACCAATGTTATGGCTGCATCTCTGTTCTAATTAACTTAGAAATGAAATGAATAACCAAGAAAAGAAAAAGAGGAGGGAACAAAACAGTAATGAAATGGAAACTAAACAAATGAGACAATGACAAATGGAAAAGTAAGGAAATTGGCTTCCTGGAAACAAAACAGAACAAGGGATGAGATGAAATGCAACAGTAATTTTTCAAGAGCACAACTCTAGTAGATTGTGCTGGGTTAGGAGGATCCAGAAGTCTGAGAAGCTGTGGAAAGAAGTGTGGGTGCGCTCGAGGTTTCAGCAATTTAAGCCTTAATGTGTGGCACAGCTGTGCTCTCTGATGCCAGTTTCTTCATTTGTCCTCTAAGGAAAGGAAAATATTTCCCTTGTCTGGAAGGCTGTATATGCAGAGAGGGGTGTGTCCTACAATTGTAGCTTCATCAATAAGGCAATCCGATACATGTCTACTCAGAAGTAAGCTCTGTTAAGTTTTATGGGACTTACTTCCAGGTAAGCATGCATAGGACTGTAGCCTACAAGGCTTAAATGTGAACTGAACCAAGGGCGTTGGGAAGTGTGATTGGGGGATGGGACAGGTAAGGCAATAAACGGATCGTTACTAATTAGAAGAGGTGATTTATGTGTAATAGAGAAGGTGACCCATCAAATTAAAACAGAAAACAATGTGGCAAGTCCTGCTGGTTGTATATATTTACTGCACTACGCAATGTTTAAATAGCTTTCGCATTAAGATTTTCTCATAATTTTCATATCTATTCTTTGTTTTGTTCTATCAAAATGTCACCCTACAGCATTAATATTTCCAGGGCACCTTACAGAATTAAAACAACAAAAACAGCAATTTATTTATTCATGAAATATTTATGCCGCAACTTTTATGACAACATCGGATATACAAAAACACCCCAGTAGAGAGCTCTGTACCTTAGTGAACCGAGTTTGTATGGGGACAGTTTAATCAAACTCATTTGGTTTGCAGTGATAATGTATTCATATTATTCTTAATGTTATTAATATTAATATGTCACTTTTATTGGGTCATGTGCTCTTGCAGAACTTATTCCTTAAACACCCAAGGCTTTGTGTGGCTTATGATTCCCATGACTGTGGCTTATTGGACAGAACAGAAGGTGAAAGTCAGTCTCCTACGTCCACCTGAGGCAGGTGTGGGCAAGTGTGAGGAACTTTTGGCCCTCCAGGTGTTGCTGAACTACAATTCCCACCCCCCTGGTCAATGGCTATACTTGCTGGGGCTGATGGGAGTTGTAGTTCAGCAGAACTCTGAAGGGCCAGAAGCTTGCCACACCAGCCCTAGGGCCTTGCATGGCCCTCAACCTAATTTCATGCATCCTTGCCCTACTTGTAACTTCATATGGGTGGCAAGGATTTTCTTTGAACCGCCTGAGACCACAGCTATGTGGTCCCTGGCAGATTATCCCCAGGGAATATGATTTTCAACAAAAGAAAAAGATGATCCACTCCTGAGCTAAGGAAATTCAGAACTCTAAGCCGATAGGCGTATAACATGGGTAGGCAAACTAAGGCCCGGGGGTTGGATCTGGCCCAGTCGCCTTCTAAATCCGGCCTGCGGACGGTCCAGGAATCAGCGTGCTTTTACATGACTAGAATGTGTGCTTTTATTTAAATGCATCTCTGCGGGGGTTTTTTTGTGGGGCATAGGAATTTGCTCATTTCCTCCCCCTCCAAAATATAGTCCGGCCCCCCCACAAGATTTGAGAGACAGTGGACTGGCCTCTTGCTGAAAAAGTTTGCTGACCCCTGGCGTATAATGTCCTGAATCCCTCCCCACCCACCCCCGCTGGTAGTTTTCATCTGAATACAGCGGTACATCGGGTTACATACGCTTCAGGTTACAGACTCCGCTAACCTGGAAGAGTTACCTCGAATTGAGAACTTTGCCCCAGTATGAGAACAGAAATCGTGTGCAGGCAGCGCAGTGGCAGCAAGAGGCCCCATTAGCTAAAGTGGTGCTTCAGGTTAAGAACAGTTTCAGGTTAAGAACGGACCTCCGGAACGAATTAAGTACGTAACCAGAGGTACCACTGTACACAGTTGGGGAAGGATGCAATCTACCTGTGCTATATTACTTTGCATGGGGTGCGCATTGCAGTGTGCTTTGCAGTGCATCCCCATTACCTTCTTATGCAACATTTGCACATTAATACCTTTCCTAGGGTTGGACTGAGGCTGGAAGAGGTTCTGATCTCAGGTCTCCCTGTGAATGGGTTCCTAAGAAACCACTGCGGACCGTGTCAGGAAATTGTACATTAGACAATCTGAATGGCGTCATTATCTGAGCGGAGTAAGTAATTTGGTCTGATAATTTGTTTGAAAAACAAGGCAAGACTTAGAGAATGATTTAGCGCGGACATGCCAACCCAGATCTAGTCAAACAAAAGGGAAGATAAGAAGAAGGTATCTTCCCACGCAGATCAGAGCACAGTGGAGGAGATGCAATTTTCTTTTTAGAATAGTTTCATACCGGTTATTCTTGAGATTCTGTCTTTTGTAATTAGGATGAAGGCTTTTCAGTGGCTCCAATTTTGACTAGCTTTCTCGGGATACATTTTCCGCAGTCCTTGTTCCTCTCCAACCTCTTTTATGATAAATTGGTTCATATAAAGAAAAGCTCAAGGAAAGTCAGGTACTATGGCGCAATGGCGGGGGTGGTGGGCAGGGCGATAATTTATTATGATTGGGGCAAGGTCACTGATCCTCAAATCTGAAAGCCTCATCTTACGGTATTAATAGATCTGGAGAGGCGTTTGTTGGTGAGAAAAACAATAAAACTGTACCTGTAAAGATTTATAACTGCTGGAAGGGTAACAGAAGAGATCATTCCATATGTAATTTATGGGTTAATTTTGTTATCCATAAGTCAGCTAAGAGGGTGGCTGAGGTGATGTTACTTAGCAACCAGGCAGAGTGCTGTAAGGTAGTTTCTGCTCTGTAGTTCTGAGGGAGTTTTCCTCCATATGTTTGGCTGGATGTCTTCCTGATCTGTACAAGGCCTGAAGTAAGAAAACACAAAACTGCTCCGTTTATTTCTCACATTACACCCCCACCCCCACCCCGCACTGCTCCGGTTCCTCAGTAATGCATTTTCAAGACTTTTCTCTCTGGACTTTGTCTTATTTAAGTGACTATGCTAACCAAAGCAGCAGGCACAAGAGTCCAGAAAAACAAACCCGGATAACAATTTAGCTAAAAACATTATTATTATTATTTATTTATTTTTAGCTACAGTTGATTTAGCAAACTCGATATTTCTAGCTGATTCCTAAGGTACACACCAACTTTATGATTTTAATATATTATGCCATTTTAGAATAAAAAAGCAATACATACATACATACATACATACATACATACGTACATGTATGCCCCCCCCAAACTGCTGCTGTATAAATTTATTATTTATACCCCGCCCATCTGGCTGGGTTTCCCCAGCCATTCTGGGTGGCTCCCAAGAGATTAAAAACAGAACAAAACATCAAATATTAAAAACTTCCCTAAATAGGGCTGCTTTCAGATGTCTTCTAAAAATCAGAAAGTTGTTTATTTCCTTGACATCTGGTGGGAGGGTGTTCCACAGGGTAGGTGCCACTACCAAGAAGGCCTTCTTCCTGGTTCCCTATTACCTCACTTCTCGCATTGAGGAAACCGCCAGAAGACCCTCGGAGCTGGACCTCAGTGTCCGAGCAGAACAATGGGGGTGGAGATGCCCCAAATCAACAGTTTTGCAGTTGAGTTCCAGGGAATCCCAAAAAGGGGAACCAAGCTCACTAAGGGACTGAAACAAATTCTCTGTGAGAAAAGATTACAGTGGTACCTCGGGTTACATTTGTCCTGGAGGTCCGTTCTTAACCTGAAACTGTTCTTGACCTGAGGTACCACTTTAGCTAATGGGGCCTCCTGCTGCCACACGATTTCTGTTCTCATCCTGAAGCAAAGTTCTTAACCCGAGGTACTATTTCTGGGTTAGCGGAGTCTGTAACCTGAGGCATATGTAACCTGAAGCGTCTGTAACCCAAGGTAGCACTGTACAATGTTTGGGGTTTTTTTAGCTTGGAAAAAAAGGCAAGTAAGGTGTTATGTACTGAGTTGAATAGGATCCAAACTGCAGCAGTCTGATTGGTCCTAGAACAATAGGATCCAAATTACGGCAGTCTGATTGGTCCTAGAACAATAGGATTCAGAATGCAGCAGTCTGGTTGGTCCTAGAACAATGCAGCAGTATGATTGGTTGGCAGGAACCACCCAATCATGCTCCAGATATAAGTGAATTCACAACCTGATTGGCTTACAGTAGAATTCCAGAATTAGCCAATCATGTGCAGCCCATTGTGTAAATAATGTATATAAAGCAGATACTTTGAGGGGACTTTCATTCATTCCTCCTCACCACTATGAGCTGAATAAAGAGCACGAAATCACTTTGCAACTCTTGAGTATATTTCATAAAGGAGCATGGCAGAGGTGCACTGTTTGAAAAAAGCAAACAGACCTCTCTCATAGCATTAGAACCCAGGGTCCTCCAACAAAGAGGAAGGGTGGGGGAATTCAGGGCCAACAACCATCTTTTCTGCCTCAACTCCAAAGGCCAGAAAGCCCCCTCAGAAGCCTGCTGGAAGCAGCTCTCGTATGCAGGCTTTTCAAGAGCTGGAGGGTGGGAGACAGATACCTTTTGATGGCAAACGCTGGCCAAATTCGAACCGTACATTTAAAGCACTACGATACCACTTGGAACAGTCATGGCTTCTTCCCCCAAAGAATCCTGGGAGTTGTAGTTTGTGAAGGGTCCTTTATTCCCTTCACAGAGCTACCGTTTACAGAGCGGTTCCCAAACCATCGATCCCTCTTCCCAGAGAAATCGGGGGATTTTGTTGGGGGGGGGGTTCAGATTGGTTCCCCAACACCACCAGAAAAATCTATCATCTAAGTGTTTATACAGTACGTGGGGAGAGAACCTTGGCCAGATGAGGAGAGAAATGTCGAACGGGGCTGTCATTCTGGAGGGAGGAGGGGATGACAAATACCTTCAGTGGTTGGGAGCAAAGGGACGTCTCTTCAACGCTTTAAAAATTACAATTCAAATTAGAATCTGGAATGTGCTGGTCTCTTGTCTGCACTGGGAGCTCTAGTACTCCATTAATGCCTGAACCCTTAGGAAGAATTACGTAAGAAGAAAAAAAAAAGAAAATTAATAGTGTAGAAGGCACCATTGCGATGCAGTTCACGTACCACCCTGTAATTCATAGGTTATGAGTCTGCCCAAGCTGTCTAATTCATGGGTGTGATTATTTAAACTTTTTTTTTTTGCCTTGTAAGGTGGGGGGTGGGGAGTCACTCTGTGGATTTATAGTTTTCAATGGAAGTTTCAAATTCACCATTTGAAATGAAGCCATCCAGAAGGAAGGGCTTCGCCTATAAATCACAGCATTACAATATGGCGCTCTGCTCCGATCAGGGGTGGGGCGTTTGTGGCCCCCTAGATGTTTCCAGACTACAATTGCCATAATCCCTGGCCTGCCTTATTAGAAGAACAAGCTCTGCCATGGGCAGCATGGCTGTTTCTGAAGGGGAGACACCAAAGGGGCTTGATGCTTTGGGTGTCTTTACTTTGGGGTGTCAGAGGCACAAGGGCAATCGCACTGTCAGTCAGAATATGGAACTGTACTCCAGGTCCTGTATGAAACAGGCCTATGACCCTCACTTGGGGCAAAAGCCTGGTAGAGGGCAACTTTGACTCGGTGAGTTTCCCCCTGAGTGAGAGACAGGGGGAGGAGTGTTGAAGTGGACTTGCTGCCTTCCTCCTGACATTGTGGGGTGCCCAAATTCAGGGTGCCATCTTCCCGGACGCCACCTTCCCATTTTTTTAATCGCAAGAACACGGCGACCATTTGGGTTGCTGTGATCTCATGCAATTTCGTGCTGTGGTTCCTTTCCCCAAAAGCGCTTTTTCGGTCAAGGCATCCAAAAAAACACACATGTTTTTGTGGGGTACCACACAAGATTGCAGCCCACCCCCAAGTGCTTTTTTCAGGAGAAGATTGCACTGCAAAATCGCGTGAGATCACAGCAACTAAAATGGCTGCCATGCCTTCATGATAAAAAACAGGATGTGCTGGTTTTTCTAGAACACTTGGGGGTATGGAATGCTCCTACTACTGGGCCTTAGTTTATTATCCATGGCCTGATTCCCACAGTTTTATATGGCAACGCTGGATGGTGGTGGTAACACACCCTCCAACATTTCTCCAATGAAAATAGGGACATCTTGTTCCATAATGATAATTTTACTATTTATACCCCACGCTTCTTACTGGTTGCCCCAGCCATGTATATCAAACGTATACAAAAACATAATAAAACATTAAACATTTTAAAAAAACCTTCCCTATGAAATTGTACCTTGGTTTTTGAACAGCTTAGTTCTCGAATGTTTTGGCTCCCGAACACCCCAAACCCGGAGGTGAGTGTTCCAGTTTGTGAACTATTTTTGGAAGCTGAACGTCCGATGGGGCTTCCGTAGCTTCCAGCTGGCAGCTACGCTTTGGTTTTGGAAGTCGAACGAACTTCCGGAATGGATTCCATTTGACTTCCGAGGTATGACTGTATAGGATTGCCTTCAGATGGATCGGGAGTCAGATAACACCATACCACCCAACATTTCTCCAATGAAAATATAGACGTCCTAAGGAAAAATGGGACATTCTGGGATCAAATCAGAAACCGGGATAGCATCTCTAAATCTGGGACTGTCCCTGGAAAATAGGGACACTTGGAGGGTCTGGGTAGACAGATATCAGAGAGTTGCAAAGATGATGGCAGGCCATTAAGAGTGGAGAGGCTGACCACCATTTGGAGAGGAGGTCTGTTTCAGCCCCCAGCCCCCCCCCCATTCCCTTGGAAAGCACTGAGACTGGAATTGTCAGAGTTCCCTGGGGAGAGGAATTGACCGTGAGAATTTCAGCTCTTTGAGGGAAATAGGGTTCTCCTAGCAACTCATCTGCAGCTACAATTCCCAGAGGGGTTTAACAGTGATTCCTTTTTCTCCGGGAACTCTGGGAATTGCAGCTCTGTGAGTGGAATACAGGTCTCCTAAGCTATGATGTATGGAAGTGAGAGCTGGACCATAAAGAAGGCTGATGGCCGAAGAATTGATGCTTTTGAATTATGGTGCTGGAGGAGACTCTTGAGAGTCCCATGGACTGCAAGAAGATCAAACCTATCCATTCTGAAGGAAATCAGCCCTGAGTGCTCACTGGAAGGACAGATCCTGAAGCTGAGGCTCCAATACTTTGGCCACCTCATGAGAAGAGAAGACTCCCTGGAAAAGACCCTGATGTTGGGAAAGATGGAGGGCACAAGGAGAAGGGGACGGCAGAGGACAAGATGGTTGGACAATGTTCTCAAAGCTACCAACATGAGTTTGACCAAACTGCGGGAGGCAGTGGAAGACAGGAGTGCCTGGCGTGCTCTGGTCCATGGGGTCACGAAGAGTCGGACATGACTAAACAAGTAAACAGCAACAAACAACTCTAAGCACCTTTATCAAACTACAGCTCCCGGGATTCTTTGGGGGATGGTTAAAGTGGCATTTGTGCCATGCAGATATGGTCTGATAGGTATCTGAGTTTGGTATCAGAAAGAATGGTGATGAGACAACAGTGTAGGTGTGGACACACCTTTGAACAGTTCTGCTTTCTCAGAAACCTTTACACCTGCAGGAACCGCAGTGTCGCTTGGTTAGGCTAGGCAGAGAGAGTAGGTGGGGGAATAGAGGAGTCATTAGAAATGCCAAATGATTGCAACGAGCTTTGAAATACTGCAGGGAACTCATCAAAGCTGGCTATAAATACTCTTTAAAATTACCATAAGCTGTCTGCAGCTGTAGCAGAGAAACCTCGGGCAAATGGTCACTCATTCACTCGGGCTGAACTCGTACGCCTCCCTTCCTTCAGGAGAGAAGTTTCCTGGGCTCTCAACTTCCACAGGCCTGTAAGAAGATCCAGGAGAAGCCTTTTATGTGGTCAGATTCCTCGTGGAGGGAGAGTAGCATTTATGGCATTCTTGAACCTGGGAGGAGGCAGGCAGGCAGGCTGTGTTGCAGCTCGTAGACATCAGACACCAACAGAAGAGACTGTCACCTCTCAGTGCCAGCTCAGCAGCACCCATTGCACAACACTGTTCCCACTAATGTTCCCATGCACCCAAGTCTTTGTGCATTGTCTGAAAGGAGAGTGGGCATGAGCTGGTGGGCATGAACATATGCAGGTTAATAATAATAATAATAAATTTTTATTTATACCCCGCCCTTCCTGGTTCAGAAAACCGGGCTCAGGGCAGCTAACAACAAATTTAAAACACTTAATTGTGATACAACAAAAAACATCATAAAATACAGTATAAAAGCGTGAAAAACAATAAATTCAAAAATCAATTTAGGGGGAAATCCATCCAATAAACATTAGATGATCACCAGGGATAGCTGGTTAAATTAGTCCTATTTGGGCCAGCGAGGAGGCCAGAGGAGAAATAGCTGTGGGATCCCAGAGCGGGTAATCTTCATAAAAAGGGGAGGGGGAGGGAAGGAAGGGGAATAAAAGATCAAGTTCAAATTAAAGGCCAGGTGGAATAGCTCTGTCTTACAGGCCCTGCGGAAGGAAGTTAAATCCTGCAGGACCCTGGTCTCATGGGACAGAGCATTCCACCAGGTCGGAGCCATCACTGAGAAGGCCTTGGCCCTGGTGGAGCATAGTTTGACTTCCTTAGGTACCTCTAAACCATGGTTATTCTTGGGCCTTAAGGTCCTCTGCGGGGCAGACCAGGAGAGGTGGTCCTGTAAATACGAAGGCCCTAAGCCACAAAGGGTTAGGCTCTCCTTTCCTACAGCCCCCCCCCCAATCTGTAGGTGTCAGTGGTGAGTGTCAGCTGGCATGGCACCACTTCTTCCCTGTGCATGCAGGTTCATATGCGTGTCGCAGAATAACGTCAGAACAGTCTAGAATGAAAGACTTTGCAAGTAGGTCTCGTAAAGCAGAGCAGGGAATCACATTGTCTTGGGGGTAATTTGTTTGGGGTGTGTGTGTGTGCGTGCATGTCACCAGTGAGAGGGGCCAGATCCCAAAGCGAATGGCAGACCTCCAAGTCTCCCTATTTTCCTGGGACATCCCTGATTTAGAGAGGCCATCTGGTTTCTGGATTTGATCCCGGAATGCAGTGGCATAGCGTGGGGGGTGCAGGGGGGGCGGCCGCACCGGGCGCAACATCTGGGGGGGGGGGGCGCGCTCGCACTTGCAGCTCTCTGCCCCTACCTGGCTCACTCACTCTCTCTCACTGCAGTGCTGGCTGTGTGAATCCGATCCGAGCCGCCGGGTCGCCGCCCACTGTGGAGGGGAGGGTGCCAGGCGTGCGGTGCGGTGCGGTGCGGAGAGAGAGCGAGGGACTATCTGGGGGAGGGACAGTGCAGCGGGGGTGTGTGTGCAAATTAATTGCCTTGCCCCTGGTTAGGGGGCGCAAATTACTTGCCTTGGCCCGGGTGCTGACAACCCACGCTACGCCACTGCCGGAATGTCCCGCTTTTCCTTAGGATGTCCCTATTTTCATTGGAGAAATGTTGGAGATCCCAGGGCACATTACAGCGCAATGCAATTTTGCATGTTATTTTCACCGACAGATGCATCCATCTGCACATCTTACACAAGCATATGTATTTTCGTGCACATTACTCGGCTGGAGAACTTCGTTGCAAAATTCAGAGAAGTGCGGATTTCAAAGGATGGCTGCATTTCTCTCCAGCGTGCTCCCCACTGGCATATGGACCCTGGAAGGTTTCCCACGGGGGAATGCAAACTGGGGGGAAACAAACCCCCACCCCGTTGCAAAGGCTCAGATGCAACTGGGGGGTGGGGTTGTGTGTGTGAAGCCAACAAGAATAAGAACACTCAGGAAATCCAGAATGAAGTGCACGTGTAAACACAGCTGAAGCGTGCCTTATTTATACCGTAATTAACATAGTTGGATTCTTCCAGCTCTCTATTTATAGTGCCGTTTTCCCCCCTTCTTTCCAAAAGCTGCTAAGTCCAATGTCCTCTAGAATGCCAGTTCAGCACTTTCTGGGTATCATTGCGTTTCTCCAGCCAGAGTTAAGCAAGGGCAGCTTATTAGTTATACTGTGATGGACTGAACCCAACTATTGAAGGAACTTTCCAAGGTAACGACTGAATAATAATGTTTGGATTTTACTTATTTAAAAAGGGAGAAGGAAGATGAATTGCGGTTTTACCTTAATCAATTGTGATGCCTTCCCGTGGCCTAAACTGGCCTTGGATCACTCCAGAAGGTTCATAACGTTCTGCCTGGTGTGGAGAACGTAGATGCAAAAAATCTCCACCCCTCACCGCTGTGTCTACCTTTCAGGGCCATCCAACAAGAGTGATTGGCAGAAAATTCAAGGCCAGAGATAGAGAAGTCTTTATTCACGCAGCACAAAGTTAACCTGTGGAATTGGCTGCCTTTAGATGGCTTTAAAGGGGGTTGGCCGTATGAGTGTACATGCAATACAATTGGCAGGTGTACAATTTGTGTACCTGTGTGCCCAGGTATTTGAACTGTACAACTCCATAAGGATACACTCTGTTGCTCAGATGTGAGTATATGTGTAAAGACCTGTGCTTGGTATAACATGTGAACAAGCCTTTCGAGACTCATTCATGGAGAATGGAAACTACCCAAATTTGTACTTCCCTGGCTTAACCAATGCATCAACCTAAACATGACTAGTTGCAATTTCAGAAATGAATGCAAAATGCTATCAAAATTATTTTGGGTGTTGCTCTATGCCAAAAGGCCACGGGGTGCTTTACAACGCGATAAACAGCACAGCAGGCATTCGAGGTAAAAGCACTTGCTTTACTACAACTTATAATAAAAGCATCATCGTCAAACTATCCACAAATTACTGCCATCACAATTCCCACATCCCAAAGCCTGCTGGAAAAGGCGGGTCTCCACCTGTTTCCTGAAAGAAAAGAATGATGTAGTTGGGTGCACCTCAGTGGGGAGAATGATCCACAAAGGGCTCCAGTGAGAGCCAGCCTGGTGTAGTGGTTGAGAGTGGTGGACTCGTAATCTGGTGAACCGGGTTCGTGTCTCCGCTCCTCCACATGCAGCTGCTGGGTGACCTTGGGCTAGTCACACTTCTCTGAAGTCTCTCAGCCTCACTCACCTCACAGAGTGTGTATTGTGGGGGAGGAAGGGAAAGGAGAATGTTAGCCACTTTGAGACTGTTTCGGGTAGTGATAAAGCGGGATATCAAATCCAAACTCTTCTTCGGCTTCTTCTTCTTCTGCTCCGGAGGCTCAGCCTCTTCAGGGGGCTTGGGTGTCTCTCAGCATTTAGGGAGAGGCCTATGAAGGGCAGGGACAGTCATCATCATCATTTATTTGTACCCCACCCATCAACTGGGTTGCCCCAGCCACTCTGGGCGACTTCCAATATATATACAGTGGTACCTCAGGTTAAGTACTTAATTCGTTCTGGAGGTCCGTTCTTAACCTGAAACTGTTCTTAACCTGAAGCACCACTTTAGCTAATGGGGCTTCATGCTGCTGCCACGCCACGCCGGCAGAGCACAACTTCTGTTCTCATCCTGAAGCAAAGTTCTTAACCTGAAGCACTATTTCTGGGTTAGCAGAGTCTGTAACCTGAAGCGTATGTAACCTGAGGTACCACTGTAAAACATAATAAAACATTAAACATTGAAAAGCTTTCCTATACAGTCATACCTTGGTTCTCAAAGGGATTTCTGTTCCGGAAGTCTGTTCAACTTCTGAAAACGTTTGGAAACCAAGGCAAAGCTTCCAATTGGCTGCAGGAAACTGCAGAAGCCCTATCGGACATTCGGCTTCCAAAAAACGTTTGCAAACCGGAACAGTCACTTCCGGGTTTGCGGCGTCCAGGAGCCAAAACATTCGAGTCACAAGGCATTTGAGAACCAAGCCACGACTGTACAGAGCTATACAGAGTACACTTGCCTCAGGCCTGAGGGCTAAGCTGGCTGGAGTCCCCTGCCAGGGACTTATACCGTCATGCCAAGAATGCCCGTGCCTCCCAGTTGGTGGTGGCACTTAGCGGTGCCTATGGGGAGGCTGCTGGTGGAGGGTTTTTTAAATTCTCACTGGTGGCACAGAACCCCCCAGTTCGCTAGTCTCGTCCCCAAGATCCACTGCCTCTTCCTCACACTGCCCCACCAGCCTATCCTCAGTCGTGCCCTCTGTCACGTCCCCTCTCTCCCCAAGCCCCTTCATCTTCCAGCTCCTTGCAGTCCCTGCCAGTGATTGGCCCAAGGGCCAGCCAGCGAGCATCGTGGCAGAGCAGGGATGAAACTAGGACTGCGCTGAATTGATAAGAACCACTCCTTAGTAGTGGTCTCCCCACCTTGAAACCAGCTATTTTGTTTTGGCTATGTAACCAGAAACTCGGCTACTGTCCTCTGGAGTTGGAGCCGAGTGCTTTTATGGCCAGCTCTTTTATTACGCTAATGAATATTGACCCACTAATTGTGGCTATTGACGCTTTATCTATTTCTGGTCGCTGTTCGTTATCATGAAGTCAACCATTATAGAGCATTGCCTCTCTTGTTTGAGGCACTTTCCACAGCGCTGGAGGAAAAGGGTTTTATTCTTCGGCGTCTCTGGTGCTTCCTAAACCTGTTTTGGGGGTTCCCTGAACCCTTCGGAGCAAATTTGGGGCAGGGTACAGTGCGTCGAGTGGGGAAGTGTACATCCTTATGCTAACTGAATAACGGATTGGATACTGTCCAAACTGACCAAGGAGAGCTGAATCCATGGTGGGTTTTCCATCCATGGTCTGCAGCAGATCAGGACTGTTGAAAAAGAAGCAGGAATTTTAGTGAGGAAGAAATCGGGCGGTGTTCTTTGGCACTCATAAGGCGGATTGTCATTTCATATAACCCGGGAAGTGTGAATTTACCTTTGAGTGTAGCAATCAAGGGGAGATGCAGCAGCCACAGATCCCAAAACCTGTAGTAAAGGTAGGGCCCTTCCATTGAGGAGGAAGGCATATGAACAACCAAGAGGCCACATGCCATACACACACACACACACACACAGTGGATGCTCGGGTTGCGAACGTGATCCATGCAGGATGCACGTTCGCAACCCACAGCATTCGCAACCCGCAGCGGCGCATTTGAGCACACGCGGGTTGCAATTTGGTGCTTCTGCTCACGCGCAAAGTGCGATTTAGCACTTCTGCGTATGTGCGACCCACAAAACCTGGAAGTAACTCATTCCGGTACTTCTGGGTATTGGCAGGTCCGTAACCTGAAAAAACGCAACCTGAAGCGTCTGTACTTCGAGGTATGACTGTGTATATATATATATATATATATATATATATATATATATATATATACACACACACACACACACACACACACGTGTATACCTAAAGGAATGTCTCCACACCCATTGTCCAGCCTGGACCCTGAGTTCCTACTCCCAGGGCCTTTTGGCGGTTCCCTCACAGGGAAACAGGCAGAAGGCCTTTTTGGTAGCTGCACCCATCCTGTGGAACACACTTCCAGCAGATGTCAAAGAGTTGAACAACTATATAACTGTTTTGGGAAGTTTTTAATGCTTGATGGTTCCCCCCTCCTCCAGTTTCCCTCTATTTTTGTTGGAAGCTGCTCAGAGTGACTGCGGCAACCCAGTCAGGTGGGTTGGGTATAAGAAAATAATGATAATGATGATTAATAATAATAATATACTGAATGAAACCATTCGTCTATGTAGTTCACTATTGCTTATTCTGACTGACAGCAGCTCTCCACAGTCTCATCATCTTAGGCAAAGGTCCTCCCAGACCTTTTGAACAGGAGATTCCAGGGATCAGGGCCACAGCTCCAGCTTTGAAGTGACCCCGGGTCCCTTCCTCTGTTAGTGGGCTTACCTGGCTGCAGGTTGCAAGGTTCTAAATCACCTTATTAATTCCCTAGAACATTCCAGCAGTGCCATAGTGTGCAGAGGTAGTTGCCCCGGGCGCAAAATGGTTAGGGCTGCAAAATTTCAACACCTAGTGCTGCGTCAACACAGCTGCACACTTCTGTTTCTGGGCTCTGTTGAAAACAGCTTCTCCTTGCGAACCAGGAAGCGACCTCTCCAGACAACGGAACGACTATTCTTTTCTTATCTCAGTGGTTGCGATCTTCTGGGTGACACAAACGCCATTAGGCAGTTGAATGTGCATGTCTACTCCATCTGTTTCCCTCCGCACAGCCCCGGGCACTGGCAACCCACGCTATGCCACTGCATTCCAGAATGATGCTAGACCCAGGGGCACTGTTGGGATTTTACAAAGTTAGTTTGGTTCACCCGCTTGTCAGATCTGAAAATAAATGTAGGCTCAGCAGCGGGCCTCACCAGAGTGTGGGGTTCAGGTCCTGATCCTGGCACTGCCCAGGATTGAACTTGGTAGTTTCTGCAAACAAAGCACGCACTCTTCCATCAAGCTACCATGATAGGGGTTGCGAACCTTTTGGGCCAGGTGGGACATTTCGCAGTGGAAGAAGTGCCATGAGCACCAGTCACAAAATGGCTTCTGCAGGAGGCGTGGCATAGCACAAAATGGCTGCCACAGGGGTGCGGCATAACACAAAATGACTGCCATATCCAAAAGGGCAGCAAAAGGCACAAGGCTATAAAACGTTACAGACATGCCTCTGCATCAGCCAGTTGTGGGGAGCATCTACACCAGACTTTTCTACCTTCACTCACAGAGAAATGCTCTTTGCACCTTTCCTATACTAAGGAAGGATGGTTATCCAACCCTGGCACCCAATGAAACGTGGACAGGCTTAAGGGTGTGTGTACATCGCAGCAGGGACTGAGCCAGGAAACCGGGCAGAATGAACAAATAGCTTCTCGTGCATTGTGGGTTTCTGAGAAGGTGCTGGCCGCTTGAAAGGATCCCAGCGTATCGGTAGATCTTGATATATATATATATATATATATATATATATATATATATATATAAAACCAACAACTGACAAAATATAAAGCTTCTCTGCCCAATGAGCTGCTGCTTATTGACATCTTAAGACATTGTGTTTGAAAATAAGGCTCATCCCGAAAATGATCCTGTTAATTTCATTTTCATGCAGGGTGGTGGAATTAGGCACTGAGAACATAATAGATCATTGCAAATGTGGACTAATGGCTGCAAGTTATAGTTTTCCGCTTTAGCATTGTTGTTTTTTTAAAGCCAGAGAAATTGGATTGCACTAACTCTCCAACTATTAGACGCAAGCATATGCAATGCTATAACAGGGGGGATAGATGAAGCAATTTTCCATCAGAGAGGCACCGCATTTATAACTCAGCACACGAGCACCCAAAATGCGCATTTAGCAATTTAGTTACACCTGTTGCAGTTTGCAACCAGCCCTGGTGTGAAAGTTTACCCCTTTCTCTTTCACTGGTCCTATTGGTACATTTCCCCCTACGTAAGCATTATGGATTATGTAGTGTTTGACCTTTTGAATTATGGTGCTGGAGGAGACTCTTGAGAGTCCCATGGACTGCAAGAAGATCAAACCTCTCCATTCTGAAGGAAATCAGCCCTGAGTGCTCACTGGAAGGACAGATCGTGAAGCTGAGGCTCCAATACTTTGGCCACCTCATGAGAAGAGAAGACTCCCTGGAAAAGACCCTGATGTTGGGAAAGATGGAGGGCACAATGAGAAGGGGACAACAGAGGACAAGATGGTTGTACAGTGTTCTCGAAGCTACCAGCATGAGTCTGACCAAACTGCAGGAGGCAGTGGAAGACGGGAGTGCCTGGCGTGCTCTGGTCCATGGGGTCACAAAGAGTAGGACACGACTAAATGACTAAACAACAACAACAAGTGTTTGACCAGAGCAGCCTTTTCTAAACCATCATCCAGGCAACCCAAACAGTAGCCACAGCAGCTCAGGCCCCCGTTGAGAAGGTGGCAGGCAAACTCTGCACGGCTTTCTGGCCACAGCAGCTCCAGTGTCAGCCAAGTCTTCTCTCTGGCAGCAGCAGCGGTGTCTGGATTTTCATGTAGCGATGGGAACCTACCTTGTAGGTAGCCATGCTTTCGTTGCTAGATTTTGCTTCCAAAAGATGAAGCCAGGTGGTTTGCCTGCAGTTAGCAGCACAACATGTTTTCAGTTGTGGGTGCCACAATTTAAGAAGGTCATTCACAAGCTGGCAGGTGTGCAGAGGAGGACAACCAAGATGATCAAGGGTCTGGAAAACAAGCCTTATGAGGAACGGTCATGGAGGGAGCTGGGTATGTCCAGCCTGGTAATGAGGAGACCGAGAGGAGATACGACAGCCATCTTCAGATATCCAAAGGACTGTCACAAGGAGAATGGAGCAAGTTTGTTTTCTCCTGCTCTGGAGGAGAGGCTGTGCACCAGTGGATTCAAGTTACAAGAAAGGAGATTCTGACTAACATCAGGAATAACCTTCTGGTGGTGAAAACTGATTGGCGGAGGAACAGACTCCCTTGGAAGGTTTTGGACTCTCCTTCCTTGGAGATTTTTTAGATGGATGGTCATTTGTCATGGATGCTTTAGCTGAGATTCCTGCATTGCAGGCACTAGATGACCCTCAGGTGCCTTCTAAGTCTGCAGTCCTATGGTTCTATGATTATAGATCCCCCACCCCTTTATGATCCTTCTCCCCGCTTCTCCTTTGCAACTCCAATGTCAGAGGTGCAAAGGAAAATGGGGAAGGATTGGAAGGGCTTTCAGAGCCTCTCCATGTGGCTCCTAGGTGGCTCCAAGCTCGGAGGTGCAAGAAGCCATGCAGGGCAGCTCCAAAGAGCTGGGAGGGAGAAGCCGTTTCCAGAAATTGCATCCCCTTCCTTGACCAAAAGATGCTTCTATGTCTTTTTGCTGTCCACCACAGCCAAGGGAGATGAAAGGTTGGCCTGGCAGCAGGAGGAGATCAGGAAGAAGGCCACAAGCACCGACCAGTTGGGGATCTTCTGTTGCAGAAACGGATTGCCAGGCTGGCCTGCCACTGCTCATCGCTACCTTCTTGTGCTCCTACAGGAACTCATGCTCCTACTCAGCCATGGAAGTAGAAGCAGAAGCTCAAACTCCTCAAGTTGACTAGGGAGGAGTAAGGTGGCTCGTAGCAGCACCAGTCAACCTGGGGCTTTGGATCCCGGGGACAGGAATTCTAGGACTGGCAGCTGGAGGAGCTAGTAGAGTAGGGTAGCTGCTAGGGATCTCCTGGAGTTTGTTTTGGGTGCTCCTGGGCCATTCATCCACTGCCTTTTGAATGGGTTTACTCTACAGCACCCCCTGTCGGTGGCTCAGTGAACTGCAGCATGACAACACCCTTACATGTTTATTATACTTAAGGCAAACTGCTTGCATCAAGCCTTGCCCATGATGAGCTGGAGATTGAGACCTGAAACGTGAAAGTTTGTGCTTGGAAAAGCTTCCGATGCTTTCTTTTTGTGCCTCAGGACCACGATTAATCATTTTAAGCAAGAATAAATAAACTGCCCTTTACATTTTCAAAGCCTCTTATGAACATTAAATATGCAGTTCACACATCTCTGTTATCCAGAAGAAACAGCTACGGTGAAAAAACTCCTCTTCTCCCTGTGCGCCGAAAATGTCACCATTCATAATAATACCCCTAATCTCTACTGGCCAGGAACTGAGAGAGACCAATTGTTGTTCAGGCTGGGCTGTTAACAAATGCGAAGGGAGGTGCCATGCATTTTCCAGAAACTGTCACCCGCTCCTGCAGTGATACATGCATGCCATTGCATGTGAATCTTGTGCTTGTTCAGACAATCCAATACCTCAGGTTGGCAGCCATTAAGCTTGTTTTAGATGGAGCCCTGGTTCTCACTAAAAGGAGCTCATGGATGTGGTGGCTATGCATTACCTCCGATTTACAAAAAGAAGAAAGCAATTCAATTATTAAAAAAAAATTAAAATTAGCAATACGCTTAAAACATACATCAACATTCTACCAAGCCTTGTAGGCTTGTCTCAACAAAACTGTTTTTAGAGGCACCGAAAAGAGTACAGTAAAGTCATTTGCCTGATGTCAAGTGGCAGGGAGTTCCAAAGTTTGGAGGTACCAATGCAGAACAGGCATTGTGTTGGCACCTGTAACAATGCCAGTTCCACAAGGCTCCTCTTGTGAGCATCGTTGAGAGGGGACGAGAGTACACCATACTGATGTCCATCCCTCATTTTAACCCCTGAATTGCTGACATCAGAGGCCGTAGCAGCCAGCAGGGTGGGGAGGGGCAGAGCAGTATTGCTCACTGAGCATTGTTTCGGGAGAGGGAGCAGGGAGACGGGTGAGGCATGGTGGGAGCGCAGCGCGGTGCAAGCACGGTGGCAGGAAGCACGGTTCCACTGCCGCGCCTTCACCGAGCATGGCAGCTTCCTGCACCTCGCACCCCCTTCTCTCAGGAACCAGCAGCAACACTTGGTGCTTGGAAGGCAGATGAGCCCCACCAATCACTACAGATCAGGAGCAGCCAATGTGTTGCCCTTCAGATGTTTTGAACTACAGCTTCCATCAGCTTCACTCAGCCAGCCCAGCCCATGATCAGGGATAAAGGATGCTGTAGTCTAAAACATCGGGAGTATACCATAAAGGTTGACATAATCCAGAAAGCAGGGCCCTTCCACCAAAAGCTGCACTTGTGCTAGAGATTATAATTTACTAGTTCTGGTAGTGTCTGCGACTCCCAGTTTGTGTGCTCCAGCACTTGAAGTGGGAGAGTGTACAGTTCCGTTCCGTCCCCCATAGTAAATGGGAACCTTTATTTGGGCCCCTGGAGAGTTGCTGGACCAGGGATGGAGATTTTCAAGGCTCGGGGGCCAGATAAGGCTCTCATTGGCCCTCTCATTGGCCCTCAGGACTCTCACCAGCCTGGCTCTTACTTGCTGTCCTGTTTTTCACTTTTTGAAATATGACAGCCCTACTCACCACCCCTTCTTTTGCAACCACCTTGGGTGTTTTTTCCCTATGTGTAAAGTGTCCTTGAACTCTAATAATGGCTTTTGCTTGCCTGGGTGGAAGTCCCTGTGTGTACAAGAAGAGCCTAGGCTGCTATGGAAAGTTAAAATGTGCGTTCTGCCCATGTGGCCCCTGGATGATCATTCAGAAGAGAAGGTGGCCCCCAGCCTGCAAAAAGTTCCCCACCCTTGAGGCAGATAGTATTTAGATTAGCTGGGCAAGCAGCGTGCCCTGGTATAATGCATCATCCTGTGCTCTGGAACAAAATATTTGTTTTAAATGCCAAAGAAGGCAACGCGATCTTTTGCCTGTGGAATCTGCCTCCGCAACCGGCATCTGTTATTTTCTCAGGAGGCATTTATTTGCGAAGAGCACAACCTGAGTTAAAGGTAGCGCAAGAAGTACCATTTATGGATTTAAGTTGAATTGCTTAATGAGTTGGTTGGAAATCTGTCTCTCTCAGTTGTGCAGCTCAGTATTGCACCAAGGATTCCTACGAATGCTTCCCCCACCCCCAATCCACTTCACTCCCCCACCCCCCCAAGAGTACTTGGAGATTGCAAACCGCCACGTTATCGCTGCGGGGCTGGAGGTGAATTAGTAAAATGTGCTGCAGAACTCCCTCAACCTTGCAGCAGAGGTTGCCTTCTGCATGCGTTCTTGTGCTGTTCTGATTCAGCTCTTTCCCCTCTTATAGATCTGGACTTGGCAGCAATGAGGTGTGATTAGAATATACAGAGCTGCTTTCACACACACAGAAAAGTCACCGCTTGGAGTGATTTCCTCTCCCTTTAAAGCTGCTGTTGAACGAAATTGATGCACAATATTCTTCCACGCTACGGTTGTTCTCAGCCTTCGAAGCCATGCTAAGAATGACGAGCGGCTTCCCGAAAGCCTTTCGATATTAGCAGCACCTCCTGGGAGCAGTGCATATGTTGTTGTTGTTGTTTGCTACTTATCGTAGATGCTTGTTTTTATTTTATTTCCCTCATTCTGGAAAGCTAGGCTCCGGCTAATGCTATAGCAACTGAGGCAGAGGTAGCGAGCAGTGAGCAGGAAATCCATTTCTGTCTTTGAGGCTTACCATATTGTCGGGAGAAAGATGGCTCCGCGGCGTTCTCTATTTGACATCTATTTATATTGTTTGCACACAAGGATAAGCACAGTGCAACCTTCTGTTTCGCCCTACAGCAGCAAGTGTTGCATGCAGAAACGAAAAGTCAACATTTAATCCTCCGGAATGAAGGGAAGTGTAGCTAACAGTGCTCAAACCAACTCGTGCATGTTTGCGCTGGAAGTACTGTAGCAGTTAATTATATATTGCTGGTATATACTGCATCTTCTCCCCATCATGCTGAAAACGTCCATGGTGCTACTACTCATCCAAGCTGGAAATGTAGGGAAGTTTCCTTCTACTGAGTCAGACCTCACCTGGAGTACTGTGTCCAGTTCTGGGCACCACAGTTCAAGGAGGACACTGACAAACTGGAACGTGTCCAGAGGAGGGCAACCAAAATGGTCAAAGGCCTGGAAACGATGCCTTATGAGGAACGGCTAAGGGAGCTGGGCATGTTTAGCCTGGAGAAGAGGAGGTTAAGGGGTGATATGATAGCCATGTTCAAATATATGAAGGGATGTCACATGGAGGAGGGAGAAAGGTTGTTTTCTGCTGCTCCAGAGAAGCGGACACGGAGCAATGGATCCAAACTACAAGAAAGAAGATTCCACCTAAACATTAGGAAGAACTTCCTGACAGTAAGAGCTGTTCGACAGTGGAATTTGCTGCCAAGGAGTGTGGTGGAGTCTCCTTCTTTGGAGGTCTTTAAGCAGAGGCTTGACAACCATATGTCAGGAGTGCTCTGATGGTGTTTCCTGCTTGGCAGGGGGTTGGACTCGATGGCCCTTGTGGTCTCTTCCAACTCTATGATTCTATGAGTCACATCACTGTCACAGCTGGCTCTGTATTGCCTCCACCAACTGGCAGCTGTTATCCAGGATCCAGGAAGGGGAGATTCCTAGCTTTAGCTGTAGATGCCAGGGATTGAGACCTTCTGCATGACAAGTAGATGCTTTTAACACCAAGCTATCGCCCTTCCCCATTGTGTAGCTAACCGAGTTAGTTCTGGGAAGATGCCTTCAACTCATGGTAGAGGAAGCCCCTTTAGGGAATCAACATGGGCATCGTACCACCCTGGGGCTGCATCCATGTTCATCCCTAAAAAGGACTTCATTGCTGTTGTTGGCATCCGTCTGTCTCAAGAGACAGTGGAGTGCACCTCTGGGGGTGAAGCCAAACCGCTGCATGAGCAGCACCAAAGTGGCCTTCCCAGGGTGTGCTGGGCCCGGGGGTAACCCGAGCAACATGGTCCAGGTCAGGTCCCAAATCCAAGGGTTCTGCGAGGAGTCAGTCTGATAGGGCCAAGGCAGGGAACCAGGCAAGGTCAGGCACAGGATCACAGGCAGGTTCTGGCAAACAGCAACGTTGCTCCCACAACCTGGGGCAGGGTCCAACAGCCTTTTCTCTCTGTCAGGGTAACGGTCGGTCCGGATCCCCCGGTGACTCACCTCCCTGTCTCGTCTGAAGGCAAGCACTCCTCCTGCGAGTATTCAGGTCTCTCCTTCTCTCAGACCTCAGTCTCTGCAGCTCGGGAGATATCGGTGGGTTACTAGACCCAGAGGCCACCTCAGCCTCTCCTGACCAAACTGGTAGTGGAGCAGCTGTAAGTGATGGCCCAGCTGGAGGCAACAAGGAGTGTGGTGGAGTCTCCTTCTTTGGAGGTCTTTAAGCAGAGGCTTGACAACCATATGTCAGGAGTGCTCTGATGGTGTTTCCTGCTTGGCAGGGGGTTGGACTCGATGGCCCTTGTGGTCTATTCCAACTCTATGACTTTATGATTCTAGTGTTAACTCTGGAAGGGTATACTCAACTCTGACCCAACTAAGCTTCCTGGTGTATATTTTGTCCCGCCGGCCCCTCACTCCCCTCTACAGCAGTTGCGGAAACCACCTTCTTGACCATTGGACCTCACAACTGGTCTCTTCTGCTGAACCTGCCGGAGTCTGTCTTTGCATGCAGCAGAGGTCCCTAACTCCCTGAGGGTTTGAGACCCACTGGCTACCCTCACCTGGTTTAGCTGGCCAGTTGAAACCATTTCCTGGGGTGTGGCCGCTGTCCCATGGAGACAGCTTCTAGGAGCCACCACTCTGAGGTCTACGGATGAAGAGTGGAATGCAAATATAATGAAGAAGAAGAAGAAGAAGAGGAGGAGTTTGGATTTGATATCCCGCCTTTCACTCCCTTTAAGAAGTCTCAAAGCGGCTAACATTCTCCTTTCCCTTCCTCCCCCACAACAAACACTCTGTGAGGTGAGTGGGGCTGAGAGACTTCAAAGAAGTGTGACTGGCCCAAGGTCACCCAGCAGCTGCATGTGGAGGAGCGGAGACTCGAACCCGGTTCCCCAGATTACAAGTCTACCGCTCTTAACCACTACACCACACTGGCTCTGAATGAATGAATGAATGAATAATGTATTTGTTGTCTTGGTGTTTTTAACTGATTTTACTTATTTATTCTTTTAATTAATTATTATACCCCTACTTTGTTGGCTAGAGGGGGCAGGCCTTTAGTACGGTACTCGGCAGAATGGACCACTGCTGGCACCCACAGCAATACACAAATACCTGCTATACAAAGATAATATATATATATATATTCCTTGCTCCCTCCATGTTGCTTCTGGCCCTACTGCTTGCAAGTTGCCCTCCTGAAGGCTGCTCGGAAGAAAACACACCCCGTAGGACGAAAAAGGTTCCCCATCTCTGAGTTACAGAAGAGGAACGTTTTGGCTGCATGCAGTTTCTGGAAATAAGAACGAAGGATTCCGAGTTTATCAGTGTTGCTCTGGGAAGATAATCAGGTAATTAAGCAGCTCCGCATCTAGGGATTAATTCAGATGGGAGGCTTTCACGACTATCCCTACTGCTTAGTCAATTGATTAATTGATTACATTTCAATAGCAGTTAGGCATCTTGTGCTGATTCCCTTTTCTGGCTTCTCCTACAAGCAGATGGTCCATTGTTGCCATGCTAGCTTGCCCTTCAGTCCGACGGTGCTGTTAACTGAATGACAGGCTGGTTCATCTCAAAAGCTTCACACATCACACATTAGTGGCTTAAAATGCAGCGAGGTCATTTCTTTCTGCTGCGTTTCGAGTTCTTTCTGTGTGTTGCTGTACACACCAGAGAGTGGGGTGGGGATGCCTCCTCCCAATTTCTTTCCCCATGAAGCAACTTACCTTTTCGAGTTGGATAGAAGTTGGTTGAATGGGAAACGCATCACAGAACAGTATGTGATGGCCTGGGATTCGGACTCGGAAGCTGAACCTGAGGGATCCCAGCCTGCACAGGAGTCCCCACCTCCAGAACCAGCTGAGCCGGGGCTGGGGCATGAGCCTGAAGGGTCCTCACCTGTGCTGGATCCTCAGGTGCAGGCATCAGCTGAGTCTGCTCTGGCTCCTGAGGTGATGGAGGACCCATTGCCTGCAGGTGCTCCACTCTCAGCCCTGTCAGAGGAAGCTGAGGTTGCCTCTGGGTCCGGTAACCCTCCAGCCTCTCCTGAGCTGCAGAGGCTCAGGGCAGAGAGGCGGAGGGAACTAAGTTCCCGCAGGAGGAGTGCTCACCTCCAGGCCAGGAGAGGCGAGTCACCAGAGGATCGGGGCCGCCCTATGCCTCGGGGCAGATAAAAGCCGGCCAGTCCCAGTCCCAAGTTGCGGGTGCAACGTTGTTGCTTGCTAGTTCCTGCCTGGACCCTGTCCTGCTTACCTGCCTGAGCTCCTGACCCGCCCTGGCTCCCTGCTTGCAAGCCTGTCCCTGACTTCAGCCAACTCCCTGCCCTGCACCCAGCTTCAGCTTCTACGGACTGCCTCCATGTTGCACCTTTGACCACGGACCGGACTTGGACCTCGCCTCTCGGGTAACCCACAGGACCAGCACACTGTATTTCTCAAGAAGCTACAGGACACATATTCTTGTTAGTAACCCCAGTCCCTGAGAGCCTCCAGGGGTTCGGCTTCCTTGGAATGAAGGTCAGTGGAGACTGGTGTCTTTAGGATATATGGTTTCATTTACTGTCATGGACTGGTTGGATGCAGAGGAATGGTGGGAGGAACCAACTGGGGAACCACCAAGGGGAGAAGGCTCAGAGCCAGGGGACTGGTGGTGGGACCACAATGAGTGGTCATGGGGAGAAGAGGAGGAAGGCAAGGGGAGAAGCCCAGAATCAGAGGTTGGGGAGGAGGGGGGCCAAAAGGCAGAGATGAGTCAGGCTGGTGAAGAAGCCATGGTGTCTCCCCATCCTGCTGTGACCAGCTCCTCTCCCCCTCGTTTCCCAGAACCAGAAAAGGTATGAAAAGTGTGGAGCAGAGACATACACGTTGATGGAGTCTCAGATTGTTTGGGAAGGACCTGGGAGAGGAGGGGACTTAGGTGACTCTGGGAAGGTGGTGACCTTAAGTCCCTACAACTGCCTCAAAGAGGCAATATCTACCAGGGTGTTGTGCTCACTAGGCCTGGTCTCCTGAGCAGACCCCGCTTCCTTAAATAAAGAGTGAATTTCACTGATGCTGTGTGGTTGATTGCTCTCCTGACGCCTTAGAGAATGAAAATATTTTTTAAAAAACTGCACATGTCCTCCTTAGATATTTTAAAACCTGAGAAAAACAAAGAAGTCAAAATGGCGGATGCTTTCTCCTCTGGACTGTTCTTTTTTTTAAAAAAAGACACACAGAGATGGAAACTGAAAACAGAAGAATGGTTCTTCTGGAATCTTCTGCCTGAACCAGCTGCTTCCCATTGCTATAGAGGAGAGATGAAGAGACTGTGCCCCACCAGGCATTGTGGCACTCCAACTCCCACCATCCCTGACCACGGACTACGCTGGCGGGGGCTGATAGGAGTTGAAGTCCAAGAATATCTGGAGGGCCACTCCATCTCTCCTTCACAATTTTGCTGGGCCTGCAGATCCCCTCAGAATAAGGCAAGGTCTTTAGCGTTGTTGCGTAGTATCTACATTTGGTGCTCTTTTATGCAATTTGTGTTTATTTTTTAACTCACTACCTCGCCGTTTTAATATGGTTTGGCATTTATCTTTGATGGTTGTTGTTTTTAAAGAAGAGAATGCAAATTGCCTTTGTTTGATAATGTTATTGATTGAATGCTCCCAAATGAATCTGCCTGTCTCCCAGCTCATTAAAGCTTGGGCTGAGTTCTTCTTCTTCTTTTTGCTATCGTATTTTCACTGTGGACTGGTTCGCCTGAACAGCTTTATTGAAAGGAGCACCGCTGTTGTGTAAGTGCACTGTGAATATCCCTTTTATCAGAGGTGGAGGAAGGCAGGGGCTGAAAATGTTAATAAAACATAACCTGATGCATTTAAAAGGACTTTACAAAAACAAGACTTGCTCAAATTACAGAGAATCGCATTTTCAAAGCCCCCTTTCATTGCATTTCATTCATTTATCCAACTTGCACCCTGTGTCCCTTAGATCAGCAATTTGGGATAAGGTTGCCACATTTTGGATCCAGCTTTGCCCAGTCTTACAAAAGAAAAAGAAAAACTTTTTAAGGTATTTGAGGCATTTTCATACTGCTTAATTATTCACATTTCTAAGGGGTGTACATAAAAACAACTGACAGAAAATATGAGACAGCAAAACAATAAAAAAGATATCATAAGGTCAAACTTATGAGTTTGACCTTATGATATCAAACTTATAAGGTCAAGCCAGTGTGGTGTAGTGGTTAAGAGCGGTAGTCTCGTAATCTGGGGAACCAGGTTCGCGTCTCCGCTCCTCCACACGCAGCTGCTGGGTGACCTTGGGCCAGTCACACTTCTCTGAAGTTTCTCAGCCCCACTCACCTCACAGAGTGTTTGTTGTGGGAGAGGAAGGGAAAGGAGATTGTTAGCCGCTTTGAGACTCCTGAAGGGGAGTGAAAGGCGGGATAACAAATCCAAACTCCTCCTCTTCCTCCTCCTCCTCCTCCTCCTCTTCTTCTTCTTCTTCTTCTTCTTCTTCTTCTTCTTCTTCCTTTAAATACCTGCTGGAACAAGAAAGTCACAGGCCATACATTTAAAGCACTATGATACCAAGTTAAACGATCATGGGTTCTCCCAAAGAGAACTGGGCAGGAGCTGTAGAGTTGTTAGGAGACCCCTGTTCCCCTCACAGACCTGCAATTCTGTGTGAAGAGAGATTGAATGTTAAACCACTCTGGGAACCCTAAATCTTCCCCCTCAGCAGTCTGGATTCTGGATGCGCAGCACAAAAGTTTCCCCAGGCATTAAACACAGACCCCTAATGCCTGTACTGTCCAGGTGAAAAACTGGTGGCTGCTCTGCAGTTTGGGGAAGGAGCTGAAAGATGTACACATGCCGTAATGAGCCCAGAAAGTAGGCTGGGACCAGAGTTAAAGTGAATTAATTGCTGGTTCCTTTGATCTAACGGAGATGCATGAATCTGAGATGTATGCACTTTGATCTAACTGAGATGTATGAACTTACACACGACTGCATTCATCACTCCAGCAGCCTTATTCCCAAGCCTGCGTCCTTTGCCAGAGGTTTAGAGTTTTGTTGTTCCTGTGGAATGATAGGCTTCAATCTGATCCTGAATGTCGCTTTTGGCTCTGACCCTGGCTGTGTACACAACATCCATTTAAAGGAACTCTGAAGCACATGACTTGCAGCAAAGGATCCTGGGAACTGTTCCTCAGTCATTTTTACTGTGTTCGAATTATGTTACTTGTGAGAATTATTGCAATCGTTTTGCTTATTATGTGTTTATCTTTTTACAGTACCATTTTTGGGGGGTAAACTGCCCTATGACCATCCCCCCCAAAGGGCAGTACAGAACTCTCTAATGGTATGTAACTGTGTGGTATAAGATAATCAACAGATAAAGTACAGCGAGACTAATTGGAAGTCATTTTTAATTTCTTGTCTTGCAAGTTTTACAATCGTTCACATCATTGATGTTACAAGAATTGTGTTGTTTCATGTATTGCTATTGTCTGTTTGTCAATTTATAGTTTGTTTATTTGATTGCTTGTTTGTTTGTTTGTTTGTTTGCTTTCCTGGCATAAATGTATCTATTTTAAAACAATATATAGTGGTACCTCAGGTTAATTACTTAATTCATTCTAGAGGTCCTTTCTTAACCTGAAACTGTTCTTAACCTGAAGCACCACTTTAGCTAATGGGGCCTCCTGCTGCTGCTGCGCCGCTGGAGCATGATTTCTGTTCTCATCCTGAAGCAAAGTTCTTAACCTGAAGCACTCTTTCTGGGTTAGCGGAGTCTGTAACCTGAAGCGTATGTAACCCAAGGTACCACTGTATATGTATATATATATCAATAAATATATATATATCAATGTGTGTGTGTGTGTGTGTGTGTGTGTGTGTATATATATATATATATATATATATGAACTCTCTAATGGATAAATATATCAATATATTTATTGGGAAGGTTTCCTGCAAATATGTGTATATGAGGCAAAATGGCACACAAAAATGGGCATACCTGGAGAAATGTTCACAATAAAAAACCCCCACTGTTTTCTAACACCCTTGGTCACCATACACCTAACTGAGGAGTCCGGGCTGTTACCCTCTTCTGAATCCCTTGGTCACATTATGCCAAACAAGCACATCTATTTTTTCCCATCAAACAGTGGAGGCCATGGATATTTGTTTATTTTTAAGCAGACTCCGAGGCACCCGGGCGCTGTGGCTTGTGGTTTCTATACATCTCATAAACACACACACGTCCTTGTGTGTGCGTGTTCTTGAAATCATGTCAGCCTCCACCATTGAAAACAATGCCTATAAAATCAAGAATAAATGCTGACCAATAATTTTTTTTTTAAAAAAAAGAGCAGTGAAATTCAGCAACAATTTGAAGGACCCGTTTTGAGAGCAGTCCTCCTGAAGTGTCTGGGTGATTGTAGATGATGTGTCGTACCAAGATAAATTCCGCTCCCTTAGTATAGTGGATATGCCTTTCCTGAAATAGATGTAAATCATTATTTTTGGACTGCCCAGTCTGGTGCCACTTATCCAATTAATTTCATCTTTTGGCCAGGCCAGCTTCCTATTCATGGAACAGTGTATAAATATTACACTTGGAATAAAATGGGGGCACATGACTGCACTGCAGCTGAGAGTGACATATCTGAAGCTGTCAGGGTGTTGGCTCCCACCTTTGCAATGCTGTTTTAATTCTGTGCAAGACAATTTAGCCAGAAAATGCCCTGGGTGATTTGATCATTCAAATATTTATTGCTTTTAATGCAAAGGTGATTCTGCAGCTTTTAAAGGCACCTAAAAGCTTCCAGTTGTCTTTAGCTGCCTCTAGGTATTTTGTTTGCTTGTTTAACTTTCAGTACAATTTCAACCATCGTTTTATTTCTCTGCCGTCTTTCCACAAAAAAAGAATTTTGCTGAAGGCTCCTTGCAACGAAGGATAAAGGAATATATCTTGATACCAACCATCGCAAGAGCTCCTGCATGGTAACGAAATGAAACCACGTATGGTGGTACCTCGGTTTTCGGACTGTACTGAGTTGAATAGGATCAAAAGGGCAGCAGTCTGATTGGTCCTAGAACAATAGGATCCAAAATGCAGCAGTCTGATTGGTCCTAGAACAATGCAGCAGAACGATTGGTTCGCAGGAGCCACCCAATCCAGCTCCAGGTGGAAGTGAATCCGCAACCTGATTGGCCCACGGGAGAATCCCGGAATTAGCCAATCACGTGCAGCCCATTGTGTAAATAATGTATATAAAGCAGATATTTTGGGGGAACTTTCATTCCCCACTACTATGAGCTGAATAAAGAGCATGAAATCCACACTCGACTCCGAGTATATTTCACGGACGTAATCCGTTCCGGAAGACCGTTCGAGTTCCGAAACGTTCGAAAACTGAAAACAGAAAACTCAGTACAGAAAACTCAATACGGAAGCTGCGTGGTGTGTTCGACTTCTGAGGTGTGTTCAAAAACTGAAGCATTTATTTCTGGGTTTAACGGCATTCGAAAACCAAAATGTTCGACAACGGAGACGTTTGAAAACCGAGGTACCAGTGTACCAGTAGCAAATACATATAGCGACATGTAAGAAACCCCCCCCCCAATATTTCAGTACTGTAAATATAACAACATTAAACAACATGGCACTTCCTGGCAATAGCGAAAAAATAACAAGGGAGTTGGACAGTTTCATCTTAGTCCCAGCAACATCCCTCCAGCCATGCTGTTAGTATTCCCTCTCCTGCCACAGTTTCAAGGCTTCTGACAACACTCCTTGTGATGTCGCTGTTTAATGCAACCCTTCCCATTTTCCACTTTCAGTGAATACGTTTTCTTGTAAGCAGCTTTATTGTTTGGCTTTAAACTGCTACCTTGGGTTACAAACACCTCAGGTTACAAACACTTTGGGTTCATAGCTATCAACTTACAGATTTGAAAATAAGGGACCAGCAGCCTCAAAAATAAGGGATCAGCAGCCAAAATAAGGGCTTTTGGCTTAGCTTATCCAGAAATCCGCCACTGATGGAGCCATGCTGCTTTTGCTGCCACTGACTGTGTTTTGCAGGGGGTTGGACTAGATGATCCTAAGGGTCTAAAACTCCGACCAAAGAAGAGGGGCAGACAAAACTGATGAACGACGTCAAGATGGCAAAGCTTACAGGCAGAATTAGAAACCAGGAAGAGGACCTCTTTAATAAAGAATGGGGAAAGTTTATACAGTGGTGCCCTGCAAGACGAATGCCTCGCAAGACGGAAAACCCGCTAGACGAAAGGGTTTTCCGTTTTGGAGGTGCTTCGCAAAACGAATTTCCTATGGGCTTGCTTCGCAAGATGAAAATGTCTGGCAAGTACCTGCGATTTTTCCCCCCGCTCCCCACCTCCTTTTTCTAAGGCACTAAGCTGCTAATAGCCTTTTAGCAGCTAATCCGCTAATCCCTTAAGCCTTTAATAGCCGCTAATAGCCGCTAAACCGCTAATAGCGCTAATCCGCTAATAGGGTTGCTTCGCAAGACGAAAAAACCGCTAGACGAAGAGACTCGCAGAACGGAGTCTTTTCGTTTTGCGAGGCACCACTGTAATTTATTTGAAAAGCTATTGTAAAGAGTTACATATATTGGTAGGATTGACAGAAAACTTGTAGTAAAAAATTGAACTATGGATGGACAAATTATAAAAATAGGGTTATGAAAGGGATGCAGAGGGGGAAATCACTACATTAAGATGCTGCACTGGTTGGCGGGGATGCCCGTTGCCACCCGTCTCCTCACGATGCGCCCCTGAGGGGGAAAAGGGAGAGATGGAGACGCGGCAGCTCGTGCGTGCGCTCTCTCTTGAGGCGGAGGACCTTGAGCCGCTGCTTCCCTCCCGAGCCGGGCAAGCATGAAACCTGTGAAATTTAAGGGACATCATCAATCCGGGACAGCAGCGGAAAACGGTGCTGGGATAAGGGAGTTTCCCGCCAAATAAGGGATGGTTGACAGCTATGTTTGGGTTACAGACTCCGCTAACCCAGAAGTAGTACCTCGGGTTAAAAACTACCTCAGGATGAGAACAGAAATCGCGCACCGGTGGCACGGCGGCAGTGGGAGGGCCCCATTAGCTAAAATGGTAGCTCAGATTAAGTTTCAGGTTAAGAACGGACCTCCGGAACGAATTAAGTTCGTAACCAGAGGTACCACTGTGTTATTTATTTCATTTACGAATCCCGCCCTGTGAGACAACTCAAAGCAATTTGCAATACAGCAATTTACAATACACACACACAAACACACACGTACATGCGCACCACATGCCCCTCATTTGTCGCGGGACATCCAACTTTTCTGTGTAAGAGCATGGCACCCAAAAACATGTAGTTTTGAGCACCACAATCTCACATGATCTCACACCGTAAACTCACCCCAAAAGATGCACTTTTTGTGGGGCAGCGATCTCTCGTGGCGCCCCAAAACGTGTGTTTTTGGGCACTGTGAGAGCACTGTGCTTTGGGGGGGCCACAACTCCACCCACATCATGTGACTCACATGGGAGTGTGCCCTAGAAAATGAGTGTCCAGGTTTTTCGCCTTGACGTGGTGGAGTGTATGTTATTCTTATTATAATTATAATAATTATTTATACCCTTGCCCTGTTCTCTGACATCAAATCAAGGCAGCTTACATATATAATAGGAAAAGCTAAAAGCGTTTGGGAGGGAAGCAATGATTAAAAAGAAATTAAACAGTATAGAATTAAGAGAATATATATAATATCTATTAGAAACATAAAGATACTTACAGTAAAAACAGCAGGGCACCAGCCCTTTCATTAAAAGCGGTCAGCGCCCAACAGCCTGTTTCAATAAGAGGCATTAACCTACGAATGGAAGGAGAAACATGAACACATGTATGACAAATCAATTCAAATCCAATACAGATATAAGTCGCTGTACAGCTCAGCTAGAGCCGATCTAAAGAGAGGTATCCGTGTAGCAAAGGAGGCATATAGACAGCGGCTGGAGAATCATCTACAAAGTAACAACACCAGGCAGGTGTGGCAAGGTGTACAAGAATTAACAGGGTATAAATCCAAGGACTCCCTGGCAGACGAGGGAGGGGCATCCCTCGCTGAGGATTTGAATGCCTTTTTTGCCCGTTTTGAAGTAACATCTGCAGCAACACCTGCTGAGGCTTTACCAACACCACCACCACTCCCTGTGAAGGCTTTGCCATCATCACCACCATTACCATCATCAGTACAAAGGAATGTAGTAGTCTCTGTGGAAAAAGAAGAGATGAGGAAGGTGTTGAAGGGAATCAACCCAAGGAAGGCCACAGGGCCAGATGGGGTAGCTGGAAGGGTATTGAGAGACTGTGCAGATCAACTGGCAGGAGTTTTCACTAGGATTTTAAATCAATCCCTAGCCCAGGGTATTGTTCCATCCTGCCTAAAGTCCTCTATTATCGTTCCAATAGCAAAAAAACCTAACCCGGAAGATCTGAACGATTTTCGTCCAGTAGCACTCACACCTATAATCATGAAGTGCTTTGAAAAGCTGGTACGAAATTATGTCATTGCCTGCCTACCAGAGGGACTGGACACATTCCAATTTGCTTATAAAACAAAAAGATCGACAGAGGACGCTGTGGCGATTGCCCTCCATGCTGTCCTTGCACATTTGGAGCAGCGGGGGGGTTATGCCAGACTGCTTTTTTTAGATTTTAGCTCGGCATTTAATACCATTCTACCACAACGTCTGATGTCTAAACTGGAAGATCTGGGGCTTCCGTTATCACTTTGTGGGTGGATATTGGACTTTTTGTCAGACCGCCCCCAGAGGGTTCGGTTGGGCCCTTATACCTCTAATATGCTTAAGACTAACATAGGAACACCACAGGGATGCGTACTCAGTCCGCTCCTTTATATTCTTTACACGTACGATTGTGTCGCTACTCACCCTAGTAATAGGGTTGTCAAATTTGCAGATGACACAACCGTGATTGGGCTCATCTCTGAAAGGGAGGGTGAAATGGATTATAGAGATGAGGTGGAGCGGCTGACAGAGTGGTGCAGAGCTAACAACTTGCTCATAAATACAAGGAAGACAAAGGAACTTGTGGTGGACTTTAGGAGACAGAAGAGCAATGTCCAGCCACTTTTGATTGATGGGATCTGTGTGGAGAGGGTAACAACGTTCAGATTTTTGGGCATTGAGTTACAAGAGGATCTGTCCTGGAGTGTCAACACAAGGGGGCTTGTGAAGAAGGCGCAGCAGAGACTGTATTTTTTGAGAATACTAAGGAAAAACCATCTTCCGCAGAAACTGCTGCTTGCCTTCTATCACTGTGCCATTGAGAGCGTGCTTACTTATGGCTTATGTGTGTGGTACGGAAGCTGTACTACCCAGGACAGGATGGGGTTGCACAGGGTTGTGAAGGCAGCAGAGAGCATTGTTGGCTGCCCACTCTCCACCTTAGAGCGGATTTACGCCACAAGGTGCCATAGGAAGGCACTGGACATAGTAAAAGATCCATCGCATCCTGGTCACTGTCTCTTCGAGCTCTTGCCGTCTGGACGGAGATACAGGACGATGAAGACAAGAACAAGCCGTCTTAAGAACAGCTTCTTCTCCAGAGCGATCTCGGCCCTGAATGGGAAGCCCGGACTTTGAAAGTCATCAAATCTCCTTTGCTGTATTTTACTATATTTTTTTAATTGGTGTTTTATGTATTTTACTATATTTCTTTTAATTAGTGTTTTTATGGAGCAGCCAAGTAATTTCGTTGTCCCCGAAGGGGGCAATGACAATAAAGATATTATTATTATTATTATTATTATTATTATTATTATTATTATATCAGCTGGGATAAAAGTCTCCACTTAGAAACCTTGTTGAAAGAAGAATGTTTTCATCAGGTGCGAAAAGGCCAATAGAGAATATATACCTGCATGATATATAACAGGAGTTACAAAGTGCAGTAATAATACAGTGGTACCTCGGGTTACATACGCTTCAGGTTACATACACTTCAGGTTACAGATGCTTCAGGTTACAGACTCCGCTAACCCAGAAATAGTAGTTCGGGTTAAGAACTTTGCTTCAGGATGAGAACAGAAATCGTGCTCCGGCGGCGCAGCAGCAGCAGGAGGCCCCATTAGCTAAAGTGGTGCTTCAGGTTAAGAACAGTTTCAGGTTAAGAACGGACCTCCGGAACGAATTTAGTATGTAACCAGAGGTACCACTGTAATAATATTTACACCCCGCCTGCTATGTACTGAAGTTCTCACCCTGGGCCAGCAGGGGGATACTGTAGATAGTTATGCAAATAAGGGATCGAAACTGACGTTCAGTGATTGGATAGTTTTAGAAAATTGTTACATTTACATTGTAGTGGAGCTCTATATAAGCAGGCTGACTGAACCCTTCAGTTCAGTTCTGTTCTGGCCTGTGAATAAACAAGAGCTGTTTGAAGAATCGCTGTGTCGTCTGATATGTTCACCCACAACTTAACACCGCCCATCTGGCTGGGTTTCCTCAGCCACTCTGGGCGGCTTCCAGCAGAATATAAAAACAGAATAAAACATCAAATATTAAAAACAGGGCTGTCTTCAGATGTCTTCTAAAAGTCAGATAGCTGTTTATTTCCTTGACATCTGATTGGAGGGCGTTCCACAGGGTGGGTGTCACTACTGAGATGGCCCTCTGCCTGGTACCCTGTAACCTCACTTCTCGCAGGGAGGGAACTGCCAGAAGGCCTTGGAGCTGGACCTCAGCATCCGGGCTGAATGATGGGGGTAGATGTGCTCCTTCAGGCATACTGGGCGGAGGCCATTTAGGGCTTTAAAGGTCAGCACCAACACTTTGAACTTGTGCTCGGAAACGTACTGGGACCCAGTGAAGATCCTTTAGGACCGATGTGGCCATTCCCAGTCCACTGCCACACTATAGGCTTTATTCTGACATCATGTGGAATGGCCCTCCCAATAGTATGTATGTATGTATGTATGTATGTATGTATGTATGTATGTCAAGAAGATCAAACCTCTCCATTCTTCAGGAAATCAGCCCTGAGTGCTCACTGGAAGGACAGATCCTGAAGCTGAGGCTCCAAGACTTTGGCCACCTTATGAGAAGAGAAGACTCCCTGGAAAAGACCCTGATGTTGGGAAAGATGGAGGGCACAAGGAGAAGGGGACGACAGAGTACGAGATGGTTGGACAGTGTTCTCGAAGCTACCAGCATGAGTTTGACCAAACTGCGGGAGGCAGTGGAAGACAGGAGTGCCTGGCGTGCTCTGGTCCATGAGGTCACGAAGAGTCGGACACGACTAAATGACTAAACAACAACAACAAATGTATGTATGTATGTAATAAAAAATTATACACCCCTTGATTGTAAAAGAAAGAAAGAAAGAAAAAATATCCCTTCAAAGCCGTTTACAAAAGGTAAAACATTAAAACTGAGAGAGAGAAAATCACAACCCTACTTTAAAACATACAAAAGTTAAAATACTAAAACAGATTAAAATCTTTCCCACTTCTGGGTAGCATCTGGGTAGGCTTGTCTACACAGGTGCTAAAAAGAGGACTGTGTAGGCACCTGCTTGATCTCAACAGGCAGGGAGTTCCAACTAAATGACTGCATTCTTACAAATGCTGAGCGGGTATTATGGGGCACTAATTGCATTAATGCCAATTCTGCCAATCGAATTGTGGGGTAAAGGCGATTTTGTAGGAGCACCAGCTGCAGTTTCTTGGGTACCCTTAAGTCCATGGCAGCAATTCAACCTGGAGGTTGCCAGAGGATGGGTGAGGGTGGTCCGGCTCCCCCACTCCAGAAACAGCCGTAGCTGCCAAACCAGCTGAAGCTGGTAAAAGGCACTCCAAAACCCCTGAGGTCACCTGGGCTAAAGCAACAGAGGTGGATTCCAGGATCCACTCCCAGACTCTGAAGGGGCTCTTTCAAGGGGAGCATCCCCCGCCTAAGCCAAGCACTTGATCAGTTATCTGACCAATAAAACACACTTCTCCAGTCAAAGCTTTGAATGTTTCCTGTTTCATCTATTTTATTAATTAAGAATAAAGAGTATCAATCTATTGCACGAGTTCTCCAGTGATTTCTTTATTTTGCAACCTCTCTGGAGGTTCACTAAGCAGCTCCCTGCTCATAGAACGGTGTATTAATGCTAAGAATAAAACTCAGAGTACCTCCCTGGGCTGCAGCTTAACGTAACACATCTTAAGCTGGCAGGGTGTTGTTTACCATCTTTGCGGTTGCTAATCATCTCCTTCCTCGCACACTGCAATGCACGCTCGCTTATTTATTTATTATAATTTTGCAGAGTCTGGTGTGTCAAAGAACTTTCTCCCTTTTACCCTACATGATTAACATTATACAGTGGTACCTCGGGTTGCATACGCTTCAGGTTACAGACTCCGCTAACCGAGAAATAGTGCTTCAGGTTAAGAACTTTGCTTCAGGATAAGAACAGAAATTGTGCTCTGGCAGAGTGGCAGCAGCAGGAGGCCCCATTAGCTAAAGTGGTGCTTCAGGTTAAGAACAGTTTCAGGTTAAGTACGGACCTCCGGAACGAATTAAGTACTTAACCCGAGGTACCACTGTATGTGTGTGTGTGTGTGTGTGTGTGTGTATATATACACACACACACACACAAAACCACTAATACCATCAAATCATGCTTGAATCGCCACAGAATACAAGAGGGTAGGCCCTGACCCAAAGAGCTTGTTGCAGTTGTTCCAGTTACGTATGTATCCTTAAGAATGGACCTAGCCTTAGTTGCAGTCCCCAGCTGCTGCTGGACTACAACTCCCATCATACCCTGAGCATTGGCCATGATGGTTGGGGTTGATGGAAGCTGGAGTCCCGCAATAGCTGGAGGGCCACAGCTTCCTTAGCCCTGGTCTAGGCAGTGAAGTACACTGGTAACCTAGCCTGCCCTCAGCCATCCAGTGGGCCTTTGTGGACAGAAAGGATTGTGAGGGCTTCCAGTTTCCTGAGGCAAAACCTCTACCTGAGCTTTTGGTGTGATCTTGTGTGTATTCTGGGTTTGTCCTTTGGTTCCGACATCTGACCTTGGTCCGGATTGCTTCCTGGCCATGATTCCTGTTTTACCCTCCTCTCCAATGCCTGTTTGGTTTCTTTGGTCTGACTGAAGATTCCTGGCTTATTTTAGACCGCTGCCTTTGGCTCAGCCTTGACAATGACCCTTCCTGAGGAGTAGATGTGCCTGGTCCATTCCCAAATTGCTTTTTGTTGTTGTTACTGTCCAGCCACCAACAACCATACAGTTGAAGCCCTAGTGCAGGGTAGCCAATGTTATAGACTATAGTTCCAATCATCCTTGTCCATTGGCAGGCTGACCGGTGCTGATGGGGGTTGTAGTCCAAAATATCTGAAAGTCACCAGGTTGGCTACTCCTACCTGTCGCAGGAACCCCCCCCCCCCCAATTATTCAGTTTGTACAAACTTCACACACACTCACACTCACACACTACATACGCTACACTTGTGTTATAAATTCATAGAAAATCAACCATACATCAGATTTGCACTGTTCCACTTTTATTTTACTCCATGAAGGAAGGACTACAAAATGGGGAAGGTTTGATACAGGCCAGCCATAATCCCTTGAGCATACCAGCACATACACAGGAGCCCTGCCCAGTTGCTATGCCAACCCTGATGCTCCTAGACAGAAGACAATCAAGATCACAAAGAACTTCCATATGGGAGTGGATTCAGCATGGACTGGAACAAAGGACAATGATCAGCTCTTCCCTCTGGGGGCAGGAAACTGCAAACTCCCCTCTGTCACCTGGAAAGTACTCATGGGGAGGGGGAAAGGAGGAACCAGCCAGGTGACAGGACACTCAGGTTGCCACCACAACTCCTCCCTCAACCCCTCTTTTCTGTGATGTAGGTGTGATGTATCTGAGGGGTGGTCTTGGGTTACACCCCTTCTGTGATGTATGTATGATGTTTCTGGGGTTGGTCTTGATCTACAGGGTGGCAATTTCAAAAGTCTTTATAAGGCCTTGCACACCATTTTTCTGGGTCCTTCCTCTCTCCTGCAAGTGAGGGGAGCACCCTGTTGCAACAGATCAATAAAGGCCAAGCCTACAGGCTGCTGTTTTGCTCCAAGTTATCCTGGTTGGTGTCTTTGTTTTTGTCCAAGGGAGCCCTTGGATTTTTTCATTAACATACCCTAATGAATCATTGGTACAGAGAGTTACCTCAGATGGCTGGCATGATGACTTCAGGGGACCCCTTTCTGGAGGCAATGATCCTTCTTGATATCCCAGAAAACCAGACAAAGCAGGGACAAGAACTTAAGCTATAATCTAACTGAATACCAAGTGTCCTGTAAAAACTGGGACGTCCTGTTTTTTCTCATGAGAGAGCAGTGGGTGCTGTGATTTCACATGAATTTATGCAGTGATTTCCTCCCCCAAAAGCACTTTTTTGGGGGGGCCCTGTGATCTCATGTGGCACCCCAAAATGCATGCTTTAGGGTGCTGTATCTGAAAAAGTACTTTTTCCAGGGGGAAATTATGGTCCCAAATTGCACAAGATCACAGCATCCAAAATGGCCGCCATTCTCTCACAAGAACAAACGGGAAGATGGCATCCTGGAAGATTGTGTCCTGAATTTTGCCATCAAGGTGTTTGGTAGATATGGTGAGAGCCCATTTGAAGGCCTGCTCTGTGACAGGAATGGCATCAAACGCAACCTATTTTTCCGTCATTGCATTTGTGAAACCCTGCCTAGCAGAGCAGTAAATGGCCTAGTGCAGCCTCCTGTCAGAGGGAAAATTGGGATATAAATAAATAGAATAACAATAAAATAACAACAACAACTTAAATTATGATCAAATCTAATCCTCAGTGGCTGGCTGTGGCATGTTTGTGAGGTGCTTTGTGGAGAAAATCAATCACTTCTCTTTAGATGTAATCATCACTTTAATTCAGGGCTGGGGAACCTTTAGCCCTCCAGGACTCTAGCCAAATGATCATATATGATGGGAATTGTAGTCCAAAGGTTCCCCAGTGTTGCATTATATTGTATTTTAATGTTGTGAACTGCCCTGAGATCTGCGGATGAAGGGCGGTATACAACAACAACAACAACCACCACAACAAAATTAAGTGTGATTCTACAGAGGAGGTACCTAATGTCTTTCCTAGCTGTATTTGCATAGATGAATTCCTGCTGTAAATACATGTTGATCTTTTAAAAACATTTCATGGCTGAGTTACTCTCACTTTATGAATGCTAATATAGTAGGCTTGTCATATTTCAAAAAGTGAAAATCTGGACATAAAAGTTGTTGACCCTTTTTTTGTGCCAAAGTTGTTGAGGGGTTTTTTGGTGGGGAGTGGGGTGTTGTGTGTGTTTTTAGCACAAAGTAATGAGCTTTTATGGCTAAATTGCAAAAAAGAAGTAGTTTTCCTGCTATTTTTAAGGAAAATAGCAAAAAACGATTTCAGCCCAGACACTGCCTCCGACTGCAGTATTCCGTCTATGTCCGGGAAGTTCCTGACATATAGCAACCCTATAATTTAGCATAACCCTAACCATCCTCCATGTCAAACCATCTCTCACAAGTTAAGTAAAGAGAGCACACAATATTTATACCCTATTTCATTTTTATACCCAAATAAAATTGCACTGAGCAAACAGATGAATTAGTTCGGGATTTCCCTTATGCATGCCTTTTAATATTCTTTCCCTTTGCATTTGTTTAATGTCATTTGCGTTTGCAACATCTTGCAGTTAATTTGCAATCCCGCCCCACCCACCCCTTTCTGACCTCTGTGAGCGTAAACGCTTTTTTGGATTTGCCAAGTCAATGTGAGACTAGGATTGAGCCAGTGTGTTTCACTAGTTAAGTCTCCAAGATTATGGCCAGAAGTCCATCGAGGTTCCTCAACAGGCCACAGGAACACAGGAACGGGAGTAATTGAGCATTAATGACATTTATAGGGTCTCGTACTTCACAAAGGACAACCCACCATTTGAAAAAGTCCTTTATTTGAAGGCCTGCCCACTCCAAGTCCTTTATTTAAAGATAAAGGACTTGAAGAAGGAAGAACAGGGGCCCTGAAGTTGCCCATCAACCATTAGCACCCGGGCAGTGGAATGGGGAGACATGCAGATCACCAGATCAGGGCTATCTCACATAAGAAAAGCCCTGCAGGATCAGGCCAATGGCCTGTCCAGGCCAGCAACCTGTTTTGACAGTGGCCAACCAGATGTCTGTGGGAAGCTCACAAACAGGCCCTGATTGAGACATATTCCATTTCTGTTTCAATTACAGTCATCATTTCTAAAATTGTATCTATGCATTGTAACATGCAAATGTTATGCAAATCTGTGTCCTCTTTTGCCCTCCTGCTTTTAAATGACACATTTCCTCTTTTTATGGCATTGGGTAACTGAGCGCCCTAGACATTTCCAAGGTAAAGGGTAGTTTCAAGGCAGTCCGGACAATTTCCTAGATTCACTAGATTCAATTTCCTAGATTCACTCTCAGCTTGTTCATGCATGTGCAAGTTTTGCTCAGTCTCTTATCATTCCACTATAGCTGCCTACACATCATGCGTTTGAAGCACTTGTGTTGTAGAATCCTTGGAATGGTGGTTTGTTAAGGGTTCTGGGAACTGTAGTTTTGTGAGGGGTAAACTACAGTTCCCATGATTCTTTGGGGGAAGTAATGCACTTTAAATGTAGGGTGTATATGCAACCTTAATGAGTCTTGGTCAGACGTGAAAGCTTTAACCATGGAGTCACATACCCTCCAACATTTCTCCGATGAAAATAGGGACATCCCATTCCAAAATGATAATTTTACTGTTTATACCCCACACATCTTACTGGGTTGGCCCAGCCAATCTGGGCAGCTTTCAACATATATAGAAACATAATAAAACATGAAACATTTTTGTAAAACTTCCCTATACAGGATTGCCTTCAATCCTCTGGGGGAGGGGTGTGTGTGTGTGTGTGTGTGTGTGTGTGTGTGTGTGTGTCGGATAACTCCATACCCTCCAACATTTCTCCAATGAAAATAGGGACATCCTAAGGAAACGTGGGGCATTCTGGGATCAAATCAGAAACTGGGACGGCCTCTGTAAATCGGGGACATCCGTGGAAAATAGGGACACTTGGAGGGTCTGGAATCAGGTGAGGTGAAAGTTCTATTTGCAGTAAAAAATTGGAGCATCCTTCACACATGCAAATCACCACTCACAATCAGCCTGATAAAAATGCATGTGAAATCTGCCCTGATGTGGCTCACAAGAACTTACTGTTGTCAACAGGGCCAGCCCATCCATCAGGCTTGGTGAGGCAGTTGCCTCAGGCGGCAGCTGGGAAGAACAGGAGTGTGCTTGTTATGTACTGAGTTGAATAGGATCCAAAAGGCAGCAGTCTGATTGGTCCTAGAACAATAGGATTCAGAATGCAGCAGTCTGATTGGTCCACAGGAGACACCCAATCCAGCTCCAGGTGGAAGGCAATCCGCAACCTGATTGGCCTACAGGAGAATCCCGGAGTTAGCCAATCACGTGGGGCCCATTGTGTAAATAATGTATATAAGGCAGACATTCTGGGGGAACTTCCATTCCTCCTCACCACTATGAGCTGAATAAAGAGCATGAAATCCACTCTCAACTCCGAGTATATTTCAGTGCTGCTTGCCTCATCCTCCGCTGCCGCCACCTCTGTCCCCCACCCCGCCCCTGCCTGCTCCTCTCTGTCCTGGGCTGCCTGTAGGTGGTGGAGAAGGAGAAGGAGGCAGTGGGATGGCATCTTCTGTTTTGCCTCATGCGGCAAAATGTCTTGGGCCAGTCGTGGTTGTCGGCTTCTGCCTCTGGCCGTTGAACGAGGGTTTAATAAACCAACACTGTGTGTTTCTGAGAGCAAGACTTTTTACGCAGGGTTTGCTGCTTACATAATTGCATGTAATTACTTCTCACCTAGAAATGCTAGCTGACGCTTGAGTTCAAATTCAAAAGGCTATCGAGTGTTCATATGGCTGTGGGGGGAAGGGGAGCTATGCTTTGAGCACTGTGCAGCGCTGCTTCAATAGGCCTTGCATATTACAAGACTGGGTGCATTAAGGCTGCCACCCAAAACACACTTACTAGGGAGTAAACCCCACCGAACAGGGTGGACTTACTTCAGAGTATGTATGCGTATTCTGTGCAGACTTATTTGGTAAGCAGCTACATCGAACGCAGTGGAACATTACCTCCATGTAACCAAGACTAGGATTGGGCTGCTGGGCTTGCGATTAGTTAGAGGTGGAATGGGGAGGGGGGTAAACGACTGTGGAACATCAGTACATATTGGAGGGCATCATGCGTGCTACACATTTTGGCCCCATTGAAATTTCTCAGGAGGAAACGCTTGAGTGTGTACTGGTACACAGTCTTTAGTCCGGAGAGGGCACTTGTATGCTGAAGGGCCTTGTGCAGTTGTGTAGTGTGAGAGGGGGCCACAGGGGCAGTTGCCCCATGTGCAAAATTGTTAGGGGCTGCAAAATTTCAACACCTAGTGCTGCCTCAATACAGCTGTGGCTTCCGTCGCTGGGCTCCATTGAAAATGGCTTCTCCATGCGAAGCAAGAAGTGACTTCTCCAGACAGCGGAGTGCTGCCTCAATACAGCTGTGGCTTCCGTCGCTGGGCTCCATTGAAAATGGCTTCTCCATGCGAAGCAAGAAGTGACTTCTCCAGACAGCGGAACAACTCTTTTCTTATCTTTGCAGCTGGGATCTCCTGGGTGACATGGATGCCGTTAGGCAGTTGAATGTGCATGCGTACTCCGTTTCCTTCCCTCCCCCCTCCCTCTGCGCAGCCCAGGGCACTGGCAACCCACGCTATGCCACTAGCCTTACGACCATAGTGTAGAATTGTGTGGAGCAGAAGCAATGCCACTGTCCCTTTCCTCTCAAATACAGTGGTACCTCAGGTTACATACGCTTCAGGTTACAGACTCCGCTAACCCAGAAATAGTACTTCAGGTTAAGAACTTTGCTTCAGGATGAGAACAGAAATCGTGGTGGCGGCGCAGCAGCAGCGGGAGGCCCCAGTAGCTAAAGTGGTGCTTCTTCAGGTAAAGAACAGTTTCAGGTTAAGAACGGACCTCCGGAACGAATTAAGTACATAACCAGAGGTACCACTGTATAATGAGATTTCTCCTGCTAGGTCCTTTGAGGACCCTTTGGGTAGGTACCACCAAGTCCAGAGGACTTAAATGGATGCAGATCAAACAAAATAACGCACCATTCTTTTTGTTTGTTGTTGTGTTCTTGGCTTTATAGATTTGTTGTAGAAGCTGAGTGTCATAATGATACGTTTCTGCCGTGCACTTAGAAGATGGCAGATGGTGTTTTAAGGCAGAACAACGCTGCACAGCATGCTTTGTTTGGTTTTCGGCACACTTGTTGGCAGTTTTCTAACACGCCAAAGCCTTATCCCAGAGGAAAGATAATCTGTTTAGCTTAGTGGTGGCCTATCTGTTTCTCCCCATGGTACCCCATGCCGACGGTTTTTGACAATTTGCAAAAGAAGGCAACACTGTCTGGGGTTCTTGAATGAGGGAAATCCGGTGCTGTCGTGTGTGTTTGATTGACGCCAGGACTTGCGATGTCAGTCAAGATAACCGGTGGGAGAGCTCTTTCATAACAATTGGTTATTACATCACAAACCACTTAGAAACCTTTCCCCATCCTTTATTACTACTGTTACTGTTATTTTAATTTACTACCCAACCACAACGATCAATGGGATGGAGAAGCTTCCCTGCAAGGTAAAGTTACAGATCGGGACTTTTTAGTTAGGCAAGGAAGAAGCTGACGTGATAGGAGTTTGTAAAATTCTGCATGGCTGTCTGATCCTCCTCCCTCCCTCCCTCATGGCAGGCTGCCAGTAACGAAAAAACAAGAAGCTCTTACCATGGTATTTTAGTCACTATTCACAGAGAGGGACATAGGATGTTGCCTCTTTGATAGTGGCGTTGCTCCAAGTAAAGTCCCACCCCCCCGTCTCTACTATTCTACATCATTCCTGCATTGGCTGATCTGTGCTTTCTGTTGGCTTTTTGCAGTATGGTAGCGCTGCAGAGAGCTTGCTGGGGAGACCATGCATTAAAAAGGGACTCAAAAATAACTTAAACAAGGTTTTAATAAGGAAAAACAAAAACTCCTTATACACTAAATACATCAACAACCAAACCAGACCCAACCACCAACCCATCCCCCAGGGTAATGGCAGAGCTAGGTGCTGCTCCTTATATACTACACCCAATTCCTGACACAGCTTAATCAATGCAACTCAGCAGCACCTGCTATGTTTCACAGCTGTAAAGCTGGATCTCGTTATTTAGCTCTGGCCCCTTAAAGATATACACATCGGGTGAAACAATGATGAACCTTTACATTTAAAGAAACAATTCAACAATTCTGTGCTCCTACTCTCAATGCCCGTCTGGTGCTGGTCGGTCAGGAATGCTTTCTAAAGTCACGACTGTCAGCTGTCTCTCCCCTGGTGCTTCTTTCTCCTCCTGCCAATCTCCCAATATTTCTTAGCTTCTCCACTTTGTAGCCTCTGAATGATGACCTTCTGCAAACCACTGTTCTAAATCTATACAGTGGTATCTCTGGTTGCGAACGGGATCCATTCCAGAGGCCCGTTTGCAACATGAGCAGAACGCAACCTGCACGGGGGTGTCTGCGCACGCGCGGGTTGCGATTCGCCGCTTCTGCGCATGACGTCATTTTGTGCGTATGCGCAAGCAGCAAAACCCGGAAGTGACCCTTTCCAGTACTTTCGGGTCGCCGAAGGACGCAACCTGAAAAAAGTATCATAAAGCAAAGGTAACATGAGGTATGACTGTAGTGTCCTTCTGTTCCCAGGAAGGTCCAAGAGAAGTGGGAGGCGGTCTCCACCATTCCTCCTCCGATGTCCAGTCCCTGATACAGAAGGGTTTTCCTTCCTTTAACACTAGAACTTGTGGTCTAGTGGATGTTGCAAGATGACAGACAGATCAAAGAAAGTACAGTGGTACCTCAGGTTAAGTACTTAATTTGTTCCGGAGGTCCGTTCTTAACCTGAAACTGTTCTTAACCTGAAGCACCACTTTAGCTAATGGGGCCTCCCGCTGCTGCCGTGCCGCCGGAGCACGATTTCTGTTCTCATCCTGAAGCAAAGTAATATTTCTGGGTTAGCAGAGTCTGTAACCTGAATTGTATGTAACCTGAAGCATATGTAACCTGAGGTACCACTGTAGTGGTATATAAACACTTTTACAAATAAATAGAATACAATTCTGCTGCTGGCTCTATCTGTAACTGAAGTCTGTATTTTTGTTCTATGCTGTTTTAACCTTAATGTTCAATTTGGTTTAGAGACTGTATATATTCACCCTCAGTACCTCTTGGTAAAGGGTGGATTATAAATACTATCCTAATACAGTGGTACCGTGGGTTACATACGCTCCAGGTTACATATGCTTCAGGTTACAGACTCCGCTAACCCAGAAATATTACCTCTGGTTAAGAACTTTGCTTCAGGATGAGAACAGAAATCGGGCTGGGGCGGCGCAGCGGCAGCAGGAGGCCCCATTAGCTAAAGTGGTGCTTCAGGTTAAGAACAGTTTCAGGTTAAGAACAGACCTCCAGAACGAATTAAGTTCTTAACCTGAGGTACCACTGTAATAATAATAGTAGTAAAACAACAAGAACAACAGCACAACATTTCCTTGCCTACAGGGTTCCCCCACCCACCTTGTAATGGAGTGTGGGGAAAGATGAAGATCTTTTGAACTAGAGTGGTACCTCTTGTTACAAACTTAATTCATTCTGGAGGTCCGTTCTTAACCTGAAACTGTTCTTAACTAGAAGCATGCTTTTGCTAATGGGGCCTCTTGCTGCCGCTGGCACAAGATTTTCGTTCTCATCCTGGGGCAAAGTTCTCAACTCGAGGTAACACTTCCGGGTTAGCAGAGTTTGTAACCTGAGGCGTTTGTAACTCGAGGTACCACTGTATTTAATTGGAAAACTTGTGTCACTGGTGACAGCCGAAGACAACAGACTCAACAGACTTCCTTGTTTTCTGGATGCAGGTATAGAAAAGAAACATCAGCACATCTCTCTCCTCTGTCACAGTCACTGCACTCTATTTACTTGTTGGTTTGCATGGCGATGTGTGATGGTTCTGTTGCCACCTTAAGTGTGTATTTTTTGATGCTGTGTCTGCTTGAATGCCTGACTTCAGGCATGTCTGCATGGAACATTTCCCACATTTCCCCCCCTGTTTGTTTTCTTGCTTGAAACAGAATGGATTTAACCCTAACCAGATTATTATTTGTCTGGGCATCAGCTGAACTTTCGTTTTTGAAAGTTTCCTTTGGCAGCCGGCCCAGAGATGTCAGTGCAATAATTTAGCTTTTGCTGATTTAGAAGGCCTAAAATACAGCTGGGTGTGAGTTTGAATAATGAGAGCTCATCTTGTAATTCATATTGTTCCCCATCCAAACTTGGACCACGTTGGCTCAGATTATTTACACACCCACCCCTATCCTTTGGAAAGCACCAGGGCTGTTTCATAGTTCATATTATGTCTTGCATGTATTTTAGAGGGGTGGTATTTATATCCTGCTTTTCACTGTAGGGATGTGTTCCCATTACCGCCGTACAGTGAAGTTGTTTCCTAGAGTCAGTGTGGTCTAGTGATTAAGAGCGGTGGACTCATAATCTGGTGAACCGGGTTCGCTTCCCCGCTCCTCCACATGCAGTTGCTGGGTGACCTTGGGCCAGTCACACTTCTCTGAAGTCTCTCAGCCTCACTCACCTCACAGAGTGTTTGTTGTGGGGGAGGAAGGGAAAGGAGAATGTTAGCCGCTTTGAGACTCCTTCGGGTAGTGATAAAGTGGGATATCAAATCCAAACTCTTCTTCTTCTACAGGGATGTCTTTACCCTATAATAATATAGGGCCCAATTTAAAGTGCTGTCTTTGACATAAAGCCTTAAATGGCTCAGGACTGTAATACAGTGGTGCCTCGGGTTAAATACTTCATTCGTTCCGGAGGTCTGTTCTTAACCTGAAACAGTTCTTAACCTGAAGCACCACTTTAGCTAATGGGCCTCCTGCTGCCGCCACCCAGTTTCTGTTCTCATCCTGAAGCAAAGTTCTTGACCTGAGGTACTATTTCTGGGTTAGCGGAGTCTGTAACCTGAAGCGTATGTAACCCGAGGTACCACTGTACCTCAAGGACTGCCTCTCTCCATATGAACCTGCCTGCACCCTGAGATCATCTTCTGAGGCCCTCCTTCGTTTGCCTCCTCGACGAGAGGTCTGGAGAGTGGCAACATGAGAATGGGCCTTTTCTGCCGTGGCTCCCCATCTGTGGAATGATCTCCCCAGGGAGATTCTCCTGGTGCCTTCATTATATATTTTTAGGCACCAGGCAAAAACGTTCCTCTTTAACCAGGCCTTTGGTTAAATCCAATGCCCTTTTAAAATGTGTTGGGAAGGGGGCAGGGACAATTGGGTTGTTTTTTGTTTTTATTACAGTGGTACCTCGGGTTACATACACTTCAGGTTACATATGCTTCAGGTTACAGACTCCGCTAACCCAGAAATAGTACCTCGGGTTAAGAACTTTGCTTCAGGATGAGAACAGAAATCGTGCTCTGGCAGCGGGAGGCCCCATTGACTAAAGTGGTGCTTCAGGTTAAGAACAGTTTCAGGTTAAGAACGGACCTCCGGAACGATTTAAGTACTTAACCTGAGGTACCACTGTATTAATTTTGTGTTTTCATATTGTCATTTTATGTTGAGAACCGCCCTGAGACCTGCATTTGTATAGGGCAGTATACAAATTTATTTATTTATATGTCATCCATCTGACTGGGTTGCCCCTAGGCAAAGTTGTTCACACCTGGCCAGAAACAGGTGGCTTAAGGACTCCAATTGAGTGAGGCTGTTTTGAGAAGCAATACATCCAACACTAGTATCTTACAACAAACTACAGGATAATGTAGTTCATCCAGCATGTGAACACGGATTAAAAACTGGCAATGGAAACTCACAACAAACTGTGGAGTGTAAATGCAGCCTAAGGTTGCAGGCCAGCTTAATGTCGAAACTGATAAAAACAAACGACAGGCAAAACACGAGGCATGAACATTATTGTAACACATTTCTGATCTGATAAGAACCATTTTCTTCTTCTGCCACTTCCGAAAGGCTCGATGAGGACGATGTCTCATACTAAAATTGTGGTTCTGAAAGTTGCTATAGGATATTGAAACACCGTAATTTGTTTTTAAAGGTTCTCGCTGGGGGTGGCCAGAAATTGGGCATTTTCCCACCAAATGTCTGGCTAGCTTTGGAAATGATGGAGCTGTGCTGGGTGCTCAAACACGCCCACTGTGGGTGCCCCACAATTGGCACTGAGATTGACTGAAGCTAGGAAAAGCCATTCAAAAACATAAGGCATGAAGTGGTTTTCTATAGATGCTGCAGTGAACATTTTGTTTCCTGCCACATTTGCAACAGCCATGATGGGGTCCAGTCCTCCTTCTCCACCTATCCATCTTCTCTGCCTCTTCCCACCCCCATTTCCACCCCACCCAGTTACCTGTCTGCTACAACTGGTGTCCCAGTACTGGGTTCTCAATCAAGTAGTGGCCACTGCCAGTGAAGCATGGCTTAAAATCATGACAATAGCATGAGCTTCATGCTCAAGCGGTGTATATAAATTTTATGAAATAAATATATGGAGGGAGGCACCATGCATCTCCACAGGCAGGTTTCCCAGACACATTATGCTCCATGCTGAAATCAAATCTCTTATCGTCATGGTGGTGGTGATATGGAGAAACTTTCTGGGGGGAATATCAATATACGGTACATGAATATATTGACTTTTTTCAGAGAAGTGCCACAACCTAGAAGTCAAGGGACAAGGACTAGATTTCTGTGAAACAAGAAGCCCATAGCCAAGGAACCAGCCCGTTTGTTTACACAGAAGATATTATTCAAACTATGGAATCTGTTCCACCAAGATGAAGCGATGGCCGTCAACTTGGGACAAATTCACGGAGGATAATATCATCAGTGGGTACTAATTCTCATGGCCACGTTCTACCTTCAGCCTTCAATGCACTAGGCCTGGGGTGTCCAATTTCCAAGAGACTGTGATCTACTCCCACTATAAATAAACTGGCAGTGATCTACCCATTGGATTGACCAGAGTTTTGGGGGAGGATCAGCCAAAGTTGTTGAGCTTTTTTGGGGGGAGAAGATCGACCAGGTACACCCCGCAATTGACAGGTAGATCGACCCATTGTACACCCCTGCACTAGGGCATCCAAACATCAGCTGCTGGGGATCACAAGTGGGAGAGGGCTCTTGTGGTCATCACTTGCTTGTGGGTTTCCCTTAAGTATCTAGTCGACCACAGTGAGAACAGGGTGCTGGACCGCATGAGCCACTGGCCTCATCCAGCTAGACGACTCTTCTGTTCTTAAATAAGCATTTGCAACTCAGGCTCTCTTCCACAGCTTTTCAGCCCCCAGCTGCTTCCCTTTGCCTTATTATGTGATAATACTTCTTCAACAATAGAAGCCAGAATTCCCCTGTTAGGGTCTAGACGATAGGTCTAGTAACTGCTTCCTTTAACTACTTGTCAGACTTCCTAGCATTCTTGTCTCTCTCCCCTGACCTTCATTGCTATGATGTCCCCCCCCCCCCCAAGTTGCTTGCCCTTTTCTCCAAGCCACCTATCCTTCTATCAGGCTCTCTCTCAATCCATTAGCTTAGTCTGCACAGTCCATTAAGCTTACCTGCCTCTAGGATTCCTATCCTTAGCCTCTGGACATTCAGGAACTCTTTCCGATTCTTAGCTTGTCTGCACGTGAGATTTCAATCCCAGCCAAATCGACAATTTCCTCTTCCCTCACAGAAGCTGGTCTGCAAATGTGTTCTCCGAAGAATACTCTGCTTCACTCAGCCAATCACTGTTAGAGGTTTTACTGCCACAAGCACAATATACCATGTTTTTCGCCCTATAGGACGCACTTTTTCCCCTCCAAAAATGAAGGGGAAATGTGTGTGCGTCCTATGGGGCGAATGCAGGCTCCTTGGCTTCAGCGATAGCAACGCGAAGCCTCCAAAGCCTGTGCTCCGGAGGCTTCGCATTGCTTTCGCTGAAGCCAGGAGAGTCTGCTCTTTGAGGCGGGCGGTGGGGGAAAGCAGCGCTTCCCCCCACCCCCACAAGCTGGGGGGGGCAGCGGGAAGGCACGCGACGCCTAAGCGCTGCTCCCCGACCTGGCTTTGAGGCTGGCAGTGGGGGAAAGCAGCGGTTCCCCCCACCGCCAGCCCCACAAGCTGGGTCGAAAAGCCTGCTGGAGCCGCTCACTCTTTAAAGGGTGCGCGGCTTCTGCTGGCTTTTCTACGAGGGGGGGAATTCCCCCCCTCGTAGAAAAGCCCGCAGGAGCCGCGCACCCTTTAAAGAGCGCGCCGCTCTTGGGGGCTTTTCCCCGAGGAGGGACAAGGGACTGACTGGCCGTTTCAGTCCCTTCTCCCCCGTGGTTGAAAAGCCCGCAGGAGTCGCGCGTGGCTCCTGTGGGCTTTTGTGGGAGGTGGGGGAATTCCACCACCTCCTGCAAAAGCAGGGAGAAGGTCTTGGAGTAGCGCACAGGCTGCGTGCAGCCTGTCCGCTGCTCACAGAGCTGCGGGGGGGGGGATAATATTTCCCCCCTTGATTTCCCCCCCTGAAAACTAGGTGCGCCCTATGGGCCAGTGCGCCCTATAGGGTGAAAAATACGGTCCTGTAGATAGTACCTATAAAAAAAATCTATAGGGGAATCTCTCATTTGTTCACTATTGTCAGCAGCTATCTTTTTTCCGAGATAATGGAAGAGTACACCTTTGGGAGTTAAGTCAAACTCTTGGAGAGTTACAGTGCCTGCTGTGGCTGTAGAGACTGTTATGGGAGAGACATGTTTTGTTGCAGCTGGGGCAGATGAAGGCGTCCAGTTGTGCTGCTTCAGATGCACCATGGCGTTTCTTCTGTCTGTGCTCCTCCAAGCGGTCATTCCTCCTCTGGTCACTGCTGTGGGTACACAACCTGTCTGTCTGTCTCCAGGCACTGTGGTCATCTGCAAGGGATTCCCACATAGCTGGCTTCATGTTGCCAACCTTCATGTTTGCAGACACCTTTGGCGCCTGATGCCAGCTTCCCGTGGAGCACGTCCTTGGGGATCCTGCCATCCTCCATTCTGTGGACATGTCCAAGCCAGCATAGATAGCGCTGAGACAGGAATGCAAAAATGCTGGGAAAATGTGGGCTTGGGAGAGCGCATCTTTGCTTGAGAATGTCCTGCTAACAATGCAATATTATACAAGCAATGTCACTTCTTCTTCTTACTATCGATATCTACCAACATGCCATTTCACTTTTGCATATCACTATATTAGAAACTGGCAGGATCGTGGGTGGCTCTGTGGGTTAAACCACTGAGCCTAGGACTTGCCGATCAGAAGGTCGGCAGTTCGAATCCCTGCGATGGGGTGAGCTCCCGTTGCTCGGTCCCTGCTCCTGCCAACCTAGCAGTTCGAAAGCACGTCAAAGTGCAAGTAGATAAATAGGTACCGCTCTGGCAGGAAGGTAAATGGTGTTTCCGTGCACTGCTCTGGTTCACCAGAAGTGGCTGTCATGCTGTACACTGGCTCCCTTGGCCAGTAAAGCAAAATGAGCGCCGCAACCCCAGAATCGTCTGCGACTGGACCTAACGGTCCGGGGTCCCCTTTATATTAGAAACTGACACCTTGTCCACCTAGACATCTCTCTCTTCCCAGTGAGTTTCGTTTAGCAAGGGTTGGCACAGCATTTTTTAAAAAAATAAATAAATTAGTGTAGGCAACAAAGCCTTATATAATTTTGCACATTCCTCTTGGCTGAAGTAGTCCGGTATTATGCTAGTTTCTATGCAGAGAACTCTAGCTTGCAATTGACCTATCCCTGCCCTTTAGCTGAGCCAAGCGAGCTTATCCTCAGCTCTGCTCTATTTGCCTGTCATGAAATAACTTTAAAAAGTCCCCAGCAACCCAATGTTTTCCCTACAGGAAGTGTCCTTGCTCTGCTGGGGGTTAATGGCTCTTCCTGTGCTCCCCAATGTTCACCAGCGATCTGAGCTATCTTCTGTCTTCTCTCTGCCATAGCCCAGCAGCCAAATTCATTATCATCAACAGAACTGCTCTATTAGGACATAAAGAAGTGCCTTCTGGATCACGCCAATAACCCATCGAGTCCAGCATCCTGTTCTCACAGTGGCTGACCAGATGCTTGTAGAAAAATCACAAGGCAGATTCAGGTATTAATGCATTCTTCTTTCCTGCAGTTTCCAGCAACGGGCATTTCCTTTGCTATGGGTTTATCACCACACTGCTAAGAAAACAAATGAATAACCCTCAATAGCACACACACACAAATATGACATGGCCAGTGGATAATATTTATTAGGCAAAAGACAATTATGCACTATACATGTTACCTAGCATTTGAGACAAAAGGTATTTGCTTATTGGTGGAGTTAAGAAAGCCTATATAGGATTTGGGCTCAGCAGCCACCATGTGTATTTTCCTCAACAGCTTTTTGACCTTCGACTGTAGGGTGAGATAGTTTCACTTCTTAATTTAGTGATCTTAATCAGGGTGTGGATTCATGCTGTTCGGATCCCTGATTATCGTCTTCCAAAGCAACTACTCTATTCCCAACTTAAGAATGGAAAGCGAATGCTGGTGGACAACAAAAGAAGTTTAAAGTCGCTCTCAAGGCAAACCTTAAAAAAAAATGTAGTATAAGCACTGATAATTGGCCTGCGAGAACTCCAACTGGAAAACAGCTTTTACCAAAGGTGTTGTGGACTTTGAAGACGCACAAGTTCAGGGTGAAAAGGAGAAATGAGCTAAGAGGAAGACACGTTTGGCAAAACCTCTCTGTGATCAACTCCCACCCGGAAACTTGGGTCTCATCAAGAGTCTCATTATCCTCTAGCAATTGAGCCATCAACCTATCACTTGTGGAAAGAAAATAACTGAATATGTTAACAAAGTGACTGTCTGCTGCTGAGGAAAAATCACAATTTGGGTTTGATTATACAGTGGTGCCTCGCAAGACGAAATTAATCCGTTCCGCGAGTCTCTTCGTCTTGCGAAGCAACCCTATTAGCGGATTAGCGTTATTAGCGGCTATTAAAGGCTTAAGGGATTAGCGGATTAGCTGCTAAAAGGCTATTAGCAGCTTAGCGCCTTAGAAAAAGGGGGTGGGGAGCGAAAAAACCCCTCAAGAATCGCAAGACATTTTCGTCTTGCGAAGCAAGCCCATAGAGAAATTCGTCCTGCAAAGCACCTCTGAAAACGGAAAACCCTTTCGTCTAGCGGGTTTTCCGTCTTGCGAGGCATTCGTCTTGCGGGGCACCACTGTAGTTTGTAACAGGGCTTTTCTTCAGCCGGAACTTGACAGAACTCGTTTCTGGCACCTCTCAGGTGGGCTCCATTGCCATTCTAAGAGAATTTGGGCGGTGTTCATGGTGAGTTCCGGCACCTCTTTTTCTAGAAAAATAGCACTGATTTCTAGAAATAGTGATATGGGGAAAGGACACACTCTATGGTGCATACCAGGAGCAGTTGTGGTTAGTTATGGCACTGTGTCCAACTATGTAACTACTCAGAGTAAGCCTATTAAAACCAGTGGACCTGTTTGTCAAATCAATTTGTTTTGATTGGTCTACTAACAGTGGATATAATTCTTTCTCTTCATATACAGTGGTACCTCAGGTTAAGAACTTAATTTGTTCTGGAGGTCCGTTCTTAACCTGAAACTGTTCTTAACCTGAAGCACCTGCTGCCGCTGCTGCAAGATTTCTGTTCTCATCCTGGGGCAAAGTTCTTAACCCGAGGTATTATTTCTGGGTTAGCGGAGTCTGTAACCTGAAGCGTCTGTAATCTGAAGCGTCCGTAACCTGAGGTACCACTGTAATTGATTCGTTTCAGTTACACACACACACACACACACACACACACACCCCAAATGACCCCTGGGTTGCTAATGAGTAACTTTGAACCCTGATTAGATCATGGTATCAAACACTTCCCAGCACTTGCTAAAGGCTAACTTTTTTCAGTGTGGTAATGACTCGTTTTCATTTTAGCTTTCATTTGCGATGCTCCTTCTTCCTCTTCTTGTCTGCATCTCCAGCGATTGCGTACAATGCGGCACATGAGGTGGAAAATCCCAATGGGCCTCTTGCCTTGCAGAATACATTTGCCACCCTCTGATGACGCCCCACACATGCTGCCAAGCGATGCGTGCCTCTGCCTCATTCTGCACAGAACCAGCCGTGCCGGACATTTTCTCTCATCATTCCCCAACCTGGTGCCATTCAGATGTTTCGGACTCCAACTCCCATCAGCCCCAGGCATCATGACCAATGGTCAGGGTGGTTGGAAGTTGTAGTCCAAAACATCTAGAGGGCACCACGTTGGAGAATGCTGTTCTTTTTTAGCCTTCTTTACCTGTACCTTACCCCATGTTCCTCCTTTTACAGAGATAGCAGAGTCCTTATAAATATCAGATAAAGTGATGACGATCCTGTTTCTGGACTATACTTTTCAAATTGCAGATTGAGACTTTTATGATTGAGTGGTCCTGCATATGAGAAGAAGAAGAAGAAGAAGAAGAAGAAGAAGAAGAGGAGTTTGGATTTGATATCCCACTTTATCACTACCCGAAGGAGTCTCCAAGCGGCTAATATTCTCCTTTCCCTTCCTCCCCCACAACAAACACTCTGTGAGGTGAGTGGGGCTGAGAGACTTCAAAGAAGTGTGACTAGTCCAAGGTCACCCAGCAGCTGCATGTGGAGGAGCGGAGACGCGAACCCGGTTCACCAGATTACGAGTCTACTGCTCTTAACCATTACACCACACTGGCTCTCAATATACACTGAGTATACTGGGAAGAAGGTTTGGCCAGAATATTCCCCCTTGACTTCTGTATTTCTGTAGGCGAAGAACCGTATGGCTTTGGAGTTTCTTCATATGGTAGAAGGTGTACATGAGACCTCTCCTGCAGGCTGAAATAGCATGAACCAAAACAAAGAGAACAAGGCTGAGGTCTCCCTCGATTCATTTTTTTCTAAATAGAAACATGCACTTCATTTATTTTTCATACGCACAATAATTCTGCATATTAAGCTTACAGTCACCAGCGAATTTGCTAGCCATTAAGTCCAGCTGAGCTCACACTTTAACAGTCCCATAGTGATTGTGCACACATTGGTTTTCATGGCAGGGGGTGGCACGAGGAATGCGAACCAGAGATGGGAGCTCAGCATCGGCCGCAAGGCAACAGCCACTCAAATGGCTAAGCCAAGCACCAAACAAAATCCAGCCACCATTATAGGTGCCTAGGAAGCTGGTCTGAAGTCAGAACATTGGTCTACCTAGCCCCATATTTTCTACCCTGACTAGCAGTCGAATCTGCCTATGTTCTCAAGTGCAGAAGTCCTGTTCTTCAGTAGGACTAGCATGCTGCCTCCCTCACTGCATTTCAGTTCAGTTTTGTGTGTTGCTGTACACCTGGCCATGTTTCCATGTTGCCCCTTGCCTAGTGGGTGGAGATATATTTGTCCGCTGCGATTTGCCTGCCTGGTTACCCCCATCCCTCCACCCACCTCATCTCCTTCCTTGAGCAAACTTGTGAAAAGCTAAGCCTACAGGCACTTGGAACTAGGAAGCCAGAGCTTCGTATTAAGGGCTAGAACAGGGGTCAGCAACCTAAGGGGTTGCTTAACCGGCCCATGGACCCCCACTGCCCGCTCCTGTGCACCACGTTAAACCGGCATGGATCAGAGCAGGGACCGCCTTCCGCGACGCTGGCTGGCTTCCCATTGGCTCCTGCAGCTAATAATAATAATAATAATAATAATAATAATAATAATAATAATAATATATTATTTATACCCTCCCATCTGGCTGGGCTTCCCCAGCCACTCTGGGCGGCTTCCAACCGAATATTAAAAACAATATAGCGTCAGACATTAAAAACTTCCCTAAACAGGGCCACCTTCAGTTGTCTTTTAAAAGTAAAATAGTTGTTTATTGCCTTGACATCTGCTGGGAGGGCATTCCACAGGGTAGGCGCCTCTACCGAGAAGGCCGGTGTTATGTGGTCTCGGCAGCCACTCACAGTCACCAGTCTAGCTTTTTTTTAAAAAAAAAAAATATTTTTTTATTAAGTTTTGACACAAAAAGTAAAACAAAAAAGAAACAAACAGAAATAACAGAAAAATACAGAATTACAAAGACACAAAACATCAAAAAAGAAAAAAAGCAACAATAAAAACAATTCCATTTTCATAATATTTTTTGCATTCACTTATTTCATTGACTTCCCCATACCTCCCTTCACTGTATTCCACACAGTCACCAGTCTAGCTGCCGCATTCTGGATTAATTGAGTTTCCGAGTCACCTTCAAAGGTAGCCCCACGTAGAGCGCATTGCAGTAGTCCAAGCCGGAGATAACTAGAGCATGCACCACTCTGGCAAGTTGTGGCTGACCAGATTGCCTGCAGGAAAGCTGCAAGCAGGACCCGAGTGCAAGAGCACTCTTCCTGGATCCTGTGGTTTCTAGCAACTGGTATTCAGAGCATTGCAGCCTCTGACTGTTAATGCTAGGCATTGATAGCCTTGTCCTCTGTGATGCCACCTTTATTTTCACTACCCAAGCTGTTGGAAAGGATTTAAAATTAAGCATTGCTTTCATCCCTCGGGAGGTTGTAGACTCTCCTTCCTTGGAGATTTTTAAGCAGAGGTTGGATGGTGAACTGTCATGGATGCTGTAGTTGAGATTCCTGCATCGCAGGGGGTTGGACTAGATGACCCTCAGGTCCCTTCCAACCATACAATGCTGTGATTCTATGATCTGTGTATGTGCACAGAGGACACACATCCCCTGCCATGGAAGAGAAGGTTGGTGTTGCAAATTTGCACAAATTTGCAAATTATTCAGTCCAAATTTGGATTGAATAAGGCTACAGTCTGGACCGAAGCTAGCTGGTGTGTGTGTGGGGGGAATGCATCAAACCACATATTTAACAAAAAAAACCTACAGGATACCTCTGGTGCAGAACATGGTGGCTTGGCTGCCTCTGGGGGCAAACTGCCACCAGCAGATGACACCTTGCTTTCAGGATTTGCACCAGCTACCGATCTGAAACCAGGCCAGGTTCCAGTTGTTGGCCCTATAATATGATGCCCTGTACAGCTCAGGGACAGGTTTCTTGAGAGATCGACTTTCCTCCTTATATACCCAGTAGATTGCTGTGGTCTGAGGGAGAGATTCCCCTGCAAGATCCAAAGATCTCAGAAGTGCGTTCCGCAGTAATTCCGTGCAGGGCTTTTAATGTGGCGACCCCCATTTTGTGGAACAGCATTCCTGTCAAGATTTGACAGGCAACCACCAGCAGCGTTTTCTGGAAACAATTCAGGACATTTTCCTTCTGACAGCCTCCCCTGTTGGATGAACGGGTCTTTATGTGGGTCCACTCGTTAGTCATATTTTAAATGCATCTGTTGCTCCTGTGTTTTCCACTGTTTCTAATCACCTTGTGTGTTAATCGCTTTGAGAGGGTGGTTTAGAAGACAGCTGATAAATAAATGGTAATAATAATAATAATAATAATAATGATGATGATGATGATGTATTCACAGGCTTGGTCTCTGCCTCCTTCCTGACCTTTCACCTGCATCTCTGGAGGGTACCACACACTACTGGCAGAGCATCCTACACAACACAACACAACACATGAGATGTGTGGGATGCAAGCCCAACAATGCGCATAAGCTTGTTGTACTTTTGCAACCCAACCGATCACAAAGTTACACGTCGTAAGAAAAATATTAGAGAGAGACATTGCGAACGAACGTGTACTTAATCAGTAGTCCCTGCCGTCACTGTCATGTAGTGAACTGCGGCAAAAATATATTTTTCTACCATTTGTTGGGTGGGTGGGGAACTAAACAAAACTCTCCGCAGAAAAGGGGTTGGGAGTAGAGAAAGGAATTTCTTCAAAGTGTTCAGAAGGGGACTGTTGCTTACTGAACTTAATATCACAGGGTGGACAAGGGTTTTCTGTGCCCCTTCACTTTAACCCTTTTTTTAAAAAGTTCATTGCAGAGGGCACAAGGCTTTTCGCTCAGCTTGATTGGCCAAAGTTTCCAGAATGCTGTTGTTCCCAAAGTTGGGGCCGGCACATCCGTGAGGCAAGGTGAAGTGACCGCCTCAGGCTGAGGGGCGGATTCGCAGATTCCAACCAGATATTTATTCCTCCCTTGTCCCTGATGTTGATCTTAACTCACCCTTTCTTCTCTGGTGGGGAGAGGGCACCATTTTGTGGTTCACCTCGGGTGCCAATATGTCTTGGACCAACGCTACCCAAGGCATTCTGGGAAGTGTCGCCAGGAGGAAGTGCTGCAAGGCACTCTCTGCTACTTCCTGCAAGCCACCGTTCCTGCTGAGACCCGGTAAAGCAGCTTCCCTCCTAAAAAAACCAAGAGAAATTCTACCATTGTCCTGAAAGCAGCAGCAGATTGGTCCAGTTTTTGCAAGAGGACAATATTTGGGCGTGGGGATATTGTGTGAGTGTGATTTCAGCCCAGCCATAAGTATGACATTTTGGGTTATTGCTTAGGCTGACTACACCACCTGAGACCCAGAACCCAAATTTCAGTGCTCAGTTCTGAAACATATTGTGTGCCATTGAGTAACAACTGCCCTGCTTCCACATAACTCGACTGGAAAATAAGTAGCGATGAGTAGCCCAGCCTTTGCCAACTTGGTATCTCTGCCAGATGTTTTCGACCACAACTTCCATCACCATGGCTGTGGTGGTCTTAAACATCTGGAGGGCACTCAGTTGGCAAAGGCTGGGCTAGATTAGTACAGTGGTACCTTGGGTTACATACGCTTCAGGTTACAGACGCTTCAGGTTACAGACTCTGCTAACCCAGCAATATTACCTTGGGTTAAGAACTTTGCTTCAGGATGAGAACAGAAATCGCGCGGTGGCGATGGTGCAACGGCAGCAGGAGGCCCCATTAGCTAAAGTGGTGCTTCAGGTTAAGAACAGTTTCAGGTTAAGAACAGACCTCCAGAACAAACTAAGTACTTAACCCGAGGTACCACTGTAACTGGTGGAAAACTATTTTCGATACAAACTGCAAATGGCAAGTGTCGTCATAGAAGAGGCATGCCCTTTCAGGGTGAGAATGAGAAGGGACATCTAAGTGGGTGCCTCTTATGAATCATGCTCGCATCACCCCAAAACTAATGCCTTTTCACTTTGGAACAATTGAACAACGCAAACTCACAGACACGTTTTTGCCTATTTAATCGTTTACAGCAATGTCTGCTTGTTCAGAACAGGTTCCACAGTGTGCAATGGGGCTTAGTAAATTAAAAAAGCATTTTAGTCCCAATTGAAGAATAGTGGTTTTGTACGTGTACGTGTGTTGTTTTTGTTTTTTTTTAAAAAAGGAGCATGCTCAGAATTGTCCCTTCTTCGCCTCCTTGGCTAGTGGGTCACACCCACTAGTGCGAATGGAATGCAGCAGGATACCTCCCAAACTGCGGAAAGCAGTTCCCCGTTTACCTTAAGGACCGGAAGACCAACGTGCAAGAGCAACACAGTGGAAGAGCAACGACTGGGAAGCGCTGGAAACCACCAGGCCTGCAAGGAACCGGGTCCCCAGTGCAAGGAGGGCGCAGCGCTCAGCACATGCTCAGAGATGCCACTCTCGCCATCGGCTTTCCACAGCACCAGGCTTATAAATCCCGGGTGTGTGTGTGCGCAAGAGAGGAAAAAGCGCAGCCCCTGAAGCCATTCCTGGCCTACTGCGGGCTGGGTGGGGGGCACCCTCTCCCGATGCCTCCCCGCGCGCTTGCTGCAAGAGAAAGGCGGGCCGGATCGTGCGAGACGGATTGAATGAAATCCCTCCGGGAAGAGCGGCTCGCCCCTCCCACTCCCCCCCACCCCCCGCTGCTTCTCTCTTTGCTTGGCAGGGCAGGCAGCCAGTCCGCTGCGCCGGCCGCCCAGAAAAGGGGCTGGCGCGCGCCTGCCGGAGTCCCTCCCCCGCCTGGCTTGCGACGCCGAGCTGCTTGCCGCGCCTGCTGTCTAGCGCTTGTGCTTGCGCCGTAGCGAGAAGCCGGGCAGGGCGAGAGAGAGAGAGAGAGAGAGGGGAAGGGAACGCGGCGTGCCGGGGATTTCCAGCCTGGGCTTCGGGAGGGCGGGAGAGGAAGTGCGGGGCGGGGTGAGGGAGAGAAAGAGAGCCGGGGCAGCGCACCAGGGACTTTCCAGGCAGCCGGAGCGAGGCGGCGGCTGCTGCTGCGTTTGGCTGGGCTGCTGCTGCTGGTGCAGCAGGAGGCGGCGGCGGCGGCGCTGGTAGCGAAGGCTCTTTTCTCCTCCGTCTCCCCTTCCCTTCGCTTCCTTTCCTCGGGCAGGGAGAGGAGAGAAGGAAGCAGGTAGGGCAGCCGGGCTGTTGCGCCCCTCGAGGCGCAGGCGGAATCCGGGGAGAGGAGGCGAGGGGGGTCCCCTCCGGCTGAGGAGGCGGTGTGTGTGTGCGCGCGCGCAGGGGTGCGTGTGTGTTGTGTGTGTGTGTGAGGCGGGCGGGGGGCGCCTCTGGTCTGCTGGCTGCTCCCGCCGCCGCTGCTGCTGCATTTGCGCGCAGGCTGTGAGGGGAAGGAGGTGGTGGATGCCGGAGGTCCTTTCCGGAGCCTCCGCGGGGAAAAGGGAAGGGGGCGTGAGGGAGGAGGAGGAGGAGAGGGGCGGCTGGGTGGCCGGGCAGCCTTCATGGTGGCGCCGCCTCGGCTCCTGGGCTGGAGCTGCTGCTGCGAGGGGCTGGCAGGGCGAGAGCCGAGGAAGGTCGGCGGGCTGGGCTGCGCCGCGGCGGGCAGGAGCGCGCGAGGAGCCGTCGGGGCTGCCTGAGGGCGCGCGAAGGGACGCCCGCTTGCCCGCCCCCCTCTCCCGCTTCGTGGCTGTTGCTTCGCTCTCCCTCTCTGCCGCCCCCCCCAACCCACCCCCTCATTCCACTCGAGGCAGCTGCCCGCGAAGGGGGTCTGCGCCCGGGGACTATGCAGGGACCCGGTTGCTTCTGTTGCTCAGCCCCATTCGGTTTCCATGCTTTGACTGCCGGGGAAAAGGCTTCTGGGGCTCAGAGGTAGATTCCATTCGCTCGCTGCTGCTGCTGCTGCTGCTCTTGCTCTGGACGCCAGGAGCAAATGCTTGCTTCTGAGCCGCTGGCTTTGCTCAGATCTCCAGATCTCCCAAGTTCATCCTTCCAGCTGTTTGCTGCTATTGCTGCTCGCCCCCCAGCCCACCCCCGCCGCTTCAGTCTGCCCCGGTGCTTGCTTTGGAGACGGGGGCGCGCGCGCCTGTGTGTGCATTATTGCTCTTTGAGAGAGACTACTTTGGAAGGCCGAAAAAAAACACCAAACACCTTAACGTCTCGGTGTTGGAAAGTGGATCAGACCAGTAAGTCTTTTTTTAATAAATAAAATCAGAATGGTTCATGTGTATATGTGGGTTGCTGGTGAAGGAAGCATGCTTCGACCCCCCCCCTCCTCTTCCTCTCCCATTGCTGTGCCTTAAAGGTGTCTCTGCATGCATTTGATGTGCTGTTTGAATGCAGAATGCTCTCTTAATTTCTGACTCCCTCCATATGCAGTCCGTGTGGGCGGGCCGTAGGTATTTAAAGGGGAAGTGTCTTGCCTTGCAAACCTTTTATTGGGGTGGGGGGTTGTTTTAATTCACTTGTGGCAAACTCCTGTTGTATCCACTTTGCATGTCCCCACAGGCTAAACCTTTTTATTTCTTGGCTTGGTTGCTTGGCGGTGACTGCACTGATGCTTGCAGTAGGTTGCATGTTGAATTTCAATCAGTGGTAGCAGCCATGCAGGATAAGGGAACATTGCAGTTGCAAGTGGAGGGAGAGCTCTAGGACAAGATACAGGATAAATTATCTGTAATATGGGTGCGTGCATCCTCTCCTATTGGAAAAAAAAAAACCCTTGTGTGTGTGTCTGTGTGCTCTTTCATAGGAATAGCCTTGTAGCCAGTGCGGAAGAAGGAGCTCTTCTGTAAAGGACACAGAAAGAAAGGTATCTATTATGGCATTTACACATTATGAATTGGTTTGCCGTTTGCAACCCACGGTGCTTTTGAGATGTGCATGGTTTTAACATGTGGGGAATGTTAACTTGTGTATGATTACGTCATGTCGTAGTGTAACGAAAGGGAATGGGGTTTTTAAAAGTTTTATCCTGAGTCATTCCTCTGCAGATGAAATCTTTCGTTAAAAGCAGTAACTGCTATGTTTTTGTCGTCGCCCCCCCCCCCCCCCAGTAAGGCAGGAAGGAAAAGCCAGTAACTGATCAGTCACAGAGATGTATATTTAGATAATGCTTGGAGGTATGATTAAACTTGGAAAATCGTAGTTCGCTTAGCATTCTGGTCATGTCTCCATAGTGTTGTACCAGGGTATTGCTGATAGAGGATTGGTATGGGCTTCCAGCTGCAGGAGACCTTGCTTCCAGCTGTAGTTAAGCCTCTTTGCTCTTACCATTTCCCAGTAGCAGAATGGGAAGGATCCGCAACGCATCATCGGGTTTTTTTTGTTTTTTTTTTAAGGGTATTGAATGCTTGCATTATTTGTGTGTGTGTGTGTAAGGGTGAAGAGTTGTCAGTCTCTTGGCGATGCCTGAACGTTGTGCATTGTGATCAATGAGTTTACAGAAAGCATTACGTGTTATACTGCTTTTAAGAGATGCATTTGGGCTCTATTTTGCCTGTTACTGACCTAGGTGACTGAATTTCTATTGACGTCTTTGAGGCTAGGATTGCACCAGTGGTATTGTAATCCTAAAGTACGGTCCATAAAGGGGTGTAGCTTCTATTCTAGCATATGCTGTTGAATTGCAGTACTATGAATGGCTTTCAACATGGATTCTGACCCTGGCTGTTTAGTGCAAAATGCTTATTTCAGATACTTACTGGGGGGGGGGGGGGTACGATAGCTGAATTGCAACCTATGAATACATTTTCATCTACAGATGTCTTCCTCCCTCCCCACCCCACAATCTCGTTTAATCACTGAGGTCCAGCTTATGGTTTTGAATTGGCGTATATTTAGCTCTTTAAAATAAGAGAAGGCAGTTTTTCAAAGTTACATTTTCTGGAGTAAGACGCTTGTGAATATAGCATGCGTGCATTTAGTTTAAAGTGTTTATAGGAAAGACATTAAGCGTATGAGGCAAAATCACTTTCGTGTCTGAACGTGTGGTTTCTTGGTCTTGTTGGGAAGCCCCTGAGAATACTGGTTAATAATGGAAACAGTGATCTTACTTGAGGTTAGGCAGCTAAAGTTATCTTCGTAGTTAGGATTTTGCACATGCTTCTAAATGCAAGCTGCGTTCATTGTTGTTGTATGGTACGTTAGTGAAATGCTTTTTGGTTCAGTAGCACCGAACATTTAACATGTTCTGTGTATGGTGGCAAAGGAGCCGATCCAGCATGTGGGTGAGGAAGGATACTGACATCCAGAGCTTTCCTGGAATACAGCAGTAAGGAAGGCTGATCTTTTGTGACAGCTGGACACAGACATTCTGGAAGTGAAATAGGCAGACGATTTGGGATTGCCGTACACGAGACATTTCAGTTGAATTAATGTGTATGTTATTGCCATCTAGTCATCAGTGGGTATGAAACACATCACGGGGTTAAAAGCAAGGAATTCTGTAGTAATTGTCAGCGTGTAGTAAGACACCTAAGAACTGGGCTGGATCCAGCCGAAGGCCTATCCAGCGCAGCATCCCTTTTTTACGCAACTGGTCAAGACAAGCAGATGCTTCTGAAAAGCTTCGCAAGCAGGACATGGAGACGTTAATTCTCTTCCGCTGTTGTTTCCCAGCAACGGGCATTCAGATGCATGCTTCCTCTGATCTGGAGGAAGTATATACCCACCGTGAGTAGTAGCCATTGAGAGCTGTATCCTTCAGTGACCAGGGATGAATTTGTAGAGAAGAGCATCAATGAAAATTCCGAAACCGGCAGGGATTTGTTAAAGGAAACAGGGGTTCTGTGCTGAGGATGCATTTCAGAATGCCTGAATGCATGCGAATTATTTCCGTGCCCTCAAGTGACTTTTACATCGCAATGCATACAGACGAGGCGAGATGGAAAAGAGGCTGTAGGTTAAAGGAAAGGGGATGATGCAGTGGAGCGGTTGGAATATTCACGCTGGAATTAAATAGCACAATGTGCTCTTAAGTTATGTTTTCCCTTTATGGGTTTCTTTAAATAATAATAGTAAGAATAATATAGGCTTGGATCCCAGTTATTCTTAAAATCAATGCAAGTCTACATAAGCAGCAGCAGACGACAACAACAACAAAACTAGAGTTGCAAAGCCGGCTGCTCGCAAATTGCCTCCTGAAATGTTTTGACATGACCTTTCGTGACTCAGTGTCTTGACTCAGTGGCGCTCTCCACACTCTTTTCAACAGGCTTCTTTTAGCCTGGTCGATTTCTTAGCCAGTGGAAAGTGAGATTGTTGTCCTCACTGTCCGTGGCTGTAGCCATTGGGTCATTCTGCATGGACTTCCCGACAAGCAGAAGCCCTCTGTGGCATGCAAGCACAGCTGTGGCTTTCTGCCTTTCCCAGTGCGCACACCTGTTCCACCTCCAGGCGCAGTAGACACCCACGTGTGGGCATAAAATAGGCATAGGACCTGTGCATGTATAAAATAAAAAGGGTAATGTACAAAATAGAATGCATGCGGTCCTGATCTGTGCAATCAGCTGGAATTTTATGGATGTGGTCATTTAGCAAGTGCCAGAGTGTGACCTTGCTTCCCCTTCTCCAGTGGTGGTGAAATAAGCTTGAGCTAGCCCATTGGGTAGCAGTGGTCGATGGGAGCTTTGGGTTTCTGAAATGCACCCATAAAATGGGTACAAAGTTTTCTTCTGCAGCCAAGTGGATTTTTTTTTTTAAAGGATTTCTTAATTACGGGAAACCCTAAAGTACTTCAGTTTGGGGGTTCAAAATCCCCCCCCCCAACATTAGAATAGTTATATCTGATTTTACTCCCATCATGGTAAATTCATTGGTAGCCTTTTAAGGTGTGTGGTTTTGTCTGCATGCACATATATGGTATTATTGTTTCAGTAATAATTCCATGCCAGTGCCTTTTCTTCTGGGATTTACTGTTTTATTCCTCTTGGGATTGTAGAAGGTAGTAATAGTGCCAGCCTTGTTTGACAGAGCCGTTCTAGCTAGCAATTTATATTGTGTGTAGAATTCTGGAGTGGTCCTTCCTGCTTTCAAAAGAATCTCCTAAGGATGCTCAGAGCTAATTCTGGATCTTACTGCAGACTCTACTCCATATGGCTGGATTTGGTAGGAAAGCACAGAAGTGTTGCTGTCTTTCCTCAAACGAAACTTAAAAATGTTGCTGCAGCAAAAACAATCAATGTTTAGGGTACAACCAGGACTGTACCTTGAGTTTATAGCTCCACCCCACTAGCGGAAAGTATTGCACGTATTCAAAGAGACTTTGTGTAAATGCCGCATGGCAGGCGCGAGAGAATTGCCAACGTGAAACTTTCATTGGGTCCTTGTGGATTCCTTTTTGAAAACAAACCCTAAAACTCAGGTACCTACCCTTTATTCAAGAGCATAATTTTAGATCCCTGTACAGCCTTTTAAAAACGGAGAGTTAATTTGTATTAATTTTAAACTCCCTCATCCCAATGTATTTGAAGCTAGGGTTAAAAAAAGTAGGAACAATCAGTTATCCACAATTTGTTCCAAACCCCTACAAAGATACAAGTTTTTTGCCCATACACTAGTGCCTTTTTTTTGCCCTCACTAGTCAGGAAGTGCTCTGAATCTCACTTAGGAAGGAACTACCCAGCCTACAAACCACTACTGAGATGGCCTTGCTTTCTGTCCCCAAACCTACGTATCTCGCCCTGTGTCCTTTCATGTACTGTGGTGGAGGAAGAAAGCCTGCAGGTCCCACCAGGAAGTTCTTGAAGATGACCAGCAATATCTTCCAGGGGGCTTCCCCTATAAGAAGAAGCAGAACTACCTCCACAATCTTTGCAGATGCTTGCAGTCAGCTGATTTATCTCCATACTGCAGAGTTAACTACTCATCCCAGAGCCTTCTTGGAGGAAGTGGAATTTTGGCTGGGAGATCAGCCCTTAAGACTGAGGTTGGGGAGAGAATGTGAATGAACACAGGTCCATTGATTTGGCGCTGCTGCTGGAAGCCACTGGTAACTCCAGGTGACATTTATTTTGATTTATTTATTTAGATTTTTGTATCAGCTGTTCCTCCAGGAAACTTGGATCAGCAAAAGAGAGACAGAGACTTGTTCAAGGTTTCATGGAGCAGGAATTTCAACACGGGCTTCCTCTTTTCAAGCTCAAAACTCTAGCCGTTGTACCATACTGGTTTTCATGCTATACTTGAAACAGCTGTTTCAAATGCAATTAATACATTGTGAAGCTTGCCTACTTTTTTAGATTCCCAGTGCTGAAAGCAGTGAGAAACCCTGTGGTTCTCCAGATGTTTTGGGTCTCTAACTCTCAGCTCCAGCCAGCATGACTAGTGGTTAGGGATTAGGGGAGCTGTGGTCCCACAATAACTGCAGGGTTACAGGCTCCTGATTCTGGCTCTGTCACTTGGAACTCCCGCTGACTGCTGTCGTCATCATACATGCTGCGTAGATGCACCAGTTCTTCTTTGAATAAGATTTGATGAGAGGAGCCAGTCTCTGAAATTAATGTGTCTGGATTAATAACATTCAAAATACCAGCAGACATTGATCTTGCTGAATCTATTTTTCTGTGTTACTCTGTTAAATATGGCTTATACCCAGTTCTGATGATGGTGAGAGGTAGTCATCTATCTTTCTAGTGTCGTGGTTAGTTTACCTTACACATAAGGAACCCTTTCCTTCAAGACCTTCAGAAGGACACCTCCGTTCCAATACATAAACTTATTATCATTTTGAAAACCAGACCTTCAGCCAGGAATAACAAGAGACTCAAATCACCCACCAGTTATAAGTCTTCGTTCTGTGGCTAACAATGGCATTAACCAGTAAAATGGTAATGCCTCACAAAATTGAGAATATTTGAATACTACCCCTCCCCCCAAAAAGTCCATGTTTCCTGCCTTACTTGAATCCATGGTGTAACTCTGAATATGTAGTGGCAAAGGAAGCATTGAAGTTCCTAGTGTTGTGTCATTGTTGTTGTTTAGTCGTTCAGTCATGTCCGACTCTTCGTGACCCCATGGACCAGAGCACGCCAGGCACTCCTGTCTTCCACTGCCACCCGCAGTTTGGTCAAACTCATCTAGGTAGCTTCGAGAACACTGTCCCACCATCTCGTCCTCTGTCGTCCCCTTCTCCTTGTGCCCTCCATCTTTCCCAACATCAGGGTCTTTTCCAGTGAGTCTTCTCTTCTCATGAGGTGGCCAAAGTATTGGAGCCTCAGCTTCAGGATCTGTCCTTCCAGTGAGCACTCAGGGCTGATTTCCTTAAGAATGGATGCATTTGATCTTCTTGCAGTCCATGGGACTCTCCAGAGTCTCCTCCAGCACCATAATTCAAAAGCATCAATTCTTCGGCGATCAGCCTTCTTTATGGTCCAGCTCTCACTTCCATACATCACTACTGGGAAAAAACACTTGCTTTCAGAAAGAGACCAAGTCAGGGCTCCTATACTAGGCGATACGAGACAGGTTCTGATGTGCCTGCTCAGTGGTTGCTTGGGATAAAATCTGGGCAATCAAGGATTGTTAGTTATTATATGTTGATCCTGGAGCACCATTGATTGTGTGCTATTGTGAGTACCATAAAGGAGATAGTTGCCTCTCCGCAGACATAGGCAGATATACATTGTTGTGAGTTTGTGGGTGCCCGACTCCCCTGTGCTCTGCATTTCAGACTCCCCCATGTTAAGAGTTTCTGGGTGGCACACACTCCTGGATTCAGCAAATGTTAAAATGTAAGCTTGGTCCTTTTCCTGAGGTGGTGATGGGCCATCAGAAGAACAAAATAAAGGTGATGAGCCATTGGGAAAGCCAAGGTGAGGGGGCTCTGTGACAGAGGGCAAGTGGGTGGGGCACCTCCTCCACCTCTTACAAGACAAAGGCAGAATTTGGAGTAAAATTTTTGAGTTGGCCGTGATGTGCTCTAGAGGACAAAAAAGGTTTCAGACTGGTAAAGGCGGCAAGCTGGAGTGAGGTTCAGAGCACGATGGTTGATTTCTGTTTGAATCCAAGGCAGATGTTGTGGAAGAAACAAGAACACCCCTTGGGGTGTTGATGCTGTGAACCGCTCCGCCGTAGGCTCAGGTTGTATATACAGTGGTGCCTTGGGTTACATACGCTTCAGGTTACAGACTCCGCTAACCCAGAAATAGTACCTCGGGTTAAGAACTTTGCTTCAGGATGAGAACAGAAATCATTCTCCGGTGGCACTGCAGCAGCAGGAGGCCCCATTAGCTAAAGTGGAGCTTCAGGTTAAGAACAGTTTCAGGTTAAGAACAGACCTCTGGAACGAATACCACTGGAGGTACCACTATATGTGTAAATAAACCACCCCAGTCTCTTCTGTGCCTCGTTTCCAAATGGAAATGTAAACCCCAGGTTAAGTGCCTGGAAAAGTTCCCCTGGAATTTTGCACACAATTTCCCGCCTGCCTGCATTGCAGACCTATATTGTATGACCTCAAGTCACACTGAATGCTGGGTACTTCCTTGGTCTGGTCTTGTTCTAATGGACCATGGTTTATTAGTACCTGTGGTGCTGGAGTGGAAAGAAGGTCAGGCAGTGAGACTGGGAAGGATCCATTCTCAAGACCCTGGGGAAATGTTGTCGGAGATGGAAACACGGAGCTGGGTGTAGCAATGATATAAGGCAGGGAATAGGAATCCTGAAGTCTTACAGATGTTATCCCCCTCCCACCAAGAGACCATTAATCTCGGGGTTGTGAGTTCAAGCCCCATGTTGGGCAAAAGATTCCTGCATTGCAAGGAGTTTGGCTAGATGACCCTCGTGGTCCTTCCAGCTCCATGATTCTATGAACCCTGACTTGTGCTGATGGGAGCAGGCATTGAGCAACATCTAGAGCAGCCCAGATGTTGTTGGACTACAACACCCATCATCCCTGACCGCTGGTCCTGCTAGCTAGGGATGATGGGAGTTGTAGTCCAACAACAGCTTGGAGACCCAGGGTTGAGAAAGGCTGATCTGTAGGGCCACAAACTCCACACACCTCTGCTCTTAAGGCATCTTTATCATAGAAAATAATGCCAAAATGAGGAAGTAAAAAACGCTAACAGCTGATACTACAAAGGCACTAAAGCAAAATAAAAGAAGCTTTAAACTTAATCCAGGAGGGAAGAGGGAGCCAATGTAGAGATGTATTCAAAGGACAGAGACTTTCTCGGTGAGGGGAGAGAGAAATTAGATGAAGGGAAGAGTTTGACAGATGCTGAAGGCGAAAGAGGAGGCTTCCGTTGTGTGGCAATACATCCTTTGTGGAGCAACAGCTGAAACTTTCTGGCTTCATGAATTTAATAGAGTTGCATATTTCAGAGTTCTGCCATAAAATCCAGGAGACATTAAAATATAATCTCCCTTGGGGCGTGCCTCATGTAAGTCTTGCTATAGAGTCTTCTTTAAAAAATAATGTAAAAGTGGTATTTTAAAATAGTTTTAAAGCTTCCTGGTGTCTGAGCCTTTGGCTTTGTTAAGGGCACTTAATGGAAGGGCTTTTGATCTAGCAGACACATTTGAGAATCAAAGAGAAAGAGAAGCAGTTTTTGCACCCAAGAAAGGTCTTGACTACCAGGGAACACCCTACAGAACACAGTGAAATGTGGTGGTGGGGTGCTGCAAGGGAACAGAAAATAGGCAAAAAACCTCCCACCCAAAACCCCTTCATTCTCATTAGCAGAAACATCTGCTGGGTCTAAAGTGCTTGCATGAGCACAGTGGCACCAATTGGATTCCATTCAACACTAGACCACAGCTCCCAATCCTTTCATACAAAAATCCATTCCAGGTTTTCCCCAAAAGCTTTCTTTGTGTCAGCAGCCTATTTTTTTTTTTTTTGGTGGGGTGGGGGACGACAACACCTTTTTGGTGTTGCTGTTATTCAACAATTGATAATTGGAAACCCTTGTTGATTTATTGCACATCTCTCCAATAAACATGATAGAAAAGGAGAGAGAGGAAGGCGCTGCAAATCAGCCAGAGATTCACTAGTAGATTTCTTGCTTTCTTTGGTTATACGTGGGTAGTAGTTGCAATGCCGTTTTCATTGTGCTGCTTAAAACGATGGAAGCAGTTGTTGAGAAGCTTAAGTACGTTGCAAGCAATTCAGCGACTTTTCTCTCACTTCTTTTTTCCTGATGGATCACGTCTGGCCGTGAAAAACTTTGGTTAGCTTACTGCATGAGGGCTTTCTACCTTCTCAGAATGATTCATTGCACTCAGAATAGGGGTTGAAAGGCTATTTACTTTCGATATAGAGTGGCAGAATTTCTCTTGGGTCCATGTAGAAGTGGGGCATAGTTTAGTTCAAGTATTTGCCGTACGTTATGTCCAATCTTTTTGAGTTATTTCGGGTGAAAACTCCACCTTTATTTAACTTTATTTAACTTAGCAGCCTACCTAGAACTTGGTTAGCACGAGCCACCAAAACTTGAGTCTCAACCAACACCACATGAGCGCAGTACATTTAGAGCACATTCATGCTAATTTAACAGCCACAGCTTCCCCTAAGCATCGTAGCTTAACCTCTCAGAAAGCTAGAATTCCCAGCACGCTTCCCAAACTGCAGTTCACAGGGCACATAGTGAAAAGCCATGTGCCTTAAGTGTGTATTGTGAATGAAGCCTAAAGCTGTGTGAGATTTGGAATTTTCAACATAGCCATCATGCCTACCAGGCTCTATTGTTTCCTAGGTGTGGGATGCGGACTCTGTTGTCTTCCAGATGTAGTAGGACCACAACTCCCATCATCCCTGACTGTTGCCCATGCTGGCTGCGGCTGATGGGATCTGGAGTCCAGCAACAGCTTGAAGGGTTTACCCATGTCTTAAGATGAGAAATCGCTAGCTGTGGTTCTGGCACTGTCCTTGCTACGCATGCGTTTCTCATGAAGACTTAATCCTATAAATCATTATTATTTACTGGGGCTTAATTCTCTTGCAGTCTGTAAATCTTTGGGCTGTGTTTCTTGTAACTACTGATGGGGAATTAGCTGCACATCCCCCCAATCTCATTTTAAAACAAACCTTCGTCTTTGTTATTTTAACATGGTTTTAAATAAATGCCTTATGAGGAACGGCTAAGGGAGCTGGGCATGTTTAGCCTGGAGAAGAGGAGGTTAAGGGGTGATATGATAGCCATGTTCAAATACTGTATATAAAAGGATGTCACATAGAGGAGGGAGAAAGGTTGTTTTCTGCTGCTCCAGAGAAGCGGACACGGAGCAATGGATCCAAACTACAAGAAAGAAGATTCCACCTAAACATTAGGAAGAACTTCCTGACAGTAAGAGCTGTTCAACAGTGGAATTTGCTGCCAAGGAGTGTGGTGGAGTCTCCTTCTTTGGAGGTCTTTAAGCAGAGGCTTGACAACCATATGTCAGGAGTGCTCTGATGGTATTTCCTGCTTGGCAGGGGGTTGGACTCGATGGCCCTTGTGGTCTCTTCCAACTCTATGATTCTATGATTCTATGAAATCTTACGTCTATATTGTAAACTGCTTTGAGATTCATTTCTTTAAAAGATAAAGTGGTCTAGAAATAAGTAATAATAAAAATTATTAAAAAATGATGTTCTCTTGGTGTGGCTTTAAGGTGAGCTGTAAGCTGTTTTATTCCATCCACACTAGGGAAGGCCTTCTGGTGGTGTGAGACTTCTGTTATATTCATTATTGTAATTTGTGTATACAATGGTTTTGATTTTGTAACGTGCCTGGAGATGTTTTTTAATCAATAGACGATCATATAAATTTAATAAAAAATTTGGCATGTAGGAAGCTGCTTTGTGCCACATCAGACTTTTGTCAGTTTAGCCTCTTGTTGTCTGGCTGGCAGTGGTTTTTCCAGGATCTCGGGCAGATATTCGTCCCCATCACCTGTTACCTGGTCCTTTTAACTAGCAGGTCCCTGAACCTGGGAACCTCTGTATATAAAGGGTGTGCTCTCTTCAACTCATATGACCTTCCTTCTGAGTTTTGTGTTTGGCGAAGGAGATAAAAGCAGTTTCAGGTTTTGTCCCCCCCCCCCTGAAAGTAATTCTGCAGTGGCAGGCGTGGGTGGCAATAACCTGTGATAATGGAGCCCAAAATGCTCCTTGGGGCCTATTCAGTGCAGCCAGAGGAGGACTCTGCGCATGCCTCCTGAAATGTGTGACACCAGCCACCACTGAAAATGATTTGGGAAGGAAGGTAAGAAAGGAACAAGCAAGCAAACAAACAAACAAACAAACAAACTATACTTGGTGGATGGTTCAGATGTCAATCTAAATTATGTCAGGATTTTGGACTCTGCGGTGTTGGTGGGAATTTCCATTTTTGGAATTTGTTTTTGTTCATGTGACCAGCCTAATGGCATTAAGGTTATTAATGGCCTAGATCAGGATAAAAGACTATATTTTTAAATTTAATTTGGACTGGAGGAATGTACTTGCTTTATTAGGCTCATTTGTACACCATTCTTAATTTAGAAAAATCACAAAGGTAGGTGGATGAAGATCATGAAGATAGGTGGATGGGTCCCCCTCTGTTGAAAGAGTGGAGGGTCGTGAGACACGGGGTGAATCCTTCTCAGTATTGGTACCAAGGCCATTGAACTTGCTCCTCATGCAGTCTTGTTCCTCCCTTATTCCTTTTAATAGGCACCAGCTCAACAGAGGTTGTTTTTTTTTAATAAATATAATAGAGTGTTTAGGGTTCATTGAACCTTGGTTTACCCATTGTTCTTCAGTGGTATACATAAGAATAACTCTTCTGGATCAGGTCAAAAGCTTGAATAGTCCAACATCCAATTCTCACCATGGCCAACCAGATGACTATGGGACACCCCCACACAGGACACAAACACAACAACACTCTCCCCACTTGTGCTTCCCAGAAACTGGTATATAGAGCCATAACACCTCCCAGTACTTTAGATAGTATACACCTAGTGACCATCAATAGCTTTACCTTTCAAGAATTTGTCTGAACCCCATTTTAAGTCATTTGAGTTGGTGACTGTTACTTTACACCCTTTTATGGCTTTTTTTTTTGGTGGGGTGGTGGAATCTGTTTATTTTAAAATAAAGATTATAACGTATATTTTCCCTAAACTTAAAAGTCCCTGAAAGGAGCCCCAACCTCTTTCTAGGCCTGCTTAATTCAACAAGATTGGATGAAGGCCTCATGTGCCTTCATCCAATCCCTCTTTCTCAGTGTTAGAAACTCAGATGTATAAACTAGGTGTCAAATGGCTCCTTAAACCAGGGTTACAGTCACCAAAACAGAAAGCCTAGTTGCCATTTTTGGGCAAGATAGCTGTAAGGTCTTATTTTACAAATAACGGACTGACTGTGATTGATTCTCAGTGAAACATCTGGCTAGTTCAGATGACCACTTTGAAGCTAGGTTAAGAGCTTTGAGAACTTTGAGAAGAAAAGTCCCTTGACCCATATGTATTGGCCTATTCTGACCTCTTTTTCTTAATGGTGACTGTTCCTTCTCAGGCTGCACAGAAAAATCAGTTTGATTCCAGAAATTCATTCCAATTGTACAGGTAAAATATAACAGAATTCTGCAGGATGGGGTTTTAGAGTGTGAAAACAGCCCAGATCCAATGATCTCCATATGGTGGAGATGTCAGGTGCCAACCTGGCGACCAGGCATCTTCACTTGGTCGCAAGTGGTTGAAAACTAGGTGCAAAACGCGCCTGGCTAATTTCGAGCATTGCCTCTTCTAGTAACTCCCAACCTAGTGTTGAATTAAACATTACACTATTAAGACCATTCAGTCAGGTCAAGCATTTCTGATGTCAGATGGAATGAAACCTCTCCTTCCCCTGTATGCTGTTCTGGGGGGCTTTCCTGATCCCTAAGAGCAGATACGGGGCAGGGAGGACAGCCCCAATGCACTAGTGCTACTATATGCAACATACAACTGTGTGTAACATACAGTTGCACCACGAATCCACATTCTTTTCCTCCGGAGTTATGGCCAGTTCAGATTGTATCAGACTCAGGTGCTTGGGTATTAGTGCGCATTATTCATTTTGGCAGTTATTTATGTGTTCATTGCCTGCTTTCTCAGTTTAGATAGGTCTTCCTGGAGTTTTTCACAGTCTCCTAATACAGGTCCTTGAGGGGATTTCATTGCTTGTTTGCCCTTTGTACTTCTTTCTACTGTTTGCTTCCTGTTGTTCAGCCACTTGTTGATCCCCAAGATATTTCCATTTGCCTAACTTGGGCATAGCTTTCCAAAGCTTATGTGCTTGTGAATGATGTTTCCTTGACATCATTGGGGGCAGCTGATCAGCCAAGCATCTTCAGCCGGTTCTTTTAAGAAGACACCTTTTCCTGCAGTCTAGAGAGGCTGTGGTCTGTAAGCAAATCAGCAGGTACCACGAAAGTTTTTCTTTCCCCCCCTTTTTAAGGATGTGGTGGTGCTTAAATGCCCTGCAATTGCACAAGATCAATGACCAGTCCAGAGGGTGCTTCTTCCTATCAGCCTCTTAAACTCTTACATACTGTGATTTCGATTTAAGTGGTTCAATTGCTTCTACTCTCCAGTGACAATTTGGTGTTGGGAGGGAGAGAGCGCGTTCCTCAAACATACGTTTTCACCATTGAACTTTGCTGCAACAACAACAACAAAATTCTTGGAAAATAACCCTAAACTTTGCAGAACTGGCTCTTGCAAGAACCAAGAAGAGCATTTCTCAATAAATATGTTAAATCTTTAAGGTGGTAGCTTTTAGAGAGTTCTTGTTCAGCCCATGTGGCCTCTCTTCCTCGGTCCCACCCTCTTCTTCCGCCCCGGATTGTTCATCACATTGCAGAAGAGGAACAAGCAGACCTGAAAACTGCAGACACAGCGAGTCCCTGATCTGGATTGAAACCATGGTGGGCGGAGGTAGAGTGGCTTTAATCCACCCTCCCCTGCTCATGCCAGAGCCTTGGTCCAAATCAAGCTCCAACACCTGCAACTTGTATGAGGAAAAAAGCTCCCATTTGCTTTAATTGGAGTCCCGCCACCCTAATGTAAATTGCAGATGTGTGTGTGTTTCTGAACAACTAGCTTCAGGGGGTGAGCAACTGGTGGCTCTCCAGATGCAGATTGACTCCAACTCCCATAAGCAGTGTTAGAAACTCAGATATATAAGCTAGGTACCAAAATGGCACCTTAAACCAAGGTTTTTGTTCTGTTGTTTAGTCGTGTCCGACTCTTCGTGACCCCAAGGACCAGAGCACACAAGGCACTCCTGTCTTGCACTGCCTCCCGCTGTTTGGTCAAACTCATGTTTGTAGCTTCGAGAACACTGTTCAACCAACTCGTCCTCTGTCATCCCCTTTTCTCCTTGTGCCCTCCATCTTTCCCAACATCAGGGTCTTTTCCAGGGAGTCTTCTCTTCTCATGAGGTGGCCAAAGTATTGGAGCCTCAGCTTCAGGATCTGTCCTTCCAGTGAGCACTCGGGGCTGATTTCCTTCAGAATGGATAGGTTTGATCTTCTTGCAGTCCGTGGGACTCTCAAGAGTCTCCTCCAGCACCATAATTCAAAAGCATCAATTCTTTGGCGATCAGCCTTCTTTATGGTCCAGCTCTCACTTCCATACCTCACTACTGAGAAAACCATAGCTTTAACTATACGGACCTTTGTCGGCAAGGTGATGTCTCTGCTTTTTAAGATGCTGTCTAGGTTTGTCATTGCTTTTCTCCCAAGAAGCAGGCATTTTTTAATTTCGTGACTGCTGTCACCATCTGCAGTGATCATGGAACCCAAGAAAGTAAAATCTCTCACTGCCTCCATTTCTTCCCCTTTTGTTTGCCAGGAGGTGATGGGACCAGTGGCCATGATCTTCGTTTTTTTAATGTTGAGCTTCAGACCATATTTTGCTCTCCTCATTAAAAGGTTCTTTAATTCCTCCTCATTTTCTGCCATCAAGGTTGTGTCACCTGCATATCTGAGGTTGTTGATATTTCTTCCGGTAATCTTAATTCCGGCTTGGGATTCATCCAGTCCAGCCTTTCGCATGATGAATTCTGCATATAAGTTAAATAAGCAGGGAGACAATATACAGCTTTGTTGTACTCCTTTCCCAATTTTGAACCAATCAGTTATTCCATATCCAGTTCTAACTGTAGCTTCTTGTCCCACATAGAGATTTTTCAGGAGACAGATGAGGTGATCAGGCACTCCCATTACTTTAAGAACTTGCCATAGTTTACTGCGGTCGACACAGTCAAATGCTTTTGCATAGTCAATGAAGCAGAAGTAGATGTCTTTCTGTAACTCTCTAACTTTCTCCATAATCCAGCCCATGTTTGCAATTTGGTCTCTGGTTCCTCTGCCCCTTCGAAATCCAGCTTGCACTTCTGGGATTTCTCGGTCCACATACAGCTTAAGCCTGTCTTGTAGAAATTTAAGCATAACCTTGCTAGCGTATGAAATGAGCACAATTGTGTGGTAGTTGGAGCATTCTTTGGCACTGCCCTTCTTTGGTATTGGGATATAGACTGATCTTCTCTAATCCTCTGGCCACTGCTGAGTTTTCCAAATTTTCTGGCATATTGAGTGTAGCACCTTAACAGCATCATCTTTTAAAATTTTAAATAGTTCAGCTGGAATACCATCACTCCCACTGGCCTTGTTATTAGCAGTGCTTTCTAAGGCCCATTTGACTTCACTCTCCAGGATGTCTGGCTCAAGGTCAGCAACCACACTACTTGGGGTGTACTAAACCAAGGTTAGAGATGCCAAAATGGAATGTCTAGTTGCCATTTTATTGCAAGATGGCTCTTAAGTCTTTTTTCTTCTTCTGCAAATAAATATCAGTTAAACATCTGACTAGTTCAGATGACCACCTTCAGCTAAGTTAAGAGCTTTGAGAACTTAAATAAGAAAAGCCCCTTGATCCGGGGACAGTCCACGAATATTTTCGCTTATTCTGACTTCTTTTTCTTACGTGTGACTGCTCCTGCTCAGAAAAAATCATTTTGGTTCCAGAAATTCATTCCAATTGTGCAGATGAAATATAACAGGTAGAATTCTGTGAAAGCAGTCCAGATCCAAGAATTCCCAGGCATGCACCTCCAGATGGTGGAGATGTCAGGCGCCATCCTGGCGTCCAGGCATCTTCACCTGGTCGCAAGTGGTCAAAAGCCAGGTGCAAAATGCTCCTGGCGCCTTGCTAATTTCGAACACTGCCCATCAGCCCAAGGTGACATGGCCAGTGGCCAAGGATAATGAGAATTGTCCACAAGGCATGGAGAACCACATTTTTCCTCCACCTGTGTCCTAAAGGCACTGTCCCAGAGGTGGTGTGCTCTGCATCAGTTGTTGCTTTAACACCAGAGTGGTGGGTGAAGAAATTCTTTGTGTTAATGCTTTTTGCTACAAGTGCGAACAAACTTCATTACAGTCTTCACCGTTCTTGAAGCTTGATCCCTGATTCCTTGCTGCTGAGAGATCCACAGCGTGGAGAAGATAATGAAGGTGTTTTTCAAGCCTGGAGTACCAGCAAGCACTGTAGTCTCTGAACTGAAATCTTCTTGTTCGTTCTGAAGAACCTCTTGACGATTCACTTAGCTTGCACCTGAGGACAAATATGTGTTCTGAAGCATGAGCTGAAGGAGTTTATACCTTGACATTCATCACCTTCCTAAATATATAACAGCGCCTAATTAGGAATTAATGCCTAATGAGGAATTAGTGTTTCTGGTGGTTGGGTTGGGGGGTGGAAATCAAGCAGGAAGTTTTCAGATACAATTAGCATTTACGGTCCCTCAAGGTTTACACAGATACACGTAAGAAGAAAGGAAAGCATCAGTTTATGGAAATCTAGAAACAAGAGGTACCAATATCCAAACGGGATAGAATCACTGTAACACTTAACGCAGGAGTGCCTTTGAAGAGCTAAGTCACTTGAATGAATGAACCAAATGCAGAGCCGAGAAGAAGCCCCCTTGAAGCGTTTTGTAAGCTCCATCTGTGCGACGTGCATCTGCTCCAGAACCTTCAAATCGGGCAAGTGACTGAATAGTTTGCTGGTAGGTTTCCATTTTAATCTGTTAAAAGGAACGGAAGAGGATGTGCAATTCAGCAAGAGGCGAGCGATATGCTCCTGCCTGCTTTCTCTGACGTCTTCTGAGATTAGGTTGGTATCAGCCATGTTTGGGTCTTTCTCTGCTGTGGAGTGCGCTCTGTGGAATTGCCTGTCAAGCAAAAACACTTGCAGATGGATATTTATACCTGCCCCGGCTTACATTTTGTGATGCTTTCATGGCTGTCCTGGAATTGTTCTATTTGTTCTGAGTTTGTTGTCATTATTTTTGATTATGTACTTAGCTTCAGTTTGGGGATTAAACACGCACACACAAACACACACACAGACACACACACACACACACACACACACTGTGTTAATGATTAGTTGGCTGCCTTGAGTTTCCTTGCAAAAAATTGGGAATAAGATAGTATCTTTTACGATAATGCAATTAACAACGCAAATTGGCAATCCAGATTATAATTCCTCTAAAGGAATGCAGAAACCCCACCAGCAATCACATTGTTTCAATAGATACTCAAGTGTGTAAGTTAAACAACTATTGTAGGGAAATCTTAAGCCTTTTCTGTTTTCGGAGGTCTAGATGGTGGTGGTGATTATGTGGGACAGTTGATTTCTCTCCCTACGAAATACTTACATCCAATATCTATATGCCACCAAGCCCTCCCTTACTTAAAACAATTAAAATAAGCAGTTTATGTTTTATAGAAACAGTTGTTTAATTTTTCCACCAAAGATAAAGCTGAAAATAGCAGCACTTTAAAAACAGTAAGCACCCTGCTCACAGAGTTCATAATAAAAAATTTTGAAATAAGCTTTTAAAGTTTGTATAAAACTAATAAAGACGGAACCCAACTCACCCATCCATTGGACGAGCCCCACAGATAGAGCCTTTTTAGTGTTGGCTCCATATCTAGATTGTTGAAGTTTGCTGGAGGGCCTTGAAGCAAGTAAGGATGCACATTCTTGGTAGGTCTCCACTAAGATCAAGCAAAGGATATAAAAATAATGTTGAATAACTGTAGCTGGCTGCTGCTAAATGACTAACACTCAGTTTTTATAGCTGCAAGGGAAGAAAATAATGGGAGTCTCTTAGGTACATTGAATTGGACCCATTAGTATTGTCCACACTTTTTGGCAGTGGCTCTCCAGGGCTTCAGGCTCTGGGGACCCATCAGTACCTGTGTATGTCAGCTCACATGGTCATGATGGAGCCAGAATTTCATTTATAAGTTTATAAATTAAAAATAAAATAAAACCAGTTTGCATTCTGTACCAGGAGGCCAGAATGTGTTCTAATAAATATTTCAGAATGACTAATTGCTGCAATGTTTTTATAACTCTGAGCCCGGCTTCGGCTGGGGAGGGCAGGATATAAACAAAATTTTATTTTTATTATTATTTTAAAAATTTCTGCGTAACGTTTATCCCATTATTAAAATGAAAATACTTAGTGATTGCCAAAGAGAAAAAAAAGTGACGGTCTGAATGTTTATCGGATTCAGAGTCCTGGCAAAATGTAGAGCCCCAGATTGTTCAACGTTCCTGCAAGAGCTTCTTTCGCTCAGTTTGGATGACCACAGGCTAACCACAGGCAATGATCAGGAGGCAAAGTAGAATTGTATCTGCTTGCCTACTAGATCCATCTGTTGACACCACCTTTGGGCTTCCTGTATATCTATGTCTAAACGTAATATTTGCGTAAGCCCCATATAATTGACAGTGGAATGGACTCTCCTTCACTGGAGATTTTAAAGCAGAGGTTGGATGGCCGTCTGCCATGGATGCTTTAGTTGAGATTACTGCATTTCAGGGGGTTGGACTAGATGACCCTAAGCACCCTTTCCAACACTACAATTCTATGGTTCTATAATAAATCAGATGTGTAGCTCAAAACTATGCTGTCAATTGTCGGTAGACGCTTCGGTATTGGAGCCAAATATTTTCCCCTGCGTTTCACTGGATTCGACCCGTGTAGGTAGTAGCAGTCGGAAGAGAGAAATGTTTATAGGGAATGTAGTCTCAATGTTTGTGTACACACTTTGGAAAGATGTGGCGTATGCCCAAATTTCTATTTATTGTCTGCCTTTGAGGCTTGCTTTATAGCTTGTGCATATTAATAGCAGGCAGTTAAAGCGAGCTTTGCGGGTTCGTCTCCCAGCAGGAAACCCCTGGGTGTTTAAATTTCCAATAGAAACAGGACCAAGTTCTCCAGCAGTAGTACATAATGTATTTATCACTCGGAAACATGGAGTGGGGCCTTGCATCATGCTTTGCCACTCTGCAGTAATGGATAGCCTCTTCTAGTGCAGGTGGAAGGGCCTAGTACCTTTTGAAGCCCGATGTTTGTTTATGTTATGGGGGAACCTCAGCGCGGCCAAACTACCTTTGTTTTGTAGCAGCTGAGCACTACTTTACTCTTCCAGTAGTGCAGCCTTATGAAAAGAGAATGATGTGTATTTAACAAGAAGCCCAGTTTACTATATTTGTGGAGCTGAATGGCCTATACAGTGGTAACTCTGGTTACAAACTTAATTCGTTCCGGAGGTCCACCTGCCTTGCCCCACCCTCTAGTCTCTGCTTCTCAATTTGAATTGCATTATTTTATGTACTGTGGCTTGCTGTTGTTTTATTGATTATAGTTTAGAAATTATTTACAGTGGTACCTCGCAAGACGAATGCCTCGCAAGACGAAAAACTCGCAAGACGAAAGAGTTTTTTGTTTTTGAGTTGCTTCGCAAGACGAATTTCCCTATGGGCTTGCTTTGCAAGACGAAAACTTCTTGTGCCTTTTTCTTAAAACCGTCAATGCATTCCTATGGGAAACCGTCAATACATTTCATATGGGAAACCGTGCTTCGCAAGACGAAAAAATTCACGAGACGAGAAAACTCGCAGAACAAATTAATTTCGTCTTGCGAGGCACCACTGTATTGTAACTGTTGAGTGGATTTCTGTTTAACTTTTATATGTTGTTATTATTTAATACTATTCTAATGATGGTTGAATGTTGCTTTTTTGATGTAGGTTGCCTATTTTAAAGTTTAATTATCACATTTTTGTATTGCATTAGATTGTTATAGGGTGTACATTTTTTGTTTCTTCAGCTTGTAAACCGCCTTGAGTATTGTAAGATAGAAAGACATTATACAAATTAAAAAATGATGATGATGATGAGGTCCGGTCTTAATCTGAAACCGTTCTTAACCTGAGGTACCACTTTAGCTAATGGGGCCTCCTGCTGCTGCCGCAGTACGATCTCTGTTGTCATCCTGAGGTAAAGTTCTTAACCTGAGGTGCTACTTCCGGGTTAGCGGAGTCTGTAACCCAAGGTATTTATAACCCGAGGTACCACTGTATAGCTCAGTGCTTCTGACTGGCCGCAGCCCTCCAAGGATTCAGACGGGGTCTAACCCACCCTTACCTTGAGATGTTGAGGAATGAACCAAGCACATATTGTTACCACTGAGCCATGGCCCTTCTGGAAGGCAGGAAGAATGGAGTTAGGGCTGCGGCATAATTTCCAAGTCTGTAAGACTTCTAAGTGTCTTAAAAGGCAGAGTTGGATGTTACAAATGGCACATTGCTACTCCCTGCCAAATGATGAGATCCATGTTGAATTCCCGACTTCCTTGCCTGCTGTCTCCATGTAAAGCATGGCATTGGCTTAGTGTTACGTGCAAACCAGGTCAAACAAGGAAGCATGCTGGGAAAAAATGTGGCTGCTTTGCTCCTTTCCCTTGCTGATGATGCCACGCTTCTGGGAGCTAAGCCATTGTTTGGCCTGTTGTTTACATTGGAACCCAGGCTTGTAATACTACTACTACTACTACTACTACTACTACTACTACTACTAATACACCACCCATCTGGCTGTGTTTCCCCAGCCACTCTGTGCGGCTTCCAACAAAATATTAAAATACAATGGTCTGTTAAACATTAAAAGCTTCCCTAAACAGGGCTGCCTTCAGATGTCTTCTAAAAGTCTGGTAGTTGTTGTTCTCTTTGACATCTGGTGGGAGAGCGTTCCACAGGGCGGGCGCCACTACCAAGGTGACGCCAGCTCATGCCTTAAGAGAGTAAAGGGGTTGTCTCTCCCACCACTTGGTTGGCCTGATATTAAGGCAAGTGACTTTATGAATCAAATGCAGAGGAAGGCAGAAACCAGGGTTTTCTCCAAACCATCTGTATGGCTATTTAAAGAAATGCATTCATTTATGTTTCAGTGCTGTAGGAAACATTGATATAGACTGCAGGGTTGCCATACATCCAGGATTTCCCAGACATATCCAGAACACAGGAGTCAGAAGCTCAAAAACTTCCATTTTCTTTGTGAATTTGCCAAAAAAGCTCAACAGCTTTTCTGTCTGGGTTTTCACTGTTTGAAATATGGCAACCCTAATAGACAGAGCAATCATATATGCTACATAATATTGCAGATTCAAGGAGGTCAGCCTGGATGATGTTGGTGAGTTCCTCACCTGCAATCCTGTATCTGAGAGAAGAATGGGCCTTTTCTGTAGTGTCTCCCTGGTTGTGGAATGCTCTCCCCTGAGAGACTCACCCGGCACCATCATTACATGTCTTTAGATGCCAGGCAAAAACATTCCTCTTTACCCAGGGCCTGTGGCTATTAAATAATCTACAGCCTGTGAAAGTGTGGGGGAGAGGGCTGTTATTATCATGACTACTTTATTATTAGGCTGTCTTTCAGCATGCTTTTTATTATGCTTTTATCATTGATTGTTTTGGAATGTGCATTTAATGGGATCGTCTGATAAGGGGCGGCATATAAACTGAAATTATTTATTTATGTATACATACATACATAAATAAATAAATACATATATACCCTGCCCATCTCGCTGGGTTTCCCCAGCCACTCTGGGCAGCTCCCAGCAGAATATTAAAAACACAATAAAACATTGAACATTAAAAACTTCCCCGAACAGGCCTTCAGATGACTTCTAAAAGTCAGAGAGTTTTTTATTTCCTTGACATCTGATGGGAGGGCGGTTCCACAGGGCGGGTGCCACTACCAAGCAGGCCCTCTACCTGGTTCCCTGTAACCTCACTTCTCGCATTGAGGGAGCTGCCAGAAGGCCCTCGGAGCTGGACCTCAATGTGCGGGCTGAACGATAGGGGTGGAGACGCTCCTTCAGGTATACTGGGCCGAGGCCATTTACCGCTTTAAAGGCCAGCACCAACACTTTGAATTGTGCTTGGAAATGTACTAGGAGTCTTTCAAGACTGATGTTATGTGGTCTCAGCAACCGCTCCCAGTCACCAGTCTAGCTGCCGTATTCTGGATTAGATGTAGTTTCTGGGTCACCTTCAAAGGTAGCCCCACGTAGAGTGCATTGCAGTAGTCCAAGCGGGAGATAACCAGAGCATGCACTACTCTGGCGAGACAGTCCGCGGGCAAGTAGGGTCTCAGCCTGCATACCAGATGGAGCTGGTAGACAGCTGCCCTGGACACAGAAATGACATGTACCTCCATGGACAGCTGTGAGTCCATGGACAGCTGTGAGTCCAAAATGACTCCCAGGCTGTGTACCTGGTCCTTCAGGGGCACAGTTACCCCATTCAGGACCAGGGAGTCCCCCACACCTGCCCGCCCCCTGTCCCCCAAAAACAGTACTTCTGTCTTGTAAGGTTTCAACTCCAATCTGTTAGCCGCCATCCATCCTCCAACTGCCTCCAGGCACTCAAACAGGACCTTCACTGCCTTCACTGGTTCTGATTTAAAAGAGAGGTATCTAGTCCAAGCCCATTCAGTTCTGGAATATTTGCCAAACATGGGGCTCAAACCCATGACCTTGAGATAAAGAATCTCATGCTCTACCGAGTCATCTAACTCAGCAAACCAGATGTCACCAAGGTTTGCTTTTGGCTGGGAGGTGGGGTGTGTGTGTGTGTGTGTGTGTGTGTGTGGAGATTAGCCACCCCGTTGGAGAGCCTAGCTCTGTCTTAAAAACTGCTCTCTTAAACTTCGGGCTGTGCTAAAATCGGATCATTTTAAAGTATAAAATTCATCTTACTCTGTTGTGCATGGTCCCATGTGAGGGTGAGGGTCTGGAATTTGGCCAGTAAATACTTGAATAAAAGGTACACACACATATATATGTATATATATTTAAACAACCACCTTTTTTCTTCTTCGCCAAGCAACTTTGTGGAATATGTGATTGGTGAGAGAACTGTACTGTAAACTATTCCATCTGGCTGCTAATTAAAAATGTTCCTACGAGGTTAACTATGTCCCGGTGAATGAAGCTTGCTGAGGGTTTCTCATTTGGAATCAGAGTTGCCCCAGGCTGTCGGATCTCATCCCCCATTATCACTGTAGGCACTATATGGCTTCAAGTATTCAGCAAATGCATCACGTTTCATCTGGTTGCGCCAGGAGGTGCCCAAAGGCTCTTGTTTGGACATTTTGATAATGTCTCCTTTGTTTGCTTGCCACAGACAAAACATTTATTTCTGTTTTTATTTTTAGAGCGGGGTTTCGCTTGCTAATATGAAGAGTTTTATTTGGCTGTAAAAACCAAGTGTTGGTCTAGTTTTTCAACAGGTTAAACCAGAGCTTTTCATGTTGGTGACACACTTTTAAAGACATGCATCATTTCGCAACACAGTAATTCACTTTTACTAGCAAACCAGAGGTTAAACACAGACCCCCCTCTCCCGCCCTGGGAGGAGCGCGGGGAGCGTTCGCACGACACACCTACACACTGCAGCTGACACACAAACATGTTGTGACACACAATTTGGAAAGCTCTGGGTTAAACTGTTAAGGTGGCATTCAGCATTTGCCAAGAGCAGTCTTTCTCAGTCTTGGGCTCCCAAATATTTTTGGACTACGATTTCCATAATGCATAACCATTGGCTAGGGTGGCTCTGGATAATGGGAGTTCTTTGCTGGATTTCTCTTCATTGCCCTTACAGTTCAGGAGTGCCAACACGGTGCTAGCAGGCAGCTATGTACTTGCAGCCGTCTCCCCTGGTTGACCACAGAATCTCCTGCCCCTGCTAAAATTGGGCATGAATTCAGCGTATACAATAGGTTCGAATTTTGTGATGCCTCCAACCAAAAGGGACATACAAAGAATGCACATATTAGGGGAAAGTATGCATGTATTAGCACATGTGTAAGTGAAAATAACAAATAACAAAAACATTATTTGGAATGCTTGCAAAAATGCATAGGAGGAACATGCAATAAAATGCAAGCGAATTTTCATGAGGACCTTCAGAGTGGTGTGCAAACCAAATTCAAGGCTGGAAAGATGAGAAACTGAAACTGACATATTAGTCTCTACACTGTAGTGTGTTGTGTTGATCTGGGCACTAGTTGGCAGCATAGTACATGCTCTGCTGGAAGTAAACGGTAATGAGCTTTGTGCTTCTACAGTTGTACGCCTGGGAATTCTGATGGACGCCTGCCTTCAATGTGGTGAAATCCTCCCTACCTCTCGGCAAAGCGATAGCAATTCAGATGATCTGCTTTGCAAATGATTTTCGGGCACATTGTGGTAGGGATCATCCACCTCGGATTGTGGCACGTGAACAGTGCTGTCAAAACGCTTCTGGGTTCAAGAAGCATGTGCACGAAGTTCCTGTTTCGCAGATGTGGACGTAATAAGGAAGGCAAGCGCCACCGCTTGGTGTAGGACATTTGCTTTGCATGCAGAAGGTTCGGGTTCAATCCCTGGCATCTTCTAGGTAGGGCTGGGAATATCCCTTGCCCGAAATCCTGTTGCCAGTCACTGTGCTGTAGAAGAAGAAGAGTTTGGATTTGATATCCTGCTTTATCACTACTCTAAGGAGTCTCAAAGCAGCTAGTCTTTCCCTTCCTCCCCCACAACAAACACTCTGTGAGGTGAGTGGGGCTGAGAGACTTCAGAGAAGTGTGACTAGCCCAAGGTCACCCAGCAGCCGTATGTGGAGGAGCGGGGAAGCGAACCCGGTTCCCCGGATTGCGAGTCTACCGCTCTTAACCACTACACCACACTAGCACTCAGGCTTCACTGAGCTGGTCGCTGGATTTGGAATAAGGTACCTTCCCATGTTTCCTATGGCAAAATGAACGTGTCAGTAATGGAAAAGCAGTGCGATGCAATTCAGAATTGGTGGTTCTGCTGTGTTCAGTGGAATCGTCTTAAAAATCGATTCAGCCCGGGCTGATCACAAAGTGGTTACCTCCACATTTAGCTGTGTTCCATATTTCATTAACACAGTGGTGGGTGTCGCTGCGTTCACAAAGCTGAACATTGTCATAACTACCCCTGTTTTAAAAGTATTGGCCAATACCAGATAATGGACCTTTTGCTTTGCGGCAACATGGAATACCGGGTCAAATTCTTTGTTTGCTGACGAATGTCTTATATAGCACTATTTTGTGCGAGAAACTTGTTAGAGTGAAAAGAAAGAAAGAAAATCTGCTTGGAGCTAAGTAGCGATAAAAATCTGGTTTTTCCTCTTCGCAAATTCTGCTTTGGTCATGTGAAATAGGTATTCCATGAACAATTCAGTGATGAAACACTTCCTGGAGCAGCAAAAAGAGGCTTGGAGGAAGGAATAGAGAGAGACCAGGCCATGGAGATTCCACCCTACTTTGGTAACCTCTGTCCTGACTCAATTTGCAATGCCTTGAAGGTAATCTGCTTAATTATATGGCTCCTGCAAAAGCAGTTTACTGTATACTTGTGTTCCTAAAGCTCTTTCCCATGCTGACTTGATTGTATACCCATCAAGGAAGACTGCAATGCAGTAATTGGTGTGAGCTAGTATTAGACAGTGAAAAGTGCAAGTCTATGGTAACATTTCTCTACTCCTCTGCTTGCCCCTTCCCACTTGCAAAGGAGGGGCAGGCAGATGTGCAGTTCATGAGTCAGAAAGGTAGCGCCTTGTGTTATGTGCAGGGGAATTTTTGAGGCTTGACTGTTAGGCAAGAAACTAGAAATAGGCTTTTTTTCTGTGGAGTTTTGCTACTGCATATCAGGGGCTGCACATGTGTATCTCTCTGGGTCTATTTCAGTGCACTGGACTTAAATTCAGCGTATGGGCCTTCGCCAGATTTTGTACCAGAACGGTTCTGTTAAACAGTAATGCTTTCTTTTCAGGCCATTTATTGGATTAAGGTAAGATTTGTTCTCTTAGCTGCAGATGATTCCAACTAATGCAAACCATTTTCACGCTACAGGTAGTTCTGCTCCTCTTGATTTGGGATTTGGGATATTATTGCTAGGAACTATAGCATGGGTAGGCAAACTAAGGCCCGGGGGCCGGATCCGGCCCAATCGCCTTCTAAATCTGGCCCACGGACAGTCCGGGAATCAGTGTGTTTTTACACGAGTAGAATGTGCCCTTTTATTTAAAATGCATCTCTGGGTTATTTGTGGGGCATAGGAACTCGTTCATTCCGCGCCCCCCCAATATAGTCCGGCCCCCCACAAGGTCTGAGGGACAGTGGACCGGCCCCTTGCTGAAAAAGTTTGCTGACCTCTGAACTATAGCTATAAAATGGAGGGATATAGCAACTGCAAATCCATATTTTACCTGTTGCTTGTTTTCTCCATCACTTACCTTTCAAACACGTTTCGCAACTTGAGTTGGTCAGAATTCTGAATTTAAACTGAATTGGCCACATGGATGTGAATGGTGCAAACGGAACTTAAAATACTTGGGTGCGGTTTATGTTAATTGTGCTAGGAAATGCAAAGCCATGACTTGCAAACCGTACCTTGGGAAGATTGTGTTTAGGCATATTAATAAAGATGTTTCCAATGCCTGGGATTTCTGCCTTTGATTTTTATTTTGTGTGCACTTTTGCATTATATTCAGGTGTCCCCCTCCCCCCACTTTCGCCGGGGTTATGCCCTGGGCTCCTGCGTGTGTAAGTGAAATCGCGTAAAGTGGGGAGCACCCTTCAAATGCCCTCCCTGGTGCTCTCTCACCAATCCCAAACAAAAACACCGTACAGTGGTTCCTCGCAAGACGAAAAGAATCCGTTCCGTGAGTCTCTTCTTCTTGCGGTTTTTTTCGTCTTGCGAAGCAAGCCCATTAGTGGATTAGCGCTATTAGCGGTTTAGCGGCTATTAGCGGCTATTAAAGGCTTAAGGGATTAGCGGATTAGCTGCTAAAAGGCTATTAGCGGCTTAGATCAGCTGATAAGAGGCTTAGATCAGCTGTTAAGCGGCTTAGCGATCAGCTGTTAAGCGGCTTAGCGAACAGCTGTTAAGTGGCTTAGGGGCTTGGGAAAAAGGGGGGGGGGACCCCAGGAATCGCAAGACATTTTTGTCTTGCGAAGCAAGCCCATAGCAAATTCGTTTTGCGAAGCACCTCCAAAACGGAAAACCCTTTCGTCTAGCGGGTTTTCCGTCTTGCGAGGCATTCGTCTTGCGGGGCACCACTGTATCTAAAATATCCACAGTTAGAATTGAAGCTCTGGGTCTAGCTGGAAGATGTGTGAGAAGCGGCTGCTGCGCAACCCCACACACCAGCTGATCGCCGGGGAGGCTGAGCAGCCTCAACAAAGTGCCACTGCATCTCTGATCTCTTTGGGGATCCCTCTGCCCTCATCAACACCCTCTTTGGGTTCCAGGGAGGTTCTCCTTGCAAGCCACAAGGACTCTCCCTCTCTCTCCCAGCATTTCCAAGTTTGAACTGAATTATTTATTCCTGGCACTGTGCATTTATATGGCCGTTCACACGTGCGTACGTGGGGGGGACGCTTGTACTTCATTGGATAGTATACAGCCTTGTGCTCAGGAAGAGGAAGGGGAAAAGTGAGTTTTACTGACTTGCCTTTCTCCTACAACCCTCCACCTCTGGTTCTGGAGGGTCCCCCAACTCTCTGGAGCTCATATTTTGGGTGGTGGTGCTGAGATCACTCTTTAATTTTGAGCCTAAATGGAGGCAATGTCAAAGTGTATCGAAGGAGGGTTCTCCATTGTGTTATCCTTCTCTGACTGCGACAGCTTCTGGTGGAGACTGTGCCTCTAGCAGGATTTGTACACTGGGCATCTTGAAATGTTTTCGAAAGCATAGCATGTTTTATTTATTTTGGATTTAGAAATCTGATTCCTCCCTCAAAAACCATTGGGGAATACAGCAACCTCTGTATGTCAGGGTTGGGGAATCTCCCCCCCCCCTTATTGAGGGCCACATTCTGTGTTGTCCACTGCCCTGGGATCTATGGGCATAGGGCGGTATACAAATTTAATTACCGTATTTTTTGCTCTATAAGACTCACTTTTTCCCTCCTAAAAAGTAAGGGGAAATGTGTGTGCGTCTTATGGAGTGAATGCAGGCTGCGCAGCTATCCCAGAACAGCAAGAGGGATCGCTGTTTTGCTGCACAGCGATCCCTCTTGCTGTTCTGGCTTCTGAGATTCAGAATATTCTTTTTCTTGTTTTCCTCCTCCAAAAACTAGGTGCGTCTTATGGTCTGGTACGTCTTATAGAGCGAAAAATACGGTAATAGTACAGTGGTACCTCGGGTTAGAGACACTTCAGGTTACAGACTCCGCTAACCCAGAAATAGTGCCTCGGGTTAAGAGCTTTACCACAGGAAGAGAACAGAAATCGCACTGCAGCGGGAGGCCCCATCAGCTAAAGTGGTACCTCAGGTTAAGAACAGTTTCAGGTTAAGAACGGACCTCCAGACCGAATTAAGTTCTTAACCCGAGGTACCACTGTAATAATAAATTGATTTAGGATAATCTGTTGGGGAGCAACTTACTACCACCCATTTATTTCTCTCTGCGTACCAGACACTTTTCTCTCCTTATCCCCTCACTGAGTGGGCTACCAAGGGACATCCAAGTCTCTCTTGCAGAAGTTTGCCCTCTGATTTCTTACCAAGGAGTTCCGCCTTCCTTCCATTGCACCAATTGCTCCGCCCTCTCCCACATCTTGTTCTCCTCTTGTCCCCCGTCTCTTCCTCTAGTCACCCACACGTACGCGAAATTAGGCCGAAGGCCACAGCTTGCCCACCCTTGCTCCATGACGGTATCAAGGAAATCCACACAGGAAGTATATTAATATAATTTATTTCACGACAGCTACACCTCCTTTGCCAATTAACTTGTCTTTTAGCACTGTCTCATTTAGTAATTACGGAAACGTTAAGAGAAATTGCTGATTTGTATGGGTGAAATAGCCCCGCAGATTTTCTGCGAGATTCAGCCTGTTAACGTTTTACCGAGGGAATAATTGCTTCACTCACGTTTCTTAAGATTTGAAGAGCAGGTTCAGGGAAAGGAGGAGGTGGTTACCTGATAATGTTGGATCATTAGGCAATGGGGGTTGAAGCTGGATTACTTCTCAAGCAATGGAACTGGGGCTAACCAGTTTTGGATCTCCAACCCAGCCTCCTTGCTTATTCGCCTATACAAAAAAATTAATCTTGGTTATTTGAAGAAATCCTGATTACCACCAGCTAAAATAGACGTAGCTGCTGAGGCAGTGCATTTATTACCATCTATTTCCATAGCCTCTGCTATGCTGTAATGACTTGCAGGATAAAAAATGGCGGGTGTCCTCTGGGTACCTTTTGATCTGGCAGCTTCCCAGTTAGAAGCTGCTACTTATATGCATCCCAAATATCTTTAGCGTCCTTGTACAGCTTCTTGTAATACCACCAGACAAATCGCTGTCAGTAGAAATCCCTGTGGACCCTCCACTGATGCTAACTATATTGCAAGAGCAGCTTACGTAGGGCTTCATGTCTTAATTTCTTTCTTTTTCTTTTTCTTTTTTTTAAAACTTATTTAATGCCAAACGGCTATTAATGCATTTTATTTTAAAGTTCCTTGGCTTCAAAAACCAGTTGGCAACTGATTCCATTATCCCATTAGTGTTTGCCAACAGTGACTTCTGGATCTGAAGATGGCAAAGGATTTCTATAAATAAAACTTAAGTTTTCTGACTTCGTGACATGGTCAGAGCAATCCGACCTTCCTGAGCAGGGGAGATTTGTTGTGGGGCCACTGTCCTGTCTAGAGCCTTGTTCCCTGGCACAGCTTGTGTAGGTTGGGTTTTCTTGAAATATCCTACCTGTCCACTCCTTGCTGTTCTTCACATGAACTACTAGCAGCCTTGTACCTGGCATTGCTCGGGAATTCTGAGGCACCGAAAAACCAGTGTAGTTTTGAAAAGTCTGCCATCTTGGTTCAAAATGGTGCCCAGTGATGTTCATAAATGAAAACCTGTTCCTTGATCACAGGAACAGTTCTGCAAAATTTGGGTACATCTTAAAAGGTGACTAATACATAGCCAGCAGCCAAAAGACTTCACGAAATCTGCTATTTCTCTTTTTTTTTTTTGGATGTGTGAAGAGGTACCATTGGGAAAACTGAGAGGTATGAGGTAATAGATCATATCCTTCCATCTGGCAGAGAGCCTCTAAAAGGTCACCCCCCCCCCCACTACATAGAGGAACGTGGTGTTCTCCTTCTTAAAGGAGCCATAGCTGCCTTGGTGCCATCAGGAGCAAATAATTTTAATAATTCAATTTGTAGTCCACTGTTCATTGATACACAACCCTACAGTGGCTTGCATCATGGAACCTACACAAAGGATTACAACCACAAAGAGCATTGCAATGTAAAAGTTAAAACATCAGATTTTGTAAACACTGTGAGTAATACTACAGGCGGTTTATTGGTTTACAGCTGGCTGCATTGCATTAACCCCCTGCAAAGACTTGAGCTCTTTGCTTACATTCCAGTGTCAGCTAACGCTGTTGCAACCCGTATCTTTGAGGGGAGGGCATTCCATAGCTGGGGTGCTGCTGCTCTGCAGCTTCACCTCAAATCTATTCTCATGTCTAGCAACCAACTCGCTTCATGTTAAGAAGAGGTGCAGAAAGCGCCATACTTGATTGTTTGGAAGGGATGGAAATTGAGAGCCAAGAGTGAGCAGGGACTTACAGAGAGGAGCAATAGCCGGGACAACTCCTTCATACGAAATTCCCTTTTTGATTAATATTTTGCTAGTTGATAAGTGTGAAATATACTGTGAAATGCAGATTTCAAGATAGATAGATTAATTAATTCAACTATTTAATTCATTCAGAGGTGCAAATTAGGGCTCTTTCCCCCACCCCACCCCTACGATAACGTGCTATGTGAAACTCTTCCCTTTTATAATAACCTCCATGTGAGTTTGAAATAAAGAATCATGTCATGTATAGAAAGACAGTTTTTGAAGTTATGGCAGAAAAGCTGGTATTAGAGCAGTCTTCCAAGGTGCCTTTCAGATGCTTTGGCCATGGTGAGTGGAGCTGATGAGAGCTGTGGTTCTTGAGGGCACATGTTTGGAGAACGCTGTAATAGAGGACAATCTTCTCTTGTATCTGCCTTTAAAAGGCTTCTACATTTGTCACTCTGTGTCCCTAGACAAGACGTTCTTCTTTTCTGGAACAGGGGTTTTGCAAATTTCATAAGGTCAATTAGATTTGTTCCTTGACATTTAAATTATTTTCTGTAATGGATGGGTTTGTTCTACAATACATGGCCCTTGTTGATCCCCGCGACACATAGGTTTATGTGTGCTACAATGCAAAGGTGTTCTAAATTCAGACTGACAACCCTTACAGCACAATCCTGTACAGCTCTACTCAGTAGTAAGTCCCATTGAGTTCATTGGTAAGACTGAAATGTTCCACTTTACTTCTGAACTAACCACAGTTGCCTGTGGTGTCTGAGCTCTGGGAACCATCATTTGTTTAAACTATGTTTATTGAAAAGTCAGTAAAAAGAAGAGGAGGAGGAGTTTGGATTTGATATCCCACTTTATCACTACCCGAAGGAGTCTCAAAGCGGCTAACATTCTCCTTTCCCTTCCTCCCCCACAACAAACACTCTGTGAGGTGAGTGAGGCTGAGAGACTTCAGAGAAGTGTGACTAGCCCAAGGTCACCCAGCAGCTGCATGTGGAGGAGCAGAGACGCGAACCCGGTTCACCAGATTACGAGTCTACCGCTCTTAACCACTACACCACACTGGCGTAAAAAGGGATTTAGATCTTGCCTTGTTCTCACTAAACCCTAGTTTAAACAAACCACAGTTCACAGAGTTTGGAAGTCGGGGAACCACCATTTGTTCAAACTTTGTTTACTGCGTAGTCAGTAAAAATTGCATTTAGATCTTGCCTTGTTCTCACCAAACCCTAGTTTAAACAAACCACAGTTCACAGAGCTTGGAGGTCACCGGGAACTGTGGTCTGTTTGAAACTGAAAATAGAAACTTTCAATCTCTCTGATTCATGAAAAAGGAGAGTGGAGCACACAAGCTGTAGGTTCTGGCCACCTCACCTCCGCAAGGATATTGTAGAGCTGGAAAAGGTTTAGAAAAGTGCCATCAAGAATAATCAAGAGGATGAAGAAAGGTTGCAGCATTTGGGACTATTTAGTTTAAAGAAAAGGCAAGTAAGAAGCAACATGATAGGAGTTTATAAAAACTTATAATGACATGAAGAAAATTTAATAGAGAAAGGTTTTTCTCATAGCAGTAGAACTTGTGGACATCCAATGAAGCTGAACATCAGAAGATTAAGGGGAGTTGAAAGAAAGTACCTCCTCATAGTCATAGTCCTACTATGGAATGTGCTCCCCAGGAGACGGTGATGGCCACCAACTTGGGATGACATTAAAAGAGGATTGGACAAATTGATGGAGGAGGAGTGGGCTATCAGTGGTTATACTCTACCACCCCAGTTGGAGGCAACAGTGCTTCTGAACACCCGTTGCTGGAAACCACAGGAGGGGAGAATTCTCTTGTGCTCATGTTCTGCTCGCTTGTTTCCTGCAGGCATCTGGTTGACCACTTTGAGAACAGGGTGTTAGACTAGATGGGCCATTGGCCTGATCCAGCAGGCTGTTCTTACGTTTCTGCAGAAGCATTCGTAGAGCAACAATACTTCTCAGTTGGGCTTCATAGAATTATAGTGTTGGAAGGTGCCCAAGGGTCATCTTGTCCAACCCCCTGCAATGCACAAATCTCAGCTAAAGCATCCATGATAAATGACCACCCAGCCTCTGCTTTAAAACCTCCAGGGAAGGAGAGTCCACTGCATCTCATGGGCAGTCTGTTCCGCTTCCGAACTGCTCTTACTGCCTGTAATTTCCCCCCAAATGCTTCGTGGGAATCTTCTTTCTTGTAACGAAGCCATTGCCTCAAGTCCTACCCTCAAGAGCAGGAGAAAACAAGCCTGCTCCATCTTCCATAAAGTTATTTGAAGATGGCCATCATATCTCTTCTCAGTCACCTCCTCTCCAGGCTAAACATACCCTTCAACCATTCCTCATAAGGCTTAGTTTCCAGACCCTTGGTCATCTTGGTTACCTTCCTCTGCACACGTTCCTGGGTATAACAACAACAACAACAACAACAACAATAAATACCTCGCCCATCTGGCTGGGTTTCACCAGCCACTCTGGGTGGCTCCAGTGTGGTGTAGTGGTTAAGAGCGGTAGTCTCGTAATCTGGGGAACCGGGTTCGCGTCTCCGCTCCTCCACATGCAGCTGCTGGGTGACCTTGGGCCAGTCACACTTCCTTGAAGTCTCTCAGCCTCACTCACCTCACAGAGTGTTTGTTGTGGATTGTTTAATATTCTTCCAACAGAATATTAAAATACAATAGTCTATTAAACATTAAAAGCTTCCCTAAACAGGGCTGCCTTCAGATGTCTTCTAAAAGTCTGGTAGTTGTTTATCTCTTTGACATCTGGTGGGAGGGCGTTCCACAGGGCGGGTGCCACTACCGAGAAGCCCCTCTGCCTGGTTCCCTGCAGCTTGGCTTCTCACAATGAGGGAACTGCCAGAAGGCCCTTGGCGCTGGACCTCAGTGTCCGGGCAGAACGATGGGGGCGGATACGCTCCTTCGGGTAGAAATATCAGTTGATGTATATGCTCCCTAAACCTAATGCAGGAAATATGCAGTGAATGGGAATGTAGTTTTCTATTCAGCAGCAAAGCAGCTAATCATATATTCCTGCATTGCAGGGGATTGGACTAGATGACCCTTCTATGATTCTGTCTGGTGAATCAATCACCAGGCCCTCTTACTGCTTCTAGGCCACATTTAGGAAAACTATGGCAAAGGCGTTCCAGGTCTAAGTTAAGTGAAATAAATACCTCTTCTTGTCAGAGCAAGTTGAAATAAACGTGTGCTATCTCTACTGTGCTGCTGTCACTGATATATATACAGTGGTGCCCCACAAAACGAATGCCTCGCAAGACGGAAAACCCGCAAGATGAAAGGGTTTTCCGTTTTCAAAGGTGCTTTGAAGGACGAATTTCTCTATGGGCTTGCTTCGCAAGACGAAAATGTCTTGCGATTCTTGAGGTTTTTTTCCGCTCCCCAACCCCTTTTTCTAAAGCGCTAAGCTGCTAATAGCCTTTTAGCAGCTAATCCGCTAATCCCTTAAGCCTTTAATAGCCGTTAATAGCCCTTAAACTGCTAATAGCACGAATAGCGCTAATCCGCTAATGGGCTTGCTTCGCGAGACGAAAAAACCGCAAGACGAAAAGACTCGCGGAACGGATTCTTTTCGTCTTGCGAGGCACCACTGTATATTTTTTAAACTACACTTTTCAGTAGTAGTACTGCAAGTTTAGTCTAAACCAGCGGAAGGGATCAAGGTTCTCTTTGAAACATTTCAGATGTTTTGCTCGCTAGAACGTACTCTTTTCAGTCGAAAAGCTTTGTTCTTTGCAGCCAAAATATTGAAAGGCATCTTGCTGGGAAGGGTGGGTGGAAAGATTACTGCATCCCTTGGAATGAACTATAACCTAAAATGTTGAAGGCAAGGATGTCAAGCTGGGCAATTTATACTTACTAGAAAGTCACCACTGAACCTGCAGCACTAGAGAAACGTGTTGCAGGACTAAGTACAAGGAGGCAGCCCAGTTTTTCCCTGTAACACGATTTAAGTGTCTTTCAGAAGTGGCCATTAAACACACACAGAAACCTACAGTATTGTTTTGCTCTTGGCACTGTCTGCTAGAAAAAATGCATTTTTTTGTTGTTGGAAGTATCCTCCAAAGGTCATTTAGAATCCCTGGTGCAAAGCCTATGCTATTAAGTCATTTCTGTTGGGGTTTCTGCAGGAAATGCCACTTGGCTAGGGTTTTGGGGAGTGCTCACTGCTGCTATCTAACCTGCCCTACCCATCTCTTCTCTGCCCCAAAGATAGTTTTCTGGGACCTCGTAGCAGGAAGAGATGGGAAAGTGGAGAGTGGTTTGTTCGCGCCCTCCGAGCTGTTTTGAAAGCATTCGAACAAGACTTGTTGAGAAAGCTTAGGCTTTTAAGCCTGCATTTCAGTTGAAAGCTGGCAAAGGCTTGATCCTTACCCGGGCAAGCAGAGGTGTGTTCATGCACCCGCAAACATAACAATGTCCTTTCGATTAGGCTTGCAACATTGCATGCTAGCCAGGGCCAGATTTAGGTTTGATGAGGCCCTAAGCCACTGAAGGTAATGGGGCCCTTTATATGTCCAACTGTCCTTTGTCAACAACAAATTGCTGCTGTTTTTTGTGTTGAATATATACTATATGGTAATTTATGGACCTAATAGGTATCTAAAGCTCTTTGCACATGCAGAATGTAGGCACCCTATGTATAGAAAAGAGCAAAGCAGTGATATTTTAGGGAGCAGGCTAGCAGGCGGGGGCCATGACTTATATCATAGGAGCATACACAACACAAAACACTGTTGCTGTATGTAGGTTTTATTTTATTTGTTTTTTATCTTATATTTTGGAAATGTACATCCAGGTTTTCCCCCCTTTAAGTTTTTTGGGTCCGCCCAAGAGAGTGGGGCCCTAGGTTATAACCAGTGTGGTGTAGTGGTTAAGAGCGGTAGTCTCGTAATCTGGGGAACCGGGTTCGCGTCCCCTCTCCTCCACATGCAGCTGCTGGGTGACCTTGGGCTAATCACACTTCTCTAAAGTCTCTCAGTCCCACTCACCTCACAGAGTGTTTGTTGTGGGGGAGGAAGGGAAAGGAGATTGTTAGCCGCTTTGAGATTCCTTCAGGTAGTAATAAAGCGGGATATCAAATCCAAACTCTTCTTCTTCTTCTCTTGGTTACTCATTTTTCCACATTTCCACATCAGTTGGTGACTTATTTTTTTAAGTTCATGAAAGGAGAATGTTAGCCGCTTTGAGACTCCTTCGGGTAGTGATAAAGCGGGATATCAAATCCAAACTCTTCTTCTTCTTCTTCTTCTTCTTCTTCTTCTTCTTGTTTAGTTTATATGTAAATCTGGTACTGATGCTATCCCGATTTACTCACATACATTAGAGTGGAGCACGGAAGATGCATTTCTTGTGACAATTCAAATTCTTCCCCCTTGCAGAAAAGCAATTCTGACAGAACGTGGGGGGAAAAGAGAGGTGAGATTGTGAATATGTTATTCACAAGTGAGACCTTTTGAACTTTTAGTTCTTCCTGCGTAAGGTGTAGCTGCTTCTTCTGTTTTATAACTAGGAGGCGTCGATTTTGCCGTTGTGTTTCAGGATGCCCGGGCATGTCTTCGTCATGGGGCTCCACGAAGGATAATGTGAGCCAGATATGCAAAGCTGCAATGCTACATGATTCATTGGTCCTGTGACCTGCTTTCCTAAATGACATTCATAAAGCATACACCTAAACCTATCAGTCTTGATCTAGATCTGTAACTGTGCTGGAAGTAGCACTGCTTGGGATCAATAAAAATCTGTTCTCATGCTTGCCAAGTACAAAGTACGCTTGGGCATCTGATTGAAAAGTATCAGGGTTTTGTTTTGTTTTTGCAAGACATTGTCCTTTTATGTTCTGCTTAGTTATGCTAGGATGTTTGCCATCAATAAATCTATGCAGTGGCATTGTGTGGGGAGGGCCAGAGGGTTGGTGGCCCCAGGCGCATTTGTTAGGGGGCACATTTTGCTCCTTGCCGCCCTGACTGCCCTGTAAAGCTCTGGGGAAATTGCTTGCAAAAACACGTGCCTTAGTTAAAAATGTGTATGCAGTTTTCATGGGGATTTTAAAAAATAAAATGCTGATTGCTATGGAAATGTGGGAAACTGGATTTTTAAGCTTGGAAAAAAGAGAAATTAAGAGAACCAAATTTCACAAGGTCTTTCTATCCCTACTTTCCAGAGCTTTTTTGTGATTTTAAATTCAATCTCAATTTTGCATGTGGACTTAAATTGAGTTTTCTTCTGTCTCTTAAGTTACAGGAGTCAACATTTGACGGTATCAACTGGGAAACGGATTCACAGTTCATTTTTTGTTGCCTTTTCTTCTCTGTTCGAACGTAGATGTCCTTGCCCCTTTCGTCTGCCATTATACAGGTAAGCTGTTGGGCTCCTTTTTGGGAGAAATGGTGGTATACAAATTTAATGAATAAATTTTGTGTAGGGAAACAAGAATATTGGTATAGCGGCATACTGTTGTCGTTTAGTCGTGTCCGACTCTTCGTGACCCTATGGAGAGCACGCCAGGCACTCCTGTCTTCCACTGCCTCCTGCAGTTTGGTCAAACTCATGCTGGTAGCTTCGAGAACACTGTCCAACCATCTCGTCCTCTGTCGTCCCCTTCTCCTTGTGCCCTCCATCTTTCCCAACATCAGGGTCTTTTCCAGGGAGTCTTTTCTTCTCATGAGGTGGACAAAGTATTGGAGCCTCAGCTTCACAATCTGTCCTTCCAGTGAGCATTCAGGGCTGATTTCCTGAAGAATGGAGAGGTTTGATCTTCTTGCAGTCCATGGGACTCTCAAGAGTCTCCTCCAGCACCACAATTCAAAAGCATCAATTCTTCGGCGATCAGCCTTGTTTATGGTCCAGCTTTCACTTCCATACATCACTACTGGGAAAACCATAGCTTTAACTATACGGACCAATATGAGTGTAAATTTTTCATTTTCTGGATTAATTTTTTTGTAAGTGTAGTGTTCAAATTATACTGAATTGTTTATTCATATTTTTAGTTGGTTCCGAATTTTGTGGACAATCTCACCCTTTTCCCATCGCAGCCAATAATCCAGGGTGGCACCTGGGTGAAGTTCTCTTCCTCCTGGGCACCTTGAATTACTTTTCTGCCTCCTGTCAAAGTCTTTAGTATGTCAGCACTACTTCCTGCTGAGATATAGCTTACTGGTGCATTTTTTCTGGCTGTTTTCTGGAAATCGATAGCCAATATATGCTGTTTCATAAAATGGAACCCTGAGGAGCCGTGTCTTGAGTTGATAGGAAACATGATGTGCCAGCTGACAATCAAGCTGCCTAAAGCTTACAGAAAGCCCTCGTAGGCTGCTCTTTCTGAATTTGGTTCTGAGCCTCTGTGAATAGGCACTTATAAAAAAATATAGCAGCAAAAAACTCTTGCAAATAGCAGTGTTTTACCACTTTCCTTTTTGTATCAAGTTGTTCAGTTCCATATGACAAAATACTGCTATTTGGGAGGTTTTTTGGGGGGGAGGGGGGTCTGTGCTATTTTCCTGTTTCTTCTTTTGATTGCTGCGTGTCTATTAAACATTGAATGGCTGTCTTCTTTCTGCCCCTGACACCCTGCGCTCTCTGTAATTCTCCTCAAATTGTAAAACCATTTCTCCATCGCCTTCTCTAGTCACCTTCTCTTCCCCAATTTATGCTTTATTCAGGAGTGGAGAAACTTGTTAAGCCCACGCTTATTTCTCTTGGTGATCTCATCTGCTCAGGTGAATTCTTAACAACCTCTTCTGATGAGTCCCTAAATCAGCCGCTGACCTGCCCACCTCTTCTCAGGGCCAAACCATACATGATGCACAGTTCCTGATCTCTTTCCTTCTGATCTCAATTTCCTTTATTTTATTTTTAAAATGAAAGGCAAGCTTGAAGGATTGCAGTTGGGAGTGGAAAATGGGAAGGCGAGGGACAGCTTTTGCCCCATCTACCGTTCTTCTTGAAATTTTGGGTATTTTATTTTTTTAAAAGACAAGTAGATGTTGCAAAACCAAGGGGGGGCAGCAGTAGTGAGGAGTACTAGAGGAAACTGAATATATATGCTTTATCCAGTTTTCACGGAAATTCTTACTTTGGGTGTGGCTTTGCAAAACGCTCTTGTAAAAGAGCTTCATGTCTGCTAATATCCTGCTATATATGGGAAAGGTCATCGAGACGGCAGATTATGAAGCAGCTTCATTTAAGCACAGCTATTTAAGCCTGAGAGGTCTGGAGGGCAGCAACATGAGAATGGGCCTTTTCTGCAGTTGTTGTTGTTGTTTAGTTGTTTAGTCGTGTCCGACTCTTCGTGACCCCATGGACCAGAGCACGCCAGGCACTCCTGTCTTCCACTGCCTCCCGCAGTTTGGTCAAACTCATGGTGGTAGCTTCGAGAACACCATCCAACCATCTCGTCCTCTGTCGTCCCCTTCTCCTTGTGGCCTCCATCTTTCCCAACATCAGGGTCTTTTCCAGGGAGTCTTCTCTTCTCATGAGGCGGCCAAAGTATTGGAGCCTCAGCTTCAGGATCTGTCCTTCTATGCAGTGGCTCCCCATTTGTGGAATGCTCTCCCCAGGAAGGCATACCTGGCACCTTCATTATACTTTAGGCGCCTGGCAAAAACTTTCCTCTTGAACCAGGCCTCTGGTTGATTGACATCTGGTGCCCTTTGAAAATGTGCTGAGGATGGAGGAATTACAGTGGTAGCTCTGGTTGCGAACGGGATCCATTCCGGAGGCCCGTTCACAACATGAAAAGAGCGCAACCCGCAGCGGTGCATCTGCGCAAGCGCGGGTTGCAATTTGGCACTTCTGCGCATGCGCGCGACGTCATTTTGTGCGCATGCATGAGCGGCGGAGCCCGGAAATAACCCTTTCTGGTACTTCTGGGTCACCACAGGACGTAACCTGAAAGAACGTAACATGAAGCAAATGTAACATGAGGTATGACTGTATTGGGTTGTTCTTGTTTTTATTTTTTATCGTGTATTCTATGCTTCTATATTGCGGTTTTATGCTGTGAGCCGCCCTGAGACCTGCGTGTATCGGGCGGTATACAAATTTAATAAATAATAATACTCCTTTCTTCCATAAAAAGGGACTAGAAATAAATAATTTTATTTTCTTTGAAATGTAAGTTAACACTACCTGTTAACTTGTAAGAGAGGAGTGCAGTAACTTTGGCCTGCTGGCCAGGCCTGGCCTGCCCTGCCCTGCCCATTTGGCCCACCAGGTAGACATGGCCACCTGCCTTACACCTGATGCTCTATGTGATGTCAGGTGTGGAACAGGTAAAATCATAGCTGGGCCAGAAAGTCGGCACGCCCCTTTGCAAGGCTCCTTGAAGAGCCTTGCTGATTGTCAGAGCTTTAAGAGAGACCTGCGCAGCCAAAGCCGTCCAAATCAGCTGGGATAAACTGCTCTAATCCTCTGGAAACTCCCTAGCATAGTGGGGGGGGGGGCTGGAAGAAGCGACTTGCATTCATGGTGCTTCCTTCAGAGCTTTGAATACAAACTGCAACCTTTGGAAAGAAAAGGAAAACAGCATCTTTTTCTTTCTTCCCAGAGGAAGGAGTTTGTATTCCAGGCACTGGAGGAAGTCCATTAAATACAAACCGCTTTCTCAGCAGAGGAGAAAATATTCCTTTTTCAATAAGCTTTTCCCTGTCTCTAATGACTTCCAAGTTGTGATCAGCCAGCGGGCAATTGCAGGGAGCATCTCGGAAGGAGGTTGCTGTAACCCCCCCTCCTCTGAACTTTTGACAGGTGTCAGTCGGGATTGTCAGAGTTGGAGTTTGAGGAAATAAGGATCCGGCCCTGTGATCGGATCTGTTTCTGCGCCCTAGCTCTAAGGCAACATATGACTATTAATCAGATTCAACTCAAATGAGAAATTGTCTGGGGGGTGCACTTGTGTTAAAATGTTAAAATGAAATTGCCCCGCCATAAAACAGGTACCGCCGAATCGGGAGCCTCAGAGGCAAAGAGTGACATAAGCTGAACGTGCGGCGGATCACAGGTGCCTTCTCAGTGACCAGCGCTTGGGTTTTCTCCAGTTTCCTGCAGAAATACCCACACTTCAAACGCCACATGAATTCTGCGTGAGATTCTGCATGTGGCAGATGCAGTATTTGATCCAAGCACTGTGTGACAACCCAATTTCATTTGCTTTTAATTCTCTAGCAGAGTAGTCCTGATTTAAACACATTCGATGAAAAAAATTAATCTGAAACAAGGTTAGCTATTGAAAGGCAACCCAAGCAAAGCATGGGAAGCTTGTGTATGAATGGGATATTGATGAATTCTTATATTACCAGAAATGGGTTTGGGTGTATATTGACTGTACAAGCATTTGCAAAATGTGGCGCTGCGGTCTAAACCACAGAGCCTAGGGCTTGCTGATCGGAAGGTTGGCGGTTCGAATCCCCGTGATGGGGTGAGCTCCCGTTGCTCGGTCCCTGCTCCTGCCAACCTAGCAGTTCGAAAGCACGTCAAAGTGCAAGTAGATAAATAGGTACCACTCCGGCGGGAAGGTAAACGGCATTTCCGTGCGCTGCTCTGGTTTCGCCAGAAGCGGCATAGTTATGCTGGCCACATGACCCGGAAAAACTGTCTGCGGACAAACGCCGGATCCCTTGGCCAGTAAAGCGAGATGAGCGCCGTAACCCCAGAGTCTTTTGCAACTGGACTTAACTGTCAGGGGTCCTTTACCTTTACCTTTACCTTTAAGAATGAGAGAGGAGGGGATTTGAAGAGAGTATATCTGGATAGATAGTGAGTACTTCCATTTGGTGTAGAAAACCTGCCCCTCTAAAGAAGAGTTTGCTGTTTGTTCCCATAATCTATCAGCTCTATTTATTTATTTTGCATAGTTTCTATCCTGCCTATCTGTTCAAAGTTCCCATAACATTTTACATTCTGTGAAGTCTCCGTAATTTCTTTAAAAACCACAAATACTGATTTTTAATATATTTAAAAAAAATTAAAATACACAAAATTAATAACAATACTATTTTAAAATTTTCTTTAAAAAGTTCTCTTCCCTCTTCTTTTTCCTTTGAGTTTGCAAACGAATTAAAAAGAAGCAATAATATTAATTTTTTAAAAATTAAAAAACGATAAAAAAAATAAGTAGCTATTCAAGTCAGCAGCAGCAGCCTCTTTGGTAAGCAGTTAACATAGCCAAAACCCTGATTAAAATAAGTAAGCAACCATTAAATGTCTTGGGAAACAAAATGGCCGTGCACCCTCAGATTTGGCACGAGGGGAAGGGAATTCTATAACGGCTTTTAATATAAGCTTTGATTTTTTGCAGTGTGTAACTGTTTGCTACTGTTCATTGCTTAACACCAAGGACACGCTAAGTTATGTCTAGGGACCAGCGTCAAGAGTGGCTCACAATAATTTAAACAGAGGGAATAGAAATGGCTCCAAGAAGGTTGTAGCCATTGAGGTGCAATGGAGATGTACGTTGGTTCTTTTACCCTTCTCGGCTCGAAATGTGATTTTTCTTCGCCCTCCGGGAATGCTTAGTAGGCTGGAGTCAGGAGGGAAGGCATTCTGGTGACAGCGCAGACTGTTGGGAAGGCTGCGATGGCAGGAAATTTAATTTATGCCCTCTAGCTGTCAGTTGTAAGAAGATCTTGTTATATCGCCTCTGAGGAACTGGCCGGCCTTGATCTAAGAGCAAGGCATTCTGAGTTGACTGAAGTGTGGAACTGGGACAGAAGGGGAAGGCCAGGGAGAGAGATAAACAAGAGGTAACCAGGTCAGATGTTTCTGCAGTAGTATGTTGACAGCTACTGTATTTCAGTCCCCTAACACCGTATTCTCGGACAGAATGTGCTGGGCTAGAGGCAATGGAGGCTACAGAGTAGATAGCCTACTGCTTCTATTGTTCTTCGCTGTCTTCGTAACAACCCATACTCTTTGGAGCTGTGAATGAGCTTAAGGAGAATATTGGCTACTCCTTGTGGTTTTTAGGTGTGCCAGCTTCATTGAGGATCTTGCCAATTGGGCCCCAGCAAACCCAGCACTCCAGGCCTTTTGAAAATGTCGGAGAACCCATCTTTCCTCGCTGGCTTTCCACAGAAGGTGTTTTAGTTTAGTGTTTTGGCTATTGTTGGGGTTTTTCCCAGTCATATTTTAGTAGTTTTGGGATGATGCTGATGATTATTACCTGCCCTTCACCAGCAGGTCCTGGGTCATATGACAGGAGTTTAAAATTCAGAATTATAAATGCGGTTGAAACGCAGTACAGACACAGGAATAAGATGGGCTCTGAAGACACAGTGAATTCTACAACTCAGGGGCTGCCACAGGGAATGCCCTCTTCATGACCACCCTTCCCAGACTTCTGAGGGATGTGGGACTATCCAGAAGACCTCCTCTGTTGACCTTACAACCTGGGAGGGTTTGTAGGGAAGAAGCTGTCTGTTCAGATATTTGAGGCCTAAGTCATATCAATTGCTGGCCTGTTAACATTTTACTGTTGTTAATTGGCATTGGTATTGTTAATTGGCATTTTTGGTATTGTTAATTGGTATTGTTAATTGGCATTTTTTGGGAAGCCACCTTGAATGAGTGTGCTTCTAAGGGTGGCGTATAAATATTTTAGATAAAATAAGTATATTTCAGGCTTAATTGGTTCTTACTACTTTCAGACTAGGCACCTATATCAAATTCCAACATCTTCAGTGTAAGTTGGGGTGGGGGCACAGGATCTGGTTGGTGGGCTGCATCCTGGCCACCCACCTGTCACTACCTTGCATCACCTTGAAGTCAGGAGATGTGTTTCCTTTGCCAGCGTAGTTTGGAATAAAAGGAATGGCTTTGCAGTTGCCTTCAAACCTTCCTTTCGGCAGGGAGCTGCGTCTTTATCTGCACCACACCTAACATAATACCTGATGTCAGGTGTAGGGCAGGTGACTGTGGCTTCAGGTAAGCGGTCTGATGGACCTAATCAGGGCTGCAGGATCCCCACCAAAGACACAAGTTGGTGACTTTTCATTTGGTCGTTTGCAGCTGAATGCTGGAACAACCTCATTGGAGAAGCATTGTGTTTGAGGCGATGGATGATATGGGAATTTTGTCTGAAGCTGTTTTTCCATGCATGCAAATCACCACCAGCTGCTGCAGCTCTTGAGTAGTGAATCTGCATGTGTGCACTTTCTCTTCAAAGGAAGGAGAGGGAAGTGCTTTTGCATATTTCTGAGTACTCAATATGTTCCAACGCTCATGATGTTGGAGGAACCTCAGACAAACGTTTGCATGAAATACGCATCTGAATTGTGTGGGTACAAGACTCTCTCTTCATGCATGTGTGCATATGTGTTTTCTTTTAGTAATATTTATCAACTGCAACATGGACGCAAGCAAGAAAACAGATCCCCCGGTGTCAGTGGAACTGGTCCAAAAGGCAAATCCCGACCGCAGCCCAGTGCCATCCATTTACGTGCCCGAACAAGGTGGCTACAAAGAGAAATTTGTGAATGCGGTGGAGGACAAATACAAATGCGAAAAGTGCCACCTCATTTTGTGCAACCCAAAGCAGACAGAATGTGGGCATCGGTATTGCGAGACCTGTATGAATGCTTTGCTAAGGTTAGTGTTTCTTGGTATTGTTTCAATGGGGTAAAACGGTACTGAAGGCAAGGTGCTGGCTTCCTAACCTAAATCCTTTCGTGGTCAAGTTCTAGGCATGAAGTAACTTTGCATGTTGAATATGTATGCATAAAGTAAAGAGCAAACACCTGGACTAGTTTCATATCTAGCAATCCACAAATGAGCTCACCAGTCATTTTTTAATTGGGTCAAAGTGGGCAGGTGGGCTCCCCTGTGACCTCACTCTGGACTTCCAGAAAATAGTGCTCTGTGTGACACCAGGTATGAGATTCTGCCCCCCCCCCACCTCAGTTAGGGGAACCATACATCTTGGTTGACTGTGAATGCCAACCAAAACTCCTTAGTTAGTGCTTGATACATGTCACTGAGAGAAAGAGAGAGAGAAGACAGACTGGATAGGTCAGTCGGTAGACCATGAGACTCTTAATTTCAGGGTTGTGGGTTCAAGTCCCAAATTAGGCAAAAAAATCCTGCATCGCAAGGGGTTGGAGTAGATGACACTCACAGTCCCTTACAACACTACAATTCTGTGGTTCTATGACAGACAGATAGTTGGAAAGAATGGGATTATATTTTCCCCAAAGACCAAAGAAAGAGTTTTGAAACACCTGAGAGAGCAGCTAATTTTAATCTGCATCTCTTGTAAGTTGATGCTGATAATATTACCATAAATTATTTGCTGGTTCAGAAATAGTCCAGAGAAACGAAGGAGTTGACATTTTCATATTTTGCCGGACAGATATGAAACATCCACGTCAACAATTATATAGCTGCAGAAGAAAACAGGGAAGTGAAGAAGACACCAAGCCCTAGGGCCTTCCTAGTGGCTCTGAGATTTTGGAATGATGGGCTGCAATATTGTTTCAGGCAGTTGTTAATTGCTTGCTACTGCTGTTAAGCTCATTGCGCAGCACCTTGGCTTCTTGTCCTTCTTGATCCATCACTGTAAATAGGCAGACATCAGAAACAAATCTTACTGATTCCTACGGATAAAAGTGCTGTTTTATTGCAAATAAAGGAAAAAGACTAGTTATTTCTTCCTGGATATATGTATAATGGAATCATAGGGTTGGAAGGGAACTCAAAGGCCCATCCAGTCCAACCCCATGCAATGCAGGATATATTAGAGATGAAAGTCATTTGTGTATATTGGGCAGGTGGCACTGTGGTCTAAACCACAGAGCTTGGGGCTTGCCGATCAGAAGGTCGGCAGTTCGAATCCCCACGATGGGGTGAGCTCCCATTGTTCAGTCCCTGCTTCTGCCAACCTAGCAGTTCGAAAGCACGTCAAAGTGCAAGTAGATAAATAGATACCGCTCCGGCGGGAAGGTAAACGGCATTTCCGTTCTCGGCTCTGGTTCGCCAGAAGCGGCTTAGTCATGCTGGCCACATGACCCGGAAGCTGTACGCTGGCTCCCTTGGCCAGCAAAGCGAGATGAGTGCCGCAACCCGAGAGTCGTTCACAAGTGGACTTAATGGACAGGGGTCCCTTTACACACACACACACACACATGATTTTTGTAGTAGAATGCTGTCATCTCATGCTGTTAACAGCTGATAAGAGGGAGGCAAAATAATTAATAATAATTAGATGAGGTAAAGTGAAAGATGGGGGGGGGGGGATGTTCCTGTTATGATGAAATCAACTTGGGAAGAATGAGACTTGTAATCCAAAATGCTAAGTTGGTGGGCATCTACTTCCCTAAGATGTTTAGATATGTGATTGAATGTTAATTGTGTTTTCTGTGTTGTACCAAGCAAATGGCCTTCTGAAAGTGTGTGTGTGTGTGTGTGTGTGTGTGTGTGTGTGTGAATGAATGAATGAAATAATATGAATTTCAAATAACCTGAAAGCTGCAAAGAGTAAATGGCTTTGTGGTGTTTTGCTGCTTGTGCATTGTTGTTTGCATACCATTACCCCTTTCTGTATAATTCTTCTAGAATCATTGTTTGCAGTGATTGTGTGGGCTCCGCTTCCATTTCCAACTCCCGACTGTTAAAATGAATGGAGAGCGTGCCACCGCATTGGGTTTGGAGCTGTGGGTGGAAAGCAATTCCATTCTCGTTTCTCGTGTACTTGTTAGAATATAACGATTATGCTGTGGAGCCTTTAGCACTCTCTCTCTCTGGGTCATCTGAGGATAGAGAGACAAGAACCACTGAAGACAGCCCAGTGAAGATTACTGCTCAGTATGCAGCAGTAGTTTAAAAGAGCAAACAGGATGCTTGAGTGCATTCAATAAGGACTAGGAGACAATAGCACAGTATCAGATGAATGGTATTTGTTCTAATGCAGAACACAAGTTTCCTGCATTATCCTCATCTCAAAGGGACGGAAAATTAGAGAGGAAAGAAATGAAGAGAGTCAGTGGAGATCATAGAACTGTAGAAGGGACCCTGAGGGTCATCTAGTCCAACCCCCTGCAACAACAATCTCAACTAAAGCATCCATGACAGATGGTCATCCAACCTCTGCTTAGAAACCTCCAAGGAAGGAGAACCCACCACCTTCCAAGGGAGTCATGCTGCTGTCTTGAGAGCTCTTACCACCTGAAAGCGCTTCCTGATGTTTAGTTGGAATTTGCTTTCTTGTAACTTGGTTCATTGGTTCAGGTCCTATCCTCCAGAGCAGGAGAAAGCAAGCTTGCTCCATCTTCCATTTGACAGCCCTTTAGCTATTTGAAAATGGCTGTCACATCTCATCTTAAGTCTCCTCTTACCCAGGTTAAACATACCCACCTCCTTCAACTGTTCCTCATAAAGGCTTGGTTTCCAGACCCTCTGCACACGCTCCAACTTGTCAACATCCTTCTTAAATTGCGGTGCCCAGAACTAGACACAAGGTGTGGTCTGACCAGGAAAGAACAGAGTGGGACTATTCCCTTGATCTGGACACTGTACTTCTGTTGATGTAGCCTAGAATAGTGGGTGGCGCTGTGGGTTAAACCACAGAGCCTAGGACTTGCTGATCAGAAGGTCGGCGATTTGAATCCCTGCGACGGAGTGAGCTACCGTTGCTCGGTCCCTGCTCCTGCCAACCTAGCAGTTCGAAAGCACGTCAAACTGCAAGTAGATAAATAGGTACCGCTCCGGCGGGAAGGTAAATGGCGTTTCTGTGCGCTGCTCCGGTTTGCCAGAAGCGGCTTAGTCATGCTGGCCACATGACCCAGAAGCTGTACGCCGGCTCCCTCGGCCAATAAAGCGAGATGAGCGCCGCAACCCCAGAGTCGGTCACGACTGGACCTAATGGTCAGGGGTCCCTTTACCTTTACCTTTAGAATAGTATTAGCTTTCTTTTCTTTTTGCTGCTGCATCACTCTGTTAACTCATGTTAAGCTTGTGGGCCTACTAAGATGTTAGGAAGTGTGTTGCTGTTAGCATGACAGCATTTAAAAGATGAGGATTAAATTGACTAGAGTAATCAAGGGCTGCAATTGAAGTAGCTAATATAGGTGATGCAAGGGCATCGTCTAGAACAGCAATTGCTGCTGCATTTTGCACAACTGAATTGCCAGCATCCTACTCATCCATTAAGCGGCAGACAATCTGGGCTGAAACTTTGGCACACATACAGACTATGCACTGGAGCTTTGGAGAAGAGCAGAGATGTTGGACCTCTTTGGGAGACGCCAGCAGGTGCCCTTAGGAAGGTCCCCCCCCCCAGCTGTATCGCTGTGCTAGCACTGTGCATGTCCAGCTGTCAGGGGGGCATAGTGAGCTCTATGGGAGTGGACCCCCCTCCACGCATGAAGAACGGCATGTGCACACAGTGTGCGTGAAGGCATCAGCTGCGAAGCAACCTTATCTCCCAGCATTGTTGCTGTCAGTAAGAAAGGAAGCTTTCACTCTGTTATGCTCTTAAGGTAATCTTCTTGTTGCATCAAAGCCGACAAGTGATTGTGAATGGAGCATTGCAATAGCATTATGCTTTTGCAAGAGCTTTTGCTCAGTGTTGCAGGTAGACGGTCTTACGGCGCAAGTAGGGTTTTTTTTTAAAAACAAAAACAAAAACTCTTTATAGCCATGCTTTTAAAAGTTGACCCGGAAAAAGTAAGCTTGCTACCTCGTTAATAAAGTTATGGTTCCCCATTTTTAAAACAGAATTTTAGAGATGGAAGGGGACCCCTTGCAATGCAGGAATATGCAACTGTCCCATGTGGGGATCGAACCTGCAGCCTTGGCGCTATCGGCACCAGGCTCTAATCAACTGAACTGTCCAGGCATTTAATGCCATAAACTTTCATAATAGCCGTAAATGGTGTAACCCAGCCTCCTCCGACCTGGTGTCCTCCTGTTGTTTAGGACTACAACTCCCATCATGCCTGACCGAGAAGCCCCTGGTTAAGGGAAGCTGGCACAACCTCTGTTGGGAAGACTTAACCTTGTTGGTAAAGAGAATGCAGACCTGGTGTTTTCGTGGAGCTAATAATAATAATAATAATAATACATTTTATTTAAACCCCGCTCTCCCCGGCCAGAGCCAGGCTCAGGGCGGCTAACACCAATAAAATCACAGTAAAAACATAATAGGGGGAACAAGAAAACCAATTTAAAATACAGGTTAAAATGCAATTTAAAATGCAGCGTCATTTTAAAAGTAGCCGATAAATCAAGACCATAAGGGGAGGGAAACATAAGGGTCAGACTGAGTCCAAACCAAAGGCCAGGTGGAGTAGCTCTGTCTTGCAGTCCCTGTGGAAAAATGTCAAGTCCAGCAGGGCCCTAGTCTCTTGTGACAGAGCGTGCCACCAAATCGGGGCCAGTCCTGAAAAGGCCCTGGCCCAAGTTGAGACCAATCTAACCACCTTGCAACCTGAGACTTCCAAAATGTTGTCATTTGTGGACCTTAAGGTCCTCCGCGGGGCATACCAGGAGATTAATACCAAGAGATTCATGCAGATTAAACAATAAAAAAGGAAGGGGAAATAATAAAATTCTGCTTGAAGGAAAGGTGCTCTGAACATCACAGGGCTGGGCCCAGACTTGTGCTGAGCAGAGCTCTCCTTGTGCTGGAAGGATGGGATGTGAGGCCGAGTCCTTTTCTTCCCTGTAGCCCCTTGAGATGCTCAACCCAGTGGGTTGAGGGGGTCATAGAATCATAGAACTGTGGAGTTGGAAGGGACCCGGAGAGTCATCTAGTCCAGCCCCTGCAATGCAGGAATCTCAGCTAAAGCACCCAACCTCTGGTTAAAAACCTCCAAGAGTCCACCACCTCTCGTGGGAGACTATTTTCTGGAACAGCATAGGTGCTTGTGCTGGGGGTTGCAGTGGAAAGGGGAAACCAATAGAAATTGCCACCCTGCTCCCTTTCACTAGTGGGGAGCCTCTGTTGGATCAACGTTTCCTTTGCCCTTTCATTCATACAGGAGAAAGTTTTGGACCCAAGTTATAAGGTGCATTTTGATTTGATTGTTTGTACTCTGCCTGCTTTTTGTGTGTATGTGTGTCATTTAACCTCTGTGACCAGTGCGGTCCCCAACCTTTGCCTATTTTTCTTTTTCTTTTTTTTTTTTTTAATGTACTGACCTCTGTTTAAATTTATTGTCGACATATATGAAATGCTACATGTATGCAAACGAAGTTTTGGTGTAAGATCAGTTGTTGTTGTTGTTTTTCTTTTCTAGCTCTGCAATTCCAAAATGTACAGCATGTCAAGAAACAATAGTGAAAGATAAGGTATAGTTCCATCTCCCCACCCCCTCCCCCAAAAAACCAAAAACGAACCACCTTATTGTGCATCTTAAACTAGGTTGCTTTGCTTATCCCAGACAAGAAATTGGCCTTTACTTTGTGCAGTGCAAATGCATTTCTAGCTCTCTTTCTCTTGCTCCAGAATTTTTCATGACTGCAGTTCTTGTATGGGTTGTCCTTTTCAAAAACAGGGCCCACCTGACCCCCAGGAAAGCAGGTAGAGCAGGATTCTTATATCTGATCTTCTAGCCAGTGTGGTGTAGTGGTTAAGAGCGGTAGTCTCGTAATCTGGGGAACCAGGTTCGTGTCTCCGCTCCTCCACATGCAGCTGCTGGGTGACCTTGGGCCAGTCACACTTCTTGGAAGTCTCTCAGCCCCACTCACCTCACAGAGTGTTTGTTGTGGGGGAGGAAGGGAAAGGAGAATGTGAGCCGCTTTGAGACTCCTGAAGGGGAGTGAAAGGCGGGATATCAAATCCAAACTCTGCTTCTTCTTCTAACTCCTGATAGCAGACAGCTAATGATGAACTGTCTCCTTACTTGCTCGCCATTCACACATAACTGCAGTTCTTCCCTGAGGAATCAGCTGAGGTGCGTGTAGCCAACAATCCATAACAGGCGGATAGAGATGTAGTTATCTTGCACAAGTTCTATTATAGCAAGGCAAGCATGACAAGATAGTTCTGCAGTAGGGAGTTTGCAAACAGTACACCACGGGTAGCTAACGTGGTGCCCTCCGGATGCTGTTAGACTGCAACTACCATCAGCCCCAGCCAGTGGAGACGATGGCCAAGGATGATGGGAGTTGTAGCCCCACAACTTCTGGAGAACCCCACCACATTGGCTACCCCTGCAGTTCTCCCAAAGAACGTAGTGTTGAGGATTATGGGTTGTATTCACAAGAGTGCTATGGGGAATGTTTCATCAGTGCAATGATTTCTCTTCATGCATCAGAATGTTCTTCACCCCATTCACTCCCTAAACCTATTGTGGAGGTTCCCACAACACCCTGGAGCAGATTTGGGGGTTGTGGGGGAAAGAGGAGGGGGGAGAGGAGGAAGTCCCTTGGCACAAGTGGAAATCGTTCTGCTTGTGGAGTTGAATAGAGTCTCATGGCTGTGGATCCATGCAAGAAAGGGAAGCTGTTGAAGGTTTATAGAGTCATGGTCAATTCACCCGAGAAGCAGATAGTTGCCCCATGGCAGCATCAGTGTGGTTAAAAACTAGAATGACTTGTCTCTTCACATTTTACTAGAGTGGAGTTTGTCCAGTCCCCATGGGGGAAGTAGATGAAGTTGCATCCAGCGATGAAAGAGCAGGTATTCCCCTCAAGTACAAGTATTGACTCGCCTTGTAGCAAAGCCAGCAGGTGATGCTTGGCAGCGATCATCTAATGGAGATTTGTCACTAGGCGAAAGTTGGCGGGATGGTGGAGGCTGCCGTGAAAACCCTGCTTCTGGTCCTGCTGCACCAGTTAGTGGCTCTGCGTTGACACTCAAGCTGGGCAGGTGCTTGGAAGACAGCTAGGCAGGTGCATCTGCTGAAGGAAAACACGCAGGGCATGTCCCAGAAGCCCTAGAAGGTTAGATGCTCCCTATGCAGAAAGTGTGCAGGTGCGCATTGTCCCTGATCAGGAGACACATAGCCATGGTGTAATCAGCTGTGATTCGTAAGGACAGCCCCTCTACTGCTACTGGGATGAGGCTAATGAATGACAGGCAGGTAGGAACTCCAGCCTTAACGATATATACAGCCAGGTAGTCAACAGCATGCGGTCTCTGAGAACAATGCTGCATTCCGCAGTCCCAAAGAGGTGCAGTCATGCAGATAGAGGCTAACAAAGGGCTGTGCAGACGTGGGCTGCTGATGAAGTTCACTTGAAGGCGAATCAAATCGGAGGGATGCTGAGGAGCATGCAGGCAGCGCAGAAGGAGTAGAAGAAAGCCTGCTGTGCAAATAAAGCATTCATAGCAGAAGGCTAGATGTTGTGGTGTGGATCACAGACCCAAACGCTCCTTGCGAAGGCTGCACGCTCCAGGATTGAAGCCAGGTTACAAGGCTACAGGTTTTTTGGAGCAAGTCTGCACAGCAGGGGTAGGGAGCAATTTTGGCCCCTAGAGCTGCCTTTGCTCATGGGCAGGCTCCTGGGGACTAGATGCCAGTGGCACGTGGGGCCTGACTCAAAGCTGCATGCAACTCTTGACCATTGTGCAAAAGCCAGAGGTTTTGTAGACACACATACCTGCCTCTCATCATGGCAAACAAGAAGCTTTGTTGACATTTCAGCCAGGCAAGAGCACTCCAGGAAGGCACTAAGCAGGGCTGGTGACAGGTGAGGCCTGGGTGAGACCCCCAAGGACCGGATGGAGATGCATGGAGGGCCACATTTTAAGGTTCCTCTCACCTTACAGCATACACTTTGTGCTAGAACTTGTTGGGAACCGAGATCATTCAGGGAAAAGCAGTTATGTACCCAGAAAACGTGGTGCCTATGTAGTTGAGTGCATTTCAACTGTGTGTGCTTTACGCCAAGGGTTGCCAAGTGTAGGGCACTGGCGCTTTGGCTGGGGCTGCCTCTGTAATGAGCACCAAGTCATAGGCCAGATGTCAAGGCCACCAGCGGCCACTAGGTGTTGAAGTAGGTTGGTGGTTCGTGCCCACCCAGGGACACCATCGTAGGTGTCAAGGCCACCTGTACCAAAGAAAATGCCCACACTGAGCCCATAAAATGTAGAGGATGCGAGGTTCCAAGACTGAGTCCAGGTCCTAGAGCGGCCAGTAATGAGAAAACAGGAGATATTGAAGCTTGAACACCCTTTGTACAGAGAACACGCAATGCCGAGGATAGAGTTGGATATCAGGGGCAAAGGATGGGGCTTGCCACTGAAACCATCATTGATGAGAAATGTTAGGTACTGAAATTGGAATGTAAGCAGAGAAACTTTGCATTAAAAAACCCCAATAACTGAGACTTGAACTGGGATTCAAACCTGTCAGGACAGAGAGAGAGGCTAGATATTGGGACTGGCACTAGGCATGAGTTGGTGCTGAGGAACCGTAGGCACCAGAATACAGGCCAAACATCAAGACTGCCAGTTTAGAGAAACACTCTAGGTACCAAGGAAAGTGCTTGGCTCCTGAGACTTCCAGATCCAAGGGCTGCCACGTGTTTAGGCTTGAACTGGAGCCTGCCAAGAAATGCTCTAGGTACTACAGCTTTAGCAGGATACCGAGAGTGTTCATACGAAGGTAATCCTGGTATCCAGACTGGAGCTGGGCACCAAGACTGCAGCAGTGGTATTTGAAACACACGCGGTGTAGGAGAAAGGACGGCTGTCGATACCAGCCCCATGCCTCCGTGGTTTCAGCATCGTTGTGAGAATTGGGTCCTTTGAAAACCCAACAGGACTGAATCCTTAAAACCAGGTGGTTTATGAATCAGTGTCAAGATCAACAGTCCTTCAGGCTTTATGGTCAACGATCTGTGATCAAGACCAGTGTGGGAACAGAGGTAGGTGGCACAAGGCACACACCTCATGTACCCAAGTTAATACAAGCACCTGGGTCAAACGTTGGACACTTAGGGAGGATATAACAGTAGCATTGACGTCAGACTGGGCATGGGTCCAGAGAAACGAAGGTGCCTGCTCAAGGGTAATTAATGCCCATAGAGGCATATGAGTGTGAATCCCAACACAATACAGGAAAATGGCAAAACACAAGGTGAGCCACAGCTCAGGTAGGCCTTGTTGCTCAAGCAATATCCACTAAGGCAGCTATCCCTCTTGTACTCTGCCATCCCCAGGAGCAGCCAAAGGCCAGTCTGGAATTTTCTTCCTCAAGAAGCTGTAGAGAGATGGCTTGCCACATGGAGCAGTGGTCAGCAGTTGTTGACGACATCATCATCCAGGAAGACTCCTCCTACTTCCTTATTGGAGCGGAGGGTGGGAAGGGAGGTGGGAATTGATAATGCGTCACCATGCCAAAGCTAGTTGAGCTGGAGGCTACTTAGAAGTGTTGACTCTTCTTCAGTGCCTAGTAAAGACAAATCATAACTGTTGTTTTGTGGTTGTTTTCATATTTGTTCACTCTATCATGGGTTTGGCCACCTGATCCCTTCTCTCGTTCTCTGTTCCTTTGCTGCTACTGCAGCTGAGCTTGTTGCATTTTTGCTACAGAGCGTTTTTGGTGCACACTCTTCACTGTCCTATTGCGTTTCTCTCCTCCCTGGTTGCTCATGGCAGATTTCTATAACCCAGTGTAGGCTTTTGTTTCATCATAAAGCCGATTTCCTTTCCCACGGGCCATCTGTCCTATCTTCAGATGTTCTAAACTTGGGTCTGTGTGGTCTGCGGAAAAGAGAGTTGGGTGTTTGCTGGGCCACAGGAAGCATAGTGTGTTCTGCCACCTGTGATGGGGTAGACACTGGTTCTCTCCAGGTGTCATCGGCCCAACTCCAACCTATGTTGGGAGGCATATGTAGAGGGGACCATATCAGTGACCTGTGATCACACTTTGTCTGTGCATACCCCACAATAAACCTGTGGGCATCATATTGGTCAGAAGGAATGAATTCTCATTGACTTCACTCAGGTTCTCTTGGCTCCATGGGGCCTAGAAAACTGTCTGGGTGATTCAAAATCAGTTAATTTTATTTATTTATTAAATACCACCCTTCATTCTAAAATCTCAGGGCGGTCCACAGATTAAAATACAAGATAAAAGCAAGTTTACTGCTGTATGTAGTCTAGCCTTCCCAATTTGGTGCCCTGCAGATGTTGACTAACTCCCATCAGCCCCAACTAGCGATGGCCCATTGGTCAGGGATGATGGGAATTGTAGTCCCTTTGGAAGGGTGCCAATTGGGCTGATGTGGTTCGTGGTCACAGTCAAATAACGTAGATCACTTCAGAACCTTCTTCCCCAATTTTTGTGGCATTGTGGTTGTTCAGCATCTTCAGTCTAATAGGCTTCTTCACGGCTGGGCTTTTTAAAGGATAAATCTGTACCAGCTGAAGATCTGAAAGGCTACCTACAGAGGATATTCAGTTTTAATTCAGAATGGCCAGTCATACCATTTGATTCATTGGGATGCCAGCTAAAAAATTTGTAGCTCCTCATTCACGTTGCTTTGCAAAACCAAGAGCAAACCTGCTTGTGTCCTAGCTTTTTGTACTTGTGCGCCTGCTAATAAAAAAAGGCAAATTATTTGAGCAGAGAAACGAGTGTTCTAAAAGTGTAGACAACCTTCAGACCTGTATTCATAGCACAGAAGAACATGATATAAATAAAAAAGAGCTCTTTCCCAGGCTACTTTGGACATCGCAGCAACACTGTTGTCTTGCTGTGCATGCAGAAATCAGGATGTTTTCATTGTGCTGATTGATAGCCTGTCGGCACGAGGTGACAACGCCAGCACCCGCGCTCAAAACTGGTGTTAGCCGATATTGTTCTCAAGAAATTGCTCTGAAAACAATTTTCCTCATTTAATGCGAATCTCTGTGTGTCTTTATATAGCTGTTCAAAAGCTGGCCTTTTAGTCAGCCACTTACAATCATGCAGCAGAGCTGCAATAGTGTGAAGACTTGGACCACTGCTATAACCATCTGTTAAATGTCTCTTAATTCTAGATATTTAAAGATAATTGCTGTCGGAGGGAGCTTCTTGCCCTTCAGATATTCTGCAGGAATGAAAACAAAGGTTGCAGAGAACAATTGACCTTGGGACAGTTGCTTGTAAGTAGTTGGAATATCTTGCAATTACTCCCCCCCCCCCCCAGTTTACAGAATGGTGTGGTCTGTGTTCTGTGGTCAACTAACTAAAGTTCCCCAGCAGCTGCGTTCGCACATTAAGGTAAGCCAGAGTTCCTCACTTACGCACTTTAATACCCACGAGCTGCCCAGATGCTCCTGCGTCACCTGGTGCAAGTGGGAGAAATGAAAAAGGAAGTTGCATCTAAGAATGGCTTCCCATTACATCTCGTTTATTTCTCCTTAATAAGGCAGGGTTGCTACTCAACCTTAAGCCGTGGTTTGATATTGACTTAAGCCATGGTTAGTCAATAGGCTTAGCAGATCCTAGCCTGTTTGGAAGCAGCAAACCGCAGTCCTGGGTTTGGATGCGATGGGAAGCCAGTTTTTAACTGCAGCTGCTTGTTTTGCTTCCTGGCTCGTGCACAGGGAGGGAGTGATTGGGCAGCATGTGCAAGCGTGCCGTTCATCCAAAGCAAACTACGGCACGCCAGAAACCTTGGCTTATTGTGATGTGCAAACGTGTCCACCCTATTAACCAAAACGAGGGAACGAATGTTGGAAAGCAGAGCGGCTAATGACCTCTAGACTACGAAACCTCGAATATCATTCCCTGTTGAAAACATTAAGGGTGGATTTTGAGATCTCAAAAAAACAGACCAAGCACCTTCAGTCTGATCTTTCTCTTGCTTTTCTCAACACTTACTCCCCCTACTTTTTCTCTCCTGGTCCAGCCCTCAGTCAGGTCACACTCCAGTCACTGTTTGTGACCTGTCAGATCAAAACCAAAGCACCAGAATAAAGTGACTATCTGGCAGGAGGTGTTGTAAACCAGCTCCTAATGCAATGTGAGAAAAGGCGCTGGTTATCCAAGCATCGTTGGCAGAACCTACATTTTTATCTGCATCTATTGGAATTGCTTTTTCGACTTTTTGTTTTATCGCTTGTATGATGACCATCCTGAGCTCCCTTGGGAGGAAAGGTGGGGCATTTAATTCATTAAATGTGTGCGAAAAGGAAGCGTTTGGAACGGTGGGTAGAGGAGGCAAGATGGTTGGAACTGTGCCGTTAGGATTTGTGTGGTCACGAAAGATGTCAGGTACCAATATTTTGCTTTTTTTAACAAAGCTGGGAAACCTCCTTACCTTTTCTAGGTGCTAATTTGGTAAGATTTAAAGTTAGCCTCAAAGGTATCAACCACCACTTCTTCAAAAGTCATATTTAAAGCTTTTCTGGGTGGCAACCGCAGGTGTGTAGGTAGCCAGGTGTCTTGAGATTTTTCCAGCTTTGTGCTGGTTAGTTACCGTATTTTTCGCTCTATAAGATGCACTTTTTCCCTCCTAAAAAGTAAGGGGAAAAGTGTGTGCGTCTTATGGAGCGAATGCAGGCTGCGCGGCTATCCCAGAAGCCAGAAAAGCAAGAGGCTATCCCAGAAGCCAGATCCCTCTTGCTGTTCTGGCTTCTGGGATTCAGAATATTTTTTTTCTTGTTTTCCTCCTCCAAAAACTAGGTGCTTCTTATCATCTGGTGCATCTTATAGAGCGAAAAGTGCAGTATATTTGCACTTAATCTGAAACGAGGGAAAGGGTTGATTTTGAGAAAGAGTGGTGCTATCTCTCTTTAAATTAACTTGGTAAGATTCACCTGTTGATGGCTAAAGTGAGAAAATGTGAAACCCAAAAGTGTACATGACCGCCTGGTACATGTTTGCTTCAGACCCACCTGAGAAATGACTGTCTGTTTGAAGAGCTTCCATGCCCTCGGGCTGATTGTAAGGAGAAAATACTGCGAAGAGACTTGCCAGACCACGTAGAGAAGACCTGTAAATATCGGGAAACAACGTGTAAATACTGTAAAAACCAAGTCCCAATGATTATGATACAGGTGAGTGTTGCTTTTCACTAAAATAGTTCATTGCTAAAAGTTGCCGTTGCTTTTTCAACTTCTGTATAGCAGGAACTTTAAAAAGGGTTGTTGCTTTTTTAACGGTAGGGAGCCATTTGGACCCACAAATGCTGCTGTAGGATAGAACCTGTGATCTCTGCTTAGAATCTAATGTGATCCGCCGTAAATGGGACACTGTGCCCAGTGCAGGAAGACACCTCTTCTCTTTACTGGAGAAACATTTTAAGCTGATCAAAAGGAGACCTGCTCGTAATTAACAGCTGCTTCCTTGGAGGCGCCTCTTTTGGTCACAAGATAAACCCATCCATGTTTTATCATATCAGGCAGCCTTCCAGTGACATTCTGAAAAGGAAAAGAAAGCAAACAATTCTCTCTGCCCTTCAGAAGGGGGAAGGGTTTTTTTTTTGTGGGGAGGGAAGGGAATCAAAGTTATGCAAACGAGATCTTTAAATATCTTTTGTTCTGCTAGCTAGAACTCAAGGATTCGTAGACTCTGCATGCCTCGCAGAGTTGGAAATCCCCTTTGTAGCTCAAGAACTAACAAACCGATTTTCCATAGCTTTCCAGAGCCTGGCGACTTTTGCACTGGTTCCTAATTTTTCCGTTTTGTCAACTTGTTTTATTGTCTCTTATATGTCAAATGCTTTGCTTTATTCTGTATCGTGCCCTGGTATCTGCACTGATGACCAGTGTAATAGAAGCCTGTTAATTAATCAGTTAGTTTAACTTCATTATACACCTTTAGGCACCAGGCAAAATACGTTTCCTCTTTAACCAGGTGTTTGGCTGTTTGACATCCAGTGCCCTTTTAAAATGTGTTCAGGATTATAGGGTTGTTGTTCTTGTTTTCATTATGTATTTTGTGTTTTTATATTGTGATTTTATATTGTGAACTGCCCTGAGACCTGAGGGTATAGGGTAGAATACTACTACTACTACTACTACTACTACTACTACTAAACAACTTAACAACACAGAGAACTGTAAATTCACGGTGTCTGCCCCCCCACGTGCATGGCTGATATTTATTTATTTATAGATTTCATATATCACCTAATCACAACTGTGTCTAAGGAATGCAATACAGTACAATGAAAATTAAAATGGTTTAAAACTGTAACATCGGAATTGCAGCTATATAGTCTGAAATCTATGCAGTTAATATTTTATGGAGTTTGGGGGGGGGAGAAGTTGTAGGGAAGAAATCTAATAAATGGTAGTGATGATGATGATAGCATTTGGGGACCCCAGGTTGAAGAGTGTGCTACAGCTGGAAGCAAGGGTTTTTAGTTTATTTACTTTAATAATTCGTTTTAAAATAATGTGCACACCCTTGTGAATTATATCAGAAAGGAAATAAGTGTGTTGATGCTCTAAGTGTGACATCAGTAACGAGTGTTGCAGGACTTCATAAACACCGCAATATGTCTCTGAAGATCAGAGTACTGGGATGTAAATTACGAAGGAGAAACGTGCTGGTTCTTTAATGTCCTCCTGTGAAAATTATTAATGGACTTTGAAGTGTGTGATTTTCCCTTTCTTCCGCTTAGAAACATGAAGATGCAGACTGCCCTTGCGTTATGGTCACGTGTCCTCATAAATGTAGTGTTTCAGCGCTCCTGAGAAAAGAGGTAAGAGATCATATTGCACAGCCATTCATGAAAATGAAAGAATGAAGAATAGCCTGTCATATATTACTCGGCTTAGAATGTTGTTCTTAGTAATAACGTGCAAGAAATTTGCGAGAAGAAGCAGCTTTTTTGGAAAAAGGAAACAAACCTTCGTACTGTTATAAAGAAATCTCTATAGACTTCTCTGATTTTGTAATGCAGATTCCGCTTCCCCCTCTCCTAAATTTTTGGCGTTCATCCCATCTATTTTCTCATCGCTTCAGTCATAGTTAGAGCTAAATTCAAAATGCTTACTGCAGGTATCAGAGAAGAACTTCTTAGCGTCGTGTAACCTTTGCATCATTTAGGTGGTGTTCGTATTCTGAATTTTAAGTTGTAGTTTTAAATGCTTTAAAAGTTTTTTTTTTTAAAAAAAAAGAACAACCCTAAAATAATTTGAATAACAGAGTTCATAATATGTAGTCTTGCAGTCTGCTTCTCCAACATTGAGGCTGGGTTTTGTTTTTTACAAAAAGACCCAGTTCTTAAAAATGTTTTGTGTAGTACCCAACAAAGCAGTTCCGTTAGCGCAAGGATTTCTGAGTACCAATCCCTGCTCTCTACACTCTCTGTGCACCTCTGCGCTCTCCCCATATCTGTTCTGGATGGTTGGGAGAAACCCTGAAATGGATTTAGGGGGTTGGGGATGGGAAGTTTCTTTACGCAACCAGAAGTCTTTGCACCAATAGGACGGTTGGCGTACGGCATGTGCCAAACGTGTGCAGCTCCCCAAGCGCGTGCAAGTTTGTGCTGGAAGAAATTCAGTCGGACTCCCAACTTTTCAGTCAGTTCAGTCCTTTACTGACCAGGTCCAAAGCTTTAAGGCAGTTTCAATGCACTATATGCTTCCACTAGATCCGTAGTAGAAGGTGCAGGCTTCAAATGCAAAGCAAGTGCAACTCACAACATACATCCAGCACAGAGTTCAGTATCAATCTGGCAGATCTTCCTCGCGGCAAAGCAAGAAGGCAATGCATGGCCCCCTCTTAATATACCCAAGAACGACCACACTTTTGCCAGGTCACAGTGACCTTCAAACACTAATTACAATACCTGAAGGTGCAAGATAAGGGAAACATGGGCACCAGATTTTCAACAGCAATTGAAAGAACCTCAACAAGAACTACCTCATTGTAGCGGATCCAGCCACTTATCACCAATTAATAATGCAGCGGACTCACCCTGCTAACTGTCATAGTGTGCACACCTCACTGTACATCAATTAATACAGAGTTTTGCAAATTTACCACGGGGTGTCCAGGGGTGGGGGACTTGTGTGAGGATTTAGAGTCCTAGGCAGCAGTTGATCAAACAAACAAGGAAAGTGTATTCAACAAAGAGAAGTTAACTTATTACTAGAAGTGGGCAAATAATAATAATTAATAATAATAATAATAATAATAATAATAATAATAATAATAAATTTTATTTATATCCCATCCTCCCCAGCTGAAGCCGGGCTCAGGGCGGCTAACAACACTAAAATAGTGCAACATTTTAAAAACATTATAAAAATTAATTAAAATCAAAATTGATGGCAACCATAAACTAAAAGATGTCACGGTCTTAAATACACTAGGATAGGCACAGCTCTTCTTAAACTCCAGCTGCTATTAATCAGCTGGTAAGATGCTTAAATCACTTTCTGCTACTTAGCTATGACAGGCGGTTCCATTAAATACTTTTATTGCAACACAGCTTCCTTCACAGATTTATTACCCTGGTTCATGAGCGAGGGGCACTTTCCCCCAGTTACCCACTCACTTAACAATCTCACTCCTGAGGTATTCCAAAATAGCATAACAGACCCAGGTGATCACCTCACCTGTTGTTACTGGGTTGGGAGTTTTGGACCTAGAAGAACTCTCCCTTCCTGGCTAGAAAGAGATGCCGTTAGCCTGAATTCCCACAGGTTCTCCCTCTCCCAGTTCAGTCCCAGCCCTCCCACTCCTGTCTGTGTACTTTTCCCAGACCCTCAACCCGGTCTTCCTATCTAAGCTATAAGTCTCTGTCCTCTCGCTATGGATAGTCTCCTCAGTGTGGATGTTTAATTGAACCCAGGACCAGTTCTCCCTCAGTCTCACTCCCATCTCAAAACAAGCCCTGTCCATCTTCTCAAATCCGGCCCTATCTCTCCTCTTAAATCAAGCCCTATCTCTCAACCTAAACCCTGTCTAACATCTCAAATCAAGCCCTATCTCATAACCTGAACCTTAGCCTTCTCTAACTCTCTCCCTCCGAAACCGCTTCTTTTATTCTCTCTCCCAAAGTGCTGCTCCTCCCCCTTTGTGTGACTAGCCGACTCTGTAGCCAATCAGAGAGAGGCTCCGGTACTGTGGTGGAGTTTCAGGGGAACTGCACCACCAGATTGGTCTGGCTCGGCCGTCCGTCACAACCACCCTTTGCATTTGATATTGTGTATGCACAGACATCTCCTGCTACACTTAATTTGACCTGTGGATTTTTTTTGTTACTGGGAACAAACCTTATGCACTGGTAATTTAACTTTAAAGAGGTGATCCAGCTCCTGTAACCATCATTTTCAAGTATAGCGTTAAGAGTGACTTAATTACGCAGTCTTTAGGATTAACATCTAGCTGCAGAAAGTAAGAATGAGCATCCTATGGGATTGCAGGGTAGAACTGGAAGATGTGGAAGGGGTCTGTTGCTTCTCCCCCGCAACACTGTCCAGCCATTTTTTCCTTGCCGTGCCCTACCATGTCCAAAACTGAAAACAAACTGCAGGGAGGGAAGGCCCTAGTGGAAAATCTCTGGGAGTACCCCATATTCTGCCCTTCAGTTCTCATTTGACATTTTCGTACGAGCACATAAATGCACCTCGCATCATTAACTGTCTCACACATTTATGGAAATACATCGACCAGCGTCATGTATTGTTCCACATTAGTTTATTGGTATGAAATAGGGGGGAAATAGTATTGTGATGATCCAATAAGGCATACTATTTAGCTGTCTGTATGGATCAATGAGGGACGCGGGTGGCGCTGTGGGTTAAACCACAGAGCCTAGGACCTGCCGATCAGAAGGTTGGCGGTTCGAATCCCTGCGACGGGGTGAGCTCCTGTTGCTCGGTCCCTGCTCCTGCCAACCTAGCAGTTTGAAAACACGTCAAAGTGTAAGTAGATAAATAGGTACCGCTCCAGCGGAAAGGTAAACGGCGTTTCTGTGCGCTGCTCTGGTTCGCCAGAAGCAGCTTAGTCATGCTGGCCACATGACCCGAAAGCTGTACGCCGGCTCCCTCGACCAATAAAGCGAGATGAGCGCCGCAACCTCAGAGTTGGTCACGACCGGACCTAACGGTCATGGGTCCCTTTATCTTTTTATGGATCAATGATACTAACTTTCTTAAGATATAAATCCTTAAGCCTGTTTACTAATGGTCCACTGACATGGAAGTTAATACCCTAGGAGTTGCTAACTTAGCATCATGCTAAGTTGATTGTTCCGTCAAAACAAGAATTTCATTTGCCAAATGGAACCATCTCCCCTGTTTCTCCCCTGCAGGCTGTTCTGAGGTTCTCCTGAGTTGATTTGGGGGCAGTTCAAGTGAGAGGGAAGTCTTGTTATGCCAGATTCTGTTGTATCTGACCCTAGAGTCAAGAGCACCCCAAGAATGCTCAGTATTGATATCGGGACATACTAATAAACATCAGTATTTTAGCACAACAACACAACCGACAGAGGTGATTTCTCAAACTGGGGGAGCAGGCCTGTCATAAGTCAAAGTGTGTGTGCTGAGCAGAGGTCGGGAGCAGAGATAGAGAACATATAATTAATGCCTATTTTCTCATGAGTAATATACTACAGAACGCCAGGTTTCAGTCCCGCTTCCCAAAATGGTGGGGAACAATCCCACAGGCATCTCTGAAAGAGAGGAGCATGGTCATTATTATTGATGTGCTGTGGAGCCACCTTTTCAATCCGCTGGCGAATCTGGTGCAAAGATTATATGAGCTGATTTATCTTCCTGCGAGCTGTCCTGGTTTGGGCTGTGTAGACTGTGCACAGACAATGTAGTGAACTTGGAGAGGTAAATTGCAATTTAATAAACCTGAGGTAATGCCCCAAATCAGGTGATCTGAACTTTTGAGGCCAGACAATATTTGTGGTCAGCACCAACTCCCAAGGGATGTTTTGGAGGCATGTAAGGCCGAAGCTCTGGATGTGGTCAGTGGCCTGAAATGGGGACTCCTTGGGAATAACATATGTGATGCCTTGGTTTCCATGATGGAAGAAAGGTGGGGTATAAATGTAAGAGGAATGAATCCATCAGTTCCATCTCCTCACTAAGTCTTCTGGTTCATAAAGAGTTTTCAGGATTAGACCTTTAGTAAATTCCTAGATTATTTCTGTGCTTTGTGATAATAGGGACATATCACCTGCTGTTTCTCTTGCTTTACTCTCACACATGTGCTACAAACCTCAAACAAAAAGCTGGCTATGCAGGCCTTCTTATTAGCTGCAAGGATGGGCCGAGGAGTGAGGCGGTTTGAAGCTGTGGAGAGATTGTACATGATAGGCCAGACTTGGGTCTCCAGCTGTTTTTGGACTCCAGTTCCCATCATCCCTGACCACTTAGGGATGATAGGAGTTGCAGTCCAAAACCAGCTGGAGACCCAAGTTTGGTATACCCCTCCCTAGGCTCTGGAATAGGCAATATTAGGACCCTGAAAGGTCCTAAAGCAGATGTAGGGAACAGGAAACATGGTTCTCCAGAAGTTCTTGGACTCCAGCTCCCATCATCCCCAGGCAGCATGGCCAGTGGTTGGGGATTATGGGAGTGGTAGTCTAGCAACACCTGTCCAAAAACATTTCAAGGAAACTTGCGGACCTTTGCTTCCTTTATCATTTATCCATTTTCTTGCTGTCTTCTGTTTTGATCTTAGCTGCTGCCCTCTCAGCCAAAACTAGCTGAAATCCCAGGGTGCTTATATATGCTGAGTGTGAAAGATGCTTTCTCTACTTTAAGTAGCACTTATTTCTGCCTGCTGCTTCTGTAAATATAAAACCCGTGCTTCTTTATTGAAAATGTATATGTCCGTTTCATGCAATATTTGTTCTAAGTCTCTGTCATTCTGTTCTTTATTCTTATCACTGGAATTTTGCATGACACGTTTCGGGAAGAGGAAAAAAATCCGTTCCGAATTAAAAACAGTTTCGGAGAGGGCAGGAGGGAGGGGGTGTGTGCATTATTAATACAGTGAAACTGCTGTCGAGAGTGGCTGCTCAGCGGACCATGATAACTTTGAGAAATTAGTCTCTCATCAGAAATCAAAATTTCGCGGAAAGCGTGCAGAGGTCCTTTTCGAGTCAGGTTGCAGTAGCCACCCGAAGAGGTTTCACTGTAAATGTGTCACTTTTGTATATCTTATTGGAATGTTCTTGTGATTACATGTGTATATGTATACCCCTCAAGTACAACTGGAGGTAATATATGAGCACATGCTTTTAAAGCAAGCAAAAAAAAACCCCAAGCCACACAATGCATAAACCTGCATTGTGTGCCCAATATACTTATGAACTTTATTGTGCATACATTTTTTCCGTTCAAAAAAGAAAGAAAGAAAAAAACTCACATTTTTTTCCCGTTACAGTTGAATGCACATTTGTCAGAATGTATTAATGCCCCAAGCACCTGTAGTTTTAAGCGTTATGGCTGCATTTTTCAGGTCAGTATATAATGATTTATATACTTGATTGAAAGTCTACAATAAGAAAACTTAATACTTATGGATAGCTCTCTCGACTGGGCTTGACATCTCTCGTTATCCGCTAAGAGAAAGGCACCCAGTGGCTTGAGTGATTTTGAAGTTATGTATTGGATGATGATCAGTTTACCTGCCATAGAAATTTAAATGTGTAAACGTGTTTCTAGGAACCACAGTGTGTCAGGGTTTCAGTATTCTGTTGCTTAACATAATAGAGACATTGCATTTGGAATTCGAAAGGCGCAATTTGCCCCTCAAGAAAGCAGACTGCAATTACTTAAGTTGTTTCCACAAAACTTACTACTTTTCTGCGATGAAACTTTCTGGCCCTTAATACTGCTTGTGCCCAATAAAATCCACGGAAGGCTTAACCCGCTATAAGCTGCTGTCCTGCAATTTCTGCCTTTGTGCGTTTAAACAGGGTATATGTGGAGGTTTAGTGAGTGGCCATTAAGGAGTTTAAAATGTGTCAGCCTAGGCCGGGGGGTACCCAGAGTGGCCAGTGGTCCCCAAACATCTGCTGGATTCTGGGCTGGGGGAAGGATGACCCTGGTTCTTCATACCTACAACGAGTAGGTTCATTGTCCAACCCTTGGCATGGGCAAACGAAGCCATCAAGAATGAGTGTGCCAAGTGGAAGACGGTGGTAGATCAATTCTTCCTTTCCTGCCATGCCTCTTGTCTTAGCTCTCCAGTGAATCCCGTCGACAGTTGGACATTAGTGGGAAGTGCTCAGTCTAATATAAATTGCCCGTTTCGTGTTCCTTTTGAGGAAATGTGCCGGAACATTCTGCACACCTGCAGTTTATTGCTTTTTTAATTTAAATTTTTAAACCCTCTTTAGCCGAAGTGTGAGCCGCCCAAACTCACAGGTATCCCCCTCCCAAAATTAGTGAGATTTCCAGGTGGTTTTTGGGTGGTGAGTAGCTGTGTCCAATTCCCATATAGAGCTACGGTTCTCAATATTCTTTCAAACTGAGTTATATATCTGTAGTAGGGACGCGGGTGGCGCTGTGGGTTAAACCACAGAGCCTAGAACTTGCTGATTATAAGGTCGGCGGTTCGAATCCCCGCGACGGGGTGAGTTCCCGTTGCTCGGTCCCTGCTCCTGCCAACCTAGCAATTCGAAAGCACGTCAAAGTGCAAGTAGATAAATAGGTACCGCTGCGACGGGAAGGTAAACAGCGTTTCTGCGCGCTGCTCTGGTTCGCCAGAAGCGGCTTAGTTGTGCTGGCCACATGACCTGGAAGCTGTACGCCGGCTCCCTCGGCCAGTAAAGCAAGATGAGCGCCGCAACCCCAGAGTCGTTCACGACTGGACCTAATGGTCAGGGGTCCCTTTACCTTTACCTTTATATAACTGTAGCACAGACAGGCCATAAGAGCAGTGAGGAGCAACAGGGCTGGGGCTGTAATCTTATCTTTACTTACCTGGGAGCAAGCTCCATTGAATTTAATATGACCTTCTCCTGAGTAGGCTTGATTAGGATTACACTGTGAAGAAACCTCCAAGGGGTTCTTAACACCTGGGAAACAAAGCATTCAACAGTTTGCACACAAACACAATTGCTCTCAGTGGTAGAAATAGTTTGTCTTGTTGGCACTGCTTTCTGTTCCCTTATCACCAATCACTATTTTTATGTTCCGTGTTTCTGTGTGTATGTAGATATATATTTTACTGGAATACCTATTATACAGAACATGTACATTAGAAATCACAGAAATATTAAACTTGCATCTTAATTTACGCACGTTTAAAAGTTTAATTTACACAAACCTTTTTTGCATGGTGTCTCATCCCCTAAAGGGACTGAAACAAGCAGATGTACATACTCCGCATATTACTTGTTTTCTGTGCAATTGTGTGTAGTAGTTATTCATACTGATGTGTGTGTTTGTAAGGATCACATATTTTCTGATTACCTAAAAGCATTAAGCAGAGCATTTTGGAAACTGTCTAAAATGGAAAATTTCACTCTGTTGAAGCAGTACTGCCATTTCTAGGGTTGATGAATTAAATTTTAATCTTTCAATCTGCTCCCCACACCCACCCCACAAACAACTTGTTCTATTTTCACTCAGTGGACTGGCTTGGGCTTCATGCTAAATCATAGCTTAGCATTATGAGAACAAACCTCATTGAACCCAGAGCTTCTGTGTCTGTTTTCTATTTTACTATAGTTTAGTGTGTCATCTGAACCTTGACAACCTGCAGTTAATCTTAACTGTGGTTAGTGGAAACAAACCGACTTCAAACCATAGTTTATGGTTTTAACTATGGTTTAATCACAGTTAAAATTAACCAAAGTTTAGAGTTGAAAAAAAACTAAACTACAGCACACATTTTTCTTTTTCTTTTTTAAAAAAAGTGGTCTAGATAAGTTTTTCTTTTTAAAGCTGCTGTTAATATAGAACAGAAGGGCAGGACTCACTGAAGCTTGTCCTTGTAGCACTAAACCATGGTTTAGCATTATATCCAAATGCAGCCAATGAGCATTTCCATATATAAAAGCATCAAATCCTGTTGGTTTACTTTCTCTAGTTTCCTGGGTAGACAATCCACCAAGTTCTGCTCCTGTGGCATTAACCCTTTAGGCCAATGAGTGAAGACGTTCAGGGGCTTCAGAACAGGTTGCGAGCAATGGTTTGCAGCAGCAGAACTAGACCTGTGTCCCGTTGGCCACAGGAGAGAGCAGTAGGCATATTGCTTTTCACAGTTTTTCCACCATTCTCTCTTATCTCTGCCTCACACTTCCTTCCTTTTCCTGGGAACGTGATAACCATAGAGTAGAAAAGGCAAGTAAAATAAAATAGAGCACGTAGATTCAAAAGTTATTTGTTGGCTAATTTGTTGCTTAAATTTGGCATTGTGCTAAACTGCTGCTTGGGAAGACAGGTTGCAAATAGCCACTTGCTGGGGAGCAAGTAAAAATTGCCCCCTGGCAAGCTGTTCTTATGTCGTCGTGCCCCCCAGACACAGTGAAGCCAGACTGTGTGGACATCTGTGATTCGCTTCCAACCTTAAAGGTTTGAAGAGAGAGCAGGCCAAAGGCCTGTCAGTTCAGCATCCTGTTTTTCATGGTGGCTAGCTAGACACATCTGGGAAGTAGGACATGAAGGGAGCATCCTTTTCCCTAGGGCTGCCATACAGAAACATGCTGTTTCTGATCCAGGATGTATCATACAGCCTTTGACAGCCTCATCTTCTGTGTACTTGACTAATCCCCCTTGTAAAAGCAGCATCATAAGCATCTCGCAGCAGCAAATCCCAAGGATGCTCTGCGAGAAGAAACTGCTTTGACCTGGATCTCCTGCCAATCACCCGCACTGGATGACCTTGGGTTCCAGTGTTAGAAGCACTCTCTCCAGACCACACCATGCTTAACGGTGGAAGAGACAGCCCAGCAACCCAGGGTCTGTGCCCCTTAGAGAATGGCCCCCACAGCTCTACGGTTCTGAGTCTTCAGGGAAGATTTGGGTTTTACAAGTGCTTCTTCAGCCTTGGGTCCTCAGATGTCACTGTACCACATTTCCCATTATCTCCAGTCAACTTAGCCCAGCGTTCAGGGATGGTGTGAATTGTAGGTCCCTTCCAGGCTTGCCGTTTTGCAGGAGGGGTTCAGTAGATAGATAGATAGATAGATAGCTAGATAGTTTATTACGGCCATAGGCCCATATTCAATACATCATACAGCAACACAGGTATAACAAGATAAAATTAATAAATTAAATTACGTTAAAATCAAGTACATCTCAGACCATAAATTTCTAAATTCCATTAAAATAAAAACAATATAGCGCTTAAAATATCAAATTATCAGTATAAATCAATATTATTTAGGCAAAATCAATAATCAATAGTCATAGAGTAATCCATTTTTCCTTTTATAGGCTAATACTGTTATCAGAAATCTGGCAACAGAAAGGGACCTACTCGGATCAGAATCTTGCAATAAATGCATTAGCTGTGTTTCCAAAGAGTCACCTGAGATTTCCAATAATAAAGGGGACAAAAATCTGATCCGAGAAACTGAATGTAGTGGACAACAGAATAGTATATGTTGTAAAGATTCTATAGATCTATTATCACATACACACACCACTGAGATCCGACCATTGGAAAATCTATTATTTCAGGACTAAAATCTATTATTCAGGACTAATATTATTCAGGGGTTCAGTTGAATTTGCATGCTGCCAAATTTTGGTGTGCATTGTTAAATGGGTTAAAGCAGCCTTGCACAGTAAAATAAATAAATAAATTTTGTGATAAATGGGAAGCGATGGGAAAACATGCTATGGGTCAGGGATGTCCAACCAGTAGATACCTGGCTGATCGTGTACAAGTTTCATGGAAAAAACTAAAAAAACTGTGTAATCCTCCCCAAGAAAAGCTCAACAATTCTGGGCAATCCACCCACCTCACGCATGCTCCTCCTCCCTACAGTAACAATGGGTAGATCACTGCCAGTTTTTTTATACTGGGAGTAGATCACAGTCTCTTGGGAACTGGACATGCTTGCTATTGTGGGACGAGTCTTTTCTCCTGCTCTGGAGGGTAGGACTCCAACCAGTGGCTTCAAGTTACAAGAAATGGGATTCTAACTAAACATCAGGAAAAACTTTCTGACAGTAAGAGCTGTTCCGCAGTGGAACGGTCTCTCTCTGGAGGTTGTGGGCTCTCCTTCCTTGTAGTCTTTTAAGCAGAGGTTGGATGGCCGTCTGTCAGGGATGCTTTAGTTGAGCCCCAGGGGCTGGACTAGGTGACTCTTGGGGTCCCTTCCAACTCTCCGATTCTATGAGAAAAATCAATTGATGGGTAGTTGTACAACCGTGCAAATCTAATTGGGCTGGAAGCTTCCTAATTGGCAGGTGCCGTAACAGCCACTGGGCAAGCTGGTTGAATGCTTAATTAGCAGATTGTGTGGAGGCACCTCTACCTCTGGGGACCTATGGTGGAAGAACTCTTGCTTATAAGGCCAGCAATAATAATAATAATAATAATAATAATAATAATAATAATAATAATTTTTTATTTATACCCCGCCCTCCCCAGCCAAGGCCGGGCTCAGAGCGGCTTACAAGCAATAATAAAAACAAGATGAATGATTACAACATAAAAACAAAAGTAAAATACAACATTAAAATAATGGAACATTAAAATATTAAAATGTAGCCTCATCACAGGAGGAGAAGGAAAAGAAAAAAAAAAGAGGGGAAGGGGATCAAGTTGATTCCAAGCCAAAGGTCAGGCAGAACAACTCTGTCTTACAGGCCCTGCGGAAATAAATCAGATCCTGCAGGGCCCTGGTCTCATGAGGCAGAGCGTTCCACCAGGCCGGAGCCAGAGTTGAAAAGGCCCTGGCTCTGGTTGAAGCCAATCTAACTTCCTTAGGGCCTGGGACCACTAGGGTGTTGTTATTTATGGACCTTGAGGCTCTCCGTGGGGCATACCAGGAGAGGCGGTCCCGTAGGTACAAGGGTCCTAGGCCGTGAAGGGCTTTAAAGGTCAAAAGCAGCACCTTAAATCTGACCCTGTACTCCACCGGGAGCCAGTGCAGCTTGAAAAGCACTGGGTGAATATGCTCCCATGGCAGAGACCCCGTGAGGAGCCTCGCTGCAGCATTCTGTACCCGCTGGAGTTTCTGGGACAGCTTCAAGGGCAGCCCCGCGTAGAGTGAATTACAGTAGTCAAGCCTGGAGATGACCGTCGCATGGATCACTGTGGCCAGGACACAGGTTAGTTAGTGGAAGGACAGGTTAGTAGAGGAAGCAGCTGAGCGATCCAGGACTCACCTTAACAAACACTGTAGAAAAATAGGGTTCCTGCCCCTTTGTTCGTCCCCTCAATGTACTGTTTAAATGAAATAAATAGGGATATTTTTTCCCACTGGCAAGGTTTGGTGGATTGAGCCTTTACCTTTTGAAGGCTGTTGTGTTTGTGTGTGTGTTTTGGTGCTTACACAAATGGTTCTGAAATGCATTTTAAAACAAAAACCTCTTTGCATGGTAGTTTTAAAGCCACGCAGGAGGGGTTTTGGGTGGGGCTCCAGCACCCCTGAATGGAAGGTGAATTCAGGCTGTGTTTGCACATCATGCTAAGCCACAGATTACAGTGAAGCGCATGAGCAGGAATGAGCTGCAGCAAGGCTTGGGCTCATGCGCTCCCCATGCCAGGAGGAGTTCAGAAGCTTTTGCTTCTGCAGTTACTGAATCTGGCAGGCAAACTGCAGATACTATTAACCATGGCCAAGAAACTGATACTGATGAATTGGAAGAATGGAGATACAATTCCCCTTAATCAATGATTGACAACGTGAGATTGGCAACATATGGACAAGCAGCTTATAGACGCAGACTTTCTTTGGATAGATACAGTGACATTTGGAATGCGTTTACACAGAATATATTAGGTTATTGACAATTATATGTGTATTAGGATAACAAGGATATACTCATCTGTATATTAATGTGTGGTAATGTAACAGTATTTTTCCATTCTCACTTCTTTTCTTACCCTGTTTTTTTATAAAAGAAATTCTCTTCATAAAATATTAATTTAAAAAACACACACCCTATGGTTAGGTTAAAGTAGCAGCCCCTCATGGCCGTGGTACTACAAAGCCCATCAGCCCTGGCAGTATGACCAGTGGGCAAGGATGATGGGAGTTGTAGTCCAGGAGCATCCAGAGGGCATCAGGTTGGGGGAGGCTGCCTTACAACAACCTAGCTTCAACACCTAGGCCATGAAAAGGAGGAGCCCACAAGCTCAAGGCTCCCTGTGGCGCATTGTTTGCTTGTGCACCTTGCACCAACCTATGGTTTAGCAGGATGTGCAAATGCAGTCTCTGTGTTGTGTGTCTTTATTATTATTATTAAAGCAGGTTTGTTGCAATAATATGCCTGATAAATGCATCATGGGTCAAACCTATGGTGGGTGGGTTGGTGCTACGTTGAATGCAGGGTTGGCTAAGAAATGAAGTTGGCTAAATCATGTTCTTTGTCACAGGGAACAAACCAGCAAGTTAAAGCACATGAAGCCACCTCAGCAGTGCAGCATGTAGACTTATTGAAAGAATGGAGTAATTGTCTAGAAAATAAGGTACATCTCCTCCTCACCTTATCTGCATTACTCTTATGTTTTATGCGTCTAGCAGGGATACCATTGTGGGAGTTTGGAACAGCAGCTGAAATACTTCTCAGTTTCCAAAAGCAATGAATTGTGTAGCTGCAGGATTTTTGTTCTTAAGGTTTGAAAAACAAGAAGTCTTCCAAAGAGGTTTTCATTAACTGGTAGAATGTGCATAATATAGATAGGTAAACTTTCTATATTATAGATAGGTTTCACTCCCAACTGGTTAATTATAATCCCCCCCCCCCCAAATTGGGCTGCCTTACGAAGACAGGCAAGTAAGAAAAACCTACGCTATTAAAACCTGCATCGCTGCTTGATTTTAAGGTTGTTTTTAATGTGGGCATTTCCAGCAGCTCAGCGTAGAGCGAGAGGCCATAACTCAGTATTAGACCCCTCATACTTTACAGGCACAAGATGTCAGCTTCCATTCTGTGGCATCTCAGTTTTAAAGGGTCTTGCCTGGGTAGACTTGGCAGGCGTAGCCAATGTGGTGCCTTCGAGAATGTTGAACTACAACTCCCATCATCCCTAGCCAGCATGCTCAATCTTCAAGGATGATGGGAGTTGTAGTCTCACAACATCTGGAAAGTACTACGAAGGGTTACACTTGAATCAGTGCACCCGTGTCTCTCTTTCGTTGCAGAAAATGTTTTTTCCCCCTTCTTGGCATAAGAACCCCCTCTTCTTCTTCTTCTTCTTCTTCTTCTTCTTCTTCTTCTTCTTCTTCTTCTTCTATACCACCCTTCATCTGTAGATCTTTGGGCGATTCACAGCATAAAAAGACAAGATAAAAACACAAAATGCATAATAAGAACAAGAATAAGAACAAAACAGGGGACGCGGGTGGCGCTGTGGGATAAACCACAGAGCCTAGGACTTGCCGATCAGAAGGTCAGCGGTTCAAATCCCTGCGACGGGGTGAGCTCCCGTTGCTCAGTCCCTGCTCCTGCCAACCTAGCAATTCGAAAGCACGTCAAAGTGCAAGTAGATAAATAGGTACCGCTCTGGCGGGAACGTAAACGGTATTTCCGTGTGCTCACCAGAAGTGGCTTAGTCATGCTGGCCACATGACCTGGAAGCTGTACGCCGGCTCCCTAGGCCAATAAAGCGAGATGAGCGCCGCAACCCCAGAGTCGGCCACGACTGGACCTAATGGTCAGGGGTCCCTTTACCTTTATAAGAACAAAACAAACCAATAACCCCTCCCCCACTAGATAGTTTAATATACATGTCTCTGTGTGTGTTGGTTTTTGTTAATTTGGTTAAATAATAAAATGGAGAATTCCCTGGATGCCTAGATCTAGGTTTGAAATAGCCACGGGTGTTGCTCTAAGTTGATTCATTTTTCTACTTAGGGACTGATATGTAGTTTAGTTCACATTTATTGCTGCCATCTCCAAAGCCCCAAGAGCAAAAGAAAAAAAACAACAACCCCTGATTGGCCTGCTCCCTTTTCGCATGTCACTGTGTTCATGGTGCAAACAAAGCTCTGGAGTGGAGTTGTGTGGGGAAATGGACTCCTGACTTAATTCAATGCAAACTGATCAGGTATTCAGAAAACGGAAGTCCCATATCTGGTTTAAGATGTGAGAGGTTTGGTTGGCGGGACTAGTAAGTTAAAATTTAAAACTTCCAAATCAGCATAAGTAAGTTGAACAATTATAAATCGTTAGCAATCAAAGGAGAAAACACACACACACTGGAATAAAATTACGTACGATTGTTCTGTAGGGTTGTTTCATGTCTTGTTTGTTTATTTGTGAGATTTCTATCCTGCCTACATAAAAGGCTGGTTTGACAGATTAAAAAAAAACAAAAAAAAACAGCCATCCTCAGCAGTCCCGTTATCAAAGAATCTTTTCTTTTTGCTCTTATTTTTGCTTTGCTGAGCTGTAATCTGTGCAGCAGACTTCAAAAGCCATTTCCTTTCCCTGGGGAACCATGGGAACTGTAGTTCTGTGAGCATGCCTAAAGATCTTTTAAAAAGGTCTCAATGTCCTTGTTTAGTCGTTCAGTCGTGTCCGACTCTTCGTGACCCCATGGACCAGAGCACACCAGGCACTCCTGTCTTCCACTGCCTCCCGCAGTTTGGTCAAACTCATGTTATTAGCTTCGAGAACACTGTCCCACCATCTCGTCCTCTGTCGTCCCCTTCTCCTTGTGCCCTCCATCTTTCCCAGCAGCAGGGTCTTTTCCAGGGAGCCTTCTCATGAGGTGGCCAAAGTATTGGAGCCTCAGCTTCACGATCTGTCCTTCCAGTGAGCACTCAGGGCTGATTTCCTTCAGAATGGATAGGTTTGATCTTCTTGCAGACCATGGGACTCTCAAGAGTCTCCTCCAGCACCATAATTCAAAAGCATCAATTCTTCAGCGATCAGCCTACTTTATGGTACAGCTCTCCTTACTAAACTGCAATTCCCATGATTTTTCCGAGGAAGCCACAACTGTTAAACTGATACCAAACTGCCATCTTACATAGCTATACCCTGAGTAGCATATTAGAAAAGATTGGGGGGGGGGGCAACCATTTTCACTCAAAAAGGCTCTCTCGAAAGACCCAGCAGTACCTCTGAGTAGTATCTATAATCCTCAGATGCAGTTATACAGTTGGTACTTCAGACTGGCACTGATTTTACCATTTTGTTTTGTTGAAGTTGTCTTCGCACAGCTGGAGAAGAGTTGCCAGATTAGTCCTCACTTAGAAAATTTCCCAAAGTAGGATGGCAACCCCTCCCCTGTTTTACAAGACGGAAACTTTTTTCACAAAGGATCTCGCAACTAGCGATCCAAATTCAAATTTTGAACCCCTCGCCCCCTCTCTAATAAAACCTATTAGCTGATGAAAGAGATTTTATTCTTTTAGCCCGAGGCAATAGTGATAAGCATTTTATCAAATCTGGTACAAGCTGAGAAGTTTGCTCATTTGTGGTTGGGTTTCTAAAAATAGCCTTCTGAAATAATCAGGGAATTTAGTGCGCCAATGTATTAGACAGCTTGTCCAGTGCGAAATAGCTGGAATATAACTGGCAAATGCCACAAGATTTTTGGGTTTGGGGGGAGTTGTTTTGGTGCGGAAGAGGAACCTGAAAAATGATGTTTTTCTTCAGATGTTTACCAAGAAAACCCCCTTGTCAGCCCTTTGAGCAGGGGTCAGCAAACCTTTTCAGCAGGGGGCCGGTCCATTGTCCCTCAGACCTTTTTGGGGGGGCAAACTATTTTTTTGGGGGGGGAGTGAACGAATTCCTATGCCCCACAAATAACCCAGAGGTGAATTTTAAATAAAAGGACACATTCTACTCATGTAAAAACACGCTGATTTCCGGACTGTCCGTGGGCCGGATTTAGAAGGCGATTGGGCCGGATCCGGCCCCTGGGCCTTAGTTTGCCTACCCATGCCTTTGAGGATGGCAAAGGTCTGTTCCCTTCTCAGATGTCAAAAGAAAACCAGCATGTATTATGCCCTCATCTCTCCTACTACTCTTAACAAATCTGGCTCTAGTGTTTGTTTTGGTTTTTTAGCCCCTAGGCTTGGGTATGTGTGTTGGCATGGTGAGTGCGCTTAACTGCGATGTCTCAGAGGAATCTGGGCTGAATGCTCAAATCACTCATAGATTCAGGAACCAACAGGAAAGCCAAGAGCAGATTGAGGACTGAAATCCTAGGGGGACAAACTATCCTTGAGTTATGCCATCTCAGTGGGCCGACTAATCTGCCTGTCAAATCTCCCACCTCCTTAGTATTTCTGCATCTTAAAAGCACCTGCTTCCTGCTCATACACAAGTTCATTTTGGGGGCAGGAAGAAAGAAGCAATTTTTTTTTGTCTTGGCAAGGAAGTGTGGCTTTATTGCGAAATGAAGGACAACCAGTTTTATAAAGAGTTTGACCCCTCTTGTGTTAGAAAACCCGGATGCTTTCATCCTTATCAATACTGGCACAGGTGTGCTTTTACTGTAACTGATAGGCAGCATTGTGTCAGAAACATTTGAGAAACCTTCCCTACTTTTTTAAGATGGATCACAAGTGGTGGTCCTAGGCAGTCTGTGGTGGTATTTCAGGTACATAAATACCCTCTCTAGCTGTTTCTTTTTTGGCCGATTTGCTGATGAATGCTAAATGCAATCTTCACATTTTGCCAGGACGAGAGGGCAGGGTTCCAGGTGCGAGATGGTTGAAGGGAAGAAAAGCACTGATGAATAGAGCAAAGATCCTCACAGTGACTGAAAAATGATAGTCAGCTGTTCTTTGTGGTTCCAGCACAGTCTAGTAGGTGCGCTAAGTATTTTCCGACAACAAAGCACAAGCTGATTTCTTTTAGATTATATCATCAGTGCACACCCCTGTTCTTTCATATTACTCCCTAAGTATGTATCTTTCATTCATGGAAATCATTACAGGCTGGTTTTGACTTGTGTCCTTTACTGAAGAACCATTCAAATATGATTCTTAAAGCAGCCACAGCCTATTTCTTTTTAGACACCAAGTGGGGTGAAGCAGTTTTAATCATCCTATTTTCTATTTTCCTTTTCGGTCACCATTTTCTTCTGTAAGTCTTTCTACTGGCCTGTCTATTGTAAAGGACTTAGATGCCCAGTATGGATTGGCCTCAGTTTCCTTATCTCCAGAAATCAAAGCCTTGGGAACGACCAACTAAATAAGTGAAACTTGCTTAGAAGTTAAGAGTTATGACCACTATTGTACTCCTCCTTTTAATCCAGGAGGAAGAAGAAGAAATATGCTTTCAGCAAGGGCTAGAAAATACACGAAACACAGTGAAGATATATTTTATTTGGAATGCTCCTCCTTGTTTGTGAGAGATGGCTGGTTCTTTTTGTGTACGTGTGGTGGGAGTAATTGTAGATTATTCTCCCCCCCCCTCCAGGTGGCCATGCTCCAGAATGAAAGTTTGGAAAAGAACAAGAGTATACAAACTTTACATAATCAGATTTGTAGCTTTGAAATAGAAATTGAGAGACAGAAGGAAATGCTGCGGAGTAATGAGTCCAAAATACATCACTTACAGGTAAGTTATTGATTTCTTCCCGTGCTTGAGCAGAGCATGGTGAGCATTTTTCTGCTCTTTGCCTTCCTCTTTGCAGAGCAAAGTATGACAATTCAGGCCGTAGTCCTATATACACTTTCCTAGGAATAAAGTCCAGTCGAACACGTCTGTTGCCATTTACTTTGCTGATGGGAGGTTTTGCTTCTGCACATGAGTCTGGCAAACCGCTCTGAGCTGAAGCATTCCTTCCTCACCCACCCTAGAATGTTTAGTTCACATTGAGTTCATGAAACATCGTACCCTGACCTGTTCTTAATGCATGGTTGACCACATTTATGGAATGTGATAGTTATGCTCTTTTAAGTTTTGCTATATCAATCACTAGTAATAGTTTAATAAGGAGATTTTCATACCTATCCAATTCTGTGTTCCCTTTCCCAACCTTTAATCTATTGATGATTAATGCCTATATGCAACCCTTGCATATGATTTGTGTTAACCAATCAGCAACAAGCACATATGTGGCAATGCTGTAATATTCAATAAAAGGGAGTCCCCGGGACATGCTCGGCAGATGCCTCCCATATGACACTTGTCACTCACCTGTCGTTTATTTCAACCCAACACTTTGCTGCCGCGAAGGCTTATTGGGGTGGGTTGTACTAGCGTTCAAGACAATCCATGCACGTTTATTTACTTTAAATGCTTGCATCATAGCAGTTCCCGCATCCTCCTTCAGTAATAGCGAGTCTTCCTGTATTCCCTCGTCTGTTGTTTCCTTTGGAGGTTTCCTTTTAAATATTAATTTTTTAAAGAAACGATTTATTCTTTTCATTCAAAGCGAGTGATAGACAGCCAAGCTGAGAAGCTGAAAGAACTGGACAAAGAAATCCGTCCCTTCCGACAGAACTGGGAGGAGGCAGACAGCATGAAGAGCAGCGTCGAGTCTCTCCAGAACAGAGTGACTGAGCTGGAAAGCGTCGATAAGAATGCAGGGCAAGGAAATAGGAATGCAGGTAAAAAATATTTTTTTTTTTAAAAAAAAAACTGAGCACAAAGCCAGCAAAGAACTTGTCTGGCAGATCCTGTCAAAATAACTAATAAGGTGCATTCTGAAATGGAATTCCTGCTGGGGATGTTTCCCTCTGAAGACAAGCAATAACTGCAAACCTTGTAGTTTCTTGAGAGCTGTCTGCTTAATAGCCATCTCAGAGGTTCATCCCCATTGTGTCTGTGCTACAGCACCAATTGAGGGCCTTAGCCTATGCGATTCCCTTGCCAAGCCATGTGGCTGTCAGAGAAAACCAGGCTATGCAGTTTTGTTGTGTGGCCCAACCCCTTAATAACGAACATTATGAGTCCTCTTTATACCTTGCCTTTGACACCTGAAATTTTGTGTTTCCAGGGCCCACCTTATTCCTTTGGTTGTAACCCACTTTAACTCTCTTTAATCTTGAATTTTAAGTTGTTGCGACCTGCCGGTGAAGGGTGGGTGATAACTTTGATGGTAATAACAACTTTTAGATGCTCCTCATACAGACATTAGTACCTCTCAAACAAGTTGCTGGTATGCTTTTTCAGCCACTGTGATGGAAAAAGCATAATCAGTATGCAAAAGCATTATCAGTTTTCAGAAACGTCCTCCCCCAATCCTTAATAGTCTCCCCATTTATAATCTGTGGCTGCTTTTACTGTAGGGCTTACAGTCTTTTATGTGTAGTTCAGAGTGATGTTTCATCTGAGCATCACCATGATAAAACAAAGGAGGCCGTTGCCTTATTCTGTGAACAAAGTAATCAAAACCACAAATTAGCAATATGACGCAGGCCTTTCTTAGCGGCTTACCCTATACGGTTTGGTTCAAACGCGAATCAGCAAGAAAAAAAAACTTTTATGAAGAATAAGCCTTCTGTTAATGCACCTTGCTTGGGCTGTTGTGTAAATATGCAGTCCATTCATTGCTGAACAGTAGTATATCGATCTGTAACTCAGTGCTCAGGTTGGGGTGTTGTGCCTGATGGCGACAGGTGGAATTTCACCAGCGCACAGGTCGCTTTCCCCCTTGCCACCTGAAGGGGGGAGGGCACAATGGGGCACAGCCATTTAGACTTATGTTGCTGGAGACCATGAATTTTGAAAATTGATTCTGGAGTCCCATAGAGCAGGTCTCTTATTCAGTTGAGAGCACAGAGAATATATACAGGCATTAAGCATATAACTTCTCCTTCTCTGAGTTGATTGCTATAGTACCTCTGGTATACCTTTGAATCACAGTTGCTGTATGTTGCGAGCAAGGAAGTGTTTTTCTGCTCCTATTTTGCTTGTGGGCTTCCCATCTGGTTGGCCGCTGTCGGAGCAGGATGCTATGTAAGCCTTCAGTCTGAACCAGCAAGCCCCTTTTTATGTTCTTACGTTGTTAAAATACCAACAATTCTACTAGCTGTCTACCAGTTCCACCTGGTACGCAGGCTAAGACCCTATCTGCACACAGACTGTCTTGCCAGAGTGGTGCATGCTCTAGTTATCTCCTGCTTGAACTACTGCAATGCGCTCTACGTGGGGCTACCTTTGAAGGTGACCCGGAAACTGCAATTAATCCAGAATGCGGCAGCTAGACTGGGAGTGGCCGCTGGGACCACATAACACCGGTCCTGAGAGATCTGCATTGGCTCCCAGTACATTTCTGAGCACAATTCAAAGTGTTGGTGCTGACCTTTAAAGCCCTAAACAGCCTCGGCCCAGTATACCTGAAGGAGCATCTCCACCCCCATTGTTTAGCCCAGACACTGAGATCCAGCGCCGAGGGCCTTCTGGCAGTTTCTTCATTGCGAGAAGTGAGGTTACAGGGAACCAGGCAGAGGGCCTTCTCAGTAGTGGCGCCCGCCCTGTGGAACGCCCTCCCTTCAGATGTGAAGGAAATAAGCAGCTATCCTATCTTTAAAAGACATCTGAAGGCAGCCCTGTTTAGGGAAGTTTTTAATATTTAATGCTGTATTGTTTTTAACACTCGACTGGGAGCCGCCCAGAGTGGCTGGGGAAACTCAGGCAGATGGGCGGGGTATAAATAATAAATTATTATATTATTACTAACAAGTACTAGTAGTGGCAAGTGGGGTGGGATGTTGCCTACCTGGCTTCCTAATGCCCAGGTCGTTGCTAGTAACCAAGACGGGCAAGGCAGTGGAGAGGTTGGGGCAGGTGCCGCAGGGAAGGGGATGAGCTGTTCCTGCTGCTGTGTCCACACTTTGCTGACCTCTCCACTGCCTCGCCCCTCTTTCCTTGGTTCCCAGCAGCCACCACTGGGTTGGGAAGCCAGGTAAGACATCCCACCACACCCAGTTCTGCCTGCTGTGGATGCTACTGTGCACCTTTCTTTAACACTTAGTCAAAATTGCAAGGTTTTTCCTTCTTTTTTTGCAACTTTCACAGAGCAAAATGTCACAGTGAAAGCGCTGTGGACTAAGCATTAATTAGAAACTGGCAGTGAGGTGTGCCTTGTCTTAAGGCTGTGTTTTGGGTCATGTTGTCAAAGTATTGCTTTCTTTCCTTGCATTTTTGTTGCTGATAACATTTCATATAACACTCATATATAGATGACGGGAAAGATTAGATATCTAAGAGACCAAAAGTTTACAGAAAACTGGGGAAAATTTATTAAATATCTGGAGAATATAAGTGATGGTCAAATAACGCTAGAAGGTTTTAAAAGAGCACTGTGAATATGCAAGAGACATTGTCAAAAAGAATGAGAGGGGAAAAGATATAATTAATGACAATGATAAAAAGGAAATGCGGAAATTAATAATGGTTACGAAAGATTTACGGAAAAGCTGAAGGAAGTCCAAAAAGAAAGATTCGGAAAATTGAAATGTGAAATGTGAAAATAATATATGTTATGTTTTGTTTTGTTTGTTATGTTTTGTTGTGTTTTTGTAAATTAATAAAAATTATTTATATATAAAAAAAGATAACATTTCATATTGAGCTTTTTACATCTTTTTTGTACTTGGAATACATCTGTCTGCACGAGCAGTAATGTAATGTAGTGTGTGTGTGTGTGTGTGTGTGTGTGTGTGTGTGTAGGCTAACTGCTGAGATCCATCACATTACATTGTTCCCGTTGTGTTTTCAGGTCCCAAAGGAAAAAGTAGCCCAATATCGTTTTTAAAAACTGACCTGAAACTCCCCCCGAATAAATGTTTTTCCTTGACAATGTTTGGGTTTTCTCTCTTTTCCTTCCAGGTCTGCTAGAATCCCAATTATCTAGGCATGATCAGATGCTGAGCGTCCACGACATCCGATTGGCTGATATGGATCTCCGCTTTCAAGTTTTGGAAACGGCCAGCTACAATGGAATATTGATCTGGAAAATCCGAGATTATAAACGTCGGAAGCAAGAGGCGGTGATGGGGAAGACGTTGTCCTTATACAGCCAGCCTTTTTATACGGGGTACTTCGGCTATAAGATGTGTGCCAGAGTTTATCTCAACGGAGACGGCATGGGCAAAGGGACGCACCTGTCCTTGTTCTTTGTCATCATGCGGGGAGAGTACGACGCTTTGCTTCCGTGGCCCTTCAAGCAAAAAGTCACCCTTATGCTGATGGATCAAGGACCTTCCAGGCGCCATTTAGGGGATGCTTTCAAACCAGACCCCAACAGCAGTAGTTTCAAGAAGCCCACCGGAGAAATGAATATTGCTTCTGGCTGCCCAGTCTTCGTTGCACAGACTGTTCTAGAAAACGGAACATATATTAAAGATGATACTATTTTTATTAAAGTCATAGTGGATACATCAGACCTACCAGACCCCTGACGTATAGCAGAGAGGCAGATTCAACAGAAGACAACTCCATTGGGGGCTCTTTTTTATATCTACCTGTCTTCAATAAGAGGTCCCTAAAGCTCAGAGGGGACCACCTTGTGTTATCAGAAGGAAGCATTTGGAGGCATAAATTTGCTTAAGGGGTCCAATGGCAAACGTAGCAACCCATTAAGAAGTCATACCATGGTATATTTTCTAATTAAAACTAATAGGAACACTTCGAGTTCTGACAAGTCACTTAATCCTCACGAGGACAAACGATTACAGTCAGAAAACCTTTTCGTAATTTATTGGTAATCTCTAATCGGTTGGAAGGGGGGGGAAAAGACAAAATATCCTGTGCTGGAAAAGACATGAAACTTTTATTCCTTTTTAACTAGAAAACAAAAGTAAAAGTTCACATGTGGGTTAGCTAGAAACTGTCAGCATGTTAAGTTAAAAAAGAAGAAGAAGAAATTATGAAGTAACATTGCAGTTAAAAGATATTATTACTTTGAAAATCGATAAGTGCAATCCTGTCTGAAATACAGTATATTGTTTATTTTTAAGGCCTCTCCTGGTCTCTGTTTTAAAATAATTACTTTGCCAGAAGACCTCGACAGAATGTCCAGATCTTCTTGAAAGTGTCTAAATCAGAGTCATATTTTTGTTTAGAGTTCTATTAATTGCTACAGAAAAAAAAAGCATTTTATTTTAAAACTGTTGATAGACTGATATTTCTTGGAAGAAAAAAAAAAGATCAAATGCAGGTTATCACTTGTGATATGAAAAGAAACTATTCAACTACAGCTGTTATTTCTCTTTAGAAATGTAAACCTAACAATATATGTCGTAGTTAATGACACTATTTCAAAATTAAGAAAAAATAATCACTCATGGATGCTGTGCATCATTATCAGATTTATAATTTTCACCCTAAAATAGGGCATTTGTTGAACTTTGGAGTTCTAAACGGAATCCTGTATGTTTTTAAAGTTCTGCCTCATGCGCTCAGACCAAGCTCTATAAAAATATATCTATATATCTATATATAATCTATTTTTTTGCTAAAGCATAAATGTGCAACATATTTTTGGTGTTTGAGAAGGGGGCATAGTGCTGAGTAATACCTATATAGGAAACCTGCTAATTGTTCCTCTGCTTGGGAATTAACCGCATCTTGCAGAGGACAATCCGTTAGGAGAAAGCAGTGTCTTAAATGGAAAAACGGTGGCTTGCATGCAATTCATGTGCCTTAGCTGTAATGTGCTGCTTTATAGCTCATAGCTTTGTATTCAGATTTTAAGTTCAGATTCCTGAAATGGTCTTTTTTTTTTTTAACTGGACTTTAGGCATAATGTGCTGACTGGTCTGTAAAAACCCACACCAATATTTTTCGCAAGATACGGAAACAGAAGCCAAACAGCTGCGCTTCTGACTTAACCAGATATTCCATCCGTTCAGTGTTGTGGAATACTACTTCTTCAGGTGCTATATATATATATTTGGTGCACGCTGCTCCTATGGAGCCAGGACTTCTGACAGCGCCCCTGTTTCCAAGGAGAGCAGCTGTTCAATGATGCCATGCTCCTAGGTAGCAGAGCTAACATCCTTTCAAACTGGCTCGGTTTCAGAATTTGCAAGGGGATGTATTCAGGGGGGTTGGTTTTCTGGCGGGTGCGACATGCATCCCTGCAGGGAAAACCCACAGGACCCTGCTATTATAAACTACTACCTGAGCCTTTACCAGGAAGCATCTTTCCCAGCCTTCGAATCATGCTGATTGCAACCCACAGAACTTGTTTTTAATAGTCCCTTGTGCGACTAGTAAGTCTAATGGCATCGCTTGACCTGTACTACACCAACCATGTGGGTGCTGCTTTTTAATTGCATGGGTGGCTGTGTAACACTTAAGAGTGCTCCCCCTGGACGGAGCTGACGTGCACGTGGGCAGAGGGATCGTGGCCCCCGTTTTCCTAACCAGTCAATTGTTGTAGCCACTCAACCTTTCCGCTTCGGTCGGGTCTTATAGCCAGAGTTCCATGTCTAGGGCTCAGTTGAAACCTCACGTCATTGTAGTTAAGTTCCTTGCTCTTGCCATTGTCTTTTATGGCTGTGCCTTTTCACTCAGTGCCTGCCAAAGGCTCCCCCCCCCCCCTTTTTCGTTCTGTTAACAAATATATACGTACCGTGCATGCCGAGTGATCCTCGTGGGGCTATTTTATTTTTATTTTTTCCCAGGCACCTGCTTAAGTACTGCCTGCTGCCTGGCAGCCAAAGCATTCAGTAGCAACCTGTCTTCCTCTTCTTGCCTTCCATGGTTCAAAGTACTGTATTTTTCTCTTATGGTACTAACTTAGCTGTGTCCGCTGGTGCAAACTGACGTGAGAAAGGCAAGCGTTAAAATCCTAGCTCTGACACGAAAGGAAGACTTCTCCTGCCGAAGAGACAACCTGGCGCAGTTTTACGCAGGCCGGTGTAAACCCATAACCTTCTGCTTTAGAGGAAAGTGTTAAGTTGGCTTGTGGTACTCTTTTAATAGTCATGAATGTAGGCAGCTGAGCTTTTGTATATGCATTACAGAATTTTACTGAAAACAGGATTCCCTAGTGGAAATGTCCAAAGGGCTCACCCTCCTCATTGCTATTACGTCATGGGCATTTTACGAGCGCGGTCTTCTACGAACAGTTTATGTCCTGTTTGAATATGATACTGCTAGAGGACGACCCAGACCCCATGCAGTGCAGAATTCCTTTCAAAACATCTCTTTCTTTTTGAAACCCTAGAAAATGTGAACAGAGTAGAAGTCAGTGCAGTCTCTCTTTTCCCCCGAGTCCACAGAAGTCTAATTTTCAGCTTGTAAACTCTCTGACGTGCTTACAGTTCTATGTTTTCGCTCTCTGAAGTCAACTCTCTGACGTGCTTACAGTTCTACGTTTTCGCTTTATGGTGTTTAAATTAAGTCAACAGCTTCCCGAAGCATAAATCTCGTTGGGCCGTATCCTGATTGGGACCTCGGCATTTAAATGTCACTACATTTAAAGAAGGCCAAACGTCAGAGTAAATACAGCACCAGCTATGACACTGGTTGCTATAATTATTTCCCCTCCATCGTGACGTGGATTTTTTACTTTCTTTCTGCCATCCTCGTTATATCAAATGCTCCTCATATAACTAATAGTGCAGATTCTCTCCACTGTTATAAAGCAATCCCTCCCGCAACCCTGCAAGAAAAGAGGTAGCTTGGACTACCAAAAGGGTTGGGTGGGATTTTGACCTTCAAACATGGTGCTGCTTACAAAAGACATGACTCTTCGGACTCCCTTTTCCACATCACAACTTTCTTTGTCACTCACTTCAAGCCAAGTGCATTTTTTGGGCTGTGCCTTTTGGCAAAATCATGTTCAGCTCAGGATACTGGTCACTCATCTTAGGTGAAGTATGCTGTCTGCCATGTTGTAAGTAGGTTATATATCACAATACAGTGGTACCTTGGTTTATGAGCTTAATCCGTTCCAGAAGTCTGTTCTTAAACCAAAGCGTTCTTAAACCAAGGCGTGCTTTCCCATAGCAGTGGAGGACTCAAATTACAAATGGAACACACTCAACAGGAAGCGGAACATGTGTGGTATAGTCATTAAGAGCGGTAGACTCGTAATCTGGTGAACTGGGTTTGCTTCCCCGCTCCTCCACCTGCAGCTGCTGGGTGACCTTGGGCTAGTCACACGTCTTTGAAGTCTCTCAGCCCCACTCGCCTCACAGAGTGTTTGTTGTGGGGGAGGAAGGGAAAGGAGGATGTTAGCCGCTTTGAGACTCCTTCGGGTAGTGATAAAGCGGGATATCAAATCCAAACTGCTTCCTAATTGCTGCTTCTTCTGCTTCCAAGGCAAAATTCACAAACCAAAACACCTACTTCTGGGTTTGCAGCATTCTTAATCCAAGTTGTTCATAAACTAAGCTGTTCTTAAACCCAAGGTACCACTGTACTTGATATTTATTAAAGATGTACGCCCAAGTACTTGCTGGCTCATAGAATATACCTTGATTGGCCCACTTTTTCTGATGAACAACTGCAGTAAATTTGGCTGGCCTGCCACACAGGACAATTGTTTGGGGAGGAAGCAGTTCCCTGAAATTAAGATAACCTTACTCTCTGAAGATGCAGCCTTCAAATAAGATTAGGGTTTGCACTATTGATTAAGGTCTTTATTTTTCCTTTTAAATTTTTTTTTTAACTTTCCTCAAATTTTCAGAATTATTTTATTTACATTTGTAGCCTATCTCAAATGCTCAGGTAGGTAAAAAAAAAAAGTGTCATAAAAACACAAGTTAAATAAAAGGAATATAGCAAGCAATTACCCCATTCTGATTGCAAAAGCCAGCCCCAGTTTAAAGGTCTTAAAATAGCTCGAAAAGATGCTCAAATGTCAGGGTCCTACGGTTTCGGGAGGGAGCACAACCCAAAATCACACTTCTCCCTTCATGGCCTTGTAGGGCCAATTTGGTGGTGTATAGATCATTCATTAGTTGATTAGTGTCACCCTTCTGCACTCCTGTGAAAACCCCACAATTGCACTGGTGCTGCATAACTAGCTTTTTGTGTTGCAACATGAGGGTATATAGAACTCAGTGTTGAAAATACAGTTCTGGCCACTGACTGCTTAAGAAAGCACAGTCCCAAATGCTGCTGTTCTTTATCTCCCCATTCTACGTTTCAAAGCAGCTTTTGTTTCCTACCTTCTACAAAGCACTTTAGACTGCCGCATCAAACAATTTTTGCACCACATGCGTCCGCCCTGTTTCCTATTTTCTTCTTTTTAAAGTCTCAGATCCAAACAGGAGTAAACTGTTCCGGTGCCTGAAGATCAACGTGTGATCTTCCTGCATGACTGTATTCGCATTGCTTTTCTGTTGATTTCGTTTCAGCTGCTGTCTACGACACAATTATTGAGTAAGATGCGAGCGGCTAAAATGCAGCATTGACTTTCAGCCTTGTACTGTAACTTTCATTGTTCTTGAGAAGAATGTAGAATAGGAAGAAAAGAAGTGGAGATATGGCTCTACAAGCGATGGAATGTAATAGATCTCTTAAAACTTTAAAAGTGAGGTGCACTCTCTGTTCCTTTATAAAAGCTGCGTTTCCTTACGCCTTGGGAGAAGGGAAACTCAAAGATGTGGAATGTTTATGTTTTGCCATACTAATCTTTGTCAAAATTCAAATAGAGATTTGGTGTAATGATTGGGATTGTATTGCTCAAAGTACAGTGGTACCTCTGGTTGCGAACGCCACCCGTTCCGGAGGCCTGTTTGCAACATGAAAAGAGCGCAACTCGCAGCAGCGCGTCTGCGCACGCGCAGGTTGCGATTCGGAAGTGACATCATGTTGCGCTTCTGCGCATGCGCGAGCGGCAAAACCCGGAAGTAACCCTTTCCGGTACTTCCGGGTCACCCTTGACGTAACCTGAAAGGACGTAACCTGAAGCAAACGTAACATGAGGTATGACTGTACTATCAATTTCTCCTGCTTATAAAGCTTTGAGTGGGCTTTTTCTCTCTCTAAAACCTCACCTGTTTATATCTCTTTTTCATCGTGCTGAACAGGCATTTCGCTGACAAACCAGCCTCTTTAGAAATACTGATTGGTGCATGCAAAGGCTGGCCTAGAGCAGTCACTACAGGAGATGTTTTCTGCACCTCGATGACACAAGTTCCAATCTCCTGTAGTCTTGATGCCTTCATTTATGCAAACTATGCAAATGTATAAAGAGGTGGGCAGGTTTTAAGAAGAAAAACAACAACAACTTGGTAATTTTTTTTCCAGGTCTGGACCTAAAGGCATGTAGCCATGCCGGAATTCTTCTAAGCACATACTCCCAATAGCTGCTCCCAACTGTTCTCTAAAGTCCCTTAATAGGGAGAGAAGCAGTAGCTGGGAGGAAGAGCACATGTTTGACATGCAAAAGGTCCTAGATAAAATCCCTGGCATCTCCACCTCAAAGGACCAGGTATCTGATGATTTCAAAGGCCTCTCCTGGAGACCCAGGGGGGCTCATGCAAATCACAATAGCCAGGTGGACAGAAACAAAATAGTCTGACCTGGTCATAAAGAAGTTCCTTCCTTTTGTCCCTTGTACACAAAAAAAGGGGGTGATGGGGAGAATTAGCTCCTGTGCACAGCCAGGGCTGTCCTCTTGAAATGTTTTTGTGCCAAATCCAAGAAGAGTTTTAAAACCAGTTCCCACTGGGGGTGGGGGAACTGTAGTTCTGTGAAATAATCCCACGAAAGAAACCTTAAAATTGGTGCCGCACAAACCCTAATGTAATAGATCATAGCCTTGGTTTGCTACTAATCATGTGTTCTGTTTCGGTTTTTTCCAAGGCAAAAGACAAGCTTTAATCTCACAGAAATTTGTCCTTTTCTAGTAGCTCAATTACCTTCCACCTCCTCCCTTTGCCTCGAATGTTAGGGGCTCACAGATGTAAGTAATAGTTTTGGGCAACGAAAGCCCAGAACATAAAAGATCAGCTTTGGCTGATGTGAAGTAGCAGCCTGCTTGCTTCTTGGAAACATCCATATCTGAGAGCCTCTGGAGGGGCCATAGGGTCAAGCTAGAAACTGACCATAGAACTCAGCAGACCGAAATGGAATACGGGGACAGGAGGGAGAAAACAATAAGTAAATTGGCAGTGTGAGAATGTCTACCAGCTTCCACAGTTAACTGTTTAGTACTCTTCACTGTTATAAATCCAAAAACAATTACAAGCCAATGAACCTGGGATTTCAAGTCTGTTTAAAATAACAGCTCTTGGTGCTTGGTGCATCTTTCATCTGTGCACTGCTTTACAAAATGTCAGTCAAGCCTCAAAAAATGAATAAATATAGAATTGCTTATTTATGTAGAAATTGAATGTTGCACAGAGGAAAAGCTGGTGTTGGTGCTATATGGTAAACACCAGCTCTTACTTCCTTGTGCTGCTTTCAGGCCACTGAAACATCCTTTTTGATCTCTAACCCATAAAGAAGGGGTATTGGGGGGGGGAGGAGGGGGGACAAGGAACCTGTTTTACGGATTGCAAAGTCTATAACTGACATATCGGCTGTCATGCTTTGGGAATGTATTTGTGATGTGGTGACTCGGCTGTCCATGTTCCAGTGTCCCTTTTTACTCTTCAGAGCTCATGAGATTAACGAGAAGCTTAGCATAACATATTCCCACTTGTGCCCAGTAATAAACGATAACCTGTGTCTTGGTTTTATAAAAAAAAAAAAAAATCTTCTGATACAGCAATTTATGTTCTTTGTTTTAGAGGATTCAGTTTTTAAGGGCTTTATTGGACAAGGAAAACTCAAAATATTTTTAAGTGCATGACTTAATTCTGGTTCTGTCACCTTTTCCACTGTGAATACTTTAATTATGTACTTTAAACAAAAATAAAATACTGAGGGCTTTACTATTACTTCCTGCCTTTTAATCCAACGTAACATTCTTGCATCTGCAGCATGGCTACTGAAATGTATTCCCAAGGAATGTGTATATGCTATCCATGCACTTACTTGTTATATAACTTGCTCATAACTTACATGTGCATACTGAGGAGTGTGATGTTCCATTCTCCTCTTGTAGAATTACTGGCCCGTTCTGACAGTGTTTTCCAAGTACCGTATTTTTTGCTCTATAAGACTCACTTTTTCCCACCTAAAAAGTAAGGGGAAATGTGTGTGCGTCTTATGGAGCGAATGCAGGCTGAGCAGCTATCCCAGAAGCCAGAACAGCAAGAGGGATTGCTGCTTTCACTGCGCAGCGATCCCTCTTGCTGTTCTGGCTTCTGAGATTCAGAATATTTTTTTTCTTGTTTTTCTCCTCCAAAAACTAGGTGCGTCTTGTGGTCTGGTGCGTCTTATAGAGCGAAAAATACGGTACGCACCCAAGAGAATGATTAATTCAGGAGCCATCCTTCAGATGCAAAATATTACGTTGGAACCGATCCCTAGACTTTATTGAGACCTGTGCCAGATGTAGGAATAAATACGTTAATGGGTGCTGATGAGGGGGCATCCTTCATTGTTTCGAAGCAATGATACACCACAAAAGGGATCTGTTTCATCCTAAATTACCTTCTGACAGATTGGCAAGACTATGTAGCTTTTTTGTCTTCCACTCCACAGTTTTAAGCCCTGATCCTAAACATTTGTTTGCACTTCTGGCATTACGCTGAGCGTGACTTGCGGGACCAGCTATCAGGAGACCATATTCCAAGCGAGGATCGGCAAGGTTTATCGAAGCTTAGGATCAGGCAGTGAGAGTCAATATTCAATAATTTTAATTATTATTAATGGGGAATTCATTCATTCACTTTTAATATTTGTAAGCATGCAGCTTTGAACTGGAATCCCATAATGCTTTTGGAGTTAAGATTGGGATTCCCTGCCTAACTCTGCTGATTAGATTTCATCCATCCCACCCGCCATGTAAGGGACTGAAAAGTCGTCCTTAAGAACAAAACTTATTAACTGCAGTGGCTAGTTCTGCGAGGACTTTAAACTTCTTACAAAAGGCAGTGCTGCCTGCAGATTGCTTGGTAAACTGGTTTATATATAGAGAGAGAGATTAAACCATTTATCGGCATACTTTAAGGGATCTCATTCCCTGCAGAGAGAATACTCTTAGAGCTATGAACTGGGCTGGCGCTTGCGAGCAAATCATTTCCCAGCCATTACTGCTTCTGCTCGCGGAGTTTTTGGTACTTGTAGAATTGGGGGTGGGGGGTGGGAATAATGCTTTTGCTAGTGCTGAGGCACCAAATCATTCACATAGTATTGTTTTCCATGTAGCTATCTAGGATATATATATCTTCTGCATTTTGTATGACTATAAGAAAATATATAATTTCCCCGCCCAGCTGTGATCCAAAAGCTCTCATGATTTAGGGATAAAAAGGGGGTGTTGGGAGACACCCCCGTGCTGAAGAGATGGGCAATGAATCCATTCTCCTTTAGGACAAGTAGGATAACCTTTTAACATCCATAAAATGCCATTTATTGAATGAGCTGGAAAAAAAAAATATGGGCATCCTTTTCCAAGAAGAAATGTCTGTTGAAAACACACCAGTAATTATGAACTGTGTACAAAATCAGTCTGTATAAAACTTGTGTGACTTCTTTTTATTTCATATTTGGTAAAAAGGTACATTGGTTGTGTTCGGTTTTCTGATCCAGAAACAAAGACCAAAGAAGGCCAACCTCATTTGACTGTGTATATTCTGCCTGTCTTAATTATTGATAGCTATAAAGGATACAGTGCAAGTAAGTGAATCTGGTAATCAGTGGTTTTTGTATGTTTATTTTTTAAAGGAAAAGAACTTTTAAAGTGTATAATTTATTGCTCAGCAATACCCAGGTTGTTAATAATGATTAGCAACAAGCCCTGATTTCCCAATAGCATTATTATATGTTGTCCTTCGGTTTGTTGTATTGTTATTTGGTATTTATTTGTGTTTGAAGGTCTTGCTATGTCTTGTGTTTTGATGCTAATAAATGAGAACAGTGTGTAGAATGCAAAACTTTGAAATGCTGAACTGTATTAAAGGGGGGAGGGGAAATAAACCTAAATAGGAAGTGATATTTTTTAAATAAACAGAATTGTGTTTTTATTTTGTCGTATGGTGTTGAGCCATTTCCAGTTCACTTTCATGGCTCCTAGAAATATGTTCTCTCACAAATGGGGAATCTTCTTCTTCTTCTTCTTCGAATTTATATACCACCCTATACCCAGAGGTCTCACTGCAGTTCACAGAACAAAATAAAAATACAAAATCACAAAATACATAATCAAAACAACAACAACCCAATAACCCCCCCCCCAAAAAAAAATTTCATCTGTGGTCCCTGAGATGTTCCTGGACTCCGAAATCCCATTATCTCTATAGCCGATGGTTAGGAATTACAAGAGTTGCAGTCCCCCAACATCTGGAGAACCACAACTTAACTCAAGGTGTATAGATCAGTGTTTGCCAAACTTGGGGTCTCCAGCTGTTTTTTAGACTACAATTCCCATCATTCCTAGCCAGCAGTACCAGTGGTCAGGGATGATGGGAATTGTAGTTCAAAAACAGCTGGAGATCTGATTTTGGGAAACACTGGGATAAATACAATCCTGTGTAGATTTGTTTCCACAAAGGATTTGAATTTTCTTTCACTGAGATACGTGAAAGAGATGGCTTAACATAGACATCCTTTTAATAACTTGAAGGAACTATCAAGGTCTGACAAATGGTGGATTTCAACATTTCATTTATAGTGCAATCTTATGCATGCCCATTCAAAAGTAAGCTTATTGAGTTCAGCATTGCTTACTCCCAGGAAAGTGGGCATACAATTTCAGTCTTGGTGTATTATTGAGTGGAGAGTGACAGTAAACAAGAGCTATTAAGTTTGGCTTCTCAATCAATTCCTATCAGGTATAGTTCACTACATTAGTTTAATACCTTGGACAAAGAAATGGATAGCATCTTACTTAATTGGCAGCAGTATAGTAGTGGGAAGATTTCAATATTTTGTAGAGCTGGTCTTACAACAATATGAAATTCAACCCAATCAGTTTTCACAGCTTTTTCATATACTCAGCAACAAAACAGGCAAAGCATGAAAATCTGAAAAGGATGAAATGAAACAATGAAAGTTGTGATATACTAAGAGCTGGGATTTTCTTATGTGGAGCAGCAAAGAAGTATTAGAAAAACCAAAATATTTAACACATTTTAAACCAGATTATTTTACATAGTGAAACTCTTCATTGGCTAGGTTAAAACAAAGTGCAGGAGTTCAGTTGGATGATGATGATGATAATATTTTTTTTATTTATACCCCACCCTCCCCAGCCAAGACCGGGCTCAGGGCAGCTAACACCAGGCATAAAAACAATTGATTAAAATACAACTTAAAAACAAGATTAAAACACAACATTAAAATGCAGCCTCATTTCAGTAGAAACTCAACTCAAAAACTTTTTGGGGATGAAAACGTCAAATCTTTGCCAAGGCCAACTATCCAGACTGGTCCTACATGGGCCAGAAAAAAGCCAGGGAAGTCCTCAAATAGGAGTTCCATCACAGAAGGAGAAACGAAAGAGGGGAAGGGGGTCAAGTTGATTCCAAACCAAAGGCCAGGCGAAACAACTCTGTCTTACAGGCCCTGCAGAAAGAAATCAGATCCTGCAGGGCCCTGGTCTCATGAGACAGAGCGTTCCACCAGGCCGGAGCCAGTGTTGAAAAGGCCCTAGCCCTGGTTGAGGCTAATGTGACTTCCTTAGGGCCCGGGACCTCTAGAGTGTTGCTGTTTATGGAACTTAAGGTCTAATTATGTCATTGTTGAGGAATAAAATGGTAGTATATTCTGTGCTGTAGGTTGCTGCGATGTCCCTTTTCCCCAGGACACTTGAGTATGGAAGTAACATACTGCTATGAACTTGATTGGGGTACAGTATTGAGGTTTCGGCATCACAGTTTCTTGGGAGCAGATTGTTTATAAGCAGAATGGGATCGCACCAAATAAGGTTCTGGCATCCTTTGCCCTCAACATGCTTTGGGAGTTGGACAAATTCATAGAGGCTGTCATGGCGATATGCTCTTTCCACTTTCGGAAGTTGCTGAGCAAAAACAAAAAGCTATTGCCCTCCTATCCTTTTTTAAGGCTTCCCAGAGGCATTTTGTTAGCCACTGTGGTAAACAAGTTGCTGGGCCTTTGTTCTGATCCAGCACAGATGCTCTGGAGTTCTTAAGGATCAGGCGTTGGAGCCATACATGCCTCCAGATCAGAGGGACAGCTTCCAGCTCTGTGACTTCACGCTGTTTTCTCAGTCTTTTCCATAATTTTGTTTGTCTGGTATATTTATCAATTTCATGCAGCGAAGGGCTCTAGGCGGTGTACGATGAAAGCACCAAAATGCAAACAAGATAACAAAGCCAACAAAATGGGGAAAAAAATAGAAATCAACGCTGGCACGCTCATATTAACGTTCAAAAAATTTAAAAGACCCGCATCCGAGCTAAAACCAGCTAATCGTCATCCACTAAACAGAGGCTAACAATGAATTGCATTAAAATAACATTAAATTGTTAAGAAATGTAGAAAGCCCTGTGGCACAAAAATATATATTAAAGTTAGGCACCAGACAGACCTATTTAGAGGAGAGTTTTCCACAAATGTAGGGCCACCACTGGAATGACCTGTTCTCTCATTCAACTGTCCGTGCTCCAGAATGAGGAGACATTCTGAGGAGATGCTTCAATTGGACATTGTACACACAGCTTCCCGTGGTTTAACAGTCTGAGTTTGCTCAATATTAACATACCAGTTCACCACATTGACTAGAATCCTGCAGCATAGCAAGGCACGCACAAAGGATCATCTTCAAATCTTACAGATACCTCCTGAATCAAATTCAAGGCTGCACTCTTGAGGCTGACACACAACTGTAGTATCATCATTAGGATACTTCATCTCAAACCTGAAGCCTGCTTTGTGTCTCAGCCTCTGCATGATTAATCCTAATGCCCTTTGCAGATGAAGCTGAAATAATTAAGATGATTTCTCATGTGTGTGATGCTAGCTCTCTGCATGAGCAGGAGATTGAAAGAAATGATAACTGCAGACTGAATTTCTTGAAAAGGAAGTAAAGAGTCATTTCTCTCCCCGCCTCCCAGTGTTTTAAACTTGAAACAAAAACACAAAATCTTCAGGGATTTACTGCCCACTTAATGATGTAGACTCTACGAAGTCTTTTTTACTTGTTCATTCACACACGGGACTTTTCATTATCACATGCAGGAACTGGAATGTTTTTTGTTATTCTTACTGTTATTCTAGTTTAGAAGTGACAGATAGTTTTGTCAAACACGATTTTGCCTCAGAGTCGTCTTCTTTTTATTTCTTCCATTCTCACAATTTACCACAATCTGTCACCGGCCCATTTCCTTTCATTTACTTCCTATATAAATGGATATTATTTCCCTTTTATCTGTAAAGGGAAGAAAAACAGACTTCCTGACAATACAAAAATGCCATTGACTTCGACATTCTGCCAGGTCCAAATCTGAGAGCTATGGATGGCTTACAAATTAAAGACACAGAGAAGGACAAAATGGAGGAAGAGGGTGACTGAGTTTGATTATTTTAATAAATGAATCCATTTGGGCTGCTCCTCCCCGCCATCTGCTCTGCTGGATCAGACCCAAGTCCTACCTAATCTAGTATTCTAAGTGCAGAGGGGTCTGCTGGATCAAGCCAACGGTCTTTCTGTTCCAGCATCCTGTTCTTGCGGTGGCCATCCAGATGCCCGAGGGAAAACAATACCCTAGCTACAGGGAAGCCTGGGCACAACCTCAAGACTCTGGGAGTGGTGGGTGAGGAAGGTACATCTCTCTCCACCCCCCCCCCCCACCAAAAACTGCTATTTGTATTTCAAGGAAAGCTCCCTCTTGGAAAAGGAAGATGGCTTCCGAATGCTTGAAGCGGAGTTTTGAGCTCTAAGGCCAACTCTAAGGCAAGTTTCTGCTCTATAACCAACCCTTAGCACTTGTTTTTATCCTCGCTTCCATTTTACTTCTTAACTCCTTTTAGTGCTTCGTTTTGTTGTTGTTGTTGTTGTTTTATACAATTTTTATTAATTTTCACCAAATTATAAACAAAACAAACAGATAGACAAACAAACAAACATAGATCATAAGCTTATTAAAATTACACTTATTAACTTTGTTAAGTGACTTACTCACTTCGTCTTGGTTGAATTTCCATGCACATCCTTTTAACGGTTTTCCAAATCAAAATTCTTATGAAATTTAACATCCTTATATCCTTTAATTTTAAAATTAAACATATTAAATCATCACTTAACTTATATCAAATCCTAAGCCACTTAAGTACCTGCAAGCTATTTCCAATTAATTTAATTTTACATATTTAACTAAATAATCATTAAATTTTGTCCATTCTTCCTGATACTCCTCCTCCTTCTGGTCACAGACTCTCCCGGTTAGGTCGGCTAGCTCCGAAAACTCCATCATCTTCATTCGTTTTGTTGTTTTAATTTATTGTTTTATCTCATTGTTTTATTGTTCTAACTCCCCTAAACTGGGAGGCTGCATGAAGCTGGGCTGGGCTGAGCACTTTGCTAGGCAGCGCCAAACGCAAGGTTGAGCCAAAGTTTACAAGATACTAGTTGTAGATAAAGGAAGAGAAACAATTGATTATCAGAACTGTTGACGAGCGAGCCTCTTGTGCCGATAGAGCAAAGAGCAGCTTCTGAGAGACAGTATTTTGTTAGGACCTTGGAGGCAGAGGAATAAGCTTCCCCTCTCGGCTGTGTCCCCTGTCCTGAGGCTGTTCATGTTTCCATAAGGCTATTATTTACATAACAAAAAGCACGTATGCAAATTGCATTCGGAGAAGTAGCATTTTATTTAGTTTGGCCTTCTAACTCCTCCGTGCCCCTAAGCGCCTCCATACTGGAAACTAAAAAGCAGAAGGATTTTCTTTTTAACTAGCCTCTGGCTATTACCAGCTGAAGCTAACAAGTAGCTAGAGAATAAACAAAATAACATCTAAGAAAACATATTGAGCAGAAATGTGCGGCAACTCACAGTCCTGCTGCGCTGTCCAAATAATGCAGCACCATTGCCTAACGACACGAAGGGGAGCAGGAAGAGGGCAAACGTTACTTCCCAAATGTTTGCCTACATCCGATTTTAAATACTTTTCTACAGAGCAGTCACAGGCTACCTGGAGACATGGGAAAAGAAGAATGGAAAGGGAATAAGGTACAGGACACCTGGCTTGAGAGCAGTACATGTGAGAAGGATCTAGGAGTCTTGGTTGACCACAAACTTGACATGAGCCAACAGTGTGACGTGGCAGCTAAAAAAGCCAATGCAATTCTGGGCTGCATCAATAGGAGTATAGCATCTAGATCAAGGGAAGTTATAGTGCCACTGTATTCTGCTCTGGTCAGACCTCACCTGGAGTACTGTGTCCAGTTCTGGGCCCCACGGTTCAAGAAGGACACTGACAAACTGGAACGTGTCCAGAGGAGGGCAACCAAAATGGTCAAAGGCCTGGAAACGATGCCATATGAGGAACGACTAAGGGAGCTGGGCATGTTTAGCCTGGAGAAGAGGAGGTTAAGGGGTGATATGATAGCCATGTTCAAATATATAAAAGGATGTCACCTAGAGGAGGGAGAAAGGTTGTTTTCTGCTGCTCCAGAGAAGCGGACACGGAGCAATGGATCCCAACTACAAGAAAGAAGATTCCACCTAAACATTAGGAAGAACTTCCTGACAGTAAGAGCTGTTCAACAGTGGAATTTGCTGCCAAGGAGTGTGGTGGAGTCTCCTTCTTTGGAGGTCTTTAAGCAGAGGCTTGACAAGCATATGTCAGGAGTGCTCTGATGGTGTTTCCTGCTTGGCAGGGGGTTGGACTCGATGGCCCTTGTGGTCTCTTCCAACTCTATGATTCTATGAAATCAAGGAAGGGCCATAGCTCAGTGGAAGAGCATCTACTTTGTCTGCAGAAGCTCCCAGGTTCAATCCCTGGCTGGTATCTCCAGATGGGACTGGAAAAGACCTCTGGGACTGGGAAAGACCCTGGAGACTGTTGTGATGCTTCCGGGAGACGGGGGGCATTTGGCAGGCCCCCAGCTGGCTCCAGCCACCGGCCGGCAGCCGGGCGAACTCTGGAACAGCATCAATCAGCGACTCAAGCCTCAGATACGTTCAGAAGCTGAGCACGCTCTAATCAGCAGATTGAATAACTGCTCACAGCGGAAGTGGCAGACAGAGACATGTGTAAGCATTATTTTCAGGCGTTTATTCAGCGGGTGGCGCTGTGGGTTAAACCACAGAGCCTAGGACTTGCCGATCAGAAGGTCTGCGGTTCGAATCCCTGCGACGGGGTGAGCTCCCCTTGTTCAGTCCCAACTCCTGCCAACCTAGCAGTTCAAAAGCACGTCAAAGTGCAAGTAGATAAATAGGTATCGCTCCGGCAGGAAGGTAAACGGCATTTCCGTGCGCTGCTCTGCTTCACCAGAAGCGGCTTAGTCATGCTGGCCACATGACCCGGAAGCTGTATGCCGGCTCCCTCGGCCAACAAAGCGAGATGAGCGCCGCAACCCCAGAGTCGGCCATGACTGGACCTAATGGTCAGGGGTCCCTTTACCTTTATTCAGCATAGTTAAGGAACAAAGGAAAAACATGTCTGCTTCCCTTCGTGTCCAGCAAACAGCAATAGCAAAAGCAATATACAAACGGAAGTTCCCAGCAGACTTTGCTGGAAGTAAACAGGCATGTGACACACAACAGTCATGCCTTTTCTTTTTAAGGTGGAACGGAATTATATCCTAACAGAGACATGCTGCCAGGCAGCCACGGTGCTGCTTTGTGCATTGAGGGGGCCTGACATTGCATGTGCAACATGCACTTGTGACATCACGCGCATGGCATCCGACGTGCACTTGTGAAGTCGCTCACATGACATTGCACGGTCGGGAGAAGGCTGGACGTTGTGCCAAACCCCCTGCGCCTTGCGCCGGAGCACCCTATGGTTGGAAGAAGGTTGGGTGCTGCACTTAGCCCTGCGCTGAGCACCCCGTACCCTCTTGGCTCCTAGAAGTTGGTTCCTATGTACCTGAGTATCTATTGGAATACACAGTGTTGTGAGTTAAACCACACACTGCACTTAGGTCACAGCCGCACCATTTGAAGGACATCGAAAGCACATGGCTGCCTCCCAAGAATCCTGGGAACTGTAGATTTGTGCTGGGAACTGTAGTGCTTTGGAGGGTAAACCCAGAAACTCCAGCAGGTGCAGAATGCCACTGCAAGACTCCTTACGGGGTCCTTGCTGCGGGATCACATTCACCCAGTGCTATACCAGTGGCACTGGAGTACAGGATCAGGTTTAAGGTGCTGGTCTTAACTTTTAAAGCCCTATATGGTCTAGGACCCTCGTACCCACGGGAACGCCTCTCCTGGTATGCCCCACAGAGGACCTTACGGTCTTCAAATAAAAACATCTAGGAGGTCCCGGGCCACAGGGAGGTTAGGCTGGCCTCAACCAGAGCCAGGGCTTTTTTGGCCGTGGCCCCAATCTGGTGGAATGCTTTGTCACAAGAGACTAGGGCCCTGAGGGACTTGACATCTTTCCGCAGGGCTTGCAAGACAGAGCTGTTCCACCAAGCCTTTGGCCAAGGCGCAGTCTGACCCCCTCCTTTGGTGATCCTCACAGAACTCTAGCCCAATGGTTGCCATTAATTTGATTTTGAATTGATTTTAGAATGAATTGATTTTAGAATGCATTTCAATTAATTTGAATGTGATTTTATGTAAACTGTGTTACTTTTATTGTTGTTAGCAACTCTGAGCCTGGCTTCAGCTGGGGAGGGCGGGATATAAATTTTATTATATATTATATAAACTGCAGCTCCAAAGATTTTTTTTTTGGGGGGGGGACCACATGTCTTAAAGGCATGGTGTAGATTTGACCTTAATTTGCCAACGGGAACTATTTCTGCTTTTTGTTCAGCCTTGTATAACTGTGTGGAAGGGTTGGCATTCAGTGTAAACATCTCCCTCCCCGTGGCTGAAATTAACTTAAGAAAAACAAGAGACCTTAGACACGCACTATGCATTTCATATAAAGCACAGTTTGACCCTCAATTCTCTCTTTTTTTTACCTCAGCCATCGCTGAACTCTTGCCAGTTTATCAATTTGGAGCCCTTTCACCAGAGCCATGGAGAGCTTTGGGTTTTATTCAGAATGCTTGTTATTTGAGGAAAGGAGAATTGCTGGCTTTAGTTGCCTCCTGCGTACTTCCTCCCTCCTGCCTTTTTAAAATCTCAAGCAACCGTGGCGCCAAAAAAATGTGCGGCCCCCTGCCTAACCTAGTTTACAGGGATCTAGTGCCTAGGATTGGTGGAGAAATTTGATTCAGTTTGCATTTTAAAGGCGAACTTACCAAATCTGCCCTTTCCAAAACAGTACGCTAACTGAAGCACAAGACATCTTGTGAAATTCACACAGTTTGGGAGTGGATAGAAGTTTTTATTGCTTATTTATCCCACCCCCCTCCACTTTATATAGCCATTTATTTATTTATTTATTTATTTATTACAATCAACAAAATAAAAAACCCCAACCCTAAAACCTCTAAGCAGCTTACCAAAGGAAAAATAGTAATAAGATTATCAGTAAAAGAAAAAGTATTTTTTAAAAAACTATTTGAATAAAATAAGCTACCCCCCCCCCAGATTAAAACACCTGCTAATACACAACTGGATAGAAAGTAGGCACTGAAAATATTAGAACGCAGTGCCTTCCAATGAAACTGAATGTTGAAAGGTTCAGGACAAAGAACCTCTTCACAAAGCACAAAGTCAAACTATGAAATTCACTCCGACAACTTGAATGGCTTTGAAAGAGGGATAGACAAATTCATAGAGTATATAGCTGCCAGCTATAGTACCTAGCTTCTACCTCTAAAGTCAGAGGAAAAATGCCTCTCTCTGTATCCCAGTTCTGAGGGAGAGAGTGCTATTGAGCTTCTCAGTTGGCCACTGTGGGAATAGGATGCTGGACTAGATGGGCCTTTGCCCTGATCTAGCCGCAAGGCCAGCATCTTAAAAAGCAGAGACATCACCTTGCCAACAAAGGTCCGTATAGTTAGAGCTATGGTTTTCCCAGTAGTGATGTATGGAAGTGAGAGCTGGACCATAAAGACGGCTGATCGCCGAAGAATTGATGCTTTTGAATTATGGTGCTGGAGGAAACTCTTGAGAGTCCCATGGACTGCAAGAAGATCAAACCTCTCCATTCTGAAGGAAATCAGCCCAGAGTGCTCACTGGAAGGACAGATCCTGAAGCTGAGGCTCCAATACTTTGGCCACCTCATGAGAAGAGAAGACTCCCTGGAAAAGACCCTGATGCTGGGAAATATGGAGGGCACAAGCAGAAGGGGACGACAGAGGACAAGATGGTTGGACAGTGTTCTCGAAGCTACGAACATGAGTTTGACCAAACTGCGGGAGGCAGTGGAAGACAGGAGTGCCTGGCGTGCTCTGGTCCATGGGGTCACAAAGAGTCGGACACGACTAAACGACTAAACAACAACAACAAAGCAGCAAGGCTCTTCTTCTGTTCTGAAATTTAAGTTATTGCATCTGACAGCAGAGAGCGTAATATATACTTCAGTCTCTCTTGTTCACAGGCTACATATTGGAACCCGACAGGTTTGCCAAGGAGAGGTACCAGCCGTGATCATCACAAACTGTACTGGGAGTGGATGGCAGGGCGAGAGAGAGAGAGTAACTGAAATTAATTCATTTGGCCTCCAATGGTTCCAGCTGGAAATCATCTCAGGGGTGTGATAAAGTCATCTCTGCTTCCTTCAGCTGCCGCTGTCACACAAACCATGTCATTAATTCTACCTGCAAGGATAAAAGGAGTCGGAGAGGACACCTTTCAGGGTCCGCTATTGACGAACTGCGACGGAAAGCCAAATCTGCGAAATAGCAAAAATAATGCTGGTCTTTTATTGGACCAACTTCTGCTGGCAAAGAAACATGCCAGCTTTTGAACTGCTGTCCAACTGCCAGGAAGAAGAAGAAGAAGAAGAAGAAGAAGAAGAAGAAGAAGAGGAGGAGGAGGAGTTTGGATTTGATATCCCGCCTTTCACTCCCTTTAAGGAGTCTCAAAGCGGCTAACATTCTCCTTTCCCTTCCTCCTCCATAACAAACACTCTTTGAGGTGAATGAGGCTGAGAGACTTCAGAGAAGTGTGACTGGCCCAAGGTCACCCAGCAGCTGCATGTGGAGGAGCGGAGACGCGAACCCGGTTCCCCAGATTACAAGACTACCGCTCTCAACTACTACACCCCACTGGCTCTTCTAGATCTTCTAGATGGGACATCTTCTAGATCCTGCATAAGATCAGCAGGAGTTTTTATTTTTTTCATTGTCAGCTACCAGTTGCCACTCTCTTTGTCTATGGCAGAGGGGGAGGGTTCACTCCACCAGCTCTGCAAAAAGAACAGCTCCATTTCCCACCCACCCCCAGCATGAACCCCCCCCCCAGCCTGTCAGGGACCCTCTGTTGCACACCCAATCCCTGCATAGTATCAGTTGAATCCATCAGCTGATATGTGGGGAGTACAATCCGACTTGCTATCTCATTACAGTGGTACCTCGGGTTAAGTACTTAATTCATTCCGGAGGTCCGTTCTTAACCTGAAACTGTTCTTAACCTGAAGCACCACTTTAGCTAAGGGGGCCTCCCGTTGCTGCCACGCCGCCGTTACACAATTTCTGTTCTCATCCTGAAGTTCTTAACCTGAAGCATCTGTAACCCGAAGTACTGCTGTATTACATAAGATGATTATGAGTGGTCCTGCCCAGATGGTAAAGGTAAAGGTAAAAGACCCCTGGATGGTTAAGCCCAGTCAAAGGTGACTATGGGGTGCAGTGCTCATCTTGCTTTCAGGCCGAGGGAGCCGGTGTTTGTCCACAGACAGCTTTCCGGGCCATGTGGCCAGCAGGACTAAATCACTTCTGGCGCAGTGGAACACCATGACAAAAACCAGAGCATATAGAAACGCTGTTCACCTTCCCGTCGCACCAGTACCTATTTATCTACTTGCACTGGCGTGCTTTTGAGCTGCTAGGTTGGCAGGAACTGGGGCAGAGCAACGGGAGCTCACCCTGTCACAGGGGTTCGAACTGCCAACCTTCCAATCAGCAAGCCCAAGAGGCTCAGTGGTTTAGACCACAGCACCAGATGAGGGAGAGATCAAGGGTGGTATCAAACTAATGCATCCCGTCAGTGCAAAGATTTCCATTTGTGCATTGGAAATGCCTGCCCTCACCTCTCCCTGCGTACGCCACAAATCTGCTCTAGGTATTCCCCCAGTTCTCTGGATCAGATTTTTTTGAGGGTAGGTGGGCATGAGACACAAGCAGGGGGAGCCTGTAGTACAGTGGTACCTCAGGTTACAGACACTTCAGGTTACAGACTCCACTAACCCAGAAATAGTAGCTTGGGTTAAGAACTTTGCCCCAGGATGAGAACAGAAATCGCGCGGCAGCGGGAGGCCCCAATAGCTAAAGTGGTACCTCAGGTTAAGAACAGTTTCAGGTTAAGAATGGACCTCCAGAACGAATGAAGTTCTTAAACCGAGGTACCACTGTAGTTGGAATCCGCTTAAAGATCTGGCCTGCCTAGGCCAAATGATTCCCCACCACTTAGCTAAACCAATGAAAGACATATTTCCCCTCTTCATTTATCCTGAAGTATAATGTAATGGCTGCCATATGTCAAGGCCATTTCCCTCTGTTCGTGAAGCTACAATCTTTTGCATTAGCTCCTGAATCATACATTATGTCGGGGGAGAGTCCTTGGAATGGGTTCACCTAGCTGACCTGAAATGCAGCCTTAACTGAGCAGGATCCATTTGTGAGGTCACCAGCGTAATGTCCCTGCCTGCTTTCATCTGGCAAAGGCATCACTACAAAGACTTGCATGGTTATAATAGCTGGTCTGTGCATTTCTGCAAAGTGCTTTTAATTCAGCTCCGTTACATTCTCATGCATGCATTTTGCCCTCCCTCCCCAGCAACATCCGAGCAGCAATTGGCATATGGCTGGCAAAAGTTGCTCTGGGAAAGCGATTAAGGGAGCAGGAGCAGCCTGTGATGAAAGGCTGCAATGACAGGGGTTGTTTCCCTTTGAGAGAAGGCGAGACAGAGAGCAGGAAGTGTTACACGCAGAAGGGTGAAGAAGGCACGTACTGCAATGACTGGTGCGGTAAAGGAAGCAGAAGAAGAAGCCTCTCTCATTGATATGCAAGGACGAGCAGAACACTAAAAAGGAAAGGAACTCCTCAACAGGTTGCAGATTTGGAATGCCCATCAACTTGGGGGCGGCGGCCCTCACAAATGTTTTATTTTGGGGGGGCAAAGACCCCTTGGCCCCTAGGAGTTGGCTCCTATGATTTCAGCTTTGCATGCAGAAAGTTCAATCCAAGTAAGGCTGAGAATGGCCACTACCATCCTCTAGGCAGTGGTTCTTAACCTGTGGGTCCCCAGATGGTGTTGGACTACAACTCCCATCATCCCTGAGCTCTGGCCTTGCTAGCTAGGGGTGGTGGGAGTTGTAGTTCAATAACATCTGGGGACCCACAGGTTGAGAAAGGCTGCCTCAGGGTCTGTCAGCATAGGTGATACTCAGAAAGTTCCACCAAGGGTCTGACTCAGAATAAGCTTCCTATGTTCCAGATGGGCAACTGCTTAGTCCTGTCTTGTGGTTCTTTAAACTGGGCTTGGACTGGACAGCCCTTCGGGTAGAGGGCACCAGGGCTGGCAAACCCATGAGGCACGGTTGTTAGTGCAGCTTGCCAGTCGTTTGGGGTTCGCCGTTTCAGTCACCCAGAAAGTCTTCCAGAATCTCCTTTCTCAGTTCCACTCATCGACTGGTGAGCTCCCACCTGGGAATAAACACCTCGCCCATTTCAGTTCTTCTTAAAGTATTTGTTGCAGAATTAACACTACAACCTACATAATAACTGGTCTAGAGGAAAGCGAAATAGAACTATATACAGAGAATCGTTCTGTCTCACTGCTCTTCAGCCATCTTGGCCAGAGTTACCGTATTTTTTGCTCTATAAGACTCACTTTTTCCCTCCTAAAAAGTAAGGGGAAATGTGTGTGCGTCTTATGGAGCGAATGCAGGCTGCGCAGCTATCCCAGAAGCCAGAACAGCAAGAGGGATTGCTGCTTTCACTGCACAGCGATCCCTCTTGCTGTTCTGGCTTCTGAGATTCAGAATATTTTTTTTTCTTGTTTTCCTCCTCCAAAAACTAGGTGCGTCTTGTGGTCTGGTGCGTCTTATAGAGCGAAAAATACGGTATCAGCCTTCACACCACAGACCACTTCTCTCCTCCACAGCCTGCCTTATAAAGAAGCCTTTTTTCTTTTCTTTTTTGCTAAGGGCAACCCTGTTGCTGGGGAAGACCTGTTGCCAGGGTCAAACTTGTTGCTATGAGCAAACGTTTCTGAGGATCAATTCAAGTCACTAACAAAAGTGAGGCAGCTGCCTCAGGCGGCAGGATCTACACAGGGGCAGCAGATCCAGCCTCCACGGAACGCATTGCCCACTACCACTGCCATTGCTGTGGCACCAAAAGCCGCCTCATCCTTGGCAGTGCACCCATTGCTGCCTCTTGGTGGACAGGAGGTGCTGCTGCTCTCCCAACACCTTCCTCCCAATGTAGATAATAATAATAATAATAATAATAATAATAATAATAATAATAATAATAATAAAATAATTTATTTACAGTGGTACCTCGGGTTACATACGCTTCAGGTTACATACGCTTCAGGTTACAGACTCTGCTAACCCAGAAATATTACTTCAGTTTAAGAACTTTGCTTCAGGATGAGAACAGAAATCGTGCTCCAGCGGCGCAGGGGCAGCAGGAGGCCCCATTAGCTAAAGTGGTGCTTCAGGTTAAGAACAGTTTCAGGTTAAGAACGGACCTCTGGAACGAATTAAGTACTTAACTTGAGGTACCACTGTATATCCCGCTCCCCAGCCAAAGCCGGGCTCGGAGCGGCTAACAACAGTAAAATAATAAAGGTAAAGGGACCCCTGACCATTAGGTCAGTAAAATAATAGAGCATTCTAAAATCAATTCATTATAAAATCAGTTCAGATCATATTGATGGCAACCATTGGGCTAGAGTTCTGTGAGGACTGCCAAAGGAGGGGGTCAGGCTGTGCCTTGGCCAAAGGCCTGGTGGAACAGCTCTGTCTTGCAGGCCCTGCGGAAAGATGTCAAGTCCTGCAGGGCCCTAGTCTCTTGTGACAGAGCGTTCCTCCAGATCGGGGCTATGGCTGAAAAAGCCCTGGCTCTGGTTGAGGCCAGCCTAACCTCCCTGTGGCCCGGGACCTCCAAGATGTTTTTGTTTGAAGACCATAAGGTCCTCCGTGGGACACACCAGAAGAGGCTGTCCCGTAGGTACGAGGGTCCTAGGCAGTATAGGGCTTTAAAGGTTAAAACCAGCACCTTAAACCTGATCCTGTACTCCACCGGGAGCCAGTGCAGCTGGTATAGTACCGGGTGAATGTGATCTCACAGTGAGGACCCCATAAGGAGTCTTGCCGCGGCATTCTGCATCTGCTGGAGTTTCTGGGTCAGTCTCAAGGGCAGCCCCACGTAGAGCGAGTTACAATAATCCAGTCTGCAGGTGACCATCACGTGGATCACAGTGGCTAGGTCAGTGGCAATAATAATTATAATTATAATTATAATTATAATTTATTAATTTTGACCACACAGTGGGAATCTATTTTAAGTGCTATAACAAGGGCGTTTCTGGACCTTAAATTGAGGCTCATACAACAAAACATTAATATTTGGACTATACTGGACTCCATTATGTTTGCTTAAAAAAGGGCTATTTAAGGTATCTAACTGTTGGAGATGCAATAGGGATAATGCTTCTCTAAAAAATATGTCCTATATTGAAAGAGTTTTAACAGAGGCTAACTGAAACTATCAACAGAGCAGTACGGAGCAGCCTTACATTTACAGAGTAAAATATCCTTTTGAATTAGTGTATATGCCCAGCATATGGAACCTTACAAAAGGACAATACAAGTGGACTCTCTGTGCCATTAATACAGCAAAAAGACTGATACTGATGAATTGGAAATATAAAAATGCGGCTCCTTTCTACGATTGGATTGAAGACTTATACAAACTCACAACATATGAACAACTTGCATATAAGCACAGACTTGCCATGGACAAATTCAATGATATTTGGAATCCATTCTTACAAATACTGTAATAGGTTAAGATGATGATGATGATTTTAATATTATCTGGTGAAGTACAATAACAACTTTGTAAAGTATACAGTTTTGTGTGTCCCTCCCCCCCTTTACTTTCCTTCTACACTGGCGCTGTTTCTCTTTTTCTTTCTCTCTCTTTTATTTACGTAAAATTATGTACTTTTTAACTTTTAATAAAGATGTCTGGGGGGGGGGGAGAATTAAAAACAACAACAAGCAAACAAATACCTATATTGAATGTTTGCCATGAAATGGCTGATATTCTTTCCATGGAGAAAACGGGCAGCTGGTTTGCGCTGTCCTTCTCGGTGGGTGGCTGTCAATCCTGGGAAATAATAGTAGTTTTAAACAATTCATGTCCATTTGTGTCTCCACGCTGTATCATTATCTCAAATCTTTTTTGCCTGGCTTTTGTTTTTATAGACAGGAAAGGTAAAATAAAGTGAGGTGAAGTGATTCACCTCGAGTCAAGAACAGCAGAGCTGAGCTGTCGCTGCCTCACACCTCTCTGTCAGGGAACGACATTTCCATGTTCAGAAAAAAAGAAAAACAGCTGCGGTGGCTGTGGATGCTTGTGGCTCTCAAAGAAATGGTCGCTGTGTTCTCCAAGCAAGTCATCTCTCTTTCATCTGTTGCCAGGGCCTTGGAGTCTCTGCTGGGAGGTCACTCTGGGCTGATTCTGCACTGGGGGTGGAGGGTGCGTGTGTGCCAGGATGCAACCTGGGTTTGCAGAAAACATCCAGGCACAGGGAGCAGCTACAGAGATTACTCTTGCATGCATCGCAATCTCTGAGCGGTTCATTTTCCTTGAAAGGAAGGTCAGTGGAAACTGTGGTGCCTGTAGGGCATATGGTTCTGTTTACCCATATACACAACCAGGGCCATCTTTAGCATATGCACAAATAGCGAGGACTGGGCCTGTTACATCTACCTCCCTGAAGCTCAGCACTGGCACTCCACCGGGATGCGTGCTAAGTCCATACCTGTATTCGTTGTATACATGTGATTGCATTTTATCTGACCCATCTACTGCAATTACAGTGGTACCTCAGGTTACATACACTTCAGGTTACATACTCTTCAGGTTACAGACTCCGCTAACCCAGAAATAGTACCTCAGGATGAGAACAGAAATTGTGCTCCAGTGGCGTGGCAGCAGCAGCAGCAGCAGGAGGCCCCAGTGGTACTTCAGGTTAAGAAAAGTTTCAGGTTAAGAATGGACCTCCGGAACGAATTAAGTACATAACCAGAGGTACCACTGTATTAAGTTTGCTGATGACACCACCATAATGGGTTTAATTACAGGCGGAGACAAATCTGCATACGGGGGGTGGTTCAGAAGGTATCCACATGGTGCTCAGAGAACAATCTGCACCTAAACATTGGCAAGACAAAGGAGATGGTGTTGGACTTTCAGAGGAAGAGAGGGGAGCTAGCCCCGTTGTATATCAGGGACGGCTTTGTGGAGAGAGTCTCTTCCTTTAAATTCCTGGGAGGCCATCTTAGTGAAGACCTTACTTGGAAGGTCAACACAGCCCAGGTGGTTAAGAAGGCCCAACAGAGACGTCATTTCCTTAGGGTCTTGCGAAAGAACAATGTTAGACAGCAACTGATGATTTCCTTCTATCGGTCCACGATAGAAAGCATTCTCTCATACTGTATTACAGTGTGGTACGCTGGTTTGACAGCCATGGACAGAAAGTCCCCACAGAGGGTGGTGAAGACAGCATACGATATCATGGGCTGTCCCCTGAGTCTGCTAGATGTTATCACAGGAGACCGTTGCCTCAGAAGAGCGAGGAACATTCCCAGGGATGACTCACACCCTGGCCAGCACCTTTTTAATCTCCTGCCCTCAGGCAGGAGATATAGAAGCATGATAAGCCACACCAACAGGTTAAAGAACAGTTTCTATCTGTGGGCCGTGAGGCTGCTGAATGGAAGACAGCAACATTGCAGCTGATGTTCAGGGTTGGTAGTCGTACGACAGCACACAGAGTGCAACAAGGACTGAGAGATTGTGGGGGGAGGGGGGCTTGTTTAATCTCACTGTAAACAAGTGGTACAGTGACAATAAAGTATTTCTATTTCTATTTCTATTTCTATTTCTATTATTTCTATTTCTATTTCTATTTCTATTTCTATTTCTATTTCTATTTCTATTTCTATTTCTATTTCTATTTCTATTTCTATTTCTATTTCTATTTCTATTTCTATTTCTATTTCTATTTCTATTTCTATTTCTATTTCTATTTCTATTTCTATTTCTATTTCTATTTCTATTCGCCAGGTGCAAAGATCCACCCAGCACCCCCAAATTTTGTTTAGCCACCCCCAGATTTTTTAGGAGAGGCAAACTCAAAGCTGTTGTGCTTTTTTTTTGGGGGGGGGAGCCAAAGTTGTCTTGGGGGAGGAAAATCGCTCACCTGTAACAACAACACAGCGGAAGTAACTGCTATTGTTTCCTGACTCATCAGGAATATTTGATGCTACGGAGTAACAGAGTGGTGGTGGAGGGGGGCGGGGGCTTTCGCTGCAATGCTTTTCATTGCCACCGATTGAGAGGGACCGGTATACAGTAGGTATACATTTGGCGCCCCCCAGAATTCGGCACCCGGGTGCACCAAACCCCTTGCACCCCCGGGTAAAGACACAACCTGTACACAACCTGAGCATAGGATGGAGAGGCTCACAGTATTAACACTCCTGCAAATCTTCCTTCCCCATTAAGTTTCCAGGGAAGCCCTAGGTCACAGCTTTGGATCCAGCACAGAGCTGGACAAGACAAGCTTCTGTGTCTCCAGCTTCCAGCCAAAACTCTAATGCACATATAAAAACTCATTGGCTTATTTTCCCCCACCCTGGGATGGCGTGGCATCCAGCCAGGTGAGGGGCAGTGGAGAAAGGCTCTCCCATCTGCCCCTACAGCAATTGCTTAGGGTATGTAAATGACAGCACATAACTGGTCAGCCAATATCATTACTACCCTAAACAAAGGGACTGGGTTGGCTGGTTTCCTATTATTATTGGGAGCAGCCGCTGAGACCATATAACACTGGTCCTGAAAGACCTGCATTGGTTCCCAGTGTTGGGATACTGCCAGGGAGACAAAGTCCATCATGACTCCACGTTGTCTCTGGACGTCCATCGATGGCAGCTGCTCCACCTGGGATGATCGTTTCTCTCTCGGTGCCGGAACACTGAAGCAGGCAGTCATGTTTTTCTTTGTTCTGATCAACGCAGAAATAAACTTGTAAATAATGCTCTCCTGTGTGCATCTTTCACTGTGTGAATTCTGCTGATAGAGCGTGCATCAGCTCTGGAATGTGGCAAGCTATTTCTGGGGCTCGTGTCGCTAATTGCTGATACTGCGTGTCTACGGGAGATCGAAAACAAAGACACAACAGAAACATCCTGTGAAACAGGAAATACGCAGGCTGTGACACAAACATCCTGCTCCCTTTTAAGGTGGAATGGAAATATCCTAACATCCAGTACGTTTCCAAGCACAATTCAAAATGTTGGTGCTGACCTTTAAAACCCTAAATTGCCTCAACCCAGTTTACCTGAAGTATACTGGTATACCTCTCCACCCCCATTGTTCTGGCCAGACACTGAGGTCTAGCTCCAAGGGTCTTCTGGCGGTTTCCTCACTGCGAGAAGTGAGGTTACAGGGAACCAGGCAGAGGGCCTGCTTGGTAGTGGCACCCGCCCTGTGGAACGCCCTCCCATCAGATGTCAAGGAAATAAAAAACTCTCTGACTTTTAGAAGTCATCTGAAGGCCTGTTCGGGGAAGTTTTTAATGTTCAATGTTTTATTGTGTTTTTAATATTCTGTTGGGAGCTGCCCAGAGTGGCTGGGGAAACCCAGCCAGATGGGCAGGGTATATATGTATTTATTTATGTATGTATACATAAATATATAATTTCAATTTATATGCCGCCCCTTATCAGACGATCCCATTAAATGCACATTCCAGAACATCAATGATAAAAGCATAATAAAAAGCATGCTGAAAGACAGCCTAATAATAAAGTAGTCATTATAATAACAGCCCTCTCCCCCACACTTTCACAGGCTGTAGATTATTTAATAGCCACAAGCCCTGGGCAAAGAGGAATGTTTTTGCCTGGCATCTAAAGACATGTAATGATGGTGCCAGGTGAGCCTCTCTGGGGAGAGCATTCCACAACCAGGGAGACACTACAGAAAAGGCCCATTCTCTTGTTCTCTTGGGACGCGGGTGGCGCTGTGGGTAAAAGCCTCAGTGCCTAGGGCTTGCGGATCGAAAGGTCGGCGGTCCGAATCCCTGTGGCGGGGTGTGCTCCCGTTGTTCGGTCCCAGCGCCTGCCAACCTAGCAGTTCGAAAGCACCCCCGGGGGCAAGTAGATAAATAGGGACCGCTTACTAGCGGGAAGGTAAACGGCGTTCCGTGTGCGGCTCTGGCTCGCCAGAGCAGCGATGTCACGCTGGCCACGTGACCCGGAAGTGTCTCTGGACAGCGTTGGCCCCTGGCCTCTTGAGTGAGATGGGCGCACAACCCTAGAGTCTGTCAAGACTGGCCTGTACGGGCAGGGGTACCTTTACCTTTACCTTTACTTGTTCTCTTATACATTGTACTCTCTCAGATACAGGATCGCAGGTTAGGAACTCACCAACATCATCCAGGCTGACCTCCTTGAATCTGCAATATTATGTAGCATATATGATCTGTCTATTAGGGTTGCCATATTTCAAACAGTGAAAACCCAGACAGAAAAGCTGTTGAGCTTTTTTGGCAAATTCACAAAGAAAATGGAAGTTTTTGAGCTTCTGACTCCTGTGTTCCGGATATGTCTGGGAAATCCTGGACGTATGGCAACCCTGCAGTCTATACCAATGTTTCCTACAGCACTGAAACATAAATGAATGCATTTCTTTAAATAGCCATACAGATGGTTTGGAGAAAACCCTGGTTTCTGCCTTCCTCTGCATTTGATTCATAAAGTCACTTGCCTTAATGTCAGGCCAACCAAGTGGTGGGAGAGACAACCCCTTTACTCTCTTAAGGCATGAGCTGGCGTCACCTTGGGTGTGAATTTGTGCGTTCCATCTTGTGTGGGAGCCTGAAGTTTTGCTGTTACTTGTTAGAAGCAGCAAGTGTTATATATAGTATTTGTGGAGTGAGGATGAAGCACATGAATTCACATGAATGTGAATTGAGTCCTGCCTGTGAAAGACCTGAATAATAATAATAATAATAATAATAATAATAATAATAATAATAATTTATTTATACCCCACCTATCTGGCTGGGTTTCCCTAGCCACTCTGGGCGACTTCCAACAGAATACAGTGGTACCTCGGGTTACATATGCTTCAGGTCAGGTTACAGACTCCGCTAACCCAGAAATAGTACCTCGGGTTAAGAACTTTGCTTCAGGATGAGAACAGAAATCGTGCTCCAGCGGTGCAGCGGCAGCAGGAGGCCCCATTAGCTAAAGTGGTACCTCAGGTTAAGAACAGTTTCAGGTTAAGAACGGACCTCTGGAACGAATTAAGTACTTAACCCGAGGTACCACTGTATTAAAATACAATAATCTATTAAACATTAAAAGCTTCCCTAAACAGGGCTGCCTTCTTGTGCAACAGGGACCCCCCCCACACACACCATTGCCTCTCCAATGCTCCATTTCTCAAGTTAAGCAGAAAATAGTCTGCTGCCTTGATTCCGCCTTTCCAAATGGTTATTCCTCACCTGGAGACTTTTAGGACACTGAACCTTCAGCACCGGAAACTTTAATGCCAAAGATCTCAATGAGAAGTGGCGGTGAGACATTGGAAACACAGCTTGGTGTGTTTTTTATCAAGCTCCTTTATCCTGGTTTCATTAAAAGCAGCCGACTTGACACCAGTGGTTTGATTGCAGCATCCCTTGAGAAGATCTGTGGCCAAAGACAGCGGGGTACTAATAGCCTAGACAAGATATCCCAGCAATCTTCCATCTCAAATGTTCAGTTTGGCTTGCGTCGCCTAGAAATAATAACAGCTTGTGTGTTCGTTAACAGGATGAAAGCAGTCAAAGCAAAACAGAAAAGAAATCAGTTCTGTCTCTCAGTTCTCGTATTAAAGGGCCACTTAGGTTGATACACTTACTAGTAAGAACAGAGAAATTGTAAATAGGTGGTAGAAGAGATGGGTGGATCTGTCAATTTCAGGTCTCTCGATTTCTCATTTTTCCAATCTTACATTCCAATCTCTACATTTCTGCAGCAAGTGGTGAATTTTCTTTTTTCTTTTTAAATCCTCATGAAAATTTATTCAGCATGTTGGTATGAGTTTCTCCTGATATAACACATGTGTGTTTGCAGTTTTGACCTATGTACACATTTTTTGCAAGCTCTTTCTCCCACCATAATACATTTTTGTTATTTTCACCAATTCATTCATTTCAATGCACCCTTTTACCTGATATATGCATTTTTGTAAACACTGATTGAACGCTTCAGATAAGTGGGGATTTTGAAGGATGAGCGTGCTTGGATTCCCATATTGTTTTGGAAAGTACAAATTTGATAAATTTGACTTTAAATGTGAACTGGATTGCTTTCTTTCTCTCCCCCCCCATCCCTAATGGGTGGCAATGATTTCTCATGCCTGTTTATTGGGGGGGGGCATTGCCTGAGTGTGGTAGAGTAAGGACCCTGGCCCAGGTGACTGACTGTGGTCATAATTTAAAAGAAGAGCAAATGGCCAGCTATTTCATCATTTCGTTTCTTCACTGGGTATGTCATTTATTAATTTATTATTAGATTGTTGCTGAATTCAGTTTGCTCAAGTGGTGTTGTTGACAAGGAAAAGCAAGCTGCTAGATTTGGCTTCTGCAAGTCTTGTGCTTGACTCTGGAGCTTGTTGCTTTTGAAAACACTGTCATTGGCTTCTCGGGTGGTTTTTAACAGCACAAGTTTCATAGCAGAAACTTCCCTTCTGGTTTGTGTTTGATTTGCACTCGCAACCCGCCAGTGGATGCAGGGACTTGACGTTTGCTTTTATATGTGGATATTTGCTAAGATTTAAGGGTTTTCTGGAGAATGCCTAGCTGCACACCAGATGCATTGCAGAATGGTAAAACCGGCCATTGTCTCACACTCCAGGCTATGCTGTTGTGATTGCCTCTGAATTAAGCCATTCTTCTTTCCTGAAGCTTTTATGAGCTAGCCTTCCTTTCCTGTGCAACCCACCAATTTCTATGGGCTTATGATAAGGCATACAATTTTACTGCAGCCTAGCTCTGCATGGGGGACGCGGGTGGCGCTGTGGGTTAAAGCCTCAGCACCTAGGACTTGCCGATCGAAAGGTCGGCGGTTCGAATCCCTGCGGTGGGGTGCGCTCCCGTCATTCGGTCCCAGCACCTGCCAACCTAACAGTTCGAAAGCACCCTCGGGTGCAAGTAAATAAATAGGGACCGCTTACCAGCGGAAAGGTAAACGGCGTTCCGTGTGCTGCACTGGCTCGCCAGATTCAGCTTGTCACGCTGGCCACATGACCCGGAAGTGTCTTTGGACAGCGCTGGCTCCCGGCCTTTAGAGTGAGATGAGCGCACAACCCTAGAGTCTGGCAAGACTGGCCCGTACGGGCAGGGGTACCTTTACCTTTACCTAGCTCTGCCTTGCACACACAAGAGAGCCTGCCTTTTCACTGTTCGTGAAAAGTGGAGCTTGTCCCCTGTTATATCCACCACCCTGAGTCCATGCATGGGAAATAAGTTCAAGGAATTATTCACTATTTCTCTGTGTCCAGGCTAGCCTTCCCACTGCACTACTGCTAGCTATCAGCCAGTGGACTGAAGCTCAAGCCAGACAAGATGGAGATACTACTGGTGTGGTTTGGTCAATCAGATGAGCGTTCTTCAACCTGATGTTGACTCCCCTGGATAGATCAGGTTTGTAGCTCAGAGCGAGCAGGTGGAGGCTCTTAAAACTGACCCTTCTTGGATTCCCATCTCAAACCACTGAACTAAGCAAACTTTTACTGCCTAAGAACTGTGTAACAGCTGTGGCCTCTCATTAAAAGTGATAGACTTGTTTATGGATATAAAATTTACAGCATGTTATGGTTTAAGAGAAAATCATATGAAAATGATATATCGTTGGTATCTAACACCAAGTAAACTGGCAAAAATGTATAAATCTAAAACAAGTGTTGGAAATGTTAAGAGAAAGGAGGTTCTTTTTATCATATGTGTTGGTCTTGTAGTAAGGTTAAAGCATACTGGGAAATGATATACAATGAATTGAAAAGGGTGTTCAAATTAACTTTTCTTTAAAAAAACAATCCAGAAGCTTTTCTTTTGGGAATTATAGGGACAGAACTACCTACAGCAGCAATAATGCTACTTGCGCCAAAGTAGAAAGAAGAAGTCCCAGCAAAGGAAGAATGGATACAAAAACAAGAAATATGCAGAAATGGCAAAACTTACCGGAAGAATAAGAAAGCAAGATAAACAAACTTTTTATAAAAGAATGGAAATGGTTTATTGAATATTTACAGATAAATTGCAAACAGATAAAAACATCAGCAGGATTATTGTAATAACCTCCAGTTTCATAAGAGTATATATTTAAAGTAGATAATTAAATGAGCAAATTAAATGAATTTGGATATGCAGAAGATATTAAAAATAATAATTAAGGAACTGCAGAAAGAGGAGGAAGTCAAATTTTGAAATGTTAAATTGATTGTAAAATTAATGAAATGTATAAACTTGAAAAAACTTTTTTTTAAAAACAACAACAGTGATAGACTTGCTGCTGTTGTCCTTTCAGGCTAGACTATTGCATTTGGATATATTAATAATAATAATAATAATAATAATAATAATAATAATAATAATAACAACAACAACAATAAATTTTTATTTATATCCCGCCCTCTCCATATGCGTGGGATCAGTTTGGAGATGTCTTGAAAAATTCAGTTGGTCCAAAATTACTGCAGTGCGGCTGCTGGAGCAAGCTGGGTCATACAGAACATATCTTTCTGTTGCTTAAACAGCTGCACTGAGAGCCAGTGTAGTGTAGTGGCTAAGAGCGGTAGTCTTGTAATCTGGTGAACTGGGTTTGATTTTCCGCTCCTCCACATGCAGCTGCTGGGTGACCCTGGGCTAGTCACACTTCTTTGAAGTCTCTCAGCCCCACTCACCTCACAGAGTGTTTGTTGTGGGGGAGGAAGGGAAAGGAGATTGTTAGCCACTTGGAGACTCCTTTGGGTAGTGATAAAGCGGGATATCAAACCTTAGTGCTACAGCACTCCACTCACTTGCAATTCCCAGCAACTGATATTCGGAGGCAAACTGCCTTTGAAACTGAAGCTACATGGCCATTGTAGCATGCCCCCCCTGGGTTTGTCTGATCCGTTTTTAAAGCCATCCAAGGTCGGCCATCACTTCACTTCTGTGGGGAATATGGCTCCTCCCTGGGGAGAGCATTCCACAAACAGGAGACCTCTGCAGAAAAGGCCCATTCACAAAAGTGCATATGCTAGGAGAATAGGCGCAAAAATATATATGAATATATTGGTGAAAATAACGTACAAGTGCATAGTATTAGAGGAAGTTTCTTGCAAAAAATGTGTACATTAGTCAAAACTGTTTATTAGGAGAAACTCACAGTAACAGGCTGAAGAAATTTCTTGAAGGTTTTGGGTTTGTTTGTTTTAATTAAAGAAAATGTAAATTGCTGCAGAAATGTGGAGGACCGCATTTAAGACTGGACAAATAAGAACTGAAATTGGCAGATCTGCCCATCCCTATTCTCAGAACACCACTTTGGCTGTATTTATGCATCCTTTTCACAGTCAACAAGAAAAAGGGATCAACACGACTGCAGAAATAGACGCAGGCTGCTCTCCAGCTAGAGACACACTCTGTAGCTGTGGCTTCGAATGTGAAACCCTCTTTGGGAATCAGTAGTCATGCTGGGAGGAGTAATTATTCTTCCGTACCCTTGTACCCCTTCCAAAGAACTGGTCCGTGTGGCTACTTATTTTTAAAAGATGTCTCCATGTGCACAGCGCTGGCAGAAGGAACAGAGAGAAGCGCTGCTCATTAAGCCAACATTTGTGCCTGTGGTTTCCTAGGGAGACATATGTGGAGGCCTGATTCCTCGTGAGTTTAGCCCCTAGCTGGATGGCAAACCGGTGCAACCTCAATAAGAAACTGCTGCGATCTGGAATAGCGATCATTATTCTTAATGGTCCCTCTGTATAATTTAGCTTTTTAGAAATGGGAGCTGAAAGCAGATGCACTTGTCCTGGTCTCCCCCAGCTGGGCTCCAACTTGTATCCAGAGAACAGGTTATGTTTTGTGGAACCTCTTAGCAGAGGGGTAATGGATACTTTGAGCCATGCTCAGGTGAGGCAAAGTGCCATTCAGGCAAGGGGAGGCAAGGCAAGACCTTTCAGGACCCTGGACAGAGGAATGCAAAAGACCATTGCCTTGTTCTGCCACCAAATCCAAATCCAAACTCTTCTTCTTCTTCTTCTTCTTCTTCTTCTTCTTCTTCTTCTTCTTCTTCTTCTTCTTCTTCTTCTCTCTCTCTCTCTCTCTCTCTCTCTCTCTCTCTCTCTCTCTTTCTTTCCAGGCTCTCTCTCCAGTCAAATGCAGTCAAACACTGCTGAGGGCACATCATGGAACCTAACTAGTGGCAGCGAAGGCAGCAAAGAAGGCATACTTTGCTGCCTCCATTGCATCCGTATTGTGCCATCTGGCAGAGTTTTACAGGACCTCTTGCAATCTGGCCCAGAGGAGGTGGCAGAGCTGACCGTACGTAGCTCACTGTGATTTGTTTGCAAAGCATTTCAAGAACAAAGTAACTTGCACCCACCGGGATCTTGATTCCATTGTTACAGCAGATGAATCTCAAGAGGTGTCCAGAGCACCATCTAGTCCTGTTGTGTTGGACGAGTTTCAGTTCATAAGGCTTGAGGATGTGGACAAGACGCTTGGATTGGTCAAGGATGTTAGTTTCTGTTATCACTGTGCAGCTGCGTGGAGTCACAGGACTCTGTTTACATTCCAGAGACCTTCAAGTCTCACGGGAAAGGGAGACGGGATATGACGTTAGTGGTTTCCTGTTTCCTTTGTTCCTTTGTTCCTTTGTTTTCAGTTGCTCTCTGCTTCCATAGAGAGAGGATGTCTTTTCTGTTCTGCGTAGCTAGAAAATAAAACTCTTTACAATGTAGCTCATACTGTCTCATCCTTCCCTGTGCTGGGAACTCTGCTGATTGAAGGATGTGCCTTGGAGCCTTATCAAAGGCTCAGGTCATTAAACACGTCAGAGGGGGTTTCAAAGGCTCAGTCGAACGGAGTTCCGACAACGGAGTTCCACTTGTGCTAGGGACTCTCATCCCTCTGGTGGCTCCCTGTTTGCGGAATGCCCTCTCCAAGGAGGCTCACCTGGTGCCTTCATTACAAATCTTTAGCGCCAGGTGAAAACGGTGGATATGTAGGAAAATACAGGTATTCTGGGAGAGTATACATGCAGAACTGCAAAAAATGCTAAAGATCTCTTTCAATAAAAAACCAGAGGCCTACCTCCTGGGAATAACAGATTTGGATATTCCACAAAAGAGGAAGGGTATCTTTTTATATGCCGCAGCGGCAGCAAGAGTTTTGATCGCAGCAAAATGGAAGAGTAATGAAATCCCCTCTATTCAAGATTGGATCTAAAAGCTGACCGAATATGCTGAATTAGATGGTTTATCAGAAAAAATAAAGAATAAATCAAAACAGGAATTTGTTTCTAAATGGGAGGTTTTTAAAGAATATCTGAAAAATAAATATAGTAGTTTAAATTAGTAGTAGTAGTTCTGCTCCAGAGAAGCGGACACGGAGCAATGGATCCAAACTACAAGAAAGAAGATTCCACCTAAACATTAGGAAGAACTTCCTGACAGTAAGAGCTGTTCGACAGTGGAATTTGCTGCCAAGGAGTGTGGTGGAGTCTCCTTCTTTGGAGGTCTTTAAGCAGAGGCTTGACAACCATATGTCAGGAGTGCTCTGATGCTGTTTCCTGCTTGGCAGGGGGTTGGACTCGATGGCCCTTGTGGTCTCTTCCAACTCTATGATTCTATGATTCTATGAAATTCTGTTGCAGCATTCAAGGAACTTCAGTAATAGTTGTAAGGTAGATATAAGAAATTAGATTTAATGAGAATAAGTTTAATTATATAAAAAAATGTGTATTGGCAATAAGTAATATGAATTTGAAGTATGGAATAGACGGGAGGTTGGGTCTTTAGTGTTAAGACCAATAGATGTTTTATTGTTTGCTAAGAATATTATGTGTCTATGGTTATTTTTGTAATTTGTGTATAATTTGTTATTTGTGTTTTTTGTTTGTTTGTTTTTCTTGTTGTATAAATAAAAACTTTAAATCAAAAAAGAAAACGTTTCTCTATGACCAGGCCTTTGGCTGAATAACATTCTTTTTTAAAAAAAGTTTTTATTAACAATTTCAACATAACAAATTATCAAAACATATCATATTCATTATTTTCCCCCTTCCCCCTTCAACCCCCCCCCAGAGACTTCCCTCAGCTCCTCTCTCTGATTTCTCAGCACATATTACTCTCTGCATGTTATAAAATTATACATATTCTTACATTATCTATCTACCATGTTATCAGCCAATAAATTAGTGTATGTTTATTCAAAACCTGCCAAGGAGTCCAATTCATTTTGTTGTCTTTTTAGATATATTGTAAAAAGCTCCCATTCTTCCTTAAAGTCACAGTTGTCCTTGTCCCGCAGTATGTATGTCAATTTAGCCAGCTCTGCGTAGCTCATCAATTTTTCTTGCCACTGTTCTTTCGTTGGGATTTCCTCGTTCTTCCATCCTTGTGCTATCAAGACTCTTGCCACTCTTGTAGCATACATAAATAAGTTCTTTATTTTTCTTGGCAGGTCTTGTCCTACAATCCCTAGCAGAAATGCTTCTGGTTGTTTTTTGTTTTTTTTACAAATGTCATTTTTTTTACAAATGTCATTTAAAACATTTTTTTCAATTCATTATATATCATTTCCCATTTTTTAAAAACTTCTCTACATTCCCACCACATATGATAAAAAGTTCCTTCTTTTTCTTTACATTTCCAACATGTGTTTGACCCGGTTTTGTACATTTTTGCTATCTGTACTGGTGTAATATACCATCCATACATCATTTAATTTTCTTTCAGAAGAGAACAATCTGTAAATTTCAGATTTACTTTCCAGAATTTCCCCTCAAATTGTATATTATGTCCTATATCCTCTGTCCATTTGATCATGACCGATTTGACCTCCTGGCTGAATAACATTCTTTGGTCTTTTAAATGTGTTTGAGGGAGGGGAGTTATTGGTTTGTTCTTGATTTATTATATATTTTGTGTTCTCGTTTTGTATTTTTATGTTGTGAACTGCCCTGTGATTAATAATAATAATAATAATAATAATATAGTCGTACTTTGGATCCCGAACCCCTTGTGAGTTGAACTTTTTGGCTCCCAAATGCTGCAAACCCGGAAGTGAGTGTTCCAGTTTGTGAACGTTCTTTGGAACCTGAACATCCAACGTGACTTTCACAGCTTCCGATTGGCTGCAGGAGCTTCCTGCAGCCAATCGGAAGCTGCGCCTTGGCTTCCGAACATTTTGGAAGCCAAACGGACTTCTGGAATGGATTCCGTTCAGCTTCCGAGGTACCACTGAAATGGTTTACCCAAGCAATAGAGATTTCTGTTATGAAATCTCTATTTTATAGAACCAGGAGATGCAGAGGGTAAGCGCTCTTGCAGAAAATTGGCGGTATCAGTAAAGCGTTGCTATTTCTCACATGTTGAGAGATCAGGGAAAGTGCTACAAATTTTGCTTCTGAGACTCTGTCCTAATTTTGCCTCCAGGGAGAGAGGGAGGCAAAAACTACAAACAGAAATGGGTCTCCTTCTCCATTCTCTCATCTTTTGACCCATCCCTGCCTTGACGTCTCATATGGGGAGTTAGAAAAGGAGCCACAACTGAGTTCGTCGGATAAGAATGAAAAACCACCCACTGTCCAAAGGACAATGTGAAGCCATTTCTGCTAGTTGCTTTCTTTCAAGAGCATTAATTAGGAAAAAGAGAGAGTGCCATTTGGCACTATTATTAGTAATTATGAGATAACAAGCATTTCAGAGAAGGAATGAGCAGAAATGGATAAAGCGCGGCAGTTATATAGAACGTTACCATTGTGCAAGCAGGGAATAAAATCCAATTAATTAAGGCTCAAAGATATCTTCCAAATCGTTTTCAGAACTGGGCTCTCATCGTCCTAACCTACAACCCCATTTCCTGAGGAGCAATTCCATTAATGTTAATAATGCTACTTCGGAGTAAGTGAATTTTGGATTGCAGTCTAACAGCAAGATCCTGGGACCAGCTGTGAAGTCAAATATGTGCTGAAAAGGGTACTAACCGTTGCATTTTTTGCTATTTATTTCCTTGCATCTCTTTTAAAGTTTTCTCCCCTTTCATATTTTTACCCAAGAGTTTATGCTAGCAATGTCACGTCTTCCCTGACATTTTAGAGACTCAAGGGGAGGTCTTGCTAACTGACTCTTTATCATTCATTCATTCATTCATCACAGACACCAGCAGTACATGAAGATCTGATGCACGTTAGATGTGCTTTGCGGGGGTGTTAATGGGGTAGTACTTCTGGGGGAACACACATGGTACTGCTTCTTGGTTTTTTTGTCCACCTTTGGTCCCCAGCCTGGACTCAGCTCTCATTTGTGGCTCCAAAAACTGCCAGCATGCGACAGCAGCCACCCTGCTTCATATATTCATGAAAATGCATGTATTGGTGAAAAATAGCGTGCCAGAAATGCATTGTAGCGGGGGAGATTGCTTTGCAAAAAGGTGTCTAGCAGGTAAAACCGCATACAAAAATGTGTGGATATGAGGATAAATGTGTGAAAATTAGGATAAATTCACATGAACATCCTGGTGAATTTTCATGAGGACTTAAAAAAATAAGTCACCAACTGATGTGGAAATGTGGAAAAATGAGTAACCAAGAGAAGAAGAAGAAGAGTTTGGATTTGATATCCTGCTTTATTACTACCTGAAGGAGTCTCAAAGCGGCTAACATTCTCCTCCCCCTTCCTCCCCCACAACAAACACTCTGTGAGGTGAGTGAGGCTGAGAGACTTCAGAGAAATGTGACTGGCCCAAGGTCACCCAGCAGCTGCAGGTGGAGGAGCGGAGACGCGAACCCGGTTCACCAGATTACGAGTCTACCGCTCTTAACCACTACACCACACTGGCTCTCATTTGCGGCTCCAAAAACTGCCAGCATGTGACAGCAGCCACACTGCCGCATGTATTCATGAAAATGCATGTATTGGTGAAAAATAGCACACTGAAATTGACATATTTGCTCACCCCTAGTTCCAAGGGGCCAGAATGAGATGCTTAAAGCTAAAAAGCATCACCTTCTCTCTCTCCCCCCCCCCCGATTTAGGGGTTCACATGTTGTACAGGCTTTAAATCGTATTCAGGTTCCTTTTCTTGAGGTGCAGGTGTGATTTTCTGAATTGTGTTTTGGATGCCACTCTTTTGGTGCAAGGAAACCGTGATCCTGATCGTACTATTCCTACACAGCCTATTCTGACACAAAGAGAAAACTCTGTGTCTTCCTCTCAGCTCCCTGAGACGGGAGACTCTTCAGTCTCACAAAGTCCCCTTCAAGTTCCCAGGTGTCATGTGACGCTGGAGCGCTCCAAAGTTCACTGGGAGTCCAAGAGGAGATAAAGTGCAAACCACAGGCTGCAGAATGAAGCGTCTGCTTTTCTTCTACATTTTCTTACATCTCCTTGGTAAGTAAAAGATGGCGAGAGAAGCACCTAAGTCTGAAGGATGAGGGTGAAACCAGTCCACCCACACGCCCAACTTTTGTGATGAGCAATGGAACTATGAATCTGGTAGTTTTGTAGTGAGTTATTTAAATTTCAAGCAGGGGGGGAAATCACTTCCAGATGGACAAAGAGATAGCACTGGAGTGGCAATCTACATATCCAGAGCAGTGCAATTATGAAAGTTGGGTATTTTCTGAGTTTTTTGTTCTGTCTTCTATCCCTGAATTCCCGACACCCCACCCCCACCCCATGTAAGGCCTGAAGCGATGCACTGTAAAATGACTTCTGTTGAATATGCATGGCTATTTAGCATTCAAAGACCACAATTCCTTACTGCGGGAACCGAGTAAAGCAGAAGGCAGAATATTTATAGAAATGGAAAACTAGAATCAAAACTGGACAGCAGCAGTCCACGCAAAATCAGCAGCAGTAGTAAATACTAGTACAAATAATAATGTAAACAGAAAACTTGATTAAAATCTAGCTCCTGGGGAAGAGGTTTTTAGAATATTTCTTTGAGCATCATTTACCTTGTGAAAATTGCTTCCCCCTCCCCAGACTATTTTCCAAAACAATTCACAAACTGTAACACGGCTATCATTTGAAATTCAGACTTCTCAAATTCTGTTTTGCAGATCTCTAATGCAAACATGTGTCTGCTAGGGGGGAAATGTGAATATATTCATATAATTCACATATTTTTGAACATAGCACTACAAAAATGCACTCTGTTAGGGGAAATTGCATAGAAGAGATTGCTTATGATGCCCTAAAATGCTGATGAGTTTACATTGTTGTTGTTTAGTCGTGTCCGACTCTTCGTGACGCCATGGACCAGAGCATGCCAGGCACTCCTGTCTTCCACTACCTCCCGCAGTTTGGTCAAACTCATGCTGGTAGCTTCAAGAACACTGTCCAACCATCTCGTCCTCTGTTGTCCCCTTCTCCTTGCACCCTCAATCTTTCCCAACATCAGGGTCTTTTCTAGGGAGTCTTCTCTTCTCATCAGGTGGCCAAAGTATTGGAGCCTCAGCTTCACGATCTGTCCTTCCAGTGAGCACTCAGGGCTGATTTCCTTCAGAATGGATAGGTTTGATCTTCTTGTGGACCATGGGACTCTCAAGAGTCTCCTCCAGCACCATAATTCAAAAGCATCATTAGGACTTTAATAAAAAACAAAAAACACTCACAAACTGATGTGGAAATGTAGCAATCTGAGAGAAACCAAAAGTGACAGATTTTGTCCTTCCCTGCCTCCAACAAATATGCTCATCAAATAAATATCAAAGGCCCTGAGAGTATGGAACGGCCATTGTTTGGCATCTACTCTGTTCTCTTAATCTCAAGCTGATTTTGAACCATAAAGACATCCCTTCTTGTTCACAGCTGCCTCATTAGCCAAAAAGCACACAATTTCTGTTGCTTCCTTGCCTCGGACAGTCGAGGAATTAAAAAGGCGAAGCAGGATAAGAAATTGTTCTAAGCTTTTATAGAATGTTCGCTCCGGAGTCAGATCTTTCATATTGGACGCATCTAAGACAAACCCAGTAACCTTCCTAGAGCCTCAGAGCTTGGAATCCAACTAATTAAACTTCCACCATCGTTGGCCCACAGGGCACCATTTCTTCAGAAAAAGGCTTTATTATCGTGAGTCGTGCCGCCGCCCCCTTATTCAGCCAGCAGCCTTCAGCTTGGTGTGACTTGGCCACTCACAACGCTTGCTAACTAACTCACAATCAATGGACCAAAGGCGCTTAAGCGTTGGGGGGCTGGGGGGGGGGGGGCTTCTCTGTCCAGCTTCAAGCAGTGCTTGGAAGTCATTTGCTCATTTTAGGCTCAGAGCAAGGTGGGGGCAAGAGAAGGATTATTCAAAGGAATTGGAGTCCCCCCCCCCGTGTTTTGTTTTGCTTGTTTCTGGCTAGAGCTTCCTGGCTGCTAATAAGCGATTTCTGGAGAGAGGCAGGTATATAGGGGGGGCGAGGTACAGACTCTCTGTTTCTGCGTTCCTTTGCCACGTGTCTGCTCCCCACATACGGCCTTTTGCCCCTACCCAGCCACCCCCAGCTCCTGCCCCCCAAGCTGGCTTCTTTGCTAGTTCTGAGGCAGGGAGGATGGGAACGGAAAATAATTGATGGTTGCTTAGCAACCACCAGGCATGGCCTACAACTTGCGAGGGACTGAGAAGCATATCTGGAGATGGGCAGGCAACACTGCTCCCTCTCTAAAAAGGCACTCCCCCCCAAAGATACACACATGCCGGCGAGAGGAAGTGGCCTTGGCAGAGAAACTGGTAAAGCAGACTTTCCCAAACTTAGGATGGTTGAGGGAACAGGCAGAGCAAGATGCAGAAGAACCGTGACAGGGCTTCCTGAGGTGGGCAGTTCAGACAAGCACACATGCCCTCTGGGTGAGTGGGATATTAAGGCATGCCATTTTAGGGAGTGATACTTAATTTTTTTTGCTATTTTCTTAATGGGGGTGTCGTAAAAATATGTTTTTGGGTGTGAAGAATTCAAATCTGCTCTTGTTTTTGTGGTTGCACGGCATCTCGTTGGGTAAGCACATAAACTGCTTTTGGAAAGCCAAAGAATGTTAATGTTACCTTCTGAAAACGCCAGGTGACGCTAAAACAAATAAACAAACAAAATGAATATATACTATAACTGCAAGTACTCTGTAATCATTTTTCATGGTTTCTGAGCCATTTTACATGCATTTTACTCACCAAGAAAAACTAAATCATATTAATTTAATAAAAATAGCATTGGAATTACCAAGTCAGGCTACAACTTCTTCTTCTTCTTCTTCTTCTTCTTCTTCTTCTTCTTCTTCTTCTTCTTCTTCTGTCGTTTAGTCATGTCCGACTCTTCGTGACCCCATGGACCAGAGCACGCCAGGTACTCCTGTCTTCCACTGCCTCCCTCAGTTTGGTCAAACTCATGCTGGTAGCTTCGAGAACACTGTCCAACCATCTCGTCCTCTGTCGTCCCCTTCTCCTTAGCACCCCTCATTTTTGGTAGTTGAAAAATTCAACACGCCCTAGTGGGATATTGCCACTGCCGGCCATGCCCCCAGGCCCTGGAGAGGCCTCCTGGAAGTTGTACATGATTCGGCATATATGAAAGGTGGCCTAAGTGTTTATTGGTACATGTGGGTACAGGTCTTCCATGGAATGGGAACCCTGATAAGGTGTTTTAACATGCTTTACCCCTTCTCCTCTCATACTTAAGACAAACATATGACTGCATGGGCATGCTAGAAGGTATTGATGATGGATGCATTATTATTATCATCATCATCATCATCATCATCATCATCATATTTATATCTCACCTTCCCCCCTTATGGGACTCAAGGTATAAATGACCACTCCTAATGGCTCTGCACCTTGGAAAATATAAATACTGTGTAGTATTTCTCCCTCCACCTTTTGTGGTGAAACAAAGCTTATGGGGCTTATGGCCTTCAAATGAATGGGTCAGGGCCCAATGGTGACCTATAGTGGTCTCCAGCAGTAAGACCACCACCATATAAAAATATGGTGAAAAATTCAAAGGTGGGCTTTGAATCCGTGTCTGGGCTAAATATGGGTCCCTGTTTGTGGGCAGTTGATTTAGATGAGGAGACTGGTGTGCAGAAGATTTAAGCAGCCTCTCCTCCAACGCCACTACTTAAATGGAAGTGAAACTATTGAGGCAACTGTAATTTAAAGAACACATTACAGTTTTGGTTGTTTTTAAAGCAACATATCAGGAGATCTGATCATGGTTGTACCATGTGGTTTTGCTCCCCCTCACCCCCGTGACTTAAGAGAAATTCAGTACTTAGACTTACTTTTATAGAATCAAAAAGAAAATTTAAAAAGTAAGTGTGAAACTTGACGTGACATTCATGTGCCCAGGTTTCCCCTTCTAAAATAACAGCCGTTGGAGGGGGGAATCCCCTTGGAGGAGACCATTTAGAAGAAGAAAAACTTTACACGTCTTGAAACGTGTAACGCCTTTAACATTATATCTAGTAATTTAGTTTTAAGAGGAGCTCACCCCATTTTTGTTTAATCACAAGTATTACTATGAGTAATTATTACTAGGGATGGGCGAATTGGTCAGTTTCATTTTCTCTCAGTTGCTCATTTTCTCCACATTTCCACAGCACGGTTTACAGTATAAAGCCTGAAAAATACATAACACCATAACAAGCAAAACTATGCCACCACCACCCAACTTAAAAGGCCATAGATTGTTTAATTAATGCAATAATAATATAATAATAAATTTTTATTTATACCCTTCCCGGTTCAGAAAACCAGGCTCAGGGCAGCTAACAACAAATTTAAAACACTTAATTGATACAACAAAAAAAGCATAAAATACAGTATAAAATGTGAATAACAATAAATTCAGAATTCAAAAATCAATTGGAGGGGGGAATCCATTCAATAAACATTAGATGATCACCAGGGCTAGCTGGCTAAATTAGTCCTATTTGGGCCAGCGAGGAGACCAGGGGAGAATTAGCTGTGAGATCCCAGAGAGGGTAATCTTCATAAAAAGGGGAGGGGGGGGGGAAGAAGGAAGGGGAATAAAAGATCAGGCTAAGTTCAAATTGAAAGCCAGGCGGAATAGCTCTGTCTTACAGGCCCTGCGGAAGGAAGTTATATCCCAAGGCCTGGGAGAAGAGGAATGCTTCTGCCTGGTGCTTAGATATAAGTACTGAAGGCGCCAGGCGAGTCTCCCTGGGGTGAGCGTCCTACCAGTGGGGGTGACACCACAGAAAAGGCCAGTTCTCATGTTATTTATTACATTTATATACCACCTTTTCTCCCAAGAAGGTCAAGGTGTAACACGGTTCTCCTCCTCCCCATTTCATTCACACAACAACCCTGTGAGGTAGGTAAGGCTGAGAGACGACGACTGGCCCAAGGAGACTGGCCCATAGCCCACCACTCTAGCCATCACACCACACTGTCTCTGTGTATCATTGGCTCACACACCACCTAATGTCTGGGCTCCCTACCTGCTGCTCAACCACTCACCATGGGTGCCAGCCATCACTGCAAGCATTAATATATATATTGGGTTTGTTTCAAGGGGTTGCTGGTGGGGAAAGGCATGGACTGGATGTCTCTGGCTCGCCATGTTTATCGTCGTGTCCAATGAGGGCAGGTTGGGCAGAAGCAGACACAGGGATCAGAAGGGAGTTTTTGAAGCTGCAGGCTGGAGGGGGCAGGAGGAAGTTCCACCAGAGCAAGGAGCTTAATTGTTGTTGTTTAGTCATTTAGTCGTGTCCGACCCTTCGTGACCCCATGGACCAGAGCACGCCAGGCCCTCCTGTCTTCCACTGCCTCCCGCAGTTTGGTCAGACTCATGCTGGTAGCTTCGAGAACACTGTCCAACCATCTCGTCCTCTGTCATCCCCTTCTCCTAGTGCCCTCCATCTTTCCCAACATCAGGGTCTTTTCCAGGGAGTCTTCTCTTCTCATCAGGTGGCCAAAGTATTGGAGCCTCAGCTTCAGGATCTGTCCTTCCAGTGAGCACTCAGGGCTGATTTCCTTCAGAAATGGAGAGGTTTGATCTTCTTGCAGTCCATGGGACTCTCAAGAGTCTCCTCCAGCACCAGAATTCAAAAGCATCAAATCTTCAGTGATCAGCCTTCTTTATGTTCCAGCTCTCACTTCCATATACCACTACTGGGAAAACCATGGCTTTAACTATACGGACATTTGTTGGCAAGGCGATGTCTCTGCTTTTTAAGATGCTCCTCAAAGCAAGCAACACATTATTTGAGCATCAGCCACACAGACAAAAAAAGAAAGATCACATTACATCGCTTGCAAAATTCACCCTACTGGCCCTTAGCATCACTCACCAATGCAAGTAGGAAGGCAAAGAAGATTCTCGGGCCACGGAGATGACTTAGCCCTCCTAACAAGACATAGCAAGCTCTCTGTGAAGAAGCAAAATACCCTTGGAGGTTTAGAGTAAAGCTTGTGGTGCTCCAATCAGGAGCACTCGGCGTTGTTGCTGGGAAACTGATCGAAATGCATGTTAATACCACGGTCTAAAAGAGAAGGCTGCATGTGACTGTGCTCAAGCTACAGGTGCGATTTTTGGGTTTTGTTTGTCCACCCTAGACTCGCAGAGAACATGCCTAAAATCTGGAAGGGGCAGAAGTCCTGCTAGCATTTGCTATCTGTCATGTGTGCACACATACACACACTGCTTCAGGGGGAGGTAAATCCAGCAGGGACAGAGACATCTTGCTCAAATATGCTGGATTTTGCCTGTTCAGCATCTCCCTGACCCTCGAAGATGCTGCACCAACTGCCCTTCTGACAAGTGATCACTGTAAACATCTTTTTTTGGTTTGGGATTTAAGCAACAGGACTCAGGAGTCTTCCTCACGCGTGGCTCTTCTGGGGCCACATTTTGCTTTGTAGATTTTCTTCAACATTTCTAAATGACGGCAGCCGACGATCCTTCGCCATAATGAGCACAAAGCACTTTCTTGGCTGCCCTCTTCTCAGTAGATTGGGAATGGCTTCAGGTGGGGGCGGGGGTGGCGAGCAATTGCCATGAACCCCCTGTTTCTGCAGTTAACAGCCTGTTGCCTTTACCCCTCTGCCATTTCTGCTTTGGACGCTGCAGCGAAAGCAGGAACTGCCTGTCAATCTGCTTGCTGTAGCGCTTGCTGGAGTTTGCCAAAATATATGAAGCCATTCTCTGCCTAGAAATTGCCTGCAGACTCGGCTCTAGTCTTTTGTGAGCTGAACAGTAGAACATTGTGGGAACAGCAGGGCAATCTCTCTCTGGCAAACAGCCGTAGTTCTGTGGTACAGTATAGCTCCTGGTTCCAATTCCCTACATTTTCACTCAGGGCTAGGAATTCACCTAAGCTTCCTGCTGTATATGAGGCTTATTTTGATCAGAATAGAGTATATACTACTAGAGTTAACACTAAATTTGTTTTTTTCTGGTAAATGAGCCACCGTAGTAGCTAGAGGGCCATGAAAATTTGTGTCCTGGACTTTTTAGACTCGTCTATCCATGTGCTATCTGAAATCAAAGGGGCACATTTCAGATGTGAAATATACTGGTATTATTTTCATTTCTCCTATCCCACTACCACTGTTAGTTTCTCCAGTGGGCTTGTTCCACAACAGTTCAACACACCTTTACAACATCTGTGCTTTGTTGTTGTTGTTGTTGTTGTTGTTGTTTAGTCTCCGACTCTTTGTGACCCCATGGACCAGAGTACGCCAGGCACTCCTGTCTTCCACTGCCTCCTGCAGTTTGGTCAGACTCATGCTGGTAGCTTCAAGAACACTATCCAACCATCTTGTCGTCCCCTTCTCCTTGTGCCCTCCATCTTTCCCAGCATCAGGGTCTTTTCCAGGGAGTCTTCTCTTCTCATGAGGTGGCCAAAGTATTGGAGCCTCAGCTTCAGGATCTGTCCTTCCAGTGAGCACTCAGGGCTGATTTCCGTAAGAATGGATAGGTTTGATCTTCTTGCAGTCCATGGGACTCTCAAGAGTCTCCTCCAGCACCATAATTCAAAGGCATCAATTCTTCGGCCATCAGCCTTCCTTACCGACACTCAAACTTTGAGGTTGTTGAAATATATACAAGAAAATAAATAAATCAATTTGACTCAAATCAATGTGACTCAAATTGGGTTTCTTAGATCCATTTTTTTTTTAAAAAAAAGCAATGTGGAGTAAAGTTGCTTCTGGGCCCTCTCTGGGATTAGCTGAAGTTTCATTATATTCATGGTAGATCTGCCTCTGGCTGAGAGAGACCCAAGCCTGAAGACCTGGAGAATTGCTGCCAGCCAGCAACATGTCTGCCTAACCAAGAAGCCATTTCTGCAACGCTTGTGTCCACACAGGCACAGCAGTCCCAGTCAAAGCTTATTGTTATTGGTGTTATGTACTGAAGTTCTCACCCTGGGCCAGCAGGGGGATACTGTGGATAGTTCAGGTCCACATATGCAAATAAGGGATCGAAAGTGATGTTCAGTGATTGGATAGTTACAGAAAATGGTTACTGTTGCGTTCTAGTGGAGGTCTATATAAGCAGGCTGGCTGAACCCTTCAGTTCAGTTCTGTTCAGTTCTGTGAATAAACAAGAGCTGTTTGAAGAATTGCTGTGTCATCTGATATGTTCACCCACAACTTAACAATTACCTTCTGTGGTTTTTTGGTCATTCTCAGGGACTTCAAGCGCAGTGTACAAACAATGGATTCCAGACACCAATTTTGAAAATGCCTCCAATTGGGATAAGGGCCGAACCCCGTGTGGCAACGATGTCGTCCTTTTCCGGAGCAATGAGGTACCTGGTTTTGTTTCTTAAAAAACCACACACACACATAAAATTTACTGTGGCGAGTTTTTCTGGAAGTTTGTGAAACCATGTCCCTGTTTCTTCCAGGTTGTGTCAGTCTATGTCCAGTCATCCCACTCCTTGACAGACATGGTAAGTGCACCTGAAATCATGGCATGTAGAATCGAACGCAGGGCAGGTGGGGCTTGTCTACCTGGGAAAGGAGCCCATCTAGGAGAAGGAAACCCCTGGTCCAAAACTTGCAGGATATCTTTGGGAGAAGAGAAGGCCTACACAAATGCAGAGAGGAGTCCCTAAGACGTTTCGATGGCTCACTGTATGCCTCCTTTTGGCAACTGCTGCAGCCAAGCTGGTGCCAAATGTAAATAATAATAAAAATAATAATAATAATGATAATTTTTATTTATACCCCACCCTTCCGGGTTCAAAAACCGGGCTCAGGGCAGCTAACAAATTTAAAACACTTAATTGATGCAACAAAAAACAGCATAAAATACAATATAAAACGTGAATAACAATAAATTCAGAATTCAAAGATCAATTGAGGGGGGAAATCCATCCAGGGCTAGCTGGCTAAATTAGTCCTATTTGGGCCAGCGAGGAGACCAGGGGAGAATTAGCTGTGGGATCCCAGAGCGGGTAATCTTCATAAAAAGGGGGAGGGAAGGAAGGGGAATAAAAGATCAGACTAAGTTCAGGTTGAAAGCCAGGCGGAATAGCTCTGTCTTACAGGCCCTGCGGAAGGAAGTTAAATCCTGCAGGGCCCTGGTCTCATGGGACAGAGCATTCCACCAAGTCAGAGCCATCACTGAGAAGGCCCTGGCCCTGGTGGAGGATAATCTGACTTCCTTAGGGCCCGGGACATCTAAACTATGATTATTAATGGACTTAAGGTCCTCTGTGGTCCTGTAAATACGAGGGCCCTAAGCCCTGCTTTCCTTTGGACCACACCAGAGAGGCCAAGAGGGGATGTCTTGTCAACTGGGCAGCCCAGGACCCCTATGCACACTGCCAGGGAGGTCACTTCAGGGCTGCTAACACTGAGGTTTTGACTTCACCCCCCAGAGGTGCACTCCATTGTTTGTTGAGCCAGATGGATGAAATCAAATCTCAAACACAGTAAGAAACAGGGTAAAGAGTGGGGTGCAGGGATTATCTGAGGGAGGGGTGCATTAGGAGCCGAGGGGGCACCAGGGGTCACTAAGAGGGAAGTGGGTATCAGGAGGGTGCTGGAGGCGGGGCCTTTGGAGCACATTGACATCTTATTTACAATTGGCCAGGCTAGAGCTCAGAGCGAAACACCTTCCTCGTTTCATATTTAAAGTTTTGCTGCTCTTATTGCTTTCAAAACTATTTCCTTTGGTCACACTTGTATGTATTTACCGTTCTGGGTCATCACCAGTCACAGGGGAAGCAATTATTGGCAATAGCTACTAATTTTCTTATGTTAGTTACCTGCGAGAGGTGCATGTGCGGTAAGTAGTTCTATATAAATATTTTATGCTATAAATTTCCTTCAGCGTCATGTTTTTGTTACTAAGGACACATAAACATATTTTTCATGCAACATTCTTTGCTGAATTTTATTGCGTTATGGTCTTCCTTGGTGGGTCGTGCAAGCCGCTATCCTGAATTTTATAGGGTGGGGAGCCCTGGGGATGCCCTGGGCATGAGCTTGTGGAACCAAGGGGACGGTGAACTGAAAAAGGTTGAGAACCACTGGGTTAGATGAACTAGCTTGTTGACTATGTTGGAGTAGGACTAGGGGTCCATTTTTCTGTAGATTCTTATTTTGTTGTATTAGCTGCAAGTTTTTCCAGGTTGGGGGTATTGAAACAACAACAAAATCAATTTCACAGCCATTTGTTGGATGACATTGATGTCTAGTTTTATAAGAAAGGTATTTTTAAAAAGTAATTTGCATTCACCCTTTAAAAACCACCTAGCTGCCATCCAATAAACTTAATTCTGGTCCGGGAGTGATGTTTTTATAGCATTCATGCACGAATGTCAGATTTTATAATGTAACAAGAAAGCAGGCTAAATACTAAAGCAGCAGCTTTGAAGCTTTCTACACTCACATTAATTTGTTTGCTAATGGACCCCTTTGTCTCTGATGCCGGGCTTTGTGGCTCACAGTTTGCACTGTGCTTTAATGTTGAGCCATTTACAAAGATATATAATAACTGAATTGTGGAGAGTTGGGAAAGGCTGTGGCTCAGTGATAGAACTTCTGCTTTGCATGTGAAAGGTGCTAGTTTGATTCCCAACATCTCCAGGTAGAATATTTGTATTTTTAAAATCTATATCCTGCTGTTCTGCCAGTGCAGAACTCAAGACAGCTCACAGCATAAAATAAAACAGATACAACAACAACAACAACAAACCACAATATAGAACACCTCACAATTAAATAAATAACCCTGCTGGAAACAGCACTGGAAACACTCACTATTTAAAAGCATGCACACACCCACACACCCACCCACACCCTCAGAAGACCCTGCTACTACGACAGCCAGTTCATAGCCAAAGGCCTATAAGAGTAACTATTTTGCCTGCCTGTGAAAGGAAAGCGGGGGGGGGGGGGGGAGCCTACCCTCTCGTGGAAGGGAGTTCCAAAATCTAGGAGCAGCCACCAAGAAGGCCCCTTCTGGTGTCCTCACCAAACTCGCCGGTGAAGGTGGTGGAACTGAGAAAAAGGCCTCTCCAGAAGATCTCAAAGCCCAGGCAGGTTCATTCAAGGAGATACAGTCCTTTGTTTCTCCTAAACTGCCAACTCTTTCTCAGACATTCAAACCTTAGCCGAAGGAAGCCATCGCCTTTTCCAAGCTCTTATGGGCCTCTCGTTCAAAACACAAGAGAGCCTCCCTGCTACCAGGAGACCATTGTCTAACCATGAGCTCCCACTGATAAACAACAACAAACCTCCCAGACTGCTAGCCAGCAGTCCAGCCAAGAAAGAAGGCCACTCAGCAGCCATAACATTATAGGTGCCCTCTCTTGTCTTTCTTTTCAGTCTATGCTATCTCTGCAGGAGCCCAAAGCATCCAATTGCAATGATGCAACTAGGGTTGTCATATCCGGAATACTGCAGTCGGCAGCAGAAATTGGGACAATGTCCAGGAAAATACAGGTGTATGGCAGTCCATGGCAGCAGTGCTGTTTTTTTGCTGCTTTTCCATTAAAAAATTGCTCAAAAACAGCATTTTTATTTTGTTATTTTGCCCAAAAAGCTCAACAACTTTGGCCAAAAAAGCTCACCAGCTTTTATGTCCAGATTTTCACTGTTTGAAATATGGCAACCCTGGATACCAGTGACTGAGCAGAGCCTGTTTTGGGGCATGTTCTGGAGGGAACAATTCCACGTTTGTGAATCGCTACGTGACTGAGTGGTTTTCTCCTCCTCTCTTCTGTATTTTGTTGCTTCATCCGGAGCCAGAGCAAGAGAGCGTCTCGCAAGGATGGGGCTATGCTCTGAGCTGCCGTTTCCCATCCAAGAATATCGTTTTTGACTCCCATGCTCGGCCTTTCTCAGAGCACTTAAATAGCCAAGTGAGCACACAGAGGCGAAGCAAAAACTACTTTGCAGCAAGTAGCCCTTTGTTGCTGCTGTAAACAACGATTGTGTCAAAATATACGCCTTTTAATTCTCCCCGCCCTTCTGCTTCCAACAGCGCTTGTTCTGGGAAATGGCAACTGAGGTTGCTACGGTGATTTGATTTTTCTCAGCCACTGACTTGCCAGCCATTATCCAGCTGCATTCGGGAGAGTTTGTATTCTGCAGTGGCACAGGACAAAATGAAAGGGCTGTCTTGCCCACGCAGGATTCTTCCCACCCGCCCTGGACGTCGGACCAGCTCTAGGTCCTACCTCCATTACAGGAGCAGTTGGTTGGGGACGCATGACAGGGTCTTGTCAGCTGCTGCCCCCAGGCTGTCGTCCTTTCCACCCTGGGAGACCCAGTTGGCGGTGGAAGCTGGTCTATCGCGTACCCTCCAAGTGTCCTGATTTTTCCAAGGACAGTCCTGGAAATTATGAAAGCCATCCCAGCTTCTGATTTGATCCTGTTTCCCCTGCCAGTGCTACCGCTGCTGAGCTCAGGGGGAGGATGTTTGTCCTTAGTGGCAGCTGCAAGGGAGCATCGTGTTGGCTCTCCACAACTGCTGCTCCCAGCCTCCTCCTCTGGGCATCTCGTAGCAGCTACTGGAGAGTAGGCAAGGAGGAGGAGATGCTGTACCTGCTGAGACCCAGCCTCAAGTGAGGTGCCGGCAAAGGGCTGCCCTGGGCAGGAAGAAAGGGGGAATGGAGCAGAGTACAAGGGGCCTTAATTATTATTATTATTAATGCTTTGTGGATTCACGTCTAATCTTGCCCCTTTCTCAAATTTATTTATTGGTGTGTGGCTTTGTCAGAGACTGGTCTGAGGGGGACTGGACTGAGGAGGGATGGTGGAGACCGGGCCCCCCTCCTCTTGAACCTTCTAGAGAAGAGGAAGACAATTTTGATTTACAGCAGTGGTTAGAGGAAGGGCACAGCCCAGAGACAGGTGAACAGAAGAGTTGGGGGAGACAGAGACAGAGAGCAGCCAGCTGACACGTTGTCACTGGAAAGCATTCCCAATCCCTTCTCCCAGAACCCAGCGTGCATTGAAAGTGCAAGAGCAAAGAACTCAGAGAGAAATAGCCCCTGGTGGCTGGGGGGAAAGTGTTGTTGCTAGGAAGGGAGGCGGGAGGAGTTCAGTAGGAGCAACGCCATTATCCAATCAGCTGCCTTTCCATCTCTCTGTTGGAATCTTGAATAAATACATTGCCAAGAACGTCTTGTTTTTCCCATTTCTGACATCCAGCCATGAGGGAGGGGGAACGGATTCCCTTGAAGTCTGACAGTACTGTAAGTCTACCAAAGAATAAAATAAAATAAAATCAGGCTTAAGAGGATTTCTCAGGACAGTGGAGGGTATGTGTGCCGTGTCCTATTGGTGTTGCGGTAGTGACAAACATATTCTGATTGGAAATGCTCTGCTGAGGGGGGGACTGACAAAAAAATGGAGGGCCAATGAGGGTCAGTCGGTGGGGAGTAAATAATGTCCCTTCCGCCTGCCCTCAGCCAGTCTGCCCCGCACTTGCTTGCCTATCGATGGCTACAAGCCTTGTGGAGCCAGTGTGGTGTAGTGGTTAAGAGTGGTGGACTCGTAGTCTGGTGAACCGGGTTCGCTTCCCCGCTCCTCAACATGCAGCTGCTGGGTGACCTTGGGCTAGTCACACTTCTCTGAAGTCTCTCAGCCCCACTCACCTCACAGGGTGTTTGTTGTGGGGGAGGAAGTGAAAGGAGATTGTCAGCCGCTTTGAGACTCCCTAGAATAGTGATAAAGTGGGATATCAAATCCAAACTCTTCTTCTTGATGGCTATGCCCGGCGTTTGTAGCTGGAGGCAGCCTTGCTTCTGAATATTTGCTTGTGGGTTACCCACTGGCGTCTGCCTGGTCTCTGTGAGAACAGGGGACTGGACTGGATGGGCCATCAGTCTGGCCCAGCAGGATTGGCTGTCAATGTGTTTGGAAGTTCTAAGGATCTGTTGTGTGGTCTATGATGAGCTCCTTCCTAGTGTCTGCCACAAATCTGCTCCAAAATACCTCTTTGCATCTTCCAGCAGAGCCTTGCGCAAGTTGGAAATGGTTCCTCTTTCTGGGGAGGCGGGCTGCTCAGTCTCTTTCTTGGAAGTCTGGGTCACACCTAAATCACCGCTTCCCTAATTTTTTGCATACAGTGGTACCTTGGGATGCAAACCGGATCCATTCCGGAGCCCCGTTCGCATCCTGAATGGAACGTAAGACGCGATGGCGGGTCTGTGGGTCACATTTTGCCGCTTCCGCTCATCGCGTGATGTCATTTTGAGCGTCTGCGCATGCGCGAGCGGCAAAACCCGGGAGTAATGCACTCTGTTACTTCCAGGTTGCCGCAGAGCGCAACCTGAAAGTGCTAAACCGGAAGCACATTCAACCCGAGGTATGACTGTATACCGTTTCTCCAAGGCGTTCGGTGTACTAATCTTAGTCCCTTCCATGCCATTGGCTGGATAGCTCAGCTGGTTAGGAGGTGATATTGGTAACATCAAGGTTGCAGGTTCGATCCCCATAAGGGATAGCTACATATTCCTGAATTGCAGCAGTTTGGATCAGATGATCCTCAGGATCCCTTCCGACTCTATGATCCACACTTTTTCCTCGCAACAACCCTGTAGGCTAGGCTGACTGGCCCAAGTTCACCTAGTGTGCTTAACGGGAGAATCCTGCTCCCCCCTAGTCCATCAAATACTCTAACCATTAGTGAACGCTCCCCTTTGTTTTTCTCCCCTTTCCTAATGTCCACTGACAGGAAGCAGACAGAACTAAGCTGAAATAATACAGGAAAATTGTGTGGGGGAAGAAGGTCACTTGGCTTTTAGTCATTATGGTGTGTGTGTGTGTGTGTGTGGTTTTCCCTCTTGCACTGTTTGGAGTGGGTGGGTTGTAAGAAGGTTTGTGTGCAAGTGCCTCTGTTCAAATAGCCACTATAATTTTATGTGCCATAATTTATCCAAGCTGCTTAAACTGCTAATTACTTGGATGTTTTAATAAGACAGCATGCTGTGTTTAACTGGTCTATAAACACCCACATGAGGAATTTTGTATCTCCCTGTGTATGCACTAAAAAAAAAAAAAGCATGTGGAATGTTAGCAGACAGGAAATGGACAGGTGGAATATTTGGAAATATGGGACTTATTATAACGTTAAAGCTGAACAGTTCCAATTCCCGCAGAAGGTTTATGGCTTAATGGTTTGTGGTTATTTCTGGCAAAGCACTTCCCATTCAAAAAGAACTGCAAAGTATCTGATTAGGAAGGTGTTGGAAATATAGAGAGCTGCCTTATGCAGAATCAGACCAGTGCTCTGTTTAGCTCAGTACAGTGGACCCTTGATTTGCGAACGCGGCAAACCCAGAAGTGGGTTTGCCGCTCATGCATGCGCAGAAGCGCTCTGCGGCTCTGCGCATGTGCGCAGAAGCGGTCTTCCAGTTACAAAATCTTTGGGATACGGCCAGGCCTCTGGAACGGATCCTGTTCGTAACCGGAGGTACCACTGTATTGTCAACACTGACTGGCAGCCGCTGTTCAGGGTTTTAGGTATGGAACCAAATAACCCAGCCTGAAGCCCTGGAGAGCCACTGCCAGCCTGTGTAGGCAATATTGAGAGAGATGGAGCAATAGTCTCACTCAGTATAAGGGTGTGTCGTGTGTCCTCCAGTGAATCTTAACAGTTTGGAGAATCGGGTCCAAACAGATGCAATTCAGTAGAGACAAATGTAAGGTTCTACGCTTTATATGTCCAGCTGTCAACAACAAATTGTCGCTGTTTTTTGTGTTCAATATATGCTACATGGTAATTTGCAACCAGTCCATGCAGAACGTAGGCACCCTATATATAGAAGTGAGCAAACCAGTGATATTTTAGGGAGCAGGCTAGCAGGCGGGGCCCATGACTTACATCATAGAATAGAATCATAGAATCATAGAGTTGGAAGAGACCACAAGGGTCATCGAGTCCAACCCCCTGCCAAGCAGGAAACACCATCAGAGCACTCCTGACATATGGTTGTCAAGCCTCTGCTTAAAGACCTCCAAAGAAGGAGACTCCACCACACTCCTTGGCAGCAAATTCCACTGTCGAACAGCTCTTACTGTCAGGAAGTTCTTCCTAATGTTTAGGTGGAATCTTCTTTCTTGTAGTTTGGATCCATTGCTCCGTGTCCGCTTCTCTGGAGCAGCAGAAAACAACCTTTCTCCCTCCTGTATGTGACATCCTTTTATATATTTGAACATGGCTATCATATCACCCCTTAACCTCCTCTTCTCCAGGCTAAACATGCCCAGCTCCCTTAGCCGTTCCTCATAAGGCATCGTTTCCAGGCCTTTGACCATTTTGGTTGCCCTCCTCTGGACACGTTCTAGTTTGTCAGTGTCCTAGGCGCCTACACAACACAAAACCCTGTTGCTGTATGTAGGTTTTATTTTATTTGTTTTTTATCTTATACTTTGGAAATGTACATCCAGTTTTTTTCCTTTAATTTTTTTGGGGGCCCCCAAGAGAGTGCTCAAATGCTCACAAGGGTTCCGAAAGGGTTTTTTCTCCCTGATGGAATCGGTGAGCTCATTCGGACAACCTGATTATTCAACGTTCATACTGAATTGCTTGTGCAACACTTACGTAGAGATTAGAAAACCTCCAGCCTTTATTGGACATCTGTTCTAATCTGCTTGCTGGAGGGTTATACGGCAATGAGCATTCACCCTGATTGCATCCTGATTTGCTTTCACAGTGGATGTGCATTTTCCTCTTAACTGGTCATCCCATATGTTGTAGTGCAATTCCCCATGATTTCCATAACCTCAGAAAGTCCTTTAAAAGAAAAGGGGGGAAAAAGATGATTTGTTGTGCCAGAATGCACAAACCTAAATTTCCAGTATCAGTTCTCAACATAGGATTCTGGCACTTATAGTTTCTAGAAGGGAAAGATGACCTCGTGGGACGTAGGCAGTGCCCACTGCCAGCACCTGCTCCAAGATAAGCTTTTAGGCCTTGGTATGGTGACAACAAGGGACGCGGGTGGCGCTGTGGGTTAAAGCCTCAGCGCCTAGGGCTTGCCGATCGAAAGGTTGGCGGTTCGAATCCCCGCGGCGGGGTGCGCTCCCGTTGCGCTCCCGATGTCACACTGGCCACGTGACCCGGAAGTGTCTCCGGACAGCGCTGGCCCCCGGCCTCTTGAGTGAGATGGGCGCACAACCCTAGAGTCTGTCAAGACTGGCCCGTACGGGCAGGGGTACCTTTACCTTTACCTTTATGGTGACAACAGGACACGGGTGGCACTGTGGGTTAAACCACAGAGACTAGGTCGGCAGTTCAAATCCCGCATCGGGGTGAGCTCCCGTTGCTTGGTCCCTGCTCCTGCCAACTTAGCAGTTTGAAAACATGTCAAAGTGCAAGTAGATAAATAGGTACTGCTCTGGCGGGAAGGTAAACGGTGTTTCCGTGTGCTGCTCTGGTTCGCCAGAAGCGGCTTAGTCATGCTGGCCACATGACCCGGAAGCTGTACGCCGGCCCCCTCGGCCAATAAAGCGAGATGAGCGCCACAACCCCAGAGTCGGCCATGATTGAACCTAATGGTCAGGGGTCCCTATGGCGACAGCAGAGGGTGCTTGCCCTTTGATCTTTCTGTGAGCATTTGAATCGAATGCACATTCATGCCTTTGTGAGCATTTGATTGGAATTCTTGCTAGTACTCTGCAACTATGGAGCAAGCAGCAGAATGCTTATTCACCCCCATGTCTGGGTAAGTGTGGCTTGGATTACAGCCTTAATCAGGCCTCATTAAAAATAATAATAATACTATTTTGAATTATAAGTGCTTTGTATTTTATCTTTAAACCATGCTGAGAGCAAGCGCCATCTGAGAATATCCCCCCTTCCCTTTCCCACTGCAGAGACTGCCTCTCCTAAGGTGATCCTAACTGCAGCTCATGCAAACCTTGTCTAAAAGCAAATAATCCTTTTTTACCTTCCGGACTACTGTTTTTATGCTCGCATGCAAATTGATGCAGACATAGTAGATAGAATAATTGGCTAAGGCTCATTCAATTAAAGACTTCTTTAACCAATTGCTTTTATCAGACTTAGGAGAAGGAAACATGGACCATGATAATGGGAGTGTTTTGTGTTTTTGCATCGAAGTCTCTATTTAGGGATCGTTAACTGGTCTCAGCTCCCCCCCCCCCCTTCACTTCTGCAAAAGCAGATTTCATAAAGCTTGATGCCATGAGAAGCACAGCCATCAGGGCACACCTCTGGGGCAGATGGCAGGCAGGAGCCTATCTGGAGATGCCACAAGAAGAGGCTAGTGACCAGGGGTCAGCAAACCTTTTCAGCAGGGGGCCGGTCCACTGTCCCTCAGACCATGTGGGGGACCGGATTATATTTTGAAAAAAATATATGAATGAATTCCCATGCCCCACAAATAACCCAAAGATGCATTTTAAATAAAAGGACACATTCTACTCATGTAAAAACACGCTGATTCTCGGACCGTCCATGGGCCAGATTTAGAAGGCGATTGGGCTGCACCCGGGCCCCAGGCCTTAGTTTGCCTACCCATTGCCTACCCATAAGGGCAAATACAGGTGAAACTCAGAAAATTATTTCAGTAATTCAACTTAAAAGGTGAAACTAATATATGAGATAGACTCATGACATGTAAAGCGAGCTATGTCAAGCCTTTATTTGTTATAATTGTGATGATCATGGCGTACAGCTGATGAAAACCCCAAATTAACAATCTCAGAAAATTAGAATATTAAATGAAATCAGCAAAACAAGGAGCGATATTGGACCTCTGAGAAGTAGAAGCATGCATATGTACTCAGTACTTGGTTTGGGCCCCTTTTGCATCAATTACTGCCTCAATGCGGTGTGGCATGGATGCTATCAGCCTGTGGCACTGCTGAGGTGTTATGGAAGACCAGGAAGCTTCAATAGCAGCCTTCAGCTCTTCTGCATTGCTTGGTCTCATGTCTCTCATCTTTCTCTTGGCAATGCCCCATAGATTCTCTACGGGGTTCAGGTCAGGTGAGTTTGCTGGCCAATCAAGCACAGTAATCCCATGGGCATTGAAGCAGGTTTTGGTATTTTGGCAGTGTGGGCAGGTGCCAAAGGCCTGCTGGAAAATGAAGTCAGCATCCCCATAAAGCTTGTCTGTAGAAGGAAGCATGAAGTGCTCCAAAATCTCCTAGTAGACAGCTGCGTTGATCCTGGACTTAATGAAGCACAGTGGACCAACACCAGCTGATGACATGGCTCCCCAAATCTCTTTTCTGATGAGAGCAGCTTTTGTATCTCATTTGGAAACCAAGGACCCAGAGTCTGGAGGAAGAATGGGGAGGCACACAATGCCAGATGCTTGAAGTCCAGTGTGAAGTTTCCACAGTCTGTGTTGATTTGCAGCACTTGATGCTGCTATTGAAGCATCCTGAGTACATATACATGCTTCTTCTTCTCAGAGGTCCAATATTGCTCTATTTGCAATCCTTGTTTTGCTGATTTCATTTAACATTCTAATTTTCTGAGATTGTTAATTTGGGTGCTGTATGGTGCTGTTCCCATCAGCCTCTGTTTACTCTCACGTAGCCCCCACCTGCCTACCTTCTTACCTGAACACAGTCCAGAGGGCGGCACCACCTGTCTGCTTCCTTTTTCTTAGCCTCGGTGTTCTCCTTGTTTAACTCAGCAGAGAAGAGACTGGGGATGAAACGAGAATTAGCCGACTCTGCTCCAACTGCTTCCACCCGTTCCCACTCCAATAGAAATTGGCCAGTTCTGCATTAAATTCGGGAGCTTCTGCATGGAAAACTCTGCCACTGAGCTGCAGCCCTTTGCCAACGTCGAGGGCCACTCTGCAGAACGAACAGGAGTGTCCCCAAATTGAGTAGGGCTAGCTAACAAACCTTGTAAAATAATCCGTCTAAACAGTCTCCTCACCTCGCCCCCAAAAGCTGATTAAATCCAGAGTCTAAAACCACCTCAGTGCACTGTTGCTGCCATGGGGCACTAGGTTTAAACTAACCATTGATTCAATTTAAGACTGATATTATAAGCTGGAAGATGATTTGGAAACCAAATCTTATGAGGTGCGACTGAGGGAGCTGGAGTATGTTTAGCCTGGAGAAGAAAAGACTGAGAGAAGATATATCCAAATGCAGTGCCGGATTTACGTATAAGCTCTCTTGGGGGGCCGAATTTTTTTTAAAGTAAAACAACAACTGGATGTACATTTCCAAAATAAAAGATAAAAAACAAATGAAATAAAACCTACGTACAGCAACAGTGTTTTGTGTTGTGTAGGCTCCTATTTGTTATGTGCAAGTGGCTTTAGATACCTAAAAGATCACTGGTTTGCTCATTTCTGTATATAGCGTGCCTGAATTCTGCATGGACTGGCTGCATGGCAACATGTGCAAATGGCTTAGATACCTATTAGGTCCATAAATTACCATATAGCATATATTCAACAAAATAAAATAGTGACCATTGGTTGTCGACAAAGGACAGCTGGACATATAAAGGGCTCCATTACCTTCAGTAGCTTAGGGCCTCATCAAACCTAGAGCCAGTGTGGTGTAGTGGTTAAGAGCGGTGGACTCGTAATCTGGTGAACTGGGTTCGCGTCTCCGCTCCTCCACATGCAGCTGCTGGGTGACCTTGGGCTAGTCACACTTCTCTGAAATCTCTCAGCCCCACTCACCTCACAGAGTGTTTGTTGTGGGGGAGGAAGGGAAAGGAGATTGTTAGCCACTTTGAGACTCCTTCGGGGAGTGATAAAGCGGGATATCAAATCCAGACTCTTCTTCTTCTTCTTCTAAATCCGGCCCTGTCCAAAGGGCTGTCACATTTAGATGGAGCAAGCTTGTTTTCTGCTGCTAAAGGGCTAGAACCTAAACTGATGGATTCAAATTGCAAGACAAGAGATTCCAAACTAAACATTAGGAGGAACTTTCTTATGGCAAGAGCTGTTCAGCAGTGGAATGAGCTCCCTCAGAAGGCAGTGGACTGTCTTGTCATGGGAGGTTTTTGAATGGAAGTTGGGTGGTCGTCTGTCAGGGGTTCTTTAGTTGTTATTCCCCAATAGCCGGGGGTTGGACTAGATGACTCTTGTGGCCCCTCCCAACCCTACAAGTCTTTGTTTCAATGATTCAAAAATCCTGGTCCCCAATGTGGTCAGGGGCAGCTCCTGATATCATAGACTCATAGAGTAGAATTTGTAGACTTGGAAGTGAATCCAAGGGTCAAAAATACAATTTTTAAAAAATCAAATGTGGACATTTGTATTCCAATGCCTCCATGCATATGATTTTGTTAAAGGGCGGCTAGGATGAAGCCCACAAGAATGACTGTTGGGTGACGTTTCCCGTGGTATTTCCCCCCTCTCATTTGCTCATCTGTCATGGGTACTTTAGCTGAGATTCCAGCATCGCAGTGGGTTGGGACTAGATCGCTGTTTTGCACCCTTGGGATCTCCGGCTGTTTTCGGACTACAACTCCCATCATCCCTAGCTAGCAAGACCAGTGATTGTTGGGGATGATGGGAATTGTAGTCCGGAGACCCAGGGTTGGGAGCTGGAGACCCAGGGTTGGGAAACAATGGACCAGGTTACCCTTCCAACTCTACGATTCCAGGGTTTTGTACTTGGCCTTATGCCAAATTCCTATAACAAGAGACCAAGGCAACTTCACCAGGTTATTTAGTTGCTGTCAGGCGAAGTGTGGTGGGCCCGGGGGTAACCCAAGCAACACCATCCAGATCGGGTCCCAAATCCAAGGGTTTTGCGAGGAGTCAGTCCGACAGGGCCAAGGCAGGACACAAGGCAGGGTCAGGCACAGGGTCTCAGGCAGGATATAGCAATGTTGCTCCCACAACCTGGGCTGGGGTCCGACAGGCTTTTATCTCTGTTGGGGTAACGGCTGGTCCTGATCCCCCGGTGACTCACCTCCCTGTCTCGCCCGAAGGCGAGCACTCCTCCTACGATTACTCAGGTCTCTCCTTCTCTCAGACCTCAGTCTCTGTAGCTCGGGAGACGTCGGTGGGTTACTAGACCCAGAGGCCGCCTCAGCCTCTCCTGACCCAACTGGTAGTGAAGCAGCTGTAAGTGATGGCCCAGCTGAAGGCAACGAGGTAATCCCCGCATCTGGAGCCAGGGCAGGCTCAGGCCCCTGACTCGGCCCAGCTGGTGCTTGTTGCAGGGGAACCTGTGCAGACTGGTGCTCTTCAGAATCAGGCCCCAGACTTGGTTCAGATGCTGCCTGAGGCAAAGGATCCGGTGCGGACTGAGACCTCTCTGGTTCCAAGTCTGAGCCCGAGTCCCAGGCCATCACACGAAGGGAACAGAGACCTGCATTTATCGCACTAGAATCCTCCAAACTACAAATCTTTCAAGGATAAAGTCAGATTTTGGGAGGAGGGGAGAGAATCAGGGCTCTGTTTTGAAGTCTCCTCAGTGCCGAGGCTCCTTTTAAAAATCTCGGCATGTTCGCGCAACGCACATAATTCCGTACGCCTGCCACGCTTTCCTGTATTAATCTCGCTCCCGTTTTAACAGTGGCCCATAAACCAGCTGCAAGTGGAAATCTAATAGGAACCGTGATGGAGGAACAGGCTGCCAGAACTTGCTTCCCAGCTGACTGGTTCACCCCTCACATTTTCAAGGAGGGGGCCTGGCATTAAACATTTAAACGGCCCTGGTAATTCTGTCCTCTCCTGCAGGGCTTCCTTTTAGAGCTTAAATCCTGTGAGGATTCCAAGTACCTACAGCTCCCCAATCGAACCTAATTTCTGAAACAGGCACAGAGGAGACAATGAGAGCAGCATTAGCCACCCCCAACCCATTTATTTTTTTAAGTGTTAAAGGAATAGGGCAGGCCAGGAGCAGGGGAGAGCGAAAGAAGCCGTTCTTGAAAACCCACACTTCTCTGAATTTTGCAATGCAAGTTCTTCAGCTCAAGTAATGCGTACAAAAATGCACGTGCTAGAATAAGGTCTGCATTTTTTTTTAAAAAAGGTATATATTCTTGAAAATAGCATACAAACACTGCATTATATTAGAGAGCATTGCTTTGCAAAAAAAGGGGGGGAGGTGTATATTAAGCCAAATTGCATACAAAAACATGTATACGTATGAGCAGAAACCCGGAAAGAAATGCAAATGCAGGGATTCCAAACTGTGGTCCGTGAGCTTCATCCAGGTGGTTTGCAGCATGTCTGTAAGAATAAGCTTAAAAATCATCCGGCATCCAGCACATTACAATTGCTACGACAGGCAGAAAAATTATGAAGTTGGTTGCCAAGAGCCTCAACAATTTCCAAGGGGCAGACGGGCAGGGGAGTTTGGGAACGACTGTGCAAACAAATTTTCATGAGGATTTCTTTTAAAAATAATAAAAAAATCACAACCTGCTGTGGAAATGTGGATAATTGAATTTAAGACTGGAAAAACGAGGACCTGAGAGAAACCATGATTGGCAGATTCAACCACCCTAAGATAGGCTCACCATATATATTTGTTAGCAGATTACAAAGCAAAGCTAAAGTCTGACTTTTGTTTCTTTAGAGCCACAGTAGGCAAACTTCAGGCTGGTGGGATCTTTTGGGGTTTTTTTCTAGTGGTCTGACTCAGTATAAGGAGGCTTCCTAATAGTGATGCAATAGATGCTGCCCTCAGATTCCCATACATGAACCTTGCACTCCTCAACATGTTTGTTACATTCACAGTTTGCCATTTCTGGTGCGCAGCCTTAAGTGCACACCAAGCGAAGGTGGCGTGCGAATCAGCCGCACACGAAACCCAGTGGACTTAGACTGCATGTGTGAAGCTGCCTCAGCCGACCTGTGACAAACAAGAGGTCGCATCCTGGTGCCACAGGGCTTGGCAGCCTTCGTGGATCTAAGCCCTGCCCCGAGGCTGTGATTTCAAAGAGGCTCTTTGGGTGCCCACAACGGCTTCATTTCAATCTCGTGCAGAAGTCGCTTAAGCAGGGGCAAAAGCCAATTCCATAGAACAAGCACCATATGGCTGCTGAATGGGGGCATTATGGAAGAGAAAGCTGTGCAGATGTAACTACAAGGAGGGGCCCCCTTTGCAGCGACTGCCAATATATGGGGGTCGCTTCCGCCTTTGTGCGGCAGATGGGGAGGTGAGAGGCGGTCGTGGCGAGCAACACACAATTCCCTGCTCTTGTTCCGCATTCTCGGGGCTTTGCTTTTGTAGATCACGAACGCTGCATTGACAAATGACGTCCCCCTCTTCCATTATAAATAAAGGGCAAGCGTACGTGTGGCTCCAGCTCATGCCTCTGAAGAAAGAGTTGCTGACAGCTGCTCGTCTGGCATTTCTTCGTCTAACCCTCAGGATCAAGATATGGCCAGAGAAGGAAAACAAAGGAGCAAATAAAGAGGGCTGAATTGTTGACACCTGACCAGAAACATAGTCTCTCTCTCCGGCAGCTCTTTCAACCATTCCACCCCAAACCAGAGACCCAAGGCCTCTGAGTAGCATCTTCAGGGAACGGTCCATAGCACACTGCATCCTTGCTATTTAGGCAGGCAAGGAGGAGGAAAGCAAACGGAAGAGATGGCTGCTGGGGAAGAGGCAGAAGGTGACAACGTCTAACAAGAAGTTTGGGGTCCCGGCGGTTTATTCTTAGCCTCCTAATTGGTATGGGAAGAATGTACCAAACTTCGCTTCAGCATCCTTCAGCTAGCAGGAAGGTTGATCTTGAAATGCCAACTGCTCTCCAGAGAGGCAGCTACTACCCAGCTGAAATGTTCCACTGAAGTCTTAAGGGCCTCAAATGTTTTCAGCCTTCCCCTTTCCTCTAAAATAGGGGGGATACTGGTTAAAAAGAAGCAGAGATCTGAAAGGGATTATGACAATTCACATTAAGCTGATGAATCAAAACTCAGGCAGAGGCTATTACCGGTGTGGTGGGGGGTGGGGGGGTCAGGAATGGGGAAGGAATTTGATGCTGTTTCCCTTTGAAAGCAAACCTGACTATCTCTCATTTTCTGAAACCTGACGCGAATTGAAACACAGGCATGCCTCAAAATCCACACTTTTGCATTCCCATTTCTCGAGGCAAGTAACGTGTACAAAACAATTATTTCTTTCAATTAACAAGTTGTATTGATTGCAATAAATCCTATACATGGTGTATAAAAAATACATATACGAGGGTAAAATGCACATTCGAAATATACATATTAGTGAAAATAGCATAAAAATGCTTTGTATAAGGAGAAATTGCTTTTCAAAAAATGCGTTTTAGGGAACACTGCATGTGTACTGGGAAGGGTTTGCACTGAAATGCTGCTGGATTTTCATGAGGACTATTTTATTTTTTTAAAAGTCCCTCACAAACTGATGCAGAAATGTGGAGCCCTGAACTGACAGCCACCCATCCTTACCTGGAAGTTAAACTTTAATCAGTGACTCCGCCAGAGAGCTGGTGAAATCTGCCTTGACTTTCCCCATGGCATGTCCTAGGAAATAATCTAGGTTGTGAATATTTCCTGTCAAACATCCCCTCTCCTAGCTTCTACCTCTGGGGACATGTACAGACCCACTCTTATCTCAAAGGGTGAATCGACACTACAAACTTCCATTAGTTTCATATCACTTGAACTGATGCAGTTTCTGTCCAAGGGACCTGGGCAACTAGTTTGTTGTTGGCATCCCTGCCTCTGGGGGAGAAATCCAACTGAAGTGTGCAAGCCTGGGTAGTGTGTGTGGAGGTCCTGGGCTGTCTCTGAGGCTTGCTGATGTGGTACAAAGGAAAGGAAAGCAATACAACAGCGTGGTTGCGGGAGTTGCCAGAAGGAGGTCTAAACCACTGAGCCTCTTGGGCTTGCCGATCGGAAGGTTAGCGGTTCAAATCCCTGCAAAGGAGTGAGCTCCTGTTGCTTGGTCCCAGCTCCTGCCAACCTAGCAGTTTGAAAGCATGCCAGTGCAAGTAGATAAACAGGTACCGCTGCAGTGGGAAAGTAAACAGAGTTTCTGTGCCCTCTGGCTTCCATCATGGTGTCCTGTTGCACCAGAAGTGGTTTAGTCATGCTGACCACATGACCCAGAAAGCTGTCTGTGGACAAACGCTGGCTCCCTTGACCTGAAAGTGGAGATGAACGCTGCATCCCATAGTTGCCTTTGACTGGACTTAATCGTCCAGGGGTCCTTTGCCTTTTACCTACCTACAAGGCGCCATCCAACCATCTTAGAGACTCCACTCCGGATTTGTGTAGGGTTTTTACTCCTTAGCCTTTTCTTCTCCCAAAGATATCCCACAAGGCGGTAAAGGTTTAGGATCAGAGTTTTCTTTCTCTTAGATGGGGTAACTTCTGAGGTCAACAAGCCCCATCTGCCCCTCACTTCTCTCTACAGCACGTGCAGAATATAATAATAATAATAATAATAATAATAATAATAATTACAGTGGTGCCCTGCAAGACGGATGCCTCGCAAGACGGAAAACCCGCTAGACGAAAGGGTTTTCCGTTTTGGAGGTGCTTCGCAAAACGAATTTCCTATGGGCTTGCTTCGCAAGACGAAAATGTCTTGCGAGTTCCTGTGGGGTTCCCCCCCCTTTTCCCCAAGCCGCTAAGCCGCTTATCAGCTGATCCGCTAAGCTGCTTAACAGCTGATCCGCTAAGCCGCTTATCAGCTGATCCGCTAAGCCGCTTATCAGCTAATCCGCTAAACCCGCTAAGACGCTAATAGCGCTAATCCGCTAAGACGCTAATGGGCTTGCTTCGCAAGACAAAAAAAACCGCAAGACGAAGAGACTCGCGGAACGGATTCTTTTCGTCTTGCGAGGCACCACTGTATTTATTATTTATACCCCGCCCATCTGGCTGGGTTTCCCCAGCCACTCTGGGAGGCTTCCAACAGAATATTAAAATACAATAATCTATTAAACATTAAAAGCTTCCCTAAAGAGGGCTGCCTTCAGATGTCTTCTAAACGTCTGGTAGTTGTTTTTCTCTTTGACATCTGGTGGGAGGGCGTTCCACAGGGTGGGTGCCACCACCAAGAAGGCCCTCTGCCTGGTTCCCTGTAACTTGGTTTCTCGCAGCGAGGGAACTGCCAGAAGGCCCTCGGCGCTGGACCTCAGTGTCCGGGCAGAACAATGGGGGTGGAGACGCTCCTTCAGGTATACTGGGCCGAGGCCAGTATAACTGCCTTCTAAACTGTTGGGCCTGCTGTTGGTCTTGTCTGCTCAATCCTCAGAGTCTGTCTTCACATGGAGGGGAAGTCACTGAGGGTTTGAGACCCATCGGCTACCCTCACCTGGTTTAGCTGGCCAGTCAAACCAGTCCCAGGGTGTGGCTGCTGTCACATGCTGACAGCTTCTAGGAGCCACAGGTGAGAGCTAAATGCATGCTGGGGACCAAAGGTGGAGAAGCTACCCCAGAAGGAGCACAATGTGTCCCCCTAACGGAGGTCCTACCTCCCCTAACACCCCAAACTTTATTTTCTGATATTTAGTGCCCCACTGAGTCACTTGGAAGGACCCTCTCCGTGTTTTACAAATGCAATGAGATATGTAAAAGCCCTGTTAAACAGCTATAGTTCACAAGGTCCTCTTGGAAGAAGGAGATATTATTCAAGGAATCCAAAGTCCTCAGATATTTTGGGCCACGACTCCCATCAGTTCTACTCCCCTACAATAGAAATGCAGCACATTTTGGCACAGTGGAAAAGGCCATGACCAGGTGGTCCCTCACCTGCCCAGGTGCTAATTGCTGGTGAGTCACTTCAAGGCTCATCTGTTCACAAAGGTTCTCGACCTTTCAAGAGGTCTTAGGCCAGGCAGCCCATCAACTAGAGAATGGTCCTCTGTAAAGTAGGACACATCCCTCCCCCAGCAATTCATCTGCCCATGTTGTCTCACCCTCCCATCCTGTGCAGCGACACCAGAGATCACATCAGAGATAAACAGTGCTGCTTTTGTTGCTTTGTAAAGGACGATTTCAAAACCGTACCGCCAGCTGCTTAGCAAAGGCAGTGGTGTGCTGGTGTGCATGAAAGGAGGAGGGTATATGTTTTTTTTTCTTTTTTTCATTTGCTTCTGAGCAGCAGAAAATTTGGGCATATAAATATAGGGTATTTCTGCTCCAAACCCTTGCTTCCTGAGTTTGATCAATACATCATTTAGCAGCAGTGCTCCCAGCAAAATGAACATCAATTCCACGATTGGCAGCGGCCCAGTGTCGAGAAGATTGCTCCATCAGGTTGCGTAAGAGTAAATGACAGCCAAAAACTGGCTTGGGCTGCCTAATGGTCTATATTTTCAGATGTGCTTTTTTTTTGTGGCACTGCAAAGAAGAAGAAAAATTCAGAGGCTTTCAAAGAGAGGCCAAGCCAGGCCAAGCCAAATGAAGAGGTTTTCAAAAGAAAGGGGGGAAATTTCCTTTCAGAGATGAGAGTGGAGCCAGAGTCCCACTCCACAAGACCCCAACTGTCACCATAGCAAAGCACAACTGGTGCACACAAGGCCTTCAGGTTTTGTTGGATAAATTTTATGAAATGTAAGAGTGTAAGATGGATCTAGCCCAACATCCTGTTCTCAAAGTGGCCAACCAATGCATCAGTGAGAAGCCCAGAAGCAGGTTTGTTTTGTTGTTGTTTAGTCGTGTCTGACTCTTCATGACCCCATGGACCAGAGCACGCCAGGCACTCCTGTCTTCCACTGCCTCCCGCAGTTCGGTCAATTTAGATACACTAAGCTTCATTCATAGTACATCCACTGAAATTAATAAGCACAACGACATTAGGCCCATTCATTTCAATGGGTCTGCTCTGCCTAGGACCCACGTACCTACGGGACCGCCTCTCCTGGGATGCCCCGCAGAGGACCTTACTGTCCATAAATGACAACACTCTGGAGGTCCCAAGTCACAAGGTGGTTAGATTGGTCTCAACTACAGCCAGGGCCTTTTCAGGACTGGCCCCGACTTGGTGGAATGCTCTGTCACAAGAGACTAGGGTCCTGCGGGACTTGACATCTTTCCGCAGGGCCTGCAAGACAGAGCTGTTCCTCCTGGCCTTTGGTTTGGACTCAGTCTGACCCTTCTGTTTCCCTCCCCTTACGGTTTTGATCTATGGGCTACTTTTAAAATGAGGCTGCATTTTAAATTGCATTTTAAACTGTATTTTAAATTGGTGGGGTTTTTTCCTATTATGTTTTTATTCTAATTTTATTGGTGTTAGCCACCCTGAGCCCAGCTCTGGCTAGGGAGGGCGGGGTATAAATGATTTTTTAAAAAATTATTATTATTATTATTATTAAAAACTTAACTGAATACTACCCCATTGAATCAGGCCAAAGACCCATTCAGTCCAGCATCCTGTTCTCACAGTGGTCAACCAGTTGCCTATGGCAAGACTGTAAGCTGGGCATGAGTGCAGCAGCGCTCTGCCCTGTTGCAGTTCCTGGCAACTGGTATCCAAAGGCAAATTGCAGTGGTTTTCACCCCTGGGGTGCCTTGAATAATGGCCAGGGGTACCACAGGCAACACTGTCCCTCTTCCCTTCCCTCCCTCCTCTGCTGCCCTCTCGTATCTCTGCCTCCCAAAGGCTTGCACAGCTGTTTGTTGCAGCAGCCCTGGCTACAAGCTCCGCAGGCGAATGGTGTCTCTGGGGCCGGCCAGGGGTTGCTGGTTACCAGGAGCTGAGGAGGCCTCAGAGTAAGCAAGCAAGTGGGCGAGGGAATCCAGCCAGCCAGTCCACCAGCCCTTGCTGTTGGGAATGGACAGACATGTCCCTGTTGGGATACTGCCAGGGAGACAAAGTCCATCTTGACTTCCACGTCGTCTCCGGACGTCCATTGATCTCCCGTAGACACGCAGTATCAGCAATTAGCGACAGGAGCTCTAGGAATAGCTTCCCACATTCTAGAGCCGATGCACGCTCTTATCAGCAGATAATGCACAGCAAAAGATGCACCCAGGAGAGCATTATATAGAAGTTTATTCAGCGTTGATCAGAACAAAGAAAAACATGACTGCCTGCTTGAGAGTTTCCGGCAGAGAGAGAGAAACGAAAGCAAAGACACAACATAAGCATCCTGTGAAAAACAGGAAATACGCAGACTCTGTGACTCAAAGCCTGCTCCCTTTTAAGGTGGAACGGAAATATCCTAACATCTCCAGGCCCCTGTGGGGCACTGTGAAGAGGCACCTCTCTTTGGGGTGGGGTGGGGAGCTCAGAGACTAGGGGCGGCAGCAGCGGTTGCCCACAGGACTCCCAAGGAGAGGGGAGAGGAGAGGAGGCTGAGGGAACACTCCACAAGGGAGGGTGTTTGAACAAGATTGAGAGGCTGCCAGCTCTGCCGGCAAGGGGTGACATAAGTGTTGGGTTTCTCTTTGTGCCACTGTACAGTGCTTGGGATGCTGGTGGTTAAACCACAGAGCCTAGGACTTGCTGAACAGAAGGTCGGCAGTTCGAATCCCCGCGACGGGGTGAGCTCCCGTTGCTCGGTCCCTGCTCCTGCCAACCTAGCAGTTTGAAAGCACGTCAAAGTGCAAGTAGATAGATAGGTACAGCGGAAAGGTAAACAGCGTTTCCGTGCGCTGCTCTGGTTTGCCAGAAGCGGCTTAGTCATGCTGGCCACATGACCCGGAAGCTGTACGCCGGCTCCCTCGGCCAATAAAGCGAGATGAGCGCCGCAACCCCAGAGTCGCTCACGACTGGACCTAATGGTCAGGGGTCCCTTTACCTTTACCGTGCTTGGAGTCACAAGACTCTGTTTACATTCCAGAGATTCCAGACTGTTGGGAGTCTCATGGGAGACGGGAGACAGATGTTGATATTACTGGTTTCCTGTTCCTTTGTTCCAGTTGCCTCTCGGCTTTCACAGAGAGAGGATGTATATTTCATTTCTGTCTGCGTAGTTAGAAAAAAAAACTCTTAGCAATGTAGCTCATATTTCTTGTCCTTCGCTGCTGCTTGGATACTCTGCGTAATGAGGGAATGTGCCTAGCACCTCATCAAAGACTCAGGTCGTTAATCACCGTCAGAGGACTCGACCAGAGGAGCAGCTCGTCTGAACACAAGTTCAGCAATAAGTGGGCTCGTGAGCCCCACGGGGTGCTGCAGTAAGAATGTAGTTGGTCAAGGGAGCTGTGGACTCAAAAACAGTTGAAATCCTCTGGCATATTGAGTACAGATGCATGTTGAATGCAAAGTCAAACAGCACCAGGAGGGGGTCTGGTTGGCGAAGACTGCTGTAGAGCATGAATAAATGAATGAAATATATGGATATATACATGCATAGCTATGATACTGATTTCAGTCCTGACCTATGTTCCTCATAAGCAGTGCTGTTTCTTTTCTGCTGCAGTCCGGCTTCTGACAAAAACTACATTATTTGCCTTGCAGTCCACTCTGGTGGAATTCCACATAATTCATGCAGTTATCGTTACACTATTCGACACCATCCATTTCAGCGCAAAGGAAACACAATGCAAATAGGACGGGCGATGGGGGAGTGAGTAAGCAATTACGTATCCTTTGTGGACTGAAAACAGCAACAGCAATTATTGATCGTAGTTGCTGGATTGATTTCTGTTCTGGACATGGGAGGAGTAAGTGAACACCAGCAGTTTCCACTCCTGTTTCCGCTGAAATTCTACAACATCTCTTCCTGGAAGGGTCCGTTTCTCAAGTGACCATTCGCACTCAGCCACAGAGTTGCAGAATCCAAGCACCTCATTTCTGTTAATGGCACGGAATATAAAGTATGTAGCTAGAAGCAGACACTTCTCAGCGGCCAGCTCTTGGCTGGCAATAAATTAACCACAGTTGTCTTTTCTGGCAGTCAGTCCTGGTGGCTCAAAGGGCAGCAAATTGCCACCTGCTCCTCTGGGTCCGGGCACTTCGCTCCTGACGCTGAGCACGTGGCTTCTGTGGAATCCCATGACTGACACACCCCGTCAAAGAATTCTGAGCTCTCAGAGAGGGCAGGAGTGTTTCTAGGAAGAAGGCCATCTCATCGCTTCCAGATCTCAAGTGACACCAGAATTTCTTCAGCCTAGCACTGCTGGTTCTTTGGTCATTTATTGCGCCACCACACATTGCCTGGTCATTTTTATGGAATCTGGCAGGCTGCGCCTGTTCTGCTCATTCAGTAAAAGCCATTAAGCTTCATCATTACTGGGATTTTTATCTGTTTATTAATGCCTTTCAGTGCGTCCAGCCCCATCCATATTGGGGGGGCTGGCTGGCTGGCTGGTGGCACATAGCTGTGCTAGTGGGATTCTAACAGGAATGCCATTAGAGCCATCAGCCACATTCCTCCTAGTGGAAGATTAAAACCTGCCCAAGCGCATTTGCAGAGGTGTACAGATCACAGCTCCTGTTTACATATCTGAATTCTCTCTTTCTCCTCCAGCCTGCATTGACCTGCAACAATAAGCCAGGCTTCCCGCCATACTGTGGTTTACTGGGAATGAGCACATTGCTGGTGCTCCTGCTTTGTTCCTTCAATGTCGTTGTTGTTTGAATTTATACACCGCCCTATACCCAGAGGCCTCAGGGCGGTTCACATGTTGTGAGCAGGGAAAGCAAGCCAGATCCACACAGCCAGAAGCAAGCCAGGTCAGCGCGAAGAAGCAGAGGCAGTTGCCAGTGAAGTTAACTATTCGAGGAAACAAACGTGCAACCCAGCAACCCTTCCCAGTGTTAGGATATTTCCGTTCCACCTTAAAAGGGAGCAGGCTTTGAGTCACAGAGTCTGCGTATTTCCTGTTTTCACAAGATGTTTCTGTTGTGTCTTTGTTTTCATTTCTATCTCTCTGCCAGAGACATTGAAGCAGGCAGTCATGTTTTTCTTTGTTCTGACCAACGCTGAATAAACTTGTAAATAATGCTCTCCTGGGTGCATCTTTCGCTGTGCATTATCTGCTGATAAGAGTGTGCATCGGCTCTGGAGTGTGGGAAGCTATTTCTGGAGCTCCTGTCGCTAATTGCTGATACTGCGTGTCTACGGGAGATCGATGGACGTCCGGAGACGACGTGGAGTCATGATGGACTTTGTCTCCCTGGCAGTATCCCAACACCCAGTAGCCCCTAGGGGGGACTTGCCAGTTGCCTTCCACCCTTTGTAAGACTCCTTCTCTCCTGGATGTTTCCCAAGCAGTGTGTCTACACACTTCTGGTCTCTGTTCTGCTCTCCTCATTATCCTGTGTGTTCTTGGAGACCCGGGGAAAGAGGGAGCTTGTCACAACGGGAGAGGCAGATGTCCCGGGATTCTGTTTCAGCCTTGAAGTCTGAACAGTGATCGCTGTGGTGTGCTGGGCTCCTTGGAAACTTGATCTGCCTCTTGGTGAATAGGAGGTGCTGCTGGTCTCCTCCCAGGGAGGAAATGGCTGGGGCTGCCCTCTGGCTTCTCCTAGGCTCTGCACCCACATGGCATGATTCAGAGTGCCCCCCGAAACAGCCTTTGATTCCCACTCTAACCCCCAGGTGAGGTTGATTTGATTCCCCCTGTGTTCTCAATGTACCCGTGTTTTCCGCTCTATAAGACGCCCCAGACCACAAGACGCACCTAGTTTTTGGAGGAGGAAAACAAGGAAAAAAATATTCTGAATCTCAGAAGCCAGAACAGCAAGAGGGATCGCTGCGCAGTGAAAGCAGCAATTCCTCTTGCTGTTCTGGCTTCTGGGATAGCTGCGCAGCCTGCATTCGCTCCATAAGATGCACACACATTTCCCCTTACTTTTTAGGAGGGAAAAAGTAAGTCTTATAGAGCAAAAAATACGGTAGATCTTCACTCCCTCCTCCTTTCCGATGTCTTTATTCTCCTCTTCCTTCTGATATAGATCTTCACTCGCTCCTTCTTCCCTGGCCAAAGGAGGCACCATTTTGTGGTTTGCCTCAGGTGTCAAAATGTCTTGGGCCAGCCTTGGAGGCAGAGCATAGCCACCATCGCTAGTGGCAGAAGGGCTTTGCATTTACTGCCAAAGGGAGAACTGAGAGAATTCTGTCATTCTTAAGAAAAATATGGAGATCCCTAAAAATAGCACATTCATCCTGGGTAGAACATTCAGAGTGTGCAATAAAACCATCTATATGTTTAAAGTAAACACGCTGAATATTTATATGCCGCAATTATGACTATTCATATCTGCTGCATTGCAATTAACTCCAATTAATAATATTCATTAGTGTTCTTCCAAGGCTGTAATTCATGATTTTAAAATAGAGATGCATCTGCAGAATCTTGCAGTGGAATAGAGCGTCTTCCTTGGCTATCCACTTCTACTTGCACAGTGTAAATTCAGAATGTTTGTGGATTTTATGGGTCTACTCTTGGGAGACCAGTGAGGAAAGGAACTGGTCACAGCAAACAGAGGGAAGTTCCTTGGCTTCTTCAGCAGCCTGCCTCATCTCTGTCTCCTGGCCCCTCTCTTCTTCTGCCTCTGAGTCTGGACTGTCCTCTGTGTTGGGACTCTGAATACGTGCAGCTACGCACACAGAGTCAATTAGGGTTTGGCCAACAGCCAAGGCAATGTGAAGGAGTAAGTCTGCCTGGTGATACAGAGGCATGGAGACAGCTCCATAATTGGTCAAGCTCTCTCGGGGGAATAATTATTAATGGCCTACTAACTGGAATGTGTTAGTATGAGGTTGAGTTCAGGAGTTGAGAGTTGTGTGAGAGAGAGCTAGTCAAAGATCTGTGTTCTGTTCTGTTCCTGTAAATAGTCCGCTGTATATAATAAACACCTAACTACAAGTTCCTGGTTCCTGCTTCGTCCATCCTGTCTGCAGCCAAGTTGCCAATTGCTTTCGTGAACTCTGCGTTTACTCTGCTAGGTCTGGCTAAGGCCCTGCAACTAGTCAGGAAGTTGCGAAACACCAATAGGTTTTGCCAATACTCTACCCCAGCCTCTTCCTACTCACTAAGCCCTGTTGCCTCTTCAGCTTCCATCACCTCTTCCTCCCAGTCCACTCCCTCTTCTCCCTCTGACCACTCATCGTTGTCCCACCACCAATCCCCTGGCTCTGAGCCTTCTTCCCTTGCTGGTTCCCCAGCTGGTGCCTGCCACCATTCTTCTGCATCCAGCCAGTCCATGACAGTCATCTGTGCAGGGATCTTTTGCCCAATGTGGGGTTCGAACCTGCAACCTTGAGATTAAGAGCCCCATGCTCTACTAGACAAACCTAGACAGCATCTTAAAAAGCAGAGACATCACCTTGCCAACAAAGGTCTGTGTGATGGCCTGGGATTCAGATTCAGATGCTGAACCTGAGGAATCCCAGCCTGCACACAATCCCCCGTCTTCAGAACCAGCTGAGCCCGGGCTGGGGCTTGAGCCTGAAGGGTCCTCACCTGTACTGGATCCTCAGGTGCAGGCATCAGCTGAGTCTGCTCTGGCTCCTGAGGTGATGGAGGATGCATTGCCTGCAGGTGCTCCACTCTCAGCCCCGTCAGGGGAAGCTGAGGTTGCCTCTGGGTCCGGTAACCCTCCAGCCTCTCCTGAGCTGCAGAGGCTCAGGGCAGAGAGGCGGAGGGAACTAAGTTCCCGCAGGAGGAGTGCTCACCTCCAGGCCAGGAGAGGCGAGTCACCAGAGGATCGGGGCCGCCCTATGCCTTGGGGCAGATAAAAGCCAGCCAGCCCCAGTCTTGGAGCAACATTGGTGGTTGTCAGCCCCTGCCTGAACCCTCCCCAGCACCCAGCTTCGACTTTTACATACTGCCTTCATTTTGCTTCATTGACCACGGACTGGACTTGGACATTGCCTCTTGATTAACTCCCAGGACCAGCACAGTCCGTATAGTTAAAGCTATGGTTTTCCCAGTAGTGATGTATGGAAGTGAGAGCTGGACCATCAAGAAGGCTGATCACCAAAGAATTGATGGTTTTGAATTATGGTGCTGGAGGAAACTCTTGAGAGTCCTATGGACTGCAAGAAGATCAAACCTATCCATTCTGTTTTTTTTTTTTTTTTTATAAATATTTTATTCGTTTTTGCATAAAAGACAACAAAGCAAAACAAAACAACAAACAATACACCAAAAACATACAGAATTACACAAACATAACATACTACAAAAAACAGAAATAAAAACAATCTTATCTTCATATTAATCTTGCATTAACTTGTTTCTCTGACTTCCCCGAGTCTCCCTTCCCTGTATTCCAATTCATACAATTAAACAACAAATCCCATTCCTCTGTCATAATTAACCTCTTTTCTGATTTGAATGTCTTAATATAGCTTATTCAATGCTTAGAACTTAGAATGTTGGGTCTTCTGATCCTTAAAATTTTACTCCAATAACCTTCTACATTCAATCTGATGTTATTTTAACATTCATTAATCTTGTAGTGTTTCTGTAAATAGTCTTTAAATTTCTTCCAATCTTCCTCCACCGTCTCTTCACCCTGGTCTCTGATTCTGCCAGTCATTTCTGCGGATTCCATATAGTCCATGACTTTCATCTGCCATTCCTCCAGCGTGGGTAATTCTTGTGTCTTCCAATACTTTGCAATAAGTATTCTTGCTGCTGTTGTGGCGTACATAAAAAATATCCTGTCTTTCATACGTACCTCTTGGTTGACCATGCCCAGGAGAAAGGCCTCCGGTTTCTTTGGGAATGTGTATTTAAATACTTTCTTCAGTTCATTATAGATCATCTCCCAAAAGGTCTTAATCCTTGGGCATGTCCACCAGAGATGAAAAAAGGTACCTTCAGTTTCTTTACATTTCCAACATTTGTTATCGGGCATATGATAAATTTTTGCTAGTTTGACTGGTGTTATGTACCATCTGTATATCATTTTCATAATATTTTCTCTTAGGGCATTACATGCCGTAAACTTTAGCCCAGTGGTCCATAACCGTTCCCAGTCGGCTAGCATTATGTTGTGACCCACATCTTGTGCCCATTTAATCATTACTGATTTCACTTCCTCATCCTGTGTATTCCATTTCAGCAGCAGATTATACATTCTTGACAATACATTAGTTTTGGGTTCTAGCAATTCTGTTTCCAATTTTGATTTTTCCACCTGGAAGCCAATTTTTCTACAAACCTATCCATTCTGAAGGAAATCAGCCCTGAGTGCTCACTGGAAGGACAGGTCCCGAAGCTGAGGCTCCAATACTTTGGCCACCTCATGAGAAGAGAAGACTCCTGGAAAAGACCTGATGTTGGGAAAGATGGAGGGCACAAGGAGAAGGGGACAACAGAGGACGAGATGGCTGGACAGTGTTCTTGAAGCTACCAGCATGAGTTTGACCAAACTGCAGGAGGCAGTGGAAGACAGGAGTGCCTGGCGTGCTCTGGTCTAGGGGGTCACGAAGAGTCGGACATGACTAAATGACTAAACAACAACAACATGCTCTACTATATATGAAACGGCTGTACATATATGTATTCATGGTTGATGTTCTTATTGTTCAATTCCTGCGAGGTGTTTCATAGGAAGCTATTCGTAAATGAAATAAATTAAGATGTTGCAGTATAAAGAGTAGCTGCAAGAAATGTTCTCAGGGCACACAGGTCTTCCCTGATGAACAAAGGCACTACAGCCTTTGAACCTTTCCCCCTCTCTTGCTCCACTCCCATCGTTTCCCACCTCCCTGCTAAATCCAAAATGGCGCCCCTGGGTCACTTTATGTCTTGCTTGCTCGGAACCCTCTGTCTCCTTATTTCACTCCAGGCGGTTCTGTTCTCTGCAGCCTGTGGGGTGAGCCCCCTTTCTGGAGCTGTAAAGAACCCAGCAAAGTCTCTCCTTGCCTCTGATCTCTGAAGCTCCTGCTATAAATCATGGAAAGGCAGATTTTTCCTGAAATGCTGGGTCAGTGTTACGGTGTCCTGCGCAGAGATTTATGAGCGCTGCCACGGTCACAGCTATGGACAGCCAACAGAAGGATGCTGACAGCTCAGGGTATCTTAAGACTTCTCAGGAGGACAGAGCAGAATGCATTGCTGCGGTGATTCAAGTCAGACAGCAGGATGGCGTGAAAAATGGCTTAGATAAATTGGATAAAGTTAAGGCTTGGGTCCAGCGCTTGATTTTGGGCTCTGTCATGCTCAGCCAGGTTCTAAGCCCTATGGCAAGCAGCTGGGTCTGGAAGTTACAGTTTTATTCAATTTTAAAATAATAAAAATAAAATAAAATATAAAATAAAATAAAAATTTCCCATACTGTCTTGGAGTAAAGATGGGAAGCTTGAGCTGCCTGGCAGGTCAAATCCTTACCTCCACCCTCCAGGGGCCATCTTTGGCAAGTGGGAGGAGCCTCTCACCTGCCAATGACTCCAGACGTCAACTTCCACATTTAAGTCCATTTGGAGATGCTGTTTGCAATCAATGCTACTTAGTAAGGAAGTAAAATTAAGCATGAAAATCACATAGGGAGTCCTCTGGACTTGAAGAGGATGTTACCAGCAATGTCTCGCCTGTGGAAGTCCACAAGCTTGGGTCAGAAAGGGGCAAGAGGCAATGAAGAGAGATGAACAACTTCAGTTTGTTATGCTATATGCATTTGGGATGGCGACAGTAGCAGAAGAACAATAGACCTAAGCTTTTATTTTATTTAAGAAAGCTATTGTGCAGTTTATGGACAGTTGAGTCCAATGAACTGGCGGTGAAAAAAGACTGTCACTCCACGTGCTTTGAGGAAAGAGGTTTTATAAGGACATACAAAATGTTGTGAAGTTGTGAACTGGCCAAACAGACTGTGTGGTGTATCAGTAAAGGCGTAAATCATAAAGAACTGATCTCAATGCCTTTGCTGGAAGAACCTCTTAAGAGGTTTGCAGTTAATACAGTGGTACCTCGGGTTACATACACTTCAGGTTACATACGCTTCAGGTTACAGATTCCGCTAACCCAGAAATAGTGCTTCAGGTTAAGAACTTTGCTTCAGGATGAGAACAGAAATCGTGCTCCGGCGGCGTGGTGGCAGCAGGAGGTCCCATTAGCTAAAGTGGTGCTTCAGGTTAAGTACAGTTTCAGGTTAAGAATGGACCTCCGGAACAAATTAAGTACTTAACCTGAGGTACTACTGTATATGAGAATATAATGGACGTTTCCTGGTTGTGGTTGGGTACTTCTCTTACTGTCAGAAAGTTCTTCCTGATGTTGAATCGGAATCTCCTTTCTTGTAACGTGAAGCCATTGGTTTGAGTCCTACCTCCAGAGCAGGAGAAAACAAGCTTGCTCCCTCTTCCATGTGGCAGCCCTTGAGATTTTGGCCCTTGAGATTTTTCCTCTCAGTCCTCCTATTTCCCATGCTACGCATACCCAGCTCCTTCAGTCCTTCCTCAGAAGGCTTGGTTTCCAGGCCCTTGACCATCATGGTCACCCTCCTCTGCACACGTTCCAGTGTGAATATCAGGATGGGTTGCCTACTTAGGGCGCTCTGGATATTGGTGAACTCTAACTCCCACCATGAAAAGCAATGACAAACTTAGACAGCATCTTAAAAAGCAGAGACATCACCTTGCCAACAAAGGTCCGTACAGTTAAAGCTATGGTTTTCCCAGTAGTGATGTATGGAAGTGAGAGCTGGACCATAAAGAAGGCTGATCGCCGAAGAATTGATGCTTTTGAATTATGGTGCTGGAGGAGACTCTTGAGAGTCCCATGGACTGCAAGAAGATCAAACCTATCCATTCTGAAGGAAATCAGCCCTGAGTGCTCACTGGAAGGACAGATCGTGAAGCTGAGACTCCAATACTTTGGCCACCTCCTGAGAAGAGAAGACTCACTGGAAAAGACCCTGATGTGGGGAAATATGGAGGGCACAAGGAGAAGGGGATGACAGAGGGCGAGATGGTTGGATAGTGTTCTTGAAGCTACCAGCATGAGTTTGACCAAACTGCGGGAGGCAGTGGAAGACAGGAGTGCCTGGCGTGCTCTGGTCCATGGGGTCACGAAGAGTCGGACACGACTAAACGACTAAACAACAGCAACAACTCCCACCATCCCAGACCATTGGCCATGCTGACTTGGGCTGATGGGAATTGTGGTCCACTGATTTTTGCCAGGCTACAAGTTCTCCTTTTCTGACATTCATTGCACAGCAAGGATTAAATGGAGCCAGAGAAAAGGAGATGCAACAGGCAGCTCAACTGCTTTGGTGCTTTCCCAGCTGCAGGCTGCTGTGTCCGCTATGCTGCTGTTCTAGACGGTTCTTAGCAACACACCGTTTCCACTAGCGCAACTGTTGCATTGGATTTCTCTGTTGCACAACATTAAAACACACATGCCGGCTAGCGCAAGAGCCCACGAGTGCAGCTTATGGTCTCAGCACCCCTTTCCTTTCTTCCCTTTCATCATGCCCAATTTCCCCAACGTATGAAAAAGGTGTACGGTTTTTCTGAATTGGTAGCCAGAAGACACAGGCCCAGCCTCTTTATCCTTAAATTACCTTTTTTCCTCCCCCAGCTGGAAAGGGAAATTGCGCCTCATTCTAGACAGTACAGATAGCTCTGACCAACTGCTGCCACCTGCAGGTGAGTGCTGGCGAGGACAGGCGAAGGCAGCTCGAAACAGACCGAAAGTAATTAACTGGGTAACAGCGGAATCTACATTTCTTCTTCTTTTCCTTCCCCGGTTCTAATCCCAGAGATGTGGTCCAGGGCAAAGAGACATGCTGGAAGCTTCTATATTAAGAGTCCCACATTCCCCCAAGAGGCACCTTAATCAGCGGCAGGCTAGCTAAATGGCTCTCGCTCTCGCTTTATGGCGGGAGAAGGGAACTCGGGGCCCAATCAGCGCCGTCACAGAGGCTTGATTGCAAATGAGCTCTTTGCAGCACTCCCAAGTGCTTCCAGCATTGCAGAACAGCATGCTCTGATGATGCAGTCTGTGACAGGAGAGCAGGACAGCTCTGGCACGACTGCAGGCAGAGCAAAGCAGAGAGAGATCTTGGCTCGGAGGAACCAAATTAAAACGACTGCATAGCAGGAGGCCTCTGATCGAAAGGCCTCTGCTTTAAGAACTTAATTCTTCCCTGCCCTTTTCCCATCAGCTTTTTTCCGGTGTGGTGTCCTGGATACTTTTGAAACTGGGAAGACGTGGGCCTGAACCCTCTGGGACCTGTGGGTCAACCTCTCTCTCTCTCTCTCTCTCTGATTAGCCTGTTGCCACATTGGGTTGTTATGCGAGGACAAAGTGGGCTCCCTCCGCTCCCCAGTTTATGCTGCCCTGCCAAATGTGCTCAATATAAAGGTAAAGGTAAAGGGCATCCTGATCAAATTTGCAGATGACACCAAACTGGGAGGGGTGGCTAACACCCCAGAGGACAGGATCACACTTCAAAATGACCTTGACAGAGAACTGGGCCAAAACAAACAAGATGAATTTTAACAGGGAGAAATGTAAAGTATTGCACTTGGGCAAAAAAAATGAGAGGCACAAATACAAGATGGGTGACACCTGGCTTGAGAGCAGTACATGTGAAAAGGATCTAGGAGTCTTGGTTGACAACAAACTTGACATGAGCCAACAGTGTGACGCGGCAACTAAAAAAGCCAATGCAATTCTGGGCTGCATCAATAGGAGTATAGCATCTAGATCAAGGGAAGTAATAGTGCCACTGTATTCTGCTCTGGTCAGACCTCACCTGGAGTACTGTGTCCAATTCTGGGCACCACAGTTCAAGAAGGACACTGACAAACTGGAACGTGTCCAGAGGAGGGCAACCAAAATGGTCAAAGGCCTGGAAACGATGCCTTATGAGGAACGGCTAAGGGAGCTGGGCATCTTTAGCCTGGAGAAGAGGAGGTTAAGGGGGGATATGATAGCCATGTTCAAATATATAAAAGGATGTCACATAGAGGAGGGAGAAAGGTTGTTTTCTGCTGCTCCAGAGAAGCGGACACGGAGCAATGGATCCAAACTACAAGAAAGAAGATTCCACCTAAACATTAGGAAGAACTTCCTGACAGTTAGAGCTGTTCGACAGTGGAATTTGCTGCCAAGGAGTGTGGTGGAGTCTCCTTCTTTGGAGGTCTTTAAGCAGAGGCTTGACAACCATATGTCAGGAGTGCTCTGATGGTGTTTCCTGCTTGGCAGGGGGTTGGACTCGATGGCCCTTGTGGTCTCTTCCAACTCTATGATTCTATGATTCTATTGGGTCCAGTCGTGACCGACTCTGGGGTTGCTGCGCTCATCTCGCTTTATTGGCCGAGGGAGCCAGCATACAGCTTCTGGGTTGTGTGGCCAGCATGACTAAGCCGCTTCTGGCAAACCAGAGCAGCGCACGGAGACGCCATTTACCTTCCCGCCGGAGCTGTACCTATTTATCTACTTGCACTTTGACGTGCTTTCGAACTGCTAGGTTGGCAGCAGCAGGGACCGAGCAACGGGAGCTCACCCCGTCGCGGGGATTCGAACCGCTGACCTTCTGATCGGCAAGTCCTAGGCTCTCTGGTTTAGACTACAGTGCCACCCGCGCCCCGTGCTCAATATACAAGCCAACTTTCACCATTCAGATGTTTGGGACTCCAGTTCCCATGGTCAGTAGGCAGCCATGATGGGAGTCATCGTCCAATGACATCTGACACAAACTGTTGCAAACTTTGTGGTAAAAGTAGCCGTGTTGAGGAGAATTCGAAAATCCTTATTAGGTTATTAGGTCAACTAAAATGTCCCCAAACAGTGTGCAAGTTTTTGCCATTTTGAATACAAAAGCTGGTGTGCTGTTTTGTTACACTTTTGGCTGGCCTAATCAAGGTCTTGCCCTATTATGGGTTTTGAAATTTTACAGTGCAGTTGTGGTAGCACTGAGTCTGACCTTTGGAGAAATACTGCCCTGATTCAGACATCGTGCCAAATCATGGTTTGGTGCTACATGAACGATCCTGGGCCTCAGTGACCCAGTCCAGTTCTGTCTAGAAGCTGCCTTCTAGTTTTTCTATCTAGTTGGGGATTGTCTACCCCAGGGGTCAGCAAACTTTTTGTGCAGGGGGCCATTGTCCCTCAGACCTGGGGGGGAGGGGCCTGGACTATATTTTGAAAAATATATATGAATGAATTCCTATGCCCCACAAATAACGCAGAGATGCATTTTATAATAATAATAATAATAATTTATTATTTGTACCCCGCCCATCTGGCTGGGTTTCCCCCAGCCACTCTGGGCGGCTTCCATAGAAACAAAAAATACGGTAAAATATCACAGATTAAAAACTTCCCTGAACAGAGCTGCCTTAAGATGTCTTCTAAATGTCAATTTTCAATTTTAAACAAAAGCACACATTATACTCATGTAAAAACACCTGGCAGGCCCCACAAATTACCCAGAGGTGCATTTTAAATAAAAGGACATATTCTACTCATGTAAAAACACGCTGATTCCTGGAACATCCATGGGTCAGATTTAGAAGGCAATTGGGCCAGATCCGGCCCCCGGGCCTTAGGTTGCCTACCCATGGTCTAACCTGACAGGCAGGGATCCTGACAGGGTCTTAGGCAAATGGTTTTTATACCACCTGCTATCTTCTTCTTTGTACTGGAGATGCTAGGTCTTGAACTTCTGCATGCACTGGGCGTGCTTCATCACTGAGCTGGTTTGCAAAGCAATAGCAACCTGCCCTTTGCTCCCTAATAGAAAGGAGAGAATCTCAGCACAACAGGAAAGGAGAGAGCATGAGACAGGCGAGGAGGGAGCACTTGTCCTACTGCTTTCTCCTGGGAAAACCTGTTCTTTACTGCTGAATCTGCAAATTGATGGTTGCTCCGGTTTAGCAGTAAAGAGTATGTTTTCCTGGGGAATGCAGCAGGGCAAACGAAAATCCTCTTGGACCCATGTCTAGAAAGCACAAAACCAGCAGAAAACCTCTTGGACCCATGCTTTCTAAGCATGGGGCAAGCAGAAGAGTGGATGTGGCCTCTGGCACCCAGACAGCAAAGGTCAACATCATATTTGTGTAAACTTTGAGTCCTCTGGCTTGGTGTGGGACTCTACTGCACTTCAGACTATGTGGGCTGGCCTTTGGGAATGAATCAATCCATGAATCTATGGGTTGCACCCAATGTAGTGCCAAGTTGAAGTCACTTAGCGGTACATGAAATGTTTTGCTCCAGGGAACTTTATAGCACAAGAGAAGTGCAAGCAGGTTAACTTTGCTGTGCAATTTGTTGTTGTTTAGTCGTTTAGTCGTGTCTGACTCTTCGTGACCCCATGGACCAGAGCACGCCAGGCACTCCTGTCTTCCACTGCCTCCCGCAGTTTGGTCAAACTCATGCTGGTAGCTTCAAGAACACTGTCCAACCATCTTGTCCTCTGCCATCCCCTTCTTGTGCCCTCCATCTTTCCCAACATCTGGGTCTTTTCCAGGGAGTCTTCTCTTCTCATGAGGTGGCCAAAGTATTGGAGTCTCAGCTTCAGGATCTGTCCTTCCAGTGAGCTCTCAGGGCTGATTTCCTTCAGAATGGAGAGGTTTGATCTTCTTGCAGTCCATGGGACTCTCAAGAGTCTCCTCCAGCACCATAATTCAAAAGCATCAATTCTTCGGCGATTGGCCTTAGAGAGCGCAATCAGTTGCCTAATAGTTTTCTGCTAGCGCAGCGGCTGTGTTGGATTCCTTCATTGTACAATAAGCAAATTCGCCCGTCCACTAACCCAATAGCCCTTCGGCTAGCGGACAGAGGATTCTGGCCCTATGTTATTAAAGCTCATTGTGTGTGGAAAGGATTTATGGAGAGGAGCCGTGCAAGAATGTTGTTAACGTCGCTCAATTATGAGGCTGGCTCAGGCAGAACAGAGCCCTGAGATGCAACATTTCTGCCTTTTGTTTGTTTTTTCAGTACATCCCACTGGATGGAGAATTCATCCTGGGCCCCGGTGCTGGGTTTGCAGCCTTCGACGGCAGTTTTGATCCAGGATGTGAGACAGGTATTGTGCTCGACCTACCGTTCATTAGTCATGCAAATTAAGCGCAGAGAGAATATGCCTCCGTTACGCTGCTGCTCACGAGTCATTCTCCCAGTCATAATTAACTTTCCCCTGGAGCCCCTTCCCCCAAAGTTTTGAAACTAGTCAGAGCTTTCCTTTTCATAATTGGGGGTGGGGGGAAAGAGAGAGAGAGAGAGAGGAGGAGGAGGAGGTGGAGAAAATGGTAAGCATTGGTTGCAGGCGTTTCTCCAGGACAGTCTCCGTAGAGGTTCCCATTGAAATGAGTTGTTTTGCTCTTGCCAGAGAGTTGCATTCATTTCGGTGCGGCTTACATGGGGGAATATTCCCAGTGGGATCATGCTCATTGTTTGCCTTTCCATTGCATCTAGTACAAGCATAGTGGGATTGAAATCCACATTCTCTGGATTCAAGGCCTATAACAAAAAGGATGCATTGGGCTTAACCTAATCCTAAAGGAACCAGGCAGAGGGCCTTCTTGGTAGTGGCGCCCACCCTGTGGAACGCCCTCCCATCAGATGTCAAAGCGATAAACAACTACCTGACATTCAGAAGATATCTGAAGGCAGGGAAGTTTTTAATATGTGACATTTTAGTGTATTTTTCATCTTTGTTGGAAGCCGCCCAGAGTGGCTGGGGAAACCCAGCCAGATTCGTGGGGTACAAATAATAAATTATTATTATTATTATTATTATTATTATTATTATTATTATTATTTGGAGCCAAGTCTTGGAACCTATGGGTGGTACCCAACTAAATAACCGAGCAAGCAAAATGACTTCGCTTGTGCAATGGGACTTCCGCCGCCTCTCTTCCCTCGGCTCATCTCCCGCACTGTCCAAAGGACTAGCGCAACCTAACACTATTTTGGATGCGGTTCATTTTTGTGTGGATACAGGCGACTCCCCATTTCCACGGGGGTTACGTTCTGAGGCACCATGTGTTGTTTACGTGAAACTGCATATATTGGGAACTCCATCCGAAAAGCCTGGAAACACCCTCTAAACATCTGGAAACCTTTGGAAAACCCTTTGGAAAACCAGCAGCACTTACCAGATGCCAAACTAGGCCTCAGCGGTCAGTGCAAGGGCTCCGGGTATAGCACTTGCAAAGACTTGTGCTCTTTTTCATCCTTTTCGGTCTCTTCAAGGGCCACTTTTATTTTTATTTTATTTTTTAAGTTTTCCAGTTTTCCATTCTTATACAGTGGTACCTCGCAAGACAAATGCCTCGGAAGACGAAAAATTCGCAAGACGAAAGAGTTTTTCGTTTTCTGAGTTGCGTCGCAAGACGGATTTCCCTATGGACTTGCTTCTCAAGACGAAACATCTTGCGCCTTTTTTTAAAACCGCCAATGCATTCCTAGGGGAAACCGTCAATACACAGTGGTGCTTCGCAAGACGAAAAAATTCACAAGACGAAAAAACTCGCAGAACGAATTAATTTCGTCTTGCGAGGCACCACTGTACAGTAGTTCTGTTTGACTTCCCACCCAGCATTCCATGACACTTCTTTTCACATCTTGGCTGCATATACACCAGTTCATTCACCTTATTTTCCACACTCTCGTATCTTTAATATTGTCAGCTGTTGGTCACAAAGTTCCCCTTACCTGGAATTTACATTTTAGGTCGAATTTTTGTAAATATTCCCCCAAGTATTCCCACTCACTCCTCATCTGTTTATCTTCTTGATTTCTCATTTTTGATGTCATACTGGCTAGCTCTGCATATTGTTAATTTATATAGCCATTGTTCCTTCCCTGGGATCTCTCTCTGTTTCCAGCATCTTGCATATACTATCCTTGCTGCTGTCGTTCCATATAGAAACAAGTTGTGGGCTTTCTTTGGTAATTCGTTCCCAATTATACCTAGAAGAAATGCTTTCAGTTTCTTGGGGAAAGTAAATTTCAAAAATTTTCTTTAACTCGTTGTACACCATCTCCCAGACCTCCTTTGCCCCTTTGCATTTCCCCCATAAATGAATAAGCGAACCAGACAATTTCAGCACGATTTTGAACCTCTTTTGTACATTTTGGCCAATTTTTTGACTGGTGTCAAGCATCATCCATATTGCATTTTGTTGTTGTTGCGTATTTTCTCTTATTTGGTAACATTCCGAGAAGTTCCTTGTTGAGTTCCATAATTTTCCCTGCTCACCAGTTAAAATATTATGCCCAATATCCATAGCCCATTTTTGCAGTTTTTAAATGCACTTCCGGGTTCGGTGCAATGCGCCTGTGCATGATTGCATGTCTACTAGATGCACATAAATGTGGAGTTGCCTGTACTAGAATCTCAGCGCTTATGTCGATGACTCCATCCGGCTAGATATGTTTGAACTTATGCCTCATGGCCAGTGCCATATTTACGTATAACCTAAAAAAGTTATAGCTTAGGGCACCACTCTCTTGGGGGCTCCCCAAACAATTAAAGGGGGGGGAACTGGATGTACATTTCCAAAATATAAGATAAAAAACAAACAAAACCTACATACAGCAACAGTGTTTTGTGTTGTGTAGACTCCTATGATGTAAGTAATGGGCACCGCCTGCTTTCCTGCTCCCTAAAATATCACTGGTTTGCTCATTTCTATATATAGGGTGCCTGCATTCTGCATGGACTGGCTGCATGGCAGCCAGTGACAATTTGTTGTTGACAAAGGACAGCTGGACATATAAAGGGCCCCATTACCTTCAGTAGCTTAGGGCAGCCTTTCTCAACCTGTGGGTCCCCAGATGTTGTTGAACTACAACTCCCATCACCTCTAGCTAGCAAGGCCAGAGCTCAGGGATGATGGGAGATGTAGTCCAACAACATCTGGGGACCCACAGGTTGAGAACCGCTGGCTTAGGGCCTTATCGGACCTAAATCTGGCCTTGCTCACGGTGCACGGAATGGGATGGCCCATGAACAGCAACCCTCCGCTTAAGTGAACTGGGAATCCCCTTCACCCGCATCTCCTTGTCATATCCAGATGGAACTGCATGGTGCAGGCGGAGCTCCACACAGGGAGATGTGCATGTATGGAGCTCTGTTGTGTGGAGACAGAGGCTGAGGCTTTATCTGTAGATGAGTGGGCAGGATGTCTGCGGCCCCATGCCATCTAAGGAGACCAGAAGTCAGACCTAAATTCTACACCAAGGCCCTTGACGTCCTTCATCCTTACGGGCCTGCTGCGTTATGCGCAAATCTGTGACAGCTTCGTTAATATTGAACGGGAAGAAAGTTGTTAATGAATTAAATATGAATCTCGGCAAATAGACTGTGTACAGCTGCCCCTGTGTATTGTTTATTTTCATATTAAATTCCCCAGCAGAGGAACTATGGGATATAGTTCGTGCATGGCATGTTTACAATTGCACTTGCAGAGAGCCGGGTCTGGGGTGGGGGCGGCGGCAGGGGAACCAGTGGCTGATACATTGCTAATAAAGTTGTTCCGGTTATCGTCATCCACGTATTTCCCCAGGATTACTCACACTTGACGTTTGTGGAAGATCCTCCCCAGCGACTTCCATAAGATCTGTGCAGCCTTCTTGTAATATGTCTGGGATAATAAACCAGAGGATAGCCGCGTGGAATCATAGAATTGTAGAGTTGGAAGTGACCCTGAGGGTCATCTAGTCCAACCCCCTGCAATGCAGGAATCTTTTGCCCAAGGTGGGTCTCGAACCCACGTCCCTGAGGCTGAGAGTCTCATGCTCTACCGACTGAGAGCTAAATTACTGGATCACACCAAGCCAATCCGGGCTGCATACGCACCATGCATTCAATGCACATCACTTTCTCCAAAGAACCCTGGGAAGTGTCTATCCCACACCGAGAGCTATAATTCCCAGCACCCTTAACAAACTACAGTTCCCAGAATTCTTGGGGGGAGTAGTCATGTGTTTTAGATGGGTGATATGTATGAAGCCACAGTAATCAGCTGTGGGCTATCACCTAGAAGCTCAACATCAAATAAACTAAGATCATGGCCACTGGGCCCATCACTTCCTGGCAAATAGAAGGGGAAGAAATGGAGGCAGTGAGAGATTTTACTTTCTCGGGCTCCATGATCACTGCAGATGTTGACAGCAGTCACGAAATTAAAAGATGCCTGCTATTTTGGGAGAAAAGTGATGACAAACCTAAACAGCATCTTAAAAAGCAGAGACATCACCTTGCCGACAAAGGTCCGTATAGTTAAAGCTATGGTTTTCCCAATAGTGATGTATGGAAGTGAGAGCTGGACCATAAAGAAGGCTGATTGCCAAAGAATTGATGCTTTTAAATTATGGTGCTGGAGGAGACTCTTGAGAGTCCCATGGACTGCAAGAAGATCAAACCTATCCATTCTGAAGGAAATCAGCCCTGAGTGCTCACTGGAAGGACAGATCATGAAGCTGAGGCTCCAATACTTTGGCCACCTCATGAGAAGAGAAGACTCTCATGTTAGACCCTGTTGTTTAGTTAGAGACTGAACAACAACAACATCACCTAGATCAGTGGTTCTCAACCTGTGGGTCCCCAGATGTTGTTGGACTGCAACTCCCATATTCCCTGAGCTCTGGGCTTGCTAGCTAGGGGTGATGGGAGTTGTAGTTCTACAACATCTGGGGACCCACAGGTTGAGAAAGGCTGACCTAGATCAAAGGTGCAGTTAATGCACCTTGCTGCCTCTTAAGAGTGGCCAGAGGGGAAGCAAGGCTGAACTTCCTTGGGAACAAGACAGGGATGGACCTCAGCCCCCATTGTGTGCATTCTCACAAGAAAGGGAGAGAGGGAAGATGGAGGGGGTGTGGGAGAAGGAAGCATCTGGAGTGACATCTCCACCTTTGCACAGATAACCATAACATTGTAAAGTTGGAAGGGACCTTCAGGGTCACCTAGTCCAGGTATCTTCAATGTCTTCTGACCCATGACTCACCTTTAAACCAAACATGCATTTAGGGGCCCACCATATATTTGCATGGTGGCAGTGCTCCTGTTGCAACCCATCTTGGATCTAGCTGTGACCCACTAGGGGGTCACGGCTAAAAATTAGCCGCTGTTTCTTTAATGCTTAAAAAGCTGGGTCAGCATGAGTCAGCGGCCTGCACAGGGTTGTATATATAGAGTGAGAAATGTTAGTTTGTTGTTGGGTTGGTTGGTGAAAGCTGGTAGTGTTGATGTCAGTCGCTTTTGCAGAAAGACTTTTAAGAATAAATACAGAAAGTACTCTGCAAGGATACTTTTCTCGTGGACTCTTATATGCCGACAAGGGTCCGAGGACCAGGCTGAGGCGACAAAGGGAGGTCAGAACCTTTTTTTCTTTTTTTTTTACAAACACTGACAGTCCTGACCCACCAATTGAAGACCAGCAGTCTGGTCCAACCCCTTGCACAGTGGGGGATCTTCAACTGCAGCATCCCTGGCAGATGGCTGTCCAAGAACTTCTTCAATACCACCAGGAGAGGCAGATGTCTTCCATGACAGCCTGTTCCACAGCTCTTAACATCAGGGCATCTCTCCTGATGTCCAGGCAAAGTCTGGTTCCCTCCCTTGGAACACAGAAAGCTGTCAGACCACTGGCCCATCCACTGGTCTATACTGGTTGACTGAAGCTCTCTGAGGTTTCAGGTAGTGGGCATTCCAAGCCCTTCCTTTAGATACTGGGGACTGAGCCTGGGACCTCCTGCATAAGAGCAGATTTTCTACCACTGAGCTATGACCTTCCCCTTATTGTTCTGTTGTTGTTGTTGTTTAGTCGTTCAGTCGTGTCCGACTCTTCGTGACCCCATGGACCAGAGCACGCCAGGCACTTCTGTCTTCCACTGCCACCCGCAGTTTGGTCAGATTCATGTTTGTAGCTTCGAGAACACTGTCTAACCATCTCGTCCTCTGTCGTCCTCTTCTCCTTGTGCCCTCCATCTTTCCCAACATTAGGGTCTTTTCCAGTGAGTCTTCTCTTCTCATGAGGTGGCCAAAGTATTGGAGCCTCAGCTTCACGATCTGTCCTTCCAGTGAGCACTCAGGGCTGATTTCCTTAAGAATGGATGCATTTGATCTTCTTGCAGTCCATGGGACTCTCAAGAGTCTCCTCCAGCACCATAATTCAAAAGCGTCAATTCTTTGGCGATCAGCCTTCTTTATGGTCCAGCTCTCACTTCCATACATCACTACTGGGAAAACCATAGCTTTTACTATACGGACCTTTGTTGGCAAGGTGATGTCTCTACTCTTTAAAATTCTATCTAGGTTTGCCATTGCTTTCCTCCCAAGAAGCAGGCGTCTCTTAATTTCGTGGCTGCTGTCACCATCTGCAGTGATCATGGAGCCCAAGAAAGTAAAATCTCTCACTGCCTCCATTTCCTCCCCTTCTATTTGCCAGGAGGTGATGGGACCAGTGGCCATGATCTTCGTTTTTTTGATGTTGAGCTTCAGACCATATTTTGTGCTCTCCTCTTTCACCCTCAATAAAAGGTTTTTTAATTCCTCCTCACTTTCTGCCATCAAGGTTGTGTCATCTGCAAATCTGAGGTTGTTGATATTTCTTCCAGCAATCTTAATTCCGGCTAGGGATTCATCCAGCCCAGCCTTTCGCATGATGAATTCTGCATATAAGTTAAATAAGCAGGGAGACAAAATACAGCCTTGTCGTACTCCTTTCCCAATTTTGAACCAATCAGTTGTTCCATATCCAGTTCTAACTGTAGCTTCTTGTCCCACATAGAGATTTCTCAGGAGACAGATGAGGTGATCAGGCACTCCCATTTCTTTAAGAACTTGCCATAGTTTGCTGTGATCGACACAGTCAAAGGCTTTTGCATAGTCAATGAAGCAGAAGTAGATGTCTTTCTGGAACTCTCTAGCTTTCTCCATAATCCAGCGCATGTTTGCAATTTGGTCTCTGGTTCCCCTGCCTCTTCTAAATCCAGCTTGCACTTCTGGGAGTTCTCGGTCCACATACTGCTTGAGCCTTCCTTGAAGAATTTTAAGCATAACCTTGCTGGCGTGTGAAATGAGTGCAATTGTGCGGTAGTTGGAGCATTCTTTAGCACTGCCCTTCTTTGGGATTGGGATGTAGACTGACCTTATCCAATCTTCTGGCCACTGCTGAGTTTTCCAAACTTGCTGGCATATTGAGTGTAGCACCTTAACAGCATCATCTTTTAAAATTTTAAATAGTTCAGCTGGAATACCATCACTTCCACTGGCCTTGTTATTTGCAATGCTTTCTAAGGCCCATTTGACTTCACTCTCCAGGATGTCTGGCTCAAGGTCAGCAACCACACTACCTGGGGTGTACGAGACATCCATATCTTTCTGGTATAATTCCTCTGTGTATTCTTGCCACCTCTTCTTGATGTCTTCTGCTTCTGTTAGGTCCTTACCACTTTTGTCCTTTATTATGGTAATCTTTGAACGAAATGTTCCTTTCATATCTCCAATTTTCTTGAACAGATCTCTGGTTCTTCCCATTCTGTTGTTTTCCTCTATTTCTTTGCATTGCTCATTTAAGAAGGCCTTCTTGTCTCTCCTTGCTATTTTTTGGAATTCTGCATTCAATTTCCTGTATCTTTCTCTATCTCCCTCGCATTTTGCTTGCCTTCTCTCCTCCGCTATTTGTAAGGCCTCATTGGACAACCACTTTGCTTTCTTGCATTTCCTTTTCATTGGGATGGTTTTCGTTGCTGCCTCCTGTATAATGTTTCGAGCCTCCATCCATAGTTCTTCAGGCACTCTGTCCAGCAATTCTAAATCCTTAAACCTGTTCCTCACTTCCACTGTGTATTCATAGGGGATTTGGTTTAGATTGTATCTTACCGGCCCAGTGGTTTTTCCTACTTTCTTCAGTTTAAGCTTGAATTTTGCTATAAGAAGCTGATGATCTGAGCCACAGTCAGCTCCAGGTCTTGTTTTTGCTGACTGTATAGAGCTTCTCCATCTTTGGCTGCAGAGAATATAATCAATCTGATTTCGATGCTGCCCATCTGGTGATGTCCATGTGTAGAGTCGTCTCTTGTGTTGTTGGAAAAGAGTGTTTGTGATGACCAGCTTGTTCTCTTGACAGAACTCTATTAGCCTTTGCCCTGCTTCGTTTTGAATTCCAAGACCAAATTTGCCAGTTGTTCCTTTTATCTCTTGATTCCCTACTTTAGCATTCCAATCCCCTATAATGAGAAGAACATCCTTCTTTGGTGTCACTTCTATAAGGTGTTGTAAGTCTTCATAGAATTGGTCAATTTCAGTTTCTTCAGCACCAGTAGTTGGTGCATAAACTTGGATTACTGTGATGTTAAAAGGTCTGCCTTGGATTCGTACCGAGATCATTCTATCATTTTTGAGATTGCATCCCAATACAGCTTTTGCCACTCTTTTGTTGACTATGAGGGCCACTCCATTTCTTTTACGGGTTTCTTGCCCACAGTAGTAGATATGATAATCATCCGAACTGAATTCGCCCATTCCCGTCCATTTTAGTTCACTGATGCCCAGGATGTCAATGTTTATTCTTGCCATCTCATTTTTGACCACATCCAACTTACCCAGGTTCATGGTTCTTACATTCCAGGTTCCTATGCAATATTTTTCTTTACAGCATTGGACTTTCCTTTCGCTTCCATGCATATCCGCAACTGAGCGTCCTTTCGGCTTTGGCCCAGCCGCTTCATCAGCTCTGGATCTACTTGTACTTGTCCTCCGCTCTTCCCCAGTAGCATGTTGGACGCCTTCCGACCTGAGGGGCTCATCTTCCAGCGTCATATCTTTTATATGCCTGTTGTCTTTGTCCATGGAGTTTTCTTGGCAGGGATACTGGAGTGGCTTGCCGGTTCCTGCTCCAGGTGGATCACGTTTGGTCCAAACTCTCCACTATGACCTGTTCATCTTGTGTGCCCTGCTCGGCATAGTTCATAGCTTCTCTGAGTTCTTCAAGCCCCTTCGCCACGGCAAGGCAGTGATCCATGAAGGGGCTTATTGTTCTAGGCCTGTTCATTGGAGCCATAGAGAAACATGTCTGCTCCACCTTCTTCAGATAATTTGAAGACTGCTATTATTTCTCCCCTTCATCTTCTTGTCTCCAGGCAAGACATAACTTGCTCATTCAACCTGCTCTCTTAGCGACTTGATTTCCACAACCCTCAAAATCCTGGTTACTATCCTCTTGGAATACTCCAGTTTGTCAATGTCCCCCTTAAAGTGTGGCTCCCATGATTGCAGACTTCCCTCCATATTATGTAAGGCCAATAACACAAATTTTGTTGTTGTTTAGTCATTTAGTTGTGTCTGACTCTTTGTGTCCCCATGGACCAGAGCACGCCAGGCACTCCTGTCTTCTACTGTCTCCCGCTGTTTGGTCAAACTCATGTTGGTAACTTCGAGAACACCGTCCAACCATCTCGTCCTCTGTCGTTCCCTTCTCCTTCAGAATGGATAGGTTTGATCTTCTTGCAGTCCATGGGACTCTCAAGAGTCTCCTCTAGCACCATAATTCAAAAGCATCAATTCTTCAGCGATATATAATATATTCAATGGAGAACAAAAAAGAATACTGGAATATTTGAAATAAGTTAGAAATGCGCTATATTTGTAATGAAAGCTCAGATGATCAGAATTTCAATGGATTTATGAGCTTTGCTATTAGAGGTTCTGTTCTGCAATTTACAATATCAATATGGCATGGGTGATTCCTAGGGTCCTTGTTCTCATTTATTTTTAATTATGAAAATCGGAAGTCGCCCATGTGCAGCGGCTGGCCATGCAGATGGGTGAGTTTACCTCATGCACTTGCCACGCTTTAAAAAAGAAATCTTAGCATTAATTATAAACAAATAAAAAGAATAAATATCAGTGAAGCAGAACAGACTCCACAAGTTTCTCCCTCCCTCCCTCCTATTAGCTTCAGAAGTCACCTTTACCAGTGCAGATAATTTCCAGTGGTACGACCCCACCCTGTGGCATGCTGCAACCTCATTGGACAACCTCGATCGAGGCAAACATATTTTCTCCGTGGATGAAGAAAGAGTCCCGTGCCAGTATGATGACGTTATCTTTCCGCCCGAAACATCCTTCCGTGTCAACATCGAGTCGTCTGAGCAGGCCATACGGCTCAGGAGCATTTCAGTCATGGGGCAGGTAAAACAGGGTGTTTGTGAGATGAAACCGTGGCTACTTCACCGTTTTCTGTTTTGCGATTCCAAAAATAAAATAAAAGATTGTGAGTGGAGATGGGCACTTCTTCCAGATTCACTGTGAATAGCCTGGGGAGGGGAACAGGTATAGCCGTACTGCTAGATTAAAGCAGCAGCCCACCTCCCCACACCAGCTAAGCTAGGATGCTCTGGGGGAGGGCATGATCCAGTCTTCACTATTGAAGGGTCCACTCCTGAAGAGAGCCAGTGTGGTGTAGTGGTTAAGAGCGGTAGACTCGTAATCTGGTGAACCGGGTTCACGTCTCCGCTCCTCCACATGCAGCTGCTGCGTGACCTTGGGCCAGTCACACTTCTCTGAAGTCTCTCAGCCCCACTCACCTCACAGAGTGTTTGTTGTGGGGGAGGAAGGGAAAGGAGAATGTTAGCTGCTTTGAGACTCCTTAGGGTAGTGATAAAGCGGGATATCAAATCCAAACTCTTCTAAAGCTCTCCCTTCTCTTTCCCAGGTAATCACTTGCCCGGTTTGGGGGGAGGAGGCAGGAAGACTCTAGGACCTTGTCAGAGTCCTCATGCCTCCTGGCTGAAGCCTGGCAAGCACTTACCAGATTTGAAAAGAACACTCTTCTGCTGCATACCCAGTGCCCCGCACTCTTCGTGATGCCCCAAATCCACTTCTGTTCTTGCATGCACACATGCAAGTAGACAGACATATATGCACACACAGAGCTACACATCTTCCGGTGCCGTCTTGGAAGGTCGGGAAAAAATTGCTTGTGATCGAGACCTCAAACTGCCAGTTAGCCACCTCTGTATTAAGCGCATTGGTGGTCTGAAACATCCTTTTCTCTGGCACTGTGATAAAGCGACATCACCATGTCAAGCAGCCTTCACACATGAAAAGCCTCCCTGTGTTCATGCACACTCTCGATTTCAAGTGGCCTAATTTGCATGAATCAAGCCTTATCCCTCACTGTTGTTTTGATGCTTATCCAAGGTCACAGAGTCTTCCCTTCCAATAGCAACTGGTTGCTATTTCAGAATCACAGCAGTTTACAATGCTTAGACATAAAAACCGCTGTACTTTTAATCTGATCATGTTGCTTGTGATTTTTCATGAGGGAACTGTTGATTTCTGAGTTTTGTTTCCCCCATTGCCTCCCCATCGCCACCACTTTCTCCTGAACGGGAATTAGAAGTTCACCAGTGACAACACCCTGGAAGAGTATATGCAGAGCTCTTCTGCAAAGCTACAGTTCCATGGACAAGGGGCATTCCAGCTGTTGAACACCAGGTGCCCAGACAAATCGGGCTGCGAATGTGGAAATGCTGCGGTAAGTTCTTGGCCACTGGCATTCTCTGAGGCACTAGGTTCTGTTATCAAGAGACTTCAAGATAGGAGTTTGAAAGAGTCTGGCCTATTGAAAACCCACATGAGCACAGTTATATACTGATAGATTATTGAAGCTGATTCACTGAGAATACTTTGCAGAGATATAAGGATCAGTGCAGCCAGTGAAGTCTTCTGGGGATCTTTTTCTGCATAACCTGTAATAATAAATAATAATAATAAATTTTTATTTATACCCCGCCCTTCCTGGTTCAAAAAATTGGGCTCAGGGTGGCTAACAAGAAATGTAAAACACTTAATTGATAGAACAAAAACCAGCATAAAATACAGTATAAAACGTGAATAACAATAAATTCAGTAAAGAAAGGAGTAGGGATATTCTGTCAGAAAATTCTGACAGAAACGGGAGGCATTAGGTGGACAAACATGTCCATGAGGGCGCAAGACTGCCAGCCGAACACATGGATTGCCAACATGGCACCTGTGGGGACAGGTATGCCTGCAGAGATTTTCCTTGCTGGAATTAGACAACAACAGCAGCAGCTTTTGCCCTGCCCATCTGAATGGGTTGTCCCAGCCCCTCTGGGCTGCTTCCAACAGAATACACAAAAACAGTACATCAGACAAAAAAATTGAAAGAAAGGCTCTCCCTTCCCCCGGCCTAACTGCTCTGTAGGGGTGATTTCAGGACAGTTGTGGCTGAGGAGAAGAGAGTGGCAGTGATAATGGCTATGTTCTGCCTCCACTGTTTGGGGCAGCAACGCTTCTGAATACCAGTTGCTGGAAACCACAGGAGCTATTGCGCTCAAATCTTGCTTGTGGGCTTCACACAGGCATCTAGTTGGCCACTGTGAAAACAGGATGCTGGACTAGATGGGCCCTTGGCCAGATCCAGCAGACTCTTCTTATATTCTTCTTACAAGCAGGCAGGCAATAGGTATAGTCAGTGCTTTCCCCCCCTAAAAAAATGATTAGGAGTACTCTCATTTGAGAGCCAGTGTGGTGTAGTGGTTAAGAGCGATAGACTCGTAATCTGGTGAACCGGGTTCGCTTCCCCGCTCCTCCACATGCGGCTGCTGGGTGGCCTTGGGCTAGTCACACTTCTCTGAAGTCTCTCAGCCCCACTCACCTCACAGAGTGTTTGCTGTGGGGGAGGAAGGGAAAGGAGAATGTCAGCCGCTTTGAGACTCCTTCGGGTAGTGATAAAGCGGGATATCAAATCCAAACTCTTCTTCTTCTCATTTTCCTACTCATACTGAAATCCTGCCCCTCAATAAGACCAACTTTAGATTAAATGTTTGTGTGGGGGGTGCGTACTCCTGTGTATCCCCCCCCCCAGGAAAAAAAGGCTTCTGGGTATAGTAGTCTTTGTCTGAGCATTGGAGATCTCTGGAAAGCAGTTCATTTGTGCAGGTGGAAACCTTTTTCTTCACTGAGTAATCTACCTGCTCTTGTTGAAGGACCACGACAGAATCTGTGCTGCCTTGCTCCAGAAATCTGGGAATCAGTGTCCACAGGTGATGTGCAAGGACCCCCTGAAGCCCGTTGGCCATTGCTGTGAAATGTGCGGTAAGTGAAGACCAGCTTTGTTATAGCTGTTTACAGGACAGAGGAGCAAATCAGTTCACCTGCAATTCTCTCTGCCAACAGTTGCAATTGCAAGGATTTGGGATATACAGCATATGTTGTATTTTGGATGTAAAAGGCCCCTGGTTCAGTCCTTGACATCTCCTACCTGAGGCTCCAAGAGAGTCACTGCCAGTCAATAACTCTAAGCTAGACGAGCCAGTGGTCTGACTCAATATTGAGGTCAGCCTGGATAGCTCAGTTGGTTAGAGCACAGTGGTGATAATGCCAAGGTTGCAGGTTCGAACCCCATATGGGACAGCTGCATATTCCTGCATGTCCAACTCCCAAGAGACTGCGATCTACTCCCAGTATTAAAAAAACTGACGGTGATCTACCCATTGGAGGGAGAAGGAGCGTGCGTGGGGTGGGTGGAAGGTGGCGGCTAACTGGAAGCGGGGGGAGATTACCAAGAGTTGTTGAGCTTCTTTTGGGGCGGAGGGTGGTGACATTCCTAGCCCTCTTCATTTAATACTGTGATCGACCAGGATCACCCACGATCGACCAGGATCACGCCGGGGATCTACCTGTCGATGGCTGTCGACCGGTTGAGCATGTCTGGACTAGATATTCAGGGTGCCTTCCAATTCTACGATTCTATGATATAAGGCAGATTCCCATGTTCCTATATTAGGGCTTATCTACATCTACTTTTTGCGCCACTCTTTCTAGACAGAGGTCTGTGCTTTAACACTCTGTGTCTGAGTTTGTTTTTTTACCACCCCAAGCTTTCCCCATGCAAATCTGCTCTTCTAAGCTGAATCGGAGCAAATGCTAGTTGGGGTTTGCTGCAGATTGACGTTTGCTCCAATTGAGGTTTAAAGAGCGGATATGTCCAGGGAAAGCTTTGGAGAAAAAGGGCGGGGGGATGGGATGGTGTTTGGACACAGAGCTTTAGACTTCAGACTGTGCCTGGAAAAAGCAGAGGGAAGCTAAGTGTGGATTAGCCCTTCATGGCAATATGTGTACTGCATCAAAAGTAAAGCTGGAACAGTGCTATGTGTTGAAATTCAACATAAGTTCAAACTTTTCACATTTTGAACAGTTACAGATGTTGCTTTTGAAAATTGACTCGAGGTGAGGTGTTGTTTTTTTAAAGAAAGAAGGGAGCAGGGCTAGGGGACCTTTGACAATGGGAGTCAATAATAATAATAATAATATGGTAATTCAATTTATATACCACCCTTTACCAGGAGATCCCAGGGTGGTGTAAACATTAAAAACACATTACAGAACATCGATGAGAAAAACAAAATAAAAAGTTGAAGTTGTATTTCAGCAACATTGGGCAGCCACAGGTTCTCCACTTCAGAATATGATCTCACTTGGTCTGTGGGCAGGAATATTTCATAGATGGCTACCCAGTTGGTACCCTCCCTCCTCTCTCTTTTCAGCATCTTTCCTGGGTCCCCATCTATGTACATACCTGGGGTCTCATCAACAGTTAACTCAGGAGGACTTATAAGTGAAAATATTGAGGGGGGGGGGAATTAGTTAATAATGCAATCCTATCCATGTTTACTCAGAAGTAAGACCCACTGTATGCAGGGGGGCTTACACCCAACTAAGTGTGGATAGCATTGCATCCTGAATTTGAAATTCCAGCAAACATCTTGCAATAAAAAATGGTTAAGTAGCTTTGCATCTTTGCCACCCTCCCAAGATGTCGTGACAGAATGGCATATTTTAAACACACACAAGTTTATTCTCCTGGCAGCCCCTAACACCGTGAATTTATCAGCTTTTAATGGAGATGTGATCCTAGATTTTCCCCATTCTGATACTCAATCCATTACATAACACTCTGCTCTTTTCACATTAGACAACCATCCATCATATGGTAGCTTCTTTAAATTTCTCCAATGGGAGCTCAGACTGCATGGGGAGTCAGTTTATTTGCCGGATGAATTCCTATCTTATCCTTCTTCTTAAAAGGCCCAGCCTGACATTCACAGGATTATCTCATTTTTCCTAAGGAACAATTTTGTGATCTAGGCGAGGGTGAGAGATAAAGGCTATTTCTCCACATTTATCAATATCCTACTCGTTCTCCAAAGAATTCTGGGCATCACACATGGTTTTTTCCCCCTTTTCCTTTCAGCAACAAGTCTGTGGGGGTAAATTCGGTTGAGATATGATGACTTACCCCAAATCACCCAGTCAGTCAGCTCTGTAGCTGAGTGAGGTTTCAAACTCATTCTCTCCAGTACTCCTCAAGTGAGTTTAATGTAGAGAAATCTGAAAAGGACCCCTTAAGTCCAGGAAACGAGGAAACAGTGACTTTGCCCCATGTCTATGATAAAATCCTCAACCTGGTTTTGGACTACAACTCCCATCACTCCTGACTGATGGGGCTGATGGGAGTTGTGGTCCAAAACCAGGTTGAGGATTTTATCATAGATCTGCCTGTCCTCTCTCCTGCTGAGGCAGTGCCCAGCTCCTGGTAGTCCAAGGCTGGATCTAGACACATGAAAAAAGTGTTTCAGTTAAAAGCGTTGCAAACTTTGTATGAGAAATCGGGTAAGTAAACGGGACTCTGCAGCGCCACCTGGTGCCACAGTGTTAGAATGTATAAACAATGCATATAAAGCGTTTTTTCTTTGCTAATGTAGCGGAGTCCCAAGTCTGGTAGGCTGGGTCACGACAGACAGTGCTTCATCTTAAACCTAGAGTTGCTAAGTGGCCAGGGGGGAACCAAACGTGGGCTGCTTTTGTGCTATCAGCAACAGCCTGAAACCAGCAGGTGGAAGTTTATCACAGCGTGGAGATCAGACAAGATCACCCAAGGTGCCCGGTGCATTGTCTATATCTCATTGTCTATACCGTAATTATCTCAGCCCTGAACACAAAAGCAAAAGGTCGCGAATTACCAAATTATTTCAGCCCCTGTTTATTGCTAGGAACCCATTCCAGCCTACAGCTGGAACTGAGGCCAACTAAAGACAACTGTGCTGGACCTAAATTGAAATGCAATTTAAAAATGAGACATATATATCCAACAGGTTAGTTCCATTTCTCGCTCTTCTTCCTCGTGGTTTTCCTCTGTTAGTTTACCTGGGAGGCAAACGTGGAGGTTTTCTGTACAGTGTTCCTAATTACCATATGAAAACTGAATGCTTTAGGGTGCCACCATATGCTGCTTAGGCGAGTGTTTTAAAGCAATTAAAATAACATTTTTTCAGAAGCCGCTTTTTTTCTTCACCAGGGAAAAACCAATAAACTAATACAGAGCCATGCAGAACATGAAGTTCAGTGGCCTGCCACTGTAGTTCCTCCTGGGTAAAGACAGGGCTGGCTGCACCTCTTGAAACCCACACAACCACCAGTTCTGTGCCAGGAAAATCCAGGTTTACTCAAACCTATAAGTAGCTGGCAAGCAGGCTTTTTTGTGCTAAGTTTGCAGCATGTTTTTAATAATAATAATATTTTTATTTGTACCCCAGCCAAATCATAAAAGAGGTGATTTTGCATGACTATAAGCAGTGCTTTTTTTCCAAGAAAAAAACCACGGCATGCTGGTTCTAGCTGGGTTTTTTTTGGGGGGGTCTACCCCTGGTTCTGGTGCAGGTCAAATAAATGCACCTCTGCCACCTCCGAGACTCAGGAGGATGGCTAGAGCAGCTCAGAAGGCCCCTTGCAGAAATCTCTCTCTCTGTGTGCAACAATAGAGGCCTTGCTGCAAAACTTAAAGCCTGCCGCTGCTACACGAGAGATGGATTGAAGAAAAGGAAATACGAATTGACCCCATCTTGCAGCTTGACCAATCAGGGCTAGGAGCAGTTAGGAGCTAGGTGTACTCACAGATCTAAAAAAACAACAACAAGTGTAGACTCGCACAAGCTAACCAGCTTCTGTTTTGACTTGAAATGTTTGTTTTGGGCTTGTCAGAAGTACTTAAAAGTAAGACGCAGGCGGAGGGAGCATCGGCCCGCAATGGCACCCACTTGAGAGGAGCCAGAACTGCACCCTGGCGTTCTCCAGCTGAAAAAGAAGAAGCACTGACTCTAAGCCATGGATGGGGAATCTTTTTCAGCCCGAGAGCCATGTGTAACGTTTGGTGGCCACGTTCAAGTGATGGATGGGGCCAGAAGCAAAATGGAGTAATGAATATACATTGGTATCTTGGTTCTCAAATGTAATCCGTTCCAGGAGTCTGTTCGACTCCCGAGACGGTTCCAAAACCAAGGTGCAGGTTCCGACTGGCCGCAGGAGCCAATCGGAAGCTGCATCAGTCATTCGGCTTCCGAAAAACGTTGCAAAACTAGAACACTCACTTCTGGGTTTGTGGCATTCGGGAGCCGATTTGTTCGTGAACCAAACCGTCTGAGTACCAAGGTACCACTGCACATAGTACAGCAGGCTAGTTTCTGCAACACACCCTTCTCTATCCTTTGTGCAGGCAAGAAGGAGGCATTATCAGAGTTCAAGGATATATTCCACCCAGGGAAAAACATTGAAGGAAGGTGCAAAGTCGGGTTTGTGAGAGCCAAAGCATGGAGAGAAGGGTTGTGGTTTGGAGTACCAATGGTCTTGGAGGGGCACATTTGGCCCCCCGAGTTTGAGTTTCCGCACCCTTGGTTTAAGCGATCTAAGCGTGGAGATTCAGTCTGGGCAGAATTTAGCATTTGGGAGCGGGAGCAACGATGTGGTAGGAAGACAGGTCTAATCTGAGAAGTAGTAGTGTGGAGATGTGAAGGGGAAAGAATAAGCCGATGTGAGTTGCTCCAGCTGTCTGTAAAACGGTGCCCCTTGCAGAGAGGAAGCCAAGTCCCATTAGCATTGATAGAGCAGCAAATTAAATGGATCAGAGTCCCTGTAGAACAGCCGCGGCCGCATCGACTCTTTCCATGAAAACGGCACATTATAGCTGTCTTGCGCTTTGCATTGGGTGGAGGCAGAAGACATTGAGACATAGTGTTGTAAACAAAATCTGCCCTTATTCCCTTATGGGGTACACAAGAGCCCTTATAGAGTCCTTTGTAGGTTCTCCATCGGTCGGAGAAAATAACAGAGGCCAACCAGAGAATACTGAGAAGCAAAGCAGCTTGTAAGCTTGATCTTTATTGAACTGTTGCAACAGGGTGCTCTCCTCACACACAGCGGAGGAGCAGAGGAGGACCCAGAACAAAGGTGTGCCTGCCCTTATATAGACATTTTAAATTCCCTGCCCTGGATCTCAACACCACCCCTCCATGCATCATAAATATATCACAGAAGGGGTGTAACCCAAGACCACCCCCCAGATACATCATACCTACATCACATTAAAGGCGGTCTACAACAGAAATCTGAGTGCGTTGTTTATCTCCTGTCTGGCAAGTTACCTGATTGCCTTTTCTAGTAGTCTGGCCATTCCTTTGAGATGGTAATCACTTAATTCCCGAGACAATGGGAAGGTTCCCTCACCCCCTCCGTCCTGGCAGAGAAACATTTGGTCAGTTTGGGAGTCAAAATGGTTTCAGGACTGTCTTCCTGTGCTGCTTCAGACATGTGGTTTATATATTTATGTACATGTTTGCTTGGTACATTTATGAACATTTATTATTTATATAAGACCTTAAAATTTTATTACAATAGGAAGGTGGCCGATACAGAGTCCATCTAGCTCAGAATTGTCTGCCCTGATTGGCTGGGGCTCTCCAGGTTTCAGGCAGGGGTCTCTCCCTCCCGGCTTCAGCAGATGATGCCAGGGATTGATCTTTTACCTGCTAGGTGTGCATGCACATTAATTCATCTCACATGAAGCTGCCTGAAGCTTGGGCTGTCCCTTCCTTCTTTTCCATCCTGTGCCCATCTGTCCTGGGCACAGGACTTTGCCAATACCTCCCACCTGATCCATTTACCTGCAAATGCAGTGGAAGCGCACCTGGGACCTTCAAAGCATGTTCATCACATATGAGCTACGGAGTCCTCGCCTTCTGCATACCTTCTAAGATGGTGGCCTTGTAGGCAATTTGTTTGGATGGTTTTGCAGAAATAGCTGGTATAAGAAGGGCCACCCCTACAAATGTGGGGAACGTGTGAAGAGTATGCGTGCATGGATCTCAAGTGCACACAGCCAGTACATTTCCGAGCACAATTCAAAGTGTTGGTGCTGACCTTTAAAGCCCTAAATGGCCTCGGTCCAGTATACCTGAAGGAGTGTCTCCACTCCCATCGTTCTGCCCAGACACTGAGGTCCAGTGCCAAGGGCCTTCTGGTGGTTCCCTCACTGCGAGAAGCCAAATTACAGGGAACCAGGCAGAGGGCCTTCTTGGTAGTGGTGCCCGCCCTGTGGAACGCCCTCCCATCAGATGTCAAAGAGATAAACAACCAGACTTTTAGAAGACATCTGAAGGCAGCACTGTTTAGGGAAGCTTTTAATGTTTAATAGACTATTGTATTTTAATGTTCAGTTGGAAGCTGCCCAGAGTAGCTGGGGAAACCCAGCCAGATGGGCGGGGTGTAAATAATAAATTATTATTATAATATTATGATTAGGTGGAGACCTCTGGAGAGAGCAAAAGGGTATCTAGTCAACCACCTGGTATGATGTAGGGTGATTTACCCAGCCACTCCTCACAGCTACAGCTCATAATGTGTCACCTGCAAGAGATCAGGTAGACTATAGAGGAGAGTTGCAGAAGAGTTAAGAACTGCAGCAAGTGAGATATGCTACCTGCTACAGGGCCAAGGGTACTCCAGGCCCCAGAAAGTCTACCTTGGGTTTTAAAAATAAGATTGGTGTATATAGCAGAGTTAAAAGCTAGAGAGGTGGAGCTACCAGCCCCTGTTCTGCCACATTCACACATCAAACACACAGAAGTCCCATTGGTAACGAAGAAAAGGTTCTTGCAGTTTCTTCAACTTTACGAGGATGGAATTGGATTCTAAGCCTACAAGGTGGGAGTTGGTTAATCATGGCTGCATCGTGAGAAAGAGAGAGGGTAGGGAGAGGGGGAATTTGGCCGGAATGTGTATTTTCCCTGGCTATCTGTTAGCCTCAACCCTGCCCTCTGCTGGGCTTAAGCTTGCAGCTTACACATATTTAACTTGTGCACATTATGCGTTTGGGGGAAATGCAATTAAAAATGGTGCTGAAAGGGGCCCACATCTGGGGGGGAGGGAAGGCTTTGCAATCCCACCTGCCATTGAACCCAATGTGTCTTGACTACAGTGGAACCTTGTGTTATGTACCGTCCCCCTTGCAAACACTGTGGGTTACAAGCTCTGCTAACCTGGAAGTAGATGCTCCTGGTTGCGACTTTCGCCCCAGGATGTGAGTGGAAGTCGCGTGCCGGCAGCGTGGCAGCAGCGGGAGGCTCCATTACTGAAACGCGCCACATGTTACGAGCGGTTTCGAGTTACAAACCGACCTCCAGAACGGATTGAGTTCGTAACTGGAGGTACCACTGTGTACACAATTTGGGCTTTAGGTGCAATCCCCAGAACATAACCCCTGTGTAAATTGCTGGCTTACTGTATCCAACGATCTAGAAGTGCCAGTTAGGATTGTAGGATTGCTCTGGGATTCACAGGGTCATCTAAAAACACGCACCACCCTGTAGCAACCAACTCAGCTGCTAGAGCTATGAATGGCCACCTATAGGTGGGAGGTTCATAGCAATTGCTAAACCAATGGTTATGTTTTCTTGCCTTCTTTCTTTTTTATATAAAAAACTGCAGGAGCCATCATTTCCTTGGAATATTCTGCTGGTTTTGAGATCGAGGTGTATCAGAACAGAATACTCCACACATTTCTCAGTTTGGTATGTTGTTCTTAGAGCTGCGCATGGTTTAGGTGGGGCTGGAGGCCCTCAGTCCACCTGGGAGAAATCAGTATTGCCACTACACTTGAGAATGGGAAGAGACAGTTTAGAGGCCAGAGTCATATGCACCTGGCTGATAGGGGTCCAGCTAACTGCCCCAGATGACCCACAATTGTTGGTTCTGACTGACTTTGTATATTACCCGTCAGCAGTACCCTCAGGACACAGATATGACAAAACATACAGCGGAAGTCACATTGTCATCCTATAACAGCTTCAAAATATAGTTAAAGATAAGCAATTAGCAAACATCGAGAATCCATCTCAGATATAATAATAGGGGATAATATTTCTGAGGCCACACCCTCTCCCCTCAGGCCACACCTCTTTCCCAGGCCACACCCTCTCCCTATAGGCCACACCTCTTTCCCAGGCCACACCCTCCCCCTCAGGCCACACCTCTTTCCCAGGCCACACCCTCTCCCGAGGCCACACCTCTTTCCCAGGCCACACCCTCCCCTCAGGCCACACCTCTTTCCCAGGCCACACCCTCACTAGTCACACCCTCTTTCCCAGGCCACACCCCTCACCAGCCTTGCCTTGCAACCTTCCCGAGTGTTTTTGCCTGGCTGGAACGTGTCCTTGAGCTCTGATCGGGTCTTGCTTGTCTGGATGGAAGTTGTGCGAATGTATGTAGAAACTACTAGGCTACCTTAGAAAGATTAAAATTTACATTGGTTTCTCTGCCCACTTCCCCCCCCCCGGCTCTTCCCCTCTCTGGCACGTGGCCCCCAGAATGTTGCCCATGATGGAATGTGGCCCTTCAGCTGAAAAAGTTTCCCGGCTCCTGTTGTAGAGGCTGCTTCTTGCTTTTCAGACGGAAGGCAAGAGGCAATGTAGTATTCTACAACTGCAATTATTTGTTTTGCTGAAAGGCAATGGGTAAGGGTAGATCTTTAAATTCTGGGTACAGAAATGTCTCATCATGGCATGCTGACATGCGGACGAAATGATTACCAGCTTCAACGACACTTACATTAAAGGGCTAAAAAGACTAGTGTAATTCTTGCAGTGTCCAGATTACAAGACGTAATGCTGCGTTCTGTATTTGGACCAGCCTCACCTGGAGTCCTGTGTGTCCAGTTCTGGGCATGCCAGTTTTAAGAAGGATATTGGAAGGCGTCTTAGAGGAGGGGGAAAGAGATGGCTAGGAGACCACAGCTGAAGGACCTGGGTATATTTAACCTGGCGAGGAGATGATTAAGAGGTGATGTGATGGCCATTTATAAATATCTGAAGGGCTGTGACATAGAAGATGCAGGAAAATTTCATTTCTGCTCCTCTAGAGGACAAGACCCAAAACTACAAGAAAAGGGGTGAGGATGTTCAATAGTGGAATAGACTATTTGGGAAGGTGGTGGAATTTCCTCCATTTTTAAGCAGATGCACAATGGACACATTTTCAGTAGTGGACTTCCTAGTCCAGCAGAGCTTTGATGCCTCTGCCAACTTTATGACTCTGTGGTGAAGGTTTAGGTATGGGACTTAATCTAACACCCATCATTCCTGAGGTGAGGAGCAGCTGAGATGGGGTGATACTTGCTTTCCATGCCAAACAATTCCCGAATTCATCTCTTGCTACCTCCAATTAAAATCTCTGGGAAAGACCTTTGTCCAAGACTGTGGTGAATGTGGCCAGTCAGGGAAGAAGACAGTGGAGGTGCAAGTAGACCACTGTCCTCACTCAATCGCCTTCCTATTACAGTGGTACCTTGGTTCTCAAACTTAATCCTTTCCAGGTCTGCTCCAAAACCAAAGCGTTCCAAAACCAAGGCGTGCTTTCCCATAGAAAGTAATGCAAAACAGATTAATCCATTCCAGACTTTTAAAAATAACCCCTAAAACAGCCATTTAACATGGATTTTACTATCTAACGAGACCATTGATCCATAAAATGAAAGCAATAATCAATGTACTGTACCATAAAATAAAACAGTATTGTAGATGATAAAAATTAAAATTAAAAAAAATTCTTACCTGCACTGATGATAGGCATCTCTTGGATAAGGGGCTTTTATCCATTTCCACAGTCACACAATCAATCAATCAATCAATCAATCAGTAGCTGAACTAGGATCCACACAGTCACAAAAACAAATTAACTGGAAAAGTCTCAAAACTAAAAACGCAAAATAAATAGCAAAAACAAAAGCACCAAATATAAGCTCCAAATATTACCTCAGAACACTGCAATTGGAAACGGAAGGCTTGAATTACAATGTGGGGGGGGGGGCGCAAATTAGCAGCTCAACAGGAAACACAGGGGGACTCAAAACGGAGCACGTTCAACTTCCGAAAAAGGGTTCGAAAACTGGAACATCTACTTTCGGTTTTGCAGCATTCAGGTTCCAAGTTGTTCGTGAACCAAGCTGCTTGAAAACTGAGGTGCCACTGTACAGAGATTCTACCGGGCACACCACAGCAGACATGGTGACTGTGTTCCGTGTGTTGTTTGTGTTTTGCAAAGCCCAAGAACGCAGGAATTCAGGCGGCTGTGTCAAAGGTGCGTGAGCGGCAGACTTTCCTGGGAACGATACCACGTAGCTCAGCCTCATTCATCCAGATTGTACTGGTCGACAACAGGACCGGATCTGAGACGGGGACTCAAGCCGAGCAACTGGCCCAGGACATCGTGAAGGATATAGCAGAGCATGGTAAGGCTTGCCAGCCCCTTGCTACTCCAGATCCTTGTTCCACTGGTCTTGTGTGAAGCATTTTGCCCTGGGCAGCAATCTGTGCCTTGACAGTGTGGCAGGGATGTGTGAATTTGTGGCTTTCAGTTTCTCTCAAGTTCAGTTCTCCACATTTCTGCATGACTTACAATAACAATTTATAATAATAATTTTGTTATTTATTCCCCAAAATATAGTCCTGTCCCCCACAAGGTCTGAGGGACAGTGGATCAGCCCGCTGCTAAAAAAGTTTGCTGGCCCCTGCCTTAGATCATTGGTCCACCCAGCCTCATATTGTCAACTCTGGGGATGCCAAAGATTGAAGCTGAGATCCTTCCCAAATTGGGCAACTTCATTCTCATGGGGGAAAGATGTACTAAAGTACTGTGAAAGGAATCTGGTTGAAGCTCCATGCAAACTAATTGGACACCTCATCAGGGCGGTAACATTTTGCTTGGCTTTTGCAGGAGTGCCGTTTGGCATTGCGGTGAGGACCCTGCATGCAGCCACTGGCAGTAACCGGAGTACTCAAGAGGCTGGTGCTACAATTGCTGGGACAGTCGTCGTTCTGTTCCTTGTCTTGCTGCTCTTGGGAGCTGTCCTGCTACTCTACAGAAAAGGCACTTTAAGGTAACAGGACTGGGCTACATATTCAGTGTGCGGTATGGTATTTCAGGAACCGTATGTACCATGGAAGAGCACATATAAATGCTCCTCTGCGATTTTTTACTTTTTTAAAAAAATCCTTGCGTGCAGAAAACAAGCATGTCAGGAAGAAGGCAAGGTTGGAATTTTGCCCCTTGGCATGCCAGGTTTTGATAGGTTCTCAGGCCCACCCAGACATACAATGCAAAGTAATGTCCAGCATTCTCCAGCAGTCATCAGATCTGTTGCTCTCCCTTTGGTACGAAAGTTCATCATTCAGTATGAAAACAAAAACTCCCATGGAGCTGGCCTTGTGTCAGGGGTGAGCTAGCAATAAATCACAAGGACTAAGTGAAGTTAACTCATTATAAAAAGAAACAAGGCCTGCTCAGGAGTGTCAGGCCTAACGAGCTCAGCAACTCTCATTCATAAGTCTTGCCCCTATGAGACAGTTGTGGAGGCCGAAGATCCCTGCCTTCCCTGAGCTGCCGAAGTCTCTTCTTCCCCTGAGTCCTTCCCAAGTCATCTGAGACTATGCCAGCACGGCTGTCTCTGCTCCTCCCTCTTCATACTTCTCCTGGTTCTGGGAGACCAGGGGAGAGGGGAGCCTTCTAAACTAAAAATTCCCAAACAGTGTAACATTCTTCCTGGCGTGCTCTGGTCCATGGGGTGCCTGGCGTGCTCTGGTCCATGGGGTCATGAAGAGTCGGACACGACTGAACGACTAAACAACAACAACAACAACAAATAACATTCTTCATAGGGAAGTTACTCCAACCCCAGAGTGGCTGGGGCAACCCAGTCAAATGGGTGGGGTACAAATAATAAACGTTGTTGTTGTTGTTGTTGTTGTTGCTGCTGCTCTTTTGCGAACCTCTTCCAGCTCTGCAATATCCTCATTGAGTTGACCAGAACTAGACACACACACACACACACACCGTATTTTTCGCTCTATAAGACGCACCAGACCACAAGACGCACTTAGTTTTTGGAGGAGGAAAACAAGAAAAAAAATATTCTGAATCTCAGAAGCCAGAACAGCAAAAGGGATCGCACGCAGTGAAAGCAGCAATCTCTCTTGCTGTTCTGGCTTCTGGGATAGCTGTGCAGCCTGCATTCACTCCATAAGATGCACACACATTTCCCTTTACTTTTTAGGAAGGGAAAAGTGTGTCTTATAGAGCAAAAAATACGATATATATATTAAATTTTCTAATATACATTTCAAAATATTCATTTAAACAACCTTAATCAATGACTTCCCTTCTTCTCTTTCCGTGGTTCATTTTGCAAACCATGTTGTTGTTTAGTTGTGTCCAACTCTTCGTGACCCCATGGACCAGAGCACGCCAGGCACTCCTGTCTTCCACTACCTCCTGCAGTTTGGTCAAACTCATGCTGGTAGCTTCGAGAACACTGTCCAACCATCTCATCCTCTGTCGTCCCCTTCTCCTTGTGCCCTCCATCTTTCCCAACATCAGGGTCTTTTCCAGGGAGTCTTCTCTTCTCATGAGGTGGCCAAAGTATTGGAGCCTCAGCTTCAGGATCTGTCCTTCCAGTGAGCACTCAGGGCTGATTTCCTTCAGAATGGATAGGTTTGGTCTCCTCCAGCACCATAATTCAAAAGCATCAATTCTTTGGCGATCAGCCTTCTTTATGGTCAAGCTCTCACTTCCATACATCACTACAGGGAAAACCATAGCTTTAACTATACAGACCTTTGTTGGCAAGGTGATGTCTCTGCTTTTTAAGATGCTGTCTAGGTTTGTCATTGCTTTTCTCCCAAGAAGCAGGCGTCTTTTAATTTCACGACTGCTGTCACCATCTGCAGTGATCATGGAGTCCAAGAAAGTAAAATCTCTCACTGCCTCCATTTCTTCCCCTTCTATTTGCCAGGAGGTGATGGGACCAGTGGCCATGATCTTAGTTTTTTGATGTTGAGCTTCAGACCATATTTTGCGCTCTCCTCTTTCACCCTCATTAAGAGGTTCTTTAATTCCTCCTCACTTTCTGCCATCAAAGTTGTGTCATCTGCATATCTGAGGCTGTTGATATTTCTTCCGGCAATCTTAATTCCAGCTTAATTGCATACTATACATCCCTGAATATTTTGTGTGAATTAAACCATTCAGTAATCCATTGTTACATTCATCAAAACTTATTTACACTGTTGAATTTGTCTTAATGCTGCCAGCATTTTTAAATGAACACAGTTTTCACCCATACATTCAGTAAGCATTTTCCAGTCTTCTTTGAACATACATTCTTCTTGTTCTCTTATTCCATGTTAAATCTGCAAGCTCTGCGTATTCCATCAGTTTATGTTGCCATTCTTCTTTGCTTGGGACCTCGCTCGTTTTCCAGGCAGTTTTGCTTTCAGACCTTTCCTAACCATCTCTAGCATGGAATTGGACCCCTTTTTGCAGCTTCTGCACATCTCAGCATTGTATACATGGCCAGTGGCTCTCCAGGATCTCAGACAGCGACCTCCCCCTTCCCTGGAGATAACTTAGATTGAACCTGGGACCTCCTGCATGCAGAGTAGACGTGCTAGCCATTGACAGATCCCAGATCTTTCTATGCCTATGCATAGGCGGGTTGATGGAGAGTGTTATGTACTGAAGTTCTCACCCCGGGCCAGCAGGGGGATACTGTAGATAGTTATGCAAATGAAGGATCGAAAGTGACGTTCCGTGATTGGATAGTTTTAGAAAGTTGCTGCAGTAACGCGGTACTGGAGCTCTATATAAGCAGGCTGACTGAGCCCTTCAGATCAGTTCTGTTATGGCCTCTGAATAAACAAGAGCTGTTTGAAGAATCGCTGTGTCGTCTGGTATGTTCACCCACAACTTAACTCTCCCCCTGCTGGCCCAGGGGGAGAACTTCAGTACATAACAGAGAGAGCTTGCCAGGCAGCCCTTTCCTCTGCCCTAGATTGACCTGCTTGCTCATCGCCATTCTGCCGTTTCAGTAGACTATATAAACACATGCTGCAGATATCCGGTGGGCATAGAGGTTGTCACGGTGCGTGCGTGCCCCTGGCAAGCTTCCAGCTGAAGTCCCAAATGCTCCTTCTATGCGCTCTCAGGGGTAATCCCCGTTCTCGGTGTGTTCCACCAGCTGGCAAACCAATGCGCCATGCTCTGTGCGCTTGGGCTGTTCCTGTTCATTAGTGCTAGCCGTCCCCCCCCCCCCACACACACACCAGGCAGCAAAGCTCCTGGGCCTTGCTTGCTTTCCTTGCTAGTGTCAAGCTGATTAGCATTTCCCAGCAATAAAACAGGAGCTTCGTTTAATTTCTAAATAAAACTCCAAACTTCCGTTGCTGAGAATATAGCATGCATTTCCCTGTGGTGTGGATTTGGAAACTGGGTTTTCTATTGAGACAAAATGTCCTCTCTCTCTCCCTTTCCCTCCTTTTTTTTTTTTAAAGGCAGGAGGTGTTTGGAGGAAATCTTTTTGTAAATAGAGGATCAGAGCAACCAGGCAAGGAACCTTCCTGTTCTGTGCCAATTTGCATTATCGGTTGTCCTGAGAAAATGTTCTTTGAAGTCACTACAGCCTGTTGGTTTGTGACTATAATCAGGTGGTGAGTAAGAGAGTGAATTGAGTTTGAAATGGTCAACAACTCGAGACAAGAGAAGGGTCTCTAGGCTCATTTCTCCTTATCCCAGGTTAAGCAATCATGTAAGTTATGGGACTGTCGTCATCAATGGTGTTTCAGTTTCATGGTCCCTTGTTCAAACATACACACTATGTTGTTTGTGCTGATTTCAAGTCATTTCTCCTTCTACAGATCTCTCGCGTCCGTTCATTTTACCTCCTTGTGGAGCCGAAAAGGGGACCTGGATCTTTCAGGAGAAACAGCCGACAAGGGGTTTGATAATCCCATTTTTGACACACCATGTGACCCAGTGGTAATAATTCCACCTTTATGTAAATCATCATCTTGCAACAGTAGCTCCTTCTGCATCGTCTTAGCACAGAGAGAAGGCTGCTGTGCAAGTCAATGGCTCCCCAAAATGAACGGCTATGAAGTTGCACGAATGCCCGGTTGCAGCTTATGTTCGTAGGGTAGCTTGCAGCAAAGCCAGGGGATTCTTTTAAATGGCAGCGGGGTGGGGGGTGGTTAGATAGTAACCCCCCTCAGGGCAGGGGTCAGCCCCCTTGTATGGTGCAATGCACATTTCATGGCACTGTAGAAATAAATAATGAAAGTGTTAAGAAAGGATTTATATTCCAAGTGCTCAACAAAGATCCTTCTGTGCACCTGGACGCTTCCTCCCAACCACCCCCTTTATCCTGATTCAGAGACTCCAGAATCCTATAGACTCATTTCTGTCACTGGGCAAGATGCTAAAATATTTTCTGATATTTGAGCTAATAGATTGGCAAATATATTACCATACTTTTCGCTCCATAAGACGCACCTTTTCCCTCCTGAAAAGTAAGGGGGAATGTGTGTGCGTCTTATGGAGCGAATGCAGGCAGGAGGCTCTGCTCAGCGCTCCCTCTAAAGAGCTGCATGGAGCTGTGTGCGGCTCTTGGGGGCTTTTCCCCAAGGAGGGAGAAGGGCAGCCCATCAGTCCCCTCTCCCTCCTCCGGGAAAAGCCCCCAAGAGCCACACACACACACTCCACACGGCTTGTGAAAGGGAGCACTGAGCAGAGCCTGTATGCATCCCAGGCTCTGCTCAGTGCTCCCTTTCACGAGCCGTGTGGAGCGTGTGTGTGGTGCTTGCAGGCTTTTCCCCGAGGAGGGAGAAGGGCAGCCCATCACAGCCAGGTACCTAGTATAATCCGTGCAGGTCAAGCAGGTTTCATTAAGCATAGGCATATAGCAGTTCCTGCATGTAAGATGCCGAACGCAGTATATTACGGAAAACGGTAGAGAAATCCATGTGTGATCGCTTCATTAGATGCTCATAAAGCTTTTGATAAAATGCTTGGGAATTATTTGTACCTCCTCCTCTCTCAAAAGAACTTCGACGATGGCTTTAGATTAGCGTCACAACCTTTATATACTAATAGCAAGGCAGTAGTTAGGGTTAATGTACACGACTCTTCTACTCTGTAGATGTACAGAGAGGTACAAAGCAAGGCTGCCCTCTGCCCCTGCTACCTTTCATGTTTGCAATGGAGCCACTTGCAAACACTGTTCAAAATAATAATAAAATCAACGGTGTTATATGTAACGGTCAATCCTATCCACTCAATTTGCTTGCTGATGACATAGCTCTGGTGGTCTCTGATCCAGAAGTGTCGCTAATGGAGGCCATCGGGGAAATTAAAGCGTTTGTTAGATTTGACTGGATTGAGAAATAATAAAACAAAATCAGAATGGTTGCATCTGAATGTACCAGTTGATTTACAAGATGAATTAAGAGAGAAGACAGGCTTTCAGATCTGTCCACGACATATTAAATATCTTGGAATTCACCACCCTTCCACATTCTTCGTTCCAGCAGTCCAGGCTGGAAGATTCCAAAACCCACCAAGCTGTAGATTTAGGACTAAACCACATGTAACGTTGAGCACATCATCATCAGCAACCCCCCCCCCCCATTTGTTAAAAAGCAGCAATCAGGATCAGGAGGTAGCTTTGATTTAACCATTTACATGCACCACAGTTGCTTTCTGGATTGAACCCCCCCCCCCCCAAGCCAAGAAAGAGTGCAATTGTGAACAGCATGCTTAACACAGCATGCAGTTTGGTCCTTAGAATAAAGCAAAGATAGGGAAAAGGTTTTGTGCAGTATAAGCAACTTTGCATATATATATATATATATATATATATATATGCAGGTTTTGGTGTCCTCGGGTGTCTTCCCGTGTAAAAGTTGGGGTGTCTAGGCGTCGAAACGTCGCCTAGACACCCCAACTTTTACACGGGAAGACACCCGAGGACACCAAAACCTGCATTCCTGTACCCGTGAAAATCTACGAAAGCATATATATATATATATATATATCCCCAGATATCCAGCTTTTCTTAAATCAGAAGTGGGTTATCATGTGCACAGCAAACGAACAGCCTTGAGCATTGCTTTGTGAAACGTAAGTGCTGCGTTGACAATATGGATTCATCTGAACCCATAAGATCGACTTTCTCTTCAAAGGATTTAAGCTCCAGAGTTATATTTTGCACCAGCCGCATTAAACACTCTGGTCTCTCTCTCTCTCTTCTAGGCTTTAGCTGGTGCGTGCTCCGTGGAGGAGGAGGCACCGAAGGAGATGGCGAGCAAAAATAGCGAGCTCTATTACATTAATCCTTTATATGATGAAACGGAACTTTGTGCTTAACATCAAAGCTGTCAGAGGAAGACAATCCTGCCATCCTGTACTTTGCTTGCCGTTTCAAACAGGCTCAGCCACTGCGGAGACCGGCTCACCATCGCACAGCTCCTGCTCACTTCAGTGGGGACAGTGCAGAAGAATTCCCTGGTGATCGGCCCCCAAAGTTATTTTGACGCTGCCTTGTCTTTAAAATACTGCTTAATTTTCAAATGGGAGAGCATATCAAATTGCTGGGTGGTCCTCATGAAAATCAGAAAGGGTCCGCTAATTTTTTTCTCACCAGTAGTGGAATATGTGTCGTCACTGAATTTCAATAAAGAATGCCTATCGCACTAAAGCAATTAGAGCCTATTTCATATCATTTGCGCATTGCTAGTCCCTCCCATCCTCAAGGGAGAGCAGTGAGTGGAATGGCATCACCCAAGAACCTCTCCACCTGCCTGGTGACTGTGGAACACCCTCCCATCAGATGTTAAAGAGACAAGCAGCTAGCAGACTTTTAGAAGACATCTGCAGGCAGCCCTGTTTAGGGAAGCTTTTAATGTTTGATGCATTGTTGTTGTTGTTGTTTAGTCGTTTAGTCGTGTCCGACTCTTTGTGACCCCATGGACCAGAGCACACCAGGCACTCCTGTCTTCCACTGCCTCCCGCAGTTTGGTCAGACTCATGTTTGTAGCTTCGAAGACACTATCCAACCATCTCGTCCTCTGTCGTCCCTTCTCCTTGTGCCCTCCATCTTTCCCAACATCAGGGTCTTTTCCAGGGAGTCTTCTCTTCTCATGAGGTGGCCAAAGTATTGGAGCCTCAGCTTCAGGATCTGTCCTTCCAGTGAGCACTCAGGGCTGATTTCCTTAAGAAGGATAGGTTTGATCTTCTTGCAGTCCATGGGACTCTCCAGAGTCTCCTCCAGCACCATAATTCAAAAGCATCAATTCTTCGGCGATCAGCCTTCTTTATGGTCCAGCTCTCACTTCCATACATCACTACTGGGAAAACCATAGCTTTTACTATACGGACCTTTGTTGGCAAGGTGATGTCTCTGCTTTATTTTTTGCTTTTTGCATTACTGTATTTTAATATTTTGCATTACTGTATTTTAATATTTTGCTGGAAGCCGCCCAGAGTGGCTGCCCAGCCAGATGGGCGGGGTATAAATAATACATTATTATTATTATTATTATTATTATTATTATTATTATTATTCCCCGACAGCTCGGGGTAGGCTTGGGAGTCACGGACGGGTGGCGTGCCGAATGACACCCCCCCCCCCAGTGAGGACACCTGGGGTGGTCCACCCCTGTCCCCCTTTCTACGCCCCTGCTTGCATGTAGAAGGTCCCACGTTCAAACGCTAATATCTATGGCTAGGGCTGGGGAAGACTCTCTGGCTGAAAACGTGTCATGTCTCTGCCACTCAGAATAGACACAGTATTGAGCTAGATGGAGCAATAGCCTGGGTCAATATATGGTAGCTTCCTGCATCGCTGAACATCTAGCTGAACTCAATAAGTTGGAATCTACATCAGAATTCTCACAGAATTTTGGAACAGTCTCTCTCTCTTAAAGATTCTCACCATCAAGTTGCTGCCTTGTAGAAAGGCACCTTGAAAGGCAATGAATTCAGGCATCCCCCCCCCCCCATGAATTCTCAGTGAGAATTCACATATTTTCTTCTTCTAGTGCTTCGCTCAGCATTGTAGGAGCTGCATATGCAATCAGGCAGTGATTTGTGTGAACAGGACTGGCACAGATAAGTTTCAATGTCACTTGCTTGTTCCTCTGGCCGCTCTTAGAGAGATTATCTAGAGATTTTCTCGGCAGAATTCTTAGCAAGTGCTCCCTTCCTCCCGTCTTTTACTTACGCTCAGATTTTCTGGCTTCATTTTATCGGAGTCTGACATTTGGTCTCATAGCTTCTTTGGGATTCTCCAGACGGTTTTCTGATGCCAGAAGAGAAATACGTTGGCAGAATGAGAAAGGCGAAGAGAGGTGAGGTGCAAAGGACCCTGGGTAAGATCACAGACACATTCACACATGCAAACCCAGACCTTTAGAACAGGGGCGGGGAAGCCTTCTAAGCCCAATGACTCAGCTATACAGCTGAAAGTAAAACATTGTAAAGTGCAATATACAAATGTGACACCAGATGGCAACAGTGAGCTAGGCCAAATTCAATGTATTTTTCAAAACGTTTTTTTAAAAAGCGTTTTTCCATGTGTGAAGATTCCACCTATGTCCTGCTTTCCATGGTGGGGAACATTTTGAGGGTTGTGGGTCAGTGACAGGAATTCTTACCTTCACACAATTCACTCCTTTCCTGTCACGCAAAGGACACCGAAACTCCTTGACAGGAGCGAGCCAGCAGTAAATCACACTGAGCAAGTTGAAGCTAATTCTTTATTAGCAAAAACAGGATCTGCAGAGGAGTGTCAGGCCTAATGAGCACAGCAACTCATCTCCAGCAGGTCTTGCCCCCCATGAATCAAATGCTGAGATTGAATGTCCCAACTTTCCCACAGCTGCCTCCTCTCCAGGGTTTTCCTCAAGCAACCTGAGACTGAGCTTGAGTGAAGCTAATTTCTCCTCCCTCCCTCTTCATGCCTTTCCTGATTCTGGGAGACCTGGAGGGAGGGGAGGTTGTCACAACAGGAGGGGGAAACACCTGTAACTCTCCACCAGCCTGACTCATCTCTGCCTCTTGGCCTCCCTCCTCTCCTGCTTCAGCTTCTGCTCCTGATTCTGGACTTCTGTCTGTCACAGACTCCCCCTGCCCACTTGTTGTTGTTTAGTCGTTTAGTCGTGTCCGACTCTTCGTGACCCCATGGACCAGAGCACACCAGGCACTCCTGTCTTCCACTGCCTCCTGCAGTTTGATCAAACTCATGTTGGTAGCTTCGAGAACACTGTCCAACCATCTTGTCCTCTGTCGTCCCCTTCTCCTTGTGCCCTCCATCTTTCCCAACTTCAGGGTCTTTTCCAGGGAGTCTTCTCTTCTCATGAGGTGGCCAAAGTATTGGAGCCTCAGCTTCAAGTTCTGTCCTTCCAGTGAGCACTCAGGGCTGATTTCCTTCAGAATGGAGAGGTTTGATCTTCTTGCAGTCCATGGGACTCTCAAGAGTCTTCTCCAGCACCATAATTCAAAAGCATCAATTCTTCGGCGATCAGCCTTCTTTATGGTCCAGCTCTCACTTCCGTACATCACTACTGGGAAAACCATAGCTTTGGCAAGGTGATGTCTCTGCTTTTTTGCTTTTTATGCCCCTGATCCATAATCTCTGTTATCTCTTCAGTTTATGACAACTCATCCTCCTAGCCTTCTCCCTCTTCTCCCTTTGACCACTCATTGTGGCAGGACAGGGCCTGGCCACACCTACAATCATCCCATCATATGGAGTTTTCCCAGCGTGACGGATTGGGTGGGAGAGAGAAAGAAAGAGAACATGTATCCAATCAGCAGGGTATTTGCCCCATTCCCTGGAGTTGATTGTTCAGTAATGTTCCTTCACAAAAACGGGAAGGGGAGATTAAAAGGATTTCCCCTCGGTTCCTCATGGACAAGTTATAAGCATCACTTCATAGATTTGACAGGAAGCCTAGGGCTTTGCAGGAAAGCAAGGAGGAAACTCAGTCCTCCAACTCCTTACCCTCCCTCCCTGAGCATACACACCAACCCTGCCATATGAGGCAACTGCCTTACTCTGCCAATTGATAGGGCCGGCTTTGAGCAGCAGCAGCAGCAGCAGCAGGCAAATACCTCCAGTTTCAAACCAAAGAGAACCAGTTCTTTCCTTATATTGGCTTTGCATTATAACACTTCATTTTTTAAAGGCCAACAACTGAATCTTCTGCAAATGGGAAAGTGACGAAAACACACACGCAACTGCGGTTTATTGATGGGAATAGGAGCCTGCCGGCAGATGATCAGCACAGGAAGTTATGGCAACTTGATTCTCCCCCGCCCTCCCTTAGTCTTTTTTACTGTTATTATTTTAGTGGCTAGAATCCCTCTTCCTTCCCTCTCTCTCTCCCTTTGGAGAGGAGACCTTGGAACTCATTTTGATATATATCACGAGCACTGCCAAAATGTGACAGCTACTCTATAGCATTTAAAAGCATTGCGCACCTGTCTCCAGGATAATGGCTCGCTGGAGATGTGCGGATGAAAATTGAATTTGTCTTCCAATATGTTTCTTGCCCAGATCAGATGTACCTCCTTTTCCAAACCTTGGCATGCCCTGGTTTACTGCCATAAACGGGAGCAGGAGGAAAGCATGCAGACAAATGATGGGAAGGTCTTTCCAATGACCTTCAGGGAGGCTTTGGAAATGCAAGCTAAGCATCAGAAACAGTGCTGGATCAAGGATGCGCCAGTGGGAGTGCAGAAGATGCTGTGGTCCTTTGCTCCCTCCTGATCTCAAACCACATGTGATTGGTTGGTGGGAGATGGGGCAGTTACAGCTCAGGGGGAAGAGCATAGCTCCCAAAACAGGACGTGTTGGGATGGTATCAGTAATTCCGGGGTGTCCTGGTCAAATTGGGATGGTTGATGAGTATGGGAAAGTGCAAAGCTAAGCTAATAAGGGGTGTAACCTGGCGAGAGTTCCGGGGGCCAGGCAGAAAGAATTGGAGGGCCACATTCACTCCCTAGGCCTGAGGTCACCGATCCTGGACTTACAAGGTTGTTGTAATAACTAAATCGTACACATGACACATTTTGAACACTCGGAAAGTGCTCTACAAATAACAACAACAACAACAACAACAGCAACAACAACAATAATAATAATAATAATTTATTTACACCCCGCCCATCTGGCTGGGTTTCCCCAGCCACTCTGGGCGGCTTCCAACAGAATATTAAAATACAATAACCTATTAAACATTAAAAGCTTCCCTAAACAGGGCTGCCTTCAGATATCTTCTAAAAGTCTGGTAGTTGTTTTTCTCTTTGACATCTGATGGGAGGGCGTTCCACAGGGTGGGTGCCACTACCGAGAAGGCCCTCTGCAAATGTCGTTTGTTTTATTTTCATGCCAGGGAAAGCTTCTCTGGTGGCTGATGTTATAGACAAAGAGGTAAAAAAGGTAAAGGTACCCCTGCCCATACGGGCCAGTCTTGACAGACTCTAGGGTTGTGCGCCCATCTCACTCAAGAGGCCGGGGGACAGCGCTGTCCGGAGACACTTCCGGGTCACGTGGCCAGCGTGACATCGCTGCTCTGGCGAGCCAGAGCTGCACACGGAAACGCCGTTTACCTTCCCGCTAGTAAGCGGTCCCTATTTATCTACTTGCACCCGGGAGTGCTTTCGAACTGCTAGGTTGGCAGGCGCTGGGACCGAACAACGGGAGTGCACCCCGCCGCGGGGATTCGAACCACCGACATTTCGATAGGCAAGCCCTAGGCGCTGAGGCTTTTACCCACAGCGCCACCCGCATCCCCAGACAAAGAGGTAAGCCAAGCTAAAAAAAGAAAAAGTTTGCACATCCTATGGCAGAGTTGGGAAAACGTGTGTGTGTGTGTGTGTGTGTGTGTGTGTGTGTGTGTGTGTGTTTCCTTCCGTGCAACCTACTGAGGGTCACATGCCTGTGGTGGGTGGAGCCAGGGGTGAAAGTGGGTGGGGCAACCCATGCAAATTTCCCTTTTGTAGTTTCTTCATTCCCTTGCCCTCCCCTCTGTATCCTCCTTCCATCCTGCCAAGAGGCAGCATCCTAGTTGAAGGACATATTCCCACCTGCCAGAAACAGGGGGGGGGGGGGGCAAACAGGGCCAGTGAGGGATGTGGCTTGGGAAGGGTTATGAGGGCCACGTAGAGAGGCCTCAGGGGCCACATTGCTCCCCAAGCCTGAGGCTCCCTCTAAAGTTCTGATCCACATTTCCTCCTGGAAACATTTCAGCGTTTCCTTCCCTTCTTTCCCACATTTTTTGTCTGTTTCGGCTCTCTTTATCCTTGCAGCTACTCGTGTCAATGCTTGGGAGAGAAAAGGAAAGAAAAGCTGCCTGCTGAACACAGCCCTGACTAAGGGGCCAGGAAAAGCAATAATTATAGGGACCGTTGCCCAGCTCAGCGGTGAAACGCAATTTCTCAGCCAAGAGGGTGCATGCAGCGGGTGAGGGCATCTTCGTACAAATATACCAGCGCGAGAATCGAGTGAGTCACGCAGAGGGATGTTTTGATCTAAGGAGAGCGTGTGCCAGGGATAACATGGCAGAATGCAGGGTATGTCAAGGAGGAGGAGGAGGGCTTCAGCCGGCGTGAAATTTATGCCACCTATCAAGGCAGGTTAGCGGTTTGGTATTTGGGAGTCCGGATTCCCTCCGCTAGCGAGGATGATTTCGCAAGGCATTAGCATCAGCGGCGAGAGCTTAAGGTCACTTACTGAAAAGACTTTAATTAAAGCGGTGATCAATTCTGTCAGCGTGCTAACAAAGCACATTCTGTTCCCTTCCTGAGGGAAGACACGTCCCTTCACCCACTCAGGGGCTTTTCAAAGAAGTGGGAGGCAGGGCTGGCTGCTGTGAACTTGCTGGAAATGGTGGGATGCCCTGATAAGCTGGTCTCACTCCTTTAGGACTAAGCTGCATGCCTCTGCAGCCTCATCCTTGGAGGGGGATGAGGGCCGGAGGGAAGCAGTGGCGTAGCGTGGGGGGTGCATGGGGGGCCGGCCGCACCGGGCGCAACATCTGGGGAGGCGCGCTCGCACTCACAGCTCTCTGCCCCTGCCTGGCTCACTCACTCTCTCTCACTGCAGTGCTGGCTGTGCGAATCCGAGCCGAGCCGCCAGGTCGCAGCCCACTGTCGAGGGGGGGTGCCAGGCGTGCGGTGTGGTGCGGAGAGAGAGCGAGGGACTATCTGGGGGAGGGACAGTGCAGCGGGGGGAGGGGCACAAATTACTTGCCTAGCCCCGGGTGCTGACAACCCACACTACGCCACTGGAGGGAAAGTTGGGAAGGGGTGCAAGAGGCATTTCCTCCATCAGAGGACTGATTTCTCTCGCAGAAAGAGTTGGGCTGCAAAGCTCCCGGGCGATTCCTTTCCATTTAAAACTTTGTTTATGAATTTCCCAGAAATGCAATACAATCAGTTCCAGTGTCCAGTGTCCCTTAGTGATTAACTTCCCTTCCATGGTTTCCTCAAATGATTATTCTGTTCCTTCTTTCCTCCACCTTATTCTCAAAATAACTTTTACTGCTGAGCATACTCCAAACTGGCTAGCGTTTTAGCATGTTTACAATATTTTTTTTTAAAAAAAAATCTATGGTTTCCAATCCTCCTTGAAGGCTGCCGCATCTCGTTCTCTTAATTTGATTCAGCATATTCCATCCATTTCATCCGCCACTCCTCTTTCGTAGGTACTGCATCGTCTCACCATTTGGGGGCATATAATACACTCAGGGATGTGGGTGGCGCTGTGGGTTAAACCACAGAGCCTAGGACTTGCCAATCAGAAGGTCGGCAGTTTGAATCCCCGCAATGGGGTGAGCTCCCGTTGCTCGGTCCCTGCTCCCGCCAACCTAGGAGCTCGAAAGCACATCAAAGTGCAAGTAGATAAATAGGTACCATTCCAGCGGGAAGGCAAACGGCGTTTCCGTGCGCTGCTCTGGTTCGCCAGAAGCGGCTTAGTCATGCTGGCAACATAACCCGGAAGCTGTACGCCGGCTCCCTCGGCCAACAAAGCAAGATGAGCGCCGCAACCCCAGAGTTGGCCATGACTGGACCTAATGGTCAGGGGTCCCTTTACCTTTAATGTGCTCATTGCAGTCATTACCCACCCACCCAGGTTCCTTTGATTCTTCGGTAGACCACAGAGATTGCCAAACTCTGTGCTGTGAAAAGTTTGGAAATGTGCTGGGGGGGGGGGGGAGCAAGCCATCACATTGGATACGTTGGGTGCTCTGCTACCAAATCTTTTGGGCCATTGGGCGCATTTAAGATTCTGAGAAAGTGCTGTGGGTGCCAGTCACAAAAAAATAGGCAGTGTATCTAAAAAAAAGGTAGCGCCACAAAATGGTGCCAGAATAGCTTTATATCAGTGGGGAAAGAGCACCGATAACCATCCTTGCCACTAACTCACAGGGAGAAGCTCTTGGTGCCTCTTCTCTATTAAGAATGGAAGGGAGGGTTTGTCTCTAATCCTGGCACTCATCTCACTTTCAGACCGAGGGAGCCGGCGTTTGTCCACAGACAGCTTTCCTGCTCTTGTGGCCAGCATGACTAAACCACTTCTGGTGCAACGGGACACCGTGACAGAAACCAGAGTGCATGGAAACACTGTTTACCTTCCCACCACAGCGGTACCTATTTATCTACTCGCATTGGTATGCTTTCGAACTGCTAGGTTGGCAGGAGCTGGGACAGAGCAACGGGAGCTCACTCCATCGTGGGGATTCGAACCGCTGACCTTCTGATCGGCAAGCCCAAGAGACTCAGTGGTTTAGAGACCACAGCGCCACCCGCAATGTGTTCAGTGCAGGAGAGGTGGAGCCAGTGCAAACGGGAAGCGAGCAGGCAGAGTACACAGTCTCACCTCCACTGTGAATTTTTAAAGAGGATATTTGCTGAAACCTTTTGTGGGTGCCATAGCAGGTACCAGCGGTCACCCATGGGTGCCTGAGGTGCAGCATTGAAGACCTTTGTTTTATGCCCTCTGGGAGACCCAGTGTAGCCCTGGATTCTCTCTGTGTGTGTGTGTGTATTAGGGGCAGTAAAAATAAAATAAAATAGAGACACCAATATTCATAAACTGCTAGAAGTGCCACGGGTGCCGGCACAGGTAAAAGAGCTATCCGATTCCACTTAACCCCTGTCCTGTGTGCTTCAAAGTCAGTGTACTTTTGTATAGAATGTAAAAGCACTACATTTGTAGCACAAATATGCCCATAATTTTCATTGCCCATTCATTTTCATATGCCCATAATGTTGACCTTCTGTTTCACTTTTTTGGGAAAGCAATATTTTTCAGCGTATGGATCATGTCGTTTCAAACAGATGTTGACCCTTTCAGGCCTCTGAAAAAAAGAAACCCAAATTAATCATAGCTTGTCAGTGGGAAAAGATAACCTTGGATGCCTTTGTCACACCTATGTACCAGCCTCGCTCCCTGCCTCTGATCACTTCCCACTCCCAGCCAGAAAAGGCAGTGCCTGGTCATGTTATTATTGTTGGAAAGGACTGAGGTGCCGGAACTGCAAGAAGTGCAGCAGATGGCTTATCTCATCCATTTTTATATTGAAGCTCTCTGGATCCAAACTGACCTCAGAATAGCTTCTTTGCTGGTTTACACAGCCGCCACGCCAAGTACGCAGGGTGTAGGGAACAAGCCTTCTGTGATTGATATTGTCCTGAGTGTGCTGACACAAGGAGGAAAATTGCTTTGGTAATCTGTTTTGCCTCTGGGTGATGTATAGGGAACCAGGAGATAGCAATGAGATGGGCTGATGGGAGGTTTATTTTATTCGGTGATCCCCCTTCTGGTTGAGCCTGTGGTTGGCCTGTGGAAAAGATTTTACTTAGAACAGACCCACCGAAATGAATATGATGAAGTTCAATCCATTAATGGGAGTGGGTTTGCTCTGAGCAAAATTTTGTCGAATACCACCCCTGTGAACTGCAGCTTATCAAAGTGTTGGTGCTGACCTTTAGAGCCCTAAACGGCCTCAGTCCAGTATACCTGAAGGAGCATCTCCACCCCCATCGTTCTGCCCGGACACTGAGGTCCAGCTCTAAGGGCCTTCTGGTGGTTCCCTCACTGCGAGAAGTGTGGCTACAGGAAACCAGGCAGAGGGCCTTCTTGGTGGTGGCACCCACCCTGTGGAATGCTCTCCTACCAGATGTCAAAGAGAAGAACAACTACCAGACTTTTAGAAGACATCTGAAGGCAGCCCTCTTTAGGGAAGCTTTTAATGTTTAACAGACTACTGTATTTTAATACTTTGTTGGAAGCCGCCTAGGGTGGCTGGGGAAACCCAGCCAGATGGGTGGGGTATAAATAATAAATTATTATTATTATTATTATTATTATTATTATTATTAGTTGTAACAAAAGCCCTAGGGACTACTTTCTGTGATCCTCCCGGCGGCCATTCCTCCTCTGGTCACTGCTGTGGTTGCATGACCTGTCTGTCTGTCTTCAGGCACCGCAGTTGCCTGCAAGAGATTCCCACACGGAAGGGTTAATGTTGCCAGCCTTCAAGCCAAGGTTGCAGACATCTGTGTATTGCAGACTTGGTCTGAACAATGGGCCTGGTGCTTGAAGCTAGCTCCCTGCCATCTTCCATTCTGAGGACACAACCTCTAAGGTTTTCCTCATAAACTAAAGGTTCAATTCAAGGGCTAACCAAAGGCAAAGCAACAGCCCATTCAAATATTCCCTTTGGTGTTCTGTATATACAGAGCTTGCCCTAGTTTCCAAATTGCACCACCGAGCTTTGGGAAGGTCTTTCCCCTTGGAAACCCTAATTTGAGGCCTAAGTTAACTCTCAGCTCTCTTGGGACTCTTACAAAGACTTTTAGATAAGAGGTTTATTAACCATCTGAGTTTATACTTCAACAGTAATAGCCAATCAAGCTTTTAACATACTGGCTTTTGATGTTAATTCTTGAAGACCAGTTCAAATTGGGTAGCTGTATACTGTCTGCTTATACTTTCTCCATGGCAAACTCAATTTATGTTCTCAAGAAGGAAAAAACCTTTAATTATGACATGGTCCTTCACTAGGATGTTGTACAAATGATCATAAACCTCATGGACAATAGTAATGTCCCTTTCATTTTTCCAGTTGCGTTTTATTGTAAGACACATTTCTCAATCTACCTGCTTTGTCTTAGGTTTTCCCCTGTGGGGACAACTATTCCTGGAAGTAGGTCTGGAATGCTGGGGATCTGGCAAATTTTGCAATCTGTGCCTAAGATAAAAGGGCAGCAAGTTTTCAAGAGGTTTGTTTCATCATTTAAATCCTCTGTGCTAAAGTGCTCTTGTAAATATGTACTTCTTTGGTTTAAGGCATACTTAAGTTCTGCTCTGGCTATTCAGTCATTTTACAGCACGGCAGTTACTGAGAATGAATACACCGTATTTTCGCTCTATAGGACGCACTTTTCCCCCTCCAAAAATTAAGGGGAAATGTGTGTGCGTCCTATGGAGCAAATGAGGGCTCCTTGGCTTCAGCGATAGCAACGCGAAGCCTCCGAAGCACAGAGGGAGAGCTCCCCCCATGCTCCGGAGGCTTCGCGTTGCTTTCGCTGAAACCGCCTGAAGCCTCCGGAGTGCAGTGTAAAGTCCAGCTGCTCTCCAGGGGCTTCAGGCAACTATCCGCAAGCCTTTGGAGTGCAGCAGGAGTTCCCGCTGCGCTCCGAAGGCTTGCGGATAGCCGCCTGAAGCCTGGAGAGCCGCTGCACAGTTTTCCTTCTCTGCGCAGCGCCCCTTCAGCGAAGCAGGAGGAGAAATGGAAGGGGCTCCGTTTCTCCTACCGCTTCGCTGAAGGGGCGCTGCGCAGAGAGGGGGAGGTTTTTTTCCCCTGTTCTCCCCCTCCTATGGTCCGGTGCGTCCTATAGAGCGAAAAATACGGTAATCTGTTAAGGTGCAATCCTATGTATTGTTTACTGCCCGGAGAACTTTGCTGAAAGTATACATCTGTTAATGATAAAAATAAATTCACGCAGAAGCAATTCCCACTGCATTCAATAAATCTTACTCCCAGGAAAAGTTTATTTAGGAATGTAGCTTAAATGACTTTTAGAAGATCCTGGGTCTAAAATAAAGTGAAATTGTGCAGGCTCCCCTGTCTCAAATTACTCCAGCTTTGCCATTAGCGTGAAAATATTTGGAGAAGCAAATATTTGGTGGCAGCGAGCTTGATCTGGCACTTGGTGTCCATGTTAAGGCTCCTGGCCTGTTTATGAAGTTATGCCTTGGTTGTATCCGAGTGAAAATTCAGCAAAAGAGGTCAAAGTATACCAGCATTTATTTGCTAGGATACCTCATTTCAGTGATGCCTTTGCATTAGTAAATTGTGGTTCAGGTCCAGCCTGCAGCTCTCACCTGCTCCCTAAATGCTGCAAATAAATTGACAGCTTTTCAGCTAAGCGCTGTCCCTAGATAGAAGAGGGCAGCTTAATTTAAACTTCCTGCCTTTGCACATATTCTTCACTGTCACTCTCTGTGTCTAAGTAGTGGATTCATGTGGATTCTTCCGCGATTGCTGTTATGTCTGCAGTGCAACCTGGAACAAGTTGTGCATGATCAAATCCGCACTGTTAAATTACATCCTCTAGAGGGGCAGCCGTTAGTCTGTTGCAGCAAAACCAATGAAGAATCTTGTGGCACTTTAAAGACCAACAAGTTTATTGGCAGCACAAGCTTTCGTGGACTGGAATCCACTGATGTAGAACAGGGGTGGCCAACTCCCAAGAGACTGCAATCTACTCACAGAGTTAAAAACTGGCAGTGATCTACCCCCTTTTGGGGGGTTTGGGGTCAAAGTTGAGTTTTTTCAGGGAGGAGGTAAAACATTGAGCTTTTTTTAGGGGAGCCACAGTTGTTCAGCTTCTTTGGGGGGAGCCAATGTTCTACCAATGATCTACCGCAGACGTCCAGTGATCTACCGGTAGATCATGATCTACCTGTTGGACATGCCTGATGTAGAATATTTAACACCAGAATTTAATTCCAAGTTCTCACCCCTCTCCCACCTTAATTTTTCTAAGCCACTTAAAATATATTGCAGCAAATTTGTCGGGGTGTGTGTGTGTGAGTCAACAGTCCTTAAAAGCTTCTGCATTTCTGGAACAAAATCCCACATAAATGTTTTTCCGGGGCCTGGTCAAAATGCTTGTGTGTAATACTGGCAATGCCCCATTATGCCCACCTCCCGCCTAAAAAGAATAAGAAAAGAGCTTTCCATTTGCACTGAGGAAAACAACAAGGTTAACCAAGGCTATTAATACCATTCTCATCTAGCTATTATTTCCAAGACAAGCTCCCTGCTGTCTACTGCACTGATCTGGCCTCAACTCCACTGGATGACCCTTGGGCCAAAGGAAAAGAGCAACAGAACATCAGCAGCAATTACCACTCTTTCTGCAATCTCTAGTAAGGAACCGAAAGACTGCGGCAAGCTGCAGGAAGCAACTTCAGGTGCTGATACATTTCTCGTCCTCAGAAGACCACTTAAGAGTTGCTGTTTGTATTGAGGTTGCTTATTTGGTTGGTTGAAGGTGAAACATAGAACACAGGGTTGTTCTTCCCCTTTCAAATCATGTCCTGGTGACTTTCAAACGAACCAGGCAGGTACGAGAGGCCAATGCATGCTTGTTCAGAGAAGGAAGACAGGAGCTCCGGGTACTTTTTAAAACCTTCCTCTTCTGCTTTATTGACAAGTAAATTGTTCAAAAATGTTCTCACAATTCAATAATTACAAAGACTTCAGACTTACATTTAAAAAAAAAGGTGTAAAAACCAGAAAACCCCAAAAGCAGTAGTGTCCAGCTCAAATTGAGCTTCATTGATCAAGAATCTGAGAAAAGAGCAAGTATTGTCAAACACTTAATGTAACAGGATTAAATGTTGACTAGAGCCACTTGATTTAAAACTAGGGATAAGTGCATGTCCTATACAGTGTTTCAGGAAAGAGTATTAGCCATTGGTATAGCATTAGCCCATAGAAACCAGATTTTTTTTTTAAACAATTGACATCCAACTGTCATCAAATTGGCACAGAAGGCACACTAATGTGACAATGACAAACTGGAAATGCCAGCCACAGAATTACACACGCTTTTTTAAATGAAACATGATCACAATTCCCCCCCGCCCCCCTGGAAGGGGGTGTGGAGAGGTGGAGGTGGGGAAGAGGGAAAATTACTAAATGTATAATACATGGAAGCATGAGATTAAATATACACGCAATATGTCACCGCTGCACATGGGCCGTAGCATACAGGAGTGTGCTGTGCATTTTTCCTTTTTTCTCTACATGATCAATACTTTTGATTAGCAATCATGGGGTCTTCATGCAGGCGAGGATACAATGAACTGGGGAAGGTGGTGGTGGGGAGAAGATGAGGCACCCTCATATACACATCCTTCAACGTTTCCACTTTGGTTACCAATCAAGATAGACCGATGGTTTAAGTACTACTACACAATCCCTTCGCATAAGCAGCCTTCAAGGGAGCCATCCCAAGAGAACGCTCCCTAGCGTATTTTATTTTATTTTATCTTAATGTAGTGTATCTTTAACACTGGAACAAAAGCAAAACAAAAAGAGGAATTACAAGAACGTCCGCGAAGGTGGTAGCGGGAAAAGCAAAGTAAACCTGTTTCACAGCAGTCTTTTTTTCTTTTCATCTTTTTTTAAAGCCCTGCCCCGGCTAATGATGAACTGAAGAGGTCTAAAAAAGCAGGGTAAGGATAAAATGTTACCGGCAATATGTACATGACTAAAAAGTTGGGAGAAGGACATTTACAAAGCTGAGAATGTATGTAATGGCTAAATAAGTTAAAAGGCCACAAACTAGAACCTCGGTTTTCAACTTCCTGACATATTTCTACTGATGCTGGGAATGGCCCTACAGCTTCCTATCATTCTCCTAAAACTTGAAAAAACACACAACCAGAATATATTTAGAATATATTTAGCCAAGGATGCAACTAGCCTGCTTTTATAGCCTGCTTTTTACTTCCCACTCAAAAGGACCATTTCCCCCCCTAAAAGGATTTCCTGTTAACGAGACATTACATCATCCTATAGAAAAATATTCCTGACACCGCACTGTAGTAAAAAAAAAACTACCAGCGACTCTTCTCTATTTTCTTTCCAACTTAAATATGAAGACTGTTTCCCAAAAGCCTGTAGTGTATGTCACATTAATATCACGTCTGTGCAGAAATTGATCCACCATAGGGTTAAGAACAAACAGTTTTGCATAAAAAACAGTAACAACTTGATCCGTGTCGTAATAAAGAACTCGCTCCTCCTTTTTTTATTCTCCCAAATCTACACCTCTAACTATAGAATTTGCTTTTGTGCAACACTAGAAATTCAGTTATCAAGTCTTGGCACAGTTGTTGGAGACGGGCCTCCTGCTCTTGAATACTCCGTGGAGTAGCTGCTCCTGATGCCGATGGTCCGGAACAGGATTTGGGGAGGGAGGGGGGAGCCGTAGTGTTATGCATCGCAGGTCGACTGGTCCAATCCGTCTAGCGTCAGCTGATTCCTATGTGGGGAGTTGGGACTTGGGGGCCCGCTTGGGTTCGAGCTGTTGGAAGGAGTCGAGTGTTTGGTAGAATCTGAGTCAGGCTGCAAAAGAAAAAAAAGGGAAAGGAAAAATACTGCATGTCAAGCGCCTGAAACCATTAGGATGCTTCCGATGGGAGACAGAGGCAGTGCAGCAAGAGCTCCCGAAAGAACTGGGCCCAAATTGCACCTATTAGTGTGGACAAGTGGCTGACAGTGTGATAAGAGGGAAGGGAGAAGAGGGGGAAGGATGAAAAGAAAGCCTGTCTTTCTTCTTAGCTTAGTCCTATTGCAGAAGGCCCTGCCAAGGAAATGTGGTGTTCCCAGGGGCTGCCTGAGAGCAAATCTTGTGAGCCATTTAGATGGTCTTGGGGGAAATTTCCCAGAGTTTCTGGATTTGGGGGCAGGGGACCCTCAACCCAACCTGAGGAGAGCTTTGAAAGACTAGCCCGTCTCTAGTTCAAGCAGCTGCCTTGTAGGTTTCTATGCATTAAACCGTCTTCAGTCAGAAGCCAGAGCTCATCATTTCCCAAGTCCTTGCACAGAGAGCATCCAGCCTGCTGTCTTGATAAACATGGAGCCAAAATGGGAGAAAAAGTGTCCTAGGAAGCGGCTGCAGAGGGAAAGAGAAACGGCGGGGTGAGGAGTGTTCAGCACAAACACCCTCCATAGATCCTTCTGTGCTTTGTGCTGCAGCCTTCCTACTTTAGAAAAGTTTGAGGCAAAGTCACTTAAAGAGGCAGGCTTGGATCCTAAGACAAATTACCGTATTTTTCACACTATAAAACACACCCAACCACAAGACGCACCTATTTTTAGAGGGGGAGAACAAGAAAAAAAAATTCTCTCCCTCTCTGCGCAGCGCCCCTTCAGCGAAGCGGCAGGAGAAACGGAGGCCCTTCCTTTTCACCTCCCGCTTAGCTGAAGGTGCGCTGCATAGAGAGGGAAAGCTGCGCAGCACCTCTCCAGCGAAGCGAAGCCAGGAGAGCAAGAGGGATCAGTGCGCACCGACCCCTCTTGCTCTCCTGGCTTCAGCGAAAGCAACACAAAGCCTCCGGAGCGCAGCGGTAGCTCCCGCTGCACTCTGGAGGCTTCACGTTGCTTTCGCTGAAGCCATGGAGCCTGCATTCGCTCCACAAGACGCACACACATTTCCCCTTACTTTTTAGGAGGGGGAAAGTGTGTCTTATAGAGCGAAAAATACGGCAAATTAAGGAAGCTCATGGAAGGAAAATTTCATGTCTCTTTCTCCCCCAGAACTCCATCCCACGTTGTTCAGGATGGTGCCCTGATGCCTCCAGAGAGGCTTCTCAAGGGTCACAGATTGCTGAAGAGGGGAGGAGAGGATGAGAAGCCTTCCTTCCGTTGTTTGAACTTCTCTCGGGGTCCAAGCCATGCATGTGATAAGCAGCAAATGTAGTTTGGGCCTCAGCTTGTTATGGAACTCGGATTAGTCTCTCTCTCTCTGGGGGGGGGGGGGGCATAGCAGTACCTCTTTCATCCACAGGGAGAAAACATAATGGGCATACATTCACCCCCACAGGTGGGAAAGGAGTGGGGCAGGACTGGACAGTATTAAAGGCAGTGTATCCACTCCCATCTCTCTTCCTGCTCCTGACAGCAGCCTTGGATGGCTGTTTTACATTAAAAGCAACAAAAAGCAACACACCACCACAAACCCCAGATAAGGGAAAGGATCACTCAGTTGTGAGTAGTGAGTAGCTTGGAAAAGCAGGGGCAAAGACCGTTATGTAAAACAGCTGATGAATTTGTCCACCGGTTATATATGTTATGTCCTTGACAGCAAAAAAGAAAAAAGAAACTGAAGGTTTCTGACTGCAAATGGTGTCAGGGAAGGCACAAATGGCAGCCCAAAATGAGGAATTCACTGGACAGTCAGTTGCGCCTATCCAGCCAGCGTTATTTTCTAGAATTGTTGCTGATGGCTCTGTGGTGTAGCCCTTCCCTTTTCACTTCAGCCATTTGCTTGGACATTTTCCCAGCATTCTGGAATGCAGTTAGCTCTTTGCAAAGTACAGCAGAACTGTTGCTGCGCCAGCCCATTTAATTGGGGGAAGAAGAATTTATATTTAGCCAACAGATTAAAAGGCGATATCACTGAGAGATACCATCAGCAAGGTTTTGCTGTGGGTGTAAACAGCAACTTCAGACAATCATTTAGGCAAGATCTGTTAAGGGAGAGCTGTGACAAGGAAAGGAGGCACCGTGTTTCACAGCACACTGTTGATATACAGGCAACAGCTCACATGCTCTGATCTTAACTACTGTAAGCATAAACTGAAAACGCCACCTCAAAACCTGACACTTATGGCAACCTGCTGGGCTACAGCTGCAAGCTTCGCCTCTTACCTGGGTCGCCATGGATGGAGTCTGCAGCCGTGTGGTTTCTGCAGTCCTCATGGGGCAAAATCAACAGAATGCTGACCCAAGGTGCAGATGGCAGAAATTTTAAAAAAACAACCACCACCACACACCAGTGACAGCCCACAGCCCAAAGGGTGCTGGATCTTTCCACAAATGCGGCTCTCTCTAGTGCAGTATTCAGTAGGAAAGTGGCAAGGGTCAAGAGATATTTGGGGAGTTTTTAGTAGATGCTTTGAAGCTCACTTCCACCCTTTCTTATGCACTTTCCCAACACATGCTTCTTTCCCCCACGACACCCACCAGGCACTATTGTTTATTTAAAGGTATTTTTTATTCCACCTCTCTCAAAACTGGAAGCGCCTCCATTAATGGAAGGAACAGGTGGGAAGGAATAGGAGGGTGAGGGAAGCAGATGGCAAACATGACCCTCAGAGCCTGATGCAACTGGACTGCCTCCTCCGCCATGGGCAAACTGGAACAGAAGATGCCAGCTCCTGCTCCAGCCTGTCTGTTTTGCTTTGAGCATGTCATCTGTGGCGTACCCTGCATTTTATAAATACTATAAAGCACTTTCATGACTACAGTTGAAAACTGACATATAAATATACTACCTTAAATTTTGTTTACTATTGGCCGTTACTTTAGTCCCCAATGGCTCCTTCACTAACAAAGAGGCTACAATCACTACATATTCATAAAACAGCCTCGTCACTGCCACTGCTAACAGTGCTAGAGGGTATCAGAGGAGAAGAAGAACAGATTTAAAAGCTGCAGGCTTCTTAAAAAGGTCCAGCCATCCAGCGACTGCTGTATTAGCATTCTATGACACAACTGCAAAAATAATTTTGCAAGAGATGGAAGGAAAGGATTTGTGCGAACGCACAAATTAGGAAACCAGTGCATGGCTATGTTTGCTCCTGATTTCAGTCTCAGAGACATCCTCCACTAGGAGAATTGTTTTCCTTTGATTGTTTTCCTCCAGGAACGTTGCTAAAAGTTTATGCAAGGTGGCAGACCAACTTGCTGGCAAGAGTGCTCGGATAAGGAATCCAGGCTGTGTTCTTCTAAAAAAGTGCTTGCAAAACTTGGGTCTCCAGCTGTTTTTGAACTACAGTTCCCATCCTCTGCTAACTAGGGATGATGGGAGTTGTAGTCCAAAAACAGCTGGAGACCCAAGTTTGGGAAACACTGTTCTAAAGCTTATCACCTATTTTGGATCCTCAGTTATGAACTGTTGCCAAGACACCCACAAAGTGTTTGAGTGTGTGTTTCTTGGGAATCAGAGCTTTCAAGACATTTCTCCCTAGAATTTTGTAGTGAAGGAATCAAGATTCCTGAAGGTCTATGAAACCTGAGATCTGGCACTTGAGATATACACAAACAACCAAACAGCTGCTGTATACGTAGATGGCTCTTTCCAGACTGCAAAGAGAGCTATGCACCAATATGAGGAAACCATATCTACAGATAGATCTCACCTCTTTGTCAAACTCCTGGTCTGGATCAGACATACTCCTCAAGGGCATAGCTGCTCCTAGGTCACTGCCACCTGTAAAGCAAATATGTTTGAGACTCTCCACTCCGATAGGTTTACAAAACTGCAGGTTATAAATAGATCCATTTCTACTGTTACCTGAAGATGGCCACGAAATGTAGCTTTTGTTTCTCTGAGGTGCTTGGCGTGAAATGTTGGTCGTGGGAGGACAAGCCTTTTCATCTTGTGAAGGAGGTAAGACACTCTGCAGCAGAAATGTAGCCACAGACAATTAGACAAGACACTTTCAACGTTATTTTCTTTTTCAGTGAAACATTTAGCGGAGGTTTTTTTAAACACCGAAGGAATACTGCTTTCAGAGCTATTGTATGGTGGTATTTTTTACAAACTAAGCTTCGCTTGCTAAAGAGGGCCATTTAACACAAAGGCACATCATTCAAATAACCGACAAGGGGGCAATTTATCCCTCCCCCCCCCCCCCGCCTCCCAAAAAGCAAGCGAAACAAAACTGAGTCATCAGTCTAAGTTCCTTCCAAGTGCTGGAGGCAGGATAACAGAACTCACCAGTAAACCAGACTGTGTAAAAGAAAAGAATGGAGTTTGACTGCAGATCATGCCTCAAGGTTTATTCCAATTACAAACATATGAAAATTGTTTTTGAGCTATGGTATATTTGACACCTGGAACAGTAAATACTGCTTTCAAAGCATTCTCCAGTGAGCTTTCCCTTTGCCACCTGCTGTTGGAAGGACCATAATCTAGTCTGTGTAGGGGTTTAGCAGGACAACCTGCTAACTCGAGTGTAGGATTCAGAGCAGCAAGCACTAGTTTATACATATATACAGGTTAGTAATTCCCTGCAAACTGCTAGTGCCCCCTCCCAACTTTTCTTTAATGTTGGCAGAGAGGCATAATGCCCACCGTCACCATCCAGTTCCTAAAGAGCTGCTCCTACCCTTGCTACAGAAGCAGAGGAGGGACAGGAAGAGGAGGAAAGCAGTGAGGAAGAATGGTCACTCTGGAGAAAGATTTCAGCAGAGATAGGGCTCATGTGATAGACGTGCTCAAAGCCTGTTGGAGGTGATATCAGAGCAGAATGTCGGGAGAGTGAAGGGGAAGGAAATTCGTTCTGTTATTTTAGACAAGACAAACAAGAAAAAGGAAGGAGGAGAGAATAGTTATTTAGAAAACACTATTGCACTCTTGGCAGTGATGCCTGCTTGCTTTCAGTGCCGTGTCCGTGTGCTGGCATTCTCAAAGAGAGTTTTCACACAGCCTGCTCAGGCATCTGCCTCCCCTCCCCTTCCCCTCCTGGATAAGATTTGTTGCAGGGGTTGGGCTGGCATGCTTGCTCCTCTCACTATGGAAAGACCTGGGGGGGTTCCTAGGAGATACAACCCCTTTTAAAAGGGAGTTTGATTTCCCAGGGTTAGAAGACATCCTACAGCTGAATAACTATCCTGTCATTCGCATCACCCTACAGTGAAGCGAGCCGAAGAAAAGTAGGGAGAGAGCAGGCATGGTCAAGGCCTCCTCCTGATCCCTTCCAAGACGTATAGTAGCCCTGATTAAACATTGCAGCTGCCCCTTAGAAAATGAACAGCCGCTCTGCTCAAGCTATAAAGTTCTTCTGTTCCCAAGATTTGCGGGCTGTGGCTGAGAATAGGCCTGCCTATCTGCTTTCCCTAGGAACAAGAGGTTTTACCAGCGGGAGATCCATGAGCACTTGCATCCCATCTCCTGGTCCCATATGAGCCACGTGGTTGAAATTGGTCGGATTGGAAATCATTTTGGATCGGAGTTCAGGGTCTCGGAGCATCTCCCTAAACCAACAAAGACATTAAATGATGGGTTTGCATAAGTGGAGTCTCCTTTACCACCAATTGCGGTGTGTGTGTGTGTGTGTGTGTGAGAGAGAGAGAGAGAGAGAGAGAGAGAAGAGAAATAGTAAAGCCACACCTTCTTTGTTGTATTCTTTCTTCTTCGGGGACTTTAAAGACAAATCTTCTCTTGCTTCTGGTGCGAAGCATTTGCTTCTTGCTGTTGTCGGATGTCTCCGGCACGCTAAGGGCGGCTCCTGCTGTGACAAGACATAATGCGGTTTATACGGGTTCTTCCCCTCTTCAGTATATCCTCACAACACAACAGCCCTGAGGTAGGTTAGGCAGAAGGTCTGTACAAGCCCTGCTGCAGTGAAGGAGACTCATGAAGGAGACCTTTGTGGAATCCTTAAACTCTTTTTGCAGAGGAACCTAGAAATTTACAAAGCATCACGTGGACTCTTTGCTGAGTGAGGCAGGGTTACAGACCTTCTTTGGAGGTCTTTAAGCAGAGGCTTGACAACCACATGTCAGGAGTGCTCTGATGGTGTTTCCTGCTTGGCAGGGGGTTGGACTCGATGACCCTTGTGGTCTCTTCCAACTCTATGATTCTATGATTCTACAGCCCTCTCTTATCTGATCTACAGAGTTGTGCCCTGCATGCACACATGTGGGGAGTGTGGGCTAACCACATCCACTACCTGCATGCAGCCCCTAGAGGGGAGGCCGAGGCTGAATGTGGCCCTTGGGGCGAAGGAGGCTAGCCACCCATGGCTGCCTCTGTAATTTTTTACACATGGCTGTAATTTTACACAGACTCTACTTGTCTTCCCTGCATCACCAACACATTACAACCACTCTTCTTTATCCCTTTTCCTTTGTATGTCCCCCCCACCCCACCCCGACTGAACGCACTAACCTGAAAACTTGTTCTTGAAATAGATCAGTCGAGGAGGTTCACAGTTAAGGAGATTCAGTGTGCCCATCACATTTAGGGGTCTGATCTGTTATGGAGACAAAGTAAGGGAAGCTTAAACTTCATCCTCAACACACTGCCAAGAAGTTTCCAGTAAACGAATAAGGCACTGTGTTTTACAGTACGGGCAAGCTACTTACCTTTCTTAAGCCGATAGTCTGAACCCATTCCATGGTGCTGACATTAAATACATCAACACCGTATTCACTGTAGACCGTTAAATAGAATGGACTGCAGCCTAGAGAGAAAATACGAAAGCTGGTTATGGCTGCATACTTCTGAGATAAAGCTGAGCACCATCATTATTTCAACTGTTACTGTTTCTCAAGCCATCTCTCAGGTCTAGTTCTCGCTGATATAAGTAAATGAAAAGGCATTGATTCTGGCAGTCAGCATATTAAGAACTCTTCTTCCTGACATTTAGCTTTTCGTGTGGGAAAGATTTATTGTAAAGGGAGCATTCCATCATGAGAACAACCCTCCCCCTCCCATCCTGCATTGGTACAGCCTAGACAGATTCCTATTTAGGTATTTGTCTATTTGAAACCCTTTTTATACCTCCCATCATTCTATATAGATTTTCAGCACAGCGTGCCATCAGTTATATTGCAACACAAATACAATGACAAAATAGATAAAACCATCAATGACAATAATAAAAAATCCACAAAAAATGAGCAGGTGGACATTTTTTTAAAGGGGGCACAAAAAAGATAGCAATGTGGCTATACTATATATACCATAGTTGGGGGACCAGTGCTGCGAAAGGCCTTTCCTCCGTTGCCACAGACCATACAGAAAAAAGGTTGTGAAGTAGGTTGTAGATCAGGCCTCTCTGGAGCAAGCAATTTTGTTGCAAGTATTTCATTACAGATCATCAGCAGTTTAAGTCTGCAGGGTCCTTTCCAATAGCCCCTCTCCACCAGCCTGCAAGGCAGGTCATCCTTCCCATTTAAAGACAGAAAATGGAAGCTGGAAGATTTCTCCTTGGTCCAGCCTAACAAGCCACCCTGCTATCTACCAGCTATGCCTTCAAAGGGTTAATTCTTTGAAGATGGGAGGAGAGTCTTATTTTTCTGAGAGAGACTGGAAGGCTACAGGAAAGCTAAGATTGCTTCAGAAGGTGCTTTTAAAGGCACAGTACTAGATATGTCTAGCAACATATCTAGAATGAGAAAAATATGTACAAAAAATCAGATAGAGGTATATCTATGCTACACGCCTTCATTTCTGCCTTTTTGGGAAAATACAGCCCTTTGCCTGAGTAGGTGTTTTGATTTATGGTTTCCAAACACCAGCTGGCTACGACACACTTTCTGGGAGATGCATTTGACTTGCTTTCTGCTGTATAAAAGACACCTGCAAAGAAGAACAAGACTGACAAGTCCTTTTACACGGTAGCAAGGCAGAAAGACCTATTCCACTGGCAAGATTATCTGCGTAAATACAGAGGAAGAAGGAAAGACGTGGGCAGGGCTGTCACTTCCAAGAGGCAAGCTAAGGGAAGGAGGAATGGCTTCCCCTGGGCTCTCCGCCTCAGCCCCTCTGCCATGCCTTGCTCCGAGGAAGGGTCAAGGGGGACCTTCCTCAGAGGAAGGCATTCTGGGTATGTTAGAAAGTTTAAACAGAATTTCCAACTGCTCTGGAAGAAAGAAAAGGGGGGGGGGGAGCGAGGAGGAGGAGTGTGGCATAATCTCTTCTGCTGCACCTGGTAGTGAGGGGAATAGAAAGGTCATTGCACTCAGTCTCTGAATGAGGATGAGGTGAACTCCAGAAGCTATGGGGTTTTCCCAAAGGGAAGTGTGGTGTGCTATGGTCATAGGAAGTTGCCTGTACAAGAAAACCCCTTTCAGAAGTGATTCAGAGGAAACACAGCAGACCATTTCTCTCAACGCGTGGTAGGGTCCCTCGTGAAAAAGAGCCCTCCCCCATAGTTCCAATGTGCAATGGTCTTTACCAATGGTCTTTCAAAATGGAGCGCCTGATAGCAACAGCTCTCCTATCCCCCCCCCCCCGCCCCCAGCCTCTAGCTGGAAACATCACAGCTAGCAACTACTGCAGGGATGGCACTTTTGTTAAGGACAAGCTCCTGTGCCTTAAATCGTTAAATGAATGAGATGTGCACCAGCTGAAGTATTTCCCATTACTGTGAAAGGTATAGCTGCTGCAGCTATGTTTGCCATACAGCTGCTGAAAGCACAGAAGACTCAGGTGGTGCTGTTTTTTTAAGGGAGAAAAAGGAAAAGACGTGGCAAGTCTAAGCCACTCTTTAGTTTTGTTGACTGCCTTACTCACATTTCTTAAACGTTTCAATGTTTCAAGTGTTTAATTCCCCCCCCCCCCCGGAATAACTTCCATGATGTTATGTGAGCCCGCTTTGTTGGAAGTGGTTGCTACAGATCGCAGTTGGGAGGGCAAGCAAACTGCAAGAGAACAAGCCCAGACAGGACTAAGCATGCCATAAAAAAGGCCCACGGACAAGGCTAACAAAGGTTTGCAAAAATGTGGGAGGGCAGGGAGTACCCCCTCTGTGCACTAACACTATCAACACAACAGGGTACACATTCACACAGTACAGTGGTACCTCTGGATGCGAACAGGATCCGTTCCGGAGCCCTGTTTGCATCCTAAAGCGAACGTAATGCGCTGTGAGTCACGTTTCACCGCTTCCGCGCATGCCATCATTTTGAGCGTCTGCGCATGCGCAAGCGGCGAAGTGCAACCCAAAAATGCTTAACCTGAAGTGTATTCATCCCAAGGTATGACTGTACAGTGATTAGGAGAAGATGGGTTAAAATCTGCCTTTTAGAACAAGACATTTGAAAAGGTCCGTCAGATGTTTTAGGGAGTACACATTTACACACTATGCTTGAAGTTGACTGAACTAAACTACTGGTTATCAACATGAGAAGTACATGTTTTAGGGGGTGGCTCATATCTTACAATTAAGCCTTTACTACAAAATCAGTGTTCTCCAAGAGCACCTGGATTTGGTCTGTGAACACCTGCTCAAGAACCTTGCCCAAGAAGAGGAGATTGGTAACTGGCCGGTAATGAAGGTTTCCTCTCACCCAGCCACCTAGCAGCTGGTATGTAGAGCAATACAGCCTTCACTTAGCTGTCATAATTAGTAGGCACTGAAAGCCCTATTCAACATGTATAGGTCCATCAAAAACAATGGTAGTATAGCGCGATTTAAAACTATGATGGTTAAAACAGTTATTTGCCGATTATTTTTCAGACAAGTGAAGCAGCAACAGAAAAAAAACAAAACATATACATACTACAGGCAGCAGGAGTTGCAGGCCACATTAGCTCTTGCATGCGTGACCTTCGACCTTGCGCATCAACGTACACTCCCAAAAGGCTGAAGCAAAGCAGGTATTCCTCATTGCTGAGCTCCACAGCACAAAGGGCATCAAGAGGCTGCTGTGAGAGGAATGCAAGCGATGGGTCACTGGAATTTACCAGGTTTATAGATTGTCCATCACCCTGGATGTTCAACAAAGAGAAACCAGATGGGTAGCCAACACAAAGCCTGTCTTTGAACACTGTCATCCACTGTATGCTGCCAGGTGCCTGGATTTCACTGAACTTTTTATGGAAAGGTTTAGTCCTATGAATTTCATAGCACAGAACCTGCCGTTTGACTGCCACAAACAAACTTGTTGAAGAGCTCTTCTTCAGTGTCCCAGTTGTAATGAACTGGCAGCCTTTAGTTTCAGGAAGCTTAACATCAAGACTGCCTTCAGATCCATCCAGAGAGGACCAGGGATACAAGTGAACGTGATGATTCCGGCCACAGATAAGGATAATGATTTTCTCTTTGGGAGCCAGCTCTATCTGGTAGACCTTCTTGCAGTCAGCAGCTCGGACGATCACTGTGAAAACAACAGGTCAATGTGAGTAAGTGATAGGAGTGCAGACAGGCTGAGCCATTTTAAGTGTCAGCAATGTAATTACTTAGGATATATGCATATTTCCATAGTGATAGCAGCCTTCCTCAATCTGATGCCCTCTGGATGTTGTGGTCTACAACACTCACCAGTTCCATGTAGCATGGCCAATGGATAGTGATGATGGGTGTTCTAGTCCTCAACTTTTGGAGGGCCACGGGCTATGGGAGGCTGATGGTAGGAAGACATAGTTTTGACCCAGTCCCACTCTCAACTTTCCCTTAAAACTGTACACCAATATTGCAATATTACAGAGAAATAATATTTTGACCTCTTAAAAAAAATGCAATTTCCATGGACCACTGGTATGTTTTAAACATACAAAGCAGGAGGTACATACTCTCATCTTTTAACAATAAGGTATAATCAAACTGTGTTAAATGGTCCTATATTTCCCATTCAATCCAGTATTTTTGTAGGTAACATAGTACTATGCTGTCCACCATAAATTAGTTAGTAGCCTTCCAATCAATCATCCCTGATGTAGAGTGAACATATTTTTAAGGTACCCAGCACCGACGGACAAAACCTTCCTATTTTCTTATATCCAGGGAAACGCCAAGTGCACTTTACATTATATTTTAAAGGTCAACACACATAAGTTATTATTCTATTAATAACTCATTTTTTATAAAGAAAAGGTTTTTCATTATTAATGAACAAATGGAACGGGGAAGAAAGATATTGGGAAATGCTAAGATAGGTGAGGATGATGCAGCATTAAAGAAGAAAAAAACAATTCTTTGACCTAGTTGGAGGGGTCTGACAGCAGGCATACACATTGAGTGCAGAAAAAGTGAAGACTGAAATACAGGATGGAGTTCAACATTGCACTGAGCTTTACTTCAAATAAAATATTCTGCGATTACAATATATGAAATACTAAAACTGGCCAGATGCAATGTGAATGTCAGTGAATCCCATGAAAGCTAAATGCAGCAATTTAGCTCTGAACTATTTGTACCATTCTGAACATATATTCTAGTAATGCAAACATTGGGAAGAACATTCCCCAAATGGGGAGCCACTGAAGAAAAGGCCTGTTCTTGCGTTGCCACCCTCCAGACCCCTTGCGGAGGAGGCACACAAATAATCTGGGTCAGTTCATAGGGGGAGAGGTGCTCCTTGAGGTATTGAGGTCCTGAGCCATTTACAGCTTGATAGGTCAAAACCAGCATTTTGAATTGGGTCCAAAAACTAATCAGCAGTCAGTACAGTTGGGTCAGGAACTGCAATCATCTGATCAATAACTCTGCCCAAGAAGGGGAGATTGGCAACTGGGTGGTAGTTACTTAAATTTTCCAGATCCATGAGGGGTTTCTTGAAGAGCAGTTTTATCACTGCTGCCTTTAAGCAGGAGGGACCACCCACCGCAGGGAGGCATTAATCACCTCCCCGGCCCAGCCAACTGTCCCCTCCCTGTTAGTTTTTATCAGTCAAGAAGGGCTGATAAAATCTTCCTTTGTTAACAACTAACAAAATTATAGCCACTTCTTCACAGTGACTGAGCTAAAAGGTAACTTTCTGGTTTTTCTTACTCTCTCTGTCTAGCGTTATAAATACTGCCATAAATTTCATTCTACTGGTTCTGTTTTTTGTACAACTCACTTCCTTGATAACAGAAGCAAACCTATACAATTCCATTGCAGCAGTAGCATGACACTGCTATTGTTCAGTTTAATCACATGCAGAGAAGCCAGAACGGTTCTCTTGAGTGAGGCTCAGGAAAGTATTCTACTTTTCTTTGGTAGAGAGAAAAATGTGATAGAGTTTATACTTTGCTATTCATTAGTTTGCCAGAAAGCATGGCGCATCATACAATTATTTTCCTCAGGGGCATGCAAGGTGCATACATAAACACACTCTCACTAATTAATTCTAGTATTTAATGAGACTGTTAGAATAAGGAGAGTCACATTGACATGCAGAATATGGCCACAAGACGTACCCATAAAATAAAAATAAAATAAAATAAAATAGCCTCTAACCAGGGAAGAATAGATACTGATGTCTACAGACTAGTTATTCATTTGAGATAGTTAGTTTTCTGAAAGCTCGTTGACAAGCCATAAAGATTTTTCACTTCTACTGTAATAAATGAGAGCATGAGAGGAGAAATATTTGTCTGAAAATCACCACTGCCTTCAGACAGCCAAGTGAGAAAAAAGAATCATTATTCCTGTAACCCAGAGAAAATTGTACCTGTTTCCAATTACTCAAGTCTATCAAGAGTGTACATGGAGCAAACAGCCCGCAAATTTCACTGACATTTAACATGCTTTCAAAAGTCATGTTTACTCCATGGCACTAGCAATCAATGCTGGGTGAACTCAGCAGAGATGGCCTGGACAACTTGTGACTCACAAAAACAACATCATACGGCTGACATCTATGGTTTCACAAAGGGCTCAATAAATCTTCTGGTTTTGCTGCCTGCCTGAGATTACAAAAATGGTGTGTGAGAGCAATACCTGGCAGGTCACAATATATAGATGGTAGGTGTTGATGGGCATGGTGCAAGCCTCCATTAAAGTCTTTATCACCACCACTTTATTCCCCTTTCACCGGTGATATGTGTGTGTGCTCTATTTGCTATAATATGTAGCAATAAAGCAGGTCTGCAAACTTTTAGAACTTTTGCTTCGTGTGCAACAAAGCCCTGCATGGCAAACATGCCCAGCGTTAGCACAGGAGTCGATCACAGTTACATTCTTAAACTGTATTACGCTTCTGCATGTTTTGGTTTCAATGCTAGCATGAGCATGGAAGGGTGCAGAAAGAGGCAAAATAGTAGATACCTTTTCTGGCCCCTCTTTCATAGCTGAAAGCTCATCTGTGCAAACTGTATGGGGAATCCTTGGATGATCATTCTTCTAGGGTGTCAGCTGCCAGGGGCATGTGAATGCTTAGTACTAAATGCCTTTGCATTTAGGGAGTTTGGAAATGCACTGAAAGGGACTTCTAAGGTGTCTATGGGGAACTGCAAACAGTCCTTACCTGCCTTCAGTGGTAAGATGACCAATGAGATTCTCTTCTGCCAAAAAGGCAACTGAGAGTGACCAGCTTTTGTCTGATAAACAAGTTTTCTGTACAGGATGGACTGCTGTGTAACCAACTTTAAATCGGAACTTTTAAGTGATGGGGTTCAATAATAATAATAATAATAAAGCTGATTGTAGAAAGAACTTCACTTACCATCACGGGTCACGTCTACAACATAGAGGCCTTCTTCAGCACCAATTGCTATTCTATCTCGATCTAATGGTAGTGGGGAGAGGGGGGGGAGGAAACCACTATTAATATAAACAGGTTTGAAAATTGAGAACTTCTGCTGTTATAATGGAAGGGACCCATTTGATAGTGATAGTGAGCTGGAAGGCGTTCACAACTGTACCGGCTCCCCAATTTATTTCTGGGCACCAATGAAAAGAAATTATTCTAACCTTTAAAATCTCCAGTGGCCAGTTTATCTAATGGAACTAACATTTCTGTACCAGACTCCATGGACACAGAAGTCACTAGAGGATGTTCTACTCTAAATTCCTTCTCTAATTTAGATTGGTGGGGAGAAGGCTTTTTTCTGTAGCAGTGCCCTCCCCCTTTACCAGGCTGGTCTCATCTTCACTTTCTGAAGCAAGGAAGAAATTTCTATCCCACCCTTCTATTCAGAGGGTGAAGAGGATTATTGTTTTAACCAGCCTGGCAATTTACATTGCTACAGCTAAACGCTCTATGGTTTTAAGCTGCTCTTAATATTGCATCTTATTTATTGCTCCAAAACTGTTTTTTTATGTGGTGCCATTGTGATAATTTTGGTAGCTGCCCTGAGGCCCATTGTCCAAGAGGCAGGCTATAAATATGAAAATAAATAATACCCCCAAATGAGAAGGCCTGTGGGGAAAATATGCACAATTGCATTTTAAGGCATCATTAGTGTATGAGCTAGCTGTTTTTCCTTAAGCCAAAAAGCAATGGGCATAAGAATAAGACGATTCATTCAAGCACTGCAGATGCCTACTGCAAACAGAGTTAATCATAATTAGCTTTTAAAAATCAATTAGTAAATTTCACACTACTAAGCTTCTCTGGGCACATATGCAGATGAGGAAAAATGCACGAGGATGGCAGCACAGGCAACACATTAGCTCCATCTGCAGCTGTAACAGCAAACATTCAAATGTCTCATTATATTCAACATACCTATAATAGTAGCAGCTAAACTGGCTTTAATGAGAGGAAGTGTGCTATCATAGGCTTCCTGTGGAATATGTACAACTTGGTTTTTGAGTTTATTTTTGTGCAGAATAGATTGCAGCCCCTCTAGGATTCCAACCCACTTTCGCTTCTCGTTCTCATTTTCTGTTAGGATCAGCAGAGAGCAGGTCTTTGAAGGCGAGCCTAAGAGAGAGGCTGTCACCTTGACAGCAAGAGGAAGCAAGATGAAAATATTCAAGTGAAATTTGCTGCCTCTCTATTGCCGGAGAAATACATTGGCTAAAGTAAGTGGCAAATACATCATTCGCAACGGCTTCGTAAAAGTGACAACTTCAATATACACAAGCCCTTCCAGTTCCTCTTAAAGTCTTATGTGTAAAATCCTGTTTCGTGAAACCCTCCGTCTTCCTAACATTTCCCTTAGTACAATGATTTGGCAATCTTTGCAGAATCCATTTTAATGCTGAGCTAAATTCTCGCATTTACGGTATTTCGTGAAGTGGATGTTGTTTGTCCACACTGTATTGCTTTCAGCATGATGCACGTTTAGGGGGATGATGTGCATTATCTTGTCCCACAACCTTGCATTTCTATCTAAAATGTGATCATTAGAAATATTCTCAAGAATTTACATTCAACGGGGCCAGTGTCATTTCTTGGCAATGCAATCCAAATCCTGGCTGGGGAGAGGCAGTGGCAAAGTTGCATCTGCTGCTGAAAAGATGGTGGCGGGAGCAGGCAAATCACTTCAGAGGTGGGGCTTGGCCAGCCCCACTGCTGTCACATGATAACACCAGCTTGCTCATATGATTGGGGAAACAGCTGGGAGAAAAATGTTAATCTTTGTCTAGAGCCTCGTTCCTTATTTCCACTGCTTGGCTGGTATGTTGTGCTCCACAGAACATTAGGAAGTGGGCCAAAAGCAGCTGGGGGAACAGACTGCACACTTCTGAATGAGAAACAGTTAAAAAAGGCATGTTTCTTGACACTATGCATACTGACCGGAGAATATGAATAGTGCCTGGACAATGCACAAAATGCTATTGAGACAGGCACATTTCCAAGGGGCCTCTTGGAGATTATGGATACTGATGAAGAAATGTCCACAATTCCTTCTTCGTGGATGTATTATGAGGCCTGGTGGCACGATGGCCACTTGCATTAATCGTTCAACTTACATTACCCCTAACATGCTTACTATAAAAAGGTATGAAAGTCCCAACTGTGTTATGACCCAAAGCAAACAAGTGAAAGGTTGGTAACATCTGTAGTACCTATGATAGATTACTAGTTGTTGCTAGGGAGGTATATGTAGGTATAGGTCCATTCAATCAATGTATAGGAATTGTTAATGACAAGAGATGCAGTCCCATACGGCAGGGACGGGGAACTGTTGGCCCTCCAGATGTTGTGAATAGTTTTGATTAGTGTATTTAACTTACTTTTTTTACATTTTAATACGCTTTTTTAAATTCTTTGTTTATTTGCTCTTTAAAAAGGTGGCCCTTATATGCCAGTTGTCAAAAATTACAATTGCAAGGAAGAGACAGCTAGTTTAGACGCCTACCTGCTACTAGGCAATGCACCCTGCTAATTTATTAGACAAGGACAACAGCCTAGTTTAATGCACGTGTATGGTAGAGTTGTGCAAACCAGGGGTGGGAAATCTTTTTCTGCATTCCATCAGGGGCAATCTGCTGGGGACCACATACTGGTGTTGTTATGGCCAGAGCCCAATATGAGCAGGGACACCCTTTTCTCTCCCCTCTTCCAGAAGGTTGCGGGGAAGGAACATGTATCTTTTGCTAGAAGTCTGAAATGCTTGTTTTCAAAGGGATTCTCTTTCCTCCCATGGCTTCATTAATTTCAGCATTCCCACCCCTCCCCTTTTTCCTCCTCCCACTCTCTTCATCTCCCTTGGTGCTCCTTCATTCATATGAAATTAGGGCAGGGCGCTGCAGGTTGCCCACCTCTAGCATAAACCACCTTAATATATTTCAGCAGCGTCCCTTTTTTTTTTTTTGCCAGATACGAGCACTTAATTTTAGTATCTGAAAGCACAAATTATTCATATAAAAATTGAATTGTAAACACACAGCCTGTCCTTCACAGATCAGTTACAGCGAGTTTATTAATCTTCAAGAAGTGTCCCTCTACCTACATGTTAAATGGATGTTTTAAAACTGAGATTTATACTAGAGACAGACAATACAACTGTTTATCAGTCATTCACTGAAGCAAGGTATGAGAATAAGAAGTGGCAGTAAAATAAAAACCATATTTGAACATACCCTGAATATGCAAGGAATATCTTTGCGGGTTGCATGTATAACATCTGATGCTAGGACAGAGCTCACGCAAAAATCTTCATCTCTGGTAAGAAACCAAATAATTCAAGTCATTGGTGTTGGATTTTACACTTATTTAAAAGTACAGCTAAAGCAAAAGCTGTCGGCCTCCTTTCCCTAGGATGTTAACGCATGAACTGGTGTTAATACTTGGTTGTGCAGTTCAGGCAGACCCTGGGTACAGATAAGCTAGTTACAGCAACAAGGTAAAACATTAGGTTTTAGCAGGGAGAGGAGGTGAGGGAACAGACGAACACAGTAACAACATGTGCAAATGCAAGGCTCACTCTAACGTCGTTTTGTAGACCAACATGGCCATTTTGTCAAATCGTTCCCTGAAATAACAAAGCACAGTACACTATTTTGATGAAAATTAAGGGGTTGTATGCCAATTTCTGATTGCTTAATTGTATCCCCCCAAAAAAAATCCCGTGTAAATTTTCTATGCAAAGGGGTTTATCACCAGAATGACTACACCAATACAAACCTGAGATCCAGGACTTGACTTGCAACCACTCCCGGCTGGGTGGATTTTCCCTCAGGTACATCATAGAGGAATAGTTTACAGTCACAGACAACTGCATAGGCCCGCTGCCATCCTTTCTTAACTCCTGTTGGCTTTGGAACCTGTAAATAAACAAATGCACACATACATCATTCACATCTTAGCAGATAAAGCAGAAGCGGGACCCTTGAGGACATTTCCATGCAACATTTGACTCTGATTTTTAGTGCTACAATTTTTTTATTATAGTGCTACAATTTCTTGTACAGAATATGAGTTCCATGAGCTTAGATGCATGTACAAATGTACTGAGCATTATGCTGTAAACATGATGTGCTTATTGAAGGACCTACGACCTCCATGATGAACTCTGGAGTGCTATGGATCATGGAGCTATAAGAAACCAAAGGGCATGCATAGTCATATGTGAATTCAAGCATGGAAATGCTAGTGTGTCTGGAAATATAGATAGATAAAGAAACAGATTTTTTAAACATTCCTCTTTTACAAAACATTCCCCTTTTACAAAATTAACTTCAGGATGTGTGCCCTTCAGCCTTGCAACTGGAAAATATCAAAGAGCATAAGATGATGAGAACATTTATCTCTCCCATTTAAAGTTTGGCTAGAAACAAACCTCTCTCACCCAGAATTCTTTCTCAACTTTCAGACTATGGCAATCCAGCTGCCAGTTTCCAGAACTTTTTATCAAATCACCTGCTGTGCTCACTAGTATAAAGATTAGCACTAAGGGGATTACTATAAATTGTAAACAAAGCCTTGGGGCTTTATCATAATTTGGGAAGATGGATGGATAGAGAGAGAATGGGTTTTCGGCACAATTCTAGGGAAGATCCTCTTATACAGTTTGCCCCTTCTAGCATGTAAGATACTAGTGCAGAAGATACTAAGCCATACGCCAAAGGAAAAATATTTTTGTAATATACTAAGATAATCAAATGCCTTCCAGCTACTGCTGCTATAAAGAAGCAGTACGCTAAAATGACACAAGGCAAGATTTTGTGTTTTCTTCCCTTTAGCTTCTGCATAAAGTTTGTATTTTCAGTTGGACTTTTCAGCTTGGAATTCTAATGCCCCATCTTATGTGATATCAAACACACAGAGATTCTTTTCTCATATATACTTGCGCGACTCTGAAAAGCAACAGTTATTTTTTACACTAGTCTGCTGCTTAGTTAAGTGACAAAGCTATTGACATGTGCAACTTTCCATCTAGCTTTGATTCAGGGTGGGCCTCACAAGTTCATGGAGCACACCACGATTACAGTACATTTTAGGAGATGCAATAGGAACCAAAAGCATACCAAAACCAACAGGAACCAAGAAACACAGATGATTTTGGTACACAGTGTTCTTTCGGTACCCTTGCTTCCTGTTTAACTAAACCAAATCCTTTTTTCTAATCTCTGCATTTTGCTGAAGTGGGGGTATGAAACCTGAAAGAAAGGTGATGTCTTTTTAAAGCAGTAAAGAATAAAATGTATTATTATATATCTATGACGTGAAGTGCAGATTAAACAAACAAAGCCCTCCTTTCAGGTTTTATACCCCACCTGAGCAAAATGCAGTGAAGAAATAATTACACAATATACTGTACTTTTTATTGTACACTTCCATGCTTGAAGATTATTATTTAATACGGCACTGAATGAATTAATTGAGTTTGTACCTAATAACCTATGCCAGTCAAACTACTGGATTTTGGGGTAAAAACACAGTAGTGTTTTTAAAGATAGGTGGGATTCAATTAACACTACTGTTAGAATCATAATTCTCTCCCTGCCTCTGCTCCTGTATATTTTTCCTACCTTGACGTAGCCTTTGTAGGCTGTTCCTATGCCTCTTTGAACATCTACCCCAAGGGGTCTCTTGGCTTGCTCTGGAGGTATAGGGCAGACTTGTGGTGCGCTGTCCTTGCAGGAAACATGGCATGCAAATGAACACACTAAGAAAGAAAAGGTGAACTTGTCAAAGTTCTTTGCTGTTACACAATAAAACCTAAAGTTCAGTTAAAAATAAGGAGCACAGCATCATACAAGTACAGTGTATTGCTAGCATGAGGCTTTCTGATTAAAACAGTTGACACATGTGACTGATAACGCAGCTTCAACTCTATGGGTCAAAATGGAATTGGAACCCCTGCAATCCTCTCTTAATGCCTCGCCCTTCCTGAAAATTTCATGGGCTCACATTAGTAACGTAAATAACCTGTTTCTGCAGCTGACCCTTCAAATATGGCGTAAATGACAATCACATTCAGCTCCTTTGCAGTCACTTTTAACTTCTATTTTAGATCACCCAGCCTTTTGCTTTAAAGAGGCATATAACCATTTCCTTCAGGTAACTGTCTTGCTGCAATAAAGATGTAAAATTTATGCTGTTAAGTCTCTGAGTACTTAGAAGACTTAAGCCAACTTACCATCACAAGCGTAGCCCTGTCTAATCAATCCCACCATGAGGGAGGTGCAGTGGCTGCACTGAGTGGGGCTTGAAAAGGATTTGATACTGAGTTGATGAGCTTTAGGCTGGAATATAAATTCAGGGTAAATAACATTTTCAAAAGGTTAATAAAATGACAAGTAATTGCAAAATTGTATCAGTGGCAGAAGTTCCCACTTCAGCAGACCTTGATTTGAAGAGGTGGCCCTGGTTATGCCTTCATTTACTTGCAATGGAATTTTAACAGGAACCATTACTCCTGAACTGTGTACTGAATAATAATAATAATAATAATAATAATAATAATAATAATAATAATTAATTGGGCATCTTTTTGAAATAATACTCAATGCAACTTACAAAACGTTTAAAATATGTAGAGATCTAGCAGTTCAAATTCTCTCTTGTTAACCATAACACTTGTAGGAAGTAATGCTAAAAAATATGCTCTGTATACAAATCACACCATTTTCATTCCTATACTTAGCTGCATGGTGGAAGCAGGGGACGACACAGTTCTGAGACTGGGACTCCCTTGCTCTGCCACTGGGAGATGATCTCACCACCTATATGAGGGCAGAGACATTTGCCCTTATATAAGTGGCTTGGCTTAGTGCTACATCTGAACCTAGGCTACTGGTTGCTTTGACTTGTTTTAGATTTTAGCCAAGGTGTGCTTTGACTTCCTACTCATGGTTTGTCTGAGGGAGGCAAGCCACAAGCCCATGTTCAGATGCAACTCTATGCCATACCACGACTTAGCTAAGAACGTGATAAGAATACTGCTAGGCCAAGATAAATGCCCATCTAGTCCAACATCCTGTTCTTATAGCATCCAACCAGATGTCTGTGAAAAGCCCTATGGGAAGCTCTGAGTAGAGTGGAAGCAGCAGGACCAGGACAAGAGTGAAGTGATCAATATTTTTACTAAGCCTTGGTTTTGCTTAGTACACTGATCAAGTGTGTTGAAATTGGTTCTTTCACTGGTTTTTCAGCACTGAAAGCTCTCTCTCGGGGGGGGGGCATATTTGCTACCCACTCTTCATGGTGACGGGTGTGTAACAATTTTTAAATGAACACAGAATATATACTGTGGTGGATTAGCATTGAATAAAGTTTTGCATCATGGCAAATTTTAACTATATGCAGACCAAGCAGACCAGAACTGCAACCTAAAGGAAATCTATTCCGGCACCCCAACAAAACTAAAGCAATGAGTAAGGACACCACACACAGGAGTGTTTAATAGCACAAGCCTGCACAACTTGCAGCCTACAAAATCATACACAGCTGATCTGCCCCATACTGGCTTGCTGTGTGTTTAACAACACCATAGTTTTTACAGTCCCAAGGAGACAGCAGACCTGTTGGGCTGCTACACCTGGCAAATGGGCCGCATAAGGCTTTGTAAACAGCTACGCAGGACCAATTTGAAATAATCCTAAGAGATGAAAATGACGAACTCAGACAAAATTAACATATAGATGGCTTATGAATGGGATATAATCATTTTCATATCTGCACCCCCCCCAAAAAAAAGTTCTAAGCAAAACAAGTCAACAAGTGCCCCCTACCTTTGGTACAGCTAGAGAAATGGACTGAATGGTGGGGGAAGGAGCAGCAGGCATCCTCTGAAGCCGATTTGGTTCCTGAATTGCAAAAAACTACAGTTGAGCAATTAAAGACTTCCAGGAGCCAATATGCATTTGGTTTGGCAACAACTCGGGTATCTTTTTTGAAGGTGAGTAAGAGCCGATATCACAAAACGCAGCATTGTTCCAAATTTACTAGAAGCAGGTTTGCAGATCAGAAAGACTCATAGGAAAGCCTGCACTCTAGCAAGCAGCAGAAGGTAAACAAGGAAGAAGATGGAGCTCAGCGATACACAGGGACCCAGGGAAAGGGGAGCAAAACAAAAGGGAGCTCACAAAGCATGTACATTTAAACAGTGACGCAAGTCAACACAGAAAGAAGCTGCGAGGAAAGAAAATGTTTTCTTGCGGACTGATGGCTGTAAACATACATTTGTAAAATTTAGGGCTCCCCAAAATGCTTTAATCTGGATTAATGAAACAACGGCGGCTTACTTCTTGCTGCTGCTCTGCAGTCACAACAGATGTCGATGGCGAGACCTCCGCTTTAGAACCCTGTGCCTCCTGCTCACTAACGGAATTTGTCTGCAAAGTGGGTTGGAGCAGAGGAGATAGTAAAGGAAGTTAGCTTCCAGCAACGGATCCCTGAGTAGCAGAACAAAACCAAGTTCACCTGGGGCACAAGAGCCTGTCTGCTCAGAAAATGCTTTGTGTAGAGCATTCTGCTGAGCTCTGTAATGTCAAGCTAGTTAACACCTACACTCTAAAAGGAAACCCTCCACCAGCAAAGGCCACAGCTATATTATGTAAGTGGAGTTGGCTGATGCTGAAAACCCCCAAATTGTGAAGTTATCAGTTCATTCTGAGATTAAGGCAAAGTATTAATACATGGCCTTCAAATACCCTTTGAAGGTTACTTCTAACTCACTGTAGGAACAGACATAATCAGATCTGCCTGGCAAGGACTTACCTCCATACAGTAGGTGTGTGATTACACTGCGCTTGCGTGTTTTTGTCTCCTGTATGTGCGTGTATGCACCCACCCAATCATCATAAAATAAGACTTACACAGTATCTACTTTGTTCATTATTGTTAAAGGCTCTTTAATGAGCATTAGGTATGGAGATAGTACTAATGATTTCTGTATTTTAAAACAAAAAGTTAAAAGATGAAATTTCTGGTGGGGAGGGGAGAACAAAACTGAAGACTTAGGTGGAAAATGCAGAAATGCACTGTTATGTTGCATCTAAATAAAGGATAGAAAATGTTATAAAAATAACCCTTATTTTGCTGAACTATATGGCCTCCTCATTTAAGATTTAGAACTGGGTTAGGTAATTCACTTAACAAAAACAAAAAAACAAAACAGGGTTCAGCAGCTAGAAGATGTAACACACACAAAATTTCATTCAAATTTGAAATGGGAAAATACAGCTATTAGTAGGTGCAGAGCTAAGGTGTATTTAGAAGAATCATTTTTTGACTCTTAGATAATGGGCCTTTAAAAAATGCTAATATTGTTACCAAAATGAAATTCCGCACTTTGGAGCTCTGAAATCTTACATAACAGAGCTAGTCTTTAATAATAATAATAGTATTTAATAAGATGCTGTTAGAGAAAGAAAGGTCTTAGAAAATACGTATGCTACAGTGGAGTCCATGTGCTGTTCATCTTATAGCAAGTTTCAATGGAAACAGGAAAGGTTTTGGCCCTGTCACTATTCTGCTGTCCACAATACAAATTCACCTTTAATACACATTGTAATTGCCACAGCAACTTCAAATGAGCAGTTTACAAGAGAACTCTTAGGAAATGAAGCTATTTCTATTTAGTCGGTTAATCTTCAGTATAATTTAATAAGCATGTATAAAGGAAACTAAAAAAAAGGTCACTAGTTTAGGATGGCAATTTTACACATACAGGTTACAGATTAGGGAGGTAAAGCCATCAGCATGAACTTACTTCTTCCCAAAAGGCTAGCAGAGAAGATGAAGACGAGGAAGAAACATTGTCCTTGTTGTAATAGATATGAGAGGATAAAATTGATCACTTTTTACCCAGCAACAAACCATCAGAGCGGTTATTAGCAAACTAACTAGGTAAGTTAGTAATTGGCAAAGTTTGCAGACTGCAAAGGCAACATTTTCCTGATATTCCCAAACTGTGCATTAGCAATATTAAATATTCCTCATAATACATCTGAATAGTGTTTGCTATCGAATACAACCAACAAAATGTTGCCAGAGAAAATAGCAGCTCTGACTCGGTGAGTGGCCTTGGGAAAGTTCCTAGCACTCAGCCTCCTTTTCCCATCTGTAATACTGGAATATACTGATCTGTCTCAGCCGCTATTGCGAGGTCAAATGAGGTAAGGAACTCGAGAGTAAGTGCAACATACAATAATAAACATTTCCTGCAGATGTATATAATGAAGGCAGATATTTGATCTTCATAAAAAATTCAACACCTCACTATAAAGGGCTTTTAGATCTAACGTAGCAAAGATCTTTCTGCTTCCCAGTTGTCGGTAACAGCTAAGGTTTGGCACAACTTGTGATTGCATTCTAGTTTGTTTTCAAAGAGGCTGCAGTGTGGGTGGAGAGCAGCACACAGCACATCCTTCTGCAACAGCAACAAACCAGCACCCACTTTCTGTGAGATGCAAACAGCCTTTCTGCAAAGACTTGCAGCCAATTTATCTTTCCCCTGGCAACCAACATGCAGTTTGAAAAGGAAATAAGGAAAGCCAGGAAGTCGCAAGAATAGATATAATTGTAGTTCCAGTGATCGCATGTGAAATTGTAGACCCAAACTCCATACAGGTTTTTATCTGAGCTGGGTGGTGACACATATCCTCTCTGGGCTTTATGAAATTCCAGATGCAGATGACTAGGCACTTGCAAGTAAGTCATACATCCCCCGAGGAAAGCAAAGTGGCATACAGAGTTAGTCATGTCAGGTTAAGCACTCTTGATTTCTACTGACTTGGGAGTTTGTTCTATAAAACATGCAGAGTGGAAGAGAATTAAAAATACTTTCATTAAGATTTCATTTTTCACCGTGAATATGATTGTGCTGAATTTGTAATATAACTCTACACTGCATTTATTATATTACTATTGTATCTTGTGACCTTTTCTAAGCATTTGGCTTGCAACGCATGAATTATATGATCGCTTGGTCTGATCAAGCAAGGCAATTGTTAGCATTCTTTTATCTGTTTGTGACGGTCATTCCAATCTCATTCCAATCAACAGATGAATTTCCATACAATAAAACAAATATGCAACCCATTAAGTATTGATAAGGACACTGAATACAAACTGTGCTCAAGTATGTGTTTCTGACAAACACAGAACTCATTAGTTTAAGTAGGTGAATTTATCAAGAACAGAATACATATATTTTTTCCAGTGTCTAGCTACTAATCTTCAGTCACATCACCTAAAAGCTGAAGAAAGGGCCTATTTTTCCTGTCAGGCAAGCTGTAACTGACAGGTTTTGCAGTCTGCTTGGTCTGCTGGATAATTTAGTGGAGTAGCATAGCTTTGGGGATGTTCTTGTGATTTTATTTTTCTATAACCCATCTGTCTTTTAGTAACACTGTCATGTATTCCCTTTCCAACAGAGAGAGAAATAAATGAATGGAGCTGAGGAACATGTGGGCCTCCAAATGCTGTTAGAATACAACTGCCATGATATCAGCCCATTGCCAAGGTTGCTGGGACTGATGGGAGTTGTAGTCTAACAACAGTTAACTACTGCTGTATGGGATGAAACACACAGAGAGAGATAGAGATAGAGATATAGAGATAGAGATAGAGAGAATATACAGATATGGGAGGTCTGAAAAATGGATACAGGTGGGCTCTCCCTTTGTTTAGCCTTAATGGGAGGTGGGTTTAATATACAGCTCAAGGGAAGTGAACAGAGGCTAAATAAGCACACATATATTAATACTGTAAGAGGAGCCAAACAGATATGGACCACAGAATAGGATATTTAAGTTTATGTTAGTGAAGAAAAAACACTCATTTCTCTTCTTCCACACTGTGCTCTAACTTTAAGATACCAAAAAGTAAACTTCCAATTTACACGGCACTTTACAGTAAAAGCAAAAGAGAGGAACCCTGCCTCAAGGAGCTTACAATTCAGATTGCTTGCGGGACAGGGTCCTTTTTCTTTATGAACTGCTATTACCTACTTCAATATCATATAATAAGTGAGTGAGTTAGAAAGAGATGAACCAGTTTTTGAATGTAATTATCTGTATCCACTTTGTTGCATACACTGCTATGATATCCCCACTTACTTGCCTTTCCCCCTAAACTAAAAAGGCCCAAATGTAACTCCTTGTAGGGGAGTTACACCAGCCCCTTGGTCATTGTGGTTGCACTCTTCTGAAACTTCTCCAGGTCTAGCAATATCCTTTTCAAGGTGAGACAACCGGGACTGTTAACAGTATTTCAAGTGCAGTTACACCATTGATTGATGAAATGGCATTATGACAGGGGCAGTTTTATTTTCAATCCTTTCCCTAACAATCCCTAACATGGAATTCACTTTCTTCACGGGTGCCTTGACATCTTCACTGAACTATCCAATAAACATTAGCCCAGATCCCATTGGCATCTATGCAAAATTAGGATTTTTCTGCCCAATGTGCTTAACTTTACACTTGCTGATGTTGAGCTGCATTTGCCATTCTACTCCCCGTTCATCCTTTTGGAGATCCTTTTGGACCTCCTTTGGATTCCTTTTTGCAATTCTGATGGTATCATCAGAAAAACACAGCCACCTCGCTTCTCACTCATAACTTTATGTCATTTATCAGTATAGATCTGGCTATCCTTCTTGCTCCACACTCCTTTTTAACATCCCAACTCACTATGTTTCCTGTGCAAAGGTTTAAGGGTGCTAATACTCACTCTGAAAGTCAGATCGTGAGCAAGAGGTGATGTATTGAAGTATTCAAAAATGGAATCCTGGAAGTCTGAAAGTTTGAGACCTGGAAAAAGAAAGCACAATTAATTAGTCATCATCCCGCTATTTTACTTTTTTAAAAAAATTGCAACAATCATCATGGTGGTGAACAGTATTAAATAAAATTACATTCCTAAAACAACTACAAAATGCATCACAAATTAGTAACTCAGAGTAAACCATCGGCATAGCGGGATCACCCCTCTGGGAAAGCCTGGGTGAAGGTGCTTTAATGCCAATACTGTAGGTCCCTGCTTGATGTTTGATGAAAGCCTATTCCAAAGCCAGGCCTGAACCTTGTCTGGAATGGGTCTAGATAATGCGTATATTCCAAGAATGTCTGAATCTTGATCGCCTTCCCCCAAAACAGGGCATTTTCAACTAGTGGATAGCTATCACAAACTGCTGGTATTGGGGTGACCTTTTTTTTTTTTAGGAATGCCCATACCAAAGCCTCTTTAAGGGCAGTGGAGTCCACCCCCTTGTGTAAAGGCACCTCCAGACCCAACCAGACATACCCTGCTGTCTTGATTTGATTAGTCATGAAGGACAGTGATTGAGAGGGCACTTAGCTGGATGCACAGCTGCAAGCACCTTGAGGCCTCATAATCTGAAACTGACCAAACAAAACAGGGCAGGATGTTGTACTGGCAGCCTGACTAGGAACTGCCATAGTCATGACATCAAGGTGGGTGAGTTCTATCCTCAAAGTGTCATGCAAACATGGCACAACAGACCTTTGAGGAATCCAGTGGTGATCCCTCCATGGACAACTATTAGACCACCCTGTACAGTTCCAGTGGGAGACTACTTGAGGATGCCATGGAGGCACAAGGTATGTTTGATGCCCTCATAGCCACACTGGGTAAGAATGATTATAACCAGTGCTCAATCGACCTCAAAGTTATTTCTGCCATCTGTGTTCTAGTTGTCATCTGGCCTTTTTCATTGCTTCAGAGTCCCCAGAGTACCAGGAAGCTGTACAGTGACAGAGCAGCTGAAGAAGTGTGCATGCACACAAAAGCTTATACCCAGAACAAACTTAGTTGGTCTCTAAGGTACTACTGGACATTTTTTGAAATTTTTATTTATTTCGACTGCATCAGACCATCATGGCTACCTGCTTGAATCTAGTATCTACTGTCCATTCTACAACGAGACAAGGGCCTCTACAGGATTTAGTGTCATTACCTGCATCTGTCCTGTATTTCTCCTCCAGCTTCTTCTTTAAAGCTTCAACTTCTTCCAAGAGTTCCCGATTTTTTGTTTCAGATTCCTTTAGTTTGCTAAATGGTGAAATGGAAACCTTGAAGCATTTGGAACATAATAAAGCAAAACACTTTTCTTTGCCCTCGGGGGGCTCCAGTGGATGTGGATTTGCTCAAGCTCTAGGTTGCTACACTGCCCAGTTTCAGAAAGAGAAGCCACACGCCAGATGTACAAAACCAGCTTCAAAAAAGCTTGCCAAAACCGTGACACTTCCTAACAACATGACACTTTCATGACCCATAATCCTGCACATGCTGGCTGGCTGGAGGAAGCCAGCTGCAAGTCTCTAACAGGGACAGAGATGCCCCAGGGCTTGCTGAAAACAACGACAGGCTAGCCAGCCCACCCCCCTCCCCGCACTATGACAAAAACCAATGCAAGAGCTCTAGGCTCAGGCTGCAGGGCTAGAATGCCTTGGCTTCCTGGCTGGAATTTGACCTAGGGTATCATGAGGAAGGAAATGACTGCTTGCTTGGCCACCTTTTTCCTCCGTCTCTCACAATCCCGATTCTTCCTCCTACACAGGAAATTAGGAACAGGGCTACTTCTTCCCTTGAAAGAGAAGCAGCCATTGTGGTGCACGTGCTGATGGAAGTGATATGGGAAATGGTGCGGAGGTGTGGGGAGGTGAAAGGTGTATTGGGGAGGGGAGTAGAAAATATGACTGGATGGGTTCTGCGCTCCATCCACCCATCATGACTTACAACTGAGAAAAGAAAAGCAGGCCACAGAATTACATGCTTCTTTCCCCCAGCTTGTGTTGTGTGCAATTCTTCCCCCCTGCCCTTATGCTAATAGCCAAAAACCATGGCTAAGCGTTATGACCATACAAATGTTAACCAAGACTAATGATTGCCCATTTCAACCCCTGGTATTAAAATGGTTTACATCCCTATAGTTAAAGCTTAAGAAGGTGCTGCAAGAAAAGCAGGGAGAGGAGGAGGAGAACCCACAACTTGGCAGTTTGCTTTCCAAACAGACTTAAGGGCATTAGCCAGGATCCAAAAAGTTATGCAAATTCACCGAAGGGCTTTGCATGGTCAGTGGGATTATTTTTTACTGTTGTTTCCAAGAGCGACAACCCCAATGGCAAATCCCAAACTGCTTTTCAAAGCTTCCCCCAGTTTGAAAGAGTTCCTCACTTTCCCCTTGGGCAAGAAGGAAGTAGTTGCATTGTTCTTTGGATCTAGATCAACCTTCCCAACCTCGTGCCTTCTAGACATTTTGGACTACAACTCACCCCTAGCCCAAACTGAACTGGCTGGGGATGACAGAGGCTGGTAGTCCAAAACACTGGAGGGCACCAGGCTGGTTGAGGGCTAATCTAGGCCGCTATGCTTAAACTGTAATGCAAGGCAGAGGCTTGGGGCTGTTTATTTTGAGTTCTTAGACTCCCTGGCACATACACGTACTTTCAGAAATATGCATCAAAAAGTCAATTACATAAAGAATTACATGAATGCCATATTTTATATTAGAAAAGCAAAATTGAAAAATGATCTGAAACATTACCTTTCAAAGGACAGGTTGGCATCTTTAACCTTCCTTAACTCTTCCTGGACCAGCTGTTTGGCACGTATTTCGGCATCAAGAGCAGATTGCAGCTCCAACCTTGCTGACATATCCAACTTCTGACTACGTCTCACTTTCCAAAGTGGGTCCTATTGCAAAAAGCAATGGTTAATACTGCTAAAGAATTTATCACATGTGTTTAAATATTAAAAGCGATTAAAAAGCTTCAGTTGTATTCATCATTAGTGAGGTAGGGGTGGAGGGGAGATGAGATCTTAAAAGGAAGACGGCATTCAGGGAACAACAACATTTGTAATGCATTCCAACTTAAAAATTGGGGAGGTGGGGGTGGAATGCAGCTAGAAAATGTAGCTGAAACACAAACCAAGCAGTTTTACATTGAGAGCAAGAGGTGACCAAAAAATCCCCAGAGAATGAATTGACCAAAATATTGCCCTTGAGGGCCGCTGGTGGCCTGGCAGGATGGATGTAAATACAGAAACAAACAAAGCCAAGGAAAAGTTCAAAAATTTGCTTCAAAGGTGCTTCAAAGAGGCAATTACTGGATTGATGATTTGCCAAAATCCATTTCACTGTGGAACTATCCGCTATCCTTTGTAAACAGATAAAATCACCATTTCCCTGTTCTATCCTTACATTTGACATTATTATTTTTTCATATTTTAATGTTTTTATACAGATTAGACTGTTACATTAGAGTCTCTAAAGAGCAACTGAGGCAGTAAACAATGACACTATCCAAAGACTGTACGAGAAAGGAAACTAGCTCTGGGACTCACCCTTCCCCTGGCTTCCAATAGGAGAAACAATTCCTCTCCCTAGGGCCAATTCAGCTGTAACAAGCAGCATGTTGAGAAGGGAGATGGGAATGGGCAAAGGCACCAGCTGTTTAAGCCAATCTATTTCCTGAGAAGGGCTGCTTCCTTCTGCTATTGATTGCCAAGGGCAACGCTCCATCCTCATTTGGAACTTTTCGAAGTTCCATGCTAGATACCATCCCATTCCTGCCTTCTAGAATTCACTGAATGATGTGATTCTTCATTTTCATTGATTCAAACTCTGTACACTCCTCTTCCTTCAAAAAGGTAGTCCAAACTGGGTTGCATTAAATAAGTAAATACAATGAAAGATAGGTAGAAGAACAGCCCGGTAATTTTCAAAAAAATACCCAAGGGGGGGGGGGGGCGGGAATCTCAATTATAATGAGAACTGAAACAAGCCAAATATATAGTAACTGGTTCCAGAATCAATTCACAATATACATTAGAATTAGGGAACGCAAAATGGATTCTCTTTGAGATGGCCACCAGTCTCAAATAGGATATTGTAGTACAGGAAAAAGTGCAGAAAATAACAACTAGAATGATCAGGAGGCTGGGGCACCTTTGCTATGAAGAAAGGCTATAGCGTTTGTGGGGAGGTTAGTTTAAAACGAAGTTACCTGGGGAAGGGGAACATGATAGATATTTATAGAATTATGTATGGCATTGGGAAATCAGTAAGAGAAATGCCCCCCCCCCCCCCAGCAGTCCAGTACCAATTAAACTTATTGGCAGGAAATTCCGTGCAGAAAAAAGGAAGCAGTTCTTCACACGGTATATGAGTCATTTGTGGAACTTGGAGACACAAGATGTGGTGACTACCACTAGCTCAGCTGGCTTTTAGGTGAGTCTATCAATGACTACTAGTCACGATGGCTCCACGTAACGTGACACTGAATAGCAGCTGTTGGTGGAAGGAAAGGAAAGGGCTATAGCTGCTAGTAGGCTGCTGAGGACTACTGACCTGGTCCAGCAAAGCAATTTTTTTTATGTTCTTATGGAGAATGCGGGAAAGAGGCTTTGGGGGAGGAATGGTCTGCCTTTTCTCTATATATAACAAAAACATACGAATGTCATCATGCAGCCCCATGGGAAAATCTGTAGTGCAGCATCACAATTCTGAATTTGCACGAAGTCAGGATGGGATAGGGGAGCAACATCAAAGGCAGGTGGCATAACAACATTTGCCATGACGTGGGAGCAAAAAGGGAGGTACGATGAGAAGGGGAACGTGGTGGTTTAAAGTAAAGGCAGACATTTGAGCAAAGCAGGGATGGAGAGAACTGAGAGGAAAATAGTTTTTGAGCAACAACAGATGTTTAAATGAAGCAGCAATGAAGGCACACTGGGAGGAAAAAAGTGGCAAATTTAAACAAGGGCAGAGTAGAGCAAGCAGGAAGTGATGCAGGGGGCAGTGGAAGTTTAAACAAAGTTTGAGTACGACAGGAAGGGAATTTGGAATAGCTCTGTTGTTAGCTTTCTGGTGTTGTATCCATCTTTTCTATTTCTTCTTGTTAAAACTGTCGTTTTTTGTTTTTTTAAAGGCAACCCTTCTGTGTCCTCCATCCCTGCTTTACTCCAACCTCTGCTGTTGTCTAAAATCACCATTTTCCTCTCAGTGTGCCTCCACCCTCACTTTTACTCAAACTTCTGTAGTTATTTAAAACAACCACTTGCTTTCCTTTCAGTGTCCTCTGTTCTCGCTGTATTCAAGCTTCTCCCTCTTACATTTCTTAGCTGTCTCATGTGTCAGAGATAAAAGATTAGGAGCCCTCAAATATTCTATAGTACCTTCACAAAATGCATTTCACTATTGCTACCGTGCGTTGCTTTCAACATGATGTTCCAGATTCAGTGTAGTTAATTTAGAACAGATATTTTGTTAACAAGTAAATACTCACATCCACCAACTTAATTTAACCATCTCTAACTCAACAAGCTAACCAACAGGCTTGCTCTTAAGATTCTATTCATCTCAAAGATACAGTAACATATGTGGTATGTGCACAAAAGGAGATGCAGAGTAGGAGAGAGGATGAGGAATGGAAATGGGAGCGATCTGTGTACAAGGGAGAGCTGAGAAAAGTAAGGAGGAGGAGGGGAAAAGGGGAGTGAATGTGAAAATGAAGGTGCAAAGAGAGTTGCAAAAAAGGATGAGGTAGGAAACGTGTGGATGGGGGTGAAGATGAAAGCATGGCTTCATAACTGGGTAGAAGCTGAAAAGGCTGCTTAGTAGTTGCAATGTGTGGGGATGAGGAATATGCAGGTGGTAACCATGGGGTGGAGGGACGCGGGTGGCGCTGTGGGTTAAACCACAGAGCCTAGGACTTGCCGATCAGAAGGTCGGCAGCTTGAATCCCCGCGATGGGGTGAGCCCCCATTGCTCAGTCCCTGCTCCTGCCAACCTAGCAGTTCAAAAGCACGCCAAAAGTTCAAGTAGATAAATAGATACTGCTCTGGTGGGAAGGTAAATGGCGTTTCCGTGCGCTGCTCTGGTTCGCCAGAAGCGGCTTAGTCATGCTGGCCACATGACCCAGAAGCTGTATGCCAGCTCCCTTGGCCAATAAAGCGAGATGAGCGCCGCAACCCCAGAGTCGGCCACGACTGGACCTAATGTTCAGGGGTCCCTTTACCCTTTACCTTTACTAACCATGGGGTGGGGTGTGTGCAGGGTGGAGACTACACAGAAGGAGGGGGAGGAGGTGTGGACATGGGACTGAAGATTCAAATGGATGCAAAGAAGGGCTGCAGAATAGAAGGGGGTTCCGAAATGGGGCTGAGAAGGTGAAAAGCGAGCATAGTAGTCGCCTGGGGTAGGAAGGGGACGCTATTGCTGGCTAATTTGTGGTGCAGGGGGTTGGCAATTGGAGCGAACAAGGAAACAAACCCTTAGTCATTTTTAAAAGAACTTCTAGATTCATTGAAGATATACAAAATTGGAAGCCCCTCAAATTGTAAAGCTTTCCAGTTAACCAATTAAGATATTCATGCTTACCAAAGTCCTTGATCCCAGACTGGAGCTTCTTAAAGATTCAAGTTCTTCTGTCATCTTAGAAGCTAAAGCTTGAAGATAGCCACGGGCATCTTTTTCATCACTCACCCTAGTGCACAATCATAAAGAGTCACTCCTTTATATCAATAAAGGACACAGGCACACACACATTCAATAACATGTTATCACCAGTCTCAGTGTTCAAACTATAAAATGTTGTTTTTCTTGCATGAAAATTTTCAGGATTAAACTCAGCAGACACAGCCAGGGTAGTTTTCCCTACAACCATCCCAGGGTAGATCTATTGTAACACTCCTGCTGTGGAGATAATTAAGCAGCAAAGTTTATTGACAGGGGAAATTTGGAGTTTGTGATGACCTGTGAATTCCCATCTCTGAGGTACTAAGAGTGGGCCAACCTTGTTTGATGAGAGCTACTCTTGATGGACAGGCAGGGTCATGCGAAGACCACTGCAAAGGGGATGAGCTTCCCCTTTAGTTCAAGGAATGTATTAAGAACCTGTAAACAGCCCAAAGCAATAATAAAATAACAATTTGCAACAACCACGAAAGAGCCTAACTGAGATATTGCTGCTTAACAGGCAGTGCTGGTCTGGGAGCAAAGGGAGAAACCGTTTTCTTTGATATTCTTAGCCCACTTGATAGCTCAGTCGGTAGAGCATGAGACTCAGTAGAGTATGAGACAATCTCAGAGACATGGGTTCGAGCCCCACACTGGGCAAAAGATTCCTGCATCACAGGGGATGGACTAGATGACCCTCATGGTCCCTTCCAACTCTACAATTCTCTGATTCTTTGTGATTCAACAGAAGGAGCTCTTTCCATCAGCTAGGACCGCCCTACCCTTAAGGAGAATGTAATTTGTGTTGAGGTTGTGCATATGTGGTTGTTTGGAGCATTATAAACTCCTTTTGGAAAAGGCTGTGGCATAGTGGTTCCAATCTTCCCCCTACATGTCTGTGTTATGATGTGAATTTTTAAAAAATATTTGAAGGATCTACACTGCCTCATTTATAAGTCTGGCACAGAAATCATAAGGTTGACTTTAAAAAAGAAGAATTGAAACAAAGAACTGATGAACAGCCAGGCTGCAACCTTTTCATTTAATACAAATTAATTTTTAATGTATGACCTAGACATTCTCACTTTGGTGAAATCAGTTGACATAGAAGGTTAATAAAGTTCCTGTAAGGGTAATAAAAATGTGGGAGCCAGTATGTATCAATCAATATTTGTGGCTGCATGTGATTTCTGAAGTGTATCATCTACAAGATGACAGATTTCCGTTCTATGGGAGCCTTCCTTCTGCCAATACAGCACTAATTTATTTTTCAAAGGATCCTCAAAATGCACATACCACTGAATAATTTCTGCAATTTGAGCTTCCCAGTGGGCAACAGATTCCTTCTTTGCCGCCAAATCCTGAAGCTCATCTTCTAGCTGCCTGTTTTGTGATGTTAGTTTATCCACAAAGGAACAAAGCTGCAACGAGAAAATTAGAAATTTTCATAACTGTAATTTAATGTAACTTTGAACCTCCCACAGCAAATGTGTAAAACCGCCTGCAACATTTTGTTTTCCAAACAGTCAAATTAAGCCAGCCCAGTTAAGTGGCAAAGTATGTGTATAAGCAGCACTGAAGGTTTCTTCGGTTTTGATAACAGAGATTAAACACCCAGATTTCACATTTGACATGGAATAGTCAGACTTTCACACACAATTAAAACCACTGTATTATTTTTAAAAAATTATTTGTAGCCTCTCTTGAATTAGGAGCAGGGCAGGGCACTCTAAAATGGTATTTGAATTATAGAAATAAAACATAAGATATCTTGGGGTAGCCAAGATGCCCTCCAGGTGTTGCTGAACTGCAAATCCCATCATCCCTTACCATTTGCCATGCATGCTGGGGCTAATGGGAACTGAAGTCCATAGCATCTGGAGGAAGCCACGTGGGCGATTACTGTTGTATCTGATGAAAAACTGTGCTTCTTCACAGGTTATGACAATTTACCTTCTCATTTTCAGTTGTTATTTTCTTGTTATCTTCAAAGAGCATGGTTCTCTCTCGCTCATATTTCTCTTTCAGAGTTCCCACTGTTTCCTCCATCTCACTGTGCCTACAAGCGTGAAATAATATCATGTAAATGCCATTTCACAGAACAAAGAAACTATTGCTGCTTTTTATGGAGTTGAGTACATAAATCTTATTTAGTTTTTGGGTGCCACATTATGTATACCGACATTTTTTTTTGCGGGGGGGGGGGGATGTTTCCAAGAAAGCAAGTTGTACACAGAACTTACTTCTCCCGTTTGGCCTTATCCAGTTTATCTTTTAACATCATGATCTCTTTCTGCAGTGCTAGCTGATGGCTTTCTAAGTCATGCACCTCCTTTTTCACATTTTTAACTTCCAAGACATGGGATGCTTCTCGCCTGACCAGCTCCTCTTCGTAAAACAAGATTTTCTTCTCAAGCTCTGACTTCATTTTGGCCAGTTCCTGCTGATGCTCATGCATGGCCACGCCAGCAGCACGACCTCCCTGCTTTATCTGCACAAGAGCAGAGGAAAAAGCCACACAGACAACACCACAATACAGTACACTCAATATTAGAGACTTTAGTTTTGCTCAAAGTGACATAAAACACATTTCATCTCCTTAATACCAGAAGAGTTGATCATGAAGCATAAACACATGCATATTTACCGTATTTTTCGTCGCATAGGACGCTCCGTCCCATAGGACGCACCTACTTTTTGGGGGGGGAAATAAAGGAAAAAATTTTCTCCTTTATTTCCCCCCCAAAACCAGGTTGGGGATCAGTGGGATGGCGGCGCTGCGCCTCCCCGCTGTCCCCCGAGCTTGTGGGGCTGGCCGATGTCTGCCCGGCGCGAGGGGCTCTCAGCTTCAGGGCGCCCCATGCGCCGAGCGGCAGGCTGCGGACACCTGCGCAAAGCACGGGGAGTCCTACGAAGGGCGCCCCGTGCTCCGCGCTGCAGGCTGCCGCCCGCAAGCCTTGCGCGCCGGGGGGAGTTCTCCCCCAGTGCGCAAGGCTTGCCGACACTTGCGCGAAGCACAGGGCGTCCTCCGAAGGGTGCCCCGTGTTCCGCGGTGCAGGCTGCCGCCCGCAAGTCTTGCGCGCCGAGGGGAGTTCTCCCCCGGTGCGCAAGGCTTGCCAACACTTGCACGAAGCACGGGGCGTCCTCCGAAGGGCGCCCCCTGCTCCGCGCTGCAGGCTGCCGCTCGCAAGCCTTGCGCGCCCAGGGGAACTCCCCTCGGGTGCGCAAGGCTTGCGGATAGCTTCCTGGAGAGCAAGAGGTGTCGGTGCGCACCGACGCCTCTCGCTCTCCAGGCTTCCGCGAAAGCCTGCATTCGCCCCATAGGACGCACACACATTTCCCCTTCATTTTTGGAGGGGAAAAAGTGCGTCCTAAAGGGAGAAAAATACGGTATTTGTCTCTGCATAGCTTGGAGATCTCATTTGCTTCATCATAATCTCTCTGAAAGCCATGAACTGAGAGCAGACTGAAACATGCAGAAAACAGTCCACATCAGACTGCAGCAGGAGGGGGGCTGCATGCTTCATTCATTTTGCCTTCATGTAGAAGACTAGCATGTCAAAGTGGAAAGGTTTTACTCTAAGTCTCATAAGCATCCTGACTTTCCACTTTCTTTAGAACCATGGAGCACACACAAACACACGTTATTTGCATCCTGAAGAAGCACAGACCACTATTTAGACATCATTTTAGTTAGCTGTTCCCCATTTATTGAAACTATTTTTTCCAGCACCAGCCATTTGCAGGAGTCCCAATCTGAACATATTCTAGTGAGCATTTAAGGTCCCCATCCTTATTTTGCGGGCTGCCATCTGATTGGATTTCACTTTGATTCTGACTTGATTTTAGGATGTATTTTAATTGATTGCTTGATATTATGGTAATGTGTCATATATTTGATGTTAGCTGCTCTGAGCCCAGTTTTGGCCAGGGAGGGCAGAGTATAAATAAAATAATAATAATAATAATAATAATAATAATAATAATAATAATAATAATAATAATAATTCTGAAAGCCAACTTTCAAATGGTGTCCCCCCCCCTTTAATTACTGTTTTAATGAGCTTATTGTCTCTTGCCCTGCACTCCTAGGACTGAACTGTTAAGAATGATAAAGTCTAAAGAAGTCAAACAACAGAGGCCCTGAAACATGTAAGCAAATCTATTCACTGTGGTACAGATTTAGGTTTTTTTGGGGGGTGGGGCGACTGTGTAAGAGGATACAGCAAATAAAATATTGTCTGGGCTCTGTAAGAGGCTAATTCTGAGCTGGTACCCATGAGAACAGCCTGCAGTGGTATCTCCCATGCAGCTTAACATGTGCTATGTGAGGTTCTTTCCTACTCCAAACTTCCCAAGAAAAACCCATAACATGTATGGCAATCTAAAGGTCTACCAAAAAAATAGTAATAATAAAGTAGTCAACCTGTGGTGGGGATGAAAAATGTGTCAATGTCAATGGTTGCTTCTCACATTAAAATTGTGAGACAGGGAGGATTACTACCTATCCTGCCTACATTCAAAAATATCTTGTTGGAAGAACTAAATCTCGGGCCTTGCGCATTCTGGCAAGCTGTTTTTCGGAAGTGCATAAGTTGCAACTGACATGGGACACCCTGGAGATCTGGATTTCTATCCCTTGTCAAGTGAAGCTGTTCTTATATGGCTTAGATGCTTTTCAAATAATGTCACCTTTAGGGTCTCCAGTTCATTTTCAAGCTGCTTAGAGAAACTCTCACTGTGCTCTCGAAGCTTACGCTCTTTTGATGCCTCTGCTGCTGCGTCATCAAGTTGGGCTTCTAGCTATAAGAAGGAAAACAGGCCTGGTTATTGAAACCGCTATAGCTTAACCCTTATTATTTTTATGACTAGAGCAGCTACAAAAAACAGAAAGGGAGACATATGCCCATCTTGAGGTCTACAATCTAGATGACAAGGGTCACAGAAAAGGAGGAGTAGAAGATAAAAACAGTTTTGGAAGATGATATATTACCTTTTATTCCCAATCCTACCAACTTTCAGAAACTTCAAGGGAATACACACACACAGACACACACACACAGACAGACAGACACATCTTTATAACCCATCCTCATGCCTATGGCGACTTAACCATCTCATGAGATGCCTGCACTATAATATTTTGTAGCCAACTAGGAGCCAGTTACTTTAAAAGGGGAAACATGGAATCCAAGATCAACAAGACAGATCTGGGTAGCTAGGAAACTTCAGTATAAGGAAAGAATGACTGCGGCATTTAACTATAAATATAATAATTGACAGAAAAAAGTTAGTGCTTCTGGTTCTTTCATTGCTTGCTTTCTCTCCTTTACAGACAGACGAAGGGAAGGAGGGAGAGTAAGATGAAAACAGGAAGCCCAAATTATGGTCCAGAATGTGCTACTGTGATATAGCAGGAGTTTTAGCAAAGTGAATCCATGGAATAGCTGGCTCACACATTATGTTTCTCCACACAACCCCACAGGGCAGTGGGGGTGTGGAAGGACTGCATGAAGAAATAAACCAGCTGCTTGTATGTGTGGAACCCAGCCACAGTAACTATTTCAAGCTAAAATAGCAGCTGAAATCCATTATCCTCAAGTACCCTGCCGAGCTACCTCTTTTCTTGCTTTCTCAGATTTACGGATTTCCTGTCTCATGGAGTCAATTTTCTGCATGATCACTTCCACTTCTTCCTCTTTGTCACGGAGCTGTCGAGATAGTTTCTGCTTGTGGGAGCGCAAGTCTGCCATCCTCTCGTTCAGCTCTGAGAATTCCTGCATTGCTAGCTTCCTTTGTTGATGGGCGTCCTTTAGTTCTTTGGACTGTGCCTTTAATCTTTCAGACGCTTCAATGAGTTGCTGGTGAAAAGAAAGGTCCAAACAAGTGTTTAGAGATTGACACTCTTGAGCATGAAGTTCAATCTTATTGCAAAATCACATTTTGACAACATACGTCCTCATCTCCACCTCTCCCCATCCCTGCTCTCAAAATAATGACAGGCATTTTGGCAGTATATAAGCAGAAGTATTTATATATCACCATTCTGATATACCAACGTATTCTATGCTTCCATCTTTCTCCCACCTTCCTCTGTTCTCCCTCCCCTTCTTTCATACACCCCTCCCCTTTCCTCTTCTGTCTCTCCTCATAGCTCTTCAACCACTCTTCCCAGCATCATCTCATTACTTCTCTTCCTCTCTTGTCATCTCTGCTTCTTTCTGTTCGCCTTTTCTCCATCTCCCTTCTTCCCTACTCCTCCCTTTCCTCAATCGTACTCAACCTTCTAAAAAGAAAGAAAAAATAAATATCAGGATAAATTCTTTTATCCCTGTGTGTGCTTCTGCTTTGCGGTGTTCACTTGCATGTGGTGGGGATCAGAGCCAGTCCCAGGGGCAAAAGGAGGTTATAAGCTGATGCTTAAGCTTCTGTTGAAATCCCTGGCAGAAGGACGGTCACTCCCACGAGCCAAAGGACACAAAAGGGTTAAACACCACAGGGAACAAGAGCTGATTACTGCTAGTGATTACCCTTTTTCTCTAGAGAGGACACCAGAAACCTGAGCAGCGCTTTAGCAATGCCACCCTCCCTCAACGGGAAAAGGGGCTGTGAATAGCTTGGGGAGCCCTCATACACAGCCTACTTCCATCAGCCCTTTAGTTTTCTTCTGTTGCCTCTAGCCTTTGCAGGGTATGTCCAGGGTGGGAGGAATGCTTCTCTCTTTTATAGGGCTCAATTTTATTTTATTTTGCCTTTTAAAAAAACCAACCCAAACCATTTGTGCTTTATATTATTATTATTATTATTATTATTATTATTATTATTATTAAACATTGTGCATATAGTTTGGCACAGTCAATATGGACAGAATGGGACTGATACTGACACAATAACATATCAATTCTGAGGGACATTCTCAGTGGAAAAGGTGCTACTGGTCAATCCCTCAAAAGTGCTTAGAAATTCTGCCCTATGAAGCCTTTTTCTCATCCTTCCCCCTCTATAATCCTTTTCTTTAAGTTATTCTTTTACATATACAACGCATCAACATTTATATTCCATTATAATACAGTCGACTCACAACTTACACAGGGCTTATGTTCTGGGGATTGTGTGTAAAGCCCAAATCACATACAGTATAGCCGGAACAGCCCCCACGCGAGCATCCCTACCTTCTCAGAAGCTTGTGCGTCAAATGGGTCTTGCCCCCTCCTCCCCATGCAAGGTGGAGAGCTTCAATTTACGTGCATTTAATTTCTGTGATTGCAGTTGCAAGTGCCTAACACTACAATTGCACAAGTTAAATGTGTGCAAGCTGCAAGTTGACTGTATTTCAAGCCTAAACAAAGCCAGCAAGCTAGCATTATGAAGAAAAAAATATTGTTCTGCTAAAGAAACAAAATTACTAATTTCATCTAACATTATTTAGATACTTGGGCATTACACTTGACCACAACCATTTATTTTTGCTGTATTTAGCAAAAGTATTCCATCTCATCTGAAACCTATCATGCCATTGTTTTTGTTGCCTAAATCTGAGATGGTGGGTTAATTTTGACATAGCAGCAAATTCCTAAAGTTTCTCCATCCATTAAAGAATGGATGTGTGTTTGTTGATCTCCATGACTTAGCAAACAATATTCTTGCCGCAGTTAACATATAAGAAACTAATGCTTTATGTTTTCATACCACCACATCTTCCCAGATAATTCAATACTGTAAAAGGAATTCTGGATGGAGAGGAATTCCATAACCCAAGTTCTTTTTTGTTTCTTAATTTTCTTCCAGGGCTTTTTTGACACATCACATCCTTGCCATCTTTTAAGGACCCAGAGGTGGTTCAGTTTTTTGCATTACGGTGAATTATCCAATGCAGGCTTTGCCGATGTGAAACCAAGAGTAAGCAAGCAAGCAAGCAAGCAAGCAAGCACAAAGTATCATGTGATGTCTTAGTGTGAGGTACACATTCAACTGTATGCTCACTGAATCCAAACGTAATACTGAAATTCACGTGAGAAGAAAACAACAGTATAAGCTGGATACATGCATTCACTGCATTGTTGGTGTGCAGCCAGCAGTCCCTACAACTATGCACCTACAGCAACTGCACCAAGTACCCTATTTGCAATGGGGGGGGGGCCTTCCCGAGTGGCAGTTGGTAACTGGTTTTCCCCTGAACAAGTTTAACTTGTGTCCCTGCCCAACAGTTTTGGGGGAGGGCTATAGCTCAGTGGCAGATGTTTCCAGATCCAATCTGCAGCATCTTCAGGTAGGGCTTGGGAGTCTAGCTGGGAGAGGAGCTGGCAGTCACTGAAGACAAGACTGATCTAGAGAGACCAATGGTCAAACGTGGTGTAAAGGCTGCTTCCCCCTATGTTCCTACTGCAGCACGTGTGATCTAATGGATGAGGAGAACTGGATTTGGCTTCTGATTCTTCCCATGAAGCTTGGTAGCATGGGCATGTCACTATTACTGAGCCTAGCTTATAGTACAAAGTTGATGTAAAATGGGATAATTGCATGTATGCTGTCCTGAGCTCCATGAAGTAAGGACAGAATACAAGTATGACAAACAACAACTCTCTATATAGTGAGAGTTCCACATCGTTGGACTGAAAAATGTTCTATACATCATACCTTATGGAGATCCTCTTTCTCTTGCCGAAATATCCTGCATTGCTTTTCAAGTCCTCTTAACTTGTGGGTGGAGTCTTCATGTTCCTGCCGCAGCGTCACCGCGTCTTCCAGTTGCCGCTCTAGCCTATTTGAATCTATAAATTTTAAAAGGGAGGGTTACTCCATAGCCTTTTTGCTCAGTTGGCATATGCAGCAGTTCTGCATTCTTCTCTGCCAAGAACAATTTACACTGGGTAGTTCAGAGCGAACTCATTCATTCTTCTCTCTAACATAACACACACTGGCAAAACCCCAAGTCCCATCATCACGGCTCAACGTACACGGTGCCGACAAATACAAATAAAATCCAAATTCTACCTCAGTCCCAGTACCAAAGAATTCCAAGTTCTGAAGGCAGAATAAATTATGCAACATAAGCATTCTTGCCATCTGCTTCTTTCAACAATACTGAACCTGCTTTCAATACTCATGTTTTCAAGGAATGAGATCCAAAAAGCTATTTTAGATAAGACCACTGTGGCTTTGCTTGAACAACAGTCCCCATCATATCTCAAATTGCGCTTGAAAGTCCCATCGCTTTTGAAAGCAGCTTGTCACGTGACTTTTAAGTAGCTTTTAAGAGACACACACGTTCAAAACCCATTTGTGCATGCAGAGCTAGAGAAGAGGAAGGGCAAAGAAGAGGAAGGGCAAACATTAAGGTTAGGGTCAGATAAGCAGTACAGGCCATTTAAAGGAACAAGAAACTACTTCAGGCAATGTAATCACAGCTCCCTGCCTACTCTAGTCTGACTTAGCCTTAACCTCCCTACCACCAAAGAGATGTCTCCAATCATTGCTGACATATTTTCAAGTTTCCATGCTAGCACAATAGGACTAAAAACCTTAAAGGAAAAAAGCGGGAACGGGTATATAAAATAATGTCTCAGAAACTCAAAGTACAATTCATTTTCTCGAGTATAAGAGGGTGGACAGTTTTGGCAGAAGCAGAAGCCCCACTGGATTGCCCCTTTGGAAACAGTTCTCTTTCCTTCCCCAATTTTAGCTGCCGTCTGTGAACAGATATAAGCAGGTTACATGATATTACTGTGGTCCTTTCTTTTCCTTTTTAAAGAAAAATTGGATTTTGAATATTCAAAGTAAAATAGAAGATTATAGCAGTGCTGGTTCTACGAACAAAACTTGCAGGTTCGTAGTCTGTGGGTAGCTGTGGGAAAATGTCAGCCCTCCCCCTGCCCCCAGTTCAGAAAATGGTTGATCCCTCAAATTCCATGCATCAGATTTTCACCCAAATTTACAGCTATGGCTACTTCAACACAGCTAACAATAAACCAGCAAAAAAAAAAAAAAAAGGTGTTTTATTTTTCCAAAGTTGAGAAGTACCTCATGGGAGCAGGGAAAGGAAATGCCTCTACGGGGGGAAGAGAGAAACAAGACTACAAGTCTGACAAGTGTTTACTTGTCAGCAACAGCCACCCCTTAGTTTCTAATACTGCAATGTAGCCTATCCACTCAAAAGCAGCTACTTCAGGTAGGAGATTCAGTATTGTATGCAGCCATTTCTTCCACCTCTAGGGAATGTCTCCTCGCGAGCCAGAGGGGCAAGAAGGGCTTTGTGGAGCTGCTCAACCTCCCTGTCTAACAGTTGATATGTGGGGCAGCACAGCAGCAGCAGTTGCTTCCCTGCCCATCAGCTGATTGGCTCAGCAAGCCTCCGGGTTGCGAGGAGACCCTCTCTGGAGCCCAAAGGTAATGTCCTCTACAGGCTCTGGAGAGGGTCTCCTTGCAAGACAGGAAGTGCTCCCCATTTCCAGCTTCCACTTCCAGGTTCCCGGCACTGTGTGTGTACACGGCTGCACGCAAAGAGGTGATGCATAAATGGGGAGTTGCCTGTACAATGGTGCCAATCAGCCTGGCCTGTGAATCTTACTTGATATGTAAATTATAATTTAACGTTATTTATAAATTAAGATTAATTTAAGGTGTTACATATATTCAATAACCTTTGATTGTTTTGTGTCCCTGTTAAGGTTGCACCTGGAGCAGGTTCTCCTACTGCCCCGCTCTAGTTACCCTACTGTCTCACAAAAAGAAACTTCAGGTGCTTACCGTGGATACCTAATTAACAAACAAAAAGAGAGTCACCAGTTACAAAGGCATAACCCTATAAAACGGAGGGTTCTCAGAATGGTGAATGGATGCCGGACCACATCAAACAGCCACTTTCTCACATTTCCTCATAGCAGATGTAGACATCATAAGTGAAATATTGTGCACTGCAGCTTAAAATTTTCCATATGAATGGCACTTGTACAAAGTTCAAAGCTTGCCCCTTTCTGGGGAAAAATATTAGAAGAGGATATCCTGGGATTTTTATAGAAAGGATAGAAGTCAAAAGAATTATCTAAGTGAAGCCGTACAAATTGCCTTTTATTCTTGGCTCCCCAGTGGGAATAATCTGCTATCAAGTAAAGGAAGCTTTAGAAGAAAGATAAGCTTTTGTTCAAAAATCTAAATGCTGCTTAAGGTTGCACCTGCCACACTTTCCAAAGCTGTATCATAATGTAATATTTCATGCATTTCCACACTGAGCCATCTCGGTACTTGAGCTAAAGATCCAAAAGTAAAAAAGAATGAGGCTCACGTCTAATAGGCTGCTATGAGGATTAGCGCTTTACCACTGGACTTATCTTGTACTTTTTTTGAGAACTAGAGAGAAAGCTATTAAAACATGCCAGACACATACCTGCTATTTTGTTTTTCAAGCGCTCGATTTCCTCATTTAGCTTTTTTATTTCTTTATCCCGGTTTGTGTTAGCTGTTATGCGAGCAGAACCATGAAGGGACTGAACAGCCTGGGTAGATTCTTTAAATCGAACCGAAAGAACAAAGCAAAACAATTTGTTTAGTCCAACCTGAAAAACATTCTGTTGCTCCATCGCAAAGCAACATAAAAGGAAAGCGCGAGGGCGTACCTTGCAACTTCCTGCTCAGCTCCAGCTTCTCCTGCTCCAACCTTCGTATTCTCCTTTCATATGCCTCTATTTGCAAGCTGTTGTCCAAGTCACGCTGCACATCCTCATCTTTGGTTATACCACTGGACTGCATGACACTCTTTAGCGAGCCTCTATCAGAAAAACAACTGGAAACCAGAAACATTGGAGAACACGTTTTAATCAATTTATGCTCAACCCTAAGTAGCAGTTTCCTGTTGGAAATTCAACAGAAGCAGAAACCTTGGAACAACTGTGAAGATTATATAACAGAGATCCTTGCTTCAGTACTATCTGAGCTGGCCTGCAAGTAAAATGGCAGCAATGTGCTGTGTGATCTGTTTTCTCTCACTCCAGCCAGCACAAGCTAGCTTATCGGGGAGGAAGCAGCAGCAGCAACTTTTAATTCAGGAGAGACTGGAAATGGAACAATGCTGCTGCCGTGACAATTCTCCCTTACGTTTAAGAGTATGGACACACTACATTTTGCAGGAAGGGCAGGTAGACTGCCTTTAAAAGCTGAAGGAACCACAGCTCAGAGCAAACACTTTTCAATAAAAAGTATCAGGTTGATCTCCTAGAATCTCCACCTGGTAGGATCTCTGCCCCAAAACCTGGAGAGCTACTGCCAGTCATATCAAAGTGCAACGGGCTAGGTAGAATGATGATCTGACTGAACCTCATAAGCTCGTGTGCATCTATGATATCAGTCTGTCCAGGCCTTTCACCACTCCACACACCCTTTGATCCGCAAGAGAACAAACCACCTCCTCAACATTATTTTCAGTACAAAAACTGGCTTTAAAAAATATACTGCAACTCGAACCACGTGGAAAGCCAGTCTATCGCCCTTCTATGATCGCAGCCAATGTAGTATAGTGGAGAGAACCCAGACAGGGAAATCCTGGTTTAATTCCCTGATCAGCCTTGAAGCTCACTTCTAGGGAAGAAGTATGGTGATGTTCAATTCACCTTGAGGCTGGAGACTGCAGATGATGGATTCTCTTTGTGTTTAGAACTACTGGTTGGGGCACCAGTTAAGTGATTACCTTGACAAAGTGCTCTCGCTCTCTATTTTACTGCTCAACTCCCTTTGTCCTCGTTCCCAATTTAAATTGTGCTTAAATATGCGGAAGTGTATTTGCTTTAGTTTACCCTTTTACCTTACCTTGCCCCTTCCTCACTGCTGAATTGTAGATTTTAAGCTCCCGGGGGCAAAGACCTGTCTTCTGCTGCTCGGATTACTCTTTAAAGCACCATATCCAGTGATGGTGCTCATATAAATAAATCATAAGCAACAAAAAAGCACAGGAGCCCAAGACACTCAGGTCAAGCATTTTAAGCTGCAGTTGAATACGTTAAGAGAAAGGCAAATGACAAGATCTTAGTGTGGTGCTTTCCCATATGCATGAACTTTTTTCACCTACCTCTCAGTTGTGTAGGTAAAGCCAACGAACGGTAAATGCAGTCCAGAAAAGCCAGTGTGAGAACCAGGTGGTATCATTTCCTGCACAAAAAGGAATGCAGGGTGAAAACCAAGTTGAATCTGGAAGGACATGTTGGCTTTTTGGTCCCTCACCTCAGGGACAGGGAACAGCCACAACCCTATTTCATCCACGTGTATACTGTCCATCTCATGTAAAAAGGGCCATAGTCATATAAATGTTATTTAGGAAGATTAAGTATTCAAATTTATTCATTTAAAGTAGGAATACCTCACTCTGGACTTTATCTGCCAGTGTTTTCACTATGCACCAAGGAAATATCAGTGAAATGTTCAACAATGGCAGATCAGTTTTTCTGAAAGCCTATCAGTTTTTGATCTCGCTGATGATCTACTGTAGTCACATGAGAACACACAGCCACTGGCAAGCACTGAATATGTTCTCAACTGCATTCAGTTCATGCAGAGGAAAGATGAGGCCCAAGAGAATTAACATTAACCGGGTGTGCACATTAGAACTGTCCCCAGAATCCCCTGGGACATACAGGAGTCCTGTCAGTGATGAAAAGGTTTGGTTCAAAGAAGCAAGTTTGAAAACTATTGCCTTTAAGAAGAAAATAAATAATCACTCACAGGGTTTCTTAATACATCGTCATCTACATCAAAGTTTGATGTGTCCGAAGGACTGCTAACTTCTGGAATGTAAGGTGCTTCTAAATTTCGGATATTGTCCCAATTTAGCCCTTCAAAAAATGCATGAGCCTTGAAGTCTTCTATTCCGTTCTGCCCCAGACGACGTTCCCTACTGCAAATAAGCCTCTGGATTAGGTCTTTTGCCTCTTCAGACACATCACTAACATGGGATGGAAACTGGAATCTCTCCTGAAGAAAACAGAACGGGGAGGGGAGACAATGTTTCAGACTTCTACAATGAGAAAAGGCTAGCTAAGGGACTGTTTTTGAACAGGCTTATGGTAAGTCAGAACGCAACTGAAAATGTTGTGGAAATTTGAAAAATAATAATAATTAGGGTTCACAAACTGTGCCAAAATTTGGTAGCCAACCATTATTTACACACCAGAATATAATTGTGTTTGAGCACACACAGTTTCCTTTCCATGGGAAGGAACCGCCCATCCATACCCACACAGAATTAAGGACAAGGTCTTATAGAAGATACAACAGAAGTTCTTCAGAAATTAAACACTGACTCTACTTGCACTCCATACATTAGGGGCAGACAGACCTCATGCTTGCATAGTCTACTCCTGTGTATCTATCTACTATCTATCTATCTACTGCAAAAATTCCAAAGTTTCCAAAAACATGTTACAGTGGTGCCCCGCAAGACGAATGCCTCGCAAGACGGAAAACCGGCTAGAAGAAAGGGTTTTTCCGTTTTGGAGGTGCTTCGCAGGATGAATTTGCTATGGGCTTGCTTCGCAAGACGAAAATGTCTTGCGATTCCTGGGGTGTTTTTTTCACTCCCTACCCCCTTTTTCTAAGGCACTATGCTGCTAATAGCCTTTTAGCAGCTAATCCGCTAATCCCTTAAGCCTTTAATAGCCGCTAATTAGCCGCTAATAGCCGCTAAACCGCTAATAGCGCTAATCCGCTAATGGGCTTGCTTCGCAAGACGAAAAAACCGCTAGATGAAGAGACTCACGGAACGGATTCTTTTCGTCTTGCGAGGCACCACTGTATATATGTTCAAGATATAATTAGTACATAAGATGAATGAAGGAATTTCAGTGAATGCATAGTTAAATAGTTCTTACTTCATGATTCATAATCTTCCCGTAGGTTTCCACCAGCGACTCTGCATAGAAAGGTGTTTCACCATACAACATTTCGTACATGCAGACTCCCAGGGACCACCAGTCGCACTCAGGCCCATATTTCCCCATGCCATCCTCCATTGCTTGCAGTATTTCAGGGGAAATATAATCAGGTGTGCCCACTGCAACTGAAGATTGCACCTACAAAGTAAAATAAATACCCAAGTCTTAAGATTAATTCATCTGCACACACTACATTAACTATATCTTAGCATGAGAGAGGGCTATGCATCCCTGTGTAATGAAACATAATGGATTGGATTCCGGGAACCATAAGCAGTAAGGGATTTTCCCATTCTGTCTACTACTCCACCCAGAAGCCCCTTGTACCCCTGGAAAGTCTCTCTAGAGCAGTGTTCCCCAACCTTGGGCCTCCAGCTGTTTTGGACTACAATTCCCATCATCCTTGACCACTGGTCTTGCTAGCGAGGGATGATGGGAGTTGTAGTCCAAAAACAGCTGGAGGCCCAAGGTTGGGGAACACTGCTCTAGAGGATCAGGAACTCTCCTGGACAGTGTGGGAAGGGGTTCAGGCAAAGGCACTTTGTGGGTGTGTAAGGGAGGCTTGCAGTTTTTGGGATCCAAGCCAATGTTGCTGAGCTACCATATTTTTCGCTCCATAAGACACACCTGACCATAAGACGTACCTAGTTTTTAGAGGGGGAATGCAAGAAAAAAAATTATTTAAAGGGAGTGCTGAGCAGAGTCTGTATGCATCCCAGGCTCTGCTCAGCGCTCCCTTTCACGAGCCGCGTGGAGCATGTGTGCGGCGCTTGCAGGCTTTTCCCCAGGAGGGAGAAGGGCAGCCCGTCACTGATGGGGCTGCCCTTCTCCCTCCTCAGGGGAAAAGCCCCCAAGAGCCGCACACATGCTCCATGCGGCTAGTGAAAGGGAGCGCGGCTCTTGGGGGCTTTTCCGGGAGGTGCAGGAAGGGACTGAGGGGCTGACCTCTGTCCCTTCCCCCACCTCCCGCAAAAGCCATGCTCCCTTTAAATAGTGTGCGGATCTTGGGGGCTTTTCCTGCCTTCCTCCGCTCTATAAGATGCACACACATTTCCCCTTACTTTTTAGAGGGGGAAAGGTGTGTCTTTTGGAGCGAAAAATACAGTAAGTTCTTAAAATCTTCATTTTGAGTGAACACCTTACAAAAAATATCCTGGAAGCATGATGTTTTAAAATTTCTATCCCGAAATCTCTAGTTTTGTTTTCAGTTATTACATACTGTATCTTCCCCAAAAATATACAGATTAACAAGGAGCAATTATGTCACAAAAATGCACAAAGTTCCATTTGAAATAAGTAATCGTAACATTTTATTGATACATACAGTGCCATCTTCACTCATCTTCAAACACGATCCAAAGTCTGCCAGGCGTATATGGCCATTCACATCCAATAAAACATTGTCAGGTTTTATATCTCTGATTTGAAAAGAAATTATTATTTTCATACAGTACACACATTAGGTCAAAGCACTAACTTTATTGAGCAGTTAGTAATCTAATTTAAAAATAAACCATATATTTTCTCCAGTAAATCATTCTGTTTACCTGGCTATAAATGAAAATTATATATACCTCACTACAATTTTATGATGGTACTGGGCATTTAAAAATTGGTATGCAACAACCGACATTGGTTGGAAATATACCCAACTTGCCAATTTCATGGAAATATGTTAATGACATTTAACTAAATATGCAAATATGTAGACTACTGATTACTTCTGAGACATCCTCAACATTAAAGAAATTGCCTTTTCTGTATTTGGATTAAGAAACGAGGTGTATGCTTCCCATACTTCATAATTCCATGCGTAAGATAATTGCTTTTCATAGCTTTCTGAGGTGGAAGGTCAGAGCAGAAATGACTATATAAGTTTCCAATATGAAACTACGTTACTTTTCTTCCAAATTAAAGAGATAACGCAATTAATTGGGGGGAGGGGGCAGTGTCACTTTCCATTTTCACATCATATTGAGGCAACACTGATCAAGTGTTTCGCCTTCTGTTTACCAAAGATTTTTCTGGAACATTCATTGCTAACAGCAGTTCAACAATAAAAATGTACAATGTGTCCTTTGCCTTCCATTTCCTTCCCACAGGAAGGAAGGTGATTAACTATTGGAGAGTGTCAAAAACGAATTCTTCTTTTTTTTAAAGCTTTTCTTAAACATGCAGGCACCGCCTTTCCTCACAACCACCACGCAAAAACAAGTTTCTTTTTAGTAAAATTAAATACAATCAAGCAGGTAACAATGTTCTTAGACGGCTATGTTATACATCACATTACAGAGTCCCCTCCCCCATGGCATTTTACATTTGTTTACTCAGAAAACTTGACTTAAATGCCAATTTTCTAGCTAGCTCAGTCCCAGACAAAGTCCTCAAGTGATTTCCTGAGGTAGCAGTAATTTAGAAAGGTCATTAAAAGCCATGTTATGTTTTGCAAGATAAAAAATACTTTAATGACGAAATCATGGCACGCTCATCACAAAGAGAGGCTAACACAACGACCAGAAGTGACTTTAAAAAAGGGTTAGACAAATTCATGGCGGATAAGTCTATCAATGGCTATCAGTCATGATGACTGTTATGTTACCAGGATCAGAGGCAGCATGACTCTGAGTACCAGTACAGCCATGGGAGAGAGATAGCTGCCCTCATGTCCTGCTGTGGGAAGTTGCCCTTGTGGTATACTAAACTGTGTTTTAAATCATCCCAACATGAGCCTTGGAATTCAGGATCCTCATAAGCATCCTGATGACCACTGTAGAAAACAGGATGCTTTAAAAACTTTTGTGTGATCCATGTACTTCCTATGTCTCTGACATCCCCACAAGTGGTGGGGTTTTTCTGCAATTGCCTCAAACAGACCGCCATGTTGAAATCTGTCTTATAAAAGAATTCAGAATGGGGGCAACGACCAAATGGCAGACTTGATTTTTGATGGCTGTCATGTTACACCAATGTACATTGAACCACTTCCCAAAAAGAAATTCCATATCCCAACAAGTACGACAGAAGAATAGACAATTGTGTAATTGCCCCAGATTGTAATTAATCCCTATTAGTTGTTCTGATATTCTTAAACTGTAATTAAGCATAAAAACATGGAGTTTACTTATCAGTAAATATTGTTAGGCTTAAGCTGTGACATCAAAATACAGAGGAGTGCATATTCTTTATATATATGCCCCAAATTAGTTTGGTAACTTCCAACTCCTCAGCAGATCTTGTAGTAACCCCAAATTATTATTTTTTAAATGGCCACATGGCCTCAGAATCTGTGGGCATTTCTATTAATACAAAATATTAGCTGATCTGCAGTTTGAGCTTCCTTGCTCACTAATCATGTACTGATACACATTAAGAGGTTTCTAGATGAGACAACTTGACATTTCTGATGCCATGCTGTTAATTTTTCTTTCTTTTTCTGCATTGATTATGTTCCAAATGCTATTATTTGCTATTGCATGAATTAAGCCATCAAAGCTCAAGAGCGCTCTAGCTATCCCCCTCTGTTTCACATATTCAAGCTTCCTTCGTATTACGTACAATTTAACATTCTGGGTGTTCACCCCTAACTAAATGGGGTCATTTTCTTATATGTGTAATTTGCAGTTGTGATTATTTGTGCCAAGCGCACACTGTAAACACTTCCACATAATGTCATTCTTCAGTGTGAGGCTCGCCTTAGTTATATGCTTATTTTTCTGCTTATTATTAATTGGGAAAAGAAATATTATTTAGAAGTGCATGAAATGCATATAAAGAGTTGCAATCTGGAAGTGCATATAACGTGTTCTAGTCAGGTATACCTAATCTAATTCTCAGGATCAGAACATCCGTTTTGCTGAGTTGTAGCAGCTGCACAAAGTACAGATTGGCCAACATCTATAACGTATCACAAAATCCTCTCCCCTGGAGAAAGACTTGCAGCATTTTAAAATTTGATGGTGTGTATTTTTTAAAGTAAGTTGGTGAATTACATTTTGACTGTTTAAATATAAAAGCTATGTTTTGGAAAGTTGAAAACATGGGACAAAAAGGACATGACCGACAACAGAACTGGTGGTGGAACCATTGCTACATATGTCTGGAAGAGTTGCTAAGTATGTCTATCACTGTGAAGACAGGAAGGAAATAAAGAGCACCCCACAGGAGGGATATCATAGCTATTCCTGTTTTTACTACATCAATCTTATATTTATTTCTAATCTTCAGGCGAACATGTCAATGCTTATGAAGCCAAAACTGTACCACTCAAAATAAGAAATATTTATCAGCAGACTTGGTGTAGCCACAATGCATGGAGATGTATAAAATGTTTGGTTGGAGGTGGAGGTTTTCTGTTTTAAGAAAATTGCTTACCCCTAAGTTGTAAGGGTTTCCTCCACAATGTTATTTATTTATTTATTCACAACCAACAAGACAGAATCCTTACCTGTGCACATAATGTAGCTGATGAATGGAATGTATAGCAAGCACCATTTCCCCAATGTAGAACCTGGCCATATCTTCAGGAAGCTTGTCTTCAAACTTGCTAAGTAAGGTCAGTAAATCACCACCCACATAGTAGTCCATTACTAAGTACTGAAAAAAAATGCAAAAACAAAATAAACATGGGTGAAAAATCAATGCAGGATGCGATCCAACTGATCACATTCAGCAACTGCACAACCACGGCACAAAAGTTGTGTCTGCAAAAAGAGGAGTCAAAGAGGCTGATGTCTTTAAATTATTACCATTCAATTTATTACCGGCTCTTCACCAGCAGGTCCTAGGGAGGGTTGCAACAATTTAAAATTCAGCATTAAAAGTTAAAGCAAATTAGAGCCATGGAAATAAAACACAGAAATATCAAAATGTATTTAAAATGTGCTTTTAAATTATTAAGTAATGCAGTTACAGGAAAGATGGAAAGTTAAGCTATTTCAAGCTTTCCTACGGCCAGTTGCTAAAGTGGGCACAAGCCATCAAACATTTCTCCTCTGCAAGCTTCAGTGAAATATGGGAATGTGTGTGAGAGTGGCATGGTCCCAGGTCAAGAACTGAAGGAAGATGACATTAAGCTAAGCAGCTCTAAGTCTGGTCAGTTCTAGAAACCTACGCTACCTTGAGTACGACAGATGAAAGGTGGGGTGCAAATGTAGCTGAATAAATTGATCAACTAGTTGAGTTATAATGAAGGTGCCTGACTTAATTGCATCCAGTCAAAGTTCTATTTATTAACTCATTGTGGGTAACTGAATAGCTTCCAGGAATATTTTAGAGCATTTACACAGAAAACTGAGTGGCAATATTTTGCTATGAAAATAGATTCCAAGAGCTATGGTTATAGAGTTGTCCTTAAGACTTGTAAAATGATGCCTTGGAGACAATCTGCTGGGTCAGAAGTTTGGTATCATCAGTTCTTGACAGGCAGTTAACTCAAGAGAGAACAGCTTGAGAATATGGTTCACCCAACAGTCAAAGATACTGACTGCTTGTCATGTAAGAATTCTGGGACTCTTGGTCAGTACTGACAAAAATGCTTTCTGGAATTTAAATGATTTTATTTAAACTTTTTTTAAAAAAAAATGCAGTATTTTCTCTGTGCTTTCCTGTCTCCAAACCACAGGATAATCAGTGAAGAAAGATTTTCAAAAAACAATACTTCAAATTAAAAGATACACAGAATAAAATTAAGTGCAGAAACTGCGCCAAAGGTGAGAAGGGTTAATTTGGTTTGGAAAACATAACTGTAAAAAAGTACAAGAAAATAAGAGGAAATCTGGCTACTCAATCATTTGGGTACAGTAACTTTGACCAAGGTTCCCGAGAACTGAATCCATTTTGTATGGATAAAGTTCCCTTGTCTGTGCATGTCTGCTCCTCGATAACTCTCTTCAAAGACACAAGCAAGGTAATTTTTTGGTGCAATTTCTCTGCAATAGCCCTTGGACAGTACAGCTGCCCACTGCTGAGCCCCAGCCCTCCAAACATATGCAATGGCACTGCAAACCTAGGCATACTTACTAAGAATAACTCCCTTTTAAGTAAGTGAGACTGGCTCCTGGAGAAGCATGCATAGGACTGCACTCTAAAGTTGGAGTTTTTCTGTGTTTTTTCTCAGAAATATTTCAGAGCTGTAACTTAACATTCTAAAAGCCACAGTTGGCCCTCAAATCAGTCGTGCCACCCTGGATTTGAGCAGAAGCCTTGGGATCTTGTGTATAAAATAACACATAATGCAACTGAGCCAAGGTAAATAACTAGAGAATAAAAGCATTTAATGAACAATCTAATTCAATTCACTCTAGCTCATTACGTTTAATGGCAAATCAACATATCAAAAGAGCAAAATAAAGTGTATATGAATGATGTAGGAAATCTGTTTTTCTTCCACAATAAAGACACAAGCAGGCAGGCAGATAATGCTTTAGGTTCAAAAAAGATACCCAACTGAGAAACTAGGAGTCGATGCCCCATTCCTTTAAAGAATTGCAGTTTTCACATACCAAATAGTTTTCATCCTGAAAGGCATAGTGCAATGTAGTAATCCACTGGCAGTCTCCATTCACCAAAACATCTCTTTCTTCTCGGAAACAAGCAGTCTAAAAAGGGAAAGGGAAGTTCTTTTAAATATTTGACATCTTTGCAGAAAACATAGGTGCAAACACATGTTTACACCAATTCTGCAACACACCAATATTCATAGCAAGGAACCGTTTACTACTTACAATATATCAAAACAACATTTCAAGACATGTCCAAAAGGCTCAGTATCTCATTCTATGAATATTTATAAACCACCAAATCATTAAAAAATTGCAGTGTAAAAGTTACATTTTTGTTTTACAAAGTCAAACATTCCTTTGATCACCAAACTCGTTAACCATTCCCAACTGACCAATTTATACAATATGTCTGATATAGCTTCTTAACTAGTCCAGAATTTTTATTTCTATATTTATTTCCCTCAGAGGGCATATAAACACAGCAAAACCATTTATAAGCCACCCAGAGTGGCTGGGTATAAATATAACAATATAACAACAACAACAACCGTAGTAGTAATAAGAAAAAGAAGCTAGCACCATTCAACAGATAGCAAAACCAAGCCATACAGAGTAGGGAAGGAAATGGTGTCATTTTCCTTTCAAACATCTGAACATGCCATGGAATAGGGAAGTGACAAATTTCTAGAAGCAGCTAGGACTATATCTATGTGTGCAGAATAGAAACTATTTCCCAGGACTTCTTACATGAAAAATAAAGTGGTAAATAAAGAACTGGAGAGCTATGAAACTCTTACGATTGATAAAGGTTGTATTGTACCAGAGACTGGATATGGTATCCCTACAATGCAAGGCAGCATCCAGTCATATATATGTCTGTCTAATGAAAACTAGGCACTAGACTTGTATGTGAACTTTGCAACCAAGTTTCCTTTATACTTCTGAGAGTTCTTGCTAAATGTCATATATGCCTTGTTATAAATCATCATTGTTTAGTTTTTTGCTAATGCATTCTTCACTGATTCTACTGTGATGCGTACTATGGTAAGATGCTTTATTCAGCATATTGTGTCCCAGTCTTTTTAAAGGTACATATACGGTCTATCAAGGCATTTATAACATTTCAGAACCAAGTATTACATTTATTAAGGGATCAACACTGCTTCAGTGTTTTCCTTTCACAAATACATTCTGATCTTTTTTAAGGAACTGAAAAAATCCTCCCTCAATTAACTATCCTCCTTGAAGACTTGACTTTCAAATTGCACAAACTTACATTCTTTGTCTTGAATAATGCATTTAGCATGTGGCTCTGTATGTCATAGCAACTGAAATCTGAAGCCTCCATGTAGTCTTTAACTTGGTTTTATAGTAAACAAAAATCTGGCCAATATAATTCATGGTAAAAAAAACTAGGGCAGACTGTCTGGTAAACGAATACACAGTATTGCTGAGAACAACAGATGCCTCGAAGGGACTGTCAGACTTGATTGCATTAAAGCAGCTCACTTTGGGGGGGGGGGGATTGCAGGGAGGAATCAAGCTCCTATATGCTCATGCAGTAATTCTTTCTAATCTGGCTGAAGTTCACTGTGATTTTCTTTAATGCCATTTTTTTTTAAAAAAAGAAATCTATGAATTGGAAATACTGCACTTACCTCTGCCCTTTTAAGCATTTCCCATTTATTTAGAATCTTCATTGCATAAATGCGCTCCGTGCACTTCAATTTAACAACTGCAACCTGAATTTAACAAAAAAAGAAGTCAATGACATTTTAACAATTTTGAATGGATTGATAACTTCTGAAATGAAATACATTTTCTGATGAAGAAAAAATATCACAATATGAATGTCATCTTACATTACACCCTACTGTAAATTTGGGGAAGATCAACATGCTACTGATAATCCGTTTCATATTTAAATAAGGACTACTGGGAAAACAGTGGGTCATGTGTCACCAAATACTTATGAACAAATAAATGGGAAGCCTTTTATAGGAAGATGTGGGGGGACCATTTCAGGCGCGATCACCGATGTGGGTGCTTCTGGACCCAAAAGGGGGCTTAATGGGGCAGGGTATGCTTATACACGCTCCACCGACAAATGTGATGGTCAGGAATGGAACCCCAGCACAAAATGGCCACCATCTGTACATTACTGACCAAAAACAGCAGTATTTGTTTACTATGGGATGTATATTATTATGTCCTTCCATTCATGAAAGAGTCTTTGATTTAGTAGAAGTGTCCACTAACAGAAGACACCATTCTGGTTGGAATGGCATTACTTATTTTTATAACTGTAATTGTTCTCTTTGTTTTAATAACTGAACATTATATTGGTGAAGCCCACCCTGGGATCTTATGGTGAAGGGTGTGAAGAATTCTTATAAAGAAATAATTGGGGGAGGTGTGTGTGTGTGTGTGTGTGTGTGTGTGTGTGTGTGGATTCCCACTTCCCCCTGCCGTCCCCTGAACCACTTCCAGAAGGTTCTGGAAGGATTCCCGACCTATGGAATAGATTTTCAGGGTACAGGGGGCTGCTATAGTGAGAAGGAATTGATGAAAATCATCTTCCCCTGCATTAGCAGAAGCATCTGTTGGATAAAAGTCCCTTCTGCAAACAGAAAAGCACAACTGGATCCAGCCCTATGTCTCTAGGTGGGGGGGGGGGCTGGATCTGGCCAGCAGGTCAGGTAATTATTTCCACCACCCTTTGTGGGCCAGCTGTAAAGCACCTGATATTGACAAGTGGCCTGTTTCTACATGCACGGTTTGAAATCAAACCACACTGGCAAAGGCATAATTCACAAAGCACTGACGATTAGCTGCTCATTAGATCTTAAGAAACCACCTGGTTATTGTAGCTTGTGAAGCCTGGTACACAGCAATTTGCATAAGGTTTTGCAGGTACCTGCACACCTCCTTCTGGCTCAGCTGCACCTTTACCTGCACCACTCCTGATGTTATATATGACTTCAGGTGTAAGGCAGGAGGGCATGGCTTAGCCAAAATTCCCTTGGGGCCAAATGGGGAAGCCTGCCGGACCTAATTAGTTGGAAATTTCACACTGCTCCTCTAGTCAATAAGATGTTTATGCAGAGTAACCACACATAAAACAAGAGCTAGTACCCTAGAAGGAAACAAATTAGACACCAGTTTGAAGGGGGCCAAATTAAACAAGTATTTGAAAGATATGCACATAATGACCTATATGTGAGTATTTAGTAGCAACATGATTTTACTGCAAGACCAATAGAAAACATCTGTCCAAGCTTAGGGTGCACACTCCTAATACGGATCTGCAACCTTTATCACTCTATCATACACAGTTTAGGTGGCTGAAAGAGCCATAGAGATTATGAACCTGTCCCCATTCTTCAGCACGTGTCAGATTGGCAAAGCACTGGAAACTCCTAGATCCTAGGGCAGCATACAATTCTTAAATGCCCAAGATTTTTCCAGCTTCAGCTCCATGTTTGCAAATTGTACTTGAGAATTTTCTTTAACACTATTGACTTGAGCACAACCGCAAAGAAGTTATTCTGGATTAATTCAATTATAATAAAAGTGATCACACGCACCCCTCTAAAATGAGCAAAGCAGACAAAAGGTTAAGAGAAAAGCAAGTTATGACCCACGGATTCAAATCTGGCTCTAAGCATAGACCTTGGATGCAAGGAAACATGTTTTATGTTGCTTTCTTTCTAGGATTCCTTTGCCTTTGTCTTAGAAGGAATGGTCAGCCTTTTGGTCAGCCTTTCTGGTCACAGCTAATGCTGATAAAGAAGGGATTCAATAATTCTTTGCCTTTGTTTTGGATTGCACAGCAAAGTCCACATTGCTGGCTCTCCATCTCTTGCTTTATTCAAAATATGATTCCAATTAAAAGTTAGTTACTAACTCAGGACTTAAAGGATGTTTCACTCATCTCTAACAGCTTTACTTAAAAGGCACCAGGAAGCAAGTGATGCAAGAGACTACTTTGGGTTAGAAGGCCAAATAAATTTGACCTGAAATGTGGAAGTTCCCTAAATTCCATAGCTCAATAGAAACAACTGTGGATGTTCTGTCACAAAAAGAGAAGAGACTGCTCTTCAATGAAATGCATTTTAGAGACACATTGGTGGGTGGGGTGGGCGGAACCCTTTGGCTACAGCTAATGTATCATTGATAGGAATTTGCCTCAGACCTACTGGTCCATCTAGCTCAGTATTATCTACACTAACTGGCAGTGGCCCTCTGGGATTTCAGACAGGAAGTCTCTCCCCAGGCCTACCAGGAGATGCTGAGGATTGAATGTGGGACCTTCTGCATGCAAGACAGATGTTCTACTACTCAGGTAGCTCTGCCTCTAGCTACAGCCCTCCCCCAATGATGTTATTTCCTAGGCTAGTCTCATCACTTCTACTAAACGAAGTTAATTTTGGGAGAGAACACACACACTATCTTAAAATCTGGGCAGCTAAGTGGGAGACTCATTACAACACTGTAATGAGTCTTGGAACCTTGACAAGTGCACGTTTTCTAGAAATCAGTGAAGCAAGCACCAGCAGGTTCTAAAGAGCAGTAGAAAGTAGGATTAGTTTAGCTTTTCACTACTGCTGACATACAATTATAAGCAGAGCTGCTTATTCTATGAAATTTCTAATACCAACTGCTTATCTGGTATACGGCTGTTTTCTTTTTTAAAATCTAGGTTTCATGGTTGCAGAGCTAAGTTCTAAAACACAGAAGCCACAACTGTGTGTGCCAATAGAAAACAACAAAATGCATTGGAATCCAAATACCACAATTCATAATAAAAAAGCTAGTTAGAAGTTTCCAACTATATTCCTTTATCCCTCCCTAGCCTTGAAAATTTATTCATTCAAATGTTTATACCCTGGCTTCCTGCCCCACATAACATTGTAAATCTACTGACTAGAATGCCATTATTCTAGAGTCCAGGATACCAAATCAGGAGATCACTGGACTTAGGAACTCAACTCTGTTTTTGAGACCAACAGTGGTGATTGGAGACCCTCTGAACCAAAGGATGTTTAGTTCAAGGCTGCTGGTGTGGATTCTATATGACCAGAGTCCATAGAACCAGAGCAGGGACCTTTGCATCTGAAGTTTTTCAACTAGTAGGGTGCAGTGCTTTTTTTTCTCTAGAAAAATAGGTGCTGCTACTCACCATGAAGTTGTAAAAGTTAAGTGTTCACTTTTTACGCGGGGGGGGGGATGCCAGTACTGCGTGCCCTTGAGTACCCCCCCCCCCCCGATTAAAAAACAAAACAAAAACCACAGGAGAGGAAAACTGGAGGCAGAGGCCCAAACAATCATAGGTGACCTCTAGTCCTCATTGGAGCGATTTGCTCCATCAGAGCTCTCTGTGGTGCTGAAGCAACCAGGCTGCCCTGTTGGACCCCATGGACTCCTCTGGAGCACCAAAATACTGAGGAGCACCTCCGTCTGGCCTGCATGGCGGAACCCAATTCCAAATCTTCATGCAAACTCTTCCAGCAGTTCACTATAGATATTAAACAACATGGAAGACATAAGAATCCCATAGAGATTCCCTCAGGCCAAGGGAATGAGTAGAAGTTCGCCAGCACTACTTTCTGGAACAGCCTCTCCGGAAAAGAATGGAAGCACCATAAAACAGTGTTGTTAAGTTCCAGCCCAGCCAGGCTATGCAGAAGGATGCCATAATCAATGACAGGCACTAACAGCCAACAAAATCAAGAAAGGCACACTCCCAGCTGTCTGGTTTCTGGAGCAGGTCATCAAAGCTGTCTCTTTTCCAAAGCCAGACTTGAAGCCAGATTGAAATGGGTCTACATATCATCCAGAAAGGCCAAGAATTAAGCCTCAATGTCTCAATGTTTCTCTATTTTACATTTTTTAAACTTTTGCTCCTGTTATACTATCATGTTATACAGGCAGCCCGTTTACATACGTTCATTTGTGTGCGAACATGTATACATGCATCATGCTGAACTCAGAAACGTCATAACGGTGTCAATGAAACATCACTAAAGGGGTGGGATAGGGTGCTTGCAGGCTTTTTCTACGGTTTCAATTATACATGATTTCACCGCCGTATGCATAACTCCTGTGTAAACAGGGGCTGCCTGTAACTGAGCGTGCTGTATTGACTAGCTTGCACTAGTGCATGCGGTGGGTCAGTAGTATATTCTTAATTCAGTCCTATGACCTAGCTGTTATACAAACTCTAACCCCCAAATTTGTGAGTTGTCCCCAGACAGCTCATATACTTTGTTAGGTGGCATTAATCTAGCTGAATGAGGAGTAACTCCTTTGTATTAAGATTATTGCCTATAAACCAATTGAGGAGCGTGGAATTATATCCCTCCTCGAACACACACAATTCCAACATAGGAAGACAAGAGAAGAAGTTACTGTAAGGGGTTGGGATAAGGGGTTATGCACAATAAGGTTTTAGGACCCAAGAGGTTAAAACAAAACAGAAATTGATGGATGCCCTATGCCTGTTTCAGCAGCAACAGCAAATGTAGCAGTACATCTTCCATAGCCACTGTCTAAATCTGGGCACTAGATCAGGCAGTCATTACTGCTTAGATTACATGAAGAATTTTCATCAGTATCTCATTCATGAAAGAACTACACCTTTGCACTGTGATTGGGCACTTAAGGCATGATCTGCATGGTTCATTATCAGTTTTCTGGCCACTAAAAAGCAATCCAGAAAACACAAAAGCATTTTTAAATCTGTCTTCATACTGAGAAAATGGAATAATGATTAGCTATACTGAACTCTTGGATTTTTGCTCATATTAGGCATGGAATGTATTGTTGCAGAAGTGATAAATAACCTATACAGGCAGCTATCCCTTTATATGATTCCCTGTTCAATCCAATCTGCTGCTTGATATTTTGAAAAATATAGTATTTTTCACATAAGCATGTCATTAATCATTTAAACTGACACCCAAGCTGCTGCCTGTACTTTGAATAAAATTCACTGTCTAGACTAAAATGTGCAAACAACAGCTACTAAGTGTCCTTATTTGCTCACAAAATATATAAGAGTTCTTTTGGGGAGGGAAGAACCATTCTGCTCTTTATTCTATAGGGAAAAGATAGATTTGAAGTCATTTTTCCCTCTATGTCCCTGTCCATTTTGTGTGACACAACGGACTTATCAATACAAAGCAGCTGTGGCTTTTAAGGAAGTGGAGCCATGGCTGCATCACACAACCAAAAACCCAAATCCTCTCTGTACCAGAAAATAATGTTTAGAACTTATGGGAGCAAGCCCAAATACTAGGTGTAAATTGAACATTGTGCTTTAATGTGAAGATCAGGCTGTATTGTTTAACACAGGTGACAAGAGGGGGTAGTTCTGTTTGTTGTTTTTGCTGCAACGAATTTTTGAGCGTTGAAACACTTAACATTTTCTTATGGCATAAAACAGGGACCAGATTCAACTATCAGTAGAAGCCAGCTCAAGGAATTCTGCTATTGCAATGTTGCTTCCCGCCACAACTCCCCCCAAATCTACTCTGGAGGGTCAGGAGAACCCCCAGAACAGTGTTAGAAACTGGAGTAGAAAAGGTAGGAGCCAAATGGCTTCTGGGACCTGGGTGGTGGGCACCAAAACAGAATGCCTAGTAGCCGGGGGGGGGGGGGGACTTTTTATTTATTATTTTAGTAAGCATGGATTAATATGCAATTCACAAAAGTGATACATTTTACTGTCATATTTGTAGCCTAAATTGTTAATACATGTTTAATTTGGTGTTTACAATAAAAATACTGGTACCATACTTTTCAAAACACTCTACTCTTTATTGTTAAACTCCTTAACATATTATCTATCCTTAACATATACTTCAAGGCTTCAAAGCACATACATTTCATTAATCCTTGAGTGTCAGCCAAACGCAAAAAAAAAAAAAAAATGGCACCCAGACTTTTTGAGGGGCTCACAAATGGAAAATCTTTAGGAGCAAAGTGCACCTGGTGCCCTGCTAATTTTGAACACTGCCCCAGAATAGTGTGTAGAGAGATGAAGGAGGAAATTGTTCTGTCAGGCAAGCAGAAATGTTTGCATTGATGGAATGACCTTTGTTACACTGAATTCCACCTTATGTATTTGAGCTGCTGCATGATTCTTTGTTTTAATATAATGAATTTGTTTGCCTTTACCATGAACACCAATAAACCTAAAATTAGCTTCAGTGGCTTATTTATATAAAGAATTGTTCTGAAATATTTCTTGGGGGTGTGTGACATTAGCAACTGAAAAAGCCAACATGGGTGCACTAACCTTTTCATTAAATGCTTATCATATTAATACATATTAATTTTCAGCCTTTTTGAACAAGGTTATTTAATTAAGAAAGCTATATAATGTAAACTAGCACTTGCACAATCTAAAACTGGTCTGAGCATTTTCACAAACATGCTTTACTGTTCTACTGCATTTCAGAATATATCTAACTTGTATGTACTATATTTGGAGGAATCCTTAAAATACTTCTCAGGCTGAATAAATTTCTAATAAACTAAAACTATTTAAGATTCCATGGATTATAGATGTTAAGACAGCTTTCCAGATTAAAGATTAAAGTACAGCAAGAAAACCCGTCTTCCTGGGTTTGTGGACAGAACTTAAGTGCAGAGTTACAATGCAAAACCTCTTCCAATCAAGGAGAGGGATCAGCTGGAGGACTGTCCCCCCCCCCCCCGCCCTGGGTTAGGGAAGGTAAATCAAAACTAAATGTTCTGCTATTTTAAAAATCTTATCATCAATAATAATAAAATAGGTAATCACTCAATTAATTAATGGAAACAACAGAAATGTAGAATAACAGGATGTTTTTCTCTGTTCCTTTCCCCAAATCGGAAGCCACTGAGAGAAAACACAAGGAGAAAAAGAACATATTCTGTTGCAAATGCTATATGAGAGACAAACACATACACCATATACAAGCCAAGAGCTGGTAAAGCTCTAAAATAGAATACAGGAACTCCACCAAATTAGAACAGACAGCAACATCAGGAGCAAAAAACTGACCGATTGCTTCATTGATGGGTTCCTATTTAAATGAATTTGAAGCATATCCTCTCTTTCTAGGACACATTCTACATACTGAATTATAAAAATAGACCATGCAATTGTAAGCAGAAATAAAATATCTTGATAGTATAGGTAACTGTGGTCTCTTCTTAATATTTTCTCCTTTATCTAGTCTCTTTTCCAGAACATAGCACCACACATGTCACCTTCTACAGATGACCTAGAGGGGCCCATTCTAAAACACTATAGCACCTAAAGTTAGGTAAACACAGCCACTCTTCATCCACATGACAGAAAGAGACCATTCCCCTTATTGACCAATCAGAAGCCAAAGCTTCATTACCTATACCTTTTCCTAAACATGCAATGAGCATGCACCTGGGCCTTTAACAGTCCTACATATTTACAAGACATGCACCTGTCCTTTGCACTTTGATATGGAGAACACCAAAGCAAAATCAGTATCATCATCACAGCAAATATGACTGTTGGGATGCGAGAACATGAAAGCTGCTTAGCCACACTATATTAAGCAACATCATTCCACAACCCAAAATGCCATTTTTATTAATTCAATAGTGCTGTAATCAATGGTTTCTAAACAAAGGCTTGAGCTTCCCATTCTGAGGATCATGTAAACTTTTTACCTAACAAAAATACAGTGTAATGGTCTGAATTAAAAGACATAGTAATTGCTTATTTAGAACAGTGCCACTGCAGGTTAGATAATCTGTTCTAAGTTTGCAAAATGCTATAGAGGGAATCAAAAAATAAAATTCCTAGACTACTGACGCAAAGTGTACTCTGAAGAGTATAATGGTCTCTCCTACAAACCACTAGAAGCGTCGAAGTGTAGCTCAGTGATAGAGCATCTGTCTTGCATGCAGGGAGCCTCAGGTTCAATCCCCTGCCTCTCCAGGTTGGGGAGGAAGGGGTCCCTGTCTGAAACCCTGAAGAACCAATCAGTAAAGACAGGACTGAGCTGGATGGACTAATGAGTCTGATTCAGTATAAGGCAGCCTCCTAAGTGTTCCTGAGGACTGGAAATGTCCCTTTATAAATTAAAGACCTGATTTGACAGGGAACCAATACCATGCAATAAACAAATGCTACTAACCAAAGGCTGGACTTTGGTCCAGCCTTTGGGTCTAGGACTGGAAATACCACTGATATACAATTTTCAATTCTCTTTCCGTTCAGCTTGTGTTTCCAGAAATCAAGGATGCTGAGGCAGGTCAATGATTAAATCTCCCATGGAAATATAATACCAATGCAAGAGATCCTGTTGCACGAGCAATGCCCTTGTTAGTTCAGAAGCAGCTCCGCATGCTTCCCTAGCAAGTGGTAGCTTCAGCAACCTTCAAAACCAGCTTCTGGTGCATTGTAATGAGTTGCTATTGGGAAGGGGGTAGGAAATGAGAACTCCCAGTTCACATACACAAGTATAGGAAGAACCTAAAGGGATTATGCAGTTGCAGCCAGATTCTGCTGATGAATCCAAAGAACACCCTGAACTCTTTTCAGCATGCAACATTCTCCCGGGATCCAGTACAATTAGTTAAGTGCTGTCTGAGAAGGCAGAAGTACTTGCCCAGACACCGAGATAGCCCTTTTACCAAAATAAATCTCACAGTATTGTATATGACTGAGAAGGCTCTTAAAACATTTATTCCACTCCCATTTATCATGGAAGCATACATTCCCTTGGATTTAACAGAATGCTATCTTCAAGACTAAACATTATGCATTATGTCTCTTTATCATCACTTTGCTAATTTAGCTACTATATTTAGATGCGATTTCCAAAATCATGCCTCAATAGAAATTAATTAACAAATAATTCTCTACATTTTTCACACTATATCCCCGTCAATAAAAGCTAACATTTTTTCCTGTGCACTTTTACAATTCAGATCACTTGCCACTACAAACTTTTTGCCTCATGCTAGGCTAGCCGGAATTCCAACACATTATGGGTTCTACCCAATAGTGTCATGGAAGCATCTTTGATCAACAAGTGGGAGGGAGGGAATTTTTTGCCAATTTCTCATTCTTCTTGCACATGCTGTCTTTCAACTCTCTGGAGCGGATTTTTAGGGTTGCAAGGAAAATCAGTGAAAACTGTATTTTCTCCTCTTCCATTAGTGGAGGCCTCCATTGGATCAAAAGCCCTTCCACAAAATGAAGGACTCAACTGGATTCAGTCCTATATGTATGAACTGTTCACCCCTAGGCTATGACAGCTATAGAGTTAAATATTCTAAAAGGGTGGGGGAATTGGTTTAATTTAGCAAATACAATAAAGATTCCTGAAGCACCTTAAAACCAAGCTATTTTATTGTGCCATAAGCTTTTGTGGTTTGGAGTTCACTTAGTCCAATGAACTAAAAATAGTTAAAAGAGAAACAGTTTGAAAGTAAAGCATGCAGTTTATTTACCAAAAACTTACAATAGACAATGTATCTAAAACTGAGCTCCAATGGCATCTTACCTCACCAAATGCACCTCTCCCAATTACTTTTATGATTTCAAAGTCATCTCGATGAAGCTGCATTTCTTTCACCAGCTGAGTAAATGGTTTCGCTGTTGAAAATAAAGAGAAAATCACAAATTAAGGTCTATATAATAGCCCAACCTTGCAAGTAATCCCACAAAGGTTACTGGAATGCCATCTCACCTATACAGGTATTATTAACCTATGGCATGTTATCACTAATTTACAAAAGTTCCCCACCTGAACATCTTCTTTACCTGATACAAGTAACCAGTCATGCAGCTCTTTACAAGCTAACACTAGCCAGTTTCAATCAGCATTTTTGTTTCTAATGTTACCTTGCATTAGAAATAGCAACAGAGGCTGCAGGGCCAAATCCAGACCTCTGAGGAGTAACACTTTGCCCCCACCCCCCACCCCAGTTGTCTGCAGGATGTATTAAGGAAGTGATTGCTAACAGAGAGCTCTAGGAATGAAATTTGTTGAGTTCATGAGGAGTGGGGGAAACAAGCCTGACCTACTATCTTTTAATCTCTCACAAAAACTAGCTGCAGATCAGTGTTGTACAAAGACTAGTCAAATCAGCGTCCAGAAAAATTGCCTTAAAGCATTACATCAGTCACATAAAATATAGAATGAAGCATATACTTAGAACATTTCAAGTTGTGCCTTTTCCCCTATTACAGATAGTGTATGTTCCAATACGCATACATTCACTCCCTCAGACAAACACACAAAAATAAGGTGCTAAGTGTCAAAAATAAGGCAATAGCTATCCCTGGGTGTAGCACAGAAGTCAGCAGCTTAGCCAACAGGTCTAGCATTCTCTGAGTGTCTTGTCAAAGTTCTCAATTCAAAAGCAATAATAGCACCACTATTATGACAACTGAACATATGCATTAAGTACAGCCCATTGTTTTTACCACAATGGCACTTGGCAAGAAATTTGCAATACAGACAACTAAGAAATTACAGGAAGATGCTAGGATCCAGCAACTGTTGCAGCCTGAGCATATTTCTCTCCCAGGCCTAATAGCCTACAGCAGGGGTGGGGAACCTTTTCTAGCTTGCTAGATCAGTATCACCCTACCCGTCAGGTCAAATTTGACAGATGGGTGGGGTTGCCGACCTGCCAATCACCTGATGTCAGCAGTGATTCCATATATCATATGTGGTTGTAGCCAGTGCTAGTCCAACTCAGAACAGACCCACTGAAATTGATGAGCCTAAATTAGTCATGGGTCTCCTCTAAGCTGGACCGGCAAGGGATAAAATCCAATGTATTTATACTTCAAAATGAAGTTACTGCTGTGGACTCATCTTCTTAAATACAAACAGATATCTTATTGGAGAGGCAGATGTACTCTGTGCATGCCATTTATTTCTAAGGCTCATAATTTTAATTTATCTATCTCACTGTTTAATTTAAACTCCTCAGACTCTATTAAATGCTTTGACTAGGTAGAATATTACGTGCAGATTTTCCTTCTCAGTAAGCCAATTGATAAAAGCTTTGTATGACACCTTTTTGCAAACAAAACAAAACATCCCACCAGAAGATCTGGAGTCTCATGATAAGATAACACACGTTATTAACTAACTCACTCTGCGCTCCCCTCATATTTTCAGACATAGTCACATTTATTTAGGTGAATGAAAAGGGCCCCACAGACCAATTCCGCTGCTGCAACCCATACAGACAAGAAGAGCAGAGGAAAGCGCAGGAACCAAAGGCTGCTGTGACTCATTCTCATTAATGCTAAGCCATGGCTTAGCAGTACAGCTGAACCAGATCACTGTGGTCTGGTTCACAGTCAGAAAAAAATTACTCTTCTTACAATGACTGGTAACATAGCTTTGAGTGGGTTTTTAAACACCTAGTGTCCTAGGGCAAATTAACCCCACCCCCTTTGAGCCGAAAACAGTAAGTATGATAACATGTTCTTCAAGCTTTAGAATGGAGGTAAAACTTAGTGGAGCCTCCAAACATTATTGCAACACCATTTTAAAAGTTCAGGCTCTCTTGTGAGCCAGAAGGGTACTACTGGAATCAATATAATTGCACAGATGATAATGTTGACTACTATATAAACTTATATATCACCCTTCATCCGAGGATCACAGAAGGGTTACAGTATAAAAACACAAAATGCATAACAACAAACAAAACAATCACCCCTTCTACAAATGCAGTTTAAAAAGCCATAGATTGCTGAATTAGTCAAAGGCTTGGGAGAATAGAAATGTTATCTCCTGGCACCTAAATATATGTGATGAAGGTGTCAGGCAAGCCTCCCTGGGGAGAGCATTGCACAAACGGGAAGCCACCATAGAAAAGGTCTCTTCTCTCCTTGCTACCCATCTCAGCTCTTGTGGAGGAAACAGACAGAGAAGGGCCTCAGAGGTTGGTCACAGATTCAGGGGCTGTTCATATGCAGTGCACAGTCATTCCTATTGAATTAAATGTACACAGGAATATCATAACCTAGTGCAACATGCAACCTATCTTGAGACAGAGAGCAGTCTTTGCAAATAACTTTTAAAATGAGTTTTGCAGTCAAGCCAGAGCTACATATGCAAGACTTTAGGAACCAGTGCAGGAACACATTAAGATTTTTACTGTGAAAACTGCTGTAAGAGAAGACTCTGGAGGCTGATAAGAATGCTGAACAGATACTGAGGCCGTGGAATTAATTAATACTGGGGATAATACCTAAAGTTACAAGAGATTTCAGGGGGAAATATTTTCTGCTTTAACAATCAAAGAACAGAATGCTGCTTTATGCTTTGATTTCTACTGTTACCCCTTCGGAATACTTCAGATCACTGGCCAAGCCTCTTGTTTACATCATATTTTAGTGTGCTTTCTTTTTTAAGAATGTGGAACAGCAGCATCCACAGTATGCAAGATTAGATAGCTGGGTAGGTCTTAATGGGTCTGGCTGCTTCCCCAGCAAGGCATGCTCTGCACACAGACCCACAAACCTGGAAGTCTTGCGCATGTGGTATTTTCCAGACACTAACTTGCCTCCTAATTAATGTAGTCTAGATCCTAATTAATTCAGCATAGAAGAGTGAGGTGGTAGGCTCCTGAAATGGTGGTATGAATTGCACCACTCCAGAGTACAAGCAGAAGACGTTTTCGAATACTTCATGGCATGAAAGACTCCCTGCAAACAGAAAACTAGTTCACTCCTCAGAAACAGAGCTAAAACATTTCCCCCTCATGAGCTTATTGGGGGGGGGGGGGGAGAGAGAGAAAAATGAAGAGATGCGGAAGTAGATTTAAAATGTTACCTTATGTAGCACAGTTCATTCTACAACCTGAAGATTCTGCCATTTCAAACTGCTGCATGTATAAGATCAAACTATAGGCAAATCATGATTTAGGACAGAAATCATTTTCCAAGGCATTTTTCCTAGACTTAATATGCAACAGTGATAGCCAACCCCTGCTCTTAACTGCCAGCATGTAGTTAATCAGTGGCATACTGACATTTTTTTCACATTTTCCCATCAGCTTCAGCAGGAGACACCCATGGGCTGTTTCACAGTACAGTACAGCCAAATTAGGATTTAAGGGACTAAGATATGGGATTATGTGCATCCTCCCTTTCTTTTGGTGTGTACAACCATCATCAACTCAAGTTACAATAAAAGCATGTTCAGTTCAATGCTCATTTTAAGAACCTTAGAATTTCAAATCTGGGTTCAATTTATCACATGTTACTGCATGATGAGACTGGGTGATTTATCCCTCTTTACTTTCTACACCACACCATTTTATAAGTATCCATTATGTTCTCCCTCAATTTTGTTCTAAGTATTTTTTTAAAAAAAACCCTTTCCTAATAAGGAAAAGTAAACTAACCTTCTGATCGTTTCTGCAAATGAAATGAGGCTATCAGAAATGCACACTTATATTCTAATTAGGAAATGCCATGCTGTTTACACAGAGCGATACAGAATGTTAAATTTGTAATGTTACTAAGTGGCCTGGATACAGCTACATACGGTACAAATTCAATCAAGCCTATCACACTGAAGAGATGTTAACTTTCCCTCTCCATACCCACACTCAGTGTGAGTAGGGTGTCTGTGTGTGTGTTACTGATCTGTACTGACAACACAGAAAAGGCTTTAAATACTTTTAAATTAATTAATAAAAGGAGAACAAAGTTTCTCAAATTGTTCCCAACTTTGTCCGTCTTCCAAGTCATATCATTTCTGTAAATTATGACATTGCAGTGACGTACCATACTTTATTGAACCATTTGTACTCAAAATTATGGAAGTTCACCATTCAGCTGGTATTAATATTTGAGTGTTGATGCTGTAACCTCAAAGAATTTATAGAGAGCTCATTGATATTCTACGAAGATTTTAACTTTTATTGTGGTTTCAGAAAGGGTGAAATGAGAGCATATGAGAGAATGTATGCTATGAGGAAGTATCATGGAAACTAAATCAGAACAAAAGATATACACCTTTAAACTGAGTCTCCTTTCCAAGAAAAAAAAACCTTTCTCTTTGTACCCAACTTGAAAACTGAATCAGGATTTCCTGGATCTGTCACTGCATCAGTTTACATCCAAGCAACCAACATGCCTACCTTCAACAAACTGCATGCTTAAAAAAAAATACTGCAACAGTACTTGAAAATAAAGTGAGAGATAAGCAACAGAGGACAATGTGAGCTGTCCGTGCGGCATTATAGATACTATAGTGGTACCTCGAGTTACAAACGCCTCAGGTTACAAACTCTGCTAACCTGGAAGAGTTACCTTGAGTTGAGAACTTTGCCCAAGGATGAGAACGGAAATCGTGTGCCAGCGGCGTGGCAGCAGCGGGAGGCCCCATTAGAGAAAGAACGCCTCTAGTTAATAACAGTTTCAGGTTAAGAACGGACGTCCGGAATGAATTAAGTTCATAACTGGAGTATCACTGTACTGAATGACCTCAGAATATCTTCAGAGTGAACTATAGACACATTCATGCTAATTAAGGAATTAACTAGTCCTTATAAATTTAAAATACTGTTTAAAAAGTATCTAAAAGAGATTTGCAAACAAGACTAAGGAAACCCTCACCAATGTTTGCACAGCTGTCTCAAGAGTGTGTGTGCGGGACAGTATTTTCAGTTGTTGTTTTTAACTGATCATAGGAAATTTGCCTTATGCCAGACCAAACTCTCTGTCCACCCTAGGGCACTACAGTGTATACAGATCTGCAGCAGTAACTTTTGCTTCTCTTATAACCCTCAACCTGATCCTTTTAACTGGAGATGCCAGCAACTGAACACAGAAGGCCCCAGTTTCAAAGAAGCAGCTCCACAACTGAGCTAAGAGTGACTTTTCTAAATTCACATTTAGGAGGAGGAAAGTACACAATTTTTTATATCCGGGTTGCCAAACCCTTAAACTGATTGTGTTTTGTGGGTATCAGAGGCATAGCGTGCCACTGACAATATACCTACTGCATTGTAACTTGCCATAACCTGCTTTAGTTTAATAACCTATCTGATAAACAGTACATCTATACTCATTACTAGTAGCTTTCAAAGCTGTAGGGCAGGCAACTCTCCCTACAGAGGCACAGACAGCTGCCAAGGGAGGCTCAAGCTCCTGTGTATGTCAAAACACCAAACCTTATGTTGATTTATGCACTAGGGTTCAGCAGGAAGGCATGTAACATCTTTGCTCCACCCAGCACCTCCTGTATAGCACCTCCACGAGGCCTGGGGCTGTGAGGGACATAAAGAGCACCCACCTAGTGAAGAAGTCACATGGGGCAAACTTACAGCTGCTTAAACAGCCAGAAGATTCAGCTGCAGAATGGCATGTGCTGAAACAAAGGAATGGGAAACTTACCTTTGCCCTGCTGGTAGTGACTGCTGTATCGCTGTTTATTTTATTGTGTTTTAGAGATATTGTAAGCTGCTACATGGGACGCGGGTGGCGCTGTGGGTAAAACCTCAGCGCCTAGGACTTGCCGATCGTCAGGTCGGCGGTTCGAATCCCTGCGGCGGGGTGCGCTCCCGCTGCTCGGTCCCAGCGCCTGCCAACCTAGCAGTTCGAAAGCACGCCCGGTTGCAAGTAGATAAATAGGGACCACTTACTAGCGGGAAGGTAAACGGCATTTCCGTGGGCTGCGCTGGCTCGCCAGATGCAGCTTGTCACGCTGGCCACGTGACCCGGAAGTGTCTTCGGACAGCGCTGGCCCCCGGCCTCTTAAGTGAGATGGGCGCACAACCCTAGAGTCGGACACGACTGGCCCGTACGGACAGGGGTACCTTTACCTTTACCTTAAGCTGCTACAAGAACTTCAGTTAAAAGGTGGGGTATAAATACTCCTAAATAAATAAATAAAGCAGCTGTTTTAAAGCTTTTGGTTTTGCACTTTAAGGTATGTTGTAAGTACGTGGAATACTGTTTCTGCACTTGTGATGACGAGAGAGAAAACAGCAAAATGAACCCTCAGTTGTCTCCAGCCACAACTGTTTGCTATGTCACTGTTTGCTATGAGGAGTGGCATCCTTGTGGTGAGTTTCACATCCCTTCAGACGCATCATCCAGTAAAACTTGCTGCATCAGTTCCAGCCACCACTTTGACAGCTCCCCAGACCAAGCTCTCAGTGCAGGCTGTGACACTCACCACACAAGTGCCCAGGAAGACAGGGTGGGAGGCTTGTCTCCATGTGCTTTGGCAGAGACGGGACAATAACCCTAGGATCTGACATTTGGCTAATATTGAACAGTTCTTTTCTCTAATTAATGAAATCTGAGAACACTTCATTGATAGTCTTTTAATAATAATAAGGCATTTGACATTCCTTCTGGACTTAACTGATGAGGAATTCTTATGTTTATATTTTTTGTGAAATGTAACTTTAAATTAGAAACGAAATTAAGATTACTTTTTGTTAAAGAGGAGAAAGAACTAAATTATTGCTAAACAGATTTTCTATAGTAGCTGGGAATTACAATACCACTGTCCTGTGCTATAAATATAACTGGCTTTCTGAACAGGTGGGTACTTTATGCTTACAATTCAGTAACACAGCACGATAAATCTGAAACTAGAAGTCAATGAGATTTGAGAATAATCCTCCTTAAAGGAGAAGTTTTCTATAGAATGCTTGCTGAAAGTAAAAGCAGTTTTGTGTTTACTATTGGGACACAGTCTAAAGAACTTATTCCCTACTAAAGATAACTACCAAAGAGCAATGATCAGAGAACACATAGGTGTGGCACACCTTTCTGTTCACTGTACTTTCTCTTAATAAATGGCAATATACAACCAGCCGTCTTCAACTCTGTCCCACACCCTGTTTCATTTCCTTAGACAGAATTCTAACTGAAAGGTTTGTGAAAGTCAAACCTCTGCCTTGGGCAAAAATCCATGAAGGCACATGAGAGGCACTCATTGCTGCTATTAGCTGTAATACTTGCAGTGATGAAAGCTATCCAAAGACTCCAATTGAGGACTTTACATTTGTGATGAACGTTGGCCAAAAAAAGAGTTTTACAAGACTTTTTGTTTATTTGTTTAGCAAACTGCAAGTTCTACAAGGGTGGTGTCCCTTTCTGAGCGCGCTTGTTTGTCCACCATTCTCTGGCTTTTCGTGCTGGCCTACCCTTAAGAAATGTTAGCTTTTTTGCTGTTTTGTTGTACATTGCCTTAAGACAATTGTGCAGAAGGCAATTAATAATTTGCTGACAAATTATGTAGGGGTTACATTCTGGGGATTGTGCCCAAAGCCAAAATGGCATATAGTCAAAATACATTGGGCTCAATGCCAGTGGGGTTGTCAAAGTCATTTTTCCTGGAACCCTGACCCCCTTTCCAATTTTTTACGTATTTTTTGCCACGCGCATAAAGCTGAATGTGCGTAAGTTAAATGTGTATAGATTGCTGTCCTACCGTACAAGGCAAGACCCATAATACAAATGACTCTGCTAGAAGCAACAGGTACAAAATAGGCTTGGGGGCACCTAAAGCAGTAGTTTTCAACCAGTGTGCCGTGGCATCCTGGGGTACCTTAAGTGATGGTCAGGGGTGCCACAGGCAACAAGGGCCTCTGTCCCTCTTTCTTTCCCTCCCTCCTCTGATGCCCTCTTGCATCTCTGTCACCCAAAGGCTTACACAGCTGTTTGCTGCAGCAGCCCTGGCTACAAGCTCCGCAAGTGAATGGTGCCTCTGGGGCTGACCAGGGGGTGCCTTCTAGGCCCCTGTGGGGCAGTGTGAGGAGGCACCTTTCTTTGAAGAGGGGGCCCAGAGGACTCCAAAGGAGAGGGGAGAGGAGAGGAGGCTGAGGGAACACTCCACAAGGGAGGGTGTTTGAAAAAGATTGAAAGGCTGCCAGCTTTGCAGGCAAGGGGTGACATAAGTGGGCTCCTGAGCCCCACAGGGTGCCGAAGAATGTAGATGGTCAAGGGAGCCATAGACTCAAAAAGGCTGAAAACCTCTGACCTAAAGGACTGTCAGCTCCTGTACCACGGATGAGAGAAGGCCTGCTGTGTCTCACCTCACTCAGAAGTACAATCCTTGTGTGTGCGTTTTTCAGCTCATATCTGTGTGATCTTTTCTCCCCCTGGTGCTTTGGTTTGATAGCTGGTGCTTTTGTTGCGCATTTGAACCTTATTATTGTAATTTTATGTTCTTTTGATAACATTAGCCTTCTTAAGTGCTCCACTGAGTGAAAAAGCAGGAGAGGAAATCATGAAATCACTAACTGTACAACCATGTGGGATGTTCTTCTAATAGTTCCATTTGTCCCACCTCAGTTTGACAATATCTATCTTCAAATCAATCTCACACCCTTCTCTCAATCCTTTGGGATCACCATAGTTTTCTGATATTAACCCGCCATTCCACCATCTGTCAGACTCAAGCATTAGGCATATAGGAAACTGCCTTATATTGAGCTTGGACCATTGGCCCAACTAGCTCAGTATTGTTGACACTGACTGGCAGTGGCTCTCCAGGGTTTTAGTCAGAGGATATTCAACCTGGGACCTTCTGAATACAAGTCAAATGCTGCACAACTGAGTTACCGCCCTTTCCCAATTCTTAACAACTGTTAAAGGCTTTTACCCTGCTCCTACATTCATAAATCACCTTGCAATTTTTGGAACCTGCATTAGTACCCTACAGAAGCTAACACATTACGTCCTCCAGGCCGTATGTGCTGGAAGAGATGTAACATTACGGGAATATTGCTACATCTATGAACATGTACTGATTTTTCAGGTTCAAGTCTTTGCAGGATTGTCTGAGATTGTTCACGAAATAATTCTCCCTATTCCAGTGTAGGCATCCTTTGATGATGCAGCAGCTAAAGTATAACATAGGGGCCTAGTGCAACTCCTTTTAGCAGTGGGATTTACAGAGAGAGTCAGGCACTGGAAATTAAAAAAAACTACACATTGCAGTAAATATACAAGTTAAATATATATTAGCTAAACAAGACAACCTTTTTACATTTGGTTTTTATTCCTGGCTAGCAGAAACAATGAGAAAACAAAACCACAACTGGCACAAACTAGAGAGACTCTATTGTAAAGTGAACTGTAATGGGAACTCACAAAGTAAGACAATGACATTCATTTTGAACAGAAAAGTATCCTGAACAAATTATTCAGAATTGCCTAAGGGGTCTTGGTTCTTGTGAAAATGCAATTAAAAATAGTAATAATGCAGAGCTAAGCATAACTCTTTACAGGGCCCTGTGATGCATGCATTTACTCTACAAGTTGCCCTTCTCCTGATGAGGGCACAAGGACTGTATTTAAAAAGAAAAAGTGATAGCAACTCCAACACATTTCACTACAATGTGCAAGAGCCACAGAAAGTAGCTGAAAGACTTACTAAATTATCAGAAGATGAAGCTATCTACCACCCAGCTTAGAAATACTGTTGCTGTTGTTGCTTGTGCAATCAGAAGAAAGGAAAACTTTGAGGTTTGAAGCTGTTCTGCAAACCTTGGTTAAGAGGGAATTCATGCTTAGCAACAAGCCATGGTTAAGCCAAAAGAGGTAAGGAATACTCCTGATCTCTTAACAATGGCTAACAAATGGAGAATATTCTGTTTTCGCTAGTCCTTCGAATGGACAGAGAAGGGGATTCAGGGACTATTCTGTAACACACCTCTTTTGGGAACATTGCCAAAGTTCAAATATTTTCAGGAAGCATTATGAGACTTTTCTACTTCAGCAGGTTTTTAGCAGCTGCGATTAAGCCAGCATAATTATGAGAGTTCACAAGTTCTGGATGCAGCCGGATTTTAATTGAATTGCAATGGGATACAATTACATGATTAATCTATTTCAAATTTACATACACAGAGAAAGAGAGAAGCAACATTTCCCCTTGTCCTCTTTTGTTTTCCACAATTCCTTCTCCACAATGATCAGAAGGCAGCAAGAGCTTGTAGGATTCAACATTATTTGCATGTGTGTTTGTGCACTAGTCTCTTTGGAGCATCACAGATTTGCCCTAAAGTTTGTTCTTAGTATACACATCATTCCTAGAAAAGCTCTACAGAACTTGAATATAGCTGAGCCATTCCTAAGTTCCTAGCTGCATGTTCCAGAAAACTTTTCACATTAAATTGGGTTTAGGAAAATGCAGCGAGAGCGCCATGAAACTAATGCTTAAGATTACTGCTCAGTTACTCTAAAAATGTGTGGATTAGGTAACTAGTCTTTCCTGCCTTCCTACAGCGATACAGATACTCATTTGGGCGCAGCTCAGTGATAGATTATTTATCTGCATGGAAAAGGTCCCAGGTTTGACCTCTAGCATTTCCAAGTAGGGCTAGGGAAAAACTCCAGACTAAAACATACAGAATAAAGGCAAGAAGGACCAATAGTCAGCTTACAACTTCCTATGTTCCTGTCCATGTACAAAGTGCTTCTCCCTTGTCCATTCAAGGAGTACTTTAGTTTGGCCAAGCTCTTCCTAGCATTTCTTGTGGGCAGGGACTCACAAGTACATCAAAAAAGATTATTTTGCATTTGGAAGGGGGGAACCAGGTGTTAAGTTGATGGCAACACACAGGTTGTGCAATACTTATATGAGTTTTCTTAGTTTCTGCCTCCCAGGTGGCAATTCAAAATAATGTCCACATGGAATTTCCAGAACCAAATGCCCTTTGTTGCCATGACTTCTTAAAATGTGATTTCATTCCTGTCCCCAATGAAAAACATGTTCTAAAGGTGTCACCACAAACTTGATGCTTTCAGTTCCAGTAATGATATTGTCTAGTTTCCAATCTAAGGGCTTTGGATTAATGAGTGATCTCATCTTATTTCAATTACGCTTTTCTTGGAAGTGTCTCCCTAGAAAGCTGGCTATACATTTATCATTAAAAAAACTGACCAGTTTCAGCTTTTCATAAGAGGACAAGAAGAAGCTAAATTTCCAAACGCAGTATATTAACACTATCTGCAACATTATAGTACAGTGGTACCTCGGGTTACATACGCTTCAGGTTGCATACGTTTCAGGTTACATACGCTTCAGGTTACAGACTCCGCTAACCCAGAAATAGTGCATCAGGTTAAGAACTTTGCTTCAGGATAAGAACAGAAATCGTGCTTCAGCGGCGTGGCAGCAGCAGGAGCTGCTTGAATTCAGAAATTGAATTCAAAAATTGAATTCAGGTGAATTTTTCAAAAATTGGTTAAAATGTCCGGGGGAAACCTGGGTGTATGGCAGTCCATATTGGAAGTATTGTTGTTTTTTGCCAAATTTCCTAAAAATACAATAAAAACTTACCGGTATATTTATTTATTTGAAATTTTGCTCAACATCTTTTGTGTCTGGATTTTCATTTTTTTAAATATAGCAACCCTAGCTCAATGTAGACAAAAAAACTATTCCTAGACACTCTGTATTATTAGAGTAGAATTAATTCAATTTATTCTACAAATTGTTATATCTAGTGCAGCTATGTCCAAACCCAATTAACAGGTGGATCCCCAGGGTTCCACAGGTCGATCACAGGAGTAAAAAAAGAGATTGCCCGGTTGCTCCTTAGCGATCTCGACCTCCCGCCACTGGTGCTATTTCCACTTGTCAACAACTCTGGTATCACCCCTCTAAAAAAAGCTCAACAACTATGGTAGATCACTGCCAGTTTTATTATACTGGGAGTAGATTGCAGTCTCTATAGAGTTGGACATGCCTGATCTAGTGAATATATTATTGTGTCTACATTACATTCCTTATATGTAAAGAAGCTTTAAAGTGAACATTGTACAATTTTTCATCTTTCTCGCTCAAGAACCAGGAAGAATATCCATCCACAAGGATTTCAAGAGGCTGAGAGGGAGGATGCATCCACTCCTCTTCCCCCAACCAAGAAATAATCCATTATCTTCTACCAGCTGTCACCCACTTCAGTCTTCCCCAGATGAGCATTTTTGCAGCAGCCCCAGAGACCTAATGCATTTCAGGGCTTTCATTTTAACATATATTTTGCAGGTCTTAAACACACCTATGCACTTAACACTGGCACTTGCGGAGTGAAAGTGCATGCAATTTTAGAGATTTACAGTATTAAAAAATGGAACTGACTTTTTGGAATGTAAGCAGCAGGAGAGATTCTTAAAAAACAGGTTCACTGTCCTAAAATAACTGTAACCAGAAAGAAACTTAATGTGTGCAATCTACCAAATGATTGGTTGTTGTTGTTGTTGTTGTTGTTGTTGTTATTAATTCATTTTCTCAACTGCCCTTCACTATAAGGTCCGAGGGTGGGTTACAGCTACTGTATTTTAAAAATCCAAAATGTTGAAAGTGGCATCAAAATGGATAGACTCTTTTATGTAGGAGCAGCCAAGCACTTTTAGCAACGTCAAGATATTATAAAGCTGAATAATTGGATCCAAGTGAACAGTAGAATGACAACGAAGGGTGCTGGCTGCTGTTTTATACTCTTGCTCCAAGCACACAAGGAAGAAAGAACAAGAAGGGCACAGCAACAAACACTCCTGCAAGTTCCAGCATGACAGGTTACGCTGCACCCATCCCATCTATGAACTGTAAAATAAATAAATAAATAAACTTATTAAGGCAAACGTGGCATTAAGACTATTGTGCTGCCTCAAAAATGTCCAGTTCCACAGTAAAAATAGAACAAGTACAATGGCACTTAAAACATGTCCATATTTTAAATAAGTTGATCAGTTCTAAATTATAACACGTTGTCTAGGAGAGTACATTACTCCTTTATTTCTGTATAGCAGTACAAGATATTGCTATCTGAACTAGACTCTTTTTTAAAAGCTCTTGTGACCCATCAAGAGTCATTTTTCAATTATCTAAGACCTATTTCTTCCAGAATAACCACCTTACACTCTTGGGGGAAAATGTAAGGAACAGTTTTCCAAGCCTAACGGAAACATGAGATAGGGCATACTCACAAAAAACACATATGAATATATATGAAAATTATTACATAGGGAAAAATGTACTTGTGCAACATTCAACGTACCTATCATCTCATTTAAACTGGATTGCCTCACCTGCATTTGCAGTGTAGCACACTAGACAGTAACCGGGTATGCAATTTAAATGTTAAGCTGGCCATGTGGCACACGACCACAAAGGTACCGTAATTCTTAGTTAAATGTAATCCTGAGCTTTACATCTAACTAAGAATTACATCTAACTAAGCAGTATGAAAATGCCTTTTTAAATTATAGCTGTTGCTAGCAAGAAATAGGTGTAGCTATCTGAATATGATCATTATAGCAAACTGTATCATTGCTTTCTTCACAGAATCGGTAATCACTGCTATTTTCCAAGAGGAATTAGCAAAATACAAGGAAAAATGAAGCAAATACTTTTATTTACACTTCTAGTCTTTTGACATATAACTCAACCTTTGCCTATACACAGAGAAAAATCTAAGTTCTACTTTATTGATGGTGGTTAAGATCCAGAGTTCCATGAGTGGGACAATCCTCCTGAAAGCGTAAGGGGAAGTATTTTCATCAGTTCCTCCCCACAACCTCATGCCCCTGTAAAGCTGCTACAGAGAGTTGGAGGGCTCACCAGAACCATACGGGAGATGGGAGTGGGAAGAAGAACAAATTTACAAGCAGACTCTCTTCACCATTCTCAGTTATTTTCATTTGCTGAAAGGATATTCTGTGCATTCCAGTGTGTATGTGTAATTTTATTAATATACTCCCAGTATATTTTGAAGCAGCACTTCATTATAGGAATAACCTCACTGTACATAAAAAATTGACATTAATCAGATATAAGACATTTGATCATGTGCTCTTGCTTGTGATAATTTAATCATATCAGAAGAAGAAAGAATAGTGTTCAATCATCTGTTTATTCTCATTGTGTGACCTACTTCTTATTTAACTGTTTATACATTTTAACACTTCACTGTTGAAAGTCTCTTGCAATCAGAGGAGAAATGTTCCTTTATAAACAGCTCACCAATCTGAAATCACCCACACACCCATTTTGCAAATATCAGAGCAATAAAAGGATTTTGCAGCTTCATGTTTCCATCGGCTTTTAAAGGCATCCAAGCTGGTGACCATCACTACATCTTGTAATAGTAAATTCTATAGTTTAACTACACTCTGTGTGACTTCCTATTGCTTGTGCTGAACCTTCCAGCATGATCCAATGTATGAATCACCATAAAACATTTCCTTGGAAAAGAGTTTTGCAAACTTCAGAACTGAAATTTAATAAATAATAATACAGGTGGGCATTATTTTTGTTTGTTATTATGGTTTGTATATATTTTTGGTTTTTGTATTGTAAACCGCCCCATGATCTTTGGATGAAGGGCAGCATAGAAATAATAATAATAATAATAATAGTAATAATAGTAGTAGTAGTAGTAATAATAATAATAATAATAGTGACTATGTTTTACGTAAAAATCCAACACAAATATTTATAATTAGAACTTTAACATATGATTTAAAATTAAATGTATAATGATATCAAAGTTATGTGATTGGTATTCTGAGCTTTATCAGGCATTAGTTTAAGATGCTCCAAACACTATCTTAATAGTCTCCCTTTCTCACTACTTTAGTCTAGGGATTTCCTTCCTTATGGACAACACCAGCTAAATCTACCATGGTTATGTGCTGCTGTGCTTTCACTGGTTCCTTTTACAAGAATGATAGATTTCCAAAAGACATGGAAGCAACCATTTCTAATGTAGCTTGAAAATAAAATGATGATGATGATTTTAGCATTTTGTTCACATTTATATACCACCATCAAAATTGTCTCAGCAACTTATGACATAAAGTTTGAATAATTATGTGAAGATAATAACTACATTGATGCATGTAAATAAGTATTGTCCAACATATTAAGTAAAAAGGTAATTTCTCAGTCACAGGAAATACTGATGGCACTTTGCCCTAAATCTCCTAATGACTGCCTACAGGAGTTTCAAAAAGATATTACATTGCACTGGAGATAAAATAGTGCTCTTCCGAATCCCATAGCAAAACCGACAGAGGACCCAAAAGCACTTTCCCAATGGCACTGTCTGAACTTGGCCATGTAAATAGGACTGGAACCACTGTAGCACCATGCCTCCAATTCCCAGTCTATGTTGTCAATAGCTATGGAAAAGATGGGGACCAAGGTCACCCTCCTCTTGTCCTGCAGGGTTTCAATCCCAACCCAGCCATGAAGTTCCCTGGGTAACCTTGGGTCAGTCACCATTTCTAAGCTTAACCTATCACACAGGGTTGTTGTGAGGATGAAATGGGAAGGAGGAGAATCATGTACACCACCTTGAAATCCTTTGAAGATAAAGGTGGTATATAAATTTAATTAATAAAATTAATAAAAGTTTCCATATATTGCTATGCATTACGATCACCCCAGTCATCCAAGCATAAGTGCTGTAAGTGGGAGAACCACCATAAGATGCTGTAAGCTGGAAATGACAGCCACAGCCTCATTTTACACCAACTATTAAGTAAGCTTTGTTTATATGTTTATGTTGCATGTTGATGGTTGAACCTACAATGGCTATGTACTTACTTTCTGTTTCAAGCAAATTACTGACAATTACTTGAAATAAATGGACCTGGGCTCTGTAACTCATACTCTTAGTTGTAAACAGACTGGACTACTGCAGTGCTTTCTACCTATGGCTGCCTAGATCAGTAACAACAACTTGCATAAAACACAGCTGCCAAAATCCTGGGTCATGCTCAACAATCAGATTATAGTGTGATGACTCTGTGTCCACAGTTACTTATACTTTTCAGAGCTCAATCTAAAGTGCTGGTACTCATTTTTTAACCCCCTTCATGATCCAGAATAAGTTTACCCCCAAGAACTGCCTTCACCTATCTGAACCAACCTACCCAAATCTTAAAGATGGCCTGCTCTCTATCCCATGAACTGGACAAAACTGAGGACAGGACCTTCTCAGTGATGGCACCACAACTCTTCCTGGAGAACTCTTATAGGGCTCCTCTCTTCCCAGTTTTAGGTGGGCTGTGAAAGCTTCTTTATTTAGACAGACATTTGATGTGCAAGTTTTCTATTTTTACCTGTTCCAAGTGCTTTAAAAGTTAGCTTTGTTTCTGTTCGTACCATTTTTAAATTGGGTGTGTTTTATAATAATATTCCTAGAAACAATAGATTATTTTGGTTTGCCATTTCTGAGTACATTTTATGTAGGAAAGCAAGCCAAAATGGCCTCAAATTGCTACCTTTTTAAAAAAACTACTATTAACATAAGCCTCCAGACCATAATTTGAAACTATGGCATGAAATGAGCTTGCAAGCTATGGTTTGACGGTTAGCACTAACCATAATCTCATTTGGACATCACAACAAGCCTCAGTTAGAGGAAATGAAGGAGAAAAATTTGAGCTTCACAAAAAGTGAATCGGAACTATGACTTACAGTGAACATGCAAGCTCAAAGACAGGAGATCATGATCACTTTGCTCCTCTTCCAGTCCTGCTGCTGCTTCTGTTGCTATCTCCTGTTGCACAGCTGTGTGTTCAGCTACAATTTGGCTTAGCAGCTCATCCAAACACAGGCTTATGGTCTGTCTCACTCCAGACAAGCCATCAGCTGCAAACAAGCTTTGTTCTTAGGTTTACGGTTCATGGTTTGTCCAGAGAAAGTCCAACTATAAGCCCGGGAGTAGACAAAATGCCAAGTGACAAACCATGGCTTGAATCACAGCAAAAGGAAGACAGGGAGAGATGCACAGCAGCCATGCTGTCCTCACACTGAACCCTCATACTATGCCATGGTCTTGTTTAGCACTGTGTGCAAATGAACTGTATTGTGAGAGGGAAGGAGGAAAACAATGGAGCAGGAAGGCAGGTAGGGTACTCCCAATCTTCCAAATCATGGTTTGGACAATCAGAATGCAGCATCTAAACAGGCCAATGTATATGACACCTATAAAACCCCAACATACTTTGTCTTTTCTTGCTTTCTGTGGGTCAGAGTTTCAAACCAGAAATCTTCAAGTACTAAACAGATATGTTGCTGTAGATTTCCAAATTCTCTTAAATGGCTTAAATAGCAGTTGAACTTTCTGTGCTGGACAGATGTTAAATAATGATGCTACACTTAACTGTATCCTCCAAATAATGAAAGTGCAGATAATCCATCTCATCAAACTATTTTCTGTCCTTCTGCCATCCCCATTCATGTGTATGCCATTCCACCCCACCTCAACTTCCATGCTCCAATACACTCAGATGGGAAAATGAAACATTTTCATGCCTTCGAGTCAACCCTTGCAGAGTAAGAACGTAGAATCAAACTGTGCTTAGGCACTGTCCTTCCCCAAAGCACTTCATGCTCTATATTTTAACTTACACAGAAGAGCTCCGAGTTCTGTGTGCATGTAGAGGCTACTCAAATCTTCAACATGAAAATAATACACACTCAAATCATGTAATAGTTTATAAAACCAAGCACCAGTTTACTCATCTTTTTTTTTTTTTTTTTTGAGTGCTACCACCTGTTCCAATATGCACTGGCTTGGAACCCAAGCTACCTTTCTGCAAAAGGAAAGGTGCCTTCCATTCACATAAGGGACTCCAACACAGAAAAGGCTCCAGCTGGCAGAAGGGGCGGGAATAATTTTTGCCAGTTTCCTTTTTTCCCTTGCAGCCACCTCCCACGCTATTCCAGAGGGCCCCTGTCCCAATCTCCCAGAGCAAATTTTCATGAAACTACAAAACTAACAAATTCAGAGCAACAATTGATATCTACATTCTGCTTCTCTGAACTAATAAAAATAGCTGTTGCTAGTCATACACCTGAACATACGAAGTTGTCCAGTATTGAATCAGACCATTCATTTAGTCCAATATTGACTAGTCCAACTGGCAGCAGCTCTCCAAGGTCTGAGGCAGGAATAATTCCCAATCCTGATAACCCTTCAGTTGTAGCATACCAAGGACTGGAACTGAAATCTTCTAAATGCAAAGTATGTAACTCTTCCACTAAGCTATAGCGCTTCACTATTTGAAGTATCTTGGTCGCTGGCATCAACCATCTGAATTAATGTTCAACTATTTGCTAACTCTGCCAGAGTGAAACTAAAACTATATGTACCATTTAATAGGTGAAGTAATAGGTTATCAATAAGGTATTTCTTCTAAAAAGACCGAAGAACTTTGCTAAGGGTTTGTGGCCTGTCACTAATAGTTGCATAGCAGAGTGTTGACAAATTTCAGGATGTTCAACAACTAGGAATTTCCTTGTTGTTTCCTTATAAGCACTAGTAGCCTAATGGGAAATGGCAAGTCACAGAAATAACTTGGGCCTTTAACAGAAATTTCTGTTTAGGTATTAGGATAATGGTTTGAAATGTACTTTTTTTGTAATGGGCTTTAAACACATCCAGTTATCCTGTATAGCACCAGATGGTGGTTCACACATGCATTTCAATTACTTTAAAAAAACTACTTTCACTCTGATGCTATAGTCTGCTAAACAAGGCAAATGTGGGTAGAAATGGGTGCTAAGGGTCACAATATGGGTCACTGCCCACATCAGAATTGAATCAGGATGTTGCACCGATGCAAGAGTTCAGGACAGTGTTAATTAACTACACACTAGAACATGATTTTTGTGTGTGGAAAAGCGGCATACAAATAAAACAAATGAATACCTCCAATTCTTTCAATAACTGCAGCCTTTCTAAATGCTTCACAAGGAACTTTACAGTGCAGATAATCAGTCTATAAAAAAGGGAACTCCATGGTTCCTGCAGCAAGCAAGATGGAGTCATGGGTGGTCCTAGGCAGCCCTTATGCTTCTGTTCAGAGATTACTGCGGGAATAGCAGGAGGCAAGTAGAAGCTTTGTTATGCTGCTAGATCTGCCCCAGACTGCTGCAGGTTAGAAGACAAAGAACTCTCCTCTCTTTGCTGACACGATCAAACAAACAAAAAATTAAGATGTACTGACAGAATAGTATTCTTGGTTTAATGGGCTATTTAACCAGCCTTGTATTTAAACAGTAGCCTGGTAGTCACAAGTAACTAGAAATTCCATACAGACAAGTGAGTGGACTGGCAAAGGAGGGCTCAGTTTCCATGCTAGTTGTGGGGAAAGCCCATCCCTGAGCCCACTCCCTCCTTGACCAACCTGTTTTGTAGAACTGCTAAGAGGGCAGCATCCTGCGTTTCCATGTTGATCATGGAAAGAGGGTTTCCCCTGCTCTCCAGCCAGCAGGGAAACACAGGCTGCTGGCATCTTATCAGGCTAGGAATTTTTGTGTGCTTCTTTACAAAACAGCATTGGATTTCAATCAGTTGACAATATTTCACCAGTTGACTGAAGGGAGTGCCAAACCTAAACACAGCAGAATGCAAGTATTATTAATTTTCACACTCATATATACTTTTTGTGGCCAGAAATAGGATGTGTGTAGGGCAAGATGGGAGTTTAATCAGTGTAATTCATTTTCTTGATTCACCTATGTCACTATCCCAGAGCCTTTAGGATGTAACAAGTCATATATAAAATAAAATCAGTTAGCTAATTTTTCTTTCACTAAGTTACTTCTTTTTGAATTGTAGTAACTGCTTTGAAAATAGTAGCTGTAAATCTTTTCTACTTTTTTAAAACATCCATCAGTCATGCAATGATGACATGGAAGCTACTGCACCGGTATCAGAATATAAAGGTGTTCACTTCCAGAAATATGCACGTCATATTTCCTCTGTCAACCAGTACACAAAAATGACCTGCACATGCAAGAACACCATATTTCTGCCACAAAACAAGCAATCAATGTGGTGGGCTTCCAAAGCAGATGCTGGACAGTGTTTAATTATTCAGTTGGCAATTATTGACGCCAATACAGATGACTCCAGGAAGTGAATCCTCTTACTTGGTTAATGTATAACGAAGAGCAATGGTCCCTACAGAAATTGAGAGCCAGCTGTTCACATTTTAGAGCACTAAGGTTGAGTAAGAAATACTTCTCCAAAATTACATGAAGCTCTTTCTAGGGAAGTTCTGACACTTTTTAAAATAAGTCTTCCAATAAAAACCAAGCAAAACAACAACAACCATTTGGGAGAAAAGGAATCGTTTTTGAAAGAAGCGAAATGGAGCATAAATACTCTTAAATGTTGGTTCTCCACCTGACAACTTTTTACTGAATGGAAGTTAGTTGTCCTTAGCAATAAATCTTGGTCAAAAACAAATTCTGAAACCATTGCCAGTTTCCTTTGGACTTATCTAGAAGCAGACAAAGTACTTTCAGAATCAAGAAAATGTAACATTCAGAATTTAAAAACAGTATGCTGATTTATATTTCTATTATTATTATTATTACAAAGTAACTTAAAAAAATAAATTCTAGGTCCATTTTTCCTTCTTCAGTCTGTTTAATTGCTGCACACTTTTCACTGTCAGCATGCTTAAAACTATGATCACAAAACACAATTATTGTGTATTCTGTATAAAATTTAAAAAAAATAAAATAAAGTTAGCAAAAAATATCCTGAGGATTGTGCAAAACTGACTTAGTGCATTGAACATTTACTCACAAACATATCCCTAAAAAATCTGACAGAATAGGATATGAAATACTGTTGAAACAGTGGAACTTGAGTGCCTGCTTCTCCTTTCCTCTCCCTCCACCCATTCCAGGTAGAACAGGCTAAGAAAGGTCATGGGATTAACTTGGCATTTCAGGCTAAGCTTAGCCTGGCACCAAGCCGAGGATATTTCACTGCTGTGTTTTCTACGTACATTTCTATTTATCTTCATTTTTTTTATTCCTTTTGGTGCAAAACAATTTAACCAGTGTTAAATAACATACAGTATCAGCGCAACAACAGTGTCAAAACACAGAAGAGCTCATCTGAAAGCATGTATAAACAAAAGCTTTTTTTCTCTCCACAACATCTATATGTTTTCTCAGCAGCACTCAGCTGTAGGTGCTGTACTTCTGAACTGGCGTCCCTCTCAGTACCATATCCTGGAATTTCCCAAGAAGGGGGTTTATGAATTTCATCTCCCCCCTCCTGTCTAATCCTTGCTGATAGGCAGGCTCATTATTGCTTCCAGGCAGGTCAGCTGACAAAAGAAATCACTTGGTCAGTTGCCACATGACCACCATAATTCGGGGAATCTCTTCCCACTTGCAGAATTTGTGACGTGTAGCCTCCAGATCAACTTGCAGCCCAAAACTGCAGACAACCAGACTACACACGGTTAGGCCCACATCGTTTCAAAACTCATAAGTAAACCAATTATTTAGTAATGCAACAACTATGAAATCCAGTCCATCAAGTTGTGCTCCAAAAGTTCGATCTCAACCTTTTAAGTCACGTGCCTTCAACTGATGGGTAGGGATCCACTACTGGATTGTGATCTGATTTAAGGTAGACTGCAATAGGAACACTTCCACCATGCAAATATGGCACGTATGGTACGAAAATGCACAGTTTGACTGAAAGGTGGGTCCCACATCTGGAAAAGTTGAAAACTACTGCTGTATATCAAGAGGTCCATTAGCTACAACAGCTTAACTCCCAATCCAAAATTCTGGCAAATGCTATCCTCCTGCTCCCCAATTTGGAAAAGCATCTCTTACTGTAACCAACCGTCAAGAGGGCTTTTTCTCCCCAAATTGGGGAAGGGGAGATAATCATCCATCTAGATTACCAATATGAAGGCTAATCCTGAATTTACTCTCCCAATATGCCATCCAACTCTGCTATGATAGAATCAGGTTCCCTCACTCTATCACTTTATCGGCCAGTAGGTGAAAATCTTCTTCTTACAAACCATATATATATATATATATACATATTTCTGCCTGTATTTCTGTACTCCTACAGAACAGTAGTACTTCCTTGCTGGGAGCTGCTTCTGCTAGTTAATAGCATCAATTATTTCCAATACAATATTTATCCAAACTGCCACCAGCATGCAAAATTTTCACAAACCACGTAACATATTCTCTTCAAAAGACCCTCCTTGACCATGATCTTGGCCAGTCCTTGCTTCTACCTGGATCATGCATTATTGTTCCATATCTCGAAAAATTCCGCTATACAATTCCAGCCCTCCACACCCCAGCAAAGTTCCTGTTCCTGATCTTGCATATGCATCATTATCTTTCTTCAATATCCTTGCTACTTCTATTCATGAGTCAATGCTCTTCCTACCCCACCCAACTTCCTCACCCCATCACCAGCAAATTCATAGGCTGACAAAACCCATTGCCGGACAGCTCACTGACTTATTTCAAGGCTCGCTCTAACCTATGTTTGTGCTACTCATCATCTCCTTAATAATATTGTATCCCATTTCCCACTGCAAGCCCAAGAGGTGCCATTTATCCCTTAGCTGCTCCTAGCCCCATTTCTCCATGTGTAAGATTTTATGCTTAATAATCTGGAAGTATCCCCACACATACTCCAAATCTGGATAGCACCTCAGCTTTCGCTTCCTTTATGTACGCCGTGCTTTATAATTTGATGTGTCCTCTGCTTGCCATGCGCCACTAAACACTCATTCCCTCACTCTCATTGTTGTCACCATTCCCAGAGTCTCCTAATGGAACAATCATCAACAGGCTATGATGCCGCCCTCCACACCAATACCTGTGTCTGGGGCTAGGCTAGGCCCTGCAAGAGCAGCAGCAATCCCTGCTCAATCCCAGCCAACACTTCCTTCATGCAACCACCATGCAGGCCCTGTTGTTGCACCATGCCCATTGTCCCTTCACATCGCTGTCAGATCCCTCTCCCAATCCGCTCCCTAAGAAAAACCACCCCCGAGCACCCGGAAGCATTCTCCAACTCCCAGCCCGGTATGATCAAAACTCGCCTTTCCTTAAAAGTTTGCTGTCTTCCTTACCCTCCCCCCGCCCCGAAACTATCCCGTCCTCTCCAAACAGACCTGGGCCCAACCCTCAGCTGACAGGTCTGCACAAAGTCATCTGCGTGGGTCTGGGGCTACCTAGCCCTCCGTCGAAAACTCCCGTAAGCAAATGTGCGGCGGGCCACCCACCCCCCCCACCCCAAAACCCCCCCCTACGCTCCCCACCGGTGATTTCCTCGTATTTCTTCGCTGCCAACAGCAGATCCAGGGCCCGAGCCTCGCCGTAGCTCCTCGAGAGCAAGCCCTGGCGATCCCTCCCCAAGACAGCACCCCCGCCCCCACCTCTCGCTTCCCCTCGCTTCCCCGGCTCTCACCCCACTCGAGGAAGTCGGAGACGAGCCTGTCCCTGCGGAGCGGCGAGTCCCGGCTGCACTCGGTGTAGAGGCCGACCAGAAGGTCCAGCAGCGCCTCGACGCTCAGGACGCTCTCGTTGCGCCGCGGCCCGTCCAGAAGCAGCTGCTCCAGCTTCTTCAGCCGCACCTTGGCCGACATGGTGGTGGCGGCGGCGGCGGCTGGCCGAGCCCACCAGGCGGGAAGGAGGGAAAGGCCGCGAGGCTGAGGGAGCGAGAGAGAAGCGAGGCAGGGAGGGAAAGACGAGGGCGACCGAGGAAGAGGGAGGAAAGGAAAGAGGCGCCGCCTCAGGCTCTGGGCAGCGGCGGCGGCGGCAGCATCCGGCTGGTTCCTCCCTCAGCGCTCTCCGGCGAGAGACCCGGCGCCCCGGGCCCGGCTGAGGCGCTGGCGACGGCCGCTGCGCCTCCGCGCTACGCCCGCATTTCCACAGGCCTTCCTCGGCGGCGGCGGCGGCAGCTCCTCCGGGCTCGGCTCCAGGCCCGGCTGGTCCATGGGCCGGTCCCTCCCCCTTCGGACCCGCCCTCTCGCTTCGCCTGGCAACCGAGGAGGAGGAGGAGGAGGCGGTGCGTGTGTGGATGTGTGGAGAAGAAGCCGGGCGGGGAGGGGGGGATTGCGGTCGCCGCCACACAGGCCGCCGCCAAACCGGTGGTCCTTTTCCAGCGGTCTGAGGGAGCTGCCACTAACGCCGGCAGCCTCTCTCTCTCTCACACACACACACACACACATTCACACACCCCTCCCTGGCGCGCCCGTGCGCACGCGCGCCCGTGATCGCGATGCGTTGGCTGTGGCCATCCGGGCAACGGGAAAGGAGGGCGAGGGGCGTGGCCGGGCGGGGGGCGGGGCTGTGTCGTCCCGAGGAAGCTTCCCTCAGGTTGGCCGCTTGCGCAACCGTTGGAAGCCGTTGCCCGGGGAGAAAGGAGCCGCCGAGTCATAGCTGTTAATAATAATAATAATAATAATAATAATAATAATAATAATAATAATAATAATAATAATAATAATAATAATAATAATAATAATAGGGTTTCTTACCGGCCCTTCACTGCAAAATCCCAGAGCGGGCTGCAACCATATAAAAATACAGTATTAAGTTTCCTTGAAAACAAGCTACGCTACTGACATCATAAAATGCAGTATGAAAATTAGTCTGAAGGACCGTTCACATTTGTACGGCGCTTCAGTGGCGTTATTTATCTGTTATACGCTGCTTGATTTGTTTTAAAAAAACAAAAACCATCGCACAGCAGTTTAAGGAAAGATAAAACATTAAAAATCAAGAGAAGTTTAGAGCCCTGCTTGGAAATACTGAGATTAAAATCTCCTCGGTTTCCTAAGCGTCTAGGTTGGCTTGTCTGAACAAGGATGTTTTTAGCAAGCGCTGAAAACAGTGCAGAGAAGGCACCTGCTTGGTATTGATAGGCAGGGTTATGCCGATTTGTATCAGGCGAAAGAGGCTGCTATTTTATGGAAACAATACAGTGGTTTAAGGTTGTTGTTTTTCACCTCTCTCCCACTCCCTGTGACTTGGAACAGCTGCATCAATGGTGGAAATTTTGACGGGGTGGGAGCAGCAGCCTCTCCCAGCACAGACAGATCACTTTCCCCCTGCTGAATATCTGTCTGTCACACAGTTGTGTGAGGTGAGCTGTTTTCCTTTCCTTTCCTCTCCTCACCTTGGGGTGAACTCTGCTGCTGCAGGGTAGGATGGGATCTTGCAGTACGCTCAGAGACTCGGGCTGCAAACCCATATCCACACTGGGAGATTAACATCAGAGCAAGCATGTGTAGAATTTTCCTACCTGGTTTAAATGTCATTCATATCCACATTGCACATTTAACGGTAAAGGGACCCCTGACCATTAGGTCCAGTCGTGGCTGACTCTGGGGTTGCGGCGCTCATCTCGCTTTATTGGCCGAGGGAGCCGACGTACAGCTTCCGGGTCATGTGGCCAGCATGACTAAGCCGCTTCTGCCGAACCAGAGCAGCACACAGAAACACTGTTTACCTTTCCGCCGGAGCGGTACCTATTTATCTACTTGCACTTTGATGTGCTTTCGAACTGCTAGGTTGGCAAGAGCAGGGACCGAGCAACGGGAGCTCACCCCATCGCAGGGATTTGAACTCCCGACCTTCTGATCAGCAAGTCCTAGGCTCTGTGGTTTAACCCACAGATCCACCTGCGTCCCACTGCACATTTAGAGCACTCTAAATACCACTGTAGCATCCATTGTTTCCCAAAAAGGATTCCGGGGGCGGGGGGACGTTTGTCGCTCTTGCGGGGGTGTGGGGTCCTTAAAAGTCTTGAGAGTGAAATTCCTGCATTGCAAGGGGTTAGACTAGTTGACCGTCAGGGTCCCAAGTCCACAATTCTATGATTCTATGAAATAACCACCCATAAGGACATAATAGCTCTTCTGCACCAGGCCAGTGGCCCAACTAGTCCTATTCTCACAGTGGCAATCCAAATCCAAAGCTCACAAGCACTACGTTGATCATTCAGTGTGACTTTCCTTAGTGAAAAGAGTACACCTTGAACTGTTTGAGCATGCCCCCCCCCCCAATTCCCAGGGAATAAGGTATACAGGTACCTTGGATCCCCAATGCCTTGCAACTTGAACGTTTTGGCTCCCAAACGCTGCAAACCTGGAAGTGAGTGTTCAGGTTTGCGAACGTTCTTTGGAACCCGAACATTCAACGGGGCTTACGGGGCTTCCAATTGGCTGCAGGAGCTTCCTGCAACCAGTCGGAAGCTCCGCCTTGGTTTCTGAACATTTTGGAAGTCGAACGGACTTCTGTAACAGATTCCATTCGACCTCCGAGGTACCACTGTAGTTGATTTTGAATAAATGTATGTGGGGAAAAGATTGGTGTCAGAATTATCGTAATCTGGAATTCTCCACAGGAGCCCAGTGCTTCCTGGGACCCAGATTAAGGTTACATAGGAAAAGCAGGAGCAAATCTATGTTCTGCATTCCCTATTGTTGCTATAATGGCCAAAGTAGAATATGGATTGTCCCTGTAGCAGATTCTCTGAGCTCTAGAGCAGCTGTGGGGAACCTTGAGCCCTCCAGGTGTTGCCAAAACTCCCATCATTCCTAGCCATTGGCTATGCTTGTCATGGTTGATGAGAGCTGCAGTTCAGTAACATCTGGAAGGCCAAAACGTCTCTGCTCCAGCTATGAACACAGTTTAATGAAGGCATAACAAATAATAAATATTTAAATACAGTTTTAAAATGTGACCATCAACTCTAGATTTACAAAGCTAGAGCAACAGTTCTTCTTTCGCACATCACCAGCGCAACCCACTTCTGTGGTTCCAACAAAATAATACTGGGAAATGGCATATTTGTTCTTTGCTACTTGAAAGTAATATAGTCTCTGTGTTGCACATAAAATATTTATTTCACTTACTATAAGATCAATAAATCACTGTCTTGGAGCTACATATAGGCTGCATGCTAAAATGTAATGCAGAGGTTAGTGGACTAGCAGCTCCCATCATGACCCTTGGACACGCTGACTGGGGCTGATGAGAGTTGAGAGTACACCAATATCTGGAGGACCACAAGTTCCCAGTTGTGACATAATACACCCTACCTTTTATTACTGGTGCAGTACAGACACATAATCTGGCCCCTAAGTGTTTTTACTGTTATTGGGGTTTCCATCCCATACAATCTGCACAATTTAAAATGATACCCAGTTTTTTAGGTAGGGCATGCCTCTACAGTGTTACCCACCAAGCCAAATACAGGTCACCAACCATATAGGGCAGCCCAATAATATTATTTTGCTTTTGCAACTAGCCTGGGACTGATGAAAATAAAGAGATTCTCGGCAGCCTGCATTCAACCTGGTGGGTCACAAGTTGTACTGGCCTGGGGTAGGTGTTGTCTGTCTTGAGGGATGTGCTAAAAATAAAAGTGACTTGACTAGAAGGAAAGAAAACATGCCCTAACAGTTCCTTTTTCCTGCCTGATGTCTCGGTGGAAAAATACAGACCTCTCTTCCTCACTCCAGTCCTATGAAATTATGTTCAGTTGTTGCTTTTGTTGAACCAGTGAAAATGAAGAGACTCCTACAGTGTTTTTCCTGAAATGGCCCTTAATATGCAACATTTATGTGAAGTAAAACTGGAGGGATATTCTAAGCCAAGATGCTTGCCCAGGTTTCTTGGCATTCTTCCAAGAAATGGAGTAGATAGCACAAGAGGAATATCCTGTGTTAAGATTTTGATGGCAACAGGAAATGGCTGTGTCACTGCTTCAGGAAAATCCACCCAGAGATCAGGGGTTTTGAACCAACAAATGTGAAGTAACCAATAAGGAGATAGAAGAGTACCGATTCTCAAAATGTTAGGATAGCTCATGCTGTGGAGAGGCTGTGTTGAATTCAAGACAATCATTCCCGGAACTCAGGAATAATGTTGGTTCCACTGAAGGAATAATGTTGGTTCCACTGAAGGAATAATGTTGGTTCCAGGATTGGAGGGCAGTCTTTGGCTCTCAGGGAGCCCCCTTAATCTGAAAGAGAAAGGGCGTGCAAACCAATAATTCTCGCTTAGGTCTGAGCTTGGGTTCTCTGTGCAGAATAGGAACAGGAGCATTATTAAGGGGGCCTTGGCAAATACCCAAACTTGTCATTCTCTGGAGCTCCTCCTGAATAAAACCTGCCATGGGGAGACGCAGGGCCACTTCAAGTGGTTTGATGAGTCAATTAAAAACCTTTCAGCCAGCAGAAAGGTGATTCAAGGCAGCAGCAGCAGACCTCTTTAAGAATTGATGTTTGTTTTTATTTATTCATTCACTTGTGATCCCCCAATAACAGTGTTCTCTGAATGGACTACAACAGCAGAACACTAAAACACAGTAACCACCCGCAATCAATTTGAAAATCAATGAAACGATACAAAAACGGGGTGTGTGCTCTTTTTATATGTAATATGAATTAAAAAAAACCCAATGAAAATAATAAAAGGATCAGTTGTAGCAAATTAAGATGTACCGCATCACTAAAATCTGGGAGAGTAAAATTGCACAGATATCAGAAGTGTGGCCTGATGCCAGAAGAGAATGAGGAAGGTGCCAGATGAGTCTCTGCATAACTTGGGTGCTCCAGCTCAAAAGACCTCTCAGTGGGGACACCCAGGGAAGGGCTCCTAAAGATGATTTCAGGGTCCAGGTAGGTCCACGTGGAAGGCAGTGATCCTTCAGGTAATCTAGTCCCAAGCCATCAATACAAGACTTTCGAAAACTATGGTTGACTGGCATTGCCTTAAAAGAGGCATTCTTAGAGTGGCTGTGGCTTAGTTGGAAGTCATACTCTATTTGGAGAGCTGTCCTTTCCAAGGAGATGACAGGGAGAGCAGGAAGGATTTTGAATTGCCCCCCCCCAACAGTGGGCAACTGGGCAGCAGCCTGAGCAGGCGTACAGACCCACTGTACTCCCTAACCCTTGGAACATGTCAATGCAGCCCCTTGCACATACTCAATCTACACAGTAGGTTAAGTGAAGGGCTTTAAATCATTCATTCGTTCATTCATTCATTCATTGAAAGCATTTTGACGAGAAGAGCTCTCCTGAGCGCCTTACAGATCAATAAAAAGCAAGAGAGTCCCTGCCCTTAGCCTGACAATCTAAAAGAAGGAAAAGTGAAAGCGAGCTCAAGCACCCAGATCTCCCAAGTTGGGGTGGAAACAGTTCGGCCTTAGGAAGTAGGGAACAACTGAGAGGGCTAAAAGAAGCTGGTTTCTCAACAGAGCTTACCTTCTCTTCCTCTGCTCAGCAGCCTGATGGAATGGCTTTGAGCATGGGAGTGACAAAGTTTCACCAACACAATGGGGGTACAGCTCTGAATAAGGAGATGGTCATTCCTCACAGAGAGACTGTACCATCCCAAGTTTAGCTTCAAAGTGCATTTCACTCAAATTCCCCCTCAAGACCCATCTTCTCCATGAAGCTTTTGGCACACCCAGTTCTCATGCCGCACTGTAGCGAAACCTAAGTGGGCGTAAATTAACTTATCAAATGTTCTTCTGCTGGGTCAAATGTTAGATTGTAAGCTCTTTGAGGCAGAGGCCTGCACATTTCTACTCTGCCGAGTGTTGTGCCCATTGATGGTGCTATATGAATGGTTTGAGAGCACCCCTATCTTAAAATGACTCCTGTGTCAGTAATTTGCCAGACTGAAGAGAAGGCCATGTGACAGCACAAAAGCCAGAAAATACTGATTAAGAAACGTGAGTTGATAAGATTGAACGACGCATACATTTCTCCCTCATTTTGGTCCTGAAGTAAGTACTGCTTCATGCTAAGAGGGAAATTGTTCATACCTGTTAATAATAATAATAATAATAATAATAATAATAATAATAATAATTTATACCCCACCCATCTGGCTGGGTTTCCCCAGCCACTCTGGGCGGCTTCCAACCGAATATTTAAAACACAATATAGCATGTAAATCATATAGATGTAATCCCAGATGAGTCTGTGTCTCTCAAGTAGGACTTCCAAGTCTAGCATGCTTTCCTGTCTCCCCCTGGGGGAGCAATGGCACACAGCCCAGGAGACCAAGAGTGACCATGACTGGTGGAGCAGTGTACAAATAAAATCCACCATCTCCTTTGCCCATAAAAGTCAACAGCTTCCACAGACATATGTTGGGTGCCACAACATAAAAGGTCTTGTGCCAAATCACACATACATACACCTTGCCTTGGAAAACACAAGACATATCCTTCCTGTGTCCCTATTTTCCATGGACAGTCCTGGATTTACAGAAGCCATCCCAGTTTCTGATTTGATCCTGGAATGTCCCGCTGTTCCTTAGGACGTCCCTATTTTCACTGGAGAAATGTTGGAGGGTATGCAAGGAGCTTGTTATGTACTGAAGTTCTCACCCTGGGCCAGCAGGGGGATACTGTAGATAGTTTTCACTCAGGTCCACATATGCAAATAAGGAATTGAAAGTGACGTTCAGTGATTGGATAGTTACAGAAAGCTGTTACTGTTGCTCTGTAGTGGAGCTCTATATAAGCAGGTTGGCTGAACCATTCAGTTCAGTTCTGTTCTGGCCTGTGAATAAACAAGAGCTGTTTGGAGAATCGCTGTGTTGCCTGATACGTTCACTCGCAACTTAACAGAGCTACTGGGAGAATCTTAATACCTGGGCAACTGTGTGAACAGAGGCAATCCTTAAAGTATCCTGGTCAACACCAGCACCTCAGATGGGGCCCAGAAACAGACAGGGAAGGTTTCTGATTTTTTGGTCCTTGCAAGATATGTCCCATATGCCCAGTCCCAGTCACGAACCTAGTTGTCTTACAACAGCTGTCTTATAGGGAGAGGTTCAGTGGTAGAAGAAGAAGAAGAAGAGTTTGGATTTGATATCCCGCCTTTCACTCCCTTTAAGGAGTCTCAAAGCGGCTAACATTCTCCTTTCCCTTCCTCCCCCACAACAAACACTCTGTGCGGTGAGTGAGACTGAGAGACTTCAGAGAAGTGTGACTAGCCCAAGGTCACCCAGCAGCTGCATGTGGAGGAGCGGAGACGCGAACCCGGTTCCCCAGATTACGAGACTACCGCTCTCAACCACTACACCACACTGGCATATTTACAGACAGAAGGTTCCATGTTCAATCTTCAGCATCTCCTATTAGGGCTGGAAGACACCCCTGCCAGGGTGAAATAGCAGCCCTAGCAAAAAGATGATTGGCAGCACTTCAGGTTTGTTTTCAACTCAGGCACTCAGCCAAGGCCACATGTGTTCTACACCTCCACCTTGACCGCCTTTAGGAAGCTGTCTTACACCAAGTCAGAATTTTATCTAGCTCAGTAGCTTTCCAGGCCTTCAAGCAGGGGTCTTTTCCCGCTATACCTGGAGATTGAACCTGAGACCTCCTGCAGGAGCTCTGCCACTGAGCCCTTCCCCGACAGATGTTAAACATTTCTTCCGTTATCACAAACCTCATGCTGTCACCTCTCTGGAATGGGCCTGCCTGACTTGGCAGCTGTGGCGTAGGCGCCAAGACTCTAATCAGCCCTTGGACTAGGAGTTCAAATAAATGCAGGTTTTTAAAGGGGCGTTTTGTTCCGTCTAGAAAGGTGAGACCGGGACAAGAGTCTGAAGAAGGATGGCAGGAGCACTTATACTGCCTCTGTCTCTCCATTCAAGGTGGTGTACAGGGCAGCGACTGGCCGGAGTGAGCTTCATTGCTCTGGTCTCCTAGGTGCTGGTCTGACAGTCTAACCAGGGGTCAGCAAACTTTTTCAGCAGAGGGCCGGTCCACTGTCCCTCAGACCTTGTGGGGGGCCGGACTATATTTTTTTTGGGAGGGAGGAACGAATTCCTTTGCCCCACAAATAACCCAGAGATGCATTTTAAATACAGTGGTACCTCTGCTTACATACGCTCCAGGTTACATACGCTTCAGGTTACAGACTCTGCTAACCCAGAAATAGTGCTTCAGGTTAAGAACTTTGCTTCAGGATGAGAACAGAAATCGTGCTCCGGCGGCGCAGAGGCAGCAGGAGGCCCCATTAGCTAAAGTGCTGCTTCAGGTTAAGAACAGTTTCAGGTTAAGTACAGACCTCCGGAACAAATTAAGTACTTAACTGGAAGTACCACTGTAAAAGGACACATTCTACTCATGTAAAAACACGCTGATTCCTGGACTGTCCGCAGGCCGGATTTATAGAATCATAGAATCATAGAGTTGGAAGAGACCACAAGGGTCATCGAGTCCAACCCCCTGCCAAGCAGGAAACACCATCAGAGCACTCCTGACATATGGTTGTCAAGCCTCTGCTTAAAGACCTCCAAAGAAGGAGACTCCACCACACTCCTTGGCAGCAAATTCCACTGTCGAACAGCTCTTACTGTCAGGAAGTTCTTCCTAATGTTTAGGTGGAATCTTCTTTCTTGTAGTTTGTATCCATTGCTCCGTGTCCGCTTCTCTGGAGCAGCAGAAAACAACCTTTCTCCCTCCTCTATGTGACATCCTTTTATATATTTGAACATGGCTATCATATCACCCCTTAACCTCCTCTTCTCCAGGCTAAACATGCCCAGCTCCCTTAGCCGATCCTCATAAGGCATCGTTTCCAGGCCTTTGACCATTTTGGTTGCCCTCCTCTGTACACGTTCTAGTTTGTCAGTGTCCTTCTTGAACTGTGGTGCCCAGAACTGGACACAGTACTCCAGGTGAGGTCTGACCAGAGCAGAATACAGTGGCACTATAACTTCCCTTGATCTAGATGCTATACTCCTATTGATGCAGCCCAGAATTGCATTGGCTTTTTTAGCTGCCGCCTCACACTGTTGGCTCATGTTAAGTTTGTGGTCAACCAAGACTCCTAGATCCTTTTCACATGTACTGCTCTCAAGCCAGGTGTCACCCATCTTGTATTTGTGCCTCTCATTTTTTTTGCCCAAGTGCAATACTTTACATTTCTCCCTGTTAAAATTCATCTTGTTTGTTTTGGCCCAGTTCTCTAATCTGTCAAGGTCGTTTTGAAGTGTGATCCTGTCTTCTGGGGTGTTAGCCACCCCTCCCAGTTTGGTGTCATCTGCAAATTTGATCAGGATGCCCTTGAGTCCATCATCCAAGTCGTTGATAAAGATGTTGAATAAGACCGGGCCCAAGACAGAACCCTGTGGCACCCCACTAGTCACTCTTCTCCAGGATGAAGAGGAACCATTGATGAGCACCCTTTGGGTCCGGTCAGTCAGCCAGTTACAAATCCACTGAGTGGTAGCATAGTCAAGACCGCATTTTACCAGCTTCTTTACAAGAATATCATGGGGCACCTTGTCAAATGCCTTGCTGAAATCAAGGTAGACTACATCCACTGCGTTCCCTTCATCTACCAGGCTTGTAATTCTGTCAAAAAATGAGATCAGGTTAGTCTGACATGATTTATTTTTCAGAAATCCATGCTGACTATTGGTGATCACAGCATTCCTTTCTAGGTGCTCACAGATTGTTTGCTTAATGATCTGCTCCAGAATCTTCCCTGGTATTGATGTTAGACTGACTGGGCGGTAATTATTTGGGTCCTCTCTTTTCCCCTTTTTGAAAATAGGGACAACATTTGCCCTCCTCCAGTCTGCTGGGACTTCGCCTGTTCTCCAGGAACTCTCAAAGATGACTGCCAGTGGTTCTGAGATCACATCTGCCAGTTCTTTTAATACTCTTGGATGCAGTTCATCTGGCCCTGGAGACTTGAATACATCTAAACTAGCCAAGTATTCTTGTACTATCTCCTTAGTTATTCTGGGCTGTGTTTCCTCTGCTGAATCATTTCCTCCAAATTCTTCAGGTCGGGCATTGTTTTCTTTATCGGAGAAGACTGAGGCAAAGAAGGCATTGAGGAGTTCAGCCCTTTCTGTGTCCCCTGTTTGCATTTCACCATCTTCTCCTCTGAGTGACCCCACTGTTTCTTTGTTCTTCCTTTTGCTACGAACATACCCATAGAAGCCTTTTTTGTTGCTTTTAACCTCTCTAGCAAGCCTGAGTTCATTCTGTGCTTTAGCTTTTCTGACTTTGTGTCTACACGTGCTGGCTATTTGTTTGAATTCCTCTTTGGTGGTTTCCCCCCTTTTCCATTTTTTGTACACATCCTTTTTTAATCTTAACTCAGTTAAAAGTTCTTTAGATAGCCACCCTGGCTTCTTTAGGCACCTTCCATGTTTCCGTCTCATTGGTATTGCCTGAAGTTGTGCTTTTACTATCTCCCTCTTAACAAACTCCCAGCCATCATGAACTCCCTTTCCTTTTAGTATTACTGTCCATGGGATCTCACCCAGCACTTCCCTAAGTTTTATGAAGTCGGCTTTCTTAAAGTCAAGAAATTGAGTCCTAGTATGCTTGGCTGCTCCTTTCCGTTGTATAGTAAACTTCAGAAGAGCATGATCACTTGCGCCTAATGATCCTTCCACTTCTACCCCATTAACCAGGTCATCGACATTGGTTAGGACCAGATCTAAAATGGCTAGATTTAGAAGGCGATTGGGCTGGATCCGGCCCCCGGGCCTTAGTTTGCCTACCCATGGTCTAGCCACATTGACTCACTGGGGTGCACTTCTTTGACAGCCAAGGTATTTTGTTTTGTGGGGACCCACTTCTTTTGTTGAATCTATACAGTTCTCTTTTTATTGGGACAATTTGGCCATTGTGTTGATAACTATGCTCACGTTTTTTTTAACTCACCCTGGGACCTTATGTTGAAGGTATGGTTGGAAACCTTCCAAATAAATAAGCCAATAATTTTTTTTCCCAGCCAGAGCTCACTGGAACTCCTCCTCACTGCACCTCTCAGGTGGGCGCCATTGTCATTCTAAGACAAACATCCCCAAACTAGGCCCTCCAGAAGTTTTGGGACTACAACTCCCAATATCCCTAGCTAACAGGACCACTGGTCAGGGATGATCATAGAATCATAGAATCATAGAGTTGGAAGAGACCACAAGGGTCATCGAGTCCAACCCCCTGCCAAGCAGGAAACACCATGATGGGAACTGTAGTCCCAAAACATCTGGAGGCCTGTTCTAAGAGAATGAAGGAGGTGTTCATGGTTAGCTCTGGCACCTCTTTTTCCAGAAAAATAGCACTGGAATAAACAAAGTGCATTTCTTCTGACAGCAAAATTCTGACGCCAGTTTCCACAAGTCCAAAATGTTTGGATGCAAGATAGATAGATAGATAGATAGATAATTTATTACAGAGACCAGCTTATAAAACACACTTGGGGGTACAAACACAGAAGGAAAACAAACATTTAAAACAATGTACATCAATAAATTTAAAATTTATAAATGTGATAAGTATATAGACACTTAAAACGTTAAAATGAGCTACTGCAGAGAGATGACCCAGAGTCACCCATGGAACCGAGTTTGGGGATTTTCTTAACGAACTAGTTTGGGTAGGGAGATGGTCTGCGCCTACAGATCTGTACACAGAATCTGGCAACCATCCGGGTCATCTTATGATCTTATGAACAGGAAAAGGTCATATTTTTGCTTTTCAGGGAGGTCAGCGAGCCTCACCAGCAGAGGATCAATGGTCTCACTACGTGCCTCTTCATAAAAGGGACATCTAAAGAACAAGTGCTCTGGGCTTCCTATCTCCCCCAATGAACAGGCGCAAAGTCTCTGAGCGTATGGAACCTTTTTTAAAGGATCCTTCCAGGACCGGCGAGGGATGCAAGATATTATAGAAGAGACGCCATAGAACGATGTGTGGACATTCTACCTATGACTGCTAGCTTGGGAATGTTCACCTCTAGGCAGCAACAGAGTGTATACCCACGCTGCCCAGGGCGTGGCGTGCTCCTGAGGGGGGCGTGGCATGGAGGGTGCCCTCCCAGGCATGGGATAGCCGCTTGAATGCCTGGAGTGGCGCGTGCGCCCCGCAGCTGGGGGTGGAGTGAGCCATCCACAGGGGTGGAGGGAGCCGGCCATGGTGGACTTTGGCGCAACACCCGCCCGCGACTCCCAAGCCTCCCCCAAGCTGTCAAAATGAAGGGGGAAGGGAGGAATGCCACCAGCAAATAGCACAGACCCCCCCCCCCCATCCTGACGGCTTGGAGTAGGCTTGGGAGTCACCGAATGTCAGCCCCCTCAGTGAGGGCACCTGGGTCGGTCTGCCCCCACCGCCCCCCCTTCCTACGCCCCTGCCTCTAGGCGTATAATGTCACCTTTTGAAAGCTCTGCCAACATGCTGATGAAATTAAGACACACTCTGTACGATATTCCATTCCACTCTTGAAGCTTGTCATTGTAACAGAGCAATCCTAGATAAGCTTTTAATACGAATGATAAGCTTGACTCAGGAAAAAGGTTCTAACATACTTAGAAGGCTGCTTTTTGTGTTGTTGTTCTCCCAACTGAGTCGGAGGTGGTGGGAAATAAATCGTTGCGCTTTGGCCAACTCTCTCTCTCTCTCTCACACACACACACACACTGGGAAACACGGTATGAAAACCTCTATTGCTTGTTCAATTGGCTGCCTGTTGTGAACTGGCATAAGCCCATCCATTGTTGCTGAAGGCACATAAAACACATTATGGATTTAAAGGAAATACTCAGAAATGTAAGAGGCACCGAGATGTGCCTGTCTTTGATGTGTTTACTCATGGCGTTATGTAAGAGTAAAGGGATAGCATTGTTTCTCAAGCACTGGAAGAAAATGAGCTCAGTTTTGACATGTCGGTTCGAACAGGCCTGCCAAACTCATTGATTTACTTCCTCAGATCTGTATCCCACCTTTTTTCCAAGGAACTAAGGCAGTCACAGTCTCTTTCGCAGTCTTACTCTCCTGTAAGTGCCGTGAATCTGGGCCCGAAACCTGTTGTTGGGATATTGCCAGGGAGACAAAGTCCATCATGACTCCACGTCGTTTCCGGACGTTCAATGATCTCCCGTAGACACGCAGTATCAGCAATTAGCGACACGAGCTCCAGAAATAGCTTGCCACATTCCAGAGCCGATGCACGCTCTATCAGCAGATAATGCACAGCGAAAGATGCACTCAGGAGAGCATTATTTACAAGTTTATTTCTGCGTTGATCAGAAGAAAGAAAAACATGACTGCCTGCTTCAGTGTTCCGGCACAGAGAGAGAAACGAAAACAAAGACACAACAGAAACATCCTGTGAAACAGGAAATACGCAGGCTGTGACACAAACATCCTGCTCCCTTTTAAGGTGGAACGGAAATATCCTAACACCTACCTGGTCCCCCCCCCCCCCATTTTTTCCTCACAACAATCCTTGCAAGGGAGGCGAGTCTTGAAAGGATTTGGGCGCAAGCATCTGACCCAATGAGCATCCTGGCTGAGTAGGGATTTGAACCTGGCACCCCATGGGCATGCTAACCACTACATAACACTGCCTCTCCTTATGGCAGATGTGGGATATCAGTCACGTATTACGTGTGTGTACTTCATAATACACAGTTACTTGTTCCTTTTTCAGTCAGCCCTTCTCCCAACGAAGAGGTGTGTGAGAAAATACAGATAAAATTGCAAAAATCATAATAAAAACACTAACAGCACAGTCCTATGTATTCTTAATAAAGGTAAAGGGACCCCTGACCATTAGGTCCAGTCGTGACCGACTCTGGGGTTGCGGCGCTCATCTTGCTTTGTTGGCTGAGGGAGCCGGCATACAGCTTCCGGGTCATGTGGCCAGCATGACTGAGCCACTTTTGGCGAACCAGAGCAGCGCACGCAAACGCCGTTTACCTTCCCCCTGGAGCGGTACCTATTTATCCACTTGCACTTTGACGTGCTTTCAAACTGCTATGTTGGCAGGAGCAGGGACCGAGCAACGGGAGCTCACCCCGTCATGGGGATTCGAACCGCAGACCTTCTGATCGGCAAGTCCTAGGCTCTGTGATTTAACCCACAGCGCCACCCGCGTCCCACTGTATGCGTTCCATGTATGCTTAATAAATAATAATAATTTTATTAGTTATATGTGCCACCATTCTAGGCGGCTTCCAGCAAAATATAAACATACAATAAAACATCAAGCATTTTAAACTTCCCAATAACAGGGCTGCCTTCAGATGTCTTCTAAAAGTTGTGTAGTTTTTTATCTTCTTGACATCTGATGGGAGGGCATTCTACAGGGAGGGCGCCACTGCTGAGAAGGCCCTTTGCTTGGTTACCTGTAACTTCACTTCTCGCAGTGAGGGAACCGCCAGAAGGCCCTTGGAGCTGGACCTTAGTGTCCGGGCTAAATGATGGAAAGATTCAGAAGTCTCATCCCCCCCCCCAGATATAGAGCCATAATGTATGTCAGTATATATCTGTAGAATTGTGTTATGACAGTTCACCAAAATTCATGAAATCAGTGTGTTTTAATTATGTATCATGCCACTCCATATGCTTCGTGGAATAATCCCTTTTATCTTTTCTTTTCTTTTTCTAGACTCTGACAACATCTAAGTGGCGGTGCCTCGCATTGAAGGGAGCAAGGACCACAAATGTAGTATTGCATGCTTTGCAACACCTTTGTGACTCTTAAAGAGGCCCTTTTTGTGCTGTTGGCAAGAAAGATTAGGAAGAAGGAACTGGACAAAATAATAAGGGAGATTCAGAGGTCTAAATTGAAATGTGCTCTGCGTAGTTGTAGAGGCTCCCCATCTATAGTCTCATTTGCAATACATGGTTCTGTTGGTTCAAGTAGAGGTACATGTGAAAAGGATCTAGGAGTCTTGGTTGACCACAAACTTGACATGAGCCAACAGTGTGACGCGGCAGCTAAAAAAGCCAATGCAATTCTGGGCTGCATCAATAGGAGTATAGCATCTAGATCAAGGGAAGTTATAGTGCCACTGTATTCTGCTCTGGTCAGACCTCACCTGGAGTACTGTGTCCAGTTCTGGGCACCACAGCTCAAGAAGGACACTGACAAACTGGAACGTGTCCAGAGGAGGGCAACCAAAATGGTCAAAGGCCTGGAAACGATGCCTTATGAGGAACAGCTAAGGGAGCTGGGCATGTTTAGCCTGGAGAAGAGGAGGTTAAGAGGTGATATGATAGCCATGTTCAAATATATAAAAGGATGTCACATGGAGGAGGGAGAAAGGTTGATTCCACCTAAACATGAGGAAGAACTTCCTGACAGTAAGAGCTGTTCGACAGTGGAATTTGCTGCCAAGGAGTGTGGTGGAGTCTCCTTCTTTGGAGGTCTTTAAGCAGAGGCTTGACAACCATATGTCAGGAGTGCTCTGATGGGGTTTCCTGCTTGGCAGGGGGTTGGACTCGATGGCCCTTGTGGTCTCTTCCAACTCTATGATTCTATGATTCTAGGTTCTGGTTTATATTTCATACTGTCTGCATTTGTATGGTTTGGCCATGTCCTTTGGTTAGCACAACTTTCTGAACTGAACCGAATCGAACTGTTTTTATATTTAGGCAAACTAGAAAAGGGAGGAGCAAATTTGTGTGTGAGCAGGTCAGAGTCTGCAGCATAGCTGTCAACTTTTCCCTTTTTTAAGGGACATTCCTTTATTCCGAATAGGATTCCTCGCAAGAAAAGGGAAAAGTTGACAGCTATGGTCTGCAGGCTGCTCCCAGTTGCCTAATCATGGTTTGATTGTGACGGCTGAACTAGGCCCGTGTGTCTGTCACCATGCAAAACAGTCTTATGTCTTTAAAGACATGAAATCTAAACAGTAAGTCTTAGCAGTTTCTTGGCCTTGCGGTTTCCATTGGGGTTGAGATGAAGATGTGCCTTTTTCGGCTGGATGACTTTTATTTCTGATTAAGGAGAAAGAAAGAAAGAAAGAAAGAAAGAAAGAAAGAAAGAAAGAAAGAAAACAGAAGAAAGAGCAGCCATAAATCTCTGGAAGAAAGGAGAGAAGGCAGCAACAAAGACTTCCCTTCCAAGGACCATCTGTGTGTTCAAGGCTCCCATAAGAGAGTCGCCTTCTGCTTGCTCACACCAGAGCAGCCACAAAGCAAGTTGGATGGCTTCTCAAGGCATTGCACAGGGGGAAAAAACTACCAATGTCCAGTGCCACTATTACATTTGTAGTGTTATTATTCCTTTCCTGTTGAATAATTGCTACCTCTGTCTAGTGTTATATCACCAACCACCAGGCCAGTCACATCCCATTTTGCTGTTTGAGGCAGAGTGGGAAGTGTGCCTCTGCTGTCTATGCCACCCGCCCAGACATCTCCACCACTGGCAGAGAAGTGGCTCCAGCATCGGTGCCAATTTCTGGTAGGATCTTGCAGATTTGCCATGAGATATTGCCCAAAATCAGCACTGATGCCAACTCCACTTCTCCACTGGTGGCAGAGGAGAGGGGTGCCCATGGGGGCTTTGCTTTTGCGTGCCTGCCCATCACTTTCCTTACAGCTAACAGTCTAGGAGACTGATTGCCAGAGAATTGATGCTTTTGAATTATGGTGCTGGAGGAGACTCTTGAGAGTCCCATGGACTGCAAGAAGATCAAACCTATCCATTTTTAAGGAAATCAGCCCTGAATGCTCACTGGAAGGACAGATCCTGAAGCTGAGGCTCCAATACTTTGGCCACCTCATGAGAAGAGAAGACTCCCTGGAAAAGACCCTGATGTTGGGAAAGATGGAGGGCACGAGGAGAAGGGGACGACAGAGGATGAGATGGTTGGACAGTGTTCTCGAGGCTACCAGCATGAGTTTGACCAAACACTGGGAGGCAGTGGAAGACAGGAGTGCCTGGTGTCCTCTGGTCCATGGGGTCACGAAGAGTCGGACGCAACTAAACGACTAAACAACAACAGTCTAATTGCAGGTTTATTGCATGGCAGCACCCAATCCACAACTGCAGGAGGTGAATTTGCCAGTGTGCTATTGAATCCCACCCACAAATTAGCAACAAGTCTTGACCCTACCCGTTTTTAACCCCAACAGTGCTGGAAATATTTGCGCCATCCATCATTTTCCAGACAAAAGGGTGTCAACTTTGTATCTATAATTATATTATAGGCAACAATTCAGAAAAGACTAGAGAATTTCACAAGTTTCCAGGCCTGTTCCTATTTCCCTCCTCTGGATATGAGACATGAGCTGCTCTCTTTCACGATGCGAACGCTGAATGGATTGAATGGAGAGCGATGGGAGCCCATTCTAACACAGATTTGTGATGCTTAGAATTTTGGTCCAGCTCTGTAAGCAACCAGCAAAAGGCAATTCCCAAATATTGTTTTGTGACTGCAGTGGAGGGAGGGAGATCATGGTGAGATACACTCCCTAGACAGAGAAGGGAGAACATCTTTTATATGCTCTTTCAAGTGCCAGCTAGTTTCCGGAGCACTTCAGGCATCTTTCGCTGAGTGCATATTATAAGGCTAATTCGTAGGGGGGGCGGAGATGGGGGGGTGAAAAGCGAGAGGTCGGAGATGTACCATTTTGCAGTAGGATGATGCCTGCTAGTATGCAGGCTTAAGCCAGTGGGACAATTGTAAATAATGCAATCTGATGCGATCTAAGGGAAATAATCAGGATATTTTAATTATTATTATTTCATCCCCTCTGAAGGTGCTCGTTAACGTTTCATGATGACATTGAAGGAGCTAATTCGATAAATACCAGTACCAATTAGTGACAATGGCCGGGCAGCTGGCGTGTGGGGAGAGAGGCTTACTAAGCTAATCATAATTGCCTTGCTGCTACCTTGTGGTCCTCTGGGCTCTTTGTTCTGTCCATCTGTTGTCTCTCCGCCGCGGCCACAAGGCTTTTCGGGAAGTGACCTCAGCGCTATTCATGTACAGTACCTAGCACAATGGGGACTCTGGCCGGGGCTTTCAGGTGGCAAAAACAGATCAATTGGATGACTCACCTTTTGGTCCCTGAAACGCTTACAACTTGTTGCAAGATAAAATATAAAAACAACAGCAGTGTGTGTTTGTAGAAAGCGATTCACAAAACCGGCAGAAGAAGCAAAAGTCTAGTTAAACCTATAAGATACAGTGGTACCTCGGGTTACATACGCTTCAGGTTACAGACTCCGCTAACCCAGAAATAGTGCTTCAGAATAGAAACTTTGCTTCAGAATGAGAACAGAAATTGTGCTCTGGTGGCGCAACAGCAGCAGGAGGCCCCATTAGCTAAAGTGGTGCTTCAGGTTAAGAACAGTTTCAGGTTAAGTACGGACCTCTGGAACGAATTAAGTACTTAACCTGAGGCACCACTGTAATTCCAAATAACTCAACTAGCTACCAGAGAGATCAAAAGGTTCTCGGAAGGAAAACTTGTTTGTTCATGACACTGGAAAAGCAATGCACTGTTCCAGTGCGTGGTATGAGGGTACATCTTCTTCTAGCATTCTTGGAATCAGTGGGGATGGGTGCCTTTTTCCAGCTTTGGCTGGTTAGAACATAAGAAAGGGTGCTGGATCAGGCCAATGGTCCACTTTATCCAGCATCCCATTCCCACAGTGGCCACCCAGATGTCTTCCGGAAACCCTCCAGCCGGACCCAGGGGCAAGAGCATTCTCTGTGGTTTCCAGCAACCAGCACTCAGAAGCATCACTGCCTCTGACCATGGCGGCAGAGCATGGCCATGGTGGCTACTTGCCATCGATAGCCTCGCCCTCCATGAATTTGTCCAACCCCTTGTAAATCCATAGTTCACCAGCCATGATCTTTCCTGACAAAATCAGATCTTGCCAGAGTCATTCAGGCCCTCCATACTCACCACCATAGATAGCACTTTGTGTGGGGCTGCCTTAAGTGGTAGAACATTGTCTTTACATTGGAAGGTCCTGAGTTCAATTTCTGGCATCTACAGGTCAGGCCGGGAATGTCCCCTGTCTGAAACCCCAGACAGAGTAGGCAATACTCAGCTATTATTCCTGCATTGCAGGGGGTTGGAGTAGATGACGCTTGGGATCCCTTCCAACTCCAAATTCTATACAGTAGTACCTCAGGTTACAGAAGCTTCAGGTTACAGAAATAGTACCTTGGGTTAAGAACTTTGCTTCAGGATGAAAACAGAAATCACATGGCAGCGGCGTGGCGGCAGCAGGAGGCCCCATTAGCTAAAGTGGTACCTCAGGTTAAGAAGAGTTTCAGGTTAAGAACGGACCTCCAGAACAAATTAAGTTCTTAACCTGAAGTACCACTGTAATTCCATGAAACCATGGTCTGGCATTTGTTGTTGTTTAGTTGTTTAGTCGTGTTTGACTCTTCGTGACCCCATGGACCAGAGTATGCCTTCCACTGCCTCCCGCAGTTTGGTCAGACTCATGCTGGTAGCTTCAAGAACACTATCCAACTACTCTGTCGTCCTCTTCTCCTAGTGCTCTCAATCTTTCCCAGCATCAGGGTCTTTTCCAGGGAGTCTTCCCTTCTCATGAGGTGGCCAAAGTATTGGAGCCTCAGCTTCAGCATCTGTCCTTCCAGTGAGCACTCGGGGCTGATTTGATCTTCTTGCAGTCCATGGGACTCTCAAGAGTCTCCTCCAGCACCATAATTCAAAGCATCAATTCTCTGGCGATCAGCCTTCTTTATGGTCCAGCTTTCACCTCCATACATCACTACTGGGAAAACCATAGCTTTTACTAAACGGACCTTTGTTGGCAAGGTGATGTCTCTGCTTTTTAAGATGCTGTCCGGGTTTGTCATTGCTTTTCTCCCAAGAGCAGGCGTCTTTTAATTTCGTGGCTGCTGTCACCATCTGCAGTGATCATGGAACCCAAGAAAGTAAAATCTCTCACTGCCTCCATTTCTTCCCCTTCTATTTGCCAGGAGGTGATGGGACCAGTGGCCATGATCTTCGTTTTTTTGATGTTGAGCTTCAGACCATATTTTGCGCTCTCCTCTTTCACCCTCACTAAAAGGTTCTTTAATTTCTCCTCACTTTCTGCTATCAAGGTTGTGTCATCTGCATATCTGAGGTTGTTGATATTTCTCCCGGCAATCTTAATTCCGGCTTGGGATTCAACCAGCCCAGCCTTTCGCATGATGAATTCTGCATATAAGTTAAATAAGCAGGGAGACTCATGACTGAGTAGCGGGATTCAAACCTTGGTCTCCCAGGTCCTAGTCCAACACTCTAACCATTACACCACACTGCCTCTCTAAATTGGGCCTGGTAGCTCAGTGTGGTGCTTTTCCAGAGCCAGCAATGCATGGTCCCTTCAGGCTGCTCCACTTGCTATCCTGGCGCCTGCATTCTGCACTAAACAAATCCTCCAGACTGTCTTCAAGGGCAGCCCCATGAAGAATGCACTACAGTAGTCCAGGCATGAAGTCAACAGAGCACATAGCACTGAAGCTAACAAGCCCCTTCACATGGGATGAAATAATAATAATAATAAAGTACTGAGACTCCGGTGGCAAGATAGGACCCAAGAGTGCCCCCAACGAACCTGTTCCTTCAGGGAAAGTGCAGGTCATACACATAATTCAGGAGCCAGCTCCCCACAGCACTTTCATCTTATCAGGATCCGGTCTCAATTCATTGGCCCTCCTCCAGCCCATCATTGCTTCCAAACCCCAGCGCAACGCCTTCATAGCCTCTCCTGACGCAATGTGCCCATTTTGGGGCAATGTCTTTCGTAAAGAGCTGATCCTGGCGAGACCAAAACTGTGGTTTGTACGCCGATTTCCTTCCATTCAAGTTCCTTTGTATTGCACACACGTCTTGCCTTTGTCACCACTTCTCTGTTCCAAATAGAACAGTTCTGAAAGAACCTTCCTCGCGACTCCAAATAATGCACGTATATAGCATCGTAGTTAATTTAAGAATGAATGGAGGAAGATGGAATAGAAACCTTTGAGTGCCCTCTAGTGACAGGCTGGGTAGCTTATGCCTCAGTCGATTCAACAATTCCTCCTACTAGTCCCTAGCCTCCACGACTAGCCCAGCCTTAGAGGCAAAGTACCGTAATTCCAGGTGTGGCTAGCCTCATCTATGCAAAATCTCTCAGGAGAAAAAGACAATGCATTTTAATTTTTTAGAGGAGGAGCACAGTGGCAGCTTGGCATTCAGTGATTTCCAGGGGGAACAATTTGCCTTGGGTGCCTTGGGAAGAGATGGAAATGCAAAGAGAAATAAATAAAGAGAAACACATTTCAGCCTGTTCTGCCTCCCTCAGCCTGCTCCCAATGCTGCATAGATTATTTTTTTATAAAAAAAAATATTAAGTGGGATATGAATGCTTTTAAGTAAGAAAAATAAATAAACACGCTTAGTGGTGGATATCTGTAGCTGGCAAGAAATGGATATAGATATAGATACAGATATACAGATATTACAAACACACACAAATCACTTTCAATGCTCATGATGATCCTCTTTCAGTGCAAGAGGACAGGCCTTCTGCCCCAGGGAGCTTACAATAAGATATAATTTGCTTAGGGCTCATTCACATACTGACATGTGTGCTACTTCTCCCCTGCCCAGTGCATATGACCTTTCATGATCTGTTTATACAGTGGTACCTCAGGTTAAGTACTTAATTCGTTCCGGAGGTCCGTACTTAACCTGATACTGTTCTTAACCTGAAGCACCACTTTAGCTAATGGGGCCTCCCGCTGCTGCCGCGCCTCCGGAGCACAATTTCTGTTCTCATCCTGAAGCAAAGTACTTAACCCGAGGTAATATTTCTGGGTTAGTGGAGTCTGTAACCTGAAGCGTATGTAACCTGAGGTACCACTGTACACTCAAATGTCTTTAGGCACTTCTATGAACGATACATATGCACACAGGAAGTGTAATTCAAGATGAAAACAAATATATTTCCCTTCAGGAATGGGTGAAAGTTTCTCTGCTGCAGAGCGAGTTCCCTTTGTCCTTATGCCAGTCTTGAACCTGCTTATCTGAAAAACAGCCATCCTTTGAAACTTTCAGTTCTTTGCATTTTGCAATGCAGGTCTCCAGGCAAGTACTCTATACAAATGTGTGTGTTGTGTGTGTTAGGGATTGTCAGTGGTTTCCATTACACCATTGTTAAATTGCTATGTTTTCTTCATCTGTATGCCACCTAGAGAACTGATTTTATGAGGCCTCCAAGAAATACAAATAGCAACAAAACAGATTTTTATTTTTTCTAAATAGGTATAGGTTTGCTGTGGGTTGGCTGAGAGGATCAAGGCATTAATGCGGAGGTGAGATATGGTTATTCAATATCCCACCAGATCAACACACACTAGTTTCCTTCAACTCATAAGTCAGATTTATGAATTAAACATACAGAATCGCAGCCAAGGAAATATATAGACTAAATCACAGTATTACCTTTAGCATCTAAAATATGCCCTGCCTGATAAAATTGGCAGATAAACTTTATCTTTTGTAGCTTTAGAAGAGCTGGAGTACAAAGCAGTACATGAGCCAGAAATCAAAAGCCTCGGTCTACAAGATGCATGAACAGAAGGGAGCAGATTTTCTGCTGATTCTAAACCAGAGAGCCTGAACACAAGACTTGGTTGCATGTTTATAGGAACTTGCCTGTGAAACTGATGCAATGGCATGATCAGCCTTAGGTTATCCAGTAGAGGTCAAGCCACAGTCAAAGCAATAGTAGCAGGATGCACGTTGACTGCTCAGGCAGGTTGGAGGTCTGGGCAAAACAAAGGCCGATCAATTGTACAAGAAGCATATTAGACCCTTAGGAAGGAGGCAGGTTGGGCATTTGAGTAAAACAAAGGTCAGTTAAGTATGCAATTTCTGCAATTTAATTGTGCATCCCTAACTCTCCAGGGACGCAGGTGGCGCTGTGGGTTAAACCACAGAGCCTAGGACTTGCCGATCAGAAGGTCGGCGGTTCAAATCCCTGCGAGGGGGTGAGCTCCCATTGCTCGGTCCCTGCTCCTGCCAACCTAGCAGTTCGAAAGCACGGCAAAGTGCAAGTAGATAAATAGGTACCACTCCAGCAGGAAGTTAAACGGCATTTCTGTGCGCTGCTCTGGTCCACCAGAAGCGGCTTAGTCATGCTGGCCACATGACCCGGAAGCTGTTTGCCGGCTCCCTTGGCCAATAAAGCGAGATGAGCCCCACAACCCTAGAGTTGGTCACGACTGGACCTAATGGTCAGGGGTCCCTTTACGTTTACCTAACTCTCCAAGACAGACTCCTGCTTTGTTTTTTAAGGCCAAGTAGTTTGTTTGTTTGTGTGTGTGTGTGTGTGTGTGTGTGTGTGTGTGTTTCAAACTACAACTGCTCACAAAGTGGGTTGTTGCTTTGTGATTGCCACAAGATCCAACCAATCAGCATGCTGCACAGCCAGATTCTCCGGGGAATGGGAAGAATAGCTTTTGAGTTCAATACGGTTTGGAAGCTGTTGTTGTTGTTGTTGTTGTTGTTGTTGTGTCATTTAGTTGTATCCGACTCTTCGTGACCTCATGGACCAGAGCACGCCAGGCACTCCTGTCTTCCGCTGCCTGCCGCAGTTTGGTCAAACTCATGCTGGTAGCTTCGAGAACACTATCCAACCATCTCGTCCTCTGTCGTCCCCTTCTCCTTGTGCCCTCCATCTTTCCCAACATCAGGGTCTTTTCCAGGGAGTCTTCTCTTCTCATGAGGTGGCCAAAGTACTGGAGCCTCAGCTTCAGGATCTGTCCTTCCAGTGAGCACCCAGGGCTGATTTCCTTAAGAATGGAAAGGTTTGATCTTCTTGCAGTCCATGGGACTCTCAAGAGTCTCCTCCAGCACCAGAATTCAAAAGCATCAATTCTTTAGCGATCAGCCTTCTTTATGGTCCAACTCTCACTTCCATACATCACTAATGGGAAAACCATTTGGAAGCTTATAGGTTTGTCCAAAAAGGGATGGGTGCGGATTCACAGCAGGTTCACCACTCATGATATTGTGCCCATCTGGGAAAACCTGGCAAATCCATTTTCTCATTGGCTCTAGGAAGAATGATTACTGGCATGAGGTCTGAGTAAGAAATAAACTGTGCTTATACGACATGTCTTAAAAGAGCCAAGATCCTTGATCAGCTAGATACAGATTTTGAATCTCTGCCTGTTGTGTGGGTTTGCCAGTAAAGTCTTGATGAAGGGGAAATAAATGCAGCTATGGAGCTTTTTCAAGAATCCAGCCATGGCTAATATTAGGCAACAGCCAAATTTAAACATTCAGAGCCATTCCTTGGAAATTATTTCAGCATGGAGAAATAGAGCGTTTTCCTCTCTTTTCATTTGATGGCATGTTCAGAGCTGCTGCATGAAGTTATCCAGAGCAGCCAAACCCAAAGCCAGCCAGCAATCATTCATTCAGTCATTCATTCATGCATACACTTCCATAATGAAAAAACGCAAATGAATGGAGTTCCTGAGTTTTGTGGGCCCCAAAGTCCTTGAAATAGAAAAGTGTTGCTTCAGCAAATACCAGGTCATTGACATTTATGAGCTTTGCGTAAGTCGGTGGGCAACACAAGCACGACACTTTATGTCTCAGCCGTTCAAAGTTCTAGCACAGGATTTAGGGCACTGGCCTTCAGAATGTAAAGTATTTGAACTGCAGACCCCAGGGAGCGCCATCTTTTAAGAAGCTCAAGATCATGCAGTTGTTGGAATCAATAGGAATGTTTTTACTGGGTTCTGTGGGAGTTCGGAGAATAAAGAGCTCCTCTTTGCCACTTCCAGCAAGCCAAGAGTTCAAGTGGGCTTGCCAAACTCTTGATAAAATCCTGCTCTTAAAGAGCAGACAGGTAAGTCGTTGGTATTTGGTAGCTGGTTACTGTTTGCCTTTGTGCCAGGAAATTCATGTTGCGTGTCTAGACCCCGCAACTACCTGTCATTGAGGAATAAAACACACCAGGACACAGATATTAGGTTAATGTTACTGGGCAAATTTTGGCCACAACTTTATTGATTACAGAATGTGAGTGGTAATTGGCTTAGGCATTGAATTGACCCGACTGTAGCAGGAAGTCCAGTAAGGGTAAACCACCAGAAGGGGGAGCCCCGTCAATGCAAACCAACTTGAGCTCCCCCAGGTGTTCCTGATGGGGTCGTGTCATGGCCCTAGCTTCTGGGCTTCGGACAAGATCCACATCCCTGGATTCTTTACTCTTAAGCTTGGAGGGGCAGGTGATGGCCACACCTCACCATAGCTGTCAACTTTCAGATTTGAAAGGAATCAGCAGCTTCACCTGTCCCGGGGACAGTCTATGGGATATCTAACAATCCGGGATAGCAGCGGGAAACGGCACTGGAATAAGGGAATTTCCCGCAAAAAAAGGGAAGGTTGACAGCTATGCATCTCACCTCCCCCATCAAAAGGTCAAACAACTGTAAATATATGGATACCGTAAAGATCTAAGAGCATAAGGAGAACCTGCGGGACTAGGCCAATGGCCCATCTCGTCTAGCATCCTGTTTTCACAGTGCCAACCAGATGCTTGTGGGAAGTCCACAAGACTGAGCACAAGAGCACTCTCCCCATTTGTGTTTCCAAGCAATCATAGTAGAGATAGAACGCATTGTTAGATGCCTCCCCAATCTCTGAGCAGTGCAAGGTTCCAGGGGTACCAGGTGTGTTTACCGGGGTCTGTGTTTCCTTTTGGACAATGAAGCACCGTAGAGACTGTATTGATATATGGTTAATTTACACACACATATATAGAACCTGGGCCTAGGGTGGAGGTATCCATAACATTACAGATGGCCATTTGTCATGGATGCTTTAGGTGAGATTCCTGCAAGACAGATTGTTGGACAGAAGACCTCGGGGTCTTTTCTGATTCTACACTTCTATGATTCTATGGTTCTAAGAGTAGGTAGGACTTGTTGAGGCATCTGATCAAGGCCTGTATTTTAAAATGAGCTTAAAGATATATTTGCAAATGTTTGTAGGTTTCATGCCAGGCAGAAACCAGATGGCTAAGTACTCTGGCAGTTGTTTTTCTTCCTGCTCTCCTGAACAAGCCCCCCCCCCCCCCCGATTCATAGCAGTAGCAGGAGACAAGTTTCTCAAAGTTGTAAAAGGGAATTACAGGCTGGGAGCAAAGGTTATACTGACCCTACATATTACAGAATACAATCGAGCTGCAAAAACACTAATTAAGAGTTGGTAAATAGTAAGATTTATTGTTTAACAGAAAATAATACCATGTGCTTCCCATCAGATTCTAGCCATATTTTCCCAAGGTTTAAGGTATCCTGAGAAAGTTAAAGGGCAATAAATTTTGGGAAGGGCTAATGGGAAAAGCAGCTGGCTGGGAAAGGGGGGTGTAAAATGAAGAGGCTTCTTTTTACTGAGTTCCTTTTACTTTGCAAAGGCTTTTTCTTCTAAAAAGCTATCTATGTTATGTATGAGATTTATTGGCTTAATGTAATGATGCAAAGGATTTAGAAAGTAAGAAATGTTAGATTCTTATGTTAGATTCTTATTTCATTGATGGTGTGTGAGAATGTGAACCCAAGATCTCTGTTTAGATAGAATTTAATACCATGAGCCATTTGTTTTAGTCATTTGTTTTGGAATGCAGGGGCAACAGGGGCAAAAGGTGATCTGGTAATTAAGGCGCCTTGTCGAGGCAAATGTAAGATATATGGCTACTTGTCTGCCATTTATGGATAGAAAGAAATATAGCTCTTTGTCTCCCATAAAAGGTAATAGGAAATGGGTGTATCTTTTATGATTGGTTCTAGCAAACAGCCAATAGGAATTTCAACCAGGCTGATTGGACAGAGGCAGCCAAAGGAGGAGCAAGGGGGCTGGGCTGAGGAAATATAAGTGCTGGCCATCAGGGCTGGAGTGGGCAGAGCTTTGGTAACCATATACCACTGTGCCTATCATTTATTTGTCTGACAAATAAATTATTATTTTAATTTCTCTATTACTGCGTTGAATATTTCATTCCAGCTAAGCGTTAACCACAAGCAGGGTGCTACATTGTCATTTTAGAGAGTGAAACTGAGTTTTTGTAAATTTCTTCAGTGAGGGGTCTTAAAAATATGTTTTGGGGTATGAGGAATTCAAATCTGCGATTCTTTTTGTGCCTTGACAACATTTAGCTTGGTAAATCTAGGTACATAAACTGCTCTCAGAAAAGCAAAGAATTTTAATTTCACGTTCTGAAAATGTCAAGTAATGCTATAAAAATTAGTTCCTCTGCATGAAACATATCCTACTAAATATACAACATTACCTTGCAATCATAGAACAACATTAGAAAGTTCTATTATTCTAAGTCTTGTTTTGATTTGTTTTTGGACATCAGTCGCTGACTTGCTTCTTGGCCTCTGATGTAGCCCTCACATTTCTCATGTGTGTACACCCTGCCTGCTGCCTCTGTGACTTGTTTCACACACCTCTCGACAGACTGAGCATGACTGTGGAACTTGCATGGGCTCGACAATGAACTTCTTTACCTCTGCTTCTGTTGCTATTCTATTGCTTCTCCCAAAGGCATTTGGGTCCAAAACACAGAAATCAGCCATGCTCTCTGCCGCTTTGTTACAACCAGTCACAGTCAGCCCACATGGTGCTCTGACCTTCTCTGCAGCATAAAACAGATAGCCGGCCTTCCCCTCTGGCCCCCTCTCTCCAGCTTGCTAAATGGACACTTTTTTTCCTGTTCACAAACTGCAATCCTAAATCAAAACTACTGGTCTTTTGTCTTATTAACTATCCCCTTTGCGACTGGCACAGCCTTTGGTTTGCTGATTGCCAATCTTGACGGGTCATGACTCTGTCTTTGTTTCTTAATGGCTTCTCTCCAGGTGATTCCCTGGTCAGGAAAAACAAGTTTAGCCTGTTTTTTGTGTTGTTTTTTTACACTGCTAAATTCAACATCTGACACCTTCTCTTAATGCTCCAACCAATACTCCAAGTATTGGTTAAATTCTACCATTTCTTAAATCTAGGATGTATGGCACCCACAAAATATGGCACACAGACATGGCTGTGATTCGGCCCTAGTAAACAGTGTCCGGGCAGAAATTGCTTAAATGTCTGGGAAAGTGTAGATTGTGGCGAATTCCATTAAAAATAGCTCAAAACTTAGCAACCCTATATAACAGTGATGTAAACAAAATCTGCTCCTTTTTCCTTATGGAGTATCCAAGAGCCTGTATAGAGTCCTTAAGTGGGTTCCCCTTTGGTAGGAGAAAATAACAGAGGCCAACCAGAGAATATTGAGAAGCAAAGCAGCTAGTAAGCCTGATCTCTATTAAACTGTTGCAACAGGGTCCTCACTTACCACATGCGGGAGGGAGGAGGAACCCAGAACCATGGTGTGCAAGCCCTTATATAGACTTTTGAAATTGTCCACCCTGTAGCTCAAGACCACCCCCAAAAACATCATACATACATACATTACAGAAGCAGGCAGTCTACAACAGAAATCCTGTCTGCCAGGATACCCGACAATGGCCAGTGATTTGGGCAGCCTGGTCATTCTTTTGTGATGGTAAATACCACATTTTTCTGTGTATAAGACTAGGGTTTTTCCTAAAAAATAATGTCAACAATTTGGGGGCATCTTATACATGGATACACCTCCCCCCATTTTCTTAAATCGGACTCTCCAAAAATAGGGGGCACCTTATACATGGAGGCGTCTTACAGATGGAAAAATACGCTACTTTAATTCCTGGATCCAGGTCACGGGCTCACCTTATTCATACAAAGATGCCCTAAAGACAGGTAAGCAAAACACAATGGAGAGGCTTTTCCATTTCCTTCCTCCTTGCTGAGAAACATTTGAGGTCAATTTGGGAGAGTCAAAATGGTTTCAGGATTGTTCTCCTGTACTATTTCAGACACGTGGTTTACATATGTATGTACCGTATTTTTTTGCTCTATAAGACTCACTTTTTCCCTCCTAAAAAGTAAGGGGAAATGTGTGTGCGTCTTATGGAGCGAATGCAGGCTGTGCAGCTATCCCAGAAGCCAGAACAGCAAGAGGGATTGCTTCTTTCACTGTGCAGCGATCCCTCTTGCTGTTCTGGCTTCTGAGATTCAGAAATTTTTTTTTCTTGTTTTCCTCCTCCAAAAACTAGGTGCGTCTTGTGGTCTGGGGCGTCTTATAGAGCGAAAAATACAGTATGTGTTTACCTTGTAAATTTATGAACATTTAATTTATATATTTGAGACCTTACATTCTTATAACAACAGTCTCATGGCTAGTAGCCACTAGCGAATTTGTCCAATATTCTCAGTATAAAGCAGATTCATCTGAAACTCTATGCACTAACTGCATCTCTTCTGCAACATCTTCCCCTCCTGCCCCTAATTTTCAGGCTATATTTTTGGTGCTGTCACTTCCCTGTAGCGTCAAAGAGACGGGTGTTGTCAGGGTACAGAGGAGATTAAATAAACACTTTCCTTTACTTGGCACACAAACAGATTTCTAGCTGTTGTGGTTCAGGTGTTTTTCTCCGGCAGCCCATCACGACAGCTCCAGTGACAGCCCTGTTTTCGGCCTGCGCACTTAACAGACAGGTCCCAACCGATCTCCTTAATTACAGCGCTCTCTGTTTTCCGGCATTCTCCTCGCCTTCCTGCTGGCAAGAATGTCGCTCCTGCTGGTACCCAAATCTCCTTCAGCTTGAAGAAACTCTCGCTCTCTGTCAAGTGGAGGTCACTGCCCTCAGAGACAACGCACAGAGGCTTTGCCAACACAACACTCAGAAATGCAAGAGAGACAGGGCGGCGTTTTCTGCAAAAGCCCTGGGCCTTCCGAGTATCTCTATCTGGCCCTCAGGAGTCTCCCCACATCCAGGGTTTCTTGCCAGCCTGAACTCACCAGAACTCAGTTCTGGCACCTCTCAGGCAGGCGCCATTACCATGCTAAGAGAACGAGGGAGGCGTTCATCACCATGAATGCCTCCCTCGTTCTCTTAGCATGGTAATCCTGGCATCTCTTTTTCTAGAAAAACAGCACTGTCTACATCTCTTATACACACCTGGGATGCAGGTGTCACTGTGGTCTAAACCACTGAGCCTCTTGGGCTTGCCGATCAGAAGGTCAGCGGTTCGAATCCTTGTGATAGGGTGAGCTCCCATTGCTCTGTCCCAGCTCCTGCCTGTTGAGAATTTCCATTCCACCTTAAGGAGCAGACCTGTGTCACATGTCTGTTTACATTCCAGCACAGCTTGCTGGGAACTTCCATTGTGTGTATTGCTTTTGCTTTTGACTCTCTCACCAAGAAGACAAAGAGGGAGACGACATGTTTCTTTGTCTTGATATATGATTAATAAATCTGTAGTTGTAGCATGCTTCCACAAGCCTCACACCTATTCTGTGTGCGCAGTTCGATCTGCTGATAGTGTGCCCTGGCTTTGAAGCCCGGGACGCTGATTTACGTCGGAGCAGAGGCCGGTGGGTCTTCTCAGCGAGACGGCTGGAAGGAGACGGCCCAGCTGCATGTTGACACTGCCAACCTAGCAGGTTAAAAGCACACTAGTGAAAGTAGATAAATAGGTGCCGCTGTGGCAGGAAAGTAAACAGAGTTTCTGTGAGCTTTGTTTTCCGTCACGGTGTTCCGTTGCGCCAGAAGCGGTTTATTCCTGCTGGCCACATGACCTGGAAAGCTGTCTCTCGACAAATGCGGGCTCCCTTGGCCTGGAAAGCGAGATGAGTGCTGCAACCCCGTAGTCGCCTTTGACTGGACTTAACCATCCAGGGATCCTTTACCTTTACTTTCACCTTTACCTCATGCCTCCACAGCCACATCCCCTTGCTGTCCCTGCTTCACGTGGGTTTTTTTTGGCTGACTAAAATGTGTTATTGAACACTGATGATGCATTTTGCTTGTTTGGATGGAGAAGGGTAGAGAAGGGCTGCAGAATTGCAGAATCCAACCTGGGGTTTTCTGCATGCATGCAGATGCTCTGTTGCTGAGCGACGGCCCTTCCTCAAAGACATGGGCACAGTTGGCCCCCCTTAGATCAAGTAAATCAATAAAAATACTTAACTAACTAAGGTTCTGTCCCCTCAACATGAAGCCTGCCCCCCAGCATAAATCCTGGCTACATGCCCATGCCCAAAGATGCCCAAGATATGAGGCAAACAAGTAATATTAGTACCACAACATCTATAAGTTTTTCAATGACTATTATCAACAACAATATATGTTCAAACACAATATCAGCATGTGTAGTTTTCTTCTTGAGGGAGCCAATATAATATAGCTTTGTACGGTGCTTTTTTCTGGGGGTACGCATATCCCTAAACATTTTGTGACTCCTTGTACTTTTGTCCATTTACTGTATTTATTTCCCCAATTTGAACTATAAAATGGTGATTTTCTTGAGTCAAAATGAGAGTACAGCGGTACTTCAGTTTTTGAACAGCTTAGTTCACGAACAACTTGGAACCTGAACGCTGCAAAACCGGAGGTAGGTATTCCGGTTTTCAAACCTTTTTTTCAGAAGCCGAAAATGCTCCGTTTTGAGTCACCCTGTGTTTCCTGTTGCGCTGCTTATTTGTGTCCCCCGCATTGTAATTCAAGACTTCCATTTCCAATTGCAGTGTTCTAAGGTGATATGTGGAGCTTATATTTGGTGCTTTTGTTTTTGCTATTTATTTTGCATTTTTTTGTTTTGAGGCTTTTCCAGTTAATTTGTTTTTGTGACTGTGTGGACCCCAGTTTAGTTACTGATTGATTGATTGTGTGACTGCAGAAATGGATAAAAGTCCCCCATCCAAACAATGACTATAATCAGTGCAAGTAAGAAAAAAAATTTTTTTAATCATCTACAATACTGTTTTATTTAATTTATAGTACAGCACATTGATTATTGCTTTCATTTTATGGAAATTTTATTAGATAGTAAAATTCATGTTGAATTGCTTTTTTAGGGGTTGTTTTTAAAAGTCTGGAACAGATTAATCCATTTTGCATTACTTTCTATGGGAAAACGCGCCTTGGTTTTGGAACGCTTTGGTTTTGGAACAGACTTCCGGAATGGATTAAGTTTGAGAACCAAGGTTCCACTGTACCCTTAACCATTTTTTGGGGGGGGGGGGGAAGCACTGGCTTTGTAACAGGAGAAAAATGCTCCGTTCCTAACAAAGCCTCTTTGTAAGAACCACAAGAGGGAGCTAAAAGTAAACGAAACACTTGCTACTGCCCTTTCAACATGCAGAGGAGTTAAAACAGCTTCTTATTTCTGTACGATGTATAGAAATAAGCCACTTGCCAAGGGCTGATCCAAACTTCCTCTTGTCCTGCTGCTCCCCCTGCCCCTCAGGGAAAACAGCACTGTAGTGCTCAGTAGGAGTGAAGGACAATCTGGTTTTCGGACAATCTGGGTTTTCTGTGACTTGATATTTGCTCCGATTTAACACTAAAAAGCAGGTTTTCATTGGGAAAGGTGTGGGAATTGGACTCTAGTTCCCATTTGCAGAAGTCAGCCCAGGGTCGTCGAACCCTTTTTTCCCCCCTCCTATAAAAATTATGCAAGGACATATAACTTTTACTTAGGGTTCTTGCAATTGCAGATTAAATATACAATGCAGGTAGGAGATAGAGTTCTACAGCTCTTGCAATTAATAATAATAATTTTGTTTTTTACACCTTGCCCATCTGACTGCCACTCTGGGCAGCTTCCAACATATATAAAAACGTAATAAAACATGAAACATTTAAAAAAACCACTCCCCTATGCAGGTGTCTTCTGAAGATTGTATAGTTAGGTATCTCCTTGGCCCAAGGGGGTCACAGAACTCTATACCCTCCAACATTTCTCCGATGAAAATAGGGACAGCCCAAGGAAAAGTGGGACATTTTTAACCATGATCTCAACATGGGGGAGTGGTTGTTGAAGTTTTTGGAGGTAAAGTTTTACGTTGGACTGGAGAAAGACTATTGTGGACATTTATCAATGACAATAATGGAAGAACTTCCTTTAGACTTGTTATGTGGAAGGGGAAATGAATGAACTGGAGGTGCCTGGATTTGAAGACTGGGGAAACATCACCTAGCAGAAGGAGGAACAGCTGGCTAAAACCTTGGAGTGAATATTTTGAAAAATATTTGTACCTATAACTGACAGACGGAAAACCGGAAGCCCTTTTTTATTTCTCTCTCTCTTTTGCTTCCTTTTCTTTTTCATTTCTTCTTCTTTCCTTGCTTTCCTGAGTGTGTGTGTCCTCTACTCTGGGTTACTGAGGGGACTGTACACACAGGAAGGTGATGGATGGCTGGTGAAGGACCCGATATGAGACTCTGATTCTAAAAATCTGCTGCTTTGTGTTAAGTTGTGGGTGAAAATATCAGACGACACAGCGATTCTTCAAACAGCTCTTGTTTATTCACAGGCCAGAACAGAACTGAACTGAAGGGTTCAGTCAGCCTGCTTATATAGAGCTCCAGTACGACGTAACTGTAACAATTTTCTAAAACTATCCAATCACTGAACCTCACTTTCGATCCCTTATTTGCATAACTATCTACAGTATCCCCCTGCTGGCCCAGGGTGAGAACTTCAGTACGTAACACTTTGTAGGACATCTGTGAGAGAAGAAAAGGCTAAGGAGTAGAACCTCACAAATCTGGAGTGGAGTCCCTAAGACAGTTAAATGGTGCCTTGTACACCTCCTTCCAGCAACTCCTGCAGCCAAGCTGGTACCAGACATATTGCTCTGCTTTCCTTTGGACCAGGCTTGCCCCAAAGAAGTCACTTTGGTGTTGCTAACACAGTGATTTGACTTCACCCCTGGAGGCACACTCCATTGTCTCTAGAGACAGATAGATGCCAACAAGGCAATTGAAGGATGACTAAGGGCAGGCTGAGGTTGATGAAGCAGTGCTCTGTCTGCTCCAATGGACCAGCCTCCCCCCACCTCTAAACCATACTCCATCTGGTACACAGGCTGAGACCCTACCTGCCTGCAGACTGTCTCTCCAGAGTGGTGCATGCTTGTTATCTCCTGCTTGGACTACTGCAATGCGCTCTACGTGGGGCTACCTTTGAAGGTGACCCAGAAACTATAACTAATCCAGAATGTGGCAGCTAGATTGGGGACTGGGAGCGGCCACCAAGACCACATAACACCAGTCTTGAAAGACCTACATTGGCTCCCAGTACATTTCTGAGCACAATTCAAAGTGTTGGTGCTGACCTTTAAAGCCCTAAATGGCCTCGGCCCAGTACCTGAAGGAGCGTCTCCACCCCCATTGTTGTGCCCGGACACTAAGGTTTAGCGCTGAGGGGCTTCTGGCGGTTCCCTCATTGCGAGAAGCCAAGTTACAGGGAACCAGGCAGAGGGCCTTCTCAGTAGGGGCACCCGCCCTGGGGAACGCCCTCCCACCAGATGTCAAAGAGAGCAACTACCAGACTTTTAGAAGACATCTAAAAGCAGCCCTCTTAAGGGAAGCTTTTAATGTTTAGCAGACTACTGTATTTTAATACTTCGTTGGAAGCCGCCCAGAGTGGCTGGGGAAACCCAGCCAGATGGGCAGGGTATAAATAAATTATTATTATTATTATTATTATTATTATTATTATTATTATTATTATTACAGTGGTACCTCGGGTTAAGTACTTAATTCGTTACGGAGGTCCGTACTTAACCTGAAACTGTTCTTAACCTGAAGCACCACTTTAGCTAATGGGGCCTCCCGCTGCTGCCGTGCCGCAGGAGCCCAATGTCTGTTCTCATCCTGAAGCAAAGTTCTTAACCTGAAGCACTATTTCTGGGTTAGCGGAGTCTGTAACCTGAAGTGTATGTAACCTGAAGCGTATGTAACCTGAGGTACCACTGTATTATACTTTGGTTTACTGTGCTGTGTGAACCAGGCCAGAGACTTTCACCCAGCTGAGAACTTTACAGTTGAGAAATGGGTCCTAGTGTTGGACCTGAATCT